>NC_140988.1:15170560-16633859 GCF_052327205.1 Somniosus microcephalus
TACAGACACACACACACGCTCATATACAGACACACACACACGCTCATATACAGACAAACACACACACACTCATATACAGACACACACACACTCATATACAGACACACACACACTCATATACAGACAAACACACACGCTCATATACAGACACACACACACTCATATACAGACACACACACACATATACAGACACACACACTCATATACAGACACACACACTCATATACAGACACACACACTCATATACAGACACACACACATGCTCATATACAGACACACACACTCATATACAGACACACACACACGCTCATATACAGACACACACACTCATATACAGACACACACACACTCATATACAGACACACACACACGCTCATATACAGACACACACACTCATATACAGACACACACACACGCTCATATACAGACACACACACTCATATACAGACACACACACACACACTCATATACAGACACACACACACACTCATATACAGACACACACACTCATATACAGACACACACACTCACTCATATACAGACACACACACTCATATACAGATACACACACTCATATACAGACACACACACTCATATACAGACACACACACTCATATACAGACACACACACTCATATACAGACACACACACTCATATACAGACACACACACTCACTCATATACAGACACACACACTCATATACAGATACACACACTCATATACAGACACACGCACTCATATACAGACACACACACTCACTCATATACAGACACACACTCATATACAGACACACACACTCATATACAGACACACACACAAACAGACACACACTCATGCACACTCATATACAGGCACAAACAAACACACTCATATACAGACACACAGACAAATACATACAAACAGACAGGCATACACAAACACACAGACACACACACACACATACAGACAGAGACACAAATACAGAAACAGACACAGACATACAAACACACACAGAAACAGACACACAAAAACACACAAATACACACGCACAAAAGACACACAAATACACTCAAACTGACAGACATACAAAGACACAGAAACATACACAGACACAGACACACACAAACACAGACAGACACATGTAAAAGAAAATAAAGAAAGACTTGCATTTATACAGCGCTTTTCACAACCACTGGACATCCCAAAGCACTTTACAGCCAATGAAGTACTTTTTGAAGTTTGGGCTCTGTTGTAATGTAGGCAACGAGGCAGCCAATTTGTGCACAGCAAGCTCCCACAAACAGCAATGTGATAATGGCCAAATAATCTGTTTTAGTGATACTGATTGAGGGATAAATATTGGCCCAAGACACCGGGGAGAACTCCCCTGCTCTTCTTTGAAATAGTGCCATGGGACCTTTTACATTCACCTGAGGGAGCAGACGGGGCCTTGGTTTAACATCTCACCTTAAAGACGGCACCTCTGACAGTGCAGCGCTCCCTCAGTATTGCACTGAAGTATCAGTCTAGATTGTTGTGCTCAAGTCTCTGGAGTGGGACATGCACAAACACACACATGCACATAGACACACACACACAGACATACACAAACACACACAGACCCACACACGTAAACAGACACACACCTGCACACAAACACAGACAGACCCGCACACACAAAACACACAGACATACACAAACACATACACACACCTACACACAGACCCGTACACATGCACAGACACACGAACACAAATGGCTTCTTCACCACTAACATTCATAGTTTATCAAAGTGTCAAAACAACAGAAAATTGCATAACATTGCATTTGAAAGGTTCGCCTTTGGGGTGTGGGAGTCATCATCAGAATGGAACCTTTTGGCCTATCTTTGTTCCTCTTCAGCTTTCAAAATGTGCTCATCTTTTCTATTAATATGATTGCTGTAACAAAGTTGAAAGTAAAATCAAAACAGAATGAGAAGCAAAGAGAATGAAATGTTTTTGAAAGAGAATAAATCTGTTATATTTCTTTTTTTAATTTTGAGGATGGAATTGCTATTGTCTTTTAATGATTTTCTTTAAGTTTACATTTCGAAATGGAGTTTTTCCTTGGTCACCTTGTGTATCTGATGTGTATATAAAATCCACGTTTAAGAGTCCCCAGGCCAAGATACTGAACATAAGAGCATAAGAATAGGCCATACGGCCCTTCGAGCCTGCTCCGCTGAGAAAGCTGTGCTTGTAGAATCTGTTTGAGTGCACTCACTTTCCCCAGAGGAACACACTCCACTTACCTAAGTCCAGGGAGCTTGTGCACAGTTTGGCAAAACAAAGGCTTAGCACCCCCGAATTGCGTGCAGGGGTACTGCTGGAGTTTCACTAGCTAAAGCCACACAGCTTAGCTGTGGAAGCAGAAAGCGTTGATTCATTCAGATTCAAATCAGATCGATTTCTTTCAGAAAATAGCATTTTGGGATACAGTATGACGTAAGAAAACTACTAGGCACTTGGTCTAAGCGTTAAACAAAGCTTTAATCAACTGTTTTACAACATGGAGGTCTAGTTGTGTCCTTCACTAGTTCCTGTTAAGAATGTCCTGCGCAAGCTGGGCCCGTGCCCGAGTATTTATACTCTCCCTGGACAGCGCCACCTGTAGGCCACTCAGTATTATTTCATAAGTCTTTCTTTCATGAATGACTGATTCATGTCACAGTACATGAGTAATTTGTGACTTGACATGTAGTAAGCATAGTGTGCTTGGGAGGTGACTTTGGACCATTAGTTCCCAAAGCTCTCTACCACTGGGATTTTCATTGCGTAAGGTTTGGGTCTGTTGTAGTCTAATAGATAGAGATTGATTACCATGATTAGTCATCAACTGCATTATCATTGCATCATGCGATGACCAGGATAGTCGAAGGCAAACTAGATGGGCCTTGGTCTTCATTTGTCCAGCAATTCCTATGTTACACAGCACTGGTAAACTGCCAGCTGCTTGTCTACCTAGAGCCACTCGACCAATTGAGGCAATGGCTTTCAGGGTTGTCTGAAGCCAAGGGAGAAAAATCTGACCCCTCCAGGTTTCATTAGTGAGCCAGACTGGCTTGTCAATGACCATCAATAGTGTCATGGAGTACTGCGGACCTCCCTGGTTCAGGTATCAAAACTTCCACTGCCAGGCATACCATCTTGGAGTCACTTCAACCCTGAAGCCACTCTGCTTTCTCCCTGCTGAAACATAAAAACGTAAGAAATAGGAGCAGGAATAGGCCATTTGAGCCTGCTCCGCCATTCAATTAGATCATGGCTGACCTTCTACCTCAACTCCACCTCCCCGCACTATCCCCATATCCCTTGGTTCCCTTAGTATCCAAAAATCTATCGGTCTCTGTCTTGTATATACTCAACAACTGAGCATCCACAGCTTTCTGGGGTAGAGAATTCCAAAGGGGGATAGTCATTATAAAAAGACAAGAAAGACCAAATTGCCATTTGCCCCTTCTTTGTGGTGTCCTAAGCGACAGGGTCTACGCTGAATTTGAAAACCATCGGGACCCCCAGTTACTGAAATGGCTCAACAACTGGAACAAATACCACCTTTATTCTTCAAGTTAATAGCTTTGAGATCACTTTTTAGGCTGTACAAGACCACGAAACCACATCTGGGGGGAATCCACCACCATAGTCCATTGGTTAACCTCTTGAGCAGGATGGTGGACAAAACCACTGGTCAGTCCATCAACAACACAATATCATCTGCGAAAAGGCATAGTGGAATACTTTAAGAAACACTTTGCATCGTTTATGATACAAACCAACATATCGTTGATGAAGACATCAATATGGTGGGTGGCAGTGGACAATCTTGCCTCACTCTCTTTTGAGAGAGGTAGGTTCAATGAGTCTCTCATTCATCTTTACTTGAGTCCTGGAGATTTGAGCATACATTCTAGATTTATGTCCAAGATTTGGCCACGCACTCTCACAATTTGAAGGTTCTTCATAAGCGCTGCTTGGGACATTCGGCCAAAAGCCTTATGAAAGTAATGTAAGTGGATTTCCCCTGAGTTAAGCAATATCAAATAAAGCTGCAGCCTGTTCTACACATTCCTGACTAGAGCTTAATCCAGCCTGTTTATTTCTGACGACTCCATGGCCCTCCAGATTACGATTAGTCAACAACTCCATTATTATTGCACCATGTGACTGCCAGATGGTAGAAAATGAACTCGATGGACCTTGGTCGTTTTTCCATCCAGCAATTCCTATGTTACACAGCACTGGTACCTCTTAAGGTAGCTCTTAAATCCTGTCACAGCACAATATAGGTACTGCGACAAGAAGATCCACCTTAAAAACTTTGAATGGAGCCAAGGACTGCATTGAGTTATAAACGGGTGCAGTCAAAACCTTCATAGCATAACTTTTAAAGTTTTGTTAAAATAATAATCCTGTCAAATTGGGTTCTGTGTAACGGCCCGTCTGCCCGCATTGGAACTTCAAGTAATCACAGAGCTTCCCCCAGATGTTTTCCAGTCTGTTCTGGATATAATCTGAATATCGTATTTTATTGGCCAATATCTGTAAACTGTGCTTTTCTTTCTCTCTTTGGATATATGTATTCTTGGCTACGCCATTGAGTGATAAAACAATCAACATTCCTGGCTGACTGTTGGGGATGGGCATACTTACAGGGAGGAAGCTGCATTTTTTGAATGCAATTTTAATCTACCCTCAGAATCAGAGAAGCCTGATTTTCCTTACAATGGCATTTTTATATATCGATAAATATTTTATTTTTAAATAGTCAGGGGTAGAGTTTCCGTTTTGGGCGCAATCGGGAAATTGGTTGCCAATTGCTCTTGAAATTGCATTGGTTAGGTTGCAGTTCACGAATCTGCTAAAAGGCATTTGCATAATCACAAATGTAAAATCTTCCCTGACCCTGCGTAATCGGGCAGCGTAATAGAACGTAATCAGTTTTATATTTCTTTGCATTAACAAGATATTCCTTGATACATTTAAGAGTGGTAACCTGGTGCAGTTCTATTAATACAGCTGAAAATGGGCTTATCGCAAAAAAATAAGTATTTTTAATAATGGTGCGCAGACCTCCAGCTGTGAGGAACCTGACTTTAAATCACTGAAAAAAAATGGCTTAAAAATAAAACTATACTGAACCATTTACTAGTTTCATTGATGTACACTAATCGGTTTCTTAGTAAGAAAGAAAGACTTGCATTTATATAGCGCCTTTCATGATCACAGGACGTCTCAAAGTGCTTTACAGCCAATGAAGTACTTTTTGAAGTGTAGTCACTTGTTGTAATGCAGGAAACGGGGCAGCTAATTTGCGCATAGCAAGCTCCCACAAACAGCAATGTGATAACGACTAGATGATCTGTTTTTGTGATGTTGATTGAGGGATAAATATTGGCCAGGACACCGGGGAGAACTCCCCTGCTCTTCTTCGAAATAGTGCCATGGGATCTTTTACGTCCACCTGAGAGAGGAGACGGGGCCTTGCTTTAATGTCTGAAAGACGGTACCTCCGACAGTGCAGCACTCCCTCAGCACTGCACTGGGAGTGTCAGCCTAGATATTTGCGCTGAAGTCTTTGGAGTGCAACTTGAACCCACGACCTTCTGACTCAGAGGCGAGAGTGCTCCCCACTGATCCACAGTAAATGAGATATTTTTTGATATGTAAACACTTTTAAAATGTGCCTACTGGTGCCTGTGCACCTAGCAAACCAAGCTCAATTTTAAGAGCCTCCTCGAACAGGTGTAATCGGCAGAAACCCGCCATCCTCGTTATTTCGATCTGGGGGCGCGGCCAGTTCTGTAGGCTTCAGGCAAAATGATTTTGAAACCAGTGTTAAAGATCGCAGAAACTCGATTTACACTTGACCTAACCTATGCTTGAGTTTTCGCAATCTTTTGCACTGGTTTGGCCAATTTCACGCAGATGGCGCTGATAAAACTCGCGCAAACTGGCGGACACTCTACCCCTCACAGAGTTTTGCAATCCGGCCAGTTCTTACCCCTCCACTGTATTTCTGGATCAAAGTCACTGGTATTTTTTAGTCCAATGCACATCTGTACCACATGGTTGCCTTAGCAATAGAGTCAATGGTTTACCTGGTCAAGAATGTGTAGCAGGGGTTTTGGTTAATCTACAGTGAATGCTACTTTCCTACATTACAACAGTGACTCCACTTCAAAAGTACTTCATTGACTGTAAAGCGCTTTGAGACATCCGGTGATCGTGAAAGGCGCTGTATAAAGGCAAGTCCTTCTTGCTTTTACTTCACATGAAATTTAAAATACATTTGAATTGACAGACGTGAGTATAAGTTACATAAGCATCAAACTAATTTAGATGTCAGGAGGCATTTCTTTTCACAGAGAGTCGTCGACATATGGAACAAGTCGCTGGCTCGTGCAATGAATGTGGATTCGCTGTCAACATTTAAGAGGGAGCTGGACAATTACCTGAGTGTGGCCGACTATGACTATGTATAGAAGGTAGGTGGGGTACTGGAGACGTGTTTCCCAGTCACTGGTCTCCTGGAAGTTGTTTGATCATCTACCAGAGTTGGTGAGGAATTCCCAGAGTTTTTTCCTCCCTAAATTGGTCTAAGGTTTTTTTCTCTCCAGTTATTTTCCTCTCCCAGGAAATTCCATGGTTAGCTGGTGGGGGGTCATGGTGTTTTCAGGTGTTGATATGAACTAGATTACATGCTAGTTAATCTTCCACCTGCAGCCCCCTTAAGACACTAGACTGGTAGTAAACTCAACTTTGTGTAAGATAAATATTCACTGATAAAAGTTCAATTGTCGCACCTTTCACAGCTTCAGGACGTCCCAAAGCGCTTTACAATCAATGAAGTAGTTTTGAGGTGTAGTCACCTGTTACAATGCAAGAAGCCAATTTTGCGCATTGCAATTGTATTTAGAATATCACGTCTCTTCTTCTTAGGCAGCTCCTCGGAACTGAGGATGACTTGTTTCCACATTAAAAATGAGCTCGCAGGTGACTGATGAGTCCAATGCGGGACCTACAGTCTCTGCCACAAGTGGGGCAGACGGTGGTTGAAGGGGCGGGTGGGTGTGGGGTGCTTGGGTTGACGTGCGCTCCTTGCGCTGCCTGCGCTTGGCTTCCGCTTGCTCCCGGCGAAGAGACTCGAGGGGTTCGGTGCCTTCCCGGATGCTCCTCCTCCACTTTGTGCGGTCTTGGGCCAGAGATTCCCAGGTATCAGTGGGGATGTTGCACTTTTTCAAGGAGGCTTTGAGGGTGTCCTTGAAGCGTTTCCTCTGCCCACCTGGGGCTCTCTTGCCATGTCGGAGCTCCGAGTAGAGCGCTTGTTTTGGGAGTCTCGTATCGGGCATGCGGATGATGTGGCCCGTCCATCGGAGCTGATCGAGCGCGGTCAAAGCTTCGATGCTGGGGATGTTGGCCTGAGCGAGAACACTGACGTTGGTGTGCCTATCCTGCCAATAGATTTGCAGGATCTTGTGGAGACAGCGTTGGTGGTACCTCTCCAGTGCTTTGAGGTGCCTGCTGTACACGGTCTATGTCTCTGAAGCATACAGGAGGGTGGGTATCACTACTACTCTGTAGACCATGAGCTTGGTGCTGGGTTTGAGGTCCTGGTCTTCAAATACTCTCTTCCTCAGGCGACCGAAGGCTGCACTGGCACACTGAAGGCGGTGTTGGACTTCATCATCGACGTCTGCCCTTGTTGACAGTAGGCTCCTGAGGTATGGAAAGTGATCCACATTGTCCAAGGCCTCGTCATGGATTTTGATAATGGGGGAGCAGTACTGTGTGGTGGGGGCAGGTTGGTAGAGGACCTTTGTCTTACGGATGTTTAGTGTAAGGCCCATGCTCTCGTACGCTTCGGTGAAGGTGTTGACGATGGTTTGGAGTTCGACTTCAGAGTGTGCGAAGACGCAAGCGTCATCTGCATACTATAATTCGACGACAGAGGACGGGACAACCTTGGATCTGGACTGCAGGAGACGGAGGCTGAACAATTTCCCGTTTGTTCTGTAAATTAGCTCCACTCCAGCGGGGAGCTTACTGAGGGTGAGATGGCGCATTGCAGCCAGGAAGATCGAGAAGAGCATTGCTGCGATGACACAGCCTTGCTTGACCCCGGTCCGTACGTGAATTGGATCTGTGGTGGATACGTTGGTCAGGATCATGGCTTGCATGTCGTCGTGAAGCAGGCGGCGGATGGTGACAAACTTTTGAGGGCAGCCGAATTTGAGGAGGATACTCCATAATCCCTCATGGTTGACGGTGTCAAAGGCCTTTGTGAGGTCAAAAAAGGCCATGTACAGCGGTTGGTGCTTTTCACTGCATTTCTATTGTAGTTGACGCCAATAGAATATCACGTCTATGATGAAGGATTCTTTACAACTTGAGTTCAGAACTTTGATAGGAAATAACCTTAATCTCTCAGACAAGTGTGAGTAATGCTTCCCTTACAGTTTAGTGAATTAAATCAGTGATTATTTATGTACCCTTTCTATACTTCAGTAATTGCATTGATACTTCACACTGTTTACATTATTTCTTTTTAAAGTCTAACATTCTTTCTGTTAAGCTGTTAATAATGCAGTGGCACTTGCTGAGTCACATCTCAAATATAAAAAGAAAGAAAGAAAGACTTGTGTTTATATAGCACCTTTCACAACCTCAGGACGTCCCAAAGCGCTTTACAGCCAATGAAGTATTTTTGAAGTGTAGGCACTGACATGAATCTTGTCATTCATGTGGAAATGACTTATGAAATGATACTGGGCGGCCTGCTGGTGGCACTCTCCAGGGAGCATATAAATACTCGGGCATGGGCCCAGCTTGCTCAGGACATTCTTTAACAGGAACTAGTGAAGGACACAACTAGATCTCCATGTTGAAAAACAGTTGATTAAAGCCTTGTTTAATACTCAGACCAAGTGCCTAGTAGTTTTCTTACATCAGTCACCATATATGCAGGAAGCCAATTTTGCGCATAGCAAGCTCCAACAAACAGCAATGAAATAAATGACCAGATCATCTAATTTAGGGATAAATGTTGGCCAAGATGCCGGGAGAACTTGCTCTTCTTCAAATAGTACCATGGGATCTTTTACGTCCACCTGAGAGGGCAGCTGGGACCACGGTTTAAGGTGTCATCTTAAAGACGGCACCTCCGACAGTGCAGCACTCCCTCAGTACTGCCCTGGAATGTCAGCCTGGATTATATGTTCAAGTCTCTGGAGTGGGACTAGAACCCAGAACCATCAATTAAAGCTCCCCACATGGTGATGTCCTGGATTCACCTGCAGCATCAATGGGAGGCACCAAGGCACCACTTATTCAGATGGCACAGCGTATCAATACCTCCATGCGTTGTGACTGAATATTAAGGCTTGGATTCACGATTAAAGCTCCCCACATAGTGATGTCCTGAATTCACCTGCAGCATCAATGGAAGGCACCAAGCAATGACCAGTTGGTTCTCCATGACTAGAGAGAGAAAATCATTACACAAGTTGCCTTTGATCACTCTTGCACACCTCCTGGTGGACAACAACAACAACATTTGTATTTATATAGTGCCTTTAGCGAAATAAAACGTCCCAAAGTGCCTCACAGGAGCGTTATAAATCAACTGTGACACCGAGCCACGTAAGGAGATATTAGGACCGATGACCAAAAGCTTGGTCAAAGAGGTAGGTTTTAAAGAGCGTCTTAAAGGAGGAGAGGGGGGGAGAGAGGCGGAGAGGTTTAGGGAGGGAATTCCAGAGCTTTGGGCCTCAGCAGCTGAAGGCACGGCTGCCAATGGTGGAGCGATTAAAATCGGGGGATGCTCAAGAAGCCAGAATTAGAGCAGCGCAGAGATCTCTTGGGCTGTGAGGCTGGAGGAGATTACAGAAATTACAAGAACAGCAAAGGCAGAGGTTTGGGAGCGAGATGCTTTGACAAAACAACGGTCCATGAAATGAGTCCTAAGATTTAAGACCGAGGAACGCAATGCCATAAGTTAAAAACTGGGGGTAATATTTGAAGGGGTGGGGAAGGGGAATGCATTTTACTGGAAGGCGCAAATGCAACCATGCGAAAATTAAAGTGCACAGATTTGAAGGAGAAAGGATTCCACTGTATTTTCACATACTCCTGAAAGCTGTTATTGGTGTTCTTCAGTTGCCACTTATCATTAACAGGAAGTGCACACTACTATTCACATTCACTGGAGCATAGCTTTGTGTTGTTATGTCAGGGGAAGTTCTGCACAAAAGGTTTGGTCCCTGTTGCCTCTACCCAGCAGGTTTGAAGCATAATAGGTAGCAACAGAAGGCAACTAAAGGCCACTGATAAATGTAGTTAACTTCCTTTATTAAATTTGAGATTATGTGACTGCTCAGGTTATATTCACTTCCCCATTAATGCAAAGGTAAGTATCAATCACAAAAGCACAATATATCCAGAGGAGAAGTGTCTGCAAACAAAATATATTAAATATATAAAACTGCAAACAACGTGATTTTCCATTTGAATAAGGTATGAATTCTAAAGTAAGTGCCTACTTGATAACATGCCCATACGCCTAGTTCTGCAGTGCAATGAACTCACTTACACATTACAGTATTGTGAAATTCAGTTAACTCTTTGAATACTGAATGTCCTTAATTTTACCATCACCTTCATTTTTTGTTCTACTGGGAAATCGCATTGTTTCAAATGTTACCGATACGACAACAGCAAAACGTGGGCAGAGAGAGGGCGATGAGCTTGGATCTGAGGACAGAAAAGAAAAATCTTTCATATAACGACAACTTGCATTTATACAACACCTTTAATGTAGTAAAACGTCCCAAGGCGCTGCACAGGAGTATTGTAAGACAAAGACATTTGACACCGAGCCACATAAGGTAAATTAGTACGATAGCAAAATACTGCAGATGTTGGAAATCCGAAATAACAACAGAAAATGCTGGAAAAACTCAGCAGGTCAGGCAACATCCGTGGAGAGAAATTTGAGTTGATGTTTCGGGTCGAACCCTTCTTCAAAACTGGAAAGAAAAGAAAATAGATTGAAGGCAGGGCTGCGATCGGACAAAAGAAGTGAAAGAGACAAAAGAAGTAGAAGAGACAATAAACGGTATTCGAAGCCAGACGAGATGGTAATAGGCTGAGATTAGGTGTCAAGTGTACTGGCAGGGCAAGAGATAGCCTTCCGGACTCAATATCGAGTTCAACAATTTCAGATCATAACCTCGGCCCCTATTAATTTTTTACCTGTAATTTTTCCACTCCTTTCCCCCCCCCCTTTCCTTTTGTTTCTCTCTCCCACCTGGCAGCTATCTCTTGCCCTGCCAGTACACATCACACCTAATCTCAGCCTATTACCATCTCGTCTGGCTTCGAATACCTTTTATTGTCTCTTCTACTACTTTTGTCTCTTCACTTCTTTTGTCCGATCGCAGCCCCGCCTTCGATCTGTTTTATTTTCTTTCCAGTTTTGAAGAAGGGTTCGACCCGAAACGTCAACTCAAATTTCTCTGCACGGATGTTGCCTGACCTGCTGAGTTTTTCCAGCATTTTCTGTTGTTATTTAGGATAAATTAGGTCAGGTGACCAAAAGCTTGGTCAAAGAGGGAGGTTTTAAGGAGCGTCTTAAAGGAGGAAAGAGAGGTAGCGAGGCGGAGAGGTTTAGGCAGGGAATTCCAGAGCTTAGGGCCGAGGCAACAGAAGGCACGGCCACCAAAGGTTGAGCGATTATAATCAGGGATGCTCAAGAGGGCAGAATTAGAGGAGCGCAGATATCTCGGGGGGGTTGTGGGGCTGGAGGAGATTACAGAGATAGGGAGGGGCGAGGCCATTGAGGGATTTGAAAACAAGGATGAGAATTTTGAAATCAAGGCGCTGCTTAACCGGGAGCCAATGTACGTCAGCGAGCACAGGGGAGATGGGCGAACGGGACTTGGTGCGAGTTAGGACACGGGCAGCCGAGTTTACTAGGGTAGAATGTGGGAGGCTGGCCAGGAGTGTGTTGCAATAGTCAAGTCTAGAGGTAATAAAGGCATGGATGAGGGTTTCAGCAGCGGATGAGCTGAGGCAAGGGCGGAGACGGGCGATGTTATGGAGGTGGAAGTTATGCTGCGGATATGTGGTCGAAAGCTCATTTCAGGGTCAAATATGACAATTATAATGTAGAACAATGTCCCAAGCTGCTTCACAGAAGCATATAATTGGCTATATAATAATTTCTAGAATCAGAAGAGGACCTGTCATGGGAAAGATCATTAGCCTTCCTGTAGGCAGGAGTGTGTAGCTTCAATCTACATAGTCTTTACACTTTTAAAATGATGGGCCAAGTAAGATACTATTCTCCTTGTTTTCTTTCTTTAGTTGTAGATTATGCACTATCTCTCTCCCCACATATATTTCCACGGAAAAGAAAGACTTGCATTTCTATAGCACCTTTCACAACCACCGGACATCTCAAAGCGCTTTACAGCCAATGAAGTGGAGTCACTGTTGTAATGTGGGAAACGTGGCAGTCAATTTGCACACAGCAAGCTCCCACAAACAGCAATGTGATAATGACCAGATAACCTGTTTTTGTTATGTTGGTTGAGGGATAAATATTAGCCAGGACACCAGGGATAACTCCCTTGCTCTTCTTTGAAATAGTGCCATGGGATCTTTTACGTCCACCCGAGAGAGCAGACGGGGCCTTCGTTTAATGTCTCATCTGAAAGACGGCACCTCCGACAGTGCAGCACTCCCTCAGCACTGCACTGGGAGTGTCAGCCTAGCTTTATCCACTCAAGTCCCTGGAGTGGGACTTGAACCCACAACCTTCTGACCCAGAGGCAAGTGTGCTACCCACTGAGCCACGGCTGACACTACAGTATCAGTAGAGTATTGTTTCATTGGCAAACGTAGGTGAAGGTCAAGTCCAATGATGCAGAGCTGCACCAACGTTGAAAGCAGCAGAAAGACCTGGTGAATCAAGAAGTAATAGTTAGGAGACTACAAGCTTGAATTTTAGAAGCCTGCAGATTGTAGAAGCGAGGAAAGATTGAGGGAGGTAAGGAGTTTGACAGTTTTGAGGTTTTTGGCCTATCAACAACAACAACAACAACGTATTTAACATGTTGTTGTCAGAAGAGTCATCGACCTGACACGTTAACTCTGTTTCTCTCTCCACAGATGCTGCCTGACCTGCTGAGTTTTTCCAGCATTTTCTGTTTCTATCACACCTAGCTCTACCTCTCCACCACCTCTCTTGAACCCTCAACTGCCTCTATGTTGCCAGATTGTTTGTCTGACATCCAGCCTTGTATGAGCCATAACTGCCTCCAGCTAACCATTGGGAAGCTATTGTCTTTGGCCCCCATTATAAATTCCATACTATTGTCACTGACTCCCATCCTCCTCTCTGGCCTATGCCTCAAGCTGAACCTGACTGTTTGCAACCATGACATCCTATTTGATCTGAAGCAGAGCGGACAACTCCATATCCTCTCCATCACAAATACCACCATTTCCACCGCCGTAACATCACTCACCTCCGTCCCTACCTCATCTGTCACTGAAACCCTCATTCACCCTTTGCCGGCACCAGACTCGATTACTCCAATAGTCTCTTGTCCAGCCCTTACCTTATCCCACACCACGTCATGCTCACCATCACCTTTGTCCTAGCTGAACCTACATTGGCATCCAATCCCCCATGCTTAAATTAAAAATTCTATTGCTTGTGTTTAAATCCTATCCATGCCCTCACCATTCTCTATTTCTGTAACAACCCTTCCCCCACCACCCCATCTGACCTGTTGTGCATTCCCAATTCCCATCGCCCCGCCTTTCATAGTCATGATTTCAGCACCCAGGTCCCAATTTCTGGAATTAGCTCCCTAACCTTCCCCGGCTCTCTACCTCCCTCTCCTCCAATAAGACCATTCTGCAAACCACCTCATTAACCAAGCTCTTGGCCATCCTGCCTCATCTCTCCTTCTTTGGCTTGGTGTCCGTGGCAAGTTGTTCGTAAGAACATAAGAACATAAGAAATAGGAGCAGGAGTCGGCCATTTGGCCCTTCGAGCCTGCTCCATCATTCAACAAGATCATCTACCTCAACCCCACCTTCCCACGCTATCCCCATATCTCTTAATTCCCTTTGTTCCCAAAAATGTATCGACCTCTGTCTTGAATATGCTCAACGACTGAGCATCCACAGCTGTCTGGGGTAGAGAATTCCAAAGATTCACAACCCTTTCCACTATATTAAAGGTTAAAATGCTAAATTGTTGGCCACTATCTTCTAACTGTTTTAGCCTTTCCTCAATTTTTTTCTGCAGAGTAATTGCTAACACTGAGTGACATGAATCAGTCATTCATGAAAGAAAGACTTATGAAATAATACTGAGAGGCCTACGGGTGGCGCTGTCCAGGGAGAGTATAAATACTCGGGCACGGGCCCAGCTTGCGCAGGACATTCTTAACAGGAACTAGTGAAGGACACAACTAGACCTCCATGTTGTAAAACAGTTGATTAAAGCTTTGTTTAACGCTTAGACCAAGTGCCTAGTAGTTTTCTTACGTCACTGAGCAACAGGAATAATGGACTTGTGAATATGCAGTTTGTCTTGCACACCCTTCAGATTGCCTATACTATTGACTATCTGAGAGAAGTAACTGCTAACGCCACCCTTCAATGTTTGTGTATTGATGCAACATACCACTGAAGGGAGATTACTAACTTGTAGTGCTTGAGCAGTCGGTAGTAGACAGCCAGGCTTTCCCATTACAAGCTGCTTGGCAGACTCGATGTGGATAAAAGAATTACCAAACATCGGAAGAGGTGTCCTTGCGTGAAATGGGAATAACTGGATGGAGCTTTACTTGAGAATCAAAACCAGCAATAACAGATTGCTAATTGGGCTTGACGTTAATATATTGTTGATAACATTCCATGGACAACCGTGCCTTGAATTGATATGCCCTGACAGTACATGAAATATGATTGATTCATATTATTAATTCTTACCTTGTATTTGGCTTGTGATTGAAATGTTCAGTTAAAGCTTTCTTAGCTTATCATAGTCTAAATAATTTTCAGTATCTGGCAACATGTTGAATACATCTTACAAAGATTCTTCCCCAAAATGCAAAAGTAAAGCGCTCTTTTGAGGAAAGAGGAAAGTCTATTCTTCTTGATTCAATATTGCTTAATTCAAATTATCTGATAATTAATATTTTTACCACTAAATTTCCATATTGCTGTGTTATTTGTGTTGCTTAATTCAAATTATTTAGTCATTCAATTGTTTTTAGTGTAATAATTGTGGTATCTTGAGGTAGCCATAGATGGAGACAGACACAGGTTAACTCCTTAACATGGTTTAATCAACACTTGCACATAAAAGCTTCTGCCATGAGGCAGCAAAAACAAAGAGTACAACCAGTACAGATCAGACTTAACTCAGGAGAGCAATTGCCACAGCACCACCTGGTGGATCAGGTTACTCATAACCTCCCAGGTTACTACACTCCTCCCCCCTTAAGCTTGCCGTATGCAATTCTTAAACAATAATCCTTACTAGGTACTACGTTTTCATTAACCAGTATGCTCTAACCATGGTTAACCCCTGACTAATTTAACAGGTTTGTATAAGTCTTTCTGGTTGCTTGCGAATCCTTTATGAACGTCTTAATTCCACTTGTGGTGGATTCTCAGATTCATTCGCACTTGAAATTGGAGTAGCCTCTGATGTTGGTTTTACTCTGTCCCGCTGTGGCCTGGCAGTACCAGTGTCCACTGGCACCTTATAAGCCGCGCTGGGTCCTGGAACAGCCTCCTCTACTGCCCTTTGTCCCATCTGAGGCAGTTCCCCCTGCTGCCAGCTGAAAAGCTGATCCACATGCTGACAAACCCCTCGACCATCCTCTAGTAACACGGAGTACGACACAGGTCCTGTAATGTCCTGGATTAGTCCTGGTATCCATTTAGGTCCATAACCGAAGTTCCGGGTGTACACAGAGTCCCCTATGGCGAAATGGCGAGCTTTAGTATGTTTGTCATGGTACGCTTTTTGGTTTGTTTGTTTTGTCTCAACCTTGCTTTTGAGATCTGGGTGTATCAGGTCTAACGTGCACCGCAACTTTCTCCCCATCATCAACTCAGCCGGAGAAAGCCCCGTGGTAGCTTGGGGTGTTATACGATAACTAAACAAGGCTCTATTGAGCTTGGTCTCCAGGGTGTCACCTGAGCTCTTCCTCATGAGCTCCTTAAAAGTCTGCATGGCTCGCTCGGCTAACCCATTTGAGGCTGGGTGATATGGAGCCGAGGTGACATGTGTGATTCCATTCCTTACCATGAATTCTTTGCTCCCTTCACTAACAAACCACTGTGCATTGTCGGATACAATCATTTCTGGAATACCATGCGTGCTGAAGCTGTTCCTGAGACAATTCAGTGTGGCATCAGTCGTTGCAGAGCTCACTGGATAAACGTCGATCCACTTTGAGTGAGCGTCAACCAGCACCAAAAACATTTTGCCCATAAAAGGTCCCGCATAGTCTATGTGAATTCTCCTCCAGGGTTTGCTGGGCCACTCCCAGGGATGGAGTGGTGCCCCGGCAGGTGCTTTCCTCTGTTCCTGACATATAGTGCATGACTTTACCTTTGACTCAATTTCAGCATCCAAGTTAGGCCACCACAGGTAGCTCCTAGCCAGTCCTTTCATTCTAGTCATTCCTGGGTGCAATTGATGCAACTGTTCCATCAAAGTAGAGCGTCCCCGCTCTGGGACTATGATGCGTGCTCCCCATAGCACACATCCATCTTGGACACTGAGCTCGTGCTGTCTCTGCCTGTACGGCGCGAACTCCGGTCCCTCACGGTGATCTGGCCAGCCTTTCAACACATACTCACAGACCCTTGACAGAACGGGGTCCTTGGCTGTCCAGCCCTGGATTTGTGCTGAAGTCATCAGGGGACTGATCTCCTGATCCAGCATCAGGACATGCTCCTCAGGGGAAGTACTGCGAGGAGATTTTGAGAGGGGCAGGCGGCTGAGAGCATCCGCGTTCCCATTTTCCTTGCCGGCTCTGTACGTGATCACATATTCATAGGCTCTTAGTATTACTGCCCATCTCATTATTCTCTGTGATGCCATTTGAGGCACCGCTTTCATCTCATTCAGTAAGCTAATAAGAGGCTTGTGGTCAGTACTGATTACAAACTTCCTCCCATATATGTACTTATGGAATTTCTTTACTCCAAATATAATGGCCAACCCCTCTTTATCAAGCTGTGAATAGTTCTTTTCCGCAGCTGTGAGCGTGCGTGAAACAAACCCGATGGGCCTTTCCGCTCCATCTGGCATGCGGTGGGCCAACACTGCCCCCACTCCATAGGGTGATGCGTCGCAGGACATTATCAGCTCCTACTTCTCATCGTAATGCACTAACACCCTACTGGACTGAAGTAGCTCCTTTGACTGCTGAAACGCTTTCGCTTGCTCTGGCCCCCAATGCCATGGCTCCTCCTTTCTCAGCAGTTTGTGCAGGGGTGCCAGCAGCATCGATAAGTTTGGAAGAAACCGGTTATAATAATTCAGGAGCCCTAGATAGGCTTTCAGTTCAGTCACTGAGGTGGGTGCCGGTGCATCCTGCACTGCCCGCACTTTCCCTGGTAATGGATGGAAGCCTGTGGCATCCACCCGATGTCCCAGGAATGTAACTTCCTTCTCCATGAAACTACACTTACTCCATTTCAGGCATAGCCCCGCCTCTTCCAGCTGCTGTAGCACTTTGTCCAGTGTTTTTAAGTGATCCTGATCATCACTTCCTGTTAGCAGAATATCATCTAAGTACACGGCCACCTTTGGAATGCCCTGCAGAATGCCCTCCATAGTCCGTTGGAATATTGCTGGGCTAGAACTGACACCAAATGGTAACCTGGCATACGTGAACAGCCCCTTGTGCGTGTTCACCGTGACAAACTTTTTTGATTCTTCATCTAGCAATATCTGCTGATACGCATGACTCATGTCCAGTTTGCTGAATCTTTCTCCCCCAGCGAGCGATGTTAACATGTCCTCCATTCTCGGAATGGGGTACTGTTCCAGTGATGATACTCTGTTCACTGTTAACTTATAGTCACCACACACCCTTACGTTACCGTCGGGCTTCAATACCGGGACTATTGGTGCCGCCCAGTCTGAAAATTTCACTGGTTCTATTACTTTGTCCTTTAGCAGGTGATCTAGTTCCGCCTCAACCTTGGTTTTCATTGCAAAAGGTACCGACCTTGGTTTAAAGAAACGAGGCGTGGCATCACTGGCTACATGAATCTTGGCTGTGGCTCCCCTTAAGGTGCCCAGTTCGTCCTTGAACACTAACTCATGCTTCATCAGCACTTCTTGCAGTGCCTCTGTACTGTCCTCCATTTTATTAATTGCCTGCCAGTCCACACTCAACTCACTGATCCACCCTCGCCCTAACAGGTTTGGCCCTGACCCTGCTACCACTACCACCGTAAGCTCTTTGGTGACTCCTTTGTGTTCCACTTGTACTTCGGCAGCCCCCAAAATGTCCACCTTCTGTCCTGTGTAGGTTTTGAGACTAATGGGGCATGTACCTAGCTCTGGTACTTCTGCTTCCCCCCATAGCTTGGCGTACTCAGTCTGCGACATTATGGTTACACTACATCCGGTGTCAATCTCAAACTTTACTTGACCTCCGTTCACTATCAAATACTGAGTGAGAGGGGGTACGTTGGGCCTTGAAGTGTCTATACTGTATATAGTGAAAACCTCCTCACTAGACTCACTAGACTCTTCCTCTTGTATGTAATTTGCCCGCTTTGTGTACTTCTCCCTCCCCCCTTTAGCATGCTTTGCCCCTTTAGCACTGCTTCTCTCACTCACTGCCCTTTTACAGACTTTCTTTAAGTGCCCTATTTTTCCACAATTGTGGCACTTTGCCTTTGCAAACCTGCAGTCCTTTGCATAATGGCTCGTCCCACCACATCGGTAGCAATCCCCAACCCCGACTGGTGGACTTTTCACGCCAGCTTCCATCTTGAAAACAGCTCCTCCCACTGGTTTCCTCCATTTCTCCTTGCTCATACTGTTTAAGTCCTTAATGTCCTTGTTAGCCATCTCCATGGCTTGTGCTTTTTTAAGTGCCGTCTCAAACGTTAATCCTTCTTCTGACAGCAACCTTTGCTGTATACTGTCGTCGTTAACTCCGCATACTAGTCTGTCCCTTAACATGACTGTGAGCGCATTTCCAAAATTACAGTCCTGTGCGAGCTTCCGAAGCTCCTCCACATACTCAGTAACGCTTTCTTCCGGCCTCCTAATCCTCGAATTGAATTTCCATCTCTGTACTATTTCACTAGGTTTCGGATTGAAATGATTCTTTAGTAGACTCACCAACTCGTCAAAAGATTTTTCTCCTGGCCACTCCGGGCTCAGCAGATTCCTCATCCGTGTATAGGTTTGCACTCCCACACAACTCAGTAAAATGGCCCTTTTCTTTTCAGCACTGTCCACCTCGCTTGCCATAAAGAAATGGCTCAGTATTTCAATATACTCCTCCCAAGACTGCGACTTGCTGTCAAAAGGTGCCACGGAGCCTATCATTCCTGCCATCCTTGGAGTCCGGTCACTTCAGCCAAAAAATCAAACTCCGTTTCGACTCCCATGGCCTAGCCTCGTGCTTTTCCGACTAGTTTGCTAACCAACCCGAGCACCTCTTCCAAATACTCCAAAACTCTTCCGTCCTTTATTCTCGTCGGCATATGTGGTATCTTGAGGTGGCCATAGATGGAGACGGATACCGGTTAACTCCTTAACATGGTTTAATCAACACTTGCACATAAAAGCTTCTGCCATGAGGCAGCAAAAACAAAGAGTACAACCAGTACAGATCAGACTTAACTCAGGAGAGCAATTGCCACAGTACCACCTGGTGGATCAGGTTACTCATAACCTCCCAGGTTACGACAATAATTAACTTCAAATTATCAAGACTCGGCTGTATTGGTGATAGGAAAATCTCTTTTGAAGGGATTGAAGTAGGGTCACTGTATCATTCAAGTGGGGCTTTATGAGGCAATCCTAAAGCCAGAACTGTACTGCTATTTTATTAATGTGGGATACACTCAATCTGTGGTTGCTGACTCAAGACATACAAAAGCCAACAACTGAGTAAAGCATGTGTAACCTACTGAAGTTAATTCATCATCTTTATCCCTCGTGTTGTGTTTGTCTTTCGAAATACAAAATGATTTATTGACTGGAAAAGTCCCTTACTGTTACAATCCAATTTGGCTGTCACACCAAGTCCAATTCACCCATCACCCCTGTGCTCGCTGACCTACATTGGCTCTCAGTTAAGCAATGCCTCGATTTTAAAATTCTCATCCCTGTTTTCAAATCCCTCCATGGCCTCGCCCCCTCCCTATCTCTGTAATCTCCTCCAGCCCCACAACCCTCCGAGATATCTGCGCTTCTCTAATTCTGCCCTCTCGAGCATCCCTGATTATAATTGCTCAACCATTGGTGGCCGTGCCTTCAGCTGCCAAGGCTTTAAGCTCTAGTATTTCCTCCCTAAACCTCTCCGCATCTCTTTCTTACTTTAAGACGCTCCTTAAAACTTAACTGGACCAGCCACATAAATACTGTAGCAACAAGAGCAGGTCAGAGGCTGGGTATTCTGCGGCAAGTGTCTCACCTCCTGACTCCCCAAAGCTTTTCCACCATCTACAAGGCACAAGTCAGGAGTGATGGAATACTTGCCACTTGCCTGGATGAGTACAGCTCCAACAACACTCAAGAAGCTCGACACCATCCAAGACAACGCAGCCTGCTTGATTGGCAACCCATCCACCACCTAAAACATTCACTCCCTCCCCCAATGGCGTACCGTGGCTGCAGTGTGTACCATCTACAAGATGCACTGCAGCAACTCGCCAAGGCTTCTTCGGCAGCACCTCCCAAACCTGTGACCTCTTCCACCTAGGAGGACAAGGGCAGCAGGCGCATGGGAACACCACCACCTAAAAGTTCCCCTCCATGTCACACACCATCTTGACTTGGAAGTATATCGGCTGATCCTTCATCGTCGCTGGGTCAAAATCCTGGAACTCCCTCCCTAACAGCACTGTGGGAGTACCTTCACCACATGGACTGCAGCGGTTCAAGAAGGCAGCTCACCACCACCTTCTCAAGGGCAATTAGGGATGGGCAATAAATGCTGGCCTTGCCAGCGACACCCACATCCCATAAACGAATAAAAAAAAAGATTAAGGGGAAACTGTAAGGCATTGGAGTATTTCTTAAGTGTTGGAAAATCCGCTTAAAGGAAACAGATACATTCGACTTAATTTACAAATGAAAACCTCGCCGTGTAAGTTTTTAACCACAATTCTTGTGGATTTCAAATAGCTGTGTTGATTGTGAAAACAGGCCATGAAGTGGTTTGCAACCTTAGGGACAACAGGATTGACAACAGCTAAAAATCGTATTCACGGCATTTAAAAATGTGACCTATGAAGACAAATGAGTCACAGGTTTTTCTATCTACCTGCCGGTGAATCATTGCATGTTTAAAGTTTATCAGCAGCATTGAGAATTTGGATGGAAATTTTATATCTGTAAGGAGAGCGTGTGACCCATAGTTGATTCCAGAGAATCTTTTAACTAGTTATAATAAAGGCACAGATCCACTTTAAAGACGAGGCATCCACAACATTGAAGGGAATGAGCAATAAGGCAGCTGCTAGTGTTAGTGGGTCAATGTCGGTGATCAATAAGTCTTTGCTCAAGAGAACTGGCAATGGGACGCAACCTAAGAATAACTGATATGGGTAAGATAAAGGATTGAATGCAATCAGACAAAGGAGACCATCAGATGGGAAAATTGGTTGAGGAGACAGATCTGTGATTATTGATCACATCCAGCCTTACCAATAGACAAAGGAGTTGATGCGGCAAAACCTGGTAGATGTCAGGTAATACGACAGGGCTTGATTGAAAATTCAATTTTAGATGGGCAATAGTCTGATCAAGTCATCTGTATCCAGGGTTTAATACCTGGACCTGTTAGATATGAGTTTATTTTTCATAGGATAACATCCACCCAGCAAATCTTTCACTATTTTGTAAATAAAAGTTTGGAAGTAGCGCTTTAATTCATTCATTCGTTCATACATTTACCCAAGTAGATCCCCATCTTGAGTCACAGAAACAAGCTCCAATCAGCCTAGTCACTCTCGGTCTAGCAAGACGTAACAGCGCACGGTGCAAACCCATATCTTGAGGTGACTGGATCAGAAGCTTTTGGGCATTTAACTAAATCAGAGGATAGCTCTGGTGAGAAAAAACTAATTTGTTTGTCTCCAGCAAAAATTGAAGGTTACAAGTGGCATGGCCAGTGTCAGCTGTGGCTCAGTGGGCAGCACTCTCACCTGAGTCAGAAGGTTGTGGGTTCACAGTCCCACTCCAGAGACTTGAGCACAAAAATCTAGGCTGACACCCCAATGCAGTGCTGAGGGAGTGCTGCACTGTCGGAGGTGTCGTCTTTCAGATGAGATGTTAAACCAAGGCCCCCTCTGCTCTCTCAGGGGTAAAAGATCTCATGGCACTATTTCGAAGAACAGCAGCGGCGTTATCCTCGGTGTCCTGGCCAATATTTATCCCTCAATCAACATCACCAAAACAGATTATCTGGTCATTATCGGGACCTTGCTGTGTGTAAATTAGCTGCTGTGTTTCCTACATTACAACACTTAAAAAAAAAAGTACTTAATTGGCTGTAAAATACTTTGGGATGTCCAGTGGTCGTGTAAGGTGCGATATAAATGCAAGTCTTTCTTTCTTTTCTCTGACGTTGCACCAGAGAAGAACAAAATGCCTCACTTTACCAGAACCATGATGCAAAATGGAACTTCATTGCTTGTGTGTTATTCAAACAGTTCATATGTGACTATCCAATGGAAACCTGATTTGCCTCCTTCACAAATTCTGACCAAAATGCTTTTTTTTTCCAGACTTCAGTTTCCATCTCAGCCTTAAGCTCATTGGCACCAGATTATCTGGCACACACTTTGAATTTAAATAATTTATTGTTGAAGCACTAAAAAAGGAGGAGACTCCAATTAGCTCGAAGCAAAAGAACTTAAATTATATTTTGAACTGAAAAGGAATTGCTCATTTATACTCTATTAAAGAAATTAGATCCAATTTGGCAGTACCTGGGAGTTAGCATTTACAACTGCCAGCACATAACAGAACCAACATCACTCTGCAAGAACAACCGTATCGAAGTGCAGGTTATCAGAACATTTTCTTTGAATAGTGAGTGGTTGTTTTTTTGAAGAAGTTTGACCTCCATTTAATTTGATTATTTAGAATATCATTGCAGAAGATGCAACAAAAGACAAGCTGTGCATAATTAGATGATTTTAAAACTAAGTCCAAACAGACCCCCAAAAGGGACGTCACCCATAATGGATGTTGCATTCCTCCACCAGCTAGAAGGACAAGGGCAGCAGTCACATTGGGAACACCACCACCTCCAAGTTCCCCTCCAAGTCACACACCACCCTGACTTGGAAATATATCGGTCGTTCCTTCATCGTCGCTGGGTCAAAATCCTGGAACTCCCTCCCGAACACCACCAGGGGAGTACCTTCACCACATGGACTGCAGCGGTTCAAGAAGGCGGCTCACCACCACCTTCTCAAGGGCAACTAGGGATGGGCAATAAATGCCGGCCTTGCCGGTGACGCCCACATCCTGTGAATGAATTTTAAAAAAACACTGACTTCATGCTATGTTCGTGCCATCATCTCCTGTAGTGTGGGACTTGCAACCCCAAAGTCAACTTGCATAATTTGTTGAGGCCAGCCATCAGAAAATCCAAGCAAAAATGTAGGCAAACCTGCCAAGATTACTTTGCCATGGGCTGTGCGAGACTTGCACACTAACACAGCACAAAATCAGTTTATGGGGAACTCTGCACATTGGAGGAAATCATTAGAATCATAAATATTACTGCACAGAAACAGGCCATTTTGCCTACCTGCATTAAGTTTCACGTCAAAGATATCTACCCTAATCCCATCTCACTGATCACTCCCCCGTACCTTTTAATATTTTCCTTCAAGTGTTTGTATAACTTCCCCATAAATGCTGTGTCTGACACAGCTTCAGTCGTCGCTTGCGGTAACACATTTCATATTCTAATAACCCTTTGTCTGAAAAAATCTCCTAAATTACCCTTTATGTTTCTAGGATTAATGCTACATTTATGTCGCCAGGTAGTCAATTCACTAATCAAAAATGAAAAGAAAGGCTTGCATTTATATAGTGCCTTGCACAACCTCAGAACATCCCAAAGTGCTTTACAGCCAATGAAGTACTTTTAAAGTGTAGTCACTGTTGTAATGTAGGAAACGTAGCAGCCAATTTGCGCACAGCAAGGTCCCACTAACAGCAATGTGATAATGGCCAGATAATTTGATTCAGTGTTGTTGGTTGAGGGATAAGTAGTGCCCAGTACACCTCCCCTGCTCTTCTTCGAAATAATACCCATGGGATTTTTTTCCACCCACCTGAGATAGCAGACAGGACCTTGTTATGTTCATGAATAACTAGTCATTTTCATTATGAACAGCTAGCTTCTAGCTAGTCACTTTATTCATGCCATGTGGACTTGTACAGCATCCATCTTGACTACTGCCTTCTGGGTAGCCTAGTGCATCGTGGGTAGTCCACTCTTATATATACAGCTAAACATACAGCAACATACAGCTCCACCTAGTGTAACATTCTAGAATGACAGGTTACTGATCATTACATCCCCCTTTCTTTGAGGTTAAACAAAATCAATATCAATCAATTTTCAAGAAAAACGATAAAGATGATATCAGTAACACTTTTGTTAGTGCTCTATAAACATAAACATTTTCACAACAGTCAACACATTTTCAAAGCTTTACTTTATACTCAAAGATTAAGTCTATCAAGCTTTTTTACTTCACGTGTGGATCTTCTCTGCACGGGTAAGTCTGATGTGTTTTCATGAGAGCCTGTATGTGTGTTTGTGTTAGATTGTTTTGGTGGTGAGTGACAAGATTCAGTTGCGGCATTGTCATCGATTTGCTCTTGGATAGTTTCTTGTGTTTTTAGGAGGGAACGGCGGTTCCTCCTGAGAATCTGTCCTTCCTCAGCTCTAACAGTGTATGACCTTGGTCCTACTTCCTCAAGAACTGTAGCTTTCCTGTTCCATGCATCTGGATCCTCAATCCTGACAACATCATCCCTTGTCAATGGTTTCAGAGTTTTGGACGACTTGTCATAGTGTGATTTCTGTTTCAGCTTTAACAGTTGAAGTCTCTGTCTCAGTTCCTTACTCTGTTTTTCTTTTGCACAGCAGGGTAGCATGGTACGCAACTTGTGACCCATTAGGAGTTCAGCAGGTGAAGAACCAGAGTCTAAAGGTGAGGCTCGGTAGCTCAGCAGGGCGAGATAAGGATCAGACTTGCTTTCTGTCGCTTTCTTCAGTAGCTGTTTGAGAACTTGAACACCTTTCTCTGCCTTACCATTCGACTGAGCATACAGAGGACTGGATGTGATGTGTTGAAAGTCATAATGTGCTGCAAACTGTTGCCACTCCTTACAGTTGAAGCACGGACCATTGTCGCTAACGGCAATCCTGGGAATTCCATGCCTAGTGAAGATGGATTTAACATGCATTATCACACTGCTTGCTGATGTGCTTGAGATCAGCGCCATCTCAGGATAGTTAGAATAGTAGTCAATCACTGTTAAATATTCTTTACCATTCAAATGAAAGAGGTCCATACCAACCTTTTGCCATGGTGCTGTTGGTATGTCAGCTACTATCATTGGTTCCTTTGCTTGTTTGTTTTGGTGTTTCTGACGTGTCTCATATTTGCCTATCATATTCTCAAAGTCCTTATTTATGCCAGGCCAATAAACAGTGGCCTAGAAATTCAGTTGCTTGCGCCAGCCGTTAGCGCCTTAAGAGAAGTGAATTTCGGGCGCTATGCGTGTAGCGTCCGGGCGCAGCGCGATCTGCGCCTCGCCCCAAATTAAGTAGACATTTAGCGCCGGCGCAAAGTTTAGCGCGCGCTCACCTGCGCGCGCAGAAAATGACGTCATATCCTCGTGCAACGCCCTTTGCGCGCCCCGATCCAGAACTTGAGTGGGACCGCCCCATTGTGCAGCCGGCGGCCCGCACGCTTGTTTAGTGGAACGCAACAGAGCTGACGCGGGACCCGGGGAGCGTAAATTAAAGGGCACTTACCCTGCACTATAAAGGGCAGGCATTTTGCAGCAAACACTCTTGTGCAATGGATTTCTGGAGAGAGACCAAGGAAGACAGCTTTCTGGTTTGGGCCAACACTAGCTCAGGTATTTTTGGCTTCAGGCCAGAGCGTTGCAAGTGGCCTCTTGTATATTTGACTGTTTGGCAGCATATTATGGGGGCTGCATGGGGTGCCAACGCTGAGTTTCAGCGTCATGTCCGTAGGGCTCGCAGACGCGGTGTGAGAGGGGCAGCCCTGGCTAGACGCAGAGGGGGCAACAGGCGTCGGCAACATAGACCTTACCCAGTCAGGGCATACCGCCAGCAGCGCACCTACCTCAACATGAGTGGCGCGAGATGTGTAAAAAGGCTGAGATTCCGAAAGGAGGTGGTTGCAGAGGTCTGCCATCTGCTTCGCAGAGATCTGCGTCCAAAGCTCAGGAGCAGGACGTCTCTGTCGGTGGAGGCGAAGGTGATGGTGGCCTTGAACTTCTATGCCACCGGCTCCTTCCAATCCGCTGCTGGGGACATAGCTAACATATCCCAGTTCGCCGTGCATTGCTGCATCCGCCAGGTGACCGATGCCCTTTTCAGAAGGAGACGCCAATTCATCTCCTTCCCCATGGCCCTGGAGAGGCAGCATCAGCGTGCACTGGGATTTGTAAGATTCGCGGCCTTCCCCTTGGTGCAGGGCGCCATTGACTGTACGCATGTGGCTTTGCGGGCACCTGTGGAGCATGCCGAGGATTACCGCAACCGGAAGGGCTACCATTCCCTCAATGTGCAGCTGGTGTGTGGCCACAAGCAGCGCATCCTAGCTGTCAATGCCCGCTTTCCAGGCAGCAGCCACGATGCCTTTATCCTGCGGCAGACAACTGTGCGTGACATGTTCGAGGCACAGCCTCCCCCAAGAGGATGGCTTCTCGGGGACAAAGGCTATCCTTTGTGTACCTGGCTCATGACCCCGCTCCGTGCGCCCAGGACCCCTGCTGAAGAGGCATACAACGAGAGTCATCAAGCGAGCAGGAACATAATCGAGCAAACAATTGGCGTCCTCAAGCAGCGGTTCCGCTGCCTGGATCGTTCCGGCGGGTCTCTGCAGTATTCCCCGGACCGAGTGTCCCAATTCGTCGTTGTTTGCTGCATGCTGCACAACCTGGCTCTCCGCAGGACTCAGGCACTGCCACCTCACATTGGACCACCACCTCAGGAGGAGGAGCAGGAGGAGCATGAGGAGGAGGAGCAGGAGGAGGAGGAGTACCATCCCAGGAGGGAGCGAGAAGGTCCAAGGGCCGTCTGTCGGCGGCTTATTGAACGTCACTTCTAAGCCCCCTGTCAGGGAGTGCCTTGTGGCCATGAAGGAACATGAACGCAGCCGCTCCGCAAGCCCTCAGCCGGCGAAGGCAACAAACACTTACAGCAACAAACATGGACACTGTCTGAATAAAGAGAAATCTTTATTTTAGACCAATGAAACCCCTTCACACATGAAACCCGGAAACATTAAACGGCCCCAAAAAACAGTACATCAAATGACTCACTCCCACAACCTGGGGAGGAATAACTGAACATTTGTTCAAAAATGGCCTTCATCCTCGGCCTTAACCCAAAAAACATCCCCAGAAACAAAACAACCATGGCCAAAAGAAACATAGGCATCGCCACATAAAATAACACTTGGCCACACCGTCTACTTCTTGGGCCGCGAGGGCGAGACCTTGTCGAGCCTTTTGGGGCCCCTGCCCGGCCTGCTGCTCCTCCACAAGCTCTGCCCAGTGGCTGCTGCGAGGCTGGGGAAAGGCTCCTGAGGGTTAGATGTCCTTCCGGCAGATGCCCTTGGGGGGCGGCCTAGACGGGGTTTGCCCCTCGAGGGGCCGGCTGGTGATTGGCGCAGCTGTGCCTGGCCAACATCATTCGCAGCCGCTTGCCGTTGAGGCGCCACTGGGGGAGTGGCGGTGACGGCTGGAGGAATGTGTGCAATCTGGCGGATGGTCGGCCCTGGCTGGTGATGTGCCACTCTGGCACTCGCACGGGCCCGCACTGCAGCATGCGCACCAATCTGCCGAAGGGCAGCCCGCTGTGCTGCTGCAGCGCGGCGGGTGTCCAGGCGATGCCTGGCTGACGCAGCGCGTGTGGCAGCAGTCAGTGCCCCTGTTGCCCTGGTCTGCGACCGCAACAGAGCAGCCACTGTCTGGACAGCATCACTGATCAGCCGGCCACTCGCGGCATGTGAGGCCCCGAACTCGCGCACACTACTAGCCAGGGACTCAATGGCCTCAGGCATCCGTGCCACTACCCCCATCAGCTCGGTGTGCCGGCGATCCGAATCCTGGGCCATTTGATCGAGGTGGCGCACCTCCTCTGAGTTGAAGGTGGCCGGACTGGAGTCCGGACTCTCCCGCTGGGGAGCAGGGGGCAGAGCTGGCCGACCCTTGCCACGTTGCCGGCGGCGACTGGGCCCAGCAACTGCACTCCCCTCCGATCCTTCCCCCCTCTGGGGGAAAGGCCGCGGACCAACCGCAGCCCTCCTGGGTTGCTGGACGCCACTGGTCCCAGCAGCTCCACTCCCCTCCGACACTTCCTCCAGGCTCTCCTCCAGGGAAGACGTGTCCACTACTTCGGCATCTGCAGCCGCACATGACTGCTGCCCTGATGGTCCGCCTTCCTGTTCCTCCTCCTCCTCCTCCTCCTCGGAGGGGCTGTCACTGGCAGCTTCAGGGAGCTCCTCGTCCCCAGCTGAAAGCAGGAAGGCACAAGAGTAGCTTTAGAGTGAGGAGAGGGCATCAGCGAGGGAGGCATGACTGGTGGCATTCAGCGCATTGGTCGGACAATGGCAAAGGAGGTAGATCGGATGCGCAAGTGCGACGAGAGAGGTCCAAAAGGTGATGTCCATACCATTGTGGCCCAGAAGAGGGTCGGCATCTCCACAGGCGACGGGCCCAATCACCCGGGGTCCCATGAGGCGACTCACGCGCTCCTCCAGGGGAGTGAGCTCCTGGATCTGGGGGCGGCCTCCCCCGGTCTGCTCCTGGTGCCTTCGGTTGTTGGCAAGTTTTGCCTGCAAGAGAAAGGATGGCCTGTAAGTACGGTGTGTAGCCCTGATGTGGTGTGCACTGCCTCCCATGGTGGAATAGCTTGGCCAGTGTGTAGCCCTGATGTGGTGTGCGCTGCCTCCCATGGTGGAATAGCTTTGCCAGTGTGTAGCCCTGATGTGGTGTGCGCTGCCTCCCATGGTGGAATAGCTTGGCCAGTGTGTAGCCCTGATGTGGTGTGCGCTGCCTCCCATGGTGGAATAGCTTGGCCAGTGTGTAGCCCTGATGTGGTGTGCACTGCCTCCCATGGTGGACTAGCTTGGCCAGTGTGTAGCCCTGATGTGGTGTGCACTGCCTCCCATGGTGTAAAGTGCAGAATGTGCAATTGATGTTCATGACTGTCCCATAGCTGCTGGCTGAGGGCTGGCCATTAGGGCTTTCAGGTCCCTTTGCCCATCATGTCAGGTGTACATGCAAGGATGAGGAGGAGACTGGAAAGGGTACTCACCCTGACAATCCTGGTCAGGTCATTAAACTTCTTCCGGCATTGGACATTGCCCCTGGGGGCATCGCCGGTGGCCGACACCCAGCGGGCGACCTCCCTCCAGGCTTTCCTATAGACGCTGGTGGGAGGCTTCCTGCCAGTGTCCGGGAACAAGATGTGCTGTCTCTCCTCCAAGGCCCTCACCATCACCTTCAAGTCATGGGCTGAGAAGCGCAGGGCACGCTCACGGGCCTTCTGTACCGTTGCCATGGCTCCTTCTGATCACCAGCAGTGTTCAGGCCTAGCTGGAAGGCTGCAGTGTGCAGGCCGTTGCAGCAGAGCAAGTCGACCCTTCCCCCTTTAAGAGCTGGCCGGCGCCACGGTGTCTGCTGTCAATCAAAAAATGACCGCACCTGCGCTGCGCCCGGCCTCGGCGCTATCCCTCTGCACCGCCAGCTTAGCGCCTAAAGATAGGCGTGCAACGCCAGTTTTAGCGCTCAAGCAACCTCTTAGGGCGAAGCTACTGAATATCGGCGAAGTGCCATCGACTTTGCGCCGGGCGCAAACTTTAGCGCCCGCCCGACTTTACCGCCCCAAAAGTGGCTATACTGAATTTCTAGGCCAGTGTCTCTTGCTCTCCTTTTGCATTTTTCAATTCCGAGGTGTCCCTCATGAATCCTTTTGAGCACGTCTTGACATAGAGCCTGTGGAATTACTATTCTGTTCTGTTTTAGTAATAGTCCACTTGCGACACTCAACTCTGACCTTATGCGAAAGTATTTTGGACAGGAACCTTTTGGCCAACCATGATGAATGTTCTCTATTACTGTTTGTAACACTGTGGCCTAGAAATTCAGTATAGCCACTTTTGGGGCGGTAAAGTCGGGCGGCCGCTAAAGTTTGCGCCCGCCGGCAAGTGGAGGCCACTTCGCCGATACTCAGTAGCTTTGGCCAAGGAGTTTGCTCGAGCGCTAAAACTGGCGATGCACGGCTATCTTTAGGCGCTAAGCCGGCGGTGCAGACTGATACCGCCGAGGCCGGGCGCAGCGCAGGTGCGGTCATGTTTTGATTGACAGCAGACACCCTGGCGCCGGCCAGCTCTTAAAGGGGGAAGGGTCGACTTGGTCTGCTGCCACGCCCTGGATACTGCAGCCCTCCAGCTAGGCCTAAACACTGCTGCTGGAGAGAAATAGCGCCAGGAAGGATGCAGAGGGCCCGTGAGCGAGCGCAGCGCTTCTCTGCCCATGATTTAAAGGTGCTGGTTAGGGCTTTGGAGAGGAGACGCCATATCTTGTTCCCGGACAGTGGCAAGAAGCCTGCCACCAGGGTGTACAGGAGAGCCTGGAGGGATATCGCCCAGAGGGTCACAGCCACCTGCGATGTCCCCAGGACTGGTGTCCAATGCCGGAAAAAGTTTAACGACCTCACTCGGATTGTCAGGGTGAGTACCCTTTCCAGTGTCCTCCTCATCCTTGCATGTGCACCTCACATTACGGGCAAAGGGACCTCAAAGCCCTAATGGCCAGCCCTCATCCAGCAGCTGTGGCACTGGCATGAACATCAATTGCACTTTCTGCACTTTACACACTGGCCAAGCTATTCGACCATGGGAGGCAGTGCACACAACAACAGGACACCACACTGGCCAAGCTATTCGACCATGGGAGGCAGTGCACATAACAACAGGGCACCACACTGTACTTAGAGGCCATCCTTTTTCTTGCAGGCCAAGCTGGCCCAGAATCTAAAGAGCCGGACTGTCACCGGGGGAGGCCGTCCCCAGTTCCAGCAGCTCAGTGACCTGGAGGAGCGCGTGGGTCGACTCATGGGTGGCTGCCTGATTGGCCCCGTTGCATGTGGAGATGCCGACCCTGTGCTGGGCCCCAATGGTAAGGACATGACCTTTTGGACCTCTCTCGTTCCCCTTGCGCTTCAGATCTACATCCTTTGCCACTGTCCGACCAATGCGCAGAATGCCACCACTCATGCCTCCCTCACTGACACCCTGTCCTCACTCTAAAGCTACTCTTGTGCCTTCCTGCTTTCAGCTGGTGAGGAGGAGGTCCCTGAGGCTGCGACTGACAGTCCCTCGGAAGAGGAGGACGAGGAGGAGCAAGAGGAAGGCGGCCCATCGGGGGAACCCTCATCCGCGCCAGGGGATGGCAATGGAGGGGACACGTCTTCCCTGGAGGAGAGCCAGGGGGAAGTATTGCAGGGGGGTGCAGCTCCTGTGCCCAGTGGCGTCCAGCCACGCGGGAAGGGTCGGGCAGCTCGGCTGCCTTCTCCCCAGAGGGGGGAAGTGTTGCAGGGGAGTGTAGTTGCTGGGCCCAGTGGCGTCCAGCCACGCGGGAAGGGTCGGGCAGCTCGGTGGCCTTCTCCCCAGAGGGAGAGTCCGGCCTCCAGTCCGGAGACGGTCCTCGCCCAGGAGGTGCGCCTCCTTGATCAAATGTCCGCGGACTCGGATCGTCGGCACACCGAGTTCATGGGGGTTGTGGCACGGTTGCCTGAGGCCATCGAGTCCCTGGCTCATAGTGTGTCCGATTTCGGGGCCTCACAGGCCAGGGGTTTCGAACAACTCGCGGCAGCACAGGCCAGGGGTCTCGAACAATTCGGGGCAGCACAGGACGCGAGTCGGGCCGAATTGAGGGCAGCACAGGACGCGAGTCGGGCCGAATTCAGGGCAGCACAGGACGCGAGTCGGGACGACTTCAGGGCAGCACAGGCAGCGAGTGGACATTTGATCAGTGGTGCCGTGCAGTCACTGGCTGGTCTGATGCGGGCACAGACCAGGGCAGTACGGGCACTCACTGCTGCCACACTCGCTGTGTCAGGCAGGCATCGCCAGGGCACCCGCCGCGCTGCAGCAGCACAGCGGTCTGGCCTTCAGCAGGTTGCTGCGCTTGCTGCAGTGCCAGCCCGGCCGAGTGCCAGTGTCTCAGGTGAGCAGCGAGCGCCTGGCATCAGCCAGCTTGCCCCCATTGCTGCAGCCGCCACTGCCACTCCCCCAGCGAAGCTGCCACGAGCTGCTGGAGAGACTGATGCTGGCCAGCCACAGCTGCAGCAGTCAGCAGCCGGCCCCTCGAGGGCCAGAGCTCGTCTAGGCCGACCCCCAAGGGCATCTGCCGTCACGCAATGTGCCCCTCAGGAGCCTTCCCCCAGCCTTGCAGCACCCACAGGGCCCAGGTTGAGGCGGAGCAGCAGGTCGGCCAGGGGCCGGAAAAGGCTGGACAAGGACTCGCCCTCTCGGCACACAAAGTAGAGTGTGTTGCCAAATGTTTTTTTATATGGGGGTGGTTGTGTTGTCTATGGGGGGGGTTGTTTTGGTAAGGCCGAGGATGAAGGCCATTTGGATGCAAAAGTTTTGTTATTCCTCCCCAGGTTGTGGGAGTGAGTCATGTGTTTGACTGTTTTTTGGGGGTGTTGTCTGTTATTGGGTTTCATGTGGGAAGGGCCCTGAGTTTGTTCAATAAAGCTTTTTCTTTATTCAGCTTGTCCATGTGTGATGTTTGAAGTGGTTGTTGCGTTAACCGGCTGAGGGCTTGCGGAGCGGCTGCATTCATGTCCCTTCATTGCCACAAGCCATTCCCTGACAGGGGGCCTAGAAGTGTCGTTCAATAAGCCGGCGACGGACGGCCCTTGGACCTTGTGGCTCCCTCCTGGGCTGGTACTCCTCCTCCTCCTCCTCATGGTCCTCCTGCTCCTCCTCCTGAGGTGGTGGTCCAACGTGAGGTGGCAGTGCCTGAGTCCTGCGGATAGCCAGGTTGTGCAGCATGCAGCAAACGACGACGAACTGGGAGACTCTATCCGGCGAATACTGCAGAGGTCCGCCGGAGCAATCCAGGCAGCGGAACCGTTGCTTGAGGACACCAATCGTTTGCTCTATGATGTTCCTTGTGGCTTGATGGCTTTCGTTGTATGCCTCCTCAGCAGGGGTCCTGGGCGCGCGGAGCGGGGTCATGAGCCATGTACACAAAGGATAGCCTTTGTCCCCGATAAGCCATCCTCTTGGGGGAGGCTGTGCCTGGAACATGTCAGCCACAGTAGTCTGGCGCAGGATAAATGCATCGTGGCTGCTGCCTGGAAAGCGGGCATTGACAGCTAGGATGCGCTGCCTGTGGTCACACACCAGCTGTACATTGAGGGAATGGTAGCCCTTCCGGTTGCGGTAATCCTCAGCATTGTCGATAGGTGCCTGCAAAGCCACATGCGTGCAGTCAATGGCGCCCTGCACCATGGGGAAGTCGACGATCCTCGCAAATCCGACTGCACGCTGCTCCTGCCTCTCCAGGGTCATGGGAAAGGAGATGAATTGGTGTCTCCTTGTGAAAAGGGCATCGGTGACCTGCCGGATGCAGCGATGTACGGCGAACTGGGATATGTTAGCTATGTCCCCAGCAGCGGCTTGGAAGGAGCCGCTTGCATAAAAGTTCAGAGCCACCGTGACCTTCACTTCCACCAACAGAGACGTCCTGCACATCAGCTGTGGACGCAGATCTCTGTGAAGCAGCTGGCAGATCTCTGCAACCACCTCCCTGCTGAAGCGCAGCCTCTTAACACACTGCGCGGCAGTCATGGTGAGATAGGACACCTGCTGGCGGTATTCCCTGAGTGGGTAAGGCCTACGTTGCCGACGCCTGATGCCCCCTCTGCGTCTAGGCATGGCTGCCCCTCTCACACAGCGTCTGCGAGCCCTTCGCACATAATGCTGGAACTGAGGGTTGGAACCCCATGCGGCCCCCATAATATACTTGCAAACAATGAAATCACAATGAGGCCAATTTCCAAGCTCTGGCCAGAAGCCAAAAATACCTCTCCTATGTTGGGCCAAATCAGTAAGGTCTCTTCCTTGGTCTCTGTCCAGAAATCCGTTGCACAAAAGTCATTGCAGCAAAATGGCTGGCCTTTATAGTTCAGTGTAAGTGCCCTTTAATTAGCGTTCCCCGAGGCCTGCAGGGCCTCTGCTGCGTTCCACTTCACAGTTCTTAACACCGCCACGCCCACATTGGGCGGGCGCGACTGAAGTTCCGGTTTGGGGCGCACAAAGGGCGTTGCACGACGAAATGACGTCATAAGTTGCGCGCGCAGCTGAGCGCGCGTAAACACTTTGCGCCGGTGCTAAATGTCTACTGAAGTTGGGCGTAGGCGCAGATCGTCCTGCGCCCGGCCGCTAAGTGCCTAGCGCTCAAGATCTACTCCTCCTAAGGCGCTAACGGCTGGCGAACGCAACTGAATTTCTAGGCCTGTATCTTTTACTGTTTCTTCTGCTATTTGCTTTGATTTTGTGTCTGACACGGGCAGCGCAGCTAGTGCATCTACTAACACTATGGGCTGGATTTTCCTAAGCCCCTGGAGTCGGGTTGGAGGCGTGCGGGCGATAAAAATCGGAGATCCGGGGGTCCCGACCCCATCCCGCCTCCAACCCGCCTCCATGTCAATTTCATAGGAGTCGAGTTGCCGATAAGTGCTGGAACCCGACTCCCAGAGGCGGGAAGGGATTAAAGGCAATTAAACTGCCTGTTAACAGGTAGTTAACAGGTAGTTTTTTGCCTATTCGCGATTTTTATTGCTGGTTTGTGGGCTTCCCGACAGCTCCAAACCACGAAAAGTTTTCGAGGCGGGACGTGGGTCTGAGGTCTTGGAGGGGTCGAGATGCCCAGTGTTCAGGTGAGTGAGGGGTGCAGGAGTGCAAAGGTAAGTGTTTTGCAAGTGTTTAAAGTGTTTAAATAAGTTTAACTTACTTTTACTTACCTTTACAGGAGTCCTGCATTCCGGTGTCGGGAGTCGGCTGCAAGAACCACAGAAGCTCCGATTTTTAAAAAAAAATCAGCTTCTTGGTTTCTGCAGCAAAATGATTTTAAAGTTATCCTGAGAAAGGACTGAGGCTGAATTAACAGTTTTTCAGTGCTTGACAGCTTCAAACAGCTGTTAAACACTGATATTTCATCTGCCAAAAGCTTTTGACAGATGAAATGTCAATCTCTGACGTCACCTGTTGCCGGGTGGCCCTTAGTTGGCCTGCTGAGCCCACAGGGCGGGCTCAACAAGGTCAATCAGAGGAAAATCCAGTGGGTTGGCCACATCTCCATGGAGGCGGGACAACAAGCCCGAATGTGGGTTTCCCACCTCCAACCCGCCCCCGTAGCAAAATCCAGCCCTATGTGTTTGCCTGGTGTGTAGATCAGTTCAAAGTCATATCTTTGCAGCTTCATCATGAGTCATTGTATCCTTGGAGACATCTCATTCAGGTTCTTTTTTATGATGGCAACCAGTGGGCAGTGGTCTGTCTCAACTGTGAAGGTGGGAAGTCCATATATGTAGCCATGGAACTTTTCTAGTCCAACTACCAAGCCTAGACATTCCTTTTCAATCTGGGCGTATCGACACTCAGAATCAGTCATAGACCTGGAGGCATAGGCAACAGGCTTCCAATCTTCACCCTCTGCTTGTAGCAAGACCGTGCTTAGGCCATCTTTTGATGCATCCGTTGACACTTTGATTCTCTTTGTTGGGTCAAAGAAGGTGAGTGCAGGTGTGGTTGCCAGCACTGTTTTGAGATTCATCCACTCTTGTTCATGTCTTTCTGTCCATGCGAACTCATTTGTTTTATGTAGCAGGTCTCGCAAACAGGCTGTTTTGGCTGACAAGTTTGGAATGAATTTTCCAATGAAGTTTATCATCCCCATGATGCGTAGCACTCCTTTTTTGTCAGTGGGTCGGGGCATGTTGAGTATGGCGTTTACTTTTTCCATATCTGGCTCTATTCCTTTACCAGATAGATTATCTCCTAGGAAAGTGACATCCTGGGCGCCAAACTGACACTTGGCTTTGTTGAGCTTCAGTCCATTCCGGCGTATGCTCTGTAGCACTTTAGTCAGTCTCTCATTGTGTTCTTTCAGTGTGGGGCCCCAGATGATGATGTCATCAACATAGACCCGAACTCCTTCCAGACCTTCAATTATGTGTTCCATCGCTCTATGAAAGATTTCAGATGCAGATATTATCCCGAAAGGAATTCTGAGGAAACAATACCTGCCAAATGGTGTGTTGAAGGTACAGTATTTGGTGCTCTCTTCATCCAGTTTTAGTTGCCAAAATCCTTGTGAGGCATCGAGCTTTGTGAATTATCTGGCACCTGACATTTCACTGGTGATTTCTTCTTGTTTGGGAATCTGGTAGTGTTCACGTTTTATGTTTGCATTTAAGTCCTTTGGATCCATGCATATTTTTAGATCATTGTTCTTTTTCTTTACACATACCATGGAGTTAACCCAGTCTGTTGGTTCTTCGACTTTCCTGATGACTCCTAACATGGTCATTCTGTCCAGTTCTTTCTTGAGCCGGTCACGCAGGGGTGCTGGAATGCTCCGTGGAGCATGTACCACTGGCTGAGCATCCTCCTTTAGCTGGATCTTGTAAGTGAATGGTAGAACTCCAAATCCTTTGAACGCATCCTGGAAATTACTCACTACAGAATCCACTGAGTCATCTGGTCTGCTTATGGCACAGTTTATACGGTAGACTCTCTTGACCAGTTCTAAGTCCTCATAAGCTTTGTCACCTAGTAGTGAATCAAGTCCTTCAGCCACAACAGAAAACATGAGATGATGCAATTTGTCTTTGACTGTCACTTTAAGTCTGCATACACCTAAGCTATCTATTTTCTGTCCATTATAGTTCTTCAGTAGTACTGACTTTTTCTGTATTTTGGGCTTTTCTTTCATATTTTTAATGTCACTCATACTGATTAAGTTTGCTTTTGCCCCAGTGTCTAGTTTCAATGTAACTAATGCTCCATTTACCTGCAGTGGGATCATCCATTTGTCCTCTTTTACTGCATTAACTTTATGTTCAGCATTGTCCATTCCTGAGGGCTGCACATTTTCTGTATCCTTTTCTATGTTGTCACATGACACCATTCTTACAAAAAATGTCTCACTTAAATCAGTGTCCTCAATCACATTAACTCGTTGCCCTTTCTTAGTTTTTACTTTTGAAAAGCATTGTTTGGCAAAGTGATTCTTTCCATGACATTTTGTGCACATTTTTCCAAATGCAGGGCATTGTCGTGACTGGTGTTTGTAACCACAGCGTTTACAATTAAAAATTCCTTCCTCCAATTGCTTTTCATTTCTGTTCTGCGCATGTTTCTTTCCTTTGTAGGACACAGCACCGACAGCAGCACGGTCACTCATTACAGTCGCATTATTATTAATTTCACTGAAAGTCTTCGCGTGCTTCTGAGCTAACTCGCTGGCATGGCATATTTTCACAGCATCTTCCAATGTTAGTTCGGTTTCTCTCAACAGACGTTCCCTGACCTTTTTATCATGAATACCAAACACAATCTGGTCACGAATCATGGATGATTTCAGTTCAGAGAAATTACATGTCTGTGCTTTCAGTTTCAGATCGGTCACAAAGCTATCAAAAGTTTCATTTTGCTGGCGTGTCCGTGAACGGAACACGTATCTCTCATAGGTTTTGTTCTTTTTGGGAGAACAATGTGTATCAAACTTCTTTAGCACATCGTCAATTTTTTCTCTGTCCTCCTCTTGATCAAATACAAATGTATTAAATACCTCTATTGCCTGCGGGCGTGCAACCGTGAGCAGCAACGCTATTTTCCTTGCATCTGGCTTCGTACCGAATCCGATGGCAGCAATGTAGAGTTCGAATTGTTGTTTGAAAGTCCGCCAATTGCAGTCGACATTCCCTGTGAGTTTCAAACCTTCCAGTGGCTTCAAAGTCTCCATGTCGCGTTTCACAATATTCAGCAGATTTTACCAATCCTGGTATCATGTTATGTTCATTAATAACTAGTCATTTTCATTATGAACAGCTAGCTTCTAGCTAGTCACTTTATTCATGCCATGTGGACTTGTACAGCATCTATCTTGACTACTGCCTTCTGGGTAGCCTAGTGCATTGTGGGTAGTCCACTCTTATATATACAGCTAAACATACAGCAACATACAGCTCCACCTAGTGTACCATTCTAGAATGACAGGTTACTGTTCATTACAGACCTCAGTTGAACATCTCATCCGAAAGACAGCACCTTCAATAGTGCAGTACTTCCTCAGTACTTGCAGTTGAGCATCAGCCTGGATTGTTGTGTTGGAGTCTCTGAACTGGAGCTTAAACCCACAACCTTCTGACTCAGAGGGAGTTTTTTTTTTATTCGTTTGTGGGATCTGGACGTTGCTGGCAAGGCCAGCATTTATTGCCCATCCCTAGTTGCCCTTGAGAAGGTGGTGGTGAGCCGCCTTCTTGAACCACTGCAGTCAGTGTGGTGAAGGTACTCTCACAGTGCTGTTAAGTAGGGAGTTCCAGGATTTTGACCCAGCGACGATGAAGGATTGGCGATATACTTCTAAGTCAGGATGGTGTGTGACTTGAAGGGGAAGTTGGAGGTGGTGGTGTTCCCATGCACCTGCTGCCCTTGTCCTTCTCGGTGGAAGAGGTCGCGGGTTTGGGAGGTGCTGTCGAAGAAGCCTTGGTGAGTTGCTGCAGTGCATCTTGTAGATGGTACACACTGCAGCCACGGTCCGCTGGTGGTGGAGGGAGTGAATGTTTAAGGTGGTGAATGGGGTGCCAATAAAGCGGGCTGTTTTGTCCTGGATGGTGTCGAGCTTCTTAAGTGTTGTTGGAGCTGCACTCATCCAGGCAAGTGGAGAGTATTCCATCACACTCCTTACTTGTGCCTTGTAGATGGTGGAAAGGTTTTGGGGAGTCAGGAGGTGAGACACTTGCCGCAGAATACCTAGCCTCTGACCTGCTCTTGTTGCCACAGTATTTATGTGGCTGGTCCAGTTAAGTTTCTGGTTAATGGTGACCCCCAGGATGTTGATAGTGGGGGATTTGGTGATGGTAATGCCATTAAATGTCAAGGGGAGGTGGTTAGACTCTCACTTGTTGGAGATAGTCATTGCCTGGCACTTCTGTGACGCAAATGTTACCTGCCACTTATCAGCCCAAGTCTGAAAGTCGTCCAGGTCTTGTTGCATGCGGGCATGGACTGCTTCATTATCTGTGGAGTTGTGAATGGTGCTGAACACTGTGCAGTCATCAGCGAACATCCCCATTTCTGACCTTATGTTGGAGGGAAAGTCATTGATGAAGCAGCTGAAGATGGTTGGGCCTAGGGCGCTGCCCTGAGGAACTCCTGCAGCAATGTCCTGGGGCTGTGACGATTGACCTTCAACCACCACAACCATCTTCCTTTGTGCTAGGTATGACTCCAGCCAGTGGAGCGTTTTCCCCCTGATTTCCATTGACTTCAGTTTTACTAGGGCTTCTTGATGCCAGCCTCGGTCAAATGCTGCCTTGATGTCAAGGGCAATCACTCTTGAGTATATTCATAGAGGGTGTGCAACGAAGGTTCACCAGACAGGTTCCTGGGATGGGGGGATTGTCCTATGAGGACAGATTGAGTAGACTAGGCCAATATTCTCTAGAGTTTAAAAGAATGAGAGGTGATCTCATTGAAACATACAAAATTCTTACAGGGCTTGACAGAGTAGATGCAGGGAGGATGTTTCCCCTGGCTGGGGAGTCTAGAAGCAGGGGTCACAGTCTCAGAATGAGGGGTCAGCCATTTAGGACTGAGATGAGAAATTTCTTCACTCAGGAATCGGGATGGCGGTGAATCTTTGGAATTCTCTACCCCAGAGGGCTGTGGAGGGTCAGTCGTTGAGTATATTCAAGACAGAGACCGATAGATTTTTGAATATTAAGGGAATCAAGGGATATGGGGATAGTTCAGGAAAGTGGAGATGAGGTTGAAGATCAGCCATGATCTTATTGAATGGCGGAGCAGGCTCGAAGGGCCAAATGGCCAACTCCTGCTCCTATTTCTTATGTTCTTATGTTATGTTCTTATGAGAGTGCTACCAACTGAGCCACAGCTGACACTCAGTGGAAATAACCTTTCACTATTTAACCTCTCAAACCCGTACAAAATTTTGAACACTTTCTTTAGATGCCCCTTAACCTTCTCTGCTAAAGTAAATGCAGGCTGGTTCTTTCAAACTCTTAACAGACTACATTCTCTTATCCAAAGGATCATCTATGTTGCATCTTTTCCATGGTTTCACCATCCAATTCAGAATGAGATGCCACAAACTCCATCCTTCAATGCATGCCATCGCTTCAATACTTAATCCGGTCTTAATCATCACGTCTCGTCTGGTTTTGAATACCTCTTAACGTCTCTTCACTTCTCTTTTGTTCTCTCATCCCCATTTCCCAGCCCCCAAACTGGCCTTTTAATCTGTTTCATTTCTTGTGTTTTTTCAGTCCTGACGAAGGGTTTCGACCTGAAACGTTGACTCTATTTCTCTCTCCACCAATGTTGCCTGGCCTGCTGAGTTTTTCTAGCATTTTCTGTTGTTTTTTCTTAATCATCACTTGTTTGGCATGATTTTTGACAGTCACATATACTGTATCATATCCACAACATTCTCTTTGTCTATGTTCACTTGACGAATTTAGTAAATTGGTCAAGTACAATCTTCCCTCTACAAATCCATCTCAACAGTGCTTGATCAGTGTATACCTTTCTAAGTGTTCACTGACGTTATCACTTACTGTAGGTTGTCAGCTGTTGGTCACAGGCTCAGTTGGTCGCACCCTCGTGTCTGGGTCGGAAGGTTGTGGGTTCAAGTCCCCACTCCAGAGACTTGAGCACAAAAATCAAAGCTGACACTCCAGTGCAGTGCTGAGGGAGTGCTATCTTTCGGATGAGCCATTAAACCAAGACCCTGTCTGCTCTCTCAGCTGGACATAAAAGATTCCATGGCACTATTTCGAAGAAGAGCAGGGGAGTTATCCCCAGTGTCCTGGCCAATATTTATTCCTCAATCAACATAACAAATACAGATTATCTGGTCATTATCACATTGCTGTGCACAAATTGGCTGCCGCGTTTCCTACATTACAACAGTGCCTATGCTTAAAAAAAAGTACTATATTGGCGGTAAAGCACTTTGGGATGTCCCATGGTCATGAAAGGCGCTACATAAATGCAAGTCTTTCTTATTATGTTCTCTGGCAGTTCTTCTGCTATAAGCAGGAAACTAACCAATTTACCAAGGCATATCCCTTATTTGAAGAGGGTTGCAAGTGACTTCAAATCGCAAAGTCACGCTCAACTTTCTCACCAATTCTGAAGAAGAAAACCTAACTTCAGCCTCCAGTAAATTGAACAGCGAGGCTCCAGTTTCTGTAGCAGACCGACTCAAGCAAATACTGACAGTAATAGTACCTTTCACTCACCCGCAGATTAAAGTCGTGCTAGTCTTTTGGAGGACTGGTCAAACAAACGTGTATTTTAATGAAAAGGCTTTGAAAATTATCTTAATTTTTACTCTTTGTGGAAAATAGTGTTTTAAGGCAGTAGAAAATCACTGTCAAAGGTTTGCAGTCTCACCTCCCATTACAATGAGGTCATCCAAAATAGGATTCAGTCTAAAATGTGATTGACAGCTAATCGCCTCTGACAATTGAACTAGTCATATTACAGTGGCCAGGGCTTCATGCTGATTCAATTCACAATAGATCTTGACTCAACTCCCCCTCCCCCACACCTTCCACCTCTACTTTGATTGATGAATAGAGGCAACCCTCACAATGAAGTGAAAATATGCCGGCTGTTATCTCAAATGGAAATCAAAGGGATTTTATTTTTTATGTATATGTCTTTTAAATTGATACACTGCAACTCTAAAGCTATCTTGAAAGAGGTCAGAAGATGAATTTCTTTAAGCAAATAGTTGATGTCGGGACTGAAGAAATGTGAAAAATGAATTTACGCACAAGCATGAATAGAATGTAATAGGTGTTAGTCACACTTTATGGAGTTGGTACTGGATCACGTGAAACAGTATTGCAGGATATCAATTTCTTTGATTTCTGTGTCATTGCTGTCTGTCGCTGTGCTGTCAACTCTTTCCCAGACGACACAGATCAATATTCCCGATGAGAACAGATACTTTCATGGCACGATATTTTTTATCATCTATGAAAAATGATTCCTTTCTTCCTCACAAGGAGCGCAATTGCTTTTAAAAATTCATTTATGGGATGTGGGCGTCGATGGCAAGGCCAGCATTTATTGCCCATCCCTAATTGTCCTTGAGAAGGTGGTGGTGAGCCGCCACCTTGAACCGCTGCAGTCCGTGTGGTGAAGGTACTCCCACAGTGCTGTTAGGGAGGGAGTTCCAGGATTTTGACCCAGCGACGATGAAGGATCGGCGATATACTTCTAAGTCAGGATGGTGTGTGACTTGGAGGGGAACTTGGAGGTGGTGGTGTTCCCATGCGCCTGCTGCTCTTGTCCTTCTAGGTGGAAGAGGTTGCGGGTTTGGGAGGTGCTGCCGAAGAAGCCTTGGTGAGTTACTGCAGTGCATCTTGTAGATGGTACACACTGCAACCATGGTGCTCTGGTGGTGGAGGGAGTGAATGTTTAAGGTGGTGGATGGGGTGCCAATCAAGTGGGCTGCTTTGTCCTGGATGGTGTTGAGCTTCTTGAGTGTTGCTGAGTTTTGCATTGGATATTCTGACCAAAAACTGCTCTCTTTGCATCAGGCACTTAAACACTGCTAAGTCAAGAACATTTGTTATAATCTTCTACCTTTTCTCTCCTGAAGGTGCTGACTCCTGCTGGGGTTGGGTATCGTGGGCACGGGGAACCTCATCCATCTTTCATGCAGGAGTCTTGACACTGACCATGGGCAGACCACTGAGTCGCGGAGGCCATTGTTCCATCTACAAGACGCACTGCAGCAACTCGCCAAGGCTTCTTCGGCAGCACCTCCCAAACCCGCGACCTCTTCCACCTAGAAGGACAAGGGCAGCAGGCTCATGGGAACACCACCACCTCCAAGTCACACACCATCCTGACTTGGAACAATATCGCCGATCCTTCATCGTCGCTGGGTCAAAATCCTGGAACTCCTTCCCTAACAGCACTGTGGGAGTACCTTCACCACACGGACTGCAGCGGTTGAAGAAGGTGGCTCACCACCACATTTTGAAGGGCAATTAGGGATGGGCAATTACATGAATCTTGTCATTCATGTGGAAATGACTTATGAAATAATACTGGGTGGCCTGCTGGTGGCGCTGTCCAGGGAGACTATAAATACTCAGGCATGGGCCCAGCTTGCTCAGGACATTCTTTAACAGGAACTAGTGAAGGACACAACTAGGTCTCCATGTTGAAAAACAGTTGATTAAAGCTTTGTTTAACGTTTAGACCAAGTGCCTAGTAGTTTTCTTACATCAGGCAATAAATGCAGGCCTTGCCAGCGATGCCCACATCCCATGAAAAAAAACGAACCAATCCCAGTGTCAACACACATGATCTTGCCAGCATTAGGTCACCGCATGGCAATCAGGAGCAGTAACCCTGGCTGTCATTTCAGCTCCCAAGTCCAGTGGTGATGAGCAGGCCAGTTTTACTGGCCCAACTACCGTCCTAGCTGAAATCAGCTAACACCACAGATCGGATATAAATAATCGGGCCTCCATGGTTAGTGTAACTCACTACCACAGCAAGCAGTGCATTAGCCCGCTAAGTTAATTGTGTCAGTCGTGGCTCACTGGATAGCATTCTCGCCTCTGAGATAAAAGAATGTGCAGTTCAAGACCCACTCCAGAGACTTGAGCATAATTCCAGGCTGACACTTCAGTACAGTTGTGAGGGAGTGCTGCACTGTTAGAGGTGCCGTCTTTCAGATGAGACGTTAAACTGAGGCCCTATCTGGCTTCTCAGGTGGACATAAAAGATCCCATGGCACTATTTAGAAGGTGAGCAGAGGAGGTTCTCCCCAGTGTCAATATTTATCCCTCAACCAACATCACTAAAAACAGATTATCTGGTCATTATCCCATTGCTGTTTGTGGGACCTTGCTGTGCACAATTTGGCTGCTGCGTTTCCTACATTATAACAGTGACTACACTTCAAAACGTATTTCATTGGCTGTGAAGCGCTTTGGGACATCCTGAGGTCTTGAAAGGTGTTATAGAAATGCAAGTCTTTCTTTCTTCATTAAGTTTCCAGGGAGCTGACAAGTTATATTTTTGCTGGATAAATAAATGAGGATACTGTAACACCGTTTAGCAACTCTGGAACTGAGCTTCTGTAACAGTACACCGCTCAGGTGTGAAGAGCTCCACTCAGGTGTGAAGAGGTCCTACAGTACCTTTGTAAAAAAATATTGTGTTTCTGTTATATCCTCAATGGCATAACCTGCCTTTAATATGCCCCCCACCACCCGCCACCCGCCACCCCTGCATCTATAGTGACCGTCTAATGAACATCCTTTCCAAGACATTAACAATTATGAAAAGGAGTCTCAAAGGGGGTCATTATAGGTAGGTTTCATCACCTGCACATGGACCATACATTTGGAGTGGCTACAGTCGTAATGAGTCTTGAGGGAATAGCTTGATACTGTAAGAGACCACGGGGAGACCCTGGATCACACTTTCCATTGCTGCGCACCCAAATCAGTCTTTGACAGCCCAGTGCTTGGGTTAGAGATTTTGCAGCTCAACTGGTCCATAGGTTCATCAAAATAATTGCCAACGTTATACAGCCAGTGATGTTTGACCAGCAAATTATTTCAAATAATAAAACCTTCTCACACTGCTCTTACAGAAGGAACAGCCACGGTTGAGATGTGAAATATTAAGGCACATTATGAAATGTAATCTTTCCCATTGCAGAATCGGTAAGATCCAGCTTTGTTTTTGAAGAAAGAACTGTGATTGCTTGCTGAAATACAGCACAATATGTTATCGAGCAAGTCGTGAGGGGACTGTTTGCAGCATTTGAAAGTAAATATTATTAAGGCTGCTGGGTGGGAATCTGGCGAGTTACACATTTCAGTTACAAATGCTATTTCAGTGTTACAGATTTCTCAGAGGGCTTCCTCAGTATAATTGGTTGTGAGATAATCCTGTTTGTAAACAGATGGACTTAATACTGGAAAATTAATGCTCCAAATTCATTTTTACTAATTATCGCTAACCTTCAAACCCCCACCCCCCTCAGCACCAATTCTCTCCTGAAGGCATTAACTCCTCGTTGGAGTATCTCCTAACCCTCTCGAACCCTCTGTTCCTCAGGAGCTCCCAAAACGCTTCACAGGCAACTGAATTCATTTTTAGTCATGTAGCCATTGTTGTTATGTCGGCAAATGTGGCAACACAGCAGCAAAGTGAATGGCTCGTTAATCAAAAAGAAAATACTGCAGATGCTGGAAATCTGAAATAAAAACAGAAACTGCTGGAGAAACTCAGCAGGTCAGGCAGCATCTGTGAAGAGAGAAACCAAGTTAACGTTTCAGGTCGATGGCCTTTCGCCAGAACTGGAAAAAAGCAAGAAATGGAACAGATTTTTAAGCAAGTGTAGGGGCTGGGAAAGGGGGGAGGGGATGAAAGAACAAAAGGGAAGGTCTGTGATAGGATAGAAGGCGGGAGAGGTTAAGAGACATTAAGAGATATTCAAGACAAAAGGAGATGGTAATGGGACAGGTTAAGAAACAAAGGATGGCTCTAGATGAAGTGTGAATTGCGCTGGCAGAATGAAAGACAGCTGCCATGTGGGGGAGAAGAAAAAAGACAGACAAAGAGTGTGGATAAAAAATATATATATGATAGGGGCCGAGGTTATGGTCTGAAATTGTTGAACTCTATGTTGAGTCCGGAAGGCTGTAAAGTGCCTAATCGAAAGATGAGGTGCTGTTCCTCGAGCTTACACTAAGTTTCCGTGGAACAATGCAAGAGGCTGAGGACGGTGAGGTCTGAGTGGGAGTGGAGCGGAGAATTAAAGTGACAGGCGACCGGAAGCTCGGGGTCCCCTTTATGGACTGAACGGAGGTGTTCCACAAAGCCGTCACCCAATCTGCGTTTGGTCTACCCAACGTAGAGGAGACCACATCGTGAGCAGCGAATACAGTATACTAAATTGCAAGAAGTACAAGTAAATCGCTGTTTCACCTGGAAGGGGTGTTTGGGGCCCTGGACAGTGGGAAGGGGGAAGGTATAAGGGCATGTGTTGCATCTCCTGCGCTTGCATGGGAAGGTGCCAGGCGAAGGGGAAGGGGTGTCGAGGGTGATAGAGGAGTGGGCTAGGGTGTCACGGAGGGAGCGGTCCCTACGGAATGTTGAAAGGGGAGGTGAGGGGAAGATGCATTTGGTGGTGGGATCACGCTGGAGGTGCGGAAATGGCGGAGGATGATCCATTGAATGTGGAGGCTGGTGGGGTGCAAGGTGAGGACAAGGGGAACTCTGTCATGATTTCGGGAGGGAGGGGCAGGGGTGAGGGCAGAAGTGCAGGAGGTAGAATGGACATGGTCAAGGACCGTGTCAACCACTGCAGAGGGGAATCACTGGTATGGAAGGTGGCATCGTCAGAGCAGATGCGGCGGAGACGGAGAAACTGGGAGAATGGAATAGAGTCCTTACAGGAAGCGGGGTGGGAGGAAGTGTAGTCCAGGTAGCTGTGGGAGTCAGTGGGCTTGTAGTGAATGTTTGTCAATAACCTATCCCCAGAGATGGAGACGGAGAAGTTGAGGAAGGGAAAGGAAGAGTCGGAGATGGACCAGGTGAAGGTGGGGGAAGGGTGGAAATTGGAAGAAAAGTTAATGAAATTATCCAGTTCAGGGCGAGAGCAGGAAACGGCACCAATACAGTCATCAATGTACCGGAAAAAGAGGTATAGCACGGTGGCATAGTGGTTAGCACTGTTGCCTCACAGCGCCAGGGACCCGGGTTCAAATCCGGCCTCGGGTGACTGTCTGTGTGGAGTTTGCACATTCTCCCCGTGTTTGCGTGGGTTTCCTCCGGGTGCTCCGGTTTCCTCCCACAGTCCAAAGATGTGCGGGTTAGGTTGATTGGCCATGATAAAAATTGGCCCTTACTGTTAGGGGGGATTAAATACGTGGGGTTACGGGGTTACGGGGATAGGGCTTGGGTGGGATGGCTGTCGGTGTAGGGACCGGGTGCTAGGGTTTGGATGATCAGCCATGATCTCGTTGAATGGCGGAGCAGGCTCGAAGGGCCGAATGGCCTACTCCTGCTCCTAGTTTCTATGTTTCTATGTTTATGTGAGGGAGGGGACCTGATAGGACTGGAACAAAGAGTGTTCCACATATCCCACGAAAAGGCAGGCATTGCTAGGACCCATGCGGGTTTCCATAGCAACACCTTTGATTTGGAGGAAGTGAGTGGAGTCAAAGGAGAAGTTGTTCAATGTGAGAACAAGTTCAGCCAGGCGGAGGAGGGTGGTGGTGGATGGGGACTGGTCGTGCCTCTGTTCAAGGAAGAAGCAGAGTGCCCTCAGGCCATCCTGGTGGGGGATGGAGCTGTAGAGGGATTGTAAGTCCATAGTGAAAAGGAGGCAGTTGGGGCCGGGAAGCTGGAAACTGTTAAAGTGGCAGAGGGCGTCCGAAGAGTTGCGGATGTAGGTGGGAAGAGACTGGACAAGGGGAGAAAAAATAGAGTCGAGATAGGAAGAGATAAGGTCTGTGGGACAAGAACAGGCTGAAACGATGGGTCTACCATGGCAGTCCTGTTTGTGGATCTTGGGAAGGAGGTAGAAGCAGGCTGTGCGGGTTGGGGAACTATGAGGTTGGTGGCCGTGGGGGGAAGATCTCCAGAGGAGAGGAGGTCAGTGACAGTCTTGGAAATGGTGGCTTGATGTTCGGTGGTGGGTTCATGGTCCAGGCGGAGGTAGGAGAAAGTGTCGGAGAGTTGGCGTTCAGCTTCCGCTAGGTAGAGGTCGGTTCGCCTGTTAATCTACATATAAATTGGGCTAACCAAATTAGTAACAATACTGTGGAGGTGGAATTCCTGGAGTGTTTACGGGATGGTTTCCTGGACCAATATGTCGAAGAACCAACCAGAGATCAGGCCATCTTAGACTGGGTATTATGTAACGAGAAAGGATTAATTAACAATCTTGTTGTACGAGGCCCCTTGGGTCGGAGCGATCATAATATGATAGAATTCTTCATTAAGATGGAGAATGAAGTTGTTGACTCAGAGACTAGGGTCCTGAATTTAAATAAAGGAAACTACGATGGTCTGAGGCGCGAGTTGGGTAGGATTGATTGGGGAATGTCACTCAAAGGGTTGACGGTGGATAGGCAATGGCAAACATTCAAAGACCGCATGGATGGACTACAGAATTTGTTCATCCCAGTTTGACATAAGAATAAAACAAAAAAGGTGACTCAACCATGGCTAACAAGGGAAATTAGGGATAGCATAAGATCCAAGGAGAGGACATATAAATTGGCCAGAAAAAGCAGTAAACCCGAGGATTGGGAGCAGTTTAGGATTCAACAAAGGAGGACAAAGGGATTAATTAAGAAGGGGAAAATAGAATATGAGAGTAAGCTTGCAGGGAACATAAAAACTGACTGTAAAAGCTTTTATAGATATGTGAAGAGAAAAAGATTGGTGAAGTCAAGCGTAGGTCCCTTGCAGTCAGAATCAGGGGAATTTATAATGGGGAACAAAGAAATGGCAGACCAATTAAATACATATTTTGGTTCTTATTGTATCCATGTGTTAATAGAGACACTGAAGGCAGGAGTTAGTTTCACAGGTGTTTACTGAACAAAGTCTGGAGGTGAACTAACTGATACAACACAATATACAGGCTTATATAGCCCAAGTGGCCATTACCGGCATTACAGTACACAGGGGGCTCTTAAAGGCACATACACTACAATTCCTCCCCTTTTAGCCAACCAGTACATAATATTTTAAGTAATCATTAATTACATGTTACAAGAACAATAATCTACACATTGCTGCAGTTAATCAATTATAAGTCAGTCTCTCTGGAGGCTTCCTGACTCAGTCCGGATAACGCCTCGGTGGTGTAGTAGTTTCTGGTGGTGCAGTAGGCTGATTCGGCTTGAATGCCAGTGTCGGGTTCATCTGGTTCCAGTATCACCGGATCGGAGGTAGATACTATGGGTATCTCTACTTCATCATTAGGCGTATAGAGTTGTAGTGTAGATTGTCCTTTTTCGGATGACTCTATGATCTGGTCAGCATGGCGCCTTATTATGCTTTCTCCAATGTCCACGGTATACATCAGCGGTCCTAGTCGTGTGCAGATAGTTCCACGCTGCCATTTCTCGGTACGGTAGTCCCGGGCCAAAACTTGTTGACCTATCTGGAAGGTTCTAGTTGGCCTTTCATTCATGCCTTGAAATTGCCGGTTCTCCACGTCCCTTCTGATGTTTGGCTTGATCAAATCCAGCCGGCATCTTAGGCTTCTATTGAAGAACATCATGGCGGGAGTTTGGTTTGTAACCATATGTGTTGCATTCCTGTATGCAAACAAGAAGTTATCTACCTTATGCTGAAGTTTTATGTCTTCATTACCCATGGCCTTTATGGCCTTCTTGAAGGTGTGGACAAATCTTTCAGCCAATCCATTGGTGGCGGGATGGTATGGGGCGGACGTGTAGTGCTTAACCCCATTGTTTTTTAAGAACTTCCTGAATTCTTCGGACACAAATTGCGGTCCATTATCAGAACAGATCTGTTCAGGCAGCCCATTCCTGGCAAATATGGTCCTTAATACTGTGATGGTTTTTTCCGTGGTGGTGGAGGACATCTTTATTACCTCCGGCCACTTGGAGTGTGCATCAACCGCGATTAAGAACATTGAGTCCATAAATGGACCAGCAAAGTCGATGTGTACCCTTTGCCATGGAGATGAGGGCCACTCCCATGGATGTAGAGGGGCTTGTGGTGGAGCGTTTTGGACCTTCTGGCATTCTAGGCAGCTCTTGGTCATTTCTTCGATGTCTCCATCGATACCTGGCCACCATACAAACGCCCTGGCTAGGTTCTTCATTTTCACTCCACCCAGATGCCCCTCGTGAAGCTCCTTTAGCACTTTATCCTGGAGTTTGGGTGGAATCACCACTCTGGATCCACACATCAAGGTTCCTCGGCACACTGACAGCTGTCCTCTTCTATGCGAGAATGCTGGCAACAGTGGTTCGCCATGTGCTGGCCATCCCTTCACTGTTAAATCGTAGACCCGTGAGAGAGTCGGGTCATTTCTTGTTTCCCTTTCAATGGCAGAATTTGTTACTGGTAGACATTCCACTATGGTAGAGTGGAACATCTCCACTGGGCCTACTGTAGGTGCCTCTTCTACCGTTGGCAACGGTAGGCACGATAAACCGTCAGCATTCCCATGCTGTTTTGATCCTTTGTATTCTATGTCATATTGGTGTGCCCCTAGAAAAAGGGACCACCTCTGTAGCCTTTGCGCTGTCATAATGGGAACACCCTTTTTAGGGTTGAATATGGAGATGTGGGGTTGATGGTCAGTCAACAAGGTAAATTTTTGTCCTTGTAGGTAATGGTTGAATTTCTTCACTCCCCATACCAGGCTGAGTGCTTCCCTGTCGATTTGGGCATAGTTACGCTCAGCTGAGTTCAATGAGCGTGACACAAAAGCTATCGGCCGTTCCGAGCCATCAGGGAATCTATGCGATAATACCGCTCCTACGCCGTAAGGGGATGCATCGCACGCCAGTCTGATTGGCAGTGATGGGTTGTAATGAGCCAAAACTTCCTTGGACGTGATTAAGTCTTTGCATTTATGGAAGGCACGTTTACAGTCTTCGCTCCATTTCCAAATTACTCCTGTTTGTAGCAGTTCATTAAGAGGGTGCAGAAGAGTTGATAAATTCGGTAAAAATTTTTGATAGTAATTTATCAATCCCAGGAATGACCTTAATTGTGAAACATTTTCAGGTGCTGGGGCTTTTATGACCGCTTCAATTTTTTCAGGTGACTTATGCAACCCTTCCTTATTAATTATGTGGCCACAATATGATATTTGTTTCTGGAAAAATTCACACTTGGGGCGATTTGCTCGTAGGCCCCGTTCTCTCAGCCTAGTGAGCACCTGCTCCAAATTGGCAAGGTGTTTGATGTAAGAAAAGGAGTCTTACACATCAAGTAACTTTAAGGTAAGCTTTAAGCAACTTACAAACATACTATATACAAGAGAGGTCTTTACCATGCTTCTGGTAGAAGCCTCTTACAATACTGAACAGTCCAGTATTTATACCAGTCCAACAGGAAGTGACATATGACAGGAAGTGAGGTATGTACACAGTTCATAGTTCATAGTTCACAGTTCACAGTTCACAGGAAGTGATGACATAACTTCCCGGAAGTTATTATTATTATCACATTCTTCGCTCCTGCACGATTAGGAGGCTGTGGTCTACCTTTTGTTCCGCAGCCGCCGAATGAGGAAGAGTCACACCCGTTTGGGTTCCCATCGTAGAGGGTCACTGGTCCGCTTACATGCGGTTGGCCATTGGTCAGAGTCTGTGTGGCCTGGATTACCCTGTGAAGGGTCAGGGAGATCATGGCTCCGTGTACGAGCCCCAATAGGTTCAAAGTCGGACTGCCTCTGTTCAGAGGGAGGTGCAGAGCTGGTCTGTGGCGGATCAGTACTTTCATGCGCGGTACTGGGAGGGTCGCAACATTGAGTACGGGGTTCTACCGGCACCAAGCTAGTTGGTGTCCGATCAGGATCCTGGAGAGGGGTACCCGATAGGTCCCAAGAGTTTCCTGGTGAAATGCCATCACCCGATGTGCCACTAGGTCCTGGTGGGCAGGGAGCCAGATCCCGTAATGATACGGTAGATTCTCAGCCGTCGGAATATCGTATGTTTGCATAGGTGGGGTTGGCATCGGTTAGTTCGACCTCGTCTACGAAAGGGTCATTTTTAGACGTCCGAACGTATCTTCGGAGTAATACAGGTCCAGGAGTAGTTAGCCATGACGGGAGTGATGTTCCATGAGATGAGCAACGCTGGAATCTAAAGAACCGCTCATGAGGTGTAGTATTTGTGGCTGTAGAAAGCAGGGACTGTATAGAGTGCAATGCATCCGGAAGCACTGTTTCCCATTGCTGGTCTGGTAGGCCCCGAGATCTTAAAGCGAGATGTACGGAATTCCAGATGATACCGTTATACCTCTCTACCTGCCCATTTCCGATGGGATGGTATGGTGTTGTTTTGCTTGTAGCAATTCCCCGTTCTGAGAGGTAGTCCTTGAGTTCCCTTGACATAAAGGATGGACCCCGATCTGAGTGAATATAAGCCGGCATGCCACAGAGAGAAAATACCTGCTCAAGGCAGCAGATTACTGTGGACGCCAGCATATTGGAGCAGGGGAAGGCAAACGGAAAACGTGAATATTCCTCGATCATGGTGAGCAAATATGTGTTCCGAGTTGAAGAGGGCACTGGGCCCTTAAAATCGATGCTAAGTCGTTGCATCGGTTGGGTTGCATGTATGAGTATACCATCTGAGGGGCGGAAGAACTGAGGTTTTAATTCCGCACAAAGCCGGCATTCTGAGCATATTTTCTTTACATCTCCAGTGGAAAAAGGGAGATTCCGTGATCGTACGAAATGTAGCATGCGCGTAATGCCAGGATGACACAATCCATTGTGGACATCCATGAGAGTCGAGGACGACATAGTGGAGCAGAATGCCCGTGTGAGGGTGTCCGGGGCCACATTCTCCTTGCCTGGCCGATAGAGAATGGTATAACCAAAAGAGGCCAGTTCCATCCTCCAAAGTTGTATTTTATTATTCTTAATTTTGGTTCGTTTTCGATTATCGAGCATGAAGGCGACTGATCGTTGGTCCGTGATTAATGTAAAGTGCTGGCGAGCTAGAAAATGGTTCCACTTCCGTACTGCCTCTATGATGGCTGTGGCTTCCTTCTCAACCGGAGGATAATGTAGCTCAGCACCTTGTAAGGTCCTGGACATAAATGCTACAGGACGACCTTCCCGATTCAGAGTAGCCGAGATCGCCACCTCCGAGGCATCACATTCAACCACGAAAGGGAGATTCTCATCGATGGAGTGAAGAGCCGCTTTCTCCAACTGTTTTTTGAGAAGGTTAAAGGCTGCAACAGCTGCTGTTCCCAGTGGAAATGATCTGGCATGCAGCAAGGGTTGGATTTTGTCCGAAAAATGAGGAATCCATTTAGCGTAGTATGCAAACAGACCGAGAGCCCGACGTAAAGAAGCCGGATTCTTAGGTGACGGGAGCTCTTGGAGCGGGCGAAGTCTTTCTGGGTCTGGCTTAATGATACCATTGCCTACGCAGTAGCCAAGGATGTTGATGGTCGGTTGCGACTCAACAGATTTGGATTCATTCAGGGTTAAATTACGGCGATGGAGGGCATCCTGAAATTTTTGGAGGTTGGCGTCGTGTTCCTGTTGATCGTGACCTGCAATGGTAATGTTATCAAGATAGGGAAAAGTATCCCTTAGGTTTTCCTGTTTAACCAGGCCATCCATTGCCCGTTGGAAGACAGCCACTCCATTAGTAACCCCGAATGGGAGGCGACGAAATTGGTACAGCCGTCCATTAGCCTCAAAGGCCGTGTACTGCTTATCTGAGACCTTCAAGGGTACCTGATGATAGGCACTTTTTAAGTCGTAAGTTGAGAACACTTTGTATTCGGCCAGTTTATTAACCATATCATCAATGCGTGGCAATGGGTAGGCGTCCAAGTCGGTATATTGATTGATGGTTTGCGAATAATCAATGCATAGTCGCTGTTTGTGAGGTTTTAGAGGGTTCTTGACAATGACGACTTGAGCCCGCCAGGGCGATGAACATGGTTCGATGATATCCTCTGCTAGAAGTCGAGAGATTTCAGCCTCAATAAAAGATTGGTCTTCCTGATTAAAGCGCCGCGATTTCGTTATTATTGGTTTGCATCGAGGCGGAATACTGGCAAATAATGAGGGTTCATCAAGTGAAGCTGCTGATAATGCACAAAACGGTAATTTAGACGGTATATTAGAAATAGTAAGACCAGGTTTGGATCCGCCGAACTCAATAGTGAGTTTCCTATGCTGTTTCTGGAAATCCAGCCCTAAGAGGAGATCACTACATAAGTCCTTGAGTACCGAAAGTCGGGTGGAGGGATACATGCGACCATTAAGTGTCATATCAACAATACAAAAGCCGGAGATTCTGGTATTCAGTGATGACTGAGCCATCGCAATTGCCTGGTCCGATGGGAAGACATGTAGTTTCAATTTCGCAACAATCTGTTCCTTAATGAAACTATTAGTACTTCCTGAGTCAATTAAGGCATCTAAGGTATGCCCTTTAATTGAAACTTTTGTAGCTGCATGAGACAGGTTCTGTGGGCAAGCAGCTGTAATTGGTGTCGTTGCACAGAGAGTGGCTAAAACTCTCGGTGTGCTTCTTTGGGAGAGAGCTCGAGAGGAAGCTTGATAGGTCCTAGCTGGAGCATCCTGATAGGCCCTAATTGGGGCAGTTCGGTAGGCCTTAGCTGGATTGGCCCTCGTAGAGGCCCTTGATAGGCAAACTTTAGCAAAGTGTCCTTTTTTTTTGCAATAACTGCAGATTGCATTGCGAGCAGGGCAGGTTTTCCTAGGGTGAAAAGCATCTCCACAAAAGAAGCATTCCCTCCTAGATTGCCAAGAGGCTGCTAAAGTGGGGTCATCCTCCTCTTCTTCATCAGAATTATCAGAATTAGATTCCCCCATGATAGGGTTCACCTGAGACCGCTTGAATTGTCTGGTTGCAGTTACAGCAGCAGATCGAGATCTGGGCAGCTGATAGAGGTCTGCATTTCTCTTTGCCAAATCCAGAGAACAAGCTAGGTCAAAAGCTTTTTGTAGCTCAAGTGTTTTACTTTCTAGTAGACGCTGGCGTATAAATGGAGAGGCAATCCCGCAGATGAAAGCATCACGAATCATTTCTTCGCGGTACAGCTCAGCTGAGGCTGCCTGAAAGTTACAATCTATGCTGAGCCTGCGAAGTTCTTGGAGGAATTCATTAATCAATTCCCCTGGCCCTTGTTGGGCTGTGGCCAGTAGATGTCTAGCATAGACCTCATTTGGAGTCTTGGCATACAGTTTCTTAAGTGCCCGAATCACCTCATCGTAATTATCCCATTCATCAACATATTCGAACACTTTTGGGGTTACATAGTTGATAAGTATCCTCAATCTAGTAGGAGCATCCGCTTCACATTCATCCAGAAAATTCTCAAAAGTACGGTACCAATGCTTCCATACCCTGCCAGCTGCTGGTGTATTCGGGTCCAAGTCCAGACGGTCTAAGGATTCTCTCCATGATGGGTGGTTCCCTGGATCCTTAACTCCGAGTTTGTCCGAAGGTCTAGTATTTGTGAGTGTAAATATTTAAGTTGCTTAAATTGATGTAAGAAAAGGAGTCTTACACATCAAGTAACTTTAAGGTAAGCTTTAAGCAACTTACAAACACACTATATACAAGAGAGGTCTTTACCATGCCTCTGGTAGAAGCCTCTTACAATACTGAACAGTCCAGTATTTATACCAGTCCAACAGGAAGTGACATATGACAGGAAGTGAGGTATGTACACCGTTCATAGTTCATAGTTCACAGTTCACAGTTCACAGGAAGTGATGACATAACTTCCCGGAAGTTATTGTTATTATCACAGTGCTCGTTGTCGTTTTCTCCTGTTACAAGGATGTCGTCTAGGTAGCATTGAGTCCCCGGAATCCCTTGGAGGACTTGCTCCATAGCTCTTTGCCAGATAGCTGGAGCTGATGCTACTCCGAAAACCAGTCGATTGTACTGGTACAGGCCTTTGTGTGTATTTATCGTGAGATACCTTTTAGAGGCCTCTTCAACCTCCACCTGTAGATATGCCTGTGCCAAGTCAATTTTGGTGAAACGTTTCCCTCCGGATAGTGAGGCGAAAATATCTTCTATCCTCGGAAGAGGATACTGTATCGTGTGAAGGACCGGGTTTACAGTCACCTTGAAGTCTCCACAGATGCAAATTTTTCTCTGTTCTTCAGATTTATCATTATTTAACATTTTCTTCATGACCGGGACGATGGGTGTTGCCCACTCGCTCCAATCTATCTTGGATAATACGCCTGCCTTTTCCAAATTCTCCAGCTCTGCCTCGACTGCTGGACGAATTGCGTATGGCACCGGCCTTGCCTTAAAAAACTTGGGAATTGCCGCATCTTCCACTTTTATTGAGGCGGTGATGCCTTTCAAGGTTCCTAGTTTCTCTTGAAACACTTCCTTGGCGTTGGCCAAGATGTCTTTTAATCGTTGAGGTATGACATCATCATTTTTTTTCTTACTGGTCACCGCCAGTGCCTGAATGGAGTGCCAGTCTAAATGTATCTTCCTGATCCATTCACGTCCCAACAGCGGTGGACCACCATCTTGTAGAACGTATAAATACAACTTCTGTATTTCCTTGCCGTTGTATACAACAGGCACCCTTATTTTTCCTTTGGGGTATACTTTCTGCCCCGTATATGTTTTCAAGATAATGGATGTGTCTTTTAAAGGTATATGCGGAAATAGCCGCTCGTAATCCCGTCGATTTATGACGGTCAGAGCTGATCCTGTATCTAGCTCCATTTAAACTGGGGACCCTGCTATCGTGAGGGTAACCCAAATGGTCTGGTAATCTTCTTTGGCAATTACATTATGTAATTTGAGATAGCTTAGCCTCTTGTTTCCGGAGTCGCTATCGCTCTTCTGGTCTTCGGAGCTACTGTCCGTCATCATTTGTACCTTTCTGTACTTTTCTTTATTGATTTTTTTTTTCCTGTCCGTGGATTTTTTTTGTCCAGATCGGCATACCCGTGCAATGTGTCCAATCTTTCCGCATTGCCTGCATGCTTTGTCCTTAAACCAGCAGTCCCTCTGGTCATGGGTGGATCTGCCGCAGCGATAACATCTCTCGAAACCCTGTGTCATTTCATGGGTGCCGAAGTCCTGTGTCTTTTGCTGTATCTCTGCAGCTCCTCTTGCGGCTGCTTCGTATGATACAGCCATACTGAAAGCATTGTCCAGTGTCAAATCTTTCTCAGAAAGCAGCCTTTTCTGTGTTCCTTCACTTAGGAGACCGCAGACGAATTTGTCTCGAAGAGAATCTGCCAGTCCTGCCCCGAATTGGCAGTGCTTTGATAGCTTTCTTAATTCGGTGAGGTAATCAGCGTTAGTTTCATTTTTGTGCTGATTCCTCTTGAAGAATTTGAATCGTTCCGCTATCAGCAGCGGTGTTGGGTTTAAGTGCTCCTGTAGGGTATCAACAATTTCCTTAAAATTCTTGTCTTTTGGTTTGGCTGGAGTGATTAAGTTTCGTAACAGCCCGTATGTCTCTGCGCCCATTAGATTTAGAAGTACTGACGCCTTTTTATCATTTTCTATTCCATTTGCTGTGCAATATACCTCCACTCTTTCCACATATGTGGTCCAATCCTCTATATCGTTATCAAAAGCATCAATATTGCCAGCCTTAGGCATCCTGAAAAAAATGGCGCTTCCCGCGCTTTCCTTTCTTTCCTGCAGAAAAAATATGGCGCTCCCCGTGCTTTCCCGCCGCTGCTGCTGCTGACAACGCTGTTTTCCGCGGGGTTTTTAAATTTTTTTTATTTACAGGTGGAGACTCGTTCCCGCCGGACTCTCTGGGACTTTTCCCCCCCTCTGCTAGGTCTGAACGCCGACCTGCTTTGCAGCGCCGGCCGTCTCCCGAGTGCTCCCCCCCGTCTGTTTCTGCTTGCCTCCACCTTCGCTGCTTGTCCTCGCTGCAGAGCCAGCCGATGGAGCCCCAGCCCGCCGCCCAGGCCTAGGAAGGATTATTGCAGTACCTGCCACCAGCTCGGCTAGCTGGTGAAACCACAGTTTTTTCCTTTTTTTTTCTTGCTTTTCTTCGACTTTGGACGTCTGAGGAATCGATGTCCTTGAGGTGCTGCCGAATTGCAGGTAAGTCCGTTTCCAATTCGTCACCACTGTTGTATCCGTGTGTTAATAGAGACACTGAAGGCAGGAGTTAGTTTCACAGGTGTTTACTGAACAAAGTCTGGAGGTGAACTAACTGATACAACACAATATACAGGCTTATATAGCCCGAGTGGCCATTACCGGCATTACAGTACACAGGGGGCTCTTAAAGGCACATACACTACAGTTCTGTCTTCACAAAGGAGGACACAAATAACCTCCCAGAGATGTCGGGGAACGTAGGGTCTGATGAAAGGGAGGAACTGAAAGAAATCAGTATTTGTAAGGAAATGGTGTTAAGGAAATTGATGGGATTGAAGGCCGATAAATCCCCAGGGCTTGATAATCTATATCCAAGGGTACTTAAGGAAGTGGCCCTAGAAATAGCAGATGCATTGCTGATCATCTTCCAACATTTGTTGGAATCTGGAATAGTACCCATGGATTGGAGGGTAGTTAATGTTACCCCACTATTCAAAAAAGGTGGTAGTGAGAAAACGGGGAATTACAGACTGGTAAGCCTGACAGCAGTAGTGGGGAAAATGCTAGAGTCCATCATAAAAGATGTAATAGCAGAGCACTTGGAAAACAGTGATGGGATCGGACAAAGTCAACATGGACTTACAAAGGGTAAATCGTGCTTGACTAATCTACTGGAATTTTTTGAGGATGTAACTGGTAAAATAGATAAGGGAGAACCAGTGGATGTGGTGTATTTGGACTTTCAGAAGGCTTTCGATAAGGTCCCGCATAAGAGATTAGCATGTAAAGTTAAGGCACATGGGATTGGGGGCAAGGTACTGACTTGGATAGAGAACTGGTTGGCAGACAGAAAGCAAAGAGTTGGATTAACGGGTCTTTTTCCGAGTGGCAGGCAGTGACTAGTGGGGTACCACAGGGATTGGTCCTTGGACCCCAACTATTTACAATATATATTAATGATCTAGACAAGGGAACTGGATATATCTCCATATTTGCAGACGACACAAAGCTGGGTGGGCGTGTGTGCTGTGAGAAGGATGCCGAGAAACGCCAGGATGATTTGGACAGGTTGGGTGATTGGGGAGAAGCATGGCAGATGCAATATAACGTGGATAAATGTGAGGTTATCCACTTTGGTAGCAAAAACAGGAAGGCAGATTATTATCTGAATGGCAATAGATTGGGAGAAGGGGAAGTGCAACGAGACCTGGGTGTCCTTGTGCACCAGTCGCTGAAGGTAAGCATGCAGGTGCAGCAGGCGGTTAAGAAGGCAAATGGTATGTTGGCCTTCGTAGCGAGAGGGTTCGAGTACAAGAACAAGGATGTCTTGCTGCAGTTGTAGAGGGCCTTGGTGAGACCACATCTTGAGTATTGTGTACAGTTTTGGTCGCCTTATCTGAGGAAGGATGTTCTTGCCATGGAAGGAGTTCAGCGAAGATTCACCAGGCTGATACCTGGGATGGCAGGAATGACGTATGAGGAGAGATTGGGTCGATTGGGCTTGTACTCGCTGGAGTTTAGAAGAATGAGAGGGGCTCTCATTGAAACTTATAAAATTCTGACAGGACTAGACAGACTAGATGCAGGAAAAATGTTCCCGATGATCGGGGAGTCCAGAACCAGGGGTCACAGTCTAAGGATAAGGGGTAAGCCATTTAGGACAGAAATGAGGAGGAATTTCTTCACCCAGAGAGTGGTGAACCTGTGGAATTCTCTACCACAGAAGGCAGTAGAGGCCAATTCATTAAATATATTCAAGAAGGAGTTGGATATATTTCTTAAGGCTAAAGGGATCAAGGGGTAGGGGGAGAAAGCAGGGACTGGGTACTGAATTTGGATGATCAGCCATGATCGCATTGAATGGTGGAGCAGGCTCGAGGGGCCGAATGGCCTACTCCTGCTCCTATCTTCTATGTTTCTATGTTTCTATGTTTAATCAGTTGTGTTTCTTGAGGGATGATGCTTTTGTTCAGGTAATGCTGTTGGGCTTGAATTCAAGGGTGACACTTGAATATTCATTTTTTAAAGTGACTCTGCCCAAGGAACAAAGCTAGCTTTAAGAAACAAACTACAATAAAATAAAACTCTTTCACTGGAAAATAAAATTGGAACGGTTCCATTTAAAAAAATTATTGCGATGGTTTTGGATTGCAGCACTTAGTCGTGCATTTCTTCTTTGCTGGTATGGTGTGGAAACAGTGTGGTATCGTGTACATAATGCCGAACGCCAGATTTTCCTCAGTCAGGGTGGGGTTGTAAAATTGGCCGTGGAGCTGTTCTCCTGGCAATAAAAGAGATATTTGCATTTATATAGCACCTTTCACAAACTCAGTACATCGCAACGAGCTTTACAACCAATGAAGTACTTTTTGAAATGTAGTCACTCTTGTAATGTAGCCAATTTGCTCACAGCAAGACCCCCGATAAACAGCAATGTGATAATGACCAGGTAATCTGTTTTAGCAATGTTGGTTGAGGGATAAATATTGGCCCCATGACACTGGGGATAACTCCCCCTGCTCTTCTTCAAAATATTGCCCGTGGCATCTTTTACATCCATCTGAGAGGGCAATCCGGGCCTCAATTTAATGTCTTATCCAAAAGATGACATCTCTGGCAGCGCAGCACTCTGTCAGTCCTGCACTGGAGTACCAACCTAGATTTTGTGTTCAAGTCTCTGCAAAGGTGACTTGAACCCACAGCCCTCTGACTCACAGGTGGGAGTGCTGCCAACTGAGCTAACACCTGATGATGTTCTAAAATAGAAGAAATAAGTGCAGGTGGTTTTTTAAACCTGGTTCTTCCCCTTTGTGAGTATGCGTTTTGAGTGTTCTACATCATAATCTTGTCCTGCCTCTAGGTGGTTCTCCATAGGTACAAGCAAATTAGGTGGCCGCTGGATAACAGTCAAGCCACTAGGATTAAGATTGTTGTGTAGCTCCTTGTGAAGTGTCATATGACGATCCTGTGACTGGTTCTGTCATGTCCAATGCTGCAGTGGCTGACTGCTGGCTGGTCCTGCCGGCTTTCTGGTACATCTTTTGTCACTTGAGGTGAGATGGTTGCTGAATGGGTCGGATATGGTGTCATCTGGTGACAGCAGCTTCATCTGTGCTTACTCCAGCCATGCTCCTTAATTGTGGGCAAGTCCTCAGCATGTCCATGGATCTGCAGGGGAGCAGATGTGGGCAGCAAAGCGCAAAGTAATGGCTCGCTCCACCTGAACCCCCAGCATGCTGAAGCAGGCCAAGGCCGCCTGGGAGTCTACATAGAAACATAGAAGATAGGCGCAGGAGTAGGCCATTCGGCCCCTCGAACCTGCTCCGCCACTTAATGAGATCATGGCTGACCATCCAAATTCAGTACCCTGTCCCTGCTTTCTCCCCATATCCCTTGATCCCTTTAGCCTTAAGAAATATATCTAACTCCTTTTTGAATATATTTAATGAATTGGCCTCAGCTGCCTTCTGTGGTAGAGAATTCCACAGGTTCACCACTCTCTGGGTGAAGAAATTCCTCCTCATCTCAGTCCTAAATGGCTTACTCCTTATCCTTAGACTGTGACCCCTGGTTCTGAACTCCCCCCACCATCGGGAACAACCTTCCTGCATCTAGTCTGTCTAGTCCTGTTAGAATTTTATAAGTTTCAATGAGATCCCCTCTCATTCTTCTAAACTCTAACGAATATAAGCCTAATCGACCCAATCTCTCTTCATAGGTCATTCCTGCCATCCCAGGTATCAGTCTGGTGAATCTTCGCTGCACTCCCTCCATGGCAAGAACATCCTTCCTCAGATAAGGCGACCAAAACTGCACACAATACTCAAGGTGTGGTCTCACCAAGGCCCTGTACAACTGCAGCAAGACATCCTTGCTCCTGTACTCGAATCCTCTCGCTATGAAGGTCAACATACCATTTGCCTTCTTAACCGCTTGCTGCACCTGCATGCCTACCTTCAGTGACTGGTGCACAAGGACACCCAGGTCTCGTTGCACTTCCCCTTCTCCCAATCTATTGCCATTCAGATAATAATCTGTCATCCTGTTTTTGCCACCAAAGTGGATAACCTCGCATTTATCCACATTATACTGCATCTGCCATGCATCTGCCCAATCACCCAACCTGTCCAAATCAGTCTAAGCCCTCTAAAGCAGTTGTCTAAGCATTCCTGAGAAATTATCTATTGTGCCTCTGTCACTCGGACTCTGCTGCACTGCACCCTCAAGAAGCGTCCCTACACAACTGCACAGTTGACCTCTGCCATTGCTTCCCTGTAGCCAGCTGCCGGGAGGTGTTGAAAAAGGTCTCTTTCGGATTCTCGCTCTGTCTTTTCAACGCTGACTACAGCCAAGTGGCTTGCCAATATTCTACGCCTCTCTTTCATGAAATGTTAAGATTTGGAACTGAGTATGTGAGGATTGTGGCTTATTTTGTTTTTCATTTTCCATCATAGTTTATTAGGATGTATATTGAGGACAACGAACCGGCTAATTGCCACAACTCCTTAGGAAGGGATGAATGATTTGCCTCAATATCAAGCTTTCAGTTGCAATACCTCCAATCTTCAACTTGGAGCAGGCTGAAGTCATTTCAACTCTCTATTGGTGATACTGGTACCAAGTCCAAAGCCAAAGTTGGCAAAGTAATTTGTGGGATAACCTGGAGCTCCTCTCTTCTCTTAGGCAGTCCCTCGGAACCGAGGATGACTTGCTTTCACATTAAAAATGAGCTCGCAGTGTAGTGTCCGCGTATCAATAACACACGGATTGTGGGGGAACGATAATAACAAGTGTTTACTGAACAGAGGGTATGCTGGAACTGAAAGTACAGAAGCCTGCTATGGCTTTATATACAGGTGTGGTCACTGCCGGTACTACAGTATAAAAGCAGTTCTCTCTTAAAGGTACATACACAACAATTCCTCCCCTTTTAGATAAACAGTACATAAATTTCATTTAACAATTAAATAATAACTAATTACAATTACAATTTTCTCTGTACTATATACATCAACTGAAGTAATCATTTATAAATTCAGTCTTTGAGGAGGCTTCCTGATCCTGACTGGATAGCGCCTTTCTCGAGTATCCTGTTCTTGCGGTGGAGTCGATTCTGGCTCATTGTCATTGATTGGTTCATCAGCTTCCAATACCACTGATTCTGAGGTAGACGCAATCTCGGGATCATCACCAGGCGCGCATGCTCGTGGTATGGGTTTGACTTGTTCCTGTGACTCTAGAATCTGGTCAGCATGGCGTCTCACGATGCTCTCTCCAACGTCCACTGTGTGCATATCGTTCCTGGCTGCCATTTTTCTGTTCGGTAGTCGCGGGCCAAGACTGGTTGCCCTATCTTGAAGCTCCTGGTTGGCTTCTCATTGATGTGCTGGAATTGCTTATCCGCAACATCTCATCTTATGTTTGGTTTGAGCAAATCCAGGCGACATCTTAACCTTCGGTTAAAGAACATTATGGCTGGAGCTTGGTTGGTGACTGCATGTGTCGCATTCTGGTAAGCAAACAAGAAATTATCCACCTTGTGTTGTAGTGGTATGTCATCGTTATACATCGCCTTTATTGCTTTTTTAAAGGTCTGAACAACCCTCTCAGCCAATCCATTTGTGGCTGGATGATATGGGGCAGATGTGTAATGTTTTACCCCATTATTCCTCAAAAACCTCTGGAAATCCTCGGACACAAACTGTGGTCCATTGTCGGAGCAAATCTGTTCTGGCAAGCCATTCCTGGCGAAGATGGTCCGTAGGACTGCAATAGTTTTCTCCGTGGTGGTGGAGGACATTTTGATGACCTCTGGCCATTTCGAATGTGCATCCAAGGCGATTAAAAACATTGAGTCCATAAATGGACCAGCAAAATCAATGTGTACCCATTGCCATGGAGATGAGGGCCACTCCCATGGGTGTAGCGGGGCCTGTGCTGGAGCGTTTTAGACTTTCTGGCATCCTGTGCATCTCTTGGTCATATCCTCGATTTCTTTATCGATTCCCGGCCACCACACAAACGCCCTGGCTAGGCTCTTCATTTTTACCCCTCCCAGATGACCCTCATGAAGCTCATTGAGCACTCTATCTCTCAACTTGGGTGGAATTACCACTCGGGATCCACACATCAAGGTCCCCCGGCACACTGACAGCTGTTCTCTCCTTGGCGAGAATGCTGGCAACAGTGAGTCGCCATGTGCTGGCCATCCCTTCACCGTCAAATCATAGACCCGAGAGAGTGTTGGGTCATTTCGGGTTTCCTTCTCTATACTTGAGTTTGAAACAGGTAGACATTCGACTATGGTCGAATGGAATATCTCAACAGGGTCCACTGCAGGTGCTTCCTCCACCATAGGCAACGGTAGGCGGGACAGCCCATCAGTGTTTCCATGCTGTTTCGTACCCTTGTACTCTATGTCGTATTGATGTGCCCCTAGAAAAAGGGACCATCTTTGCAGCCGTTGCACCGTCATCACCGGAACGCCCTTCTTTGGGTTAAAAATGGAGACCAGAGGCTGATGATCAGTCAGTAGGGTGAATTCCTGCCCGTGCAGATAGTGATTGAACTTCTTCACCCCCCACACCAGGCTGAGGGCCTCCCTGTCAATCTGGGCATAGTTACGCTCGGCTGAGGTTAACGAGCGCAACGCAAAGGCTATTGGCCTCTCTGAACCGTCAAGGAATTTGTGTGATAACACCGCTCCAATGCCGTAGGGAGATGCATCACATGCCAACCGAATCGGTAGTGTTGGATTGTAGTGGGCCAATACTTCTTTTGAAGTGATTAGGCATTTACATTTCTGAAAGGCACGCTTACACTCATCACTCCATTTCCATGCTACTCCAGTTTGCAGCAGGGCGTTCAGTGGGTGTAGAATTGTAGATAAATTCGGCAAGAACTTATGGTAGTAGTTCACCAACCTGAGGAACGACCTCAGTTGCGACACATTTTCCGGTGCTGGAGCCTTGACTACTGCCTCAATCTTGTCTGGGGACTTATGTAACCCCTCCTCATCAATCATTTGACCACAATACGAGATTTGTTTCCTGAAAAACTCGCATTTTGGGCGGTTGGCTCGTAGCCTATATTCTTGTAATCTAGTGAGCACCCACTCCAGGTTGGCAAGGTGTTCACTGTCATTTTCGCCCGTAACCAGGATGTCGTCCAAATAACACTGGGTCCCCGGGATCTCTTGCAGGACTTGTTCCATCGCCCTCTGCCAAATAGCCGGAGCTGATGCTACCCCAAATACCAGTCGGTTGTACTGGTAAAGACCTTTGTGAGTGTTTATCGTGAGGTATTTCCTAGATGCTTCTTCTACCTCCATTTGTAGATACGCTTGGGCCAGATCAATCTTCGTAAAGCATTTCCCTCCAGATAGTGAGGCGAAAATATCTTCTATCCGTGGAAGTGGATATTGTACTGTGTGCAGGACTGGGTTCACAGTTACCTTAAAGTCCCCACAGATGCGAACCTTCTTCGGCTCCCCAGGCGTGCTGCTCAATGATTTCTTCATTACAGGAATGATGGGTGTGGCCCACTCGCTCCAGTCCACCTTGGACAGCACACCCGAATGCTCCAGACTCTCCAGCTCTGCTTCGACGGCTGGGCGGATCGCGTACGGTGCCGGTCTGGCCTTAAAAAATTTTGGGTTTGCGTTATCTTCAATTTTTATCATTGCCGTTACTCCTTTTAGAGTCCCAAGTCCTTGTTGGAACACCTCTTTCGCGTCAGTTAGAATTTTTGACAGTCGTCCAGGTGTGACGTCGTCATCCTTTTTGTCAGCCACAGTTAGCGCCTGAATGGAATGCCAATCCAATTGTATTTTTCGGATCCATTCACATCCCAATAATGGTGGTCCTCCATCTTGTAGTATATATAGATACAGTTTCTGTGTTTCCTTGCCGTTGTATTTAATGGGCACCCTTATTTTTCCTCTGGGGTAGACTTTTTGCCCCGTATATGTCTACAATACAATGGACGTGTCCTTCAAGGGTATGTGTGAGAATAGCCACTCATAGTCGCATCGATTCATGACAGTTAGGGCTGATCCTGTGTCCAATTCCATCTTTACTTGGGACCCTGCTATCATGAGGGTGACCCAAATGGTTCGGTGATCCTCCTTTGCGATCACGTTGTGTAACTTTAGACAACTTAGTCTCCTGCTCCCGGAGTCATTATCACTCTCCTGATCTTCTGAACTACTGTCTGTCATTTTTTTTACTTTCTTGTACTTTTCCTTAGTAGTTCTTGTAGTGTTGGTTTTCTTTCCCGACCTGCAGACTCTTGCTATGTGTCCCACTTTTCCACATTGCCTGCATACTTTATCCTTAAACCAGCAGTCCTTCTGGTCATGGGTTGTTCTGCCGCAGCGATAGCACTTTTCTGCTCCATATGCCATTTCGTTGGTGCTATATTCTTGCGGTTTCTGTTGTATTTCCGCAGCTCCCCGTGCTGCTGCTTCGTAAGATACTGCCACGCTGAAAGCCTTTTCTAGCGTCAGGTCCTTTTCCGAAAGTAGTCGTTTCTGGGTTCCTTCACTCTGGAGCCTGCAGATAAACTTATCCCTTAAGGTATCTGCCAGTCCTGCTCCGAACTGGCAGTGCTTCGATAACTTGCGTAGTTCCGTAAGATAGTCAGCATTGCTCTCACCTTTGTACTGGTTTCTTTTATGGAACTTGAATCTTTCTGCTATCAGCAGCGGTGTAGGGTTTAGATGTTCCTGTAAGATATTGACAATCTCTTCAAAGCTTTTCTCCATTGGTTTAGCTGGGGTAATTAAATTCCGCAATAGGCCGTACATTCTCGCAACCATCAAATTTAATAATACCGACGCCTTCTTTCCATCGGCCACCTCATTTGCCTTGCAGTACACTTCAATTCTTTCCACATACGTGGTCCAGTCTTCTATTTCGTTGTCAAAAGCAGTGATACTGCCACTCTTCGGCATCTTGGGTGGTTTAAAATGGCACCTCCCGTGCTTTTCCTTCTTCCCCAATGGATTAAAATGGCGCCTCCCGCGCTTTTCCTTCTTCCCCTTGCTGCCAATGCTGCTCCTAGCGTTCTAAATAGTAATGGCGGCGCCCCGCGGCTTCGACGCAAGGAAATCATTGTGGACTTCAGGAAGTCTAAAGGCGGAAGTCACACCCCCATCCACATCAATGGGGCTGTGGTGGAAAGGGTGGACAGCTTTAAGTTCCTCGGAGTCCACATCACGGAAGACCTCTCCTGGTCCCTCAATACCTCCTCTTTGGTGAAGAAGGCCCAGCAGCGCCTATATTTCCTAAGGAGGCTGAAGGGATGTAACCTGTCACCACTGATCCTCTCGAACTTTTACCGCTGCACAATAGAGAGCATCCTGACGAACTGTATCACAGTGTGGTATGGCAGCTGTAGCTCCTATGACCGGAAAGCCTCGCCCCCCTGCCATCTGGGAGATGCTACAGATGCATTCGCACCCGAACGACCAGATTTAGGAACAGCTTCTTTCCCAGGGCTGTCATCCTACTGAACTGTACAAATAAACTCTAAAGCCTGCATATCTGCCAATGCACTTTATTATGTTTATGTTTATGTATTACAAGCCAAATGAATGTTGAATGTAAAATGTCTTAATCAAAATGTACACTCTCGGGAGCCGCAAGCCTACATTTCGTTGTACTGCACTTGTGCACTAACAATGACAATAAAGTTGATTATGAATTATTATGAATTATGAATTAGTTTTATTCTTCTTCGACACTGTCCACTGCGCGTCTCTTTTCCTTCCCCTCGTTTTATTTTCTCTAACGCTGCCTGGCTCTTGAGCACCAACCGCGCCCTGTGCGCTCCACCCTCTCTCTCTCTTTTCCTTCCCGACGACGCTGCACGGCCCCTTTGCAGAGCCGCTCAATCGAGCTCAAGCCCGCCGCAGTCCGGAAGGGTCAGCGCACTACCTGCTACCAGCACGATTTGCTGGAACACCTTGACTGGGGAGCCAAGCCCAGCTCTCCACAATCTCCCCTGCGATTCTCTGAACTCCGATGGATCACTGGGCGGTTGCCCACGGTCGACGCCCGTTGCTCTGACTTCGACCACCAAGAAGCTTCTTTTCAGGGATGGATCCCCGTGAGGTGATGCAGTACTGCAGGTGAGTTCGAACCTGCTCGTCGCCAGTGTAGTGTCCGCGTATCAATAACACACGGACTGCAGGGGACCGATAATAACAAGTGTTTACTGAACAGAGGGTATGCTGGAACTGAAAGCACAGAAGCCTGCTACGGCTTTATATACAGGTGTGGTCACTGCCGGTACTACAGTATAAAAGCAGTTCTCTTTTAAAGGTACATACACAACACGCAGGTGACTGATTAGTCCAATGCAGGACCTACAGTCTCTGTCACAGGTGGGGCAGACGGTGGTTGAAGGGGCGGGTGGGTGGGGTGCTTGGGTTGACGTGCGCTCCTTGCGCTGCCTGCGCTTGGCTTCCGCTTGCTCCCGGCGAAGAGACTCGAGCTGTTTGGCGCCTTCCCGGATGCTTCTCCTCCACTTTGTGCGGTCTTGGGCCAGGGATTCCCAGGTGTCGGTGGCGATGTTACACTTTTTCAAGGAGGCTTTGAGGGTGTCCTTGAAGCGTTTCCTCTGCCCACCTGGGGCTCTCTTGCCATGCCGGAGCTCCGAGTAGAGCACCCGTCCTCCACACCAATGGTGACTGACCTGCTCTTCCTCTGAACAGCCCACCCTGCTATAAAATGAAACAATGAAGCACGTTTTTATAATGTAGTCACTGCTGTTAGGGAAATGGGGCAGTCAATTTGCGCACAGCAAGGTCTCACAAGCACCAATGAGATTAATGGCCACATAATCTGCTTTGGCGATTTTGATTGAGGGATAAATATTGGCCAGGACACTGTGGAGAACTCTTCTGCTCTTCCGCGGATAGTGCCATGGTGTGGCGGATCGCCACCTAAACGGGCGCAATCCACTTTTCCGTCCGTGGACAATAAATCGGGCACCTTGCCTTTAAGAAGCACGCTGCCTTTAAGGCATGACAAAGGAGCGGGCGTCGCCCTCAGAGTGTACTCAAAAGCGCGGGTGTCGCCCTCAGTCTGTTTTCGGGTTTAGCAGAGAGAGGAGCTGGGGCAGCCATCTCTCAAGAGAATGTAATAAAAGCCATGTGTTCCTCAGATCGGTTCGGCCTCCATTCGTGTTCCGTGGCAGCCGCAACATTGGTGACCCCGACGCTCAGAACGTATTCCGAGCACTGCAATGGCGGACATGAACGCAGTTTCCGTGAAACTGCCGGAGTTTTGGGAAAACCAGCCCGAAGCCTGGTTCCTCCAAGCTGAGTCCCGATTCCGGCTGTGACACATCACCACAGATGGGACAAAGTATGACTACCTCGTCGCATCACTCGGTAGCTCCACAGTCACGAAGGTCTGGATAGCACTGCAGAACTCATCAGAGGAGGGCAAGTATGCACATCTTAAGGCCGCGCTCCTTAAAAAATTTACGACCTCGACATACCAGCGAAACTGCCGCCTCCTCGACCTTCCAGGCCTCGGTGACACCTCACCGTCAGACCTCCTCTCCCACATGCTCTCACTCACCGACGAGAGCCCACCCGGGTCCCTCTTCCGCACGCTGTTCATCCGCCAGCTACCTCCCAGCATCCGCCCAGCGATCGTGGCGTCCGGCCTCACGGACCTAAAAGCCCTGGCCGACGAGGCCGACAAGCTGCTGTCCGCTCACTCCAGCCGCGACGTCGCTCCGGACCTGGCAGCCACAGCCTGGGCGCGCCCCTCACTGGCCACCACGCGGCCACAAGGCCCAGCCACGGGGCCCACGGGGCCTTCGCGCCCCACAAACTCGGGCTACTGTTACTACCACGCACGGTTCGGCGCCAGGGCACAACGGTGCACACCTCCCTGCTCCTTCAAGTCCGCCCCCGTACCAGCCCCTGCGATGGCCGTGGGCCACGCGCGCTCCCTGCTGTACGTCACGGATGACAAAACCGGCCGCCGGTTCCTGTGCGACACTGGAGCTCAGCACAGCATCATCCCGGCCTCCGCCCTCGACATCCAAAAGGGCAAACGAGGACAGGCGCTGGCTGCCGCTAACGGCTCGGACATCCGGACGTACGGCACCCGCACAGTCACCCTCGACCTCGCTGGTCGCCGCTACCGATGGGGGTTCATCACTGCCAAGGTACTCTCCCCTCTCATCGGCGCAGACTTCCTGTGCGCCCACGGCCTACTGGTAGACATCCCTCGACACCGCCTCGTGGACATGAACACCATGTCCCCCATCCTGGGCGCCTTGGCCCCCCGTCAACCCGCCGACATGGCGTCACAGTGCCACGCCCGGGCCACGGATGACTACTCGGCACCCCTGGCCAAATTCCCAGCCCTCACCAACCCGACCTTCTCCGCGGAGGTCGCCAAACATGGGGTGGAACACTTCATCCCCACCACAGGCCCCCCAGTGTACGCCCACGCCCGCAGGCTGGACCCGCCAAACTGGAGATCGCGCGGACCGAGTTTGCCACTATGGAACAGCTCGGCATCATCCGCCACTCCAACAGTCCCTGGGCCTCCCCACTCCACATCGCCCCCAAACCAGGCGGGGGTTGGCGCCCCTGCGGGGATTACCGCCGCCTCAACGATGCCACCACCCCTGATCGGTACCCCGTGCCGCACATTCAGGACTTCTCGGCTAGACTGGCCGGCCGCTCAGTCTTTTCCAAAGTCGACCTGGTGCGCGGCTACCACCAAGTCCCCGTCCACCCCGCGGACGTCCCCAAGACGGCCGTAATCACCCCCTTCGGGCTTTTCGAGTTCCTGCGGATGCCCTTCGGCCTCAAAAATGCGGCCCAGGCATTCCAACGGCTCATGGACTCGGTCCTTCGGGACCTGAAGTTCCTGTTCGTCTACCTGGACGACATCCTGGTAGCCAGTTCCTCCAAGCAGGAACACCTCGAACACCTTCGCATCCTGTTCGGGCGCCTCAGCGACCACGGGCTCATCCTCAGCCCAGCCAAGTGCCAGTTCGGCCTGGACAAGATCGACTTCCTCGGCCACCACATCACCCATGCTGGGGCCATTCCCCTGCCCACCAAGGTGCAGGCTGTCCAGCAATTTCCCCGCCCCACCACCATCAAAGGACTCCAGGAGTTCCTCGGGATGGTGAATTTCTACAACCGCTTCATCCCCAAAGCGGCGTCCCTCATGAGGCCCCTGTATGAAGCCCTCCGGGGCAGGAGCGGCAAGATGGCGGTCGAATGGACGGCAGACGTATCAGCCGCCTTCAACTCCACCAAGACCGCGCTCGCCGACGCCACCCTGCTCGCGCACCCACGGCCCAATGCCAGAGTAGCGCTCACCATGGACGCCTCCGACCACGCGGTCGGCGCCGTGTACGAGCAGTGGGTCGACGGCGCCTGGCAACCACTTGCCTTCTTCAGCCGCCAACTACGCCCCCCGGAGGTCAAGTACAGCACCTTCGACCGCGAGCTCCTCGCGCTGTACCTGGCGGTCCGCCATTTTCGGTTTTTGCTGGCGGGCCACCCCTTCACTGTGTTTGTCGACCACAAACCCCTGACATTCGCAATGGCAAAGACAACCGACCCCTGGTCCGCCAGGCAGCAGCGCCAGCTCGCGGCAGTGTCCGAGTTCACCACGGACATCCAACACGTCTCCGGCCGAGACAACGTGGTAGCCGACTGCCTCTCCCGCCCCGCCATCCACGCCGCACACCTGGCAGTCGACTACGCTCAACTCGCAGCAGACCAGCTCACGGACCCTGATCTGCTCTCCGCACCTACCAACCTACCAGGGCTACGCCTGGCCGACGTCGCCTGCGGCCCAACCGCAGTCACGGTCAAGTGCGACATATCCCTATCTCAACCTCGGCCCGTCGTCCCAGCGTCCTGGCGCCGCCGGGTATTTGAGATTCTCCACAACCTCTCCCACCCCAGCGCCCGCGCATCCATCAAATTGGTAGCCAACCGCTTTGTCTGGCGCAGCCTTCGCAAGGATGTGCGTACTTGGGCCAACTCCTGCCTGGCCTGCCAACGGGCCAAGGTGCAGCAACACACGAAAGCACCCCTCGAGGAGTTCACCGTCCCTTCACGTAGATTCGACCACATCCACGTGGACATCGTCAGGCCCCTGCCGCCGTCGCAAGGCCACACGCACTTGCTGACGATCGTCGACCGCACCACGCGCTGGCCCGAGGCAATTCCACTGACCTCTACCACCACCGCCGACATCGCCAGAGCCTTCGTCAGCACCTGGGTCGCACGGTTCGGCGTCCCCTCCGACATGACGTCGGACAGAGGTCCGCAATTTACCTCTGAACTCTGGACTGCCATCGCACGCAACCTCGGGGTGGCCATTCACCGCACCACAGCGTACCACCCCCAAGCCAACGGACTGTGTGAACGGTTCCACAGATCCTTGAAGGCATCTCTTCGAGCCAGCCCCCAGGACGGCGCCTGGACCGACCGACTCCCGTGGGTCCTCCTCGGCCTGCGCTCCGCGGTTAAAGAAGACCTCCACACATCGGCAGCAGAGCTCGTGTACGGCCAGCCGCTGCGCGTACCCGGCGAGTTCCTGCCCACCGCCACGACACCCTGGTCAGCCGACCAGCAACGCCACGACTTCGCCTCACCGGCGCTACAGTTCGACCCGGTGCCCATTGCCCGGCACGGCGAATCCACCTCACACGTCCCGCTAAGCCTGCACCAGGCACGGTTCGTTTTCGTCCGGCACGATGCCCACTGCGGACCCCTTCAACCCCCGTACGACGGGCCCTACAAAGTGCTACAGGCTGGGGACAAATTTTTCGACCTACAAGTGGGCGACAGGACTGAAAAAGTGTCGGTTGACCGACTCAAGCCAGCACACTCGGAGCCCGGTGAGCAGGTCCCAGTAGCTCGTCCACCGCCACGTGGCCGACCTGCCCTCAAGCCAGTACACCCGGTTGCTCCACGCCCGGCCGTTCCACGTCCACCGGCGTCCTACAAGAGCCGCTCCGGCCGGCCCATCAGACCGCCGCACCGTCTCGTCCACACCTCCTAAGCGGATTCTGGGGGGAGCTGTGTGGCGGATCGCCACCTAAACGGGCGCAATCCACTTTTCCGTCCGTGGACAATAAATCGGGCACCTTGCCTTTAAGAAGCATGCTGCCTTTAAGGCATAACAAAGGAGCGGGCGTCGCCCTCAGAGTGTACTCAAAAGCGCGGGTGTTGCCCTCAGTCTGTTTTCGGATTTAGCAGAGAGAGGAGCTGGGGCAGCCATCTCTCAAGAGAATGTAATAAAAGCCATGTGTTCCTCAGATCGGTTCGGCCTCCATTCGTGTTCCGCGGCAGCCGCAACAATGGGACCTTTTAAGATCCACCTGAGAGGGCAGACGGAGCCATGGTTGAACAGCGACTTCTACAACATTTTAATATATTTCTGACTGTTCTACGAGTTGCAGAAATTGCTAAGCAGCTTTTTAACTAAACTTACTAATATATTCCCAGTCAATGAGCTGTAACATATCGATAAATTATTTGGAGAATCTACTTGCAGCACAGAATCTCACTCGAGCTAAGCGCAGATCGGAGAGTCGGGTATGGAGCGCTGTGCACCTGATTCTCAACATTCCTGGTTTTCTAGACAGTGATTTTACGGTCATCCATTTAAATCATCGGAAAATCGGTAGTGCCATGAATTTATTTTTTTAATTCATTTTTGGGGTCTGGGCGCCATTAGCAGTTCCGGCATTTATTTCCCATCCCTAGTTGTCCTAGAGAAGGTGGTGGTGACCTTTATTTCTCATTCTCCGACAATGTGCAATCCCGTCAATCAAAGCTCCCCGGTGAGACTGGAATCTTTTGGAATGGCTTTAGTGATGCTGAGGTTCAAGGGAATGTCATAAAAAGCAAATGGCAGTTCTTTGGTCTCTGGTGCAAATATATGTACAGAGATGCTTTTGTACATGGGTTGGACTCCTGAATGTTTTACCCCATTTTTATTTTCTTTGTAGTTTGGAGCAATTCAATGCTTTTAATACTTGTGCCTTGAATTCCATTCTACAAATTCATACATAAAGGTAATCATAGAATCATAGGGCTGGATTTTCATTGGGCCGTGGAGTCGGGATTGGAGGCGTGTGGGGGTTTAAAATCCCGAAATTGGGGGTCCCGACCCCATCCTGCCCCCAACCCGCCTCCATGCCAGTTTCAAAGGAGGCAGATACCAGCCTCACACTGGGACCTGCCTCCCCGAGGCAGGAAGGGGATTAGTGCCAATTAACTGCCTGTTAACAGGTAGTTAACAGGCAGTTTTTAGCCTAATCCCTATTTTCATTGGTGAAATGTGGGATTCCCGACGACTCCAAACCATGCCAAGTTAGCGAGGCGGGCCATCGGGATGAAGGGCTTGGAGGGGTCGAGATGTCCAGTGTTCAGGTGAGTGATGGGTGCATGACTGCAGAGGTAAGTGTGTTTGGTCTGGGTAAAGTGTTTAAAGAAGTTCTATTAACCTTTACTTACCTTTACAGCCTTCCCTCCTTCAGGTCTCGGGAGTCCCTCATCTCACCGGCACAGAAAGCAGAATGGCCGCCAGCTGTCAAAATCTGCAGCCTCTGCTTTCTGTTCTGGGAAGATCTCCAAATCATCCTGAGCAGAAGGAATTAACCTGGAGTACAGATTGTCAGTGTTTGACAGCTTCAAACAGCTGCGAAACACTGATATTTCATCTGTCAAAAGGTCTTGACAGATGGAATTTCAATCTGTGACATCACCTGTTGCCGGGTGGCCCTTAATTGGCCTGCTGAGCCCGCTGGGCGGGCTCAACAAGGTCAATCAAGTCTAAATCGCATGGGTTGGCTAGAACTCGATGGAGGCGGGACTACAACCCCGAAAGTTGTAGTCCCGCCTCCTACCCACCTCCTCAATGAAAATCCAGCCCATAGAATCACAGAATAGTACAGCACAGAAGGAGGCCATTCGGCCCATCGAGTCTTCGCTGGCTCTTTCGAAGAGCAATCCAGTTAGTCCCACACCCCCGCTCTTTCCCCATATCCCTGCAATTTTTTCTCTGTCAAGGATTTATCCACTTCCCGTTTGAAAGCTACTATTGAATCTGTTTTCACCACCCTATCATCCCAATTCCTAACCACTCGTTGTGTAACAAAGTTTTTCCTCATGTCACCTCTGGTTCATTTGCCAATCACCTTAAATCGATGTCCTCTGGTTAGTGACTTTTCAGCCATTGGAAACAGATTCTCTTTATTTACTCTATCTAAATCCTTCATGTTTTTGAACACCTCTATCAAATCTCCTCTTAACCTTCACTGCTATAAGCAGAACAACCCCAGCTTCTCCAGTCTATCCACGTAACTGGAACCATTCTAGTAAATCTCCTCTGCACCCTCTCCAAAGCCTTTGCGTCCTTCCTAAAGTGCGGTGCCCAGAATTGGACACAATACTCCAGCTGGGGCCAAACTAGAGTTTTATAAAGGTTTAGCATAACTTCCTGGCTTTTGTACTCTATGCCTCTATTTATAAAGCCTAGGATCTCGTATGCTTCCTTAGCTGCTTTGCTAACAAATTACAAAACCATTTTGTTGCTGAAAATGGCCAGGTATAATTGGCAAAAACAATTGTGGGGAATGCAGAAATCCTGTTACTATGATCAACATGCCATGTAGTAACAGGATTTCTCCCTCTGTGATCAGATCAGATAGAGATTGTCTTGAACTTACTAGCATTTTGACGGCAGCAATCACTCAAACTAATGCAAATGTTATTATAATAATCCCATTGTCAGTGTTATGCTACTGTCTTTACCTCCAGATCATCTGCACCTGGCACATAATGCACTGCAGACATGATATCCTCAGACCTGAAATTATCGACCTCTTACTCATCGACCTCTGGCTGCCAGGCACGTACCATGTTCATGCCGTGACAGCGCCTAATGTATTTGATACATCAAGTGGCACAGTTTTTAAAATCTTTTTAATGTCTTGTTGTTCTCATGTTATTCATACTTCTGCTGCCCTGCTTTTTGGCACTGCTCAAAGTCGTATAAATTATTCCCATCCCTTCTCTGCAGTTGAGCCTTTTTCTAAAGGCCGAAAAGTAGACACCTGCCTGCCCCCCCTCCCCCGCCCCCAGTGCCATCAACGAGAAACCGTATTTTTTTTAAAGGTGCCCCCCATTTTTAAAGGGGCTCAACTAATAAAAGATGGTAACCATAAAAAAAAATAACGAAGGAAATTCATAAAACGAAATGATAACGTTGCTGACAGCGTCCACTAAACGCTCCAGTCCCCTTGCGGTGCCCACTAGTCGCGGAAAGTCTCAAGCCTACCAGCGGACAGCGCGGGTGCTCCCTCTCCAGGGCCACCCAGGCACCGAATGATCCCACTGATAGCTGCCTCTTGCTGGATGGTAGCCAAGTTTGCATCAAGCCAACCTGATTTGTTTTATTCCACGTCCGATTGTGCAGGGGGAGGTTCTGCATCATAAAGCTGCAGTGGCTGACAGGACAAGGTTACTAATTATCTCACTGCAATGAGACTTTTCTCTGTTTCATTTAGTTTCCCAAGCTGTCCCTTCCCATACCTTTCGCAATGTCCCTCTATTCCTAGCTCGCACATGCTGCGTGGAGACTTATGATGGTTTGAACATTATTGTGTGTATTATCTAGAATAATGTCAGCTGGAATGACTGTCACATCTACACGAAGCAAAGGAAAAACCCTGAAGCACCTTTGAGGATAGGCAGTGACTGGAAGATCACCGGCAGCTTGAATGAATATACTTTCGAAAGCAGGGAACAAGCTTTGTTTGTCACTTGCCCCTCTTCTCATTCATGACCCTGAAACCCTCATAATGAGACTGTAATTAGTATCAGTAGCATAACACCTACTTCATGAAGTCAAAATTGGGCAGGGAACCTAATTGCCTTTGCAATTGGCAGAGCGACCGCTTCTGGTTCACACTGCTTAGAAACACAAAAATAGTGTTAGTGCTGTTGTGAGACAATCACTCGGTTTCAATACTGGCACAGAGGGCATTGAAACAAAGTATATATAATTGTGAATCTCCTGGGCTGTTGCTGATGACATATGTCAGATGGCACACTGTTTTATAACAACAGGAGCATTAGGCCATATAAGGTACAATGTATTATTCTACATCTTGGGTGGAGCTTGTTCCTTTCAAGTCACAGTGTCTAATTGCTGTTAAGTAAGCACGGGGTGAGTTCAGTCAGAGTTTATTTGTAGACTGGAAGGTATTTGTTACTTTCAGGCTCTAGGTCAATGGCTGGCTTTTTTTTTAATTTAAAAGAAGTTACAGGTACAAAACAAAGTGTGACATTTAATGTGTGACATCTGAAGTGTGACAGAAGCACACAGCAGGCAATATTTTTATTATATACATATATTAGCAGATCTCCTGTGTCATTGCTTACAGTGTCAGAGCTTATGCTAAGATCATGTTTCAAGGGTGCTGGGGTAAGGAAGTGGAGAGGGACATACTGAAGGGATAAGTACTAGTCCTAGCCCCTTTAGGGCTACCCCGGATCAGGCTTATTCCTCAGACGTTCACTTTCAACTAAAGTTTGAGGTAGCCGAATCCTAAAGACGCTTAATTGGGTCTAACGGTCCAGACTATTTCTCCCTAAAGGAAAGGAACAACCTGAAAATGTTACCGTCCTCCAGATAGCACTTTTAATAAGTTTAGCTAGACTTCCGGATATTATGAGGGTCCGGAAAACTCCCCCAGATTTCTGCAACTCCTCACCAAAGAGTGTACAGAGATTGAGTTCACGAGTTTGATACAGAAGTATTATGTGAGACAATTCTAAAAATAAATAGATTTATTAAAGAATCGACATATAATTTACAGTTGGTGAGTCAATCGCAACATTAACAGTTCCAAAAAAAGAAAGCTTTACAATTCTATTATCAGGGAACCTACTCTCAAATCTTAACTTCGCTACAGTTTTACAGTTCTTAATTTTATTTAGGATATCCACCAAAATCAAATACAGTACCTTTGATCCCCAAGGTACAAAGAGTTGGAGACTTACAGAGCTGGCTCCGAAGCCAAGAATCATTTTGCCCCTTTAAGCGAGTCTATTATCCCATTTGAGAGTTCAATATTTATACCCTTTTCCAGTGGTATTTCCTTTAAGGTTTTCTGCTGACGTAAGCTAATTATCTCTAGTCATTTTTCTGCTGACCCCTACAGTTCTTACAGTCACCTCAGCTGGTAGCACTACAGAACCATGTCTCTCCTCTAGGTGTTCTAAATTTAGCATAAAAATGGTGTAACAGCAGGTGCGCTTTACATGGTATCATTTTTATGAAGGCAGATGTTTGTTACTTTTATGTGCTCCTTTACGAGGTGTAAATTAGAACTCCTTATATAGGGTGTACTATTGTCTTGTTCCCAAAGACTCAGACTGTCAGGAGCCTTTAACCTTCTGTTTCAATAAGGTTATTGATTCAGTGTCAACAACTTATCTTATCTCAGTAGCCAGAATGCTATCACAGTTTTTTCACAGTTCGGTTTCTAGATTTCCAGACCCAGTTTGTCATGTTTTAATAAGCCCAGAATTCTTTCATAGAATGGTGTCTTTTTCTGAATAGGTTATATGGCTTATTCCTTCACAGTACATCTCCGCTAATAAAAGGCCCGATCCCTGGTTTGTGTCAATTCCCTGATGGTTTCCTGAGTAAAGACACCGAATCCTGATCTGTGGTGATGGTTAGTGTGATAAAAATAATAACTTCCGGGAAGTTATGTCATCACTTCCTGTGAACTGTGAACTATGAACTGTGTACATACCTCACTTCCTGTCATATGTCACTTCCTGTTGGACTGGTATAAATACTGGTCTGTTCAGTATTGTAAGAGGCTTCTACCAGAGGCATGGTAAAGACCTCTCTTGTATATAGTGTGTTTATAAGTTACTTAAAGCTTACTTTAAAGTTACTTGATGGTAAGCCTCCTTTTTCTTACATCAATTTAAGTAACTTAGTATTTACACTGACAAATACTAGACCTTCAGACAAACTCGGAAGTTAAGGATCCAGGGAACCACCCATCATGGAGAAAATCCTTAGACCTATTCGTCTGGACTTGGACCCGAATACACCAGCAGCTGGCAGGGTATGGAAGCATTGGTATCGTACTTTTGAGAATTTTCTGGATGAATGTAAAGTGGATGCACCTGCTAAATTGAAGATACTTGTCAATTATGTGACCCCAAAAGTGTTCGAATATGTTGATGAATGGGATAATTACGAAGAGGTGATTCGGGCACTTAAGAAACTGTATGCGAAGACCCCAAATGAGGTCTATGCTAGACATCTACTGGCCACAGCCCGACAAGGGCCAGGGGAATCAATTGACGAATTCCTGCAAGAACTTCGCAGGCTCAGCGTAGATTGTAACTTTCAGGCAGCCTCAGCTGAGCTGTACCGCCAAGAAATGATTCGTGATGCTTTCATCTGCGGGATTGCCTCTCCATTTATACGCCAGCGTCTACTAGAAAGTAAAACACTTGAGCTACAAAAAGCTTTTGACCTAGCTTGTTCACTGGATTTGGCAAAGAGAAATGCAGACCTCTATCAGCTGCCCAGATCTCGATCTGCTGCTGTAGCTGCAACCAGACAATTCAAGCGGTCTCAGGTGAACCCTATCATGGGGGAATCTAATTCTGATAATTCTGATGAAGAAGAGGAGGACGACCCCACTTTAGCAGCCTCTTGGCAATCTAGGAAGGAATGCTTCTTTTGTGGAGATGCTTTTCACCCTAGGAAAACCTGCCCTGCTCGCAATGCAATCTGCAGTTATTGCGGGAAAAAAGGACACTTTGCTAAAGTTTGCCTATCAAGGGCCTCTATGAGGGCCAATCCAGCTAAGGCCTACCGAACTGCCCCAATTAGGGCCTATCAAGATGCTCCAGCTAGGACCTATCCAGCTTCCTCTCGAGCTCTCTCCCGAAGAAGCACACCGAGAGTTTTAGCCACTCTCTGTGCAACGACACCAATTACAGCTGCTTGCCCACAGAACCTGTCTCATGCAGCCACAAAAATGTCAATTAAAGGGCATACCTTAGATGCCTTAATTGACTCAGGAAGTACTGATAGTTTCATTAAGGAACAGATTGTTGTGAAATTGAAACTACATGTCTTCCCATCGGACCAGGCAATTGCGATGGCCCAGTCATCACTTAATACCAGAATCTCCGGCTTTTGTGTTGTTGATATGACACTTCATGGTCGTATGTATCCCTCCACCCGACTTTCGGTGCTCAAGGACTTATGTAGTGATCTCCTCTTAGGACTGGACTTCCAAAAACAGCATAAGAAACTCACCATTGAGTTTGGTGGATCCAAACCCGGACTTATTATTTCTAATATACCGTCTAAATTACCATTTTGTGCATTATCAGCAGCTTCACTTGATGAACCCTCATTATTTGCCAGTATTCCGCCTCAATGCCAACCGATAATAACGAAATCGCGGCGCTTTAATCAGGAAGACCAATCTTTTATTGCGGCTGAAATCTCTCGACTTCTAGCAGAGGATATCATTGAACCATGTTCGTCGCCCTGGCGGGCTCAAGTCGTCATTGTCAAGAACCCTCTAAAACCTCACAAACAGCGACTATGCATCGATTATTCGCAAACCATCAATCAATATACCGACTTGGACGCCTACCCATTGCCACGCATTGATGATATGGTTAATAAACTGGCCGAATACAAAGTGTTCTCAACTTACGATTTAAAAAGTGCCTATCATCAGTTACCCTTGAAGGTCTCAGATAAGCAGTACACAGCCTTTGAGGCTAATGGACGGCTGTACCAATTTCGTCACCTCCCATTCGGGGTTACTAATGGAGTGGCTGTCTTTCAACGGGCAATGGATGGCCTGGTTAAGCAGGAAAACCTAAGGGACACTTTTCCCTATCTTGATAACATTACCATTGCAGGTCACGATCAACAGGAACACGACTCCAACCTCCAAAAATTTCGGGATGCCCTCCATCGCCGTAATTTGACCCTGAATGAAGCCAAATCTGTTGAGTCGCAACCGACCATCAACATCCTTGGCTACTGCGTAGGCAATGGTATCATTAAGCCAGACCCAGAAAGACTTCGCCCGCTCCAAGAGCTCCCGTCACCTAAGAATCCGGCTTCTTTACGTCGGGCTCTCGGTCTGTTTGCATACTACGCTAAATGGATTCCTCATTTTTCGGACAAAATCCAACCCTTGCTGCATGCTAGATCATTTCCACTGGGAACAGCGGCTGTTGCAGCCTTTAACCTTCTCAAAAAACAGTTGGAGAAAGCGGCTCTTCACTCCATTGATGAGAATCTCCCTTTCGTGGTTGAATGTGATGCCTCGGAGGTGGCGATCTCGGCTACTCTGAATCAGGAAGGTCGTCCTGTAGCATTTATGTCCAGGACCTTACAAGGTGCCGAGCTACATTATCCTCCGGTTGAGAAAGAAGCCACAGCCATCATAGAGGCGGTACGGAAGTGGAACCATTTTCTAGCTCGCCAGCACTTTACATTGATCACGGACCAACGATCAGTCGCCTTCATGCTCGATAATCGAAAACGAACCAAAATTAAGAATAATAAAATACAACTTTGGAGGATGGAACTGGCCTCTTTTGGTTATACCATTCTCTATCGGCCTGGCAAGGAGAATGTGGCCCCGGACACCCTCACACGGGCATTCTGCTCCACTATGTCATCCTCCACTCTCATGGATGTCCACAATGGTTTGTGTCATCCTGGCGTTACGCGCATGCTACATTTCGTACGATCACGGAATCTCCCTTTTTCCACTGGAGATGTAAAGAAAATATGCTCAGAATGCCGGCTTTGTGCGGAATTAAAACCTCAGTTCTTCCGCCCCTCAGATGGTATACTCATACATGCAACCCAACCGATGCAACGACTTAGCATCGATTTTAAGGGCCCAGTGCCCTCTTCAACTCGGAACACATATTTGCTCACCATGATCGACGAATATTCACGTTTTCCGTTTGCCTTCCCCTGCTCCAATATGCTGGCGTCCACAGTAATCTGCTGCCTTGAGCAGGTATTTTCTCTCTGTGGCATGCCGGCTTATATTCACTCCGATCGGGGTCCATCCTTTATGTCAAGGGAACTCAAGGGCTACCTCTCAGAATGGGGAATTGCTACAAGCAAAACAACACCATACCATCCCATCGGAAATGGGCAGGTAGAGAGGTATAACGGTATCATCTGGAATTCCGTACGTCTCGCTTTAAGATCTCGGGGCCTACCAGACCAGCAATGGGAAACAGTGCTTCCGGATGCATTACACTCTATACGGTCCCTGCTTTCTACAGCCAGAAATACTACACCTCATGAGCGGTTCTTTGGATTCCAGCGTCGCTCATCTCATGGGACATCACTCCCGTCATGGCTAACTACTCCTGGACCTGTATTACTCCGAAGATACGTTCGGACGTCTAAAAATGACCCTCTTGTAGACGAGGTCGAACTAACCGATGCCAACCCCACCTATGCAAACATACGATATTCCGACGGCCGAGAATCTACCGTATCATTACGGGATTTGGCTCCCTGCCCACCAGGACCTAGTGGGACATCGGGTCATGGCATTTCACCAGGAAACTCTTGGGACCTATCGGGTACCCCTCTCCAGGATCCTGATCGGACACCAACTAGCTTGGTGCCGGTAGAACCCCGTGCTCAAGGTTGCGACCCTCCCAGTACCGCGCATGAAAGTACTGATCCGCCACAGACCAGCTCTGCACCTCCCTCTGAACAGAGGCAGTCCGACTTTGAACCTATTGGGGCTCGTACTCGAAGCCATGATCTCCCCGACCCTTCACAGGGCAATCCAGGCCACACAGACTTTGACCAATGGCCAACCGCATGTAAGCGGACCAGCGACCCTCTACGACGGGAATCCAAACGGGTGCGACTCTTCCTTGTTCGGCGGCTGCGGACCAAAAGGTAGACCACAGCCTCCTAATCCTGCAGGAGGGAAGAATGTGATGAAAATAATAACTTCCGGGAAGTTATGTCATCACTTCCTGTGAACTGTGAACTGTGAACTATGAACTGTGTACATACCTCACTTCCTGTCATATGTCACTTCCTGTTGGACTGGTATAAATACTGGTCTGTTCAGTATTGTAAGAGGCTTCTACCAGAGGCATGGTAAAGACCTCTCTTGTATATAGTGTGTTTATAAGTTACTTAAAGCTTACTTTAAAGTTACTTGATGGTAAGTCTCCTTTTTCTTACATCAGTTAGCCTCCAGCGGGCATGCTGGGTGGGAAGGACAGTGAGAGACGCAGATGGGAAGATTGTAAGGTCGCAGCGATAGATGCCTCAATGGGCCCATCAAAGAATGTCAAGAGAGGCACAGAGGATAGCTGTGGACTCATCCAAGGGGGATTCAAACCTGGGACGGTGAGGGAGAGTAGGAAGGCAGGAGTAGTGATGGTTGGGGGGGGATTGGCGGGGAGGGAGGGGGAAGTACCAAAAAAGGAGAGAAATGAGAAGTGGTATGACTGGGTTACAGGAAGGGGAGGAGATGGGGGAGAAGGGCCCAAACAAGGCCAAAAGTAAAAGAAGTGAGATAGAAGTAATAGGCTCAGGTCTGGTCCAGCAACGAAAATGGACAAAGAGGGAATTTAGTTTACAGAAACATGGCAGAGATTAGAAGAGACATAGCCTGGTCGGAAACAGAGCACTTTGTCCCTTACTCCAGGTGTCTTGTATCAGATGGATAAAAAAATTGTTACGATATTGAATTAACCAAATTGAAGCCCAAAGGCACAGAGCTTCATTGGATCAACAACCTCACTAAACACTACAAAGCAAGGCTCAAATATTCAACGGAAGTCCTTTTTGTAGTGAGTCTCCCTCTGCAGGTTCCATTGGTAATTGTTCCAATTCCTGGATAAATCCACCGATCCCTGGAGTGTGCTGATTCCCTGATGGCTTACTGGGAAAAGGCACCAATCCATGGTCCGTGCTGATTCCCCAAGCGGGGAAATTCAACTCTCAAACTTTGCCTGAATACCGGCCATTACCAATTTCCACCCTGTGATTTTGGATTTTCTGACCACAGATTTTCCCTGACCACCGTAAAGGAAGAAAGACTTGCATTTATATAGCGCCTTTCGTGACCTCAGGATGTTCCAAAGCGCTTTACAGCCAATGGTGTACTTTTGAAGCGTAGTCGCTGTTGTAACATAGGAAACACAGCAGCCAAATTGCGCACAGCATGGTCCCGCCATACCACTCTGTACTGATGCGCTGAAGCTTAAGTGTCAAAGATAACAATCGCAACCGGCAGTTCTGTGCCTTTGACAGCATGGGGCGGCGGGGTGCGGGGGGGTGGGGTGGGGTGCGAAACCTCTAGAAATGTAAATGCTGAACTTCTTCATGATTTCTCCAGCCTCATAATAAACTGCTTTCCTTATCTATCACTTGAGTGGAAATAGGTAACAGACATCATCAAGTGTATTTATTTGAATGTGATTTGCAATGAGTGGCTTGAGTTACGCTTGAGTTCTTTATGTTAACTCCAGTGGTGTTCCTCAAGGGTACTTGGCATATACCATGGTCCACACAGTCTGTTCTGGACAGCTGGGAACTATGATTAGATGCCACTTATGGTAATATAGGTAATGTAGTGATGACTACTTAAGCATTACCGTGTAATCCTTAACAATTTCACTGGATCTGTGTGAAATTGTCAAGGATTAGACAGTAATTCCTAAGTAGACGTCCCCATTCCCATTTGACACCTAATTGGATATTACTTCAAAGTATATTAAGGCTTTACCATCATGCAAGGCCTACTGGGATATAAAGGGGTACTTAAGTGGTGACCCGAGTTTAATTAGCCAGAATTCTGAGCAGACAGACTCTGCTTGCAGGATGTAAGGAATAGCCCAGGGTAAACCAGAAGGCTGTTAAATGGAAGACTGTGCTATGGGAATATAGCTCAGTAAACTGTTAGGCCATGTGGTACGCTGTGCACAGGCCAGGGGGAGAATGGGCTGCTGAATTGGCCATGGGCAGTAAGCAGGTTTCTGACACTTGCGGTTCGTCCAGATCTGGGAAAGGTTATAATGAGCTCTGAGACTAAAATAAAGACAACTTTACAGCAGGAGACGGAGACATAGAGAATTATATCGAGCCTGCAGCACAAACACAACTGGTCTATGCTGGCATTTATGTTCCACACGAGCCCTGTTCATGCAGCATGTTCTCCTCCTTAAACAAGAAATGTTTGCCAGGAGTTACAATGGTACCCGTATAACAAAACAGACAGTAAGAGTGAAATATTTAATCTTTTAGAAGTTTATGGCACAGAAGGAGGCAATTTGGCCCCAAAGTGTGTCTGCTAGCTCTTTGCTGGAGCAATCCAAAACAAACCCCCCTACACTCCACATAGCTCAGTATCTCCCTCTGCTTCAGCTATTTATCCAGTTTTCCTGTAAAAGATGCAATGCTCTCTGCCTCAACCACGCTCTGTGGCAAATCATTCCAATAATCCTGTGTAAAGCAATACTCATGAGGAAAGCTTGGATAGGCTGGGGTTATTTTCTTTGGAACAGAGGAGGTTGAGGGGAGATTTAATTGAGGTGTTGTAGGAGCCTGTGCACTCCTAACAAAAACACTGTGAACTAAACTGGTAGCTAACAAACTTACTTTAATGCACTGAAAGTATTACAAAACAAAAACGCAGGAGAAACTCCAAACAGGTCTGTACACTAGCTCACTCCACGAGGACTAACTGGAAACGCCCTCCAACCCTGACGTCATGACGTCATCACGTTTCCCGCCGTTGGGAATGTCACGTGACCCACGTGATGACGTCACCGCGTCAGATCGCGATTTTATCGATCCCGCGCTGTTTAAACAGGGCAAACATTAAAAGGTAACAATAATGATTAAAGACAATTGAACAAGTTACTGTGAGAGTCTCTTTGGTGGTTTGCCACATACGCCCCCCCAGAATTGTCTTTAATGAGGAAAGTCAATCGCCGAGGAGGTCGGACAAGCCCGTTTGACCGACTCCTAAATTCCCGGAGAGGAAAACGCTGAGCAGGTGGCGAGCTGGCAGGTAGCACGGTGCGGTTAGGCGTAGCGGCGGCCAGCGGCTGGCCCCGGCGCGGAGGCTGCGCCAGTGCGACCGGCTGTTCGAGGTCCAGGTGCGCAGGTTTGAGGCGATCAACGGAGGTGTGATCAGGCTTGCCCCCGACGTCGATCACAAAACTCTTGTCCCCGGTCTGTAGAACCTGGAACGGACCTGCATAAGGAGGTGCGAGCGGGCTACGATGGCCATCTTGGCGCACAAAGACGAACTTGGCCTTTGACAGCTCCCCAGGGATGTTGGAAGAAGGCAAACCGTGCTGCGAGGTCGGAACTGGGCAGAAACACTGAGCCGCGTCCCGATGGGCCTCTCGCTGACTGGCTGCAGACCACGGCCGCGTAGGGGACGGCAGGAACTCGCCCGGAACTCGAAGTGGCTGACCGTAAACCATTTCCGCGGCCGACGACTGTAGATCCTCCTTCGGCGCCGTGCGCAGTCCTAACATCACCCACGGCAGTTTATCGACCCATGCTGCATCCAGAAGGCTGGCCCTGAGCGACGCCTTCAATGAACGGTGGAACCGCTCGCACAAGCCGTTCGCTTGCGGGTGATAAGCCGTAGTGCGGTGTAGTTTAGTGCCCAATACTGAGGCCACCTCATTCCATAGTTCCGACGAAAATTGTGGCCCGCGATCCGACGAAATATCCGCAGGCTACCCATGATGAAGTGAAGAAGCTCGCGCGACATCCGCAGAGGTGGTGGACATCAGGGGAACTGCCTCCGGCCACCTCGTGGTGCGATCCACGATTGTCAGAAGGTGCGTAAAACCACGGGACGGTGGAAGTGGTCCCACTAGGTCAACGTGAATGTGGTCGAAACGCCACTCCGGTACCTCGAAGGTGGCCAGAGGGGCCCTGACGTGCCGTTGCACCTTGGCCCGTTGACAAACCACACAAGTGTTCGCCCAGTCGCGGACGTCTTTGCGTATTCCTCTCCATATGAATTTGGAGACTAGCAGCTTCTGCGACGCCCGCACTCCAGGATGCGACAGCCCGTGTATGGCGTCGAAAACGCCTCGGCGCCAGGTGGACGGCACAATCGGACGGGGTGCACCCAACGAAACGTCGCAGAGTAGAGTGGTACCTGCCGCATGGAATGGTACATCTCTCGGCTGGAGGCTGGCGGGGACAGAACGAAAGGCCTGAGTCTCCGGGTCGGCAGCCTGGTCGGCTGCCATTCTTGCGAAGTCAATGCCTAATTGAACGGCCTGGACGCCGGCGCGGGAGAGGCAATCAGCGATGACGTTGTCCTTGCCGACCACGTGCCTGACGCCGGTGGTGAACTCGGAGGTGTAAGTCAGCTGCCATTGTTGCCGAGCCAACCACGGTTCAGCTGTCTTGGCCATCGCGAACGTCAATGGTTTGTGGTCAACAAACGCAGTGAAGCACCGCCCTTCGAGGAGGAATCGGAAGTGGTGGATGGCCAAAAACAAAGCTAACAGCTCCCTGTCGAAAGTACTGTATCGACGATCGTGCCGTTGCAGCTGGCGGCTAAAAAATGCCAGAGGCTGCCATGCGCCGTCGACCCATTGCTCCTGGACGGCTCCCACAGCGTAATGCGACGTGTCCGTCGTGAGGGCGATGATAGCTCCTGGCAGGGGATGTGCCAACATCATCGCGTTCGCAAGCGCTGTCTTCGTATCCTTGAAGGCGCGACCCATTTCTTGCGACCAAACCACGGGTTCCTTTCCCGTCTTGCCCCTGAGGGCCTCGTAGAGCGGCCACATGAGCTGTGCGGCCTTGGGGACGAACCGGTGGTAAAAATTAACCATCCCCAGGAACTCCTGTAAGGCTTTCACGGATTGCGGCTTCGGGAACGCCGTGATCGCCTCCACCTTAGCTTGAAGCGGCGTTGCCCCTGCGGAAGTTATGCGGTGGCTGAGAAAATCGAGCGGCGCCAGGCCGAAACAGCATTTGTCCAGGTTCACAATGAGGCCGTGCTGCTGAAGCCGTCGAAAAAGGACACGGAGATGCTTGAGGTGTTCATCCTTTGTGGTGCTAGCAATCAGAATGTCATCCAAGTAGACGAACAAAAAATTGAGGTCCCGCAGAACCGAGTCCATAAGGCGCTGGAACGCCTGCGCCACATTTTTAAGCCCAAAGGGCATGCGGAGGAATTCAAAAAGTCCAAAAGGGGTGATGACAGCCGTCATTTGAACATCCTGGGGGTGCACTGGGACCTGATGGTACCCACGGACGAGGTCGACCTTTGAGAATATTGACTTCCCCGCCAAATGCGCAGAGAAATCTTGTATGTGGGGGATGGGGTAACGGTCGGGCGTCGTTATCTCATCGAGGCGACGATAGTCGCCACAGGGCCGTCATCCCCCGCCGGGCTTTGGGACGATGTGGAGCGGTGAAGACCAGGGACTACTGGACTGGCGAATAATCCCCAGCTTCTCCATCGCGGCGAACTCCGCCTTCGCCGCTGTGAGCTTGCTGGGCTCCAAACGCTGCGCCCTGGCGTACACGGGAGAGCCGGTTGTTGAAATATAATGCTCCACCCGATGCTTGGCAGTCGAAGCTGAAAAGGTGGGCTTTGTCAGCTCGGGGAAGTCCCCGAGAAGGCGGGAGAAGTCGTTGGGAGGTGGCCGTGCGCAGGAGACCGAGTGCGGCGCAGCCGTGCTGTGCGCATCTGAAATACTGTCGAGTATGGCGGCGTGAATGAGGCGTTGATTTTTCACATCCACCAACAGGCCGTTGGCGCCCAAAAAGTCGGCGCCCAAAAGGGCCTGCGAAATTTGAGCGGTGACGAAATCCCAGGTAAAGCGCTGGCCACCGAAACAGACTTGCACCCGTCGTTTCCCGCAAGTGCGGATTGTACCCCCTGTGGTAAACCACTGTAGTTCACTGTGTTCACTGTTGTTGTTGTTGTTGTTGTCGTTCACTCTTGTTTCACTGTTGTGCCTGACTATGCCTCAGCTGACTCCGCCCCTGGGCTACCGAGTATAAGAGCGGCCGCATGGCAGCTCCTGGCATTCGGTCGTCCACTAGAGGCATAGTCCTGATCTGTCTGAAGTGCAATTCAGTACTTAATAAAAGCCTGTTGTTCTGAACTCTGCCTAGCCTTTTATTAGAATTGATAGCGCATCAATTTTATTAACTACTGAAAAAAAAAAAAACGATGCTGCAGATTCTTAAGATCAAGTGCCTGGAACTCGACCCGCAAGAACCGGACTCGACTGCTAAGTTCTCGCACTGGCTGCACTGTTTTGAGTCCTTTCTGACTGCATCCGGCGAGACCGTCGCCGCCGATGCCGACAAGCTCAGGGTGCTGAACTCTAAAGTAAACCACCGAGCTTTTGCCCTTATCCGGGACGCTACGAGCTACCAGGGGGCTATCGACATCTTGAAGGAGCAATACGCACGCCCGGTCAACTATGTTTACGCAAGACATCTCCTGGGGTCTCGCAAACAACAGCCCGGGGAACCCACAGAAGCATACATACGGGCGCTGAAGGAACTCGGCCGAGCCTGCGAATGCAAGCAAGTAACAGCCACGGAACATACGGAGGAGCTCATCCGGGACGCCCTCGTGGCGGGCCTCAGGTCCACTCACACACGGCAGCGACTGCTGGAAAGTAGCGAGCTCGACCTGAAGAAGGCGATTTCACTCACCCTCTCGTTGGACGTAGCCCACCGGAACATGGAGGCCTACTCCCCGGACCGCGCGGCCGCCTCATGGATGCCGCAGCCGCCGCCACCTTGGGACGCGGCGCCGCCACGGGCCCTGGCCTCAACTGCTGCAGCGATGTCCCGCCCGAGCCAGAAATGTTATTTCTGTGGCCAAACGAAACACCCCAGGGCGCGCTGCCCGGCGAAAAACACGGTCTACTCTGCCTGCGGTAAGAAGGGACACTACGCTGGCGTCTGCAGAAGCCAGAAGACCCCTACCTCCAGCAACGCCGCGTGCGATTCGTGGGAGCGGCCATCTTGCCTCCCTCCAGTCTCGTGGGGATCGGGATCGTCATGGGCGCCGCCATTTTGTCCTTCCTCTCCGACGCCGCCATCTTGTCTGCCATTCTGCCAACGGGCCCCCGACTCACCCACCGCCGCCTCACCGGGGTTCTACAGCGAAGCTACCGACTCCACAGCGGCCTCCATCACGCTGGATCAATCCAGACCCCATCAGCTAGCCAGGTCCACGATGGACATCCAGGTAAATGGCCGCGCCACAACTTGCCTTTTTGATTCCGGGAGCACGGAGAGCTTCATACACCCTGATACAGTACGGCGCTATTCTCTCTCGGTCCGGCCAACGCGCCATCGGATCTCCATGGCCTCGAAATCCCACTCAGCAGACGTCGGCGGCTATTGCGTAGTGACCCTCTCGGTGAAGGGCTCCGTATATAAAAATGTAAAGCTCTTCGTCCTGCCACATCTCTGCGCTGCCGTTCTACTGGGGTTGGACTTTCATTGTCACTTTAAGAGTGTCACCTTGACATACGGTGGACCTTTTCCCCCACTCACTGTCTGCAACCAGCAGTTTTTAAATTGCCCGCCACGCCCCACCTGTAGTCTCTCCACCCTCAAAATCACCCCCCCCCCCCTGTTCGCCAACCTCACCCGCGACTGCAAGCCTATCGCCACAAAGAGCAGGCGATACAGCACCGGGGACAGATCCTTCATAAGATCTGAGGTGACGCGGCTCCTGAAAGAGGGGATTATTGAGGATAGTACCAGCCCCTGGCAAGCCCAGGTGGTAGTCGTTAAGACTGGCAACAAGCAGCGCCTAGTCATCGACTACAGCCAGACTATCAACAAGTACACCCAGTTGGACGCATACCCCCTCCCCCGCATAGCCGACATGGTTAATAAGATAGCGCAATACCGCGTTTTCTCGACCATTGACCTCAAGGCAGCATACCACCAAATCCCTATCCGCCCTGAGGACCGCCAGTACACAGCTTTCGAGGCAAACGGCCGCCTTTTTCACTTCCTCAGGGTTCCTTTTGGCGTCACCAACGGTGTCTCCGTCTTCCAGAGGGAGATGGACCGGATGGTCGACGAGAATGCGTTACAGGCCACGTTTCCCTACCTAGACAACGTGACCATCTGCGGCCATGACCTGCAGGACCATGACGCCAATCTTGATAAGTTCCTCCGCACGGCCCAACTCCTAAACCTCACGTACAACAAGGAAAAGTGCATATTCCGCACAGCCCGCCTCGCTATCCTTGGTTGCGTGGTGAAACACGGAGTCATCAGTCCTGACCCTGACCGGATGCGCCCGTTGATGGAACTTCCCCTGCCCCACTGTCTCAAGGCCCTCAAAAGGTGCCTAGGCTTCTTTTCCTATTACGCCCAGTGGGTCCCTCATTATGCGGACAAAGCCCGTCCACTTATCAAGTCCACTTCCTTCCCCCTGACGGCGGAGGCCCACTTAGCCTTTCACCGTATAAAAGATGACATTGCCAAGGCCACCATGCACTCGGTAGACGAGTCCATCCCCTTCCAGGTGGAGAGCGATGCATCCGACTTCGCCCTGGCCGCTACCCTTAACCAGGCGGGAAGACCCGTGGCCTTCTTTTCACGAACCCTCCAGGGCTCCGAACTCAGACACTCCTCTGTGGAAAAAGAGGCCCAGGCCATTGTGGAGGCGGTGCGCCACTGGCGGCACTACCTGGCTGGAAAACGATTTACCCTGCTTACTGACCAGCGTTCAGTTGCTTTCATGTTCAACAACAAGCAGAGGGGTAAAATCAAAAATGATAAGATTTTGAGGTGGAGAATCGAACTTTCCACCTACAATTACGACATCTTGTACCGGCCAGGGAAACTCAACGAACCCTCAGACGCTCTATCGCGAGGCACATGCGCCACCGCGCAGATCGATAGACTACGGGGCCTCCACAACGACCTCTGCCACCCGGGGGTCACCAGGTTCTTCCATTTCATTAAGGGCCGCAACCTGCCTTACTCCATCGAGGAGGTCAGGACCATGACCAGGAGCTGCCCAGTCTGTGCAGAGTGCAAGCCGCGCTTCTATAGGCCTGACAGAGCAAACCTGATCAAGGCCACCCGCCCTTTTGAGCGCCTGAGTATCGACTTTAAAGGGCCCCTCCCCTCCTCTGACCGCAATGTGTACTTCCTCAACATAGTTGATGAGTACTCCCGTTTCCCTTTTGCCATCCCCTGCCCGGACACGACCACCGCTACGGTCATTAAATGCCTGCACAACCTCTTTGCTCTGTTCGGTTTTCCCAGCTATATTCATAGCGACCGGGGCTCGTCCTTCATGAGCGACGAACTCTGTCAGTACCTGCTCATGAGAGGTATTGCCTCAAGCCGGACCACCAGCTACAACCCCCGGGGGAACGGACAGGTTGAAAGAGAGAACGCGACGGTCTGGAAGGCGGCCCTCCTAGCCTTAAAATCTAGGGGCCTTCCGACCTCCCGTTGGCAGGATGTCCTACCCGATGCGCTCCACTCCATCCAGTCACTGCTGTGTACAGCCACCAACGCAACCCCCCATGAGCGAATGTTTGTTTTTCCCCGGAGGTCCACATCCGGTAACTCACTACCACACTGGCTGACGTCCCCAGGGCCCGTCCTGCTGAGGAAGCATGTAAGGTCCCACAAAACGGCTCCCCTGGTAGAGAAGGTTCACCTCCTCCATGCCAACCCCCAGTACGCCTACGTGGCATACCCGGACGGGCGGGAGGACACAGTCTCCATTAGAGATCTGGCACCCTCGGGGTCCACTGACCCGCCACCATTGCCCCCCACCACGACCCCCTCCGACACGGCCCAAAATTCAGTAGACCCAATTCTCACCCCTGTCCATTCCACCCCAGTAGACGGCATGCCGCGCCCCCAGGACCAGCCGGAGCCCACTCGCCCACCCAACACCAAAGGGGACGATACGCCGGTGCTGGACCCCGCTCAAGACGCGTCGTGGGAAGCTGTACCATCGCAACCGTCGCCATGAAGATCTCGACGGCAAACGAGGCCGCCCGACAGACTCGCCTACTCGAACTTTTGATACACTTCACCCCGCCGGACTTAATTTTAAACGAGGGGTGAATGTGGTAAACCACTGTAGTTCACCGTGTTCACTGTTGTTGTTGTTGTTGTCGTTCACTCTTGTTTCACTGTTGTGCCTGACTATGCCTCAGCTGACTCCGCCCCTGGGCTACCGAGTATAAGAGCGGCCGCATGGCAGCTCCTGGCATTCGGTCGTCCACTAGAGGCATAGTCCTGATCTGTCTGAAGTGCAATTCAGTAGTTAATAAAAGCCTGTTGTTCTGAACTCTGCCTAGCCTTTTATTAGAATTGATAGCGCATCACCCCCGTTGGCAGCTTGGAGGGGGGGACCCCGTCCGCCGGACCGAAGGTCGAGGACCGAGGCGGGAAGTATGCTGCACTGTGCCCCCGTGTCACACAAAAAACGACGGCCCGAGATGGAGTCGGTTAAAAACATGAGATTCCCGGAGTCGCCGATCGCCATCGTGGCCGCGGGGGACGCACCAGACCCGGTGTTCTTGACTCGCGGCGGTCTGTTCGACAGTCTGGGCACGAAACCACACAATGGTCGGCAGCAGCGGGCCTTCGGGCCGAAACGAGTGTGGTAGTAACAGTAACCAGCCATCGGAGGCGCGGGGGCCAGGGCCGGGCCCCTCGGGGTGGGGCGTTGCGCGATGGCGCAGTATTGCTGCCGGACCGCGTAAATTTTATCTGCCTCTTCGGCGAGCGCAATGCAGTCCCCGGTGTCCGACCTGGCGAGGGCTGTCTGGACGTGTTTGGGCAGCTGCGTAAGGAACAACTCGCGGAACAGGAAACATGGGGGTTCGGACCCCAGGAGCGTTAGCATGTGGCTCATTAGTTCTGAGGGTTTGGAGTCACCTAACCCTGGTATTGTCAGTAAGCGGCGAGCGCGCTCCACCTTGGTAAGGCCAAATACCTGCAGCAGCCGAGTCTTGATGGCTACGTACTTGTCAGCATTCGGGGGGTTCTCCAGAAGGCTGATGATCCTCGACGCCGTCGAGCTATCGAGGGCGGAGACCACGTACAAATATCAGGCCTGGTCCTGCACGATGTTGCGGAGTTCAAATTGCGCCTCGGCCTGCACAAACCAGGAGGCCGCCTGTTGTTCCCAGAATTGAGGGAGCTTCAAGGCCACAGCGTTGGCATCCATCACTGGCCTGCGTTCCGTGTCCACTGCGAAAAACGATCGCGAGGATTCGGGGTCACCAATTTAGGAGTCTGTGCACTCCTAACAAAAACACTGTGAACTAAACTGGTAGTTAACAAACGTAGTTTAAAGCACTGAAAGTATTACAAAACAAAAACGCAGGAGAAACTCCAAACAGGCCTGTACACTAGCTCACTCCACGAGGACTAACTGGAAACGCCCTCCAACCCTGACGTCATGACGTCATCACGTTTCCTGCCATTGGGAATGTCACGTGACCCACGTGATGACGTCATCACGTCAGATCGCGATTTTATCGATCCCGCGCTGTTTAAACAGGGCAAACATTAAAAGGTAACAATAATGATTAAAGACAATTGTACAAGTTACTGTGAGAGTCTCTTTGGTGGCTTTGCCACAGTGTTTAAAATTATGAGGGGCCTAGATAGAGTGGATAGGAAGGACCTATTTCCCTTAGCAGAGAGGTCAATAACCCAGGGAGCATAGATTTAAAGGAATTGGTAGAAGGATTAGAGGGGAGTTGAGGAGAATCAGTGCTACATTTGTATTGTTAATGCAGCCTTAGACGAGAGCACATTTTGTGACTTTGAATATTCAGCGCGGAAAACTTATTTATTAATGTTCAACAGACAATTGTGGCATCTCTTCTGAATGTAAAGAGCGATATCATCCCTAGTTCACATTGTTACTGGATTTCTCATACAGGGCAGCTAGTTATTAACACTGGTTTATATTTAGATCCCCTATAGGCGCAGCATCTTGTGAATTTTCTCAGCTACCGTAATTTCTTTAATCTCTCAGTCTAAAGAAGGCTGCTTGCGACCTCAGCGTTCTGTTCCGAACCAAGCTGAGATTCCAGCCTCATATCCTCTCTGTCGTAAAGACCACCTATTGCCTCCGCCCCAGCTCAGCCCATCTTCCACTGAAACCCTCGTTCATGCCTTCGTCACCTCCAGACTTGATTACTCCACTGCCACCCACCCTCCGCCGGCCAGCCTCCCGCCCTGCATCCTCCGCAAACTTCATCATCCAAACCTTGGCTGCCTGTATCCTATCCTATGCTAAGTCACACCAGCCGAGCCTCCCTACCCTTACATAACTACGTGTGCGTCTAGTCCCTCAAGGGGCTGGATTTTCCAAGCCCCGAGGAGGTGGGCATGGAGGCGGGACAGCCCGTAAAAATCGGAGAAATTGGCGGCGGGTAGAAAAGGGGATTAGTGCCATTTTACCTTCACGGGTGAAGGCTTCCAGACCTCGGAGAACCCCGCCGGGTTGGAGGAGACGCGGAGGAGGTCTGCGGCGGTCGGAGGCACCTGGAAGTAAGATGTAGAGGTGAGTGATGGGTGCAAGTGTGGAGTGGTAAGTATGCAAGGTAAGTGATAAGTTTTAAAAAGTGTTCACTTACCTTTTTTTTACTTCTGTAGCCTTTAGCCGCGCTGGATCGGGAGAGTGGACATCCACCTTGTCAATTTCAGGTAATGGCTGATGTACCCTCCGATCCATAACATCTGAAATTTACTTTTTTTGCAATGTTTTTTCAGTCCTCACCACAAAAACGAATCAAACTCAAGAGAATGCCAGTGTTTGACAGCTTCATGTTGACATGCACTGTCAGTGACTTCTTCCCTAATTAGCCTGCTGAGCCCGCCGGGCGGGCTTAACAAGGTCAATCAGGGGAAAATCCCTCTGGTTGGTCAGGCGAGGATGGAGGCGGGACATTGACACAACAAGCAGCAGTCCCACCTCCAACTCGCCTCCATTGACAAAATGTCTCAAACGTAAAATTCTCATCCTCTGTTTAAATCCCTTAATGGCTTCGCCCCCCCCCTCCTTATCTCTGCAGCTAACTCCAGGCCTACACCCCACACCCCCCCCCCACCCCCAGCAACCCCAGACTCTCAATTCCGCTGACTCCAGCCTCATGCACCACCCCATTCACCGCAACATTGGTTGCTGTGCCTCCAGCCATTTAGACCCCACGCTTCCTGAACCCCTAAGTCGTTCTGCCTCCATCTCCCCCTTTAGGAGACCCCTTAAAATCAATCCCTTTGACCGAGATTTTAGTCATCCCTCCTAAACTTGGCCTGGTGTCCATTTTCCTTATGCCTCTGTGAAGTGCCTTGGGACATTTTTCCATATTAAAGGCACTGGATAAGTGCGTTGCTATTACTGCCATTGTTGTACCTGGGCTGTGCAGAGCATAACAACTATAGCCCAGGGAGACCGAGGGACTTGGGGTGAAAATAAAGGAAACTTGGCACGCTCATAAAATTCGTAAAAGTAAGATACATAAACCAACAAACTGCACGGTGGTTCATATCTCAAGGTAGACGCCTTGACATAGAAACATAGAAGATAGGAGCAGGAGTAGGCCATTCGGCCCCTCAAGCCTGCTCTGCCATTCAATGCGATCATGGCTGATCATCCAAATTCAGTACCCTGTGGCGTAATAAAGACTCACTACGCACTTGGTTGTACATAAAGCAAGGCTTTAATCAACTTGTAACAAAACATGGAGGTCTAGTTAGTAGTCACTAGCTTCCTGTTTCCAGACTGTCTCTGGCCAAGCTGGGCCCATGCCCGAGCACTAATATTCCTCGGGCGGCGCCCTCAGCTGGCCGTTCAGTAGTACTTCCTGAGTTACTTCTTGTAGAAGTTGCGATTTGTGACACCCTGTCCCTGCTTTCTCCCCATATCCCTTGATCCCTTTAACCTTAAGAAATATATCCAACTCCTTCTTGAATATATTTAATGAATTGGCCTCTACTGCCTTCTGTGGTAGAGAATTCCACAGGTCCACCACTCTCTGGGTAAAGAAATTCCTCCTCATCTCTGTCCTAAATGGCTTACCCCTTATCCTTAGACTGTGACCCCTGGTTCTGGACTCCCCGACCATCGGGAACATCCTTCCTGCGTCTAGTCTGTCTAGTCCTGTTAGAATTTTATAAGTTTCAATGAGATCCTCTCTCATTCTTCTAAACTCCAGCGAGTACAAGCCCAATCGACCCAATCTCTCCTCATACGTCATTCCTGCCATCCCAGGTATCAGCCTGGTGAATCTTCGCTGCACTCCCTCCATGGCAAGAACATCCTTCCTCAGATAAGGCGACCAAAACTGCACACAATACTCAAGATGTGGTCTCATCAAGGCCCTGTACAACTGCAGCAAGACATCCTTGTTCCTGTACTCAAACCCTCTCGCTACAAAGGCCAACATACCATTTGCCTTCTTAACCGCCTGCTGCACCTGCATGCTTACCTTCAGCAACTGGTGCACAAGGACGCCCAGGTCTCGTTGCACTTCCCCTTCTCCCAATCTATTGCCGTTCAGATAATAATCTGCCTTCTTGTTTTTGACACCAAAGTGGATAACCTCGCATTTATCCACGTTATATTGCATCTGCCATGCATCTGCCCAATCACCCAACCTGTCCAAATCATACTGGAGTTTCTCGGCATCCTCCTCACAGCACACTTGGAGATATGATGTCTAGTTCCCTCGTCCAGATCATTAATATATATTGTGAATAGCTGGGGTCCAAGTACCGATCCCTGCGGTACCCCACTAGTCACTGCCTGCCACTCAGAAAAAGAGCCATTTATTCCAACTCTTTGCTTTCTGTCTGCCAACCAGTTCTCTATCCAAGTCAATACCTTGCCCCCAATCCCATGTGCCTTAATTTTACACGCTAATCTCTTATGCAGGACCTTATCGAAAGCCTTTTGAAAGTCTAAATACACCACATCCACTGGTTCTCCCTTATCTATTTTACCAGTTACATCCTCAAAAAATTCCAGTAGATTAGTCAAGCACGATTTACCTTTTGTAAATCCATGTTGACTTTGTCCGATCCTGTCACTGTTTTCCAAGTGCTCTGCTATTACATCTTTTATAATGGACTCTAGCATTTTCCCCACTACCGATGTCAGGCTTACCGGTCTATAATTCCCCGTTTTCTCTCTACCACCTTTTTTGAACAGTGGGGTAACATTAGCTACCCACCAATCCATGGGTACTGTTCCAGAGTCTATCGAATGTTGGAAGATGATCAGCAATGCATCTACTATTTCTAGGGCCACTTCCTTAAATACCCTAGGATGTAGATTATCAGATCCTGGGGATTTATCGGCCTTCAATCCCGTCAATTTCTCTAACACCATTTCCCTACAAATACTTGACCTTCTCCCCCCTGAGCTGTAATGCTACTAACACCTTGCAGTTCTACAGTGGATGACAGGACATCAAGAATGCATTATTCCCGCCGCTATCAAAAACATCAAATCCCAACTGCAAACGTCCAGAAATCAGAAACATTCTACCGTCCGAGTTCTCTTCCAAGGCAGTAGAACATCTTGGAATGGAAGATCCTGTTGCATTTGCCTGTAAGTGATCCACTTACGTTTAGTTTAACAATTGTTTTCAAACTGGGCAAACCGTGTTCATTATTTGTTGTTAGACAACAGCGTTTGCTGGGCTGGGAATTCTATCTGAAAAACAGGGAGCATTGGCCGAGGTGAATTCCGCATTAATTATGGATTCTGTCATCATTCTCCACCACTCAGCATCCTCCCCCGCCCCCCCCCCCCTCACCAATACGTCCAATCCAATCCCATGTTGCAGAAGTCCTCTGAATTTGTAGATCAATTTAAGAGTGTCCAAGAACATCACAAATCAAAACAAACTGGAGACCATCACAGACTTCCTTACTTGGGAAATAATGGGCCGGAGTTTGCGGTGGGAATGACAGCGTGCTCTCAGAGTACACCGTCAGACTGCCTTTGAAATCCACCGCAAGTTTGGGATTTCCGCTTGCGCAAGCGTTAAACCCCGAACTTGCGGTCTGTCAGCGGGCGCGTTGACAGGCCATCTGCTCCGCCGCCGAAAACCTAATTACTGGCGCAGAGTTGGGCTAATTGCCCACCAACTGTCCAGCAATTACATAGGGAAATTTTACAGCTGTTGGAAACAGTAAGGGGATACCCGAAATGAAAAAAAATGCTTTTTTAAAAAATTAAATGACATCCAGGAACATTAGAAGCTTTAATGAGAAGCAATCCTAGTGTATGTTAAAGCTACAGGTCTTTTTAAAATAACGTTTACATTTCATAACTTGCTGCGCAGTGCACAGTATTTGTTTAAACGTGGGAATTATGAGCAATGAATTGGATTCCCACGACAAAAACTAAATCTGTATGTATTTTAAAGGCTGTAGGAATGTAGTAATTTAAATGAATGATAGACATTGGGGGAGAAATTCGGCATTGCCCTGTTTGGGGGCGGTAACTTTTGAAAGCACCAGGCGCTAATGGTTCCCAGCTTTTTTGTAAATTTGGGGTTTGCGCTCCAGGGAGGAAGTGGAGCGCTAAATCAAACACTCTGCTTCCTTCCTGGAGCGCTAAAGGAGGCAGGCAGGGCGGTAGTGGTGCAGCTCTGTCGCGATCTGAGGCTCCTTCCCTCCCATAAAGGGAAGGGCCGTCGCTGCAGACTCTGCATTGGGACCAGTGAGCTGGTCCCCGACGGTGGCCACGATCCGACCCGATCAGCCCCGCACACTCCAGCAGAGCACCGGGCTGATCGATCGCAGCCCAGGAGAATTGGAAAATTTGAAAAAACCCTGACGTAAGATAACTACTCGGCACTTGGTCTAAGCGTTAAGCAAAGCTTTAATCAACTGTTTTACAACATGGAGGTCTAGTTGTGTCCTCCACTAGTTCCTGTTAAGAATGTCCTGAGCAAGCTGGGCCCATGCCCGAGTAATACTCTCCCTGGACAGCACCACCAGCAGGCCGCCCAGTATTATTTCATAAGTCATTTCCACATGAATGACAAGATTCACGTCAAACCCATTTTACAAATTTTCCTACTTATCTCGGCAACCTCGCCTTTAACTTGCACCCCCGAAGCGCCCGGCCTCCCGAACAACGCCTTCTGCAGCTGTCGCTGTTTTCGGCCGGCGACACGACAGCGGGGGCAGAACCGAAGTTCGGGTCCGGGGCGCCACCGGGACGATGCGCACGGCAATGACATCACGATCTCCGGGTGCAGGAGACCGTGGCGCAAAGTGTTACCGCCGCCGCAAACCTCCCAGCCAAGTTAGCGGGAGTCATTCATCTCGCCGCTCCCGGGCAGTAACTCATTAGCGCCCCTTTATCGCCCCCCAGAGGCAATAATTAAGGATAAGGGGTAAGCCATTTAGGAATGAGATGAGGAGGAATTTCTTCGCCCAGAGAGTGGTGAACCTGTGGAATTCTCTACCACACAAGGCAGTTGAGGACAATTCATTAAATATATTCAAGAAGGAGTTAGATATATTTCTTGAGGCTAAAGGAATCAAGGGATATGGGGAGAAAGCAGGGACAGGGTACTGAATTTGGATGATCAGCCATAATCTCATTAAATGGCGGAGCTGGCTCAAGGGGCCGAATGGCCTACTCCTGCTCCTATCTTCTATGTTTTATAACAGGAGGCGCTAAGGAGGCCAATTTCTAGCCCAATCTGTTTGCTGATAGGAGGTCTAGGCCCATGTGATCCCAGGTATGCTTCCGCAAGGGCTGTGCCCCTGGGATCCATGGGCCAGTACTGCCCTCCAGCATGCAGCATCAGAGAGCAAGGGGTCGATTTTCCCGAAGCTGTCGGGAAGAAGGCGGGACTACAACTTTCAGGTTTTAGACCCGCCTACTTCAACATCCAGCCAATCCGCGCGATTTTCCCTTGATTGACCTTGTTGAGCCCGCCCAGCAGGCTCAGCAGGCCAATTAAGGGCCACCCAGCAACAGGTGACATCACAGATTGCAATTTCTTTGTTTGAAGCTGTGAAACACTGACAGTCCGAGTTCTAACATGAGTCCTTCTGCACAGACTCAGTTAGGACTCACACCGGCACTCAAAGCTGAAGGCTGTCACTTTTCACAGATCGTAGCCGTTCAGCTTTAAGTTCTGGCTTAGTGATGGGCTCCCGACGGCTACAGGAAGAAAGGCTGTTAAGGTAAGTACAGGTAAGTAAAAGTTCTTTACACACTTTAGACACACCAAACACACTTACCTTTGCAGTCATGCACCCATCACTCATCTGAACACCGACATCGCGACCCCGTCAACTCCTTCAACCCGACGGCCTGCCTGCTCTAACCTGGCGTGGTTTGGAGCCATCGGGAATCCCACACGAAACCCCTCAAAATAGGGATTAGGCTAAAAACTGCCTGTTAACTACCCGTTAACAGGCAGTTAATTGGCACTAATCCCTTCCCGCCTGGTTTCGGCGGGTCCCAGTGCGGGGCGGGTACCCGCCGCCTCTGAAAGCTGCGTGGAGCGGGGTTTTGGGCGGGATGGTGTCGGGACCCTTGAATTCGGGATTTTCCCCCCCCACACACCTGAAACCCCGCCTGACGGCTCCACGAAAATCAACTGCCAAGTGTACGAAGGAGGGCCCCCACCAGGTAGGTGCGTGTTCTTTTTGCAGGTCTGTGGCGTACTCCGGAGGTATGCAATTTTTGGGCCAATATGTGATGGGTACCTCTGTAGGGAGCATGAAGCTTTGGACTGAAGTCCAAAAGCAAAGCAGACCATGAGACGCTGACGGTGCAGAACCGACAGGTTCAGGTTCTGCCCTGCACTGGTCCTTTGTATTTGAATGAGAATTTGTTTGCGTTCCGAACCTAGTGATAGCTCACATTTTACAGGAATGCGATTAAAACAAAAATCTATGATGTAAGAAAACTCACTATGCACTTGGTTGAGTATAAAACAAGGCTTTAATCAACTGTTTCACAACCATGAGATTCTAGTTACATCACTAGTTCCTGGTTACAAAAACATCCTGGGCAAGCTGGGCCCACACCGGAGTATTTATACTCCTTGGACGGCGCCACAATCTGACCAGCCAGTGTTATTTCATGAGTCATTTCTTCATGAATGATAAGATTCATGACAATCTATTTGACTACCGTTGAACAAAGGCTGATATCTTGCAAACCATATGGCCAGAATTTTAAACAAGGCTGTAGGTGACGGTTTAATTGTATCCCATGTCTGGCCTCACAGCATTTTTAATATTTTCATTGAAAGATGTGAAATTCAAAGGAAGAGAAAGCATTAAAAAAGCAGAACCATTTGAAGATGTAGCATCCAATGCCAGTCCGTGGGTAGCACTCTCTCGCCTCTGAGTCAGAAGGTCGTGGGTTCAAGTCCCACTCCAGGGACTTGAGCACAAAAATCTAGGCTGACACTCCAGTGCAGTGCTGAGGGAGTGCTGCACTGTCGGAGGTGCCGTCTTTCAGATGAGACATAAAACCGAGACCACGTCTGCTCTCTCAGGTGGACGTAAAAGATCCCATGGCACTATTTTGAAGAAGAGCAGGGGAGTTACCCCCGGTGTCCTGACCAATATTTATCCCTCAATCAACATCACAATAAAACAGATTATCTGGCCATTATCACATTGCTGTTTGTGGGTGCTTGCTGTGCGCAAATTGTCTGCCGTGTTTCTTACATGACATCATTGATGACACTGCATAAGTACTTCATTGGCTGTAAAACGCTTTGGGACATCCTGAGGTCGTGAAAGGCGTTATATAAATGAAAGTCTTTGGCCTAGAAATTGAGTGGGCTTTGCGCCCATTTTGCGGCGCTAGAGGTCATTGCGCTGGACTTACAGCCGGTTCAGAAATTCCCTGGGGCCCTACCATCGGCGGTAGACCGGTTGCGCTGCGCCGGCACCGATGACGTCATCGGTGTGCGCAGCGTCCCGGTTGCCGTGGTGACGGGCCCCAGCGCTGAAATTGAGTTGCGGCCGCCTCGCCCGTGGCAGCCGCAACTAAGACTCTGGCAACCGAGTCTTACAGGAGTTTGCGCCGGCGCATTAAGGTCGCACGGCGGCCGGCCGCTTTCCCGCCGGCCGCCTGCCCGCACCTCCCTCCCCGGACTCCTCCACCACCCCCCCCCCGCGGAACAGATGCTTCTGGGCTGCGAGCCCGGCACTTCCCCGAGGTGCCGGGCTCATTTTTGTGAAGATTTTACCGGCCAGCGGGCGGGTGCAGGCAGCTCCTCCTTAACTGAAGGAGGAGGCCTGCACTTCCCGAGCCTGCCGCACCGCATCGGGCGCCGCAGCGCCGGAATAGCGCCGCAATGCGGCAGGTAGCGCCCATTTTCAGGCGCAAACACCCTTCAGTAGCGCCGGCAGCCGTTTGGGCGCGGCGCTACTGAATTTTTGGCGCGCGCAGGGGGACTTAGCGCCGGCGCTAACTTTCCGGCGCTAAAGCCCTGGCGCGGCGCCAACTGAATTTCTAGGCCTTTATTTTTTCAAACAGTTCCCCATATCCAAAGTGGAAGTACTTTCAATGTGGGTTCCTGCTGACCTATTCAGGAACTGAGGCCACCTGGAAAAAAATACCAAAAGAGATGACTGTGCCCCTCTTAAAGCTGCAATATCCCCTTCTCATCAATTCACTTGTCAATTTCAGACCAGTTTCATCAATTTAAACTGAATGAGCCATCTGAGCTGTTTAAGAAGCAGGGCTGTCAGTGAACTGGTAACTGAATGAAATGTCACTCGGTGTTTAATGGGAATGTAATGACCCTCTGCTTGAACGTTTTGGGAGGGGGGAAGCCAAGGAGGGACTGCAATGTCCTGCAGCATTTCAAGAAATGTCCCACTTGTGACAACATTTTTTCTGTTATCACCCACGGCAACAGCCAGCCAGAATGCATCGGCTGACAAAAGCTGCAGTAACATTGGTTCAGCTGGCCTCTACTCTGTCATTTCTCGGGATGAATTTTGGCCACAAACTAACGGCTCCCCTCTCCGTGATACGGCGGGGTAGAGATTGGCCTTGGGAGGTAGAGCAGTGACAGAGAATCGGCAGCCCGGAGTGCAAAAAGCAGCTGAAAGAAAGAAAGAACTTGCATCTATATCGCACTTTTCACCACCTCAGGATGTTCCAAAGCGCTGTACAGACAATCAAGTACTTTAGAAGTGTAATGACTGTTGTAATGTAGGAAACACGGCAGCCAATTTGCACACAGCAAGCTCCCACAAACAGCAATGTGATAATGACCAGATAATCTGTTTTAGTGATGTTGTTTAAGGGATAAATATTGGCCAGGACACTGCGGAGAACTCCCCTGCTCTTCTTCGAATTAGTGCCATGCTGAGTCACTATTTTCCGTTTTGCAGTGCAGCCCAAGACCAATTCATACCCCGACATATCCAATAGACAGCCAGAAAACCTCAAGAACATGTGGTCTGTGATGGCAGCCAGAATGTTGTTCGAAACATTACATTGCTGTCTGTGTTGTATCAGCCTCACCATTTCTCTTGCACCATCCATACCTTGTGGGAATAAAATGTGGTCCCTATGAGCAAGTGCATGGTGCTTTTAATGTGAGCATCCTGCTCCCATCGCAATGTGACCCAGATGCAACATTTGAAATTAATGAGCGAGTGACCTCCAAGTAGAGGAAACCCCTCTATATCCAAGGACAACCCAAGCTGCCTGTCATTGTAAATCTCTGTTTGTAAGGACAAGCATCAAATGTCCGACATGGGCAGGTGACTTTTAGGAAACGGAGGAGGAAGTGTCATAGGAGGAACACGTATACACACCCACTATTATTCACATCCTGTGTGTGAACTTGTACCAGTTGTTTAGGAAGCCCTGTGTGTGATTGAACACAGTAGGGCACGAAAAGCTAGCGCACAGGTAGGAAAAGCAATCAAAAAGGCTAATAGAACGTTGCCCTTTATCTCAAGGAGCTTCGGCTGCAAAAGTGAGGAAGTGATGCTTCAGTTCTACAGAGCCTTGCTCCGATCCCATCGAGAGTACTGTGTCCAATTCTGGGCAGCAAACCTCAGAAAAGAGGAAAGACTGTTCTGACGAAAGGTCATCGACCTGAAATGCTAACTTTGTTTCCCTCTCCACAGATGCTGCCCAACCAGCGTTTTCTGTTTTTATTTCAGGAAAGATATGTTGGGCCTTGGACGAGGTACGGCTCAGATTCACCAGAATGATGCCAGAGCTTAAAGGATGAAAATATGAGGACATGTTGCATAAACTTGATCTGTATTTCCTTGAAGTGAGAAGGGTGAGGAGTGATCTAATCAAGGTGTTTAAAATGATTAAGGGATTCGATAGGGTAGATACAGAAAAAATGATTTCGCTGGTGAGGGAATCCAGCGACGATGAAGGAACGGCGATATATTTCCAAGTCAGGGTGATGTGCGACTTGAAGGGGAACTTGGAGGTGATGGTTCCTATGCGCCTGCTACCATTGTCCCTCTAGGTGGTGGAGATCGCGGATTTGGGAGGTGTTGCCAAAGAAACCTTGGTGAGTTACTATAGTACATTCTGTAGATTGTACACACTGCAGCAACGGTACACCGGTGGTGTAGGGGGCAGATGTTTAGGCCAGTGGATGAAGTATCGATTAAGCAAACTGATTTGTCCTGGATGGTGTTGAGCTTCTTAAGTGTTGTTGCAGCTGCACTCATCCAGGCAAGTGGAGAGTATTCGAGCACACTCCTGACTCAGGAGGTGAGACACTCGTTGCAGAACACCCAGCCTCTGATCTGCTGTAGCAGCCACAGTATTTATGTGGCTGGTCCATTTGAGTTTCTGACCCATGGTGACCCGCCAGGATGTTGATGGTGAGAGACTCGGTGATGGTAATGCCAGTGAGAAGGTGGTTAGGCTCTTTCTTGTTGGAGATTGTCATTGCCTGGCAATTGTGCGGCGCAAACATTTCTTGCCACTTACCAGCCCAAGTCTGGAGGTTGTCGAGATCAGCCAATAAGTGAGTCACCCCTGCAAATAAAAGCACTATCTTCCTTTTATTGATGCTGGGCCCATGCACATGGTTCAGTTGTTAAAAAAAAAGGATACTGATGAAAGGTAAATCTCGAGTACTCCATATGTGTCGTATATGGGGACACCGGTTCAAGCGAATGGAAGGTAAATTTCAGGCTGATATCAGATAGTTCATCTCCACAGATGACTGCATTGGAACTGAATACCAGGCGCTGCGTATAACGAGCGGCCGATCCAATACCGCCCGCTTTGCGCTACCGCCCGAGATGAATTTCTAGGCCATTGTGCGTATCTGGACTTCGTCTGATACAATAAACAAGAGTATTTGCAAACCATATTCTGGTGTCAGGATCGAACTGCTTACAATGGGCACCATTCTTTCATTTTGGGACATGTAGCTGCTGCTTTACTGACATACAAGGGTGGTTTGAAGTCTTCAAACCCGCTCTGCTCCTTGTCTCCTGAGGCACTTGTAATGATCAACAACGTCATATCTTCCTGGACAAATAATGACTTCCATTCAGATGTGGAGTTCTGGGCGCCATCGGAGAATTTATTGCACCACTCGGCATTAAGGGCCATTAGCAAGCCGTTAATTCCCATTTAATAAGCAACGGGTGATAAAATGATGAGAGAACATTTTTGCTAATGGCTTTCGCAGGATGGAAACATAGGGTTAGAATTAGAAATATCATCTGATCTCCTATTGCTTTTTCCTGGTTCTTCTTCCCTTTTAACATCAGCATCCATCAACTCAGCAGTCGAAAACATGCCACTTTTTCACCTTAATCTCTTGCTTGACTCCATTTTATGGCTTTGTTTTTTCTCCTACCTGTATGTGGTGTTTCATTAATTAGTCTATGGCAGATTTGAAAATTCTTTCTGATTGCACGTCTTTAATTTAATACATTAAATAGCTGTTTAAAATTCTCATACTCATGTTTAAATTCTTTCTCTGTAACCTCCAGCACTCCAACCCCTCTCCATAACTGTCCATTCCTCTGGCCCCTTGTGCATCCCCCACTTCCTTCGTCTCACCATTGGCTGCCCAGGCCCCATGCTCTGGAATTCCCTTGCTAAACCCCCTCCGCCACTTTTCTTTAAAAACTCTTAAGACGCAAGGCTGGATGTTACTGTTGGCAATAAGTTCGACTGCTTAACTCATTCTCTGACTGCTATTCTAAAGGAGGCATGAACCCATTTAAAATCACTGGCCTCCGACTGATCTGAATGGTTGACAACCTCCAGTGAAAAATTCTTTGTCTTCTCAATCACTGACAAGTTGACACTTGTGTTGAAAGGCTGATGGTCCACTTGGAAAGAAGACAGTAGGCATGTGGGTGTCAGTCTGGGCTGAATTTAAGATGAGGTCCTACAAGTCAAAGGATTGTGGCTAACAGGCTGCATCACCAAATCTCTTTGTCCCAGCCTCTTTGACAATCGTATTTCTCGTTCAGCTTTGAAACCAAACAGGGCAAAAACCCTAAAGAGTGATACAAAAAAAAACAATAGAAACCGTTTGCTCGTTACCAATCTCTTCCCTTTATGAGCCTACATCAAAAATCAATAAAATCATTTGGAAAGATCTGGAGATTAATTTTCATAAATGTAGTCATTGGTGGGAAGAGGCTTGTACTTGGCGCACACATGTTTTGTTTGTGACCACTACAGGAATAATAGTTGACACTGAGGCCCACACTGGCTTTCTTTGACACTATTGTATGCTTGCAACACATAACCAAAATAATAATTTATTATTAGTATTTGAATTTGGAATAAAATGTTAGTGCTGAAACATCTATTAAAGAAAAAGAAAACATCCCGGAAAAAAAACAATTTATTTGGTGTCAGAACCCATCTTCATTTCCAACATCATTGTTAAAAGGCTGATGTGCAACATGAAAACCCATTCAATGTGGCAGAAACCAATTTGTAAGAAGTTAACCTAGGCTATGTTTTCGCTTCCTATCACTGGAACACTGTGTGGTGCAATGAATTACTACCCAAATGGATAATATATTACGCAGATGCACTATAATATAAACTGATGATAAAATGCCCAATTGAAGCAAATAAATTGATAACATACAGTATTTGAAATATATTTTATTCTTGGCTCTTTGTATTCTCATCGAGCAGCATTCATTCAATATATTGGTCATATTTTATCTGATGAATGCAATGCAAATTATACAACAGCTAAAACAGACAGTAGATACATAACCTACTTTCTTTAATAGTTTATTTTTGCAACCATACATATAAATGAGCAGCCACTTTCATATTAACCTGCCGTGTTGAATAAACAGAAACTATATGTAGTTAGGGAGACTTTTTTTCATTGATATTAGAAACAGGGCACTGTGGTCGAGTCATGTGGCGTGATATTCGTAATGAATGTGTTTGAAAGTCAGTCTGAAATTCCTTAGTCCATTATTTATCAATGGTTAAGTGTTATTGAAAGTGATTTGGTTAATGACCAGATCATCTATTTTGTTTTGGTGATGCTGTTGGATGGATAAATAGTGACCAGGACACCTCTTCGATTCGGATCCACCTGTGAGGGCAGACATTTTAACATTTCCTCTGAAAGGCGGCACCTCCGACAGTGCAGCACTCACTCAGCACTCCACTGAAGTGTCAGCCTGTATTTTGTACTCAAGTATCATGGAATGGGATTTAAACCCACAACCTTCTGGCACAGAGGCGAGAGTGTGGTCACTGAGCCACAGTAGATCTCCTCTGCACCCTCTCTAAGGCCTTGACATCCTTCCTAAAGTGTGGTGCCCAGAATTGAACACAATCCTCCAGCTGAGGCCCAACCAGTGATTTTTAAAGGTTTAGCAGAACTTCCTTGCTTTTGTACTCTAAGTCCCCGATACCTACGGGGAGGCGGGAAGGGGGTGGGAAAGGGTGAAAAAAACCAGGGGACACGTTGAGGCTGGGTACGTGGAGGTCCTGCGGAATTTAACGGCAGGACCTCATTCTAAATTTTTCCTCCCGTTTCCCACCCGGCAGTTGGATAATTGAGAGGCTGGCGGGCTGCCGGGCGGAAGAAATAGCGGCAGGAAGCTGTAGCCGGGTACCAATGGCAACAGTCCCCGGCAATCAGGAGGGCAGAAAGCCAGAGATCAGGGCTTGGGGCCGGGTCAGAGAGAGGTCATCACTGGAGGAGGGAAGGCCAAAGATCAGGGGTTTGGGGGAGGGGGATGAGAGAGCGGTCATCACGGAAGGGGGGGAAGGCCAGAGACCAGGGCTTGAGGGGAGAGGAGAGAGAGGCCATTGCAGCAGGTGGAGATCGCGTTCCCTCTTTTTTTAATGTTTAATTCCCCCCGACCCTCTCCTGCCTGTTTTGGGTGGGGAGGGGGGGGGTGGTTAATATAGAGGCCTATGGCCATGATTTTTCGAACCTTGGCGGGTCCATGGCGGGCGACGTTGGTGGCGGGTCCTGACCTCGCTGCTGGCTCCAGCTCGGCCTCTGAACTGACTTTCCCCTGATTGGGCTTGTTACACCCGCCCAGCGCGTTTCCCGGCCAACTAGAGGAAGCGGGTCTGGTGAAGTCATTTGATGACACGTCATCAGCCGGTTTCCTTAAAGGGACCATGGCCAACTTTAGTTTGACATTTGTGCTGTCAGTGTTCTACAGCATTGAGGTGCTGCAGACATTGACAATCGCTGCACCCAGGCTCTCCCACGACTCCCTCCATATGCTTATATATATGCAAACCTTTCAATGATCTCCGCAATTCATGAAATGTTTGTACAAAGCCACACTCAACCTCATCCTGCTGTGCCTCTCAGCACATTCCCATCACTCTGCATTCCCTACCCTACTCCTGCACATCCTTACTCACACCAACTTATCTTGCACCTCCACCCATCCCTCTCTGTCTACATTATCACATCCCCATCTCACTAGCCACCCCTCACACTCACCCTCATCCTAGTCCAATCATACCAACTAACAACACACAAGGGTAGGCACTTGGGTGTTTTAAGCAATGTTCATGTAAAGTTTCTCTTAATGTGTTGTCAAACATTGAAACCTTTATTTTCAACACTTTGCATTCTTGGACAGATTTATGTGCACCTTTGGAAGTGGCTTAGTGAGTTGCAGTGAATGGTGAGACATAACGGTACCCCCCACAATGGTGATGAGTGTGAAAGGAATGGTTTGGGCATTGTAGGGATAAATTATGGTGTTGGTGTGGGGTGGTGCCAACCTGGCACATCATGTGGCAGCCAGGGTGTACAGCATCAAGTGAAGTAAATGTGGCCATGGTGAGGCCATCCCTGGCCTCCCGGGCAGCAATGTGGTCGGGTGCTGATGCCCTGTGTCCTGTGCAACATCAGTTGATTGCAGAGAAGGTTGATGTTGTTGGTGCTGCTCGTGTGCCTGGTGATGCTGGTGTTGGAGCTGATCATGGTGGGATTCTGAGGACCAAGTTGAGAGAGTTTCAAGGGCACCCATGCTGATGGAATAGATGGCAGGTGAAGTAGAGATGACAGAAGCGATCTGTCGATGGTGTGAGAGGTAATGAGGTCAGACGGGATGGAGACTTGTGTAAAGACTTGCAGCATCCTGAATCTGTAGTGGAAATGCAGTTTAGAGAAGCTATTGGTTAAGGGAACATTTCTCAATCAGCTGGGAACTTTGACTTGCTATTTGAAGCTGTCAACTCATCAGCTGATTCAATGGCCACTGACCTCCCGCCTCAGCTTCACAGACGAGGTCTAGGCACAGTGGGAAACTGGTGGGCGACCTGTCAAATCCAAAAGGCTGGGAAAAAACATGGCTGTAAACAAGTCACTCATGATTTAAATTGGCTCCCCCGCCGCTGCATGTCGGGTCTGCACAGCGCTGGCAGATCCGACATCGGGAAAGTCCAGTGTGTGCGTTTTGACAGCGGGTTCCTGACCCTCTGTCAATCATTTAAAATTTAACAGCTGACCCGCCACCCATCCCGTCCACTGAGCGCTGGCAAAATTCCGGCCTATGTCTCGATTTATAAATCCAAGGATCCTGAATGCTTTTTTAACAGCCTCATCAACTTGTGCTGCATCTTCAAAGATTTGTGTATGTGAAACCCCAGGTCTCACTGTTCCCGCACCCCCCTTTAAAATTGTACCGTGGGAGTTAGATAAAGACTTGAAGACAAATGTTTTAAAGGACATGGAGAAAGAGCAAGTAGATAGCTCCGGTGTGGAGCTGGTAATGACACAAGCACAAGGGGCCAAGATTCCCTCCTTTTATGATTCTATTTGTGATCAGATGTCACGGAACATTGGCCTGTGTATATTGGACCATGGATGTATGTGGCTGACAATTTAAATACACTTGTATCTCAGTAGAAAAAGGCTAATTAAAGTGACACGTGCACTGAGTTTTAAATACAGTATCGTTAAATAAACACTGATAAATACACAGCACAACTGGTCTCTTTATTCATCCTTGTGTTGAGCCACTGGGGGAAAAATTCAGTATCGCCCCGTTTGGGGCACGATTACCGGCCGTGCGCAAAGTTTAGCGCCTGGCGCTAATTATCGCCTCCAACAGCAAACTTGGCTATTATCGCCCCTGGAGGTGATTGGAGCGCTAAATCAGGCGCTTCACACCTGTCTTAAGGCGCAAAGGCCGAGGAGCGAGGCGCTACCTCAGAGCGCTGGCGAAGCAAGGAAGGGCAAATCAAAATGAACGTGCCAAGTGCTGCTCAGTACCCAAAACTCCTTCACACAGCGTTGAATCTCTCCAGAAGTCTCTCTCTCTCTCTCTCAGAATGCGTGGTGCAAAAATGTCACCAACAAAAAAAGGCAGGAAGCGGTCACCTTTAAATAGCGCTCCCCCAGTCCCTTTCTGACAGCAAAACGCTCCCCTCAACCTGTCGTTGCTAGCGGCAGGCGGTAAGGCAGGGGGCGCCACTCAATATCCGGTCCAGGGCGCTACCGGGGCGTTGCGCACTCCACGACGTCACGATCTGCCGGCACAGGAGATCGTGGCGGTAGTGTTTAGCGCCATCGCAAAATGTCTAGTTAATTTCGCGAGCGGCGCAAACATCGCCGCGTTCGGACGCTAGTTGCTTTGCGCCTCATTAGCGCCCTCTTAAAGTGCTAATGGGAGGCGCAAACAACTGAATTTTCCCCCCATTGTGTTTTATACTTCAAAGATGGTCTTTGTGTAACCACTCTATACTTTCTAGTCGTAGAAGACAATCATTTTACCATTGCATCCTGCATCACTGAAGTTTCCACAGTGCAGGGGCAGAGTAGGTAACATATCAACTCAGTCACTGACTCTAGATTGTCTAGGCGCCGAACACCTCGAGTCACTTCGCCGGGAGCAAGCGGAAGCCAAGCGCAGGCAGTGCAAGGAGCGCGCGTCAACCCAAGCACCCCACCCACCCGCCCCCTTCAACCACCATCTGCCCCACACCTGTGACAGAGACTGTAGGTCCCGCATTAGACTCACCAGTCACCTGAGAACTCATTTTTAATGTGGAAGCAAGTCATCCTCGGTTCCGAGGGACTACCTGAGAAGAACAAGAAGATCGTCAGAAAACTTGTGCATAATTCCCAGTGTTGCAGCATTACTTCAACTGCTGACCAAGGCATCTGATGCACTCAAGGCACAAAGCAAATAGCCTCAGCAAGCTCCTGGTTTGATCGCTGGCCGATACCGTGTCAGCAGTTCTCAGCCAGAGAGGCAGCGTGAATCTCTGCGCCTCTTTGCTGGGGAGGTTTCCTCAGTCGATGAGTATATTCAAGACGGAGATCGATAGATCTTTGGACACTACAACAACAACAACTTGCATTGACAGAGCACCTTTAATGTAGTAAAACGTCCCAAGATGCTTCACAGGAGCTTTATCAGACAAAATTTGACACCGAGCCACATAAAGGAGATATTAGGACAGGTGACCAAAAGTTTGGCCAAAGGGGTAGGTTTTAAGGAGCGTCTTAAAGGAGGAAAGAGAGGTAGAGAGGCGGAGAGGTTTAGGGAGGGAATTCCAGGGCTTAGGGCCCAGGCAACAGAAGGCACGGCCACCAATGGTGGAGCGATTATAATCAGGGATGCTCAAGAGGCCAGAATTAGAGGAGCGCAGATATCTCGGGGGGTTGTGGGGCTGGAGGAGATTACAGAGATAGGGAGGGGCGAGGCCATGGAGGGATTTGAAAACAACTAAGGGAATCAAAGGATATGGGGATCGGGCGGGAAAGTGGAGTTGAAGTAGAAGATTAGCCATGATCTTATTGAATGGCTTGAGTTCAAATCTCACCCTGGCAGTTTGAGATTTTGAATTTAGTTTAAAAAAAATCTGGAAGTCGAAAGCTGGGCTCAGTAAAAGTGACCGTGAAGCCGTCAGATTGTTGTAAAAAACCCAACTGGTTCACTAACGTCCATTAGGAAAGGAAACCCGCCGTCCTTGCCCAGTCTGGTTTATACGTGAATCCAGTCCCACACCAACATGGTTGACTTTGAAATGCCCTGCGAATTGGCCTAGCAAACCACCCAGTTGCATCAAAAAATTTTAAGATTGCAACAGTTCAAGACGAAGGCCCACCAACATAAGATCATAAGACGTAGGAGCAGGAGTCGGCCATTCGGCCCCTCGAGCCTGCTCTGCCATTCAATAAGATCATGGCTGATCTGATCTTGGCCTCAACTCCACTTCCCTGCCCGCTCCCCATAACCCTTGACTCCCTTATCGTTCAAAAATCTGTCCATCTCCACCTTAAATATATTCAATGACCCAGCCTCCACAGCTCTCTTGGGGAAGAGAATTCCAAAGATTCACCTCAGGGCAACTAGGGATGGGCAATAAATGCCGGCCTTGCCAGCGACACCCACATCCCAAGGACAAGTAATAATACTAAAGAACGCCTATACCCGTGATAAGGAGAATGTACCCTTTTATCCAATAATTCCTATTAAATGTATGGAGTGTGAATTAGAGCCTTGCGCAAATAATCCCCTTAAAGGATACACAGGATTACATAGGATATACAGCACAGAAACAGGCCATTCAGCCCAACCAGTCCATGCCGGTGTTTATGCTCCACTCGAGCCTCCTCCCGTCTTTCCTCATCTAAACCTATCATATAACCCTCTATTCCCTTCTCCCTCATATGCTTGTCCAGCCTCCCCTTAAATGCATCGATACTATTCGCTTCAACCACTCCCTGTGGTAGCGAGTTCCACATTCTCACCACTCTCTGGGTAAAGGGATTTCTTCTGAATTCCCTATTAGATTTCTTGGTGACTATCTTATATTGATGGCTTCTGGTTATGCTCTTCCCCACAAGTGGAAACATTCTGTATCCACTCTATCAAAATTTTTCATAATTTTAAAGACCTCTATTAGGTCACCCCTCAGCCTTCTTTTTTCAAGAGAAAAGAGACCCAGCCTGTTCATCCTTTCCTGATAGGTATACCCTCGCATTTCTGGTATCATCCTTGTAAATCTTCTCTGCACCCTCTCCAGTGCCTCTATATCCTTTTTATAATATGGCGACCGGAACTGTACGCAGTACAGGGGTGTTGCTTTCCCATTTCTGTTTTTGAAGAGAAATTCCTGGTTATAAATAAATAAATGCAGCGAATGTCTGCATCTGAGGTGATGACAGAACGTAATTCACAGCCGTATTTCTAACTGGTAGATCTGGGAAGTTTAAATACAGCACCACTGAAAGTCGCAGTTTTAATTTCAAGGTCAGATGATTTGAACTGATGGCAGATACTTGCCCTGTTATCCAGTGGAGGGGGATGGGGGGGGGGAGGGGGATATTTATGCTTTTTGCTTTCTTTTGGGGGAATTCTAACCCTCCCCCTCCTCTTCCTCTCCCCTTCCCACCCCCTTGGCCCCTCCCTATTATACTCACTGCCCCCTGATTTTCTTTTCTGTAGACTGTACCGATCAGGTGGCCAGCCAGCCAGTAGTCCCTGTCCATTTTGAGGACCGAGCCTCATTATCGTATGGCCAGAGGGTCTGTGGGTGCAAAATCGGCATCCCGCGGGGACTTTAGCTTGTCTCTGTCACTTTGTAACTGCCTACTTCCATCAGCACAACTTACTGTTCCTCCTAACCTAGTGTCATCTGCAAACGTGGATATATAACTCTTTATTCCTTGATGCAAGTCATTAATATATATGGTAAAAAAGCAGAGGCCCCAGTACAGATCCCTGGGCAGCACGGTGGCATAGTGGTTAGCACTGTTGCCTCACAGCGCCAGGGACCCGGGTTCAAATCCGGCCTCGGGTGACTGTCTGTGTGGAGTTTGCACATTCTCCCCGTGTTTGCGTGGGTTTTCTCCGGGTGCTCCGGTTTCCTCCCACAGTCCAAAGATGTGCGGGTTAGGTTGATTGGCCATGATAAAAAATTGGCCCTTAGTGTTAGGGGGGATTAAATATGCGGGGTTACGGGGATAGAGCTTGGGTGGGATGGCTGTCGGTGTAGGGACCGGGTGCTAGGGTTTGGATGATCAGCCATGATCTCGTTGAATGGCGGAGCAGGCTCGAAGGGCCGAATGGCCTACTCCTGCTCCTATCTTCTATGTTTCTATGATGCCACTTGTCACATCCTGCCAATCCGAGTATGTCCCCGTCATCCATGTTTCCTAACTCCCAACCAACCCGTGTCACAAGATTCCCTCCAATTCCATGCACTTTCATTTTTCCTAATAATCTCTTGTGCGGAATATTATCAAATGTCTTCTGGAAGTCCATATAGATAACATCCATAGACACTCCCCTATCCACCATGCTAGTGACCTCTTTCCAAAGTGATGTCGGCTGATTGGGAGCAGGGGCAGGGCGGTAAGCTTTTCCACCAGAGACGCCAGTGAAAATCTCCCGCTCTGTATCGCGCACCATCCCCATCTGACAGGTTGCCTGAGTGGCCTACACCCAGATCTCTCCCCTTCTGTGACTGGCTGCTGGGAGATGCATAGGCAGTGCCGATACAGCATTTTCCTTCCTTCCCTCCTTTCTTATGGGGAAACGCCTGGCCTCCTCAGCATGCACGGCTGAAATTGGACACCTCACGGAGAATCGTGTCTGCACCACTGTGTTGCGTCCCCTTGCCACCGAGGTACCATGATAGCAGAGCCCCTTTAAATCAACACTCCAGCATAGTCTCAGGCTAAGGGGTCGACCATTTAAGGCCGAGATGAGGAGGAATTTCTTCACTCAGAGTGTTGTGAATCTTTAGAATTCTCTGCCCCAGAGGGTTGTGGATGCTGAATCTTTGAGTATATTCAAGGCGGAGATCGATAGATTTTTGGGCTCTAGGGGAATCAAGGGATATGGAGATCGGGCGGGAAAGTGGAGTTGAGGTCAATGATCAGCCATGATCTCATTGAATAGCGGAGCAGGCTCGAGGGGCCGTGTGGCCTACTCCTGCTCCTATTTCTTATGTTCTTAACAGGCGTGTACTGTAGCATAAAATGATTACAAAGGGCCGATTCTTGTTCAAATTACTATAATTATCTCATGCAACCGTATTTTAAAATACAACGTTTACATAAAGAAAAAACTATATCAGTCTTCATAAACTACAGCTTAATCACCATAATAGCACATTCAAATACACTTTGTTATATTGTTGAAATCTCGGGATCTGTACCGAACTGACACAACATTATAGTTATAATTTTTAAAATGCAGCATTTGTGTGCCAGAGCTTTACATGCAAAATTTATGACTAATAACATTAAATAAAACATTCAGATATCCGTAGCTTTTTAAGCTCACTAGTTCATCATTCTCCTGCCGTGCAGCTGGCGCCAATGCAAATAAGCATAATTACAAATGGGGATGAAGAGAATGCTGAATAATTTCTATTTTACAAGCTAAATATTTTGGGCTCGATTTTCCAAGCCCCAAGGTGAGAGTGGTGGGAAAATTGCAGAATCGGGGGGCAGGAACCCATCCCACCCCCCAACCCGCCTCCGTGCCAATGTCCCAGGAGGCGGGTACCCGACCCGTGCTGGGAGCCGCCTCCCCGAGGCTGGAAGGGGATTAGTGCCAATTAACTGCCTGTTAACAGATAGTTTAACAGGCAGTTTTTTGCCTAATCCCTATTTTTAGCCCTGAATTGTGGGCTGTCTGACAGCTCCGAACCCCGCCAAGTTAGCGAGGCAGGCCGTGGGTCTGCAGGAGTTGGAGGGGTCGAGATGTCCGTTGTGCAGGTGAGTGATGGGTGCATGTGTGCAGAGGTAAGTGTGTGAGGTAAGTGTAAAGTGTTTTAATAAGTTTTACTTACCTTTACTTTCTCCTGCAGGCTTCCTTCCTTCAGTTCTCGGGAGTCCCTCAGCTCACCGGCACAGAAAGCAGAATGGCCGCTGAACTGTCAAAAGCTGCAGCCTCTGCTCTCTGGTCTGGAGAGTTCTCTAACTGAGTCTGAGTAGAAGGACTCAAGTTCGAAGACAGATTGTCAGTGTTTGACAACTTCACAGAGACTGTCAAACGCTGATTTTTCATCTGTCAAAAGCTCTTGACAGAGGAAATGTCAATCGCTGACGTCACCAGTAACCAGGTGTCCCTTAATTGGCCTGCTGAGCCCGCTGGGCGGGCTTAACAAGGTCAATCAAGAGAAAGTAGTGTGGGTTGGCCACAAGTCGATGGAGGCGGGACTAAACCCCAAAAAGTGGGAGTCCCGCCTCCAAAAGCTCCCCATTGACAAAATCGAGCCCTTTCAGTTGCTATTCAAAGTTACATTTAGGTGAATTAAATTCTTATAAAGAGCTGACTGAACTGTAAAAGGTTACATTGGGATATTATAGTTATATATGTGTACATTATAAGCACAGCATAAAGAAGCAACCTACACACAGCTGTACTGCTGTCTATTGTCTTATAATGCCGCCTTTCTGATAAGATGTTAATCCGAGGCCCCCGCCAGCCCTCTCAGGTTGATGTGAAAGATCCTATGTCTCTATTTCGAAGAAGAGCAGGTGTGTCCTGGCCACTATTTATCCCTCAATCAACATCACTAAAACAGATTATCTGGTCCTTACCACATTGCTGTTTGTGGGAGCTTGCTGTGTGCAAATTAGCTGCTGCGTTTCCTACATTAAAACAGTGACTACACTCCAAAAGTACTTCATTAGCTGTAAAGCACATTGGGATGCCCTGAAGTCGTGAAAGGTGCTATATAAATGCAAGAATTCCCTAGATTCTAGAATGGTCACCGCAGATTGGAAGGTAGAAAATGTAACCCAGCTAGTCAAGAAAGGAGGGAGAGAGAAAACTCTCTCCAGTTAGACCAGTTAACCTGACATCAGTAGTAGGGAAAATGCTAGAATCTATTATTAGGGACATGGTAACAGAGCACCTGGAAAATCATAATATGATTGGGCAGAGTCAACACAGTTTCTGAGGTTGTAACTAGCAGGGTAGATAAGGGGGAACCAATGGATGTAGTGTATTTAGAAGAATGAGAGGTGATCTCATTGAAAGGTATAAAATTCTTAAGGGGCTTGACAGGGTAGATGCTGGAAGGATGTTTCCCCCTGGCTGGGGAGTTAAGAAGTAGGGGTAACAGTCTCAGAATAAGGGGTCAGCCATTTAGGACTGAGATGAGGAGAAATTTCTTCACTCGAAGAGTTGTGAATCTTTGGACTTCTCTACCCCAGAGGGCTGTGGATGCTCAGTGACATAAGTAAACTACTAAGCATTTGGTTTGAGTGTAAAACAAGGCTTTAATCAACTGTTTCACAACCATGAGTTGCTAGTTACATCACTAGTTCCTGGTTACAAAAACGTCCTGAGCAAGCTGGGCCCACGCCTGAGTATTTATACTTTCCTTGGACGGCGCCACCAGCTGGCCGCCCAGTGTTATCTCATGAGTCATTTCTACATGAATGGTAAGATTCATGACATTCTTCCTGCCTGAAAGATTTGGAAGTCCGACGACTTCCTTCTAGCGGATATAGCAGACCACGAAGAGCCGCAGTCGTTTCGATTTCTGTATTGACGTAAGAAAACTACTAAGCACTTGGTTTGAGTATAAAACAAGGCTTTAATCAACTGTTTCACAACCATGAGTTTCTAGTTACATCACTAGTTCCTGGTTACAGAAACATCCTGAGCAAGCTGGGCCCACGCCCGAGTATTTATACTTTCCTTGGACGGCTCCACCAGCTGGCCACCCAGTGTTATCTCATGAGTCATTTCTACATGAATGGCAAGATTCATGACACTCAGTCGTTGAGTATATTCATGACAGAGATCGATTGATCTTTGGGCAGTAAGGGAACCAAGGGATACGGGGATAGTGCGGGAAGGTGGAGTTGAGGTCGAAAATCAACCATGATCTTGTTGAATGGTGGAACAGGCTCGAAGAGCTGAATGGCCTACTCCTGCTCCTTTTTCAAGAAGAGTTTTTCCCCTTCGTATCGAAAAATGGCAAGATGCCCGACTTTCTTCCTAATTAATAGCCAGCTAAGAAAATTGCACTTACAGGAGTTGTCTTATTTAATATTGGAAAAAGCCCAACAACAAGCAGAGCCTCAAAAAACACAAAATTTTCCACTCCACGGAAATCTTTAGTGAAAGGCGAAATATTAATACCATCTGAAGGGAAATCAGAACTGCGCATTCTTGCGATTTAACTAATTATGGTGAGCAAGAAACATTCTCCCATTTGTCATTAAAAGAGGAATTTCACCTCAAGCAAAGGAGCTGATTTTTTTTTTGCCCAGTTTGAAGGAGGCTAATTTGCCACAGAATTAGCACCACAATGAGACAGTTTTGGGACACAAGAGATTTAAACCATATAATGAGATTTGTTTTGTGTCAGCGCGTTAAAAGCACGCACATCATCCGGAGGGCCCGGGACCCTCAAATTAAGACCGTCCCTTCAAATATTGGTAGAATAAAGTCTCTGATAGATCTGATAGCAGAAACAGGTTTTATGGATTGTTGACTCGGGCATAAAGCAGGGGGTGACAGTCTTTGTTGGGCGAGGAGTAGGAAAGTGGGGACAGATTTTGGTGGATTATGAAAGGTTATACATGTCAGTTGTCAGGGAGAGGGAGGAATATCATGAAAGAACAGGTTCAAATTTTCTTTGGGCGGTCCCAGTATTGTCAATCTTGCAAGTCTTACACTGTAATTTCCTGTACATACGTGTGACATTTCACATCCACTTCTTCCACTACCAATTTTCTAAAGTATTTCGTAAAGTGGTCACCGCACACCTCTTGAAGAAAGGTTTTCTTTAGTCTTTTTTCTTCTAAGTCTTTATGGTCAATATTTTGCGCTCATCGGTGTGAAGAGTGCCGGTCTTGGGGAATGGAACATTTTTGTCACTTGTCACCCAAGATCTGTATTGTGTGTGTTCGCAAATTCCACTTCTCACACCAGCCATTTTTTGGCATCTCCAAGTGATGTTTCCAATTTAATGCCGAAGGGTTATAAATTATAAAAAGCTATTGGGTGGAGAGCAAAAGGGGCTGCCGATTCGCTATTGCCCATAATGCGACACTGCCCAAGACGTATTTATACCCCAATGTCTCCAGCTGTTCTGTGTTTGTCTTAACTCGGTTGCGCTCTTGTCATTTTGGTTCCTATCACCCAAACTGTCTGGACTAGATGTGAACCCAAGCCCAATAGGTGAAAGGCCAATGCTTCACTCAGTCACCCACTAGTTGGGAAAATACATGTTGAATGTCATTGGCATAAATCCAGTCACGTGGTGTAACTGATCTCTTCAGTGGCCAAATTCTCTTCACACTTTTTCTTTCATAATGTCAACTCGAAACCTGATTATTTTATGATCCTAAATATTACAAAGTTTATTTGCATGGACTTGAATTGAAATCAGTCCATTGGCAGCCCACAACATCCATCCAGTGACATCTTAAGAACTTCAGAACAAAGGCTACTGTACTCTTTGAGATCATATGGTTGAGATCCATGTACAGGACTACATTACTGATTATCGGTAAATATACCGCATGTACTTTGCAACACAGCAAGGAATTACCAACTGGCCATCAGTATGCCCTCCAGCCACAACTTCAATCACAAGTTCTTGCCACCCTCTCGGAATAATTCCATTTCCCAATAATCCTTAGTGGTGACCAATAGTTGCACACTTACTTCAGCCCTTATTATAATGTTGGGTCAGCTGAAACTTCATGTATTTTTACTCGAATATTTAGTTTCTATTTTGCGCCTGAGCAAAGCAAAATCAACAAAAACCAGACCGAGCAAGTCTCTATCTTGTATGTTGTGCCCACAGTTATTGGTTTAAAAGATGTAACCTGCTTTGTTATCTCTCACTCTTAAATGGACAGGATCTGCTACTACTATTATCACTACCGCCAGTATGACTACAACAATAACTTGTATTTATATGGTGCCTTTAACGTAGTAAAACGTCCAAAAACGCTTCACAGGAGCGCAATCAGACAAAATTTGACACCGAGCCACATAAGGAGATATATTAGGGCAGATGGCCAAAGGCTTGGTCAAAGAGGTAGGTTTTAAGGAGCGTCTTAAAGGAGGAAAGAGAGGTAGAGAGGCGGAGCTGTTTAGGGAGGGGCGAGGGATTCGAAAACAAGGATGAGAATTTTAAAATCGAGGCGGGAACCAATGTAGGTCAGCGAGCACAGCGGGTGATGGGTGAACGGGATTTGGGGCGAGTTAGGACACGGGGCAGCAGAGTTTTGGAGGAGCTCAAGTTTACGAGGGTAGAATGTGGGAGGCCGGCCAGGAGTGCGTTGGAATAGTCAAGTCTAGAGGTGACAAAGGCATGGATGAGGGTTTCTGCAGCGGATGAGCCGAGGCAAGGGCAGATTAGTACTACTACTAGCACTATTACTATTATTCATAGTACTACAACAACAAAAGGTTGCATTTATATAGCACCTTTAACATAGTAAAACGACCCAAGATACTTCACAGAACAAAAAGCAGATGCTGAGCCAAGGAAGATATTAAGTGGGATGGCCAAAGAGGTGGGTCTTAAAGAGGATCTTACAGAAGGAGAGTGCAGTGGAGAGGCAGAGGGGTGTAGGGAAGGAATTCAAGAGAGTGGAACTAGATGGCTGAAGGCATGGCTGCCAATAGCACATCAAAGGAAGGAGGGCCGAATCAAAGGATAAGGAGATTTTGGGGGAGGGTCGGGGTGAGGTAGGACCAGAGGATAGTTACAGAGATAGGGAGGGGTGAGGCCATGAAGAGATTTAATTACAGGGATCTCCTGAGAAGGCGTTGGCAATGACAAATTTCACTGAGACACATTCTCACGATGAAAGTAATTCACAGATCTTCTCGCCCTTCAGCAAAAAACACAAGTGAAAAGCACTTTTAACAAACACCTCTCTGGATATCTGAATGGTCTTTTGATCTGTCAGGCTCACTGTGCCCATAAAATCTGAACCTTTGCAATGTGCCAAGATTGGGAACCATGCCGAATCTACAGAACGGACAAGCCCAGTTTTGGAATTCTGGGGTCACGACATTTGCCTTCCTTCATCAGAGCTGTTGACATTGATGTGCACAGGAAGTCGTATGATGGTACTTCCTGCGCTGAATAAAACTTTCAGTTGTGGCGATTTCATTGAGCTTTTCTTTAAAAAAACAGTCAACGTTTATACAACTGCGCACAACAGGAAATAAAACAAAATAATGTTGTCACCGCCACTTCTAAAGATTGGGGACACTGGTGTGATACTTCAGTACTAATTAACGCTGATTAAGTTCTGACTCCATCGATTCTTGCTCAGGAGAACACACAGGAATAAATGAACATCTAACAATACCAACTGATTTCAATCCTTCTCTAACAGGAGAAGTATGTTAAGCATGTTTTTTTTAGTAATTCAGTAATAAAAGTTACATAAAATGTCCCTAGCTTCTGCTTTATTGGTTTTATGGAGTTTATATATTATATATGTGTGCTGTTAGTTTATCTTAGGTGCGATACAATAGATAGCCACCGAATGTTGTCACGGGTGGAAACTTTGCTGGAATTGAGCCCGCCGTCAATCTTAACCAAACTCTTTGCCCGTAGTTTAGCTCCAGCACTGCGTCGCCTGTCACCACTCTGCTGCCGGAGACGCTACTGTCCGTATCTTCAGACTGAAAAGCCAGCTTATCCACTCCGTCCACCACCAGGTAGCCAGACAAGTGTGGGCTGGAGGACTCAATGGTGTATTTGAAGACATACACGCCAAGGTAAGGAATCAAAAACTTTCCACTTCCCGGTGCATAGGAAGCACCATAATTGACATAGAGGTGGTTGAACTTGATTGGACCGGCAGTATTCATCGCGTAGGTGTGCGCTACGAAGAATGTCACCATCGGGGCGTATCTGTAGGATCCTCGTGAAAAATCTACCAAAGAATTCAAAAGGAAAATCAGATGAATAATTTGATGACAACAAAGAGATGGTGCCTGAGGTACTGAATGCTTTCACTACCCACTGCTATAGTAATGTTAAGCTGCTGCAAGGAGTAAGCATTCTGCTTAAATATAAGATAGTTACCAATAAATCCAATATAGAATTCAGGAGGAACCTCTTTACCCAGCGAGTGGTTAGAATGTGGACCTCGCTACCACAAGGAGTAGTGGAGGCGAATAGGATTGATGCATTTAAGGGAAAGCTAGATAAACACACGAGGGAGAAAGGAATAGGAGGATATGCTGATAGGCTGAGATGAAGTAGGGTGGGAGGAGGCTCCTGCGGAGGATAATCACCAGCATAGACCAGTTGGGCCGAATGGCCTGTTTCTGTGCTGTACATTCTATGTAGGTTTTGACAAGTAACTTGGGTCTTCTAAATCTAAAGTCCAAACTTAGGGCAGAGGTACCAGGATTAAATGGGGACTTAATTATTGTGAGGCAGCTTATCTCTGCCACTACATTGGAATAAATTCCATATTTCAAGTAAAAGGCAAAATTATTTCAGATCTTGACCCCAAGCACTCACCATTACATCAGGGAAACTTTGTTCCATGGGTAAAATGGCAACACGAATGCGCAGAGGGTCGTTTTGCTCCTCCTTGTAATGGCACTGACTCCTGCTTTAAGGGGACAGGTGTTTTTTTAGACTGGACTCAAATGCACATCTCAGCTTTGGAACATGGCCTGATGTTCACTCCTGCTTGGCACAGCCCCAGCCTGCTCTGCACAAACTCCATGGCCGCGATTTTGCCTACCGAGGCAGGTCCGGTGCGGCTGGTGTTGGTGGCGGGCCACGACCCCGCTGCTGGCTCCATCCCGCTCTGTGAAAAGAATTTTACGCTGATTGGACTTGTTAAGCCCACCCAGTGCATTTGCCAGCCAACTGAAGGGAGCTGGTCTGATGACGTCACTTGATGACACGTCATCAGCCGGTTTCCTTAAAGGAACGATGTTCAAGTTGATTTTGATAGTTCTGCTGTCAGTGTTCTACAGCATTGAGGTGCTGCAACACTGACAAGCACTGCATAGAGGTGCATGGCTGCACCCAGGCTCTCCCATGACTCCCTCCATATGCTTATGGAGGGAGTCACAGCACACAGGGAGGTCCTCTTCCCTTTCAATGGGCGGAAGAGACCAGGAGATCAACGTTGCACATTGCAGAGGAGGTCACAACCAGGGATTTGGTCAGGAGGACCAGGCTGCAGCAGCGCAAACCTTTCAATGATCTCAGTAGATCAGGAAACATTAGTACAAAGCCACACTCATCCTGCTGTGCCACCCATCACATCCCCATCACACTGCCTTCCATACCCTACTCCTGCACATCCTTACACCAACCTTGCACCTCTATCCATCCCTCTCTATCTACATTATCACTTCTCCCATCTCACTAGTCACCCCTCACACTCACCCTCATCCTAGTCCAATCATAGCAACTAACAACACACAAGGGTAGCCACTTTGGTGTTTTATCCAATGTTCATGTAAAGTTTCTGTTAATGTGTTGTCAAACATTGAAACCTTTAGTTTCAACACTTTGAGTTCCTGGACAGATTTGAGTGCACCTTTGGAAGTGGCTTAGTGAGTTGCAGTGAATGGTGAGACATAACGGTACCCCTCACAATGGTGATGAGTGTGAAAGGAATGGCTTGGGCATTGTAGGGATGCTTTATGGTGTCGGTGTGGGGTGGTGCCAACCTGGCACATCATGTGACAGCCAGGGTGTACAATGTCAAGTGAAATAAATCTGGCCATGGTGAGGCCATCCCTGGCGTCCCGGGCAGCAATGTGGTCGGGTGCTGATGTCCTGTGCAGTATCAGGTGATTGCGAGGTGGTTGGTGTTGTTGTTGGTGCTGCTGGTGTTGGGGCTGATCGTGGTGGGATTCTGAGGACCAAGGTGAGATTTTTTCAAGGGCACCAATGCTGATGGAATAGATGAGGTTGCGATGACAGAAGCGATCAGTCAGTGGTGAGAGAGGTTGCTCCAATGACATTGGATAGAGAGTTAGCTCCAAACACTTGCTAGCTGCATAAAGCTCAATCTGTCTTCCAAATGCAGTAAGCAACAGCTTCCGACCTTGAAAAGTGAATAGCTATGAAATGGGAGATTTTATAGACCATTTGCAGCTATCAAGTTTAGAAATCATCACAGGCTGACACAACTCCCGACCTCCTTGCGTGATGTGATCCCCGAGCAGTGGGGAAGCCATTGGCGAATTCTAAAAATCTAAAGGTGAGCTTAAAATAATACTTAATTGCCTCTTAACAATCCAGCTAATGATCTAAATTGCCTCCCCCGCCGCTTGGTATCGGGTCTGTTCAGCGATGACAAATCCAACATCTGGGAGCCTAGTGTGGTGGCGGATCGACAGCGTGTTCCCTTCCCGCTGTGAAAAAAAAACATTTTCCCAGCCAACCCACCACCAAACGCGTCCCCTGGCCCCCCAAAAAACTCTGGCCCATGTGTCACCTCACCTGGATCAGGAAACAGTGTCAAAAGTGGCCTCCCTAATGAATGAGTTAAAGTGAAATAATTGCACTTTGTTTCCATGGTCAAATGTTTTTGAAGCATTGTTATTGTAAAAGAAAAACACAGCAGGTTCTGTGACTGCTGCCAAGTTACCCACAAATAAGCCTCAATTTGTTTAGAAGTGTAACAATGGAAGGCAAATTCTTTGGCTTGGCTCTTGATAGGACTTTGGCTTTCACCTCAGAAGGTTAAGAGTTCAAGCGCTGCTCCAGGATTTGAGCCTATAATCTGGGCTGACACATACAGTATTGAAGGATTGCTGCATTGTTGGAGGTGCCTTCTCTTATGTTTATTAATAAATAGACATTCTTATTATGAACACAGCTAGCTTTTGCTAGCTACTTTTATTGAGCACATGTGGACTAGGTACTGCATCTGTAGAGGCTTCCATCTTGACTGCTGCCTTGTGGGTAGCCTAGTGCCTCATGGGTAATGTAGTCATAATATACATACAGCTGGGTAGTGTAGTCTTATACATACAGCTATATGCAGCTCTGCGGCTCCACCTAGTGTCCACTATAGAATGACATGTTATTGATCGTTACACCTTCTTTTGGATGAGATGTTAAATTAAAGCCCTGTGTGCCTGCTCAGGGAAACATAAATGATCCCATGGCACTATTTGAAAAGCAGGGAGTTCTCCCAGGTCACACCACTCATCCCTCAATCAATGCCATCAATAACAGATAAACCGGTCATTTATCTCATTTGCTGTTTGTGGGACTTAAGTGTGCAAAGCAGTGTTTGCTTGCATAATAACAGTGGCTACACTTCAGAGGTAAACTGCTTTGAAACGTGCTGAGGACTGCAAAGGCTGTCTGCAAATGCACATAAATGTGTCAGCTGTGGCTCAGTTGGCAGCACACTCGCTTCTGAGTCAGAAGGTTGTGGGTTCATAGTCCCACTCCAGGGACTTGAACACATAAAGCTAGGCTGACACTCCCAGTGCAGTGCTGAGGGAGTGCTGCACTGTCGGAGGTGCCGTCTTTCAGATGAGACGTTAAACCGAGGCCCCGTCTGCTCTCTCAGGTGGCGTAAAAGATCCCATGGCACTATTTCGAAGAAGAGCAGGGGAGTTATCCCTGGTGTCCTCGCCAATATTTCTCCCTCAACCAACATAACAAATACAGATTATCTGGTCATTATCACATTGCTGTTTGTGGGACCTTGCTGTGCCTTGAATATATTCAATGACTCTGCCTCCACAGCTCTCTGGGGTAGAGAATTCCAAAGATTCACGACCCTCTGAGAGAAGAAATTCCTCCTCATCTCTGTCTTAAATGGGCGACCCCTTATTCTGAAACTATGCCCCCTAGTTCTAGATACCCCCACTAGAATCTTATATGTTTCAATAAGATCACCTCTCATTCTTCTAAACTCCAATGAGTATAGGCTCAACCTTTCGTCATACGTCAATCCCTTCATCCCAGGAATCAACCTAGTGAACCTATCAATGCAAGTCTTTCTTTCTTATATGGAGGTTTTTGGCAGCTCACTGACTGTCACGAGGTAAGTGGGTCACTACTTCAAGCTAACGCTCTGAGTCCGACCAACAAATGTCTTCTAACAATCTGAAGAAGCCTTTGTGTCACCTGGGGAGTTTGGTCCTGAGCAATGGCTGGCCGAGAATCACTTCATAGTTTAACTGAGTGCAATCACAAAGCATCACTACCGCCCAAATTTTCAAGGAGATCCTGACGTAAGAAAACTACTAGGCACTTGGTCTAAGCGTCAAACAAAGCTTTAATCAACTGTTTTACAACATGGAGGTCTAGTTGTGTCCTTCACTAGTTCCTGTTAAGAATGTCCTGAGCAAGCTGGGCCCGTGCCCGAGTATTTCTACTCTCCCTGGACAGCGCCACCCGTAGGCCGCTCAGTATTATTTCATAAGTCTTTCTTTCATGAACGACTGATTCATGTCAGACCCTATCTTCTCAAATCTGAGTGGTGGCTGCTTATGTTGTAACGTGGCCGTGTTTAGTCATTTTAGGTGCAGACATTCTAATTTAAAATAAATTTGCAGTGGAACAATTTGGATACATTTAGAAAGATTTTGGCCCATAACGAGTGATTTGGATTTAAAGCCCCCGAAATTTTAAGGGTAGAAGCTGGTTGTGGCCCATTTTTGGGCGCAGAACAAACAGGGTGGAGACAGCTCACGCCCCAACCGGGAGGCTTAAGGCTCACCCAATATTGGGCTTCAGGTCTCATTTCAGTAAATTGGATGAGTCAATCCGCGGGGGGATGAGGGAGGACAATGGGAGGCGGGTGGGGTGGGGCGGATCGCAAGCCGGCAACGCCCCTCAGGACTGCTTTAGAGCTGGGAAGGAGCACTCCCAGCTCCACATTAAACTTAACAAAATATATATATATATATATATATACTTGCGTTTTTGTTTCTGCCCGCTGCTTAGCCGCAGCAACTGCTGAGGATTCCTGAGGTCGTAAAATTTAGCAGAGGAGGCGTAGGCCTGTCATTTGCATATGTAAGGAGCATGTTTTAGGCGGCTGGTGGGACACCGAAAGATCACCAAACCCAGCATGGGGGTCACGTGTCTTGGGGGCACAAGGGATTGCCCCCAGAAATTGGTACATTTTCCGTCCAGAAAACAGGCGCACAAGGACCAACTTAGCCCCCCACCCCCACAGTGTTGCGCATAAGCAGTAAAATAACTTGTTGTTTAATATCCATTCTCTGTACGTATAATGTTAAGTGGCAAAAGGATCACTGTGCCTCCATATTTCTCTGTGGGCTCCTGTCACTAGCAGTTGGTACCTTTATGTGAACCTGATGCAACTGAAGTTCCAATGCCCAATTTCCTGACGGGCTTAGGGTCTATGGTTCCATTTCCCCGATTTTCTTAGGAGGGGTTTTGCCATTAACGTGCCCCTGGAATATTGCAGTCGCTCTCATTATCTTTCAGATAATGGTGACTGGGATGGGACCATCATTTCCTTGGAGTTTGAATCTGGAGCGCAATGTATCTTAAAATGTTTCTTTACCTAGTGGTGCAAGAGGCTGTTCATCCGAAGTGTCTATTTTGCTGGAGAGATGAAGATAGCAATTACTGTCTGTTATGTTATCATATAGTGTTCAATGCACTCGGACCCAAGTCATCCCTTTGCCATTTTAATGGAGGCTCAACCTTGTTCGTGGCACCATTAAAACATCAGAGCAAGATATGATACAGACGCACTACGTGTTTGTACAATAGGAAGAAGGAACGTATATATTTATATAGCGTATTTCACAGATGTTCCAAAGCACTTCACCCAAACAACTTGCACTCAGACAAAGATTCACAGCCATGTAAGTACTTCTGAAGTGTCATCTCTGTTGTAATGTAGGAAAGGTGGCAGCCAATTTGCACACAGCAAGGCCCCACAAACAGCAATGTGCTAATGATCAGATAATCTGTTTTAGCGATGTTGGTTGAGGGATAAATGTTGTCCAGGACACCGGGGAGAACTCCCCGGCCCTTCTTTAACTAGTACCATGGTATCTTTTACAACACATCTGAAAGACGGCACCTCCGAAAGTGCGGCGCTCGCTCAGTACTTCACTGAAGTGTCGGCCTGGCTTATGTGCTCAAGTTAAATGATCAGCGAATGCGAATTCAAATCCAACATGGCGGTTTGAGAAGTTAAATTCAGTTTTTTAAAAATCTGGTCTCAGTAAATGTGAGCATGAAGCTATCGGATTCTTGTAAAGACCCAATTGGTTCACTAATGTCCTTTAGGGAAGGAAAACTGCTGTCCTTAACCAGTCTGGCCTATATGTGACTACAGTCCCACTAGGGTCGGCAACCCTCCACGATTGTCTTGGAGTCTCCAGGAATTAAACATTAATGTCCTGGACACTGCAGCAAACAACAACAACCTGTATTTATGTAGCGCCTTTAACGTAGTAAAACGGGAGCGATTATCAGACAAAATTTGACACCGAGCCACACAAGGAGAAATTAGGGCAGGTGACCAAAAGCTTGGTCAAAGAGGTAGGCTTTAAGGAGCGTCTTAAAGGAGGAAAGAGAGGTTGAGATGTGGAGAGGCTTAGGCAGGGAATTCCAGAGCTTAGGACCTCGGCAACAGAAGGCACGGCCACCAATGGTTGAGTGATCATAATCAGGGATGCTCAAGAGGGCAGAATTAGAGGAGTGCAGATATCTCGGTGGTGGGGGGGGGGGGGCGGGGCGTTGTGGGGCTGGAGGAGATTACAGAGAGAGGAAACAACGTAGGAGAAAAGTCATAAGAAAATTGTGGTTTTTTTCCATTTTCTTTAAATGCTTTTATTAGTTTTAAAAAAATTGGAGACAGGGGAAAAAACTGTTTGACTGGACGGGTAAGCTGGAGACAGGAGGTCATGTGATGAAACCTCCAGGGATCCATCGAACCAGAGTGGGAAACCCCAAGTCCCACATCAACATGGTTGACTCTTAACCGCCTTCTGAAGTGGCCGCGCAAGCCACTCCGTTGTATCAAACCCCGACAAAAAAAAATATACGGAATGCAGCGGTTCAGGAAAAAGGTTGACCACCACCTTCTCAGGACAGCTAGGAATGGGAAATAAATGCGGCCTTGCCAGCGACGCCCTCATCCCGAGGAGGAATGAAAAAAAAAAATTCTCTCTCGAGCGAGGCTTGAAATCAAGACCTTTCCCAAGTCAGAGGCAGGAGTGCTACCACTGAGCCAAGGCGGACAGTCATTGTTACCCTACGGACTGCACTAGATCCAAGCCAACCTTCGGTCTGTTTGTCCAGCAAAGTTCATCACCTTTCCTCACTCCTCCTTAGTGTGTATTTGTGGGATTTTAAATTTCGAGTCACTGAATTATGTTTTTGGAGGGGGTGGGGAGGACGTGGAGAGAGAGGATCCGAACTTGAATATAAATGCTAAAAAATGGACCAGCAATATCAATGTCACTAATTGAGCATTTGGAGCAAATTCAAGATCTTAATTAGTTTGCTTTAGGGTGTGAATAAAATGCTGAATAAATAGTACGGCAAAAATTTAGTACATGTTTTACAAACCAAATCAGACCCTATTTGGGCTACTTCCAATGTGATTTAATAAGTGATATGCTAATAGGTTTGACTGTACCACAATGCCTTTGAACTGGAATAGTTGATTGCTGTCCGCTTTAAAACCACACACAAGTTGAGATCTTATTAACGGGCGTTGGATTGTTCCATTGATGCAACAGCCCATGGCACTACTGAAAAGAAAAGGGGCTCCTTCTGGTCCACTCAATTGGAAAATTCATAAGGTAAAAATATACCCCTGTTGCTTGCTCCAGGGGCCGGGACTTGTCTACTGTGCTGAGAGCTTAAATAGATGGAAAATCGAAGAACCTCACCTGTCTTCAAGGCATTTTCATCCAGCAGCTTTATGTCACAGCTGGGACCTCCAAATGGGGGGCGGCAGGCACATACGAAGCCTTTCCTTTGATTAATACACGTACCACCGTTCTGGCATGGGGCACTGCTGCAGCTGACAGACTCCACTGCGAATACAGATGGTAACAGTCGTTATATCGTAGATTAGGATTCCACAGTTCTCTCTTTACATTAGCACAGAGAAGTTTTGAAAACACTCAGTCTCCTCCATAGGTACCATCCTCCTCTGACAGTATGATCCTTGTCATCTGAAGCAGCCATCAGGTTAATTGAATCTGCTGGTTATCTCCCCCCCAAAACTACTGTTGCCATATACTCGGCTGGTTTTGTCTGCTGTAGGTGGGAAGCATTAGTTGATATAATAGCCACCGGCACGTCTTGTGAAAATGGCTACTTCATGAAGTTGAATCTTGTGGTTTCCATGCGTGCAGACACTGTAGCAGCACCCCGTGCACACTGACCTACATTGGCTCCTGGTCTGACAACCCTTCGCATTTAAAATTATCATCCTTGTTTTCAAATCCCTCGCCCCCTCCCTATCTCTGTAACCTCCTCCAACTGTAACATCTCTCTCAGATCTCTGCACTCCTCCAATTTTGGCCTCTTGTGCATCCCCGGTTTTCATCACCTAGGTCCTAAGCTCTGGAATTCCCTGCCTAAACCTTTCCGCCTCTCTACCTCTCTTTCCTCCTTTAAGATGCTCCTTAAAACCTACCTCTTTGACCAAGCTTTTGGTCACCTGTCCTAATATCTCTTAAAGTTGCTCGGTGTCAAATTTTGTTTGGTAACACTCCTGTGAAGCCACTATATAAATATATAAGTTGGTGTTGAACATTTAATTCGCAGATTTCCCACAAAATACTGCCACTCAACTCAATAGCCACATCTCCCACCATCACGTAATCCTTACTCCAACAACCAGTCTTCACTAAATCTTGGCCACCCCTACATTCAAATTCCTGCTTACAAGGGACAGAGATGTAAATTGCCCTCCTCGAGAATACTACTGCTCTTGCTCATGATACTGCTCTCACCTAACGTACTACCATTAACAAATCCACTGCTACCTACTCTGGCAACATGTCTTCCTTCACTGAAGACACTGCCACGCTCAGAGGACAGGACAGGTCATTTCTTAACAACCCAACAGCCTAGTTTCAAGTCATTCAAATCACATGAGTGTAATAAACAGTATGCAGAGTGTGGACGTATACTGCTAGTATTTCACTATTATTAGTCATGGACATTAATTTATTAACACTAATCAAAATAGTATGAAAGCAGTCACTGACAATAGTGTCTCCCCCAACAGAGTGACAGGAACAATCAATGACCAAAAGTTACGGATCAGTTCAATAAATGAAGCCTTTGTGATTCCACTGTATTAGCTGAAGATATGATCAATACTGAGTGCATTGCAATGAGACAATTTATATCACTGCTGCCTTTCCCTTAGAGAGAGCTGCAGGTGACACAATTTGTTATCACAATTATAATAAAATCAGACAAGGCTTTAATATCAGTCACCACAGGGCAGCTGCAAAAGCCAGAAGTTCTTCGGTAACTCTCCTGTGATGGATCGGGGCGCTAACACCTGGCTTCAAAGCAAGGTCAGTCCCTTACAAACTTCACACAGCAACATTGTAATTCCAGCTTCAATTAACACTGTGGCTGTGATTTCAAGGCGGATGTATGACAGGCAACTTATCCCTCAGGGAGAACTGAGAGCAGGTAAGTTCCCCCCACCCATCCGCCCCCACCCCCAGCCACCCCACCGCCACCCCCACTGTCCATCCACCAAGAAAATTATTTTTGTAACAGAACTGCCAGGCAGAGAGAAAAAAATGAAATCACACTGGGCTAGATTTTCGTCTTCACTGCCTGGGTGGTAATCTGGCGGAGCTGATCGCTCGCTCTTTGTACAAACTGCCCGATTATCACTCCATTGATTCCATGTTTGGTCACAAGAATCCATGCAAATTAGTGTCAGTTTTGCCTTTGACGGGCTCCTGGTTAAACAGCTCCTTGATTTCAAAATTCTCATCTTGTTTTCAAATCCCTCCATGGCCTCCCCCCTTCCTATCTGTGTAATCTCCTTCAGCCCCACAACCTCCCCCGCCGCCCCCCCCCCCCAAGATATCTACGCTCCTCTAACTCTGCCCTCTTGAGGACCCCTGATTATAATCGCTCAACCTTTGGTGGCTGTGCCTTCTGTTGCCGAGGCCCTAAGCTCTGGAACTCCCTGCCTAAACCTCTCCGCCTCTCTACCTCTCTTTCCTCCTTTAAAACCTGCCTCTTTGACCAAGCTTTTGGTAACCTGCCCTAATATCTCCTTATGTAGCTCAGTGTCAAATTTTGTTTGATAACGCTCCTGTGCAGCGCCTTGGGATGTTTTACTACGTTAAAGGCGCTATATAAATACAAGTTGTTGTTGTTGAGACACATTTTGCCTCCGCTCATCATTTGCTTCTGATGTCATGGCCGCAATTAAAAACTCAGTTGGCGATGAGTTGGAGCTGCGGGCCTACGCTCTAACGATCCATCCCAGTGAACTGCTGCGGCAGCTTTCTCTGTCACTCTTGTGATTTTGTAGCTCAGCTCAAAATTCAGGCACATTTTTTTCTTTCTCACTCCAAAATCATCTGGGGATAGAGAGACTTTCTCGTGTTTGCAAAAAGAGCTTCTGATAGGCCCAAGCTCTGAACTCTCAATGCAACAAATATTGAGATCTCCGTTAATGTACAGTGCGTTAATTGCTGAGCTGATCGATACGAGTTAGAATTCCAGGGGGCCGAAATTCCTCGACTGATCCGGTGAAATCCCATGGTAACATAACAATGTAAGAAATGGGAGCAGGAGTCGGCCATTTGGCCCCTCAAACCTGCTCCGCCATTCAATAAGATCATGGCTAATCTTCTACCTCAACTCCACTTTCCTGCCCGATCCCCATATCCCTTGATTCCCCTAGAGTCCAGTAATCTATCAATTTCAGTCCTGAATATACTCGACGACTGAGCATCCACAGCCCTCTGGGGTAGAGAATTCCAAAGATTCACCTCTTCCGGAATGGCAACAATCTCCACCGGGACCCGGACTTGCCAAGGGGAGGCGGGGGGGAAATGTTTCTGGGAGGCGGGGGGGAAATGTTTCTGGGATGGTCTTGTGGGGGCAGATCCTCTGCCCATCCCTACAAGGCCATCAACATAAGGAGGTAGGGGCTACACTGCCCCCTAGCCTCATAAGGACCCGACGTAACTTTGGCTACTGGTATGTGACGTAATAAAACTCACTACGCACTTGGTTTGAGTATAAAGCAAGGCTTTAATCAACTTGTTTCAGAACATGGAGGTCTAGTTGTACTTCACTAGTTCCTTGTCTTACAAAATGTCCCTGGCAAGCTAGGGCCCATGCCCAAGTATTTATACTCCTTGGACGGCGCCACCAGCTGGCCGTCCAGCGTTATTTCATAAGTAGTTTCTTGATGATGAGATTTATAACAGTATGCTAAGCGAGAAGAGACATACTAGCCTCTTGAAGGGCGGAAGTAGACCGCATTGGGAAGGGAAGGAGGGGGTCTAGGCTGGGATCATGGCCTGGACCTTTGATGGATCCAGAATTTATTTATATAACTGCAGGTCCCCCTTCTGGGCCCCGCACCTCAGGAAGGATATATTGGCCTTGGAGAGAGTACAGCGCAGATTCACCAGAATGATACCAGTGTTTAGAGGGCTAAATTATGAGGATCAGTTGCATAGACTAGGCTTGTAGTCCCTCAAGTATAGAAGATTAAGGGGTGATATAATTGAGGTGCTTAAGATGATTAAAGTATTTGATGAGGTAGATAGAAGCTACCTCCTCTGGATGGGCAGTCCAGAACAAGGGGGCATAAGCTTAAAATTAGTGCTAGGCCGTTCAGGGATGATGTCAGGAAGCACTTCTTCACACAAGATTTTGTGGAAATCTGGAACTCTCGCCCTGAAAAAAAGCTGTTGAGACTGGGGGTCAATTGACAATTTCAAAACTGCGATTGATAGAGCGTTGAGGGATATGGAACCAAGGCAGGCAGATGGAGCTAAGACACAGATCAGCCATAATCGAATTAAATGGTGGAACAGGCTTGAGGGGCTGACTGGCCTCCTCCTGTGCCTATGTTCCTATAATGTGACGTGGGCACTGATGGTGTCAGCGTTTAAGGGCACTGTTGGGCTTGATCCGAGTGTAAGTGCCGGAATTGCGGCCCATGGAATTTCAGAGCCCCGGTCTTGACTCACATTTGCAATCATGATTCCCTAAAAAGATAGCCAGGCCAAGTTTGTTGAAACTCATCTTTTTAGGGAATCATGATTGCGTATGTGAGTCAAGACCGGGGCTCTGAAATTCCATGGGCCGCAATTCCGACATTGCTCAAGCACTCCACTCGGTGGGACGATCGGGGAGCAGCACTGGCGGTGCACCTGAAGGTGTTGGCAGACTGGGATATTCTTCTACAGGAGGATAGCTTGTTAATTATTATTTTATTCCCAGCCATTATGTTGGGCAGGATGTCTATTGGAGGATAAGTGCTTTCCTGGAGGAAGGAATGGAAGTCAGTGAAGTTAAACGAAAGGGGGAACAATGGGGCCTACATTCAGTTAGCAACCAAAACCAGGCCTGATTCCAGCCCAAGCCGGAAGGCCCGAGGACCATCCTGAATTGGTCCTCGGGCCTCGTCACCATAATTCCAGCAAGCTGCAAGTGTCGATCGGGCGCCCAGATGCAGCTCGCCGGATGGGGCCTGGTAGATTTGAGGCCCACACCTGAGCCCGCTAGGGAGGTGATCGGGAGAGGGTTGAGCACGGGCCGACACCGGCCACAGCGGAGGCAAGAGGAGCTCGCCTGCTCTCCCCTGGCTCCACCTTAAGGCAGGTTTTCAACAAAAAAAAATGTTTTATTTGCAGGCTTCTTCCACAAAGAACCACTGGCTAGGCCACTGCAGTGCCCGAAAATACAGTTGGAGCTTGTGGCAACCCAATATCCGACTACCTTTCACCAATTACGCCAGCAGGTTCGGATATGGGCACAGGAGCCTCATTTCAATATTGAAACAAGGCCTGCGCTCATTTCAGGCGCTGGCCATAGCCACCTAAAGAAAGGCCCTGCCAACTTTCGCAGTGACGCCGGCACCCGCGCAAATCAGGTGCCCGCCTTCCTGCAGCTAAATTTATCATTGCTACGCCCATTTTACGCCCATAAAACGGGCACAATGTTGAATTCTTGCTCCCATCAATTAAAAATCGGGAGGGGCACAAATACTGCATACATAAAGCATTTAATATTGCACGGTTCCGTATGGCCAACTACATATAGGAACAGGAGTCGGCCATTCAGTCCCTCCAGCCTGTTCTGCCAATCAATTAGATCATGGGCGATCTGTATCTTAACTCTTTCTCTACCCGCTGTGGTTCTGTAATCTTAATACCCTTGCCTAACGAAAATCTATCAATCTCAGTTTTGAGATTTTCAACTGACCCCCCCCCCAGCCTCAACAGCTTTTTGGGGGCGAGAGTGCCCAATTTCCGCTATCCTTGGTGTGAAGAAGTGCTTCCTGACATCACCCCCTGAACGACCTAGCTCTAATTTTAAAGGTTATGCCTCCCCCTGGTTCTGGAAATTAACCAGTTCTTTGCATTGCTGCTCTGATAGATGTCCTGTGGCACTGACACTTCCTGCCTCCTTCCTAACCCTAACCCTATCCTTTACTAGTCAGTTAACAAAATAACCTGGGTCTCGCTCACAGAATGATCTGTGCCTCTCTACACTGGCTGAGCAACTGCATAAACAGCAGTCGTGTTTGAAAGGAAGGAGTAAAATAATAAATCATAGTGCATGTACCTGGATCGATGTTGTTGTCAGCATAACGTTGGCTTCTCCCTGCACTGGTTGTGGCGTTGGTTTTATTGATGGCTCCGGGTCTCTTATACAACTGTTTCATTTGTTTCTGGATCTTTGTAATATTCCTGACAATATTAGAAATGGCCCTATCCATAAACACTGTAATATTAGTGAAAAAGAACGCCGCAGTGGCCTCACTGGTAGACTGCATGAAGTCCCTGAGGTCCTCTTGAAGGGCTGTGATGTTTGGCTTTGCCATTGGCACCGGGGTCTGTGGAATACTGGCATTGACCTGAGCTACCAGCAGAGTTACATTCTGACAACACGCCCAGCTTTGCCCTGTCGCTTCTTTCAGTCGGGAGACCCTGTCGTTCAAGTCAATCCATTTGGACTGCAATCCTGACACTTTGCGGCTCAGTTCCCGGTACTTTGGAGGAGCGAGCTGGACTTTGCCTTCCTGGGCCGCTTTGGGTTTCTTGATTTTCAGTAAAGATTTGGAGCTCGCCGCCATGGAGCTCAGCCGTGACTCCAGTGCCAGAATACGTGATTCGTAGTCTTTGGTTTCTGGAGGGGAACGAAGGACAGTTTCCTCCAGATGTTGGAACATCTGTTGGTGCTCGTCAATCCTGGCCACAGTTCTGTTCAACAACCGAGACACAATCATTAGATTCGGAAGCACACCAGTCTCGTTGTCTTTTATATCCTGAAGGGCACCTATCATCTCCAAAGCATTCTGGTGTCTCACCAGGTCATCCAGCAGCACATTAAAAGAGTCATTCAACTGAGTAAATTGGGGGATCACAGTCAGAACACCGCTCTGCTTTTCAACATTCTTGTAATACAGTTCCAAAACATATCCCCTCAGATCAGTGACATTATTTTTCAAGATATAATAATCATCTCTGATGGAATCTACAGCACCGTTAATAACCGTCATTGTATCATTCAACCCATCCTCAATTTCAAGACGGCACTCAGCCAGAACCCCGCCGAATATTTCATCTCCAGCTTGGCTTTGGTTTCCAGGCGATTGGCTTTCTGCTGCACCTCTGACAAATGCAATGAAGCTGTCCACCGTGGAAGTGAGATTGTCCAATCGTTCCACCAGGGCAGCAACTTCAGACCCATGGCCAGCAGCGGCGCTTTCAACCAGCGGCGCCTGCCCTTCAGCGACCGGTTGAAGGACTTCGAGATCATACGACAAATTGCTAATTCTCTCGTTCATTGAGTTGAGGATGTCATCCAATGGAGCGAACGTATCAGAGAATGTCTTGTTTAAGTCGAGCATTTGACTCTCCATTTGGAGCAGCCGGGTGTCCAAGTTACTCTGACATTCTTCAACCATCTCTTGGCAAGTTCCAGTCACCAGGTCCTTCTGGCTGCCAACTGCATGCGTCAAGTTGAAGAGCTGTAACTCGTGCTCATTTACTTCAGTGTACAACTGCAATATTAGCCGGCCCTGCGTTTTGACATTTTCGGTGATGTTGAACAAATACTTTTGGAAGCTTTCCTCAACCCGGGTCCCTTCTTCCTCAGAGATAGTGACACCTGACGGGAACATCTGATTGGCGAGCAGCAGCTCCTGAGCCTCTCTTGCCTGTGAAAAGGTGCGGTTCATGCTTTCAAAGAAAACGCCAAACCTATCGCGTTCCTTTTCCAATTCTGTTTGGAGAGACCTGTGCTTTTCATCCAGCTCCTGAGATGTGTTACTGCAAGCCACCGACACATCAGCTCGGAGCAGCTCCATTTGCTCCCGAATTTCTTGGAGTTCAGCACCAGTTGCAGGATTTGGCTCCTCTGTTTTGGAGTGGGGGTTCCTGGAGAGTGCCAGAATGGTGCCATTGAGCTGACCGATTGCTTCTTTAGTGCTTTCAAGTTCCTCGGTCAGACTTGAAATGGTTTTGTAGAGCTGAGCTACCGTCTCCTGCATGTTGTCTTCAAACGACCGAAGCTGCTGTGTTACAAGTTCTTTCACCAGCTCCGGAATCCCTTTCAATTTAGTTGCTGAAACAAAGAAATTAAGTCGATTTAAAGGAGTGATTCTTCTTTGACAAGTCGTTTGCAGAAAAATCACTAACATGGTGACCGTGTGCCCATTAGCAAAACGAATCGGGTTTTATTTCATTACATTGACTTTCACCCACCAACACAACACAATTTCGGAGGAGAAATCCCTCTTTGACATAGAGTCATAGAGTTTTACAGCACAGAAAGAGGCCCTTCGGCCCATCGTGTCTGCGCCGCCCATCCATCCCTGTCCAGTCTAATCCCATTTTCCAGCATTTGGTCCATAGCCTTGTATGCAATGGCATTTCAAGTGCTCATCCAAATGCTTCTTGAATGTTGTGAGGGTTCCTGCCTCTACCACCCTTTCAGGCATTGAGTTCCACATTCCAACCACCCTCTGGGTGAAAAAGTTCCTCCTCAAATCCCCTCTAAATCTCCTGCCCCTTACCCTGAATCTATGCCCCCTTGTTATTGACCCCCCCACTAAGGGGAAAAGTTCCTCTTTATCTACCCTATCTATGCCCCTCATCATTTTGTACACCTCAATCAGGTCCCCCCTCAGCCTTCTCTGCTCCAAGGAAAACAACCCCAGCCTGTCCAGCCTCTCTTCATAGCTGAGGCGTTCCATCCCAGGTAACATCCTGGTGAATCTTCTCTGCACCCTCTCCAAAGCAATCACATCCTTCCTATAGTGAGGCGACCAGAACTGCACACAGTACTCCAGCTGTGGCCTCACCAGCGTTTTGTACAGCTCCATCATAACCTCCCTGCTCTTATATTCTATGCCTCGGCTAATGAAGGCAAGTATCCCATATGCCTTTTTAACCACCTTATCTACCTGCTCCGCTGCCTTCAGGGATCTATGTACATGTACACCAAGGTCCCTCTGACCCTCTGTACTTCCTAGGGTCCTACCACTCATTGTGTATTCCCTTGCCTTATTTGTCCATCCAAAATGCATCACCTCGCACTTTTCAGGGTTAAATTCCATTTGACACTTTTCCGCCCATCTGACCAACCCGTTTATATCGTCCTGTAGCCGGAGGCTTTCCTCCTCGCAATTTACCACCCCACCAATTTTCGTGTCATCTGCGAACTTACTGATCATACCTTTTACATTCTCATCCAAATCATTTATGTAGATCACGAACAACAAGGGACCCAGCACCGATCCCTGAGGTACCCCACTGGACACAGGCTTCCAGTCACAAAAGCAACCTTCAACCATCACCCTCTGCCTCCTGCCACTCAGCCAGTTTAGGATCCAACGCGCCAAGGCACCCTGGATCCCATGGGCTCTTACCTTCTTAACCAGTCTCCTATGCGGGACTTTGTCAAAAGCTTTACTGAAGTCCATGTAAACCACATCCACAGCATTTCCCTCATCCACCCCACTAGTCACCCCCTCGAAAAATTCGATCAGATTTGTCAGACATGATTTACCCTTGACAAAGCCATGCTGACTATCCCTGATTAATCCTTGCCTCTCCAAGTGGAGATTAATTTTGTCCCTCAGAATTTTTTCCAATAATTTCCCCACCACAGATGTTAGACTCACTGGCCTGTAATTCCCTGGTTTATCCCTGCTACCCTTCTTGAATAATGGTACTACGTTAGCTGTTCTCCAGTCTTCTGGTACATCCCCTGTGGCCAGAGAGGTTCTGAAAATTAGTGTCAGAGCCCCTGCAATCTCCTCCTTTGCCTCCCACAGCAGCCTGGGATACATCTCGTCCGGGCCTGGGGATTTATCCACTTTTTGGCCTGCTAAAACCGCTAGCACCTCCTCCCTCTCGATGCTAATATGTTCAAGTATGTCACAGTCCCCTTGCCCGATTTCTATGTCTGCATCGTCTTTCTCCATAGTGAACACTGAGGCAAAAAATTCATTTAAAACCCCGCCTACATCCTCTGGCTCTACACACAGATTGCCACTTTGGTCCCTAATGGGCCCTACCCTTTCCCCTCGGAGGTGTTTTTTTTTCCTCTTTTAATTAACAACCTGCCTCATGAAATTGGATTCTCAGGAATTGCCCATTTCAAAGCTGTGCCTTCCTCAGATTCTATCTGCCCCAGAGGGCTGGGGATTCTCAGTCGTTGAGTATATTCAAGGCTGAGATCAATAGATATGTTGACACTAAGGGAATCAGGGGATATGGGGATCGGGTGGGAAAGTGGAGTTGAGGTCGAGGATCAGCCATGATCTTATTGAATGGTGGAGCAGGCTCAATGGGCCGAATGGCCTACTCCTGCTCCTATTTCTTATGTTCTTATCAGTAAGTCATTCATTCCAAAGACACACACACATTGTCCCATTTTTCACTTAAAGAGGATGTTACAAGTTTGGGGTCTTGCCTTAGATATCCTCTCGGATACCTCACTGCTGGTCGCTCCCATAACTGGACTGAGCATCTCATGTCGAGGGGTTACCCAATATATAACTATGATGATAGCATAGAGGTATCAGCCATGGCTCAGTGGTAGTACGCTCGCCTCTGAGTCTAGAAGGTCTTGGGTTTGAGCACCACATCAGAGACTTGAGCACCTACTCTAGGCTGACATTTCAGTGCAGTCCCGAGGGAGTGCTGCACTGTTGGAGGTGCTGTTTTTCGGGTGAGACATTAAACCAAGGCCTTGCCTGTCCTTTCAAGTGGAGGTGAAAGATCCCATGGCACTATTCAAAGAAGAGCAGGGGAGTGCTCCTGTTTTCTGGCCAATATTTATCCCTCAACCAACATCACTAAAACAGATTATCTGGTCATTATATCATTGCTGTTTGTGGGACCTTGCTGTGCGCAAATTGGCTGCCGCGTTTCCTACATCACAACAGTGACTACACTTCAGAAGAAAAGTACTTCATTGGCTGTAAAACACTTTGGGACGTCCTGAGGCCATGAAAGGTGATGTATAAATGCAAGTTATTTCTTTCATTATAACCCAGCAGTGCAACCACGCACCCCTTGGTGATCTGAACTAGATATTCGTATCTTTTGCATGTGCCCTTGCATGTCTCTCCTATTTTCTTGGCAGACTTAAAAGCATTTGATATGTTGAGGTGAGATACAATCATTAAGCTGCTTTATTACACAGCAAGTGAACATATAGGACAACAGTTGTGATTGGACACACCTAGTTCAATGAGCGCAACTAAGACTGTCCACTTGTTCTATGAGGGCTGCAACTTCAGACCCATGGCCAGCAGTCATTGCATAGTAATATAAAATTAATGAATGTGCTACACTTCCCCATGTCAGTGGGTCATCTTGCTTGAGTTAAACAAAATAACTATTAACTACTAAAATAACAACAGAAAATGCTGGAAACACTCAGCAGGCCAGGCAGCAGCCATGGAGAGAGAAACAGAGTTAACGTTTCAGGTCTGGGACCCTTCATCAGAACTGGAAAAAGCTGGAGATGTAACAGATATTAAGCAAGTGCAGAGACAGGGAGGGTGGGAGGGGAGGAAGGAATCGAAGGAACATTCTGTGCTAAGGTAAGAGGCAGGAAAGATAAAATGTTGCAAATGGGAATGGCAAAATCATACAACATGAAAAATGGGAGCAGGGATTATAGTCTGAAATTGTTGAACTCAATGTTGAGTCCAGAAGGCTGTAAAGTGTCTAATCGAAAGATGAGGTGCTGTTCCTCGAGCTTACGTTGAGCTTCATTGGAACAATGTAAGAGGCCGAGGACAGAGAGATCAGAGTGGGAGTGAAGCGGAGAATTAAAGTGACAGGCGACCGGAAGCTCAGGGTCACCCTTATGGACTGAACGGAGGTGTTCCGCAAAGCGGCCGCCCAATCTGCGTTTGGTCTCCCCACTGTAGAGGAGACCGCCTCGTGAGCAGCAATTTATTCGCTGCTCACGATGCTGAGTTTTTCCAGCATTTTCTGTTGTTATTTCAGATTTCCAGCATCCGCAGTATTTTGCTATTGAACTATTAACTACTCTTCTACATTCTCCTCCTGAGATGGTCAAAGCTTTCTGTTTTTAAAAACCTGACTGACTTCACAGTCTTTCCTGGACCTGACTGTCAGTAAGTCTTTCTGCGGCTGTCTTTAACTCTAGATGTTCATAGCCAGAAGGGAAGGCCGCCCAGACAACTACTGTCAAGCACCCAGGACCAGAGACTTCCTAACACAATGGGTGTGAAGCGTTTCTCAATTACTGACACAAACTGTTAAATGGATTATTGTTTACAGTCTTTGGCGAAATTAATGGTTTTAATCACCTTTTATCTCAATGCTTATTTTTAACACTTCTGGGAATGCACCTTACTTTAAAGCTGAACATTTAAAATTAACTCTTTTTCTTAATCCTTTCTGTGGAAAAGTGGTTTAATAACCTCAAAAAACCTCAAAACCAAGGGGAGTTCAGACCTTTGAAGGTCTATTGTTCTGGATAAGCCTGGGAGAAAATGAGTTGTCAGTTTCCCCATCGCGTAGAATCATAGAATGGTTACAGCACAGTAGGAGGCCATTCGGCCCGTCGAGCCCGTGCCGGCTCTCTGCAAGAGCACTTCAGCTAGTCCCACTCCCCCGCCCTTTCCCCGTAGCCCTGCAAATTCTTTCCTTCAGGTACTTATCCAATTCCCTTTTGAAAGCCACGATTGAATTTGCCTCCACCACCCTTTCAGGCAGTGCATTCCAGATCCTAACCATTCACTTTGTAAAAAAGTTTTTCCTCATGTCACCTTTGGTTCTTCTGCCAATCACCTTAAATCTGTGTCCTCTGGTTCTCGACCCTTCCGCCAATGGGGACAGTTTCTCTCTATCTACTCTTTCTAGACCCCTCATTATTTTGAACACCTCCATCAAATCTCCTCTCAACCTTCTCTGCTCCAAGGAGATCAACCCCAGCTTCTCCAGTCTATCCACCTAACCTCATCCCTGGAACCATTCTCGTAAATCTTTTCTACACCCTCTCTAAGGCCTTCACATCCTTCCTAAAGTGCGGTGCCCAGAATACTCCAGTTGAGGCCAAACCAGTGTTTTATAAAGATTCATCATAATTTCCTTGCTTTTGTACTCTATGCATCTATTTATGAAGCCCAGGATCCCGTATGCTTTTTTAACTGCTTTCTCAACCTGCCCTGCCACCTTCAATGATTTGTGCACATATACCCCCAGGTCTCTCTGTTCATAAGAATATAAGAAATAGGAGCAGGAGTAGGCCTTACGGCCCCTCGAGCCTGCTCCGCCATTCAATAAAATCATGCCTGTTCTTTGACCTCAACTCCACTTTCCCGCCTGATCCCCATAGCCCTTGATTCCCCTAGAGACCAAAAATTTATCTCAACCTTGAATATACTCAAAGACTCAGCATTCACAGCCCTCTGGGGTAGAGAATTCCAAAGATTCACAACCCGCTGAGTGAAGTAATTCCTCCTCATCTCAGTCCTAAATGGCCGACTCCTTATCCTGAGACTAGGCCCCCTAGTTCTAGACATTCCAGCTAAGGGAAACAGCCTCTCAGCATCTACCCTGTCAATTCCCCTCAGAATTTTATATGTTTCAATGAGATCACCTCTCATTCTTCTAAACTCCAGAGAGTATCGGCCCATTCTACACAATCTCTCCTCATAGGACAGCCCTTTCATCCCAGGAATCAATGTAGTGAACCTTCGTTGCACCGCCTCCAAGGCAAGTATATCCTTCCATTGTTGGAATTTCCATATTTTATTGGAATTCCCAAATTTTGTAGGGTTTGACCCCAAATACAGAACAAATCTGTCAACACAAGCACTCCTCCCACCCTGGAGCAGCATCTTGTGCCAATAGAGCGCTAACAGTGACTGAAAACTCCTCTGTTTCTGCCAGTAATTCTCATTAAACGGTGTTGCACTGTGACTGGATCTATACATGTACGGTATCAAAGTGTCACCAACTTACCAACTGCTGCCATTTTTTAGGACTTTCCCAATTATTAATCCTTTGTCCTAAACCTTGATTTTGGCCTTTTATTTTGCTTAAAATATACCGCTTTATCTCTTTTTTTGTCTCATAGCGACCCTTTTATCTTCCTCTCTTTCACTTCCTTCCCAGTTGTTCCTATTGTGACCCTGTTTGGTCTGTTCTGTGTGGGTGTGTGTGTGTATGTCCTATTGCCTGAGACTCTGTTTGGGTTCCCATCTCCTCCTACTCCCATTTTAACTAAGAACGTAAGAAATAGGAGCAGGAGTAGGCCATACGGCCCCTCGAGCCTGCTCGGCCATTCAATGAGATCATGGCTGATCTTCGACCTCAAATCCACTTTCCCGCCCGATCCCCATATCCCTTGTATAGAAACAGAAAAATGCTGGAAATACTCAGCAGGTCAGGCAGCACCTGTGGAGAGAGAAACAGAGTGAACATTTCAGGTCGATGACCTTTCATCAGAACTGACCATATCACTTGATTCCCTTAGAGTCCAAGGGGGAGAAATTCGTTATCACCCCATTTGGGGCGCTAAATTTTGAAATCGTGAAAAATTAGCACCAGGCGCTAATGAGTCTGAAGTTTCCCTAAATTGGCTTTTAGCGCTCCTGAGAAAAGCTGGAGCACTAAATCAAGCGCTGATGACCTAAGTAGAGCGCTACAGGGGCGCTACCAGCAGAGCGATAATGAATTTCAGGTGCTATGCAATCGGGAATGATCCGTCACACTGGCCCCTTCCAGCTCTTAAAGGGGAGGTTGCATCATTGTGCAGATCCTCATTATCAGCATTGCTGGCTGTGAAGGCGACCTGCAAGCAACTCAATCCCCTGATCGTGATGGCTGATCCCACTCCCAGGGAGAGAGCTCATCGTTTCACGGATGGGGCATTGGAGGCATTGGTCGCGGGAGTGGACCGAAGGAGGGCAGTGCTGTTCCTGGGCACTGGAAGGAGGCCATTGCTCCAGGTCTTCAGGGCAATGTGGAGGGACGTGGCCCAGGAGGTCTCAGCCAGTAGTATGGTGGAATGCAGCCTGACACAGTGCCGGAAGAAATTCAATGACCTCAGTCGGGTGGTCAAGGTGAGTACATGCTTCAACAGGTTCTACATACAACCATCTGAACCTCAGTCTGTGCACACTACACAAACAACAACACCGCCACCACTCACCCACCAAATATCTTCACCTACTCAAACTCACATCCACATCTCACGCCTTGCCTACAATCACAGCTATTCAACTACGGCAGGCATATCTCCCAAACACATAGCTGGACTCTGACTCACACATATTCATTTCTCTTGCAGGCCAAGATGGCCCACAATAGGAGGGAGCAGCAGAGAACAGGCGGGGGTGATGCGCAGCTCCAGCAGCTTTCAGACCTGGAGTAGCGAGTGCTGCGACTCATTGGGCAGCAGGTGGTGGGCGCCGTGCCCTCGACAATGTCGACCCCCTTGGGGGCAACAACGGTATGTTCATCCCCTCTCCTTCTCTCATCCTACTTCCCCCTCACACCACAAGCCTTTCCCAATTTCCAGCACCTGATACTGTCTGCATTCCTTGCTCCCTTCCTGCCCCCCTTCCCTCACCTTAACGCGAGTCTTGTGCCTTTATGCTTTCACAGAATCAGCAACCAGGTGACCAGCCTGTCCCTGAGCCTCCCAGTGAGAGTGAGGAAGGAGAAGAGGAGGAGGAGGAGCAAAGCACCGCGTCACTGCATCTCTCACCCGCAGGCACCACCTCAGATACTGGCACTAAGCGATCTTTAGAGGCAAGTTTAGTAGGGGGGTCTGCATTGGGTGATGCACCGGGGACGAGTGGGCTGCAGCAAGGCCGGGGGAAAGGGTAGCTCGGGAGCCAGTTCCCCGGAGGGTGCATTCGCGCATGACTTTTGCTGCACAGGACTCAGATGAGGACCTCGATGGGGAGGCGTTCACAAGAAGGGTGATGGCCATGCACACCGAGATGATAGGTGCAATGGCAAGGGTGCCTGAGAGCCTCTCGGTAATGGTAAGGAGCGCAGAGGAGTCTGTCTCCAACATTGCACAGAGCTCTGCACACACCATGGAGTCCATCATTTCCACTCTGCAGAGGATGGTGGACTCCCAGAGAGACCGTGGGGATCCAGACCTCATGACGCATGTCATAGGTGATGTGGTAGCTTCCATTGCAGCACAGGCGGAAGCCATGCAACATCTTAGTGCTATAATGCAGTCAATGGTTGCTGCCATTGAGTCTCAGACTGCTCCCATGCAGTCTTAGCTTGATGCCACACAAGCTCTGACTGCTGCCATCGTCGCTGGGTCCACCACAGTCCATCAGGGATCCCACGGTGTCGCAGCAGCTCACCAATCTGTGCTCCAGCAGATTGGTAGGAATGCTGAGGTGCTGCCCCGGAGGAGTGGCAGTGGGTCAGTGGAGCAGGAAGCTGCTGTCCTCTCTCAGGATGACAGCATTCCTGCTTCCACCACTGCCACTCCGCCATTGCACTTGTCGCTGCCTGTCATCCAGCCAGCCCAGACTGCCACCGCTCATCCTGAGGTGATGCAGTCTACAGCCCAGAGCTGGTTGAGGGTGTCATGCAAAGCAATCTGAAGTCTCCCACATGGACACTCAGTAGCCTTCCACCAGCCCTGCTGCAGCCACTGGGGGGACACTACGTAGGAGCAGTAGATTAGGGAAAGGCACTGTAAAGAGGGGAAGTAAGGGTTTGCACAATAATGATTAGTTAATATTGTTGCTGCATATATGTGGTTGTTGAATTTGGATAAATTTATTATTGGAATGTTGCAAATTTGGGCCTGTCTCATTTCAGCTTTGGGGTGTGGTGTGGAATGAGAAATTGATGGAATGATGGGAACGTGCTGAGCAACCGGGAAGTGGCCTCCAATTCATTGGAACCGAAGTCTGATGAGGCTGTCGCGGACCGCCCTTCCACAAGGCCGATTGAGTGGCGGCCTCCTCCATCGCTGATGCTCGTGCTCCTGTTCCTCCTTCTCCTCCTCGTCCTCATCCTCGTCCTTGTCCTCATCCTCCTCCTCTCCCTCTTCCTCCTCCTGAGGTGGTGCGGCTATGCCTGGTGGCAATGGCTGGGCCCACATGATGGCCAAGTTGTGCAGCATGCAGCAGACCACGATGAAAAGTGACACCCGCTCAGCTAAGTACTGGAGGGCTCCTCCCGAGCGGTCAAGGCAGTGGAACTGTTGCTTGAGCACTCCAATGGTCTGCTCGATGATGTTCCTGGTGGCAGCATGGCTCTCATCGTATTAGTGCTGGGCACGATTGCTGGGGTTGCGGAGGGGAGTCATGAGCCAGGTGGAGAGCGGCTAGCCCTTGTCTCCCAGCAGCCAGCCGTGAGCTTGAGGTGGTGGCTGGAACAGAGCTGGTACACCGGGCTGGCGCAGGATGAAGGCATCATGACTACTGCCAGGATAGCGGGCATTGACGGTGAGGTTGCACACCAACTGCACAGTAAGTGAGTGGTAGCCTTTGCGGTTACAGAATACCTCAGGATTGTTACGGGGTGCCCGCAGAGCGACATGGGTGCAGTCAATGGTGCCCTGCACCATGGGGAAGTCCGCTATCCTGGCAAAGCCACATGCACACTCACGTTGCTTCTCTCTGGTCATGGGGAAGGAAATGTAGTCCCTTCTCCTTCTGTAGAGAGCCTCTGTGACCTCGCAGATGCAGCAATGGACGGCGAACTGCGAGATGTTCGCTATATCTCCTGTTGCACACTGGAAGGATCTGTTGGCATAGAAATTGAGGGCGACGGTGACCTTGACTGCCACTGAGAGAGCCGTGGTGCTCCTGATGTGAGGCTCGAGGTCTGGCTGCAGGAGGCGGCAGAGCTCTGTGACCACATCCTTGGTGAAGCGGAGCCTTCTAAGACACTGTCCCTCAGTGAGATTGATGTAGGAGAAATGCTGCCGGAATACCCTGGGAGGGTAAGGCCTCTTGTTGAGAGCCCTGTTGGCCCTCCACCCTCCGGCCACATTTTGCAATCGCTCTCTCTGCCTCTGCTGCCTCTGATGTTGACACTGGAGCACGAGGTCCAGTGCCAGTACAGCCCCCATTGAAGTATGGAAATGTTGCACTTTCAAATCTCACCTAAGTGAAACTGAATAATTTTCCTGAGGCAGAAGACTCCTCCAACTGAAAAACGCTGAAATCGCTCAAAACACCCCTGTCAAACTGACAAGGCCACATTCTTTGCTGACTAAAAATAAACCGGATGTTGACGCCTTTATATAATGCTCCTCCAGCGCTCTTCCGACTGCAGACCGCCTCCTCTACCTGTCGTTGCTAATGGCAGGCGCTCAGGCAGGGGGGCGCGAGTGAATTTCTGAGCCGGGGCGCTACTGGGGCACTGCGCAGCCGGATGACGTCACGATCTCCGGCCGCAGGAGAGCGTGGCACTAGTGCGAACCGCCACTGCAAACCTCCACTTCAATTTCACGGGCATCGGTACTATCACCGCGCCCAGTCGCTATGCCGGTAACGCCCCGTTAGCGTCCCCAGAGGCGCTAACGGGAGGCGCAAAGGTACTCAATTTCTCCTCCCCAAAAAATCTATCTATCTCAGCCTTGAATATACTCAACGACTCAGCATCCACAGCCCTCCGGGGTAGAGAATTCCAAAGATTCACAATCCTCTGAGTGAAGAAATTTTCCTTAACTCAGTCCTAAATGATCGACCCCTTATCCTGCTCCAATTACTCGGCTCCAGTTTCCTCTTTCTCTCCTTTCTCACAGACCATGCTCCTAGATCATCTATTCCAATGTTTCTCAGACCTCTTTGGGTGGAACTCTGTTTCAAGGAGACTAAATAGATTTGATTTCGTTTTTTTTCCAATTTCAGGCACCACACTTACGAACCAATTGAGTAAAAAATGAGTAGGTTCTGCAAAAAGGGAGCCACAGAATGCTGAGCATCCCTTACATCAAACGAGATGCACGGCTTCTTATCTTAGGAATTCTCTGACAATGTAAACCGTAGTCAACAATTTCCAGTTTGAAAGCCCAGCCCTCTTCGAGCCCCGGGTCGCAAACATACCTGACTGGGAAACGAGGCAATTTAGGCTGTGTGCTGTGGACTCGATTGTACTGGGACTAGACTGAGCCCGATACATAATTTAACAGGAGACCTTTGACCTTCTGTAGCTGTAGAGCTCAGTCAATTTCTATTGATCGCACGGGAACTCTTGTATCTGTGGGGACGGGTGCAGCACATTCGCAGTGTGGGCCAGCCAAGCTAAGTGCACCGCGTTAAAACAAAAAGAATGAGTTAACAGTGCCACGCGAGGTTAATAAAACTGACAGTAGCATACATCAAACCGGCAGCTCACTGTAAAATTTACAGCCCATTTGTCTGCTGTCAGGGTAGGCATGTCAGAACTGGGCACAGGCAAGTACATCATTCTTGAGGGGAGGAAGCCAACCTCGCCAGCTCATTCAGGAGAGTTCTTGGCTAGTCTCGAAGCAAACTGGGGGTGGGGAAATACCCTAACCGCTTCGCCAGCCTCCCGTCATATCTCCAACGGGGTTCCTGCGGAACCGCTGGGAAGAAGGTCAGGGTACGCCCGGTCCCAATTTAAGTTGGATTTCCTGCTTGGCTTGGTAAGGGGTGGATCCTCCTCCAGACCAGACCAGACCAGACCGGGACAGGGGGCGGGCTGGGAGACTACCCCAGGCTGGGAGCTCTGGCTTTTGCAGACCATGCGGGAGCCAATCTAACACTGGAGGCCAGCACACCCAGTGACATGAGGCAGAAATGCGCGGGAAGGGGGCGGGAATGAAATTCTTCAACAGAATGCAGACACCCGCCCCAGAATTCAAAGTGTGTTTGATTTGGATATTCAGGATAGCGTGAGATGAAATATCTTCTGGCGTGAGATAAATAGGGAGCCGCTGTCAATAATGATGGTGTAGAGAGGGCACGTGACATCGAACCAACTGTTTAATAATCTAAGAGGAGGCTGAGGGGAGATTTAATTGAGCTGTATAAAATTATGAGGGGTCTAGATAGAGTGGATAGGAAGGACCTATTTCCCTTGGCAGAGAGGTCAATAACCAGGGGGCATAAATTTAAAGTAATTGGGAGAAGGATTAGAGGGGAGTTGAGGAGAACTTCTTTCTCCCAGAGGGTGGTGGGGGTCTGGAACTCACTGCCTGAAAGGGTGGTAGGGGCAGAAACCCTCATCGCATTTAAAAACTACTTCGATATGCACTTGAAGTGCCGTAACCTACAAGGCTCTGGACCAAGAGCTGGAAAGTGGGATTAGGCTGGAGAGCTCTTTTTCGGCCGACCTCCTTCAATGCTGTAATATGGGGGAGAAATTCGGTTGATAGCGCCACCGATTAACGCCTAAAGAGGCCGAGAAGTGGGGCGCTAGCCAATTTCCAGGCGGCCGCAAGGCGCCTAGCGCCTCGCCCCATATTGAGCATGCATTTAGCACCGGCGCTTTTAGCGCCCGCTCATGGGCGCAGGCTGATTATGACGTCATTTGAGTGTGCAACGCCTTTTGGGTGCCCTGGCCCGGAAATTCAGTGGCGCCCCCCTCCGTAGCACCTGGCGCTAATAGTGACAGCTTACCTGGGCCTTACCAAGTCACTCTCGGGCTGGAGGAGCGTTATTTAAAGGGGACTGGTGTGGTTTAAAAGCGGCAGCCATTTTTGGATCACAACTTCCTCGAGAGCTACAAAGAGTTGCTGAGCTGCACACTGAGAGCCATTTGACCACTGAGCCAGCGCAGGCAGATGATCTTCAGCCTTCTGACCATCACCTTGCTGTTGGTGAGCCTTGACAACGGGGAACCTTCCTGTGGGCACTTATTATGGGGGCTGCATTGGAGGGGAACGTCCTGCTGCTGAATCATCTGGAAAGGGCACTGAGACGCAGGGAGAGGGGGGCGGGCATGGCCAGACGGAGGAGGGCCAACAGACGTCGCCACAGCAGACCTTACGCTGGCAGGGTTATCCGACAGCAGTTTTCCTACATGAACATGCCGGAGGAGCAGTGTGTCAGAAGGCTGCGATTTAGAAAGGAGGTGGTGACTGAGCTGTGCCAGCTGCTTCAGCCAGATCTGCAGCCTCAGATAAGGTGCAGGACATCTCTGTCGGCAGCTGAGAAGATGGCTGCTGGCCTGAACTTCTACACGAGCGGCTCTTCTCAGGCTGCGCGTCAGAGGCTGATCAGAAGTAGCTTCTAGGCCCCTCTCACGGAATGCTTGCTGCCATTCCAAGAACAGGAATGGAACCGGTCTGATACCCCCAAGCCTGTGAAGGGTAAGATGCATGTAAATAGCAGGCATGGCCATTGTAAATGAAGAAAGTGTTTCATTACACAAAATGTGGTACCTTCAAACATGAGAAAGCTATGGCAACAGAAAGCAAAATTAATACATTGACACATAACTGCCTCTCACTCTCACACCCGGGAGACTGTCCAAAACATAAATCACATTCCGACCATCTTCCTTGGCCTTGATTCCACTGCATCAACCAAAGCATCCAATGCCCCATCAGTGAGGCGTTCCGCCCTCTGCCTCACCCTTTCCATGTCTTGCTAGGCTGGTGCGCCACAGGTAGGCTACCACCGCTTTGAAGGCCTACAAGGCAGTGAGTGTGTCTGGTGATGCCAATTGACCTGCCCCTTTAAGAGCTAGCCGGCGCCACTGTGTCTCAGGGAAAGTGATTATTGACAGCACCCTCGCTGCGCCCCGCCGCGGCGAAATTGGGTTGCGCCGCCAGGTTAGCGCCTTAGGAGTAGCATGCAGTGCCTGATCTAGCGCCGCAATCACCTTTAGGGGCGCTGCAACCCAATATCGCGCTAGGTGGCGCTAAATTGCGCCTGGCGCTAGGCTTTGCGCTTCGCCAGAACTAGCGCCCCAAACGCGGCTATACCGAATTTCTAGGCCTATGATTCTTTACCATCTGAACTGCGGATTCAAAGAAATTTGCAATCCGCACTCTCGGAATTTGAGGTCTGACTCCTCAACCTCAATTTGCAGTAACTGTATATCGGCCATTCTTCACAAACAGCTAGGGACAAGAGATCAATTTTTTATGGTCTGAATTTCATTGGGATCTGTGTTAATGAGGCTGATCTGACTCTTTGCCCAATTCGAAACATACAACCCGGTTGCAAGTTTGAAGCATTCGCTGTACCTTTTGAGGTTGACTGTAGATCTTTCCCATTATCTTCATTTATCTTGCCCTCCAGAGAGTACAGCACACTCCGCACATCATTCATGTTGGCAGAAATGTTTTCCACCTTCTTTCGCAGTAGGCCCAGTTTAATTTCCTGATTATACAGCTTGTCACTGAATTTCGCTGTTAATGCTTTAAAACATCAAAATGATCCATTAAAGTTATGATTGATTGGGTTACGTCTACACACACATTTCGAGCACAATGTGTAATTATATCAACAATGGCAGAAAGGGGATTACCTCCTGTGAGAGACTGTGTTTACTATTTAAAAAATATATCGGGTTTTTTTTTGGATCAATCAAGGACTCTTGTTACACTTTGTGCCTTTTTATATAAAAAGCTGCTACACCTGCAATGTGAAATTTGCATTTTGAACATATTCCGCAAATAAAGCGCAGATATCTTCCCGAACGTAGCAAATGTATTTGATTTGAATGTCAAGATACTGTAAGGTGAAATATTCCCTGGTGTGCACCGAATAAGGGTCTTGCTGTCAATCATGATTACATTGCAAGGGACACAAGACATGGAAGCAGCTGGTTAACTGTCTCATTCAGTGACATTCTCCCTGGACCCCGTCGTGATGGATTGAAGGGGCCTCCTTTATCATACAATTTAATTCTTTTTATTGATTTTTAAAGCAACTTATCAAAATATCTCTTCCCCCCCCCCCCGCACCAGTCTCTCTTTCTCTCTCTCTCTCCGCCCGCCCCCCCCCCCACTCTCTCTCTCAAAATCATGAGGGGTCTGGACAGAGTAAATAGAGAGAAACTGTTCCCATTGGCAGAAGGTTCGAGAACCAGAGGACACAGATTCAAGGTGATTGGCAGAAGATCCAAAGACGACATGAGGAAAAACTTTTTTACGCAGTGAGTGGTTAGAATCTGGAATGCACTGCCTGAAAGGGTGGTGGAGGCAGATTCAATCGTGGCTTTCAAAAGGGAGTTGGATAAGTACCTGAAGGAAAATAATTTGCAGGGCTCCGGAGAAAGGGCAGGGTGAGTGGGACTAGCTGAAGTGCTCTGCCAGAGAGCTGGCACGGGCTCGATGGGCTGAATGGCCTCCTACTGTGCTGTAACCATTCTATGATTCTATATATTATCGGCTCCCCCGACTAAAATATTTCAAAATAGGGATGGATTGCAGGGGGAATAAAAACCTCAAAAAATGTCCACAAAAGGCGCGCGGGAATGGCAGATTTAGGAATTTTTGAAGAGGGATGCAAGCACTGAAGGATCGAGATTTATTTACTGAGATATGGTGGGGATTTTGATTTCCAACACCAGATTTGGTGGAGTTTCGGGCAGTTTGGAGCTAAAACTATAAATTTGTCTTCAAGCCAAAAAGTAATTATTCTAAATAACAACAGAAAATGCTGGAAAAACTCAGCAGGTCCGTGGAGAGAAATTTGAGTTGACGTTTCGGGTCGAACCCTTCTTCAAAACTGGAAAGAAAAGAAAATAGATCGAAGGCAGGGCTGCGATCAGACAAAAGAAGTAAAAGAAACAAAAGAGTTATTCTACTCGGGTCTATTTTAATCTGATTATGCTACTGCGAGGGGCCTTGGGATGTTTTTCTGTGTTAAAGGCACGATATAAATGCAAATTGTTGCTGCAAATCCATTGGCCCAGATTTTGCTGTCAAAATAACAGTGAGGCTAATGGCGCTAATGGTACAACAACTTCAGGCAAGGGATAGAGGCGTGGTTAAACAGGGATATCCAAAAGTTACTGTCTAAGATGCGCCACTCCGCCCTTAGCTTTGCAAAACCGACATCTCCCTGTCTGCCTCATTATTGAAATGCATTGAATAGCGTGAAGTTGCTGTATTTGCGTGGTAGATACTGACATGAATCTTGTCATTCATGTGGAAATGACTTATGAAATAATACTGGGTGGCCTGCTGGTGGCGCTGTCCAGGGAGAGTATAAATACTCGGGCATGGGCCCAGCTTGCTCAGGACATTCTTTAACAGGAACTAGTGAAGGACACAACTAGATCTCCATGTTGAAAAACAGTTGATTAAAGCTTTGTTTAATACTCAGACCAAGTGCCTAGTAGTTTTCTTACGTCAGATACAAACTAAACTCACCACAGAACGTTAAGTCTTGTCCATTACAGTCTAAGTACCATTTCAACGACATGATAAGTGTTAATCACTGCCGAACGACCTCTCTGGCACTGGAAAATTAATTATTACAAGTGCAGAGTCTCATTCCTTCAGGTTTTAATTGTTGTTGGAGATTTTAATAACGTTAAATTTTATATTTTTTTCTTACGTTTTCTTTCTGTCTCTTTTTCTCTCTCTCTCTCTTAAGCCAATCTTCTTTCCCTCTCTTTATTTCTCTTTCTGTACTTAATTTGACATCAAATTCACCCATTCTAATTTACAGTTCCTTCTCAGTCCTTGCGCTGTTAATTTCACAATCCTTCAATTGGATTGGTTAGGGAGATGAACAGCTGCCTGCCCTGTTCACTCAGGTCTCAGATGCCCAGTCTCCCTCGCTGTGATGTTATCCGCTCGCACTTTCAGCAACTTGCCACGCAAAAAATTAAAAAAGCTAAAAGTGCCAGGGTAGGTAGTCTAACTAACGACAGACGCTATAAGGTGCCCTGCTACAGTTAATTATGGCCCACTGTAATAACAGTTTTTTCCAGTGAAGGAGCAGAAACCTGAGCCCGCGGAAGCAGACCAGGTACTGGAATTGGGGCTGGACAGCAGCGAGTATAAGCCCCGCCTTTAACCTAAACCACCTGTCAGAAACAGGGCGGGTTCGGGTTGGGCGCTCATTTTAAACCTTGCCCAATTTTCCCCTCCTTTCACTTCAAATCGAACCGGGGGTTAAAACGGGACTCGGAAGATAGTATCCATTTGTTTAAAAAGGACACTTTTGACACTTGTGTCTATAGTCTGGGTGCAAAAGTTAGATTTGTTACGGCTTGAATCATGTTGAATAGCTGATCTTCATGACATGATCAGATATTTCCCGTTTGTTTCATGTGTGCTTTGCTTTTTTTTCCCCAGTTTGTCTTATGTGGACTTTCCTTGGTCCTGTAATCAGATGTTTCCAATTTAGAAACAAAAAATAGGAGCAGGAGCAGGCCATTCGGCCCTTCGAGCCTGCTCCGCCATTCAGTATGATCATGGCTGATCCTCTATCTCAATACCATATTCCCGCTCTCTCCCCATACCCCTTGATGCCTTTTGTGTCTAGATGCGATTTGTTTTGTGTCCTTATTTTGTATCGGTACTAATTAAATTAACAGGTTTGAAGAAAACTGCTTTCACAGCCATATGTGGGTCCCTCAACACCGTATGAATTTTAGCGTTTCATCATTTTGCATTAGAGTTAAAAACTTGCTTTGCTAAAGGACTGGGAATTAGTCACAGGACCATATTAAATATATTCTAGAACCATATCAGAGTTGGGCTTCTTCGTGACCTAACCCCCTCAAGTCTCTCTGCACCGTGACTTTTCCGCTGAGCCTGAATGCCATCAAGCTCAAACGGAGCTACATGTCGTGATGCCCCAACCCCACGTAGCACAGGAAATTTGAGTAGGGGGTGTTGTGTAATGATTTTTGAACAAGATCGAACAAAGCAGTGGTTGGTTCCTAATGCTGACTGTCTACATAGGAACAAGAAAAGGTCACTCAGCACCATGAGCCCATTCAGTTGAATCATGGCTGATCTGTATCTCGGCTCCATTTACCCGCCTTCGTTCCATATCTCATAATACCCTCACCCAACAAAAAATCTAGCGATCTTAGTTTTGAAATATTCAATTGACCCCCACCCCACCCCCCCAGCAGCCATAACAACCTTTTGGAGGAGAGAGTTCTAGGTTTCCACTACCCTTTGTGTGAAGAAGTGCTGCCTGACATCACCCCTGACCGACCTAGCTCTAATCTTAAGGTTACGCCCCCTTGTTCTGGACTTGCCCACAATAGAAATAGCTTATCTCTATCTACCCTAGCAAATCCTTTAAACATCTTAAACACCTCAATTGGATTACCCCTTAGATCCATCTACATAGAACACAGGCGATTAACGTACATGCCCAGGCCTTGGAACTGAATAAGTGCAGCAACCAGTCCGCTTCTGCAGAAAGGTCTTTCTCTGTAACGAGTCTTCTTCATAACCACAATTAATTATTCGGTCTCAAGATAAAAAAAAATAATGCAGTGTGTTCCTGACCTGGATCATGGTGCGGTTGAGGTTCCTGGGGTATTCCAGCTGCAGCTGTCTGACTCTCAGCTTGATTCTCCTCCGCTTGTCTCTTTAAAAGTTGGTCTACGCATAACACAGACGTTTGTTAACTAGTCTTAAAGATCGCAAAATAACACTGTTTTATGGAGCAAGCACTAACATCTTTCTGTCACCATATGCACATGCTGCATGAACACAGGGCACTGAGCAAGGTTCTATCTGCATCACCGTTGCCCCTGTAGAGTCAGGGTTGCCAAGCCTCCAGGATTGGCCCTGGAGTCTCCAGGAATTGAAGATGAACCTCCTGGACACTGCTGGCCAGCAAAACCCCGGGAAAACAATCACAGGGGTGCCAGCAAAACCCTGGGAGAACAATCACAGTGGCGCCAGCAAAACCCTGGGAGAACAATCACAGGGGTTCCAGCAAAACCCTGGGAGAACAATCACAGGGGCGCCAGCAAAACCCCGGGAGAACAATCACAGGGGTGCCAGCAAAACCCCAGGAGAACAATCACAGAGGTGCCAGCAAAACCCTGGGAGAACAATCACAGGGGTGCCAGCAAAACCCCGGGAGAACAATCACAGGGGTGCCAGCAAAACCCCGGGAGAACAATCACAGGGGTGTTAAAAAAAATTGTGTGTGTTTTTTTCATTTTTGTTCATTCGTTCTAAAAGTATTGCAGAAGGCGCAAAAGAAATGGCTGTTTGACTGGGCAGGGGTGGTTGGAGGTGAGAGGTCATGTGGTAACTCCAGGGGTTGGATTTTCATTGAGGAGGCGGGTAGGAGGCGGGACTACAACTTTCGGGGTTGTAGTCCCACCTCCATCGAGTTCTAGCCAACCCACACGATTTTGACTTGATTGACCTTGTTGAGCCCGCCTAAGGGCCACCCGGCAACAGGTGACGTCACAGATTGATATTTGATCTGTCAAGAGCTTTTGACAGATGAAATATCAGTGTTTCACAGCTGTTTGAAGCTGTCAAACACTGACAATCTGTACTCCAGGTTAATTCCTTCCTCTCAGGATGATTTAGAGATCTCCCCGGAACAGAAAGCTGAATGCTGCAATTTTTGACAGATCGCGGCCATTCTGCTTTCTGTGCCGGTGAGATGAGGTACTCCCGAGACCTGAAGGAAGGAAGGCTGTAAAGGTAAGTACATGTAAGTAAAACTTCTTTAAACACTTTAAACACACCAAACACACTTACCTCTGCACTCATGCACCCATCACTCACCTGAACACCAGACATCTCGACCCCTCCAAGCCCTTCATCTCGACGGCCCACCTCGCTAACTTGGCGTGGTTTGGAGCCATCAGGAATCCCACATTTCACCAATGAAAATAGGGATTAGGCTAAAAACTGCCTGTTAACTACCTGTTAACAGGCAGTTAATTGACATTAATCCCCTTCCCTCCTCGGGGAGGCAGGTCCCAGAGCGGGTCGGGTACCCGCCTCCTTTGAAACTGGCAAGGAGGCGGGTTGGGGGCGGGATGGGTTCATGCCCCCCGATTTCGGGATTTTAACCCCCCCACATGCCTCCAATCCCGCCTCCACGGCCCAATGAAAATCCTGCCCCAGGAGTACGTCTCATCAGAGATAGCAACCCGAGGTAGAGTGAAACACTAAATGAGGGTCGAGCAGCACAAGGAAGTCACCGTGAGCTGCAGCTGGTGCTGGAAAGCTCGACTTCAGAAACCACTATAACCAGTAAGCCGAGAACTCGAAATGAACAGCTGGCGCTTGTTGGAACAGATTGCAGAGTGTAGCCCAACAAACAGAGCGCTGCTCACATTAGCTCAGTAAACCACATGAATATTCAGCGCCCTGAGTTTCTGCTGGCGCAGATTTAGGATGGGAAAATTCGGCTGTGGAAATATTCCGCTGGCCCCTAGATTTGACACTGGAAGTGACGGAGCCCCCTTGAATACATCCACCCAAATATTAAAGAAAGACGTGTGTTTTCTACAGCGCCTTTCACCACCTCAGGACATCCCAAAGTGCCCGACAGCCAATGACGTGCTTCTGAAGTGTAGTCACTGTGGTAATGTAGGAAAAATATACGAATATTCAAACTGCGCCCTCCAGCATTGCTATGGTGGGCAGGAAGGAATTTCAATTTTGAAGGTTCCCCCTCCCCCTCACCAAAGGAATACAATCAATCACCCCACAAAATTCAAAACTCCTGAGAAAGGAAGAACAAACTTGCATTTGCAAGGAAGGACTGCAAATTAGGCCGAGTCCTAGCCTCCATTGGCAGTTTCTGCAGAGGCCTCTTAGGGACGGAACCTCTCCCTACCCCAAGCAAAAGCAGCAGGGGCAGGGATACCCAGGCCGGACGTTCCCATGTGCCGAGCATGGTAGGACATCCAAGGCCCGTTACAGGAAACTCTTTTTTATCTGGCACTGACGGGACCGGCGTGGTGCCGGTTTATCAACAAGTCTGGATTACAGAGAGGTATAGTTAAAGGTACGAGAGCCCCGTACACAGCCACAGATCCAGACGTCCCTGTTGCATAGCAACAGGTGCAAGAACCCCGGTTACACGGCCACAGATCCAGGAACGGCCACTAATATGAAGTAAAACTTACCTGAACCTACTCCTGAATTTTGCCAGTTAACAGAGATTTCCGGTTATTTAGGTGCCGGTAAATCGAGAGTTTCCTGTATATTGAAAAATGATAGACCTGCATTTCTATAGCACCTTTCACGACCACCGGACATCTCAAAGCGCTTTACAGCCAATGAGGAGCTTTTGAAGTGTAGTCACTGTTGTAATGTGGGAAGGAAGGCAGGCAAGCTAGCCTTCCGATCGACGGAAGTGGGACCCACCTTTGGGGTCCAGGTCTCTAACATGGCCTGGATATCCCAAGATTTTGTAATGCTATTCTTGTTTCCCCTTATAAATGGGACCAATGACCACAATGCAGCATGACCATGGCAGGACCCCATATGATAAACCCACCTTCAGCAGACCAAGTACGCAAAGTTGCATTTTGTGGTCTACTCACCATGGGCGGGTGTCTGAGATACATCTCTGAGGACGTGGGAGCCCATCCAATTTTTATAAATGAAGAGATACCCCTGACCCCGTGGGATCAGTGCAGGAGTTCACTGATGGGGTGAAGGCCAAGATCAAAGGTTGGAGTCAGTGAGTGGCACAGCAAGAATGCCCGAAGGAAAAAGGGGGGAAAAAGTGCCGGGGGAAAATAAATAACAAATAAACGAGCAGAATAAGTAAAATTTCAAGATGTTTGCACTATTGTTTACCGTGACACAAAATTGCATTGGTCTCATTAACAATCTTATGGCAAGGGACTGAAGTCTGATCTTGATGGCTGGTAAATACTTGCCATTATCTGCGGTGCTGGTTTAGCATGGTAATTAGAGATGGAATGCCAAGTGATAGCTAAAGTGTGGATGACAATAATTACAAAAACAGCAGGGAGGAATACAAGGCTATAAAAGGTTAGCACTGACATGAATCTTGTCATTCATGTGGAAATGACTTATGAAATAATACTGGGCGGCCTGCTGGTGGCGCTGTCCAGGGAGAGTATAAATACTCGGGCATGGGCCCAGCTTGCTCAGGACATTCTTTAACAGGAACTAGTGAAGGACACAACTAGATCTCCATGTTGAAAAACAGTTGATTAAAGCCTTGTTTAATATTCAGACCAAGTAGTTTTCTTACGTCAAGCACTATGTTCTCCCTCCCATTCTCTTTCTCGCACACACAGTTTTCTTCCTCATCATTATGCGAATTGCTTACGGACTGAACCCAAGTCGGTTCTGAATCTTTACTCTAACACGTGGCCTGAGATAGCGTGACGATGTCTTGCCTGACAAGCAATTTGCCTGCCAAATACTGTGTAATGTATTGTGTGAGATCAATGAATTGCTGTTAAATCTGGTCACACATTTACGCTCTACCTTAAGTGTAAGGGAATGTTCAATTTTTTTTATTCGTTCATGAGATGTGGGCGTCACTGGCAAGGCCGGCATTTATTGCCCATTCCTAATTGCCCTCGAGAAGGTGGTGGTGAGCCGCCTTCTTGAACCGCTGCAGTCCGTGTGGTGAAGGTACTCCCACAGTGCTGTTAGGGAGGGAGTTCCAGGACTTTGACCCAGCGGCGATGAAGGAATGGTGATATATTTTCAAGTCAGCATGGTGTGTGACTAGGAGGGGAACTTGGAGGTGGTGGTGTTACCATATGCCTGCTGCCCTTGTCCACAGAAACCACAGAAACCACAGAAACCCCACAGTGCAGATAGAGGCCATTTCGGCCCATCGAGCCTGCACCGACACATATCCCACCCGATACCCGTAACCCCTACACCAACACATATCCCACCCTATCCCCGTAACCCGACGTATTTAAATCCCCCTAACACTAAGGGTCAATTTATCATAGCCAATCAACCTAACCCGCACATCTTTGGACTGTGGGAGGAAACCGGAGCACCCGGAGGAAACCCACGCAAACACGGGGAGAATGTGCAAACTCCACACAGACAGTCGCCCGAGGCCGGATTCGAACCCGGGTCCCTGGCGCTGTGAGGCAACAGTGCTAACCACTATGCCACCGTGCTGTCCTTCTAGGTGGTAGAGGTTGTGGGTTGGGAGGTGCTGTCGAAGAATTTGCTCCATGTATGGCCTATTTTTCAACAGCAACTTGAATAAATACAGCACTTCTCAGGGTAGATTTTTGTCTTCACTGCCTGGCTGCTAATCTGGAGGGGCAGATTACAGGCCCTTTATAGAACCCGCCTGAATTTTTATTGCATTGATTTCAAGATGAATATCTTCCTCCTCATGTTCAGACAGTCGCCTCAGGGTGTTTCACATTAAAGAAGGAGAAAAAGAAAATGGCGGATGTCGTGCAAGGGGAACAAGCCGGTCAGAGAGAAAGGCCCAAAGCATTTTCAGAAAGGAAGGCGCGGGAAAATAGGCAGCGAGTTCAAGAGGATAAAAGTGTCATGGCTAAACAAATGGCTACCAATGGTAAATATTGGAGAATCGAGGAATAGCCTAAAATTAGAGATGGTGCATGCAGAGATGTAAGGCTTGAGGGGATCAGTGAGGCACGATGGGGGTGAAGCCATGGAGGGATTTGAAAGCACAGATGGGAATTTTGAAGTCACTCGAGGGCAGGGGGAGCCAATGGAGCTTGGAGGGAGCAGAGAAAGAAAGACTTGCATTTATATAGAGCCTTTCATGATGTCCCAAAGTGCTTTACAGCCAATGGAGTACTTTTGAAGTGTAGTCACTGTTGCAATGTAGGAATTGTGGCAGCAATTTGCACACAGCAAGGCCCCACAAACAGCAATGTGATAATCTGTTTTTCTGTGATGTTGTTTGAGGGATAAATATTGGCCCCAGGAGACCGGGGATAACTGCCCTGCTCTTCTTTGAAATAGTGCCATGGAATCGTTTACGTCCACCTGAGAGAGCAGACGGGGCCTCGGTTTAACATCTCATTGGCAAGACGGCACCTCCGACAGTGCGGCACTCCCTCAGTATTGCACTAGAGTGTCAGCCAAGATTTTTGTTCTCAAGTCTCTGGAGTGGGACTGAAACCTAAAACCTTCTGACTCAGAGGTGAGGGAGCTACCGTGGCTGACACACAATAACTTTGCATAAGAAATGCCGGGGCAGTGAAGTTGCTGAGCTGAGTGATACCGAATCACTGGTGTTACTGGTAGGTGATCTGTGTGTTTGTGTTAATAAGCTGCTTTGATTTTAGCATTTATTGTCCTGCCCTTTAATTAGATCCAGGGGAAGTGTTGTGTTTCACACAGGTGGCAGGACAAGTTGATAAAGCTGTTAAAAAGTATACAGGATCCTGGGCTTTATGAATAGTGGCATCGGTTACAAAAGCAAGGAAGCTATGCTGAGCCTTTATAAATCATTGGTTAGACCTCACTAGAGTAATGGGGTCGATTTTCAGTGTGCCGTGGAGTTGGGATTGGAGGCATGTGGGGGGTTAAATTCCCAAATTCGGGGGTCCTGACACCATCCCGCACAAAACCCACCTCCATGTAAGTTTCAAAGGAGGCGGGTACCCGCCCCGCACTGGGACCCGCCGACCCGAGGCGGGAAGGGATTAGTGCCAATTAAGTGCCTGTTAACAGGTAGTTAACAGGCAGTTTTTAGCCTAATCCCTATTTTGAAGGTTGTCGTGTGGGATTCCCGACGGCTCCAAACCACGCCAAGTTAGAGGAGTCGGGCCGTCTGGTTGAAGGACTTGGAGGGGTCGAGATGTCGGTGTTCAGGTGAGTGATGGGTGCATGAGTGCAAAGGTAAGTGTGTTTGGTGTGTCTAAAGTGTGTAAAGAAGTTTAAATTACCTGTACTTACCTTTACAGCCTTCCTTCCTCTAGGTTTCGGAAGTCCATCACTCAGCCAGCACAGAAAGCAAAATGGCTGCGATCTGTCAAAAGTGACAGCCTGCAGCTTTCAGTGCCGGTGAGATTTCTAACTGAGTCTGCGTAGAAGGACTCAGGTTAGAAGTAAGACTGTCAGTGTTTGACAGCTTCAAACAGCTGTGAAACGCTGATATTTCATCTGTCAACACGTCTTGACAGATGAAATTTCAGTCTGTGACGTCACCTGTTGCCGGGTGGCCCTTAATTGGCCTGCTGAGCCCGCTGGGTGGGCTCAACAAGGTCAATCAAGTTAAAATTGTGTGGATTGGCCGCATCTCGATGGAGGCGGGACTACAACCCCAAAAGTTGTAGTCCCGCCTCCTTCCCGACTTCTGAATGAAAATCATCCCCACTGTGTCCAATTCTGGGCACCACACTTTAGGAAGGATGTCAAGGCCTTAGAGAGGGTGTGGAGGAGAGTTACCAGAATGATACCAAGGATGAGGGACTTCACTTATCTGGAGAAGCCAGAGAAGCTGGGATTGCTCTTCGTTAGAACAGAGAAGGTTAAGGGGAGATTTAATAGAGGTGTTCAAAATTATGAGGAGTTTTTGATAGGGCAGATAAGGAGAAACTGTTTCCACTGGTGGGAGGGTCGGTAACTAGAGGACACAGACTTAAGATAATTGACAAAAGAACCAGAGGGGGAAATGAGGAGAATTGTTTTTAGGCAGCGAGTTATGATCGGGAATGCACTGTCTGAAAGTGTGGTGGAAGCAGATTCAATAGTAACTTTTAAAAGGGAATACTTGAAAAGGAAAATGTTTTAATGGGGAAAGAGCAAGGGAGTGGGAAAAATTGGATAGCTCTTTCGAAGAGCAGGCACAAGGGATGGAATGGCCCCTTCTGTGCTGTAAAATGTTAATATTCGATGATAATTTACAGTTATATAGTGCCTTTCATGTCACAAATGTCTCAAGTCCCTTTACAGGTACCAAACAGGAAGCAGGAAAGAAGTTAAAGCCATGGAAGAGAGTGATTGAAGGCATGGTCAAAGAGGAAGGTTTGGAGAAGACTTCTGAAGATGGGGGTGGAGGTGATGAGGTTTGGGAAGTGAGTGCCAGTGAGTAAAAAGAAAAGAAAGACTTGTATTTCTACAGCACCTTTCACGACCTCAGGACATCCCGAAGTGCTTTACAGCCAATGAAGTACTTTTTGAAGTGTAGTCACTGTTGTAATGTGGGAAATGCAGCAGCCAATTGGTGCACAGCAAGCTCCCACAAACAGCAATGTGATAATGACCACATCATCTGTTTTAGTGATGTTGGTTGAGGGGTAAATATTGGCCAGGACAACAGGGAGAACTCCCCTGCTCTTCTTCGAAATAGTGCCATGGGACCTTTTACATCCACCTGAGAGGGCAGATGGGGCCTCGGTTTAACGTCTCATCCGAAAGACGGCACCTCCGACAGTGCAGCAATAGTGTTACAGCCTAGTTTTTTTTTGTACCTAATTCTCTGGAGTGGGACTATGAACCCACAAACTTCTGACTCAGAGGTGAGAGTGCCACCCACTGTGTCACTGTAATGTAGTGAAGTGGAGTGAGGGATAGGGGGGGAAACACATAAGATCAGAGCTGGTAAAGCACCAAATGTATACTGCGACTTAGGATTGGCTACGATTGCAGCGGTTGGCAGGAGTAAGACTGCGGAGGAATTTGAAAACAAGAAGAAGGAGTCATTGGGGGTCACTGACAAAAGCTGAATATGTGGCTTAAATGTGTCAGAATCTGACTGTGTCGGGCACTCTGACTGTTGGCTTAACACTGACCTTTGGGTTGGCACTTAGCACCAGTATATCCGGGGCAGCACTTCCATTCCAATGATGTTACTATTTTGTGCCTCATTCTGTAAGCTGGACGGTTCAGGATCTGATATCTATGAACAGAAACATCCAGAAGGTTAAGTACGGACAACAGCTTTTGATTTTGTGTTTTCTTTAACAAAGCAATTTAAAAAATTTTTTTAGCAATAAGAAGGATAAGGACATAAGAACATGAGAAATAGGAGCAGGAGTAGGCCATTCGGTCCCTCAAGCCTGCTCCGCCATTCAATGAGATCATGGCTGATCTTCTGCCTCAACTCCATTCACCGGCCCTATCGCCATATCCCTTGATGCCCTTACTAGTCAGAAATCTATCGACTTCTGTTTTGAATATGCCCAATGACTGAGCCTCCACAGCCCTCTGGGGTGGAGAATTCCAAAGATTCACCACCCTCTGTGTGAAGAAATTTCTTCTCATCTCAGCCCTGAATGGCCTACCCTTTATCCTGAGGCTGTGGCCCCTGGTTCTAGACTCCCCAGCCAAGGGAAACATTCTCCCAGCATCCACCCTATCAAGCCCTGTAATAATTTTGTATGCTTCAATGAGATTCCCTCTCATTCTTCTGAATTCAAGAGAATACAGGCCTTGTTTACTCAATCTCTTCTCATACGACTGTCCCGCCATCCCAGGAATCAATCTCGTGAACCTTCGTTGCACTCCCTCTATGGCAAGTATATCCTTCCTTAGGCAAGGAGATCAAAATTGTACACAGTACTCCAGGTGTGGTCTCACCAAGGCCCTATATAATTGGAGTAAGACTTCTTTACTCCTGTACTGAAATCCTCTTGTAATGAAGGCCATTTGCCTTCCTAATGGCTTGCTGCACCTGCACATTCACTTTCAATGACTCATGTACAAGGACACCCAGGTCCCTTTGAGCATCTGCATTCCCCAATCTTTCACCATTTAGGAAATACTCTGCCTTTCTGTTTTTTCTACCAAAGTGGATAACTTCACATTTATCCACATTATAATCCATCTGCACTTCCTGCTCAAGCATATGGCTGACAACCTGTCGTACCAGAATCCAGTGGTCATCAAGCAAGTACTAGACTCAAACTGGTACCTGTGGTATCATGGAGGGATATGAGGATAAATTTTGTGAGACTTCGGTCCCTACCCGGCTTGTGGCCTGAGGGGAGTGTAGTTGTAGAACAGGGCATGAAAGTCAGTGTAGCGACTCACAGTGTTCCTATTGCCCTCCCATTACTGACTGGAAAATTAGGAGCACAGGACTGTGCCAGATTCATCTTTCAGGTGAGACGTTAAACCGAGGCCCCGTCTGCTCCCTCAGGGAGACATAAAAGATCCCATGGCACAATTTTGAAGAAGAGCAGTGAAGTTCTCCCCGGTGTCCTGGCCAATATTTATCCCTCAATCAACATCTAAAACAGATTATCTGGTCATTATCACATTGCTATCTGTGGGAGCTTGTTGCTGTGTACAATTTGGCTGCCACGTTTCCTACATTACAACAGTAACTACACTTCAAAAAAGTACTTCATTGACTGTAAAGTGCTCTGGGATGTCTGGTGGTCGTGAAAGGTGCTATATAAATGCAAGTCTTTCTTCTTTCTTCTTCTTTCAGATTCTCCTGCTGAGCAAGACTTCACGTTGGAGTGAAGCCTCATAGAATTCAACTAATAACATGCATTTACCGTGTTGCATTGTGAAATGTTTATGTGGTATAATGTTCTTTACATGACCTGTTCTCTGATAGTTGAAACCATCACCTCCAAGTTCCCCTCCATGTTACACACCATCCTGACTAGGAAATGTATCGTCGTTCCTTCATCGTCGCTGGGTCAAAATCCTGGACCTCCCTCCCTAACAGCACTGTGGGAGCACCTTCACCACACGGACTGGAGCGGTTCAAGAAGAAAGCTCACCACCACCTTCTCGAGGGCAACTCAGGATGGGCAATAAATGCTGGGCTTTGCCAGCGACGCCTGTCATGAATCTTAGCATTCATGTAGAAATGACTCATGAGATAACACTGGGCTGGTGGCGCCGTCCAAGGAAAGTATTAATACTCGGGCGTGGGCCCAGCTTGCTCAGGACGTTTTTGTAACCAGGAACTAGTGATGTAACTGGAACTCATGGTTGTGAAACAGTTGATTAAAGCTTTGTTTTATACTCAGACCAAATGCTTAGTAGTTTTCTTACGTCAACGCCCACATCCCGAGAATGAATATAAAAAAAATAGCTTCCACCATTTTTCCTTGAAAAACCATGAATGATGATCTCTATTGGGATTGACTTCAAGCTTGATGATTTTGCAGCTGTGAGTTTCATCATAAACTGCAGTGAAACTTTAATTTTGCATTAACAAACTGAAGCAGTTATGTTCTTGATGTTAATTAAGCTATTTATAGGATTACTTCGCATTGCTCCTTGTTATGGTAGTTGCCGTTAACTTGATCTTGATTACTAACAGCTGGCTCGTCTTTTAATATCAGATTAATACACCACTAACAGTGCAAGGGCTCGAAATGCCAACAGATTGTATAAATACGGCCAGACTAATGGAAGCTTAATGCAGCCTCTTGGGTGACGTTGTAATACAGAGCAGGTGTTTGGAAGCCATCTGCCTGAAGCAGAGTAAGCACCACCTTCACCGCCATCCTTAACAAATAGCCAACAATAATAGGGAAGCGGTGTGTGATGGGAGGAGAAAATGGTTTCACCACACGGCAAGTCCTGATGTCAGCACTGCCATCGGGGAGGAAGTAAATGGAGGTCAAATTGGAGGGTGAGCTGCTCAGCCCACTCCAGTCCGTCCCCAGCAACTGACGAGAGAGACATTTGCGGAGGGCAGTCAGTAGGTCACCCCACACCCCCCACCCACATCAGCCCCACAACCCCCCGAGATATCTGCGCTCCTCTAATTCTGCCCTCTTGAGGATCCCTGATTATAATCGCTCAACCATTGGTGGCCGTGCCTTCTGTTGCCTAGGCCCTAAGCTCTGGAATTCCCTGCCTTAACCTCTCCGCCTCGCTGCCTCTCTTTCCTCCTTTAAGACGCTCCTTAAAACCTACCTCTTTGACCAAGCTTTTGGTCACCTGCCCTAATTTATCCTTATGTGGCTCGGTGTCAAATTGTTTGTCTTAAAATACTCCTGTGCAGCGCCTTCGGAAGTTTTACTACGTTAAAGGCGCTATGTAAATACAAGTTGTTGTTGTTGTTGCCCTCTCAACAGCGAATGGTATTTGGTCAGCCTAAAAGGGGGAGGGGGAAAGAGAAGGAATGCTGCCCCCAAATAGAAATAAAATTGAATCTAATAAAGCAATAGAAAGGTACTTTTAACTGCAAGGATCAGAGAGAGAGCAAAGACTTGCCCAATGTGAGCAGTTGCACAACAATTTATCGTTGCATCATCCCGCCAATGGCAGGAAGGAATTTGGAGCATTGCTCATTCATCAACATTTGGAGGGTAGGAAGCTGTGCGCCTAGAAATTCGATGGCGTCCCGCCTGTGTTTCGGGCGTTAACTGGGTGCCTGAGCCTTCAATGTGATGGGCGGGAAGCGGATGCTCATCATGAACCAGAAGTGCGCCGCCCGCCATATTGGTATAGGCAAAAAAAAATTAGGTGTCCAGGGACCACGCCTGAAACAGGCGTTAGACTCTTGGCAAAATAGGGGCCTAATGCTCGTTTGAGGCTCCCTGTGGAAAATTGGGTTCAGGCCAACCAGGTCTGTATGCGGCCTAACTGTTGCTTCTTAAAGGACTGCTGGAGGCCGCCACCAGAAAGCTAAGTTGGTAACAAAAAATACCTAGCTGAATGTGGAGCCGTGAGGTGCAGGAGTGATCGTCCCCATTCTACATTTAAAGTATGGGCTGCCGTTGGCCACCGCTCCCACCACCCGATCGCCGCACCGCTGCACCACCCCCTGTCAACTCCCAATTTGACCACACCACCCTCCGATCGCTGCTGCCACTCCATCAGCTCCCCGTCCCTAACCCCCCCCTCCTCACCCTCCCCCCACCCCACCGCCCCCCCCACCAATCGGCCCCTTCCCTGTCGCCTTCCTTTCCCCTTTAAAGACCCAGTAGGTGTCTGAAGCTCGCCGCCGTATTTTAAGAGGCCTGAGGCATAATATCAGGTGAGCCTCGGGCCTACTCGTTCAGGCACGGGGATAGATCCCCGCACCCCGTTTACACCGGCAGGCCAGCGCGAACGAGTTTCTACCTCACTGTGTGTGCAGCGTTGATGTCTGCACTCAAGTAAAGGAAGGAGCCTCCCTAGCTGCCAATGGCAACTCTATTGTCTCTGCTGTCACTCCAGCTGGGTTCAGCTAACTCTGTATACTTGGTGGATCAACCAGAGATCTTCCTGGTCTGTATAGTGAATGCCACATCAAATGGTGCAATTTATCCAGTGAGTCATTGGGGGGGGGGGGGGGAAGGTCAGATGAGGATCTGCAGCGAGAGACTCCACTTCTGACTCCCCAAAGCCCTTCCACCATCTACAAGGCACAAGTAAGGAGTGTGATTCAATAATCTTGGATGAGTGCAACTCCAACAACACTCAAGAAGCTCGACACCATCCAGGACAAAGCAGTCCACTTGATTGGCACCCCATCCACCACCTTAAACATTCCTTCCCTGCACCACCGGCGTACCATGGCTGCAGTGTGTACCATCTACAAGATGCATTGCAGCAACTCATCAAGGCTTCTTCGGCAGCACCTCCCAAACCCTCGACCACTTCCACCTAGAAGGACAAGGGCAGCAGGCGCATGGGAACACCACCACCTCCAAGTTCCCCTCCAAGTAAAACACCATCCTGACTTGGAAATATATCGGCCGTTCCTTCATCGTCGCTGGGTCAAAATCCTGGAACTCCCTCCCTAACAGCACTGTGGGAGCACCTTCACCACACGGACTGCAGCGGTTCAAGAAGGCGGCTCACCACCACCTTCTCAAGGGCAGTTAGGGATGGGCAATAAATGCTGGCCTTGCCAGCGACGCCCACATCCTGTGAATGAATTTTTTAAAAATCTAGACGGCAGCCCATTGCTTTTCCTTCACCGACATGTGGTCGCTATATTCAAAAAATATTTTTACTTATTGTAGACATGAAAAGTCATCCACAATTCTCATAATTTTAAGAAGAACATTGAATTTTCTGGGAGGGGCAGTTAATCCTCCATCCATATATTTTTTTTTATGTGTAGAAATGCTTATCAGTTTTGAAGGGAGGAGAGAGCAAACCGAAAGATAGTCACATAAAGGGTTATGGACGGCAAGAATGACGTCGCTACATTGCACAATATTTTTAATATAGTGCAGATCTCTGAATGTATTGATTAAGGTGTTTTACATGATTTAACGAAATGACCTTACTAACATTATAATGAGAGTTCCGAATGTACCAATATATACTTACGGTAAGATTTGGATCATAAACATTGGACGAGGTTCTGTTCAGTTTAAGGATCAGCGGATACAGATGCAGCAACATTTGACAGATGTGGGTGATGGGGGGTAAATGATGCATCTGTCCACTTGATATTTAATTGTTATCTCTTTACTCATTTCCTGCAGGAAGAACGTTTGATTCAATAATAGCTGCTTTTCATTTCCCTGTCTCGGAGAATAGATTTGATGATTTTTATTGTTTCAAGGTGAATGGATTTGATTGCATTGTGAGAGGAAAAACTGAATGCGTAATTTCGGTCAGGCAAATATGTCAGTGTCGCTGATGATGCATTGTATTTTGAATAGTGGTAACAAGCACAAGCCCCGTTTCAAGGCTTTCTGGATGATTTCTCCTCTGACAGCAACGCCCTACTGGGGCACAGTCCCACTGGCAGCGGGCACCCTCCCACACCTCCTCATCCAAATGGCTGTTATTCACGCTTGATCCTTCACCATAGTCCTGGCAAGGTTGAAAGAAAGAACTTGCATTTATGCAGCTCTTTTCAGGCACTTAGGATGTCCCAAAACGCTTTATAGAAAATAAAGTGCGTTTGAAACGTAGTCACTGTTGTAATGTAGGAAACGTCAATTTGTTTGCGGCCCCCAGTGGAAAATTGAGTCCCATAAACAGCAATGAGATGAATGATCAGGTAATCTGTTTTAGTGATAAATATTGGCCAGGACACCGAGGGGAGAACTCCCCCCGCTCTTCTTCAAAATAGTGCCGTGGGATCTTTTACGACAGCCTGAGAGAGCAGACGAGGCCTCAATTTAACATCTCATCCGAAAAACGGCACCTCCGACAGTGCAGCATTCCCTCAGTACTGCACTGGGAGTGTCAGCCTAGTATATTTGCTCTCAAGTGTCCTGGAGTGGGGTTTGAACCCACGACCCTGTGGTTCAAAGGCGAGGGTGCTACCCGCAGAGCCACGGCTGACACCTATGATGTCGAAGGAGGTGGTGGGGGATTGGTCACAGCAGAGCCCAGTCCGCTCTGCAGCTGAACGTTCGCACACTCGCAGCAGGCGCCACCTTCGGAATCAGGCGCAGGGACCCTGGCCGACCTTTCCCCTCCCGAACCCAGGTCACCTGTAGCACTCAGTAGAGTCAGTAGAGCAGAGCAGGATATGCGCTGGGAATTTCCTCGGGGATTCTCCCGGTCAGCTGCCGTGACAGATCATCGAAAACCCCGTTTGCTCCTCTACGCGGAGGTTTACACCAATCTTCCGCCGATCGGGAGAACACACGAGGAAATATCATAGAATCATACTGAAGAGTAGGAGGCCATTCGGCCCATCGTGCCTGTGCCGGCTCTTTGAAAGAACTCTCCAATTAGTCCCGCTCCCCCGCTCTTTGCTCATTGCCCTGCAAATATTTCTTTTCCACGTATTTTTCCAATTCCCTTTTGGATATTACTATTAAACCTTCTTCCACCACACTTTCAGGCAGTGCATTCCAGGTCGTAACGACTCGCTGCGTAAAAGAAATGTTTTCTTATCTCCCCTTTCATAATTTTGCCAATTACCTTAAATCTGTAACCTCCTGCCAGTGGAAACCGTTTCTCCTTATTTACTCATCAAAACTCTTCATATTGACCCTGCTCATCCAGAGTGGCATTAAAGGCCTTGTATCTTCCTCTTCTTAGGCAGTCCCGCGGAACCGAGGATGACTTGCTTCCACATTAAAAATGAGTTCGCAGGTGGCTGATTAGTCCAATGCAGGACCTACAGTCTCGGTCACAGGTGGGGCAGACGGTGGTTGAAGGGGTGGGTGGGGTGCTTGGGTTGACGTGCGCTCCTTGCGCTGCCTGCGCTTGGCTTCCGCTTGCTCCCGGCGAAGAGACTCGAGGTGTTCGGCGCCTTCCCGGATGCTTCTCCTCCACTTTGTGTGGTCTTGGGCCAGGGATTCCCAGGTGTCGGTGGGGATGTTGCACTTTTTCAAGGAGGCTTTGAGGGTGTCCTTGAAGCGTCTCCTCTGCCCACCTGGGGCTCTCTTGCTGTGCCGGAGCTCCGAGTAGAGCGCTTGTTTTGGGAGTCTCGTATCGGGCATGCGGACAATGTGACCCGTCCATCGGAGCTGATTGAGCGTGGTCAGAGCTTCGATGCTGGGGATGTTGGCCTGAGCAAGAACACTGACGTTGGTGCGCCTATCCTGCCAATGGATTTGCAGGATCTTGCGGAGGCAGCGTTGGTGGTACCTCTCCAGTGCTTTGAGGTGCCAATCTCTGAGGCATACAGCAGGGCAGGTATCACTGCTGCCCTGTAGACCATGAGCTTAGTGCCGGGTTTGAGGTCCTGGTCTTCAAACACTCTCTTCCTCAGGCGACCGAAGGCTGCACTGACACACTGAAGGCGGTGTTGGACTTCGTCGTCGACGTCTGCCCTTGTTGACAGTAGGCTCCCGAGGTATGGAAAGTGGTCCACGTTGTCCAAGGCCTTGTCGTGGATTTTGATAATCGGGGGGCAGCACTGTGTGGCAGGGGCAGGTTGGTAGAGGACCTTTGTCTTACGGATGTTTAGTGTAAGGCCCATGCTCTCGTACGCTTCGGTAAAGGTGTTTACGATGGTTTGGAGTTCGGCCTCCGAGTGAGCGCAGACGCAAGCATCGTCTGCATACTGTAATTCGACAACAGAGGATGGGATGACCTTGGATTGGGACTGGAGGCGACGGAGTAGGTTTTTAGAAATCAGGATAGCTACCACCTAGTCTTATAAGAGAAATAAAGGGGAAAGTTCACCCAGCCCTGATGCAGTTTCACATATTCCACCAGGCAATACTCACACCCTCCTTGCTGAAGACAGCAAGCACCTTCTTATTCTTGACTAGCCGATCCAGCCCTTGCATACACGGGCCCTGAATTTCCATGGGGGTTCCATACAGAAATGGAGGACAGCAAAATAGCAATTTGGTCCATCTAAGCCATTACAGTCGAGATACCTTTGCAAACACTCCCTGCCCACCCCGGAGCCGTGCAATCTTCCTCCAGCCAGTGCTCCTCCTGGGTCTGTTAAAATGCAAAATCCGTCCCGCCACAGGCCCGTGTGAGGTCCCCCCCACCATTCCAGGATCGCCTCCCACCCAGACCCGACCCCGACCTGACCCCGACCTACCAGCCGGCTCAACATGCGAGCCGGTCGATTTCCCGCCCTTCCAGAACTAGCGAGCTGCCCTCAGACTGATACCTGGGATGGCAGGAATGACATATGAGGAGAGATTGGGTCGATTGGGCTTATACTCGCTGGAGTTTGGAAGAATGAGAGGGGATCTCATTGAAACTTATAAAATTCTAACAGGACAAGACAGACTAGATGCAGGAAGGATGTTCCCGATGGCCGGGGAGTCCAGAACCAGGGGTCACAGTCTAAGGATAAGGGGTAAGCCATTTAGGACAGAGATGAGGAGGAATTTCTTCACCCAGAGAGCGGTGAACCTGTGGAATTCTCTACCACAGAAGGCAGTTGAGGCCAACTTATTGGCCCTGAAATTCAGGTCAGGGGCTTCCCGCGGGTGCAAGCCCCCGACCTACACTTACCTAGCACGCCAGCAGTTGACCCCTTGGCCTGCGTGGAATTCCTCTCCGAGGCCTGTCCCAGAGGCCGGCGCGCTATGCTGGCGTGTCCCAGGGGCGTAGTTAGTGCGAAGCGTCCCCTGGGATCACGTGAGCAACAGGCAGCCAATCGGAACAGGGAATGCTCCATTCATAAGTCTTGACAGATGGACCTGTCAAAACGTATAAATGCTGAGGCTGTAAAACTGTACTTTACCTCCAAATAAATTTTTCAAAAACATCACACTTTGTAAATAAACTATAAATGACATTAAATAACTATTTTAAACAAAAATTTAAATTTTTGAAAAAAATAATTTTATAAAAAAACGGGGCTAAAAATAAACTTACCTTGCTTTAAAGTATTTAAAAGTAAAAAACCTGTGGAAAAAATGTTTTAATTTTAAATAATTGACCACTTACCTTTGAAAATGAAGTCCTTACAGCTGCTTTTTACATTTCTAAAATGTACAGACTTACCCGCACGTTAAAACCTGAAAAAAAAGGAAGTTCAACGCGCAGGCGCAGACTCCCGCGCGCACACGTTCGACCTCTGAACCCCTTGGCTCAGAGGATCGGAAGTGCCGGTTTCCCGCGCATGCGTAGTGCATGCAAGATTCCGGCACTTCCATCGGGTCCACGCGTGAGTACTCCGTCCATACTCACGCGTTGGGACCCGAATTTCTGGGCCATTAAATATATTCAAGAAGGAGTTAGATATATTTCTTAAGGCTAAAGGGATCAAGGGATATGGGGAGAAGGCAGGGATAGGGTACTGAATTTGGATGATCAGCCATGATCTCATTGAATGTCGGAGCAGGCGCGAGGGGCCGAATGGCCTACTCCTGCTCCTATCTTCTATGTTTCTATGTTTTGATGCCCGTAGCTCACGGGCAGCATATAAGTGAGGACCAGGCCTCAAAATGGCCGCGGCCTCCCGGCAGCGAGAGCGGGCGGGCGGCGCGACTGCTCCCCTTGACTTCGCGTCCGTTGCGGGCGGCAGTCGAAGATCGTCCCCCCTTGTTTTCCTGGTTTCGGGATTCTCCGCTGCGACCCCTCATTTTGAAATTGAAGTTGAAGATTGTTCCATTCGGCGCAGCAGTTGGGCCACCAGACCATGGCACCAAGGCAATGGTCGGGGAGGTAGGCTTCAATCCCCCCCCCCCGTCTCCGCAGTACTGGGCTCCTAATCGCATCCCCTGCAGTTGTGAGGAGGCAGAGTCACACAGAGGAGAAGGAATGCAGCACAGAGGAAGAGTTGTGTCTGGGGCTGGTAATGCACACCATCTAGTGGAAGAAGCAGAATTGGTGGAGCGCTGGAACACAATGGCCACTTGCCTCCTTGGTCATAGGACATGTGTTGTCTGGGCAGGACAGGATTCGAACCCAGGACCCGGAGTATTCTTTCTCCGAAAGGAGTTGCCAGCCAGCCATTTTGTGTCAGCGCACTCTAACAGTTTAAAAAATAAAATCAGCAATAATCTACAATAAAAAGCAAATAGCCACTTCATAAAAATAAAACCATTTTGCAATTAGATTAAAATCAGTGAAGACTGAGGAAATGGTTTAACAAAATCATGCGAGTAACACGGTGAAGATTTTTTTTTTACTTCATCCATGAATGAAGATGCATTGTGATTCCATGACGTCTAACAGATTGACTGCTAAATTTATTCCACTTTCCTCGACCTGTGATTTAGTTATTTGTACCTAGTGTTCACAAAGAGAAAGTACTCTTTTAAATCAACGAAGAAAGTAAACTTGCCCTATTATACTGAAGTAAACAAAATGTAGGGCAAAGTACCCAGAGTGGGTCAGAGGCTGTGCATATTTATCCCTCAATCAACATCACTAAAAACAGATTATCTGGTCATTATCACATTGCTGTTTGTGGGAGCTTGCTGTGTGCAAATTGGTGTGAATCTCATTTGCCTACGTCTCTTTCCGTTTTCTCATGGACTTTTTGGCTAAAGTGACATAAAAGGAGCTAAATAACTCCCCGTCCATTGAATCAACCGAGGCCACCCACAGCTCAAGTGATTTATAGTCACAGGAGCCAGTTGTTTTCGTGTAAGCTCATGAAGCTGTGTTAGTGCAGAGTTCCTGTGGGTTCACAGTCCCACTCCAGAGACTTGAGCACAAAAATCCAGGCTGACACTCCCAGTGCAGTGCGGAGGGAGCGCTGAGCTGTCGGAGGTGCCGTCTTTCAGATGAGACGTTAAACCGAGGCCGCGTCTGCTCTCAACGATCCCATGGCACTATTTCGAAGAAGAGCAGGGGGGTTATCCCCGGTGTCCTGGCCGATATTTATCCCTCAATCAACATCACAGAAAACAGATTATCTGGTCATTATCACATTGCTGTTTGTGGGGCCTTGCTGTGCGCAAAATGGCTGCTGCGTTTCCTACATTACAACAGTGACTACACTCCAAAAGTATTTCATTAGCTGTAAAGAGCTTTGGGACGTCCTGAGATCCTGAAAGGCGGTATATAAATGCAAGTCTTTCTTTTCTTTCTGTGACAAAATTAAGAGATTTCTATATATACTTTTATGCAACCATAGAAGGGAAGGGTAAACGTACTTTAAATATACCCTGAGTTAAATGGAATGTGTTCTTCCTGACCACATTCCAAAATGGAGAGTGGAATCCAGCTGAGTGTGACGTGAAGGTCAGATGTGAAGTTTCAGCCGACCCCTCTTCTCAGCTCTCTTACTTGCATTCTTACTTACAACCATACCCATGGCTACCCTCTTAACCTCCCCATCGAGGCCTTGATCACCAGCTAGCCCATCTCTAACCACTTCCCTGTCTCCCTTGCCACCCTCATCTCCCTACTTTCGCCCAACTCCACCACCCTCACCATCTGCCATTGAAGAAAGTCTCTCCCCGCACTCCCTCAGTAATTCACACTCAAAAACATAGAAACATCGAAGATAGGAGCAGGAGTAGGCCATTCGGCCCCTCGAGCCTGTTCCGCCATTCAATGAGATCATGGCTGATCATCCAAATTCAGTACCCTGTCCCTGCCTTCTCCCCATATCCCTTGATCCCTTTAGCTTTTTCAAAATTCTAACTCTCAACTCTCCTCTGGCCCCCTACCCATCACAACACCTCTCCTGTTGCACTATTCCCCTGGTACACTACCATCGTCTCCGCATTCAAGTTGTACGCTCAAATGGACCTGGCACAACCGATCTAGTCATTCGTTGTCAGGATTAGCCCCAACCGCACACCCCAGCCACAACCGCCCACTACTCCAGCAGCACCCTGATGTCATAAGGAACCCGAGACTCCCTTCACCTGTGAATGACTGCCACCTCCACCCTCACCTCCATTAACTAGTGTGAAGAGCTCATTTCTCCAGCTCTAAGATTGAGAGCATTCGTGCAGTTCCCTCTCTCACTGTCGCCGCCTCCCCTTCCTCTCGCCCTGCTTTTGTTCTCCCTCACGTGACAGCCTGGGGTGGAGTTTCCGCTTTGGGCGCAATCGGCGATTCTGGCGCAGATTGCGCCTGTTTTTGAAAAGTATCTTTCCCCCCCATGTTTCCTCTCAAATTCATTTGCATATTGCCAAACACAAAATCTGCCATGAACCAGCACGAGCGGGCGGGGTCTGAAAACGTAATTTAACAAAAAATATGTTGCATTAATTCCTTGGTGTACTTACGAGTGGTAACTTGGTGCAGTTTGATTAATACAGCCGAAAATGGGTTTATCGCAAAACAATAAGCGTCACAGTGTCAATCCACCACCTGTGAGTAACCCGATTATAAATGATTGAAAACGACGTTAAAAAAACATACAAAACTAGTCAGATTCGGGGCACAGTAGTCAGTTCCTTAGCAAATTAAAAAAAAAAATCATTCAAAACCTGCCTATTAGTGTCCTTGCGGCCAAAAGAGCCAGCTTAATTTTTGGAGCCTCCTCGAAGGCCCGCAAACGAGCGCAATTAGCGGAAACTCCCAATGGTGATTAATTCACCCGGCGGGGGGGGGGCATGGCTAGTTTTGTGGGCGGGGCCTGCTTCTAACACAGTGTTTTTAAAAACTAGCGCAAAAGATCGGGGAAACTCGAGTAACGGCGAACGCAATCTGTGCTTAAAATTCCTCGAGCTATTGCGCCGGTTAGGCCGAACAAACTGGCCCAACCGAACGGCAGCTTCAGGCCCATGTCTGCAACTGCCCCGCCCCATTATTATAATTATATAACTATTAAATGAATGTGTTCAAAGAAAATGAATAAAGCACAATTTATTTAATACCTCCAATGATTTTTCTCCCGGGTTGCTCGCAGCAAAGTCCTGGAGATTAATCTTTATTTCTGGAGACTCCAGACAATCCTGGAGAGTAGTAAACCCTCGGCACATTTCAATTTTACCTTTCTATTTTAAGAATGCGCATGCACTTGGCTGCGTAGATGCAGTAATAAAGATACTTATGTCAATCATGTCAAGGGGCATGATCTCACCAGCTGCTTCACTCCACAGGTGAAGTGTACTTCAAACTGCAAGCGAACCCCAAACTATAATCACACCTAACACATGAGCAAACAGAAAATAAACAACTTGTGTTATGTGATAAACTCACTAAGGAACACAGGAGCAGGAGGAGGCCATTCAGCCCCTCGAGCCTGCTCCACCATTCAATGTGATTGTTATAAATCTCATCATCATGAAGAAACAACTCATGAAGTAACACTGGGCGGCCAGCTGGTGGCGCTGTCCAAGGAGTTTAAATACTCGGGCGTGGGCCCTGTAGTGTATGTACTTTGCAGAAGGAACTATATTCTGCAGCCCCTGTATACTGCAGTACCAGTAGTGACCACCCCTGTATATAAGCCTGTGTAGTAACTTTGCATAGTTAGTTCCAGTTTGTCTCCACTCAGTAAAGACCTGTTATCATGAACTCCTGCAGTCCGTGTCTCAATTATACACGGACATAATACTGGCGACGAGCAGATCCGAACTTACCTACAGCCTGCACCACCTCATGGGGATCCATCCCTGAAGCGAAGTTGTCAGAGGTCAAGGCCAGAAGGAAGAAAGAAAAAAAAACAATCAGAAGAAATGGGCGTCGACCGTGGGCAACCGCCTCTGATTCATCGGAGTGAAAGATTTGCAGGAGAGGCTGTCGAGAGCGGGGCTTGGTTATCCTGTCGATGGTGTTCCAGCTAATCGAGCTGGTGGCAGGTAGTACACTGATCCTTCCTGGGCTGCAGCGGGCTAGAGCTCGATCGGGTGGCTTTTCAACGGGGCCGAGCAGCATTGTCGGGAAGAGGAGAGAGAGAGAGAGGGTGGAGCACACAGGGCGCGGCCGGTGCTACGAAGCTGGGCAGCGTACAGACCCGAGAAGAGGGAGGAAAGTGTCCCGCAGGGTTGCTCCGACGACGGGGAAATAAAAGAAATTAGAAGTGCAGAAAGCCGCGAGGAGCTGCAGTTTGCCACGGGAACCGCGGAGAGCGGCGTTAGCAGTAGCGCGGGGGGAAGTGTGCGAAGACCATAGGGCGTCACCATCAATGCATAAAACGCCAGCAACAGCGCTAGCAGCAGCGGAGAAGATGGAAGTCGCAGGAGGCGCCATTTTGTTAAATCGGGGAAGAAGGCAAAGCGCGGTAGGCGCCATCTTAGATTTCCAAGATGCCGAAGACTGGCAATATCACTGCCTTCGATAATGCAATAGAAGACTGGACCACGTATGTGGAAAGAGTCGAAGTATATTGCGAAGCAAACGAAGTAGCCGATGAGAAAAAGGCATCGGTACTACTAAACTTAATGGGCGCAAGAACGTACGGCCTATTGCGGAACCTGATTACTCCAGCCAAACCGATGGCGAAGAGTTTTAACGAAATTGTTGATATCCTACAGGAACACCTAAATCCTACACCGCTGCTGATAGCAGAAAGATTTAAATTCCACAGGAGAAATCAGCATAAAGATGAGAGCAATGCTGATTACCTTACGGAACTACGCAAGCTATCAAAGCACTGCCAGTTCGGAGCAGGACTGGCAGATACCCTACGGGACAAATTTGTCTGTGGACTCCTGAGTGAAGGAACCCAGAAGAGGTTACTCTCAGAGAAAGAGCTGACGCTAGATAAGGCTTTCAGCGTGGCAGTATCGTACAAAGCAGCAGCCAGGGGAGCTGCGGAAATACAGCAAAAGCCACAGGAATACGGCACCCACGAAATGACACGGGGATTTGAAAAATGTTATCGCTGCGGCAGAACAACCCGTGACCAGAAGGACTGCTGGTCCAAGGACAAAATATGCAGGAAATGCGGAAAGATGGGACGCATTGCATGAGTTTGCCGGTCTGGGAAGAAGACTAACGACAACAAAAAGGCTACTAAGGAACAGTACAGGAAAGTACAAAAGATGACGGACAGTAGTTCCAAAGACCAGATGAGCGATAGTGAATTCGGGAACAAGAGACTAAGCTGTCTCAAATTTCACAACGTAATTGCAAAAGAGGATCACCGAACCATTTGGGTCACCCTCACGATAGCAGGGTCCCAAGTCAAAATGGAATTGGATACAGGATCAGCCCTGACCGTCATGAATCGACGAGACTACGAGCGACTATTCTCACACATACCCTTGAAAGAGACATCCATTGTCTTGAAGACGTATATGGGGCAAAAAGTGTACCCCAGAGGGAAAATAAGGGTGCCTGTCGAATACAACGGCAAGGAAATACAGAAATTGTATCTGTACATACTGCAAGATGGTGGACCACCGTTATTGGGACGTGAATGGATCAGAAAGATAAGTTTAGACTGGCACTCCATTCAGGCACTGACGGTGGCTGGTAAAAAGGATGACGACGTCACACCTGGACGATTGTCAACAATCTTAGCTAACGCCAAAGAGGTATTTCAACAAGAACTGGGAACTCTTAAAGGTGTAACCGCCTCAATAAAAATAGAAGAGAATGCAATTCCCAAGTTTTTCAAAGCAAGACCGGTACCATATGCAATTCGCCCAGCCGTCGAGGCAGAGCTGGAGAATCTGGAGAATGCAGGCGTGTTATCTAAGGTAGACTGGAGCGAGTGGGCGACACCCATCGTTCCTGTCATGAAGAAAACGTTAAACAATAAGTCTGAGGAGCCAAGGAAGGTTTGCATCTGTGGGGACTTCAAGGTGACGGTGAACCCAGTCCTTCACACAGTACGATATCCTCTCCCGAGGATAGAAGATATTTTCGCCTCACTATCTGGAGGGAAGCGTTTTACAAAAATTGACCTAGCACAAGCATATTTGCAGATGGAGGTTGAAGAATCCTCTAGGAAGTATCTCACGATAAACACTCACAAAGGTCTTTACCAGTATAATCGACTGGTATTCGGAGTAGCATCAGCTCCGGCGATATGGCAAAGAGCGATGGAACAAGTCCTGCAAGGGATTCCGGGGACTCAGTGTTACTTGGACGACATCCTAGTGACAGGTGAAGATGACAGTGAACACCTTGCCAACCTAGAGCAGGTGCTCACTAGACTAAGAGAACATGGGCTACGAGCCAATCGCCCCAAGTGCGAGTTTTTTAAGAAACAGATATCGTATTGTGGCCACGTGATTGATGAAGAGGGGTTACATAAGTCCCCTGACAAAATTGAAGCAGTAGTTAAGGCTCCAGCGCCTGAAAATGTGTCGCAACTGAGGTCATTCCTCGGATTGGTGAATTACTACCATAAGTTTTTGCCGAATTTGTCCACAATTCTGCACCCACTGAACGCCCTACTACAAACTGGAGTAGCATGGAAATGGAGCGATGAATGTAAGCGGGCCTTTCAGAAGAGTAAAGACCTAATCACTTCAAGAGAAGTATTAGCTCACTACAACCCATCACTACCGATAAGACTGGCGTATGATGCGTCTCCCTACGGCATTGGAGCGGTACTGTCACATAAATTCCTTGATGGTTCAGAGAGGCCGATAGCTTTTGCGTCACGCTCGTTAACTTCAGCTGAGCGTAACTACGCCCAGATTGACAGAGAGGCCCTCAGCCTGGTGTGGGGGGTGAAGAAGTTCAATCACTACCTGCACGGTCAGAAATTTACTCTACTAACTGATCATCAACCTCTTGTCTCCATTTTCAACCCTCAGAAGGGCGTCCCAATAATGACAGCACAACGGCTACAGAGGTGGTCCCTTTTCCTAGGGGCACACCAATATGACATCGAGTACAAAGGAACTAAACAGCATGGGAATGCTGATGGATTGTCGCGCCTACTGTTGCCGACGGTGGAAGAAGCACCTGCAGTGGATCCAGTGGAGATATTCCACTCGACCATAGTCGAATGTCTACCTGTGATGAATGCAAACATAGAAAAGGAAACACGAAATGACACGACACTCTCCTGGGTCTATGATTTAACGGTGAAGGGATGGCCAGCACATGGCGAACCACTGTTGCCAGCATTCTCGCCGAGAAGAGAACAGCTGTCAGTGTGCAGAGGAACCTTGATGTGTGGATCCCGAGTAGTAATTCCACCCAAATTGAAGGATAGAGTGCTCAATGAGCTTCATGAGGGTCATCTGGGAGGGGTAAAAATTAAGAACTTAGCCAGAGCTTTTGTGTGGTGGCCGGGAATCGATAGAGAAATCGAAGAGATGACCAAGAGCTGTACAGGATGCCAGAAGGTCCAAAATGCCCCACCACAAGCCCCTCTACATCCATGGGAGTGGCCCTCATCTCCATGGCAAAGGGTGCACATTGATTTTGCTGGTCCATTTATGGACTCGATGTTTTTAATTGCGGTGGATGCACATTCAAAGTGGCCAGAGGTAATAAAAATGTCCTCAACCACCACAGAAAAAACTATGACAGTCTTACGAACCATATTCGCCAGAAATGGGCTGCCTGAACAGATTTGCTCCGACAATGGACCACAGTTTGTGTCTGAAGAGTTCCGGAGGTTCTTAAAGAACAATGGTGTTAAGCATTACACATCCGCCCCATATCATCCAGCCACCAATGGATTGGCTGAGAGGTTCGTTCAAACATTCAAGAAGGCTATCAAGGCAATGTGTAATGAAGACATACCCCTACAACACAAGGTGGATAACTTCTTGTTTGCCTACCGGAATGCGACACATGCGGTCACCAACCAAACTCCAGCCATGATGTTCTTCAATCGAAGACTACGATGCCGCTTGGATTTGGTTAAGCCAAACATCAGAAGAGATGTGGAGAACAGGCAGTTTCAGAATATGAATGAAAGGCCGACCAGGAGTTTTAAGATAGGTCAACCAGTTTTGGCCCGGGACTACCGCACAGAGAAATGGCAGCCAGGAACGATCTGTACACGGCAAGGACCTCTAATGTATACCGTGGACATTGGAGAGAGCATTGTAAGACGCCATGCTGACCAGATTCTAGAGTCACTGGAAAACGTCAATTCCACACCACGATACGATACACCTGGTGATGAAACCGAAGTACCAATTGCATCTACCTCAGAATCGGGAATATTGGAAGCAGACGAACCCAACAACGACATTGATTCTGAATCAACTCTGCCAGAAGAACCTGATACCCCAAAGAGGCGTTATCCGGACAGAATCAGGAAGCCTCCTCAAAGACTGAACTGATAATTGCTTAACTTCAGCTAATGTATATAACAACTGTAATTGTAAATATGTTACTTAATTATTAATCGAATGTTATGTACTGTTTAGCTAAAAGGGGAGGAATTGTAGTGTATGTACTTTGCAGAAGGAACTATATTCTGCAGCCCCTGTATACTGCAGTACCAGTAGTGACCACCCCTGTATATAAGCCTGTGTAGTAACTTTGCATAGTTAGTTCCAGTTTGTCTCCACTCAGTAAACACCTGTTGTAACCAGCTCCTGCAGTCCGTGTCTCAATTACACACGGACATAATAGGCCCAGCTTGCTCAGGATGTTTCTGTAACCAGGAACTAGTGATGTAACTAGAAATCTCATGGTTTTGAAACAGTTGATTAAAGCCTTGTTTTATACTCAAACCAAGTACTCAGTAGTCTTTTTACATCAATGATCATGGCTGATCTGTATCTTAACTCCATCTGCCCGGCCTTGGTCCCATAGCCCTTAATAGCCTTGCCTAATAAAAATCTATCAATCTGTGTTTTGAAATTTTCACTTGACCCCCAGCTTCAACAGCTTTTTGGGGGTGAGACTTCTAGATTTCCGCTACCCTTTGTGTGAAGAAGTGCTTCCTGACGTCACCCCCCGAACGGCCTAGCTCTAATTTTCAGGTTCTGCCCCCTTGTTCTGGACTCCCCCACTACAGGAAATAGTTTCTCTCTATCTTCCCGATCACCTCCTTTAATCATCTTAAATGCCTCAACTAGATCACCCCTTAATCTTCAATACTTCTATGGCAAGTGTCATTTTGGTACACACTTGGTCCCAACTAGGCTTATTGTTTATTTATCCCACTGATAAACAGGTCTAACGCTTTGCACAATAAGTAATGTTGCGATGTCAATCAATATTAATCAATGTCAATCAATCAATGTCAATCAATATAGACAAGTGGTGATACATACCTCGGCTGGCAGTGTCCCACTTTCAATGGGCACGGCTTTGTTGACAGCAACACGTATGTCTGCACATTCTCTATTGACACGGTAGGCGAGAGCCTTGTATGGACATAAGCGCACCAGTTTCTTGAAAACAAAACAGGAAACATTCATTTCAATTTGGAAAGTGCTCATGAACTCTTTGAACCACCTGCACGCTCGACAAGATGGGCATCCCACAGAGGCCAGACCGCCAGAGAAATACATGACGACCTGTGAGGGGTTAATGGCTCACTGGAGAAAATGTCAAGGAACAAATTAATTCCCCTCCAAGTCACACACCACCCTGACTTGGAAATATATCGCTGATCCTTCATCGTCGCTGGGTCAAAATCCTGGAACTCCCTCCCTAACAGCACTGTGGGAGCACCTTCACCACACGGACTGCAGCGGTTCAAGAAGGCGGCTCACCACCACCTTCTCGAGGGGCAATTAGGGATGGGCAATAAATGCTGGCCTAGCCAGCGACGTCCACACCCTGTGAATGAATTTTTAAAAATTGTAGAGAAGAGCATCCTGATTTCAAAAACCCCAAACCAATCTAATTTGCAGCAGTCACAGCTAAATTCAATGTGTAGTTTTGAAGGAACTTTTCTCCGAAAAGTCACAAGCACTAAGAGTTGCAATTGTAGAATCATCTCGCCCTTAGATTTGAAGTACACCATTTCTTGCAATGAGTGCAGTGAATTTCTGAAATGTCCGTTTTCTTTTTGCTAAGATTTTCCTCTTTCTGTGGTCAGATTTTCCTTATTCAATGACATTACCATCACTGAATCCCCCACTCTCAACATCCTGGGGGTTATCATTGATCAGAAACTGAACTGGACCAGCCATATAAATACTGTGGCTACAAGAGCAGGCCAGAGGCTGGGAATTCTGCAGCGAGTGTCTCACCTCCTGACTCCCCAAAGCCTTTCCACCATCTACAAGGCACAAGTCAGGAATGTGATGGAATACTCTCCACTTGCCTGGATGAGTGCAGCTCCAACAACACTCAAGAAGCTCGACACCATTCAGGATAAAGCAGCCCGATTGATTGGCACTCCATCCACCACCTTCAACATTCACTCCCTCCACTACCGGCGCACTGTGGCTGCAGTGTGTACCATCTACAAGATGCACTGCAGCAACTCGCCAAAGCTCCTTCAACAGCACCTTCCAAACCCGCGACCTCTACCACTTAGAAGGACAAGGGCAGCAGACGCATGGGAACATCACCACCTACAAGTTCCCCTCCAAGCCACATATCATCCTGACTTGGACCTGTATCGCCGTTCCTTCACTGTCGCTGGGCCAAAATCCTGGAACTCCCTTCCGAACAGCATTGTGGGTGTACCTACACCATATGGACTGCAGCGGTTCAAGAAGGCGGCTCACCACCATATTCTCAAGGGCAATTAGGGATGGGCACTAAATGCAGGCCTAGCCAGCGACGCCCACATCCCATCAATGAATTAAAAAAAAGGACTCTCGACCACACCTGCCCTATTTCCTGCCGAATCCAATTTACCTGTTAGTTTTCACTGAAACGTTATGGGATTTGATAGGGTAGATACAGAGAAAGTATTTCCTCTGGTGGGGTGAATTCCAGAACGAGGGGGCATAATCTTAATATTAGAGCCAGGTCATTCAGGAGTGAAATCAAGAAGCACTTTTTCCCCACAAAGGGTCGTGGAGATCCGGGACTCTATCTGCCAAAAGACTGTGGGTACTGGGGGACAATTGGAGCTTTCAAGACCGAGATTGATGGATTTTTGTTGGGTACGAGTATCAAGGGATATGGAGTAAAGGCAAGTGAATGAAGTTGAGGTACAGATCAGCCATGATCTAATCAAATGGCAGAACAGGCTCGAGGGGCTGAATGGCCTCCTCCTGTTCCGATGATCCTGCTTTCTTCTGGCTTCATTTTGAAGAAGAAATTTCAAAAATGCTGAGTTTTCATTTGCTGAAAACCTGCTTTTTTTCTCCAATCAATCTTGACATGGATCATGGATCAGATGTAACGGGTTCAATCTCTGACACTGTTGTAATGTTTCAAAGCACACAGCGAGCTGTCAGACAAATCAGCTGGTTTAAATAGAATTACTTAGACATTACAACATGGAAACAACCAGACTGTTTATTTATTCTCCACACAAGCCATAGTCCTAATCACCATGTTCCCATCGCACCTATTCTTAGGTGTTGAGATTAGTGAACCAGTTGGGTTTTATACCATCTATACAAGGCACAAGTCAGGAGTGTGATGGAATACTCTCCACTTGCCTGGATGAGTGCAGCTCCAACAACACTCAAGAAGCTCGACACCATCCAGGACAAAGCAGCCGGCTTGATTGGCACTCCATCCACCACCTTAAACATTCACTCCCTCCACCACCGGCGTACCGTGGCTGCAGTGTGTACCATCTACAAGATGCACTGCAGCAACTCGCCAAGGCTTCTTCGGCAGCACCTCCCAAAACCACGACCTCTTCCACCTAGAAGGACAAGGGCAGCAGCCGCCTGGGAACACCACCAACTCTAAGTTCCCCTCCAAGTCACACACCATCCTGACTTGGAAGTATATCGGCCGATCCTTCATCGTTGCTGGGTCAAAATCCTGGAACTCCCTCCCTAACAGCACTGTGGGAGTATCTTCACCACATGGACTGCAGCGGTTCAAGGCGGCGGCTCACCACCACCTTCTCAAGGGCAATTAGGGATGGGCAATAAATGCTGGCCTTGCCAGCGATGCCCACATCCCAGGAACGAATAGAAAAATATACATCAACCCAACCGCTTTTTACTATTATTGTACTGTTGATTATTTTTTAAAACTGAACACAAATTCTTCGACTGCCATGGTGGGAATTAGAACTCACATTCATTGCGATTCCTTATCTCAGGCCTGCTGGATTACTAGTCCAGTAACACAACCACCACACTACCATACCTACAGCACGAGGAGGTCACATAACCTGCATTGTCGTTACAAAACTACATGCTTCCATTATTCTTTTTAGTTTATTTTATTTTGCTGTTCATATTACTTTTATTATGCTTTTGTAAATATGCATCTCATGAATTATCTCTGAACAAAACTTGAATTTAAGATGCAGAATATTTATATCGTTTAACGTTATTTCACCACCATCTGCAATCCTGGTTATTATAGGCTTTGATTTCTACACGTTACTCGGAGAGCTGAAATTAAATTCTGCAAGATCTGGGGGTACAGTCTCCGCTTGCGTTATGCTAGTAATAGCAGCACAATCCGCGTGGAATCGGCCAAACCCCCGCAAAAGATCGGGGAATTTCAAACGTTAAGTGAGTTACGCCCAAAACCACTTACGCTCGTGTTTTCCGCTATCTTTGATGCTGGTTCAAGATTCAGCTCGCCCGGATCAGGCCCCGTCCACAAAACCCAGGCCAATTGGGTTGATTGGGCTTATACTCGCTGGAGTTTAGAAGAATGAGAGGGGATCTCATTGAAACTTATAAAATTCTGACAGGACTGGACAGACTGGATGCAGGAAGGATGTTCCCGATGGCGGGGGAGTCCAGAACCAGGGGTCACAGTCTAAGGATAAGGGGTAGGCCATTTAGGACAGAAATGAGGAGGAATTTCTTCACCCAGAGAGTGGTGAACCTGTGGAATTCTCTACCAAAGGCAGTAGAGGCCAATTCATTAAATATATTCAAGAAGGAGTTGGACATATTTCTTAAGGCTAAAGGGATCAAGGGGTATGGGGAGAAGGCAGGGACCGGGTACTGAATTTGGATGATCAGCCATGATCGCATTGAATGGCGGAGCAGGCTCGAGGGGCCGAATGGCCTACTCCTGCTCCTATCTTCTATGTTTCTATGTTTTTCTATGAAATTGCGAGATTCTGACGATTGTGCTGGTTCGGGAAGGCTCTTCAAATGGAGCTCATTTTCTCAGGCGCGACAGGCACCAGTTTTAAAAGCTTTCTCATATCAAAAAATATTTAATTTACCAAGAAACTGACTATGGTACACCAATTAAACTATTAAATGGTTCAGTGTAGCTTTTTAAAGTCATTTTCAGCAATTTTAAATCAGGTTACTCACAGATGGAAGGCTTATTAAAAAATGCTTATTTTTTTGGCAATAAACCCGTTTTCAGCTGTATTAATAAAATTTAACCAGGTCACCACTCTTAAATAGATCGAGGAATACTGGTTCATGGAAGATTTTACGTTTGTGATTATGCAAATGAAGTTTAGCGGAAACTTGAACTGTAACCTAACCAGCGTGATTTCAAGCGCATTTTGGGTGCATTGTGCCCACAGCGGGCACCCTACTCCCATCACATTAAGTTATTTTTAATGCTAGCCGAGGTTTTATTTTACCTTGGATTCTATTGCATTGAAGAAAGTGTCCCTTATAATACAAGGAATTTGTACCTCAGGATTAGTGCAGGGCCTTAAGGGGTTGAATTTCTGTGGAGGGTTCTTCGGCAGAAAACCCATGTAGATGCTTTTAGCGCCATTTCCGCCGAGGTTATGGTGGATGATCGGGAGATTCCCCCTCCCCCGCCATTGGAAATTCAACCTATAAATCTCCGGTCCTAGTGACTATCCTCATAGCTCAGTGGTTTTTGTGTCAGCTGTGGATCACTGGGTCAGCAGGTTGTGGGTTCATGCCCCACTCCAGAGACTTAAGCACAGAAATCTAGGCTGACACTCCAGTGCAGTGCTGAGGGAGTGCTGCACTGCCAGAGGTGCCATCTTTCGGATGAGACGTTAAACCGGAGGCCCCGTCTGCTCTCTCAGGTGGATGTAAAAGATCCCATGGGCACTATTTCAAAGAAGAGCAGGGGAGTTCTCCCCGGTGTCCTGGCCAGTATTTATCCCTCAATCAACATCACAAAAACAGATTATCTGGTCATTATCGCATTGTGGGAGCTTGTTGTGCGCAAATTGGCTGCCGCATTTCCTACTCTTCTCTTAGAGACTCCCAAAACAAGCGCTCTACTCGGAGCTCCGGCACGGCAAGAGAGCCCCAGGTGGGCAGAGGAAACGCTTCAAGGACACCCTCAACGCCTCCTTGAAAAAGTGCAACATCCCCACCGACACCTGGGAAACCTTGGCCCAAGACCGTACAAAGTGGAGGAGAAGCATCCGGGAAGGCGCCGAACACCTCGAGTCTCTTCGCCGGGAGCAAGCGGAAGCCAAGCGCAGGCAGCGCAAGGAGCGCACGTCAACCCAAGCACCCCACCCACCCGCCCCTTCAACCACCGTCTGGCCCACCTGTGACAGAGACTGTAGGTCCCGCATTGGACTCATCAGTCACCTGAGAACTCATTTTTAATGTGGAAGCAAGTCATCCTCGGTTCCGAGGGACTGCCTAAGAGAGACATTTCCTACATTATAAGAGAGACTACACTGCAAAGTGCTTTGGGGCGTCCTAAGGTCGTGAAAGGTGCTATAGAAATGCAAGTCTTTCTTCTTATACAGTGAGTGGCTGAGCCCCACACAGAGGGAGGGGGAAACGGGGTTTGGACTTCACATGCAGCTTGTGCTGTTAACTGGGCTGGGAGTTGGGGCACTACAGTTGGCCTCAGTAACCTGGGCAAGGGAGGTGGGAAATCATCCAGGTCTCCCACTCCTGATCACTGTCCAGTGGCTTTTGCTTGAAGTGTGCATGTGTAGGAGTCAGAGCACAAGACTGGTCTCAGCTGAAATGCCCCCCACAGTCAAATAGCACAGTCAAGGCTGGCACGTGAATAGTGACCACTTGGACAAGCGACCAGGGTATCTGAAGCTATACCTCAGTAAGGAATCAACCTTCAGGAGGGGAGGTGTGTAAATTGGCTAAAACCAAAATGCATTTCCAATCCCCAGGGATTCCTAAAGAACATCACAATCGCCATTCGAAGTATACTTGGGGTGAGTTTTGTCGTTAACTATCTTTGCAGAACCCCGTTCTGTTTCCTTTCGCAGTTTTAGCTGTGTTCATGCACCCACTGACCAGCAGATGGCAGCATCCTACAGCACAAACCAGATTCGGTCCATTTTGCATTGACTGAAATGAGTGTGTCCGGGAGTGGCTGTCGGTGCTTGTCCCCACTCTGACTGCATCCCAATCTCTTGGCCAGAGTAGCAGGACAATGGAAAGCAATTGCTGCACTTAATGCTGGGTGACTGCCAGAATTGCCTTTACCATTATAAGTACTGCAAAGTGCAGTGGGTTAGAAAACTGTTTTTAATACTCGGCAGCCCTCACTAGCTAAGAAAGAACTTGCATTTATATGGAACCTTTCGCGTCCCAAAGCACTTTACAGCCAATGAAAACAACAACTTGTATTTATATAGCGCCTTCAATGTAGTAAAACGTCCCAAGGTGCTTCACAGGAGTATTAAAAGACAAAAAATTTGACACCGAGCCACATAAGGGGAAATTAGGGCAGGTGACCAAAAGCTTGGTCAAAGAGGTAGGTTTTATGGGGCATCTTAAAGGAGGAAAGAGAGGCGGAGAGGTTTAGAGAGGGAATTCCAGAGCTTAGGGCCTAGGCAACAGAAGGCACGGCCACCAATGGTTGAGCGATTATAATCAGGGATGCTCAAGAGGGCAGAGTTAGAGGAGCGCAGATATCTCGGGGGGGTTGTGGGGCTGGAGGAGATTACAGAGATAGGGAGAGGCTCCTAAAGTACCTTTGAAGTGTAGTCACTGTTGTAATGTGGGAAACGCGGCAACCAATTTGTGCACAGCAAGCTCCCACAAACAGCAATGTGATAATAACTGGATAATCTCTTTTATTGATGTTAGTTGAGGGATAAATGTTGGCCAGGACACTGGGGAGCAACTCCCCTGCTCGTCTTCAAATAGGGCCATGTGATCTTTTACGTCCACCTGAGAGAGGAGACTGCACCGTGTGGTGTGTACCCAGGTGGACCAGGTTAGACGAAGATCGGGCGACCCAGAGGCTGCCCGCCAGCACCAAGAGGGGGCAGTCGGCAGCGAGGTAAGTCCAGGAGGGTATCAGGGATGGTGGGGGGGGAGGCGAAGGAGTTTGGGGCAGCAGAGCCCAGAGGAGCAATCCTGCTCCCGCTATCCCCTCTAGGAAAGTTTTTCAATGACCTTACTGCCTTATTGCGGCGGACACTCTTCCACCCCCCACCCGCCCCTCCCCGGCATGGGATAACGTTTCATCGGGGTCCCATGCGCCGCATTTATTTCCATTTATAAATGAGGCTCCCACTGGGCCTCATCTGCCACCAAATGAAGCGGCGTTAATATGGCAGGAACGGAGCGACAATCGGAGCGGCTCCATTTTAACTTACTCCCCCGTTGCTGGCTCGGTGTGATGCCTCCCAAGGCCAAACAGCCCGCCTATGCTTACTGGCTCGACTCACACGTGACGAATGGCCACTTGGAGAAGGGGCCAGAGAGCCGCTGGCACCCTGGGGAACTGGTCCTGAGCGAGTTCAGCGTCTTCGGGAAAGGAGGGGTAGAACATTGGAGGAGGAATGAAAGAGATGAAAAAGAAAATTTGTATTGTCTCTGGGAGCAACAACAGCAACTTGCATTTACGTAGCACCTTTGACGTGGTACAACGTCCCAAGACGCTGCATAGGAGCATCATTAAAACATATTTGACACCGAGCCACATAAGGAGATATTAGGACAGATGCTTGGTCAAAGAAGTAGGTATTAAGGAGCGTCTTAAACAAGGAAAGAGAGGCGGAGAGGTTTAGGCAGGGAATTCCAGAGCTTCGGACCTAGGTACAGCCACCAATGGTGGAGTGATTGAAATTGTGGATGTGCAAGAGGCCAGAATTGGAGGAGCGCAGAGATCTCGGGGGGTTGTGGGGCCGGAGGAGGTTACCAAGATAGGGAGGGATTTGAGAACAAGGACGAGATTTTAAAATTCAAAGCGTTGCCGGACCGGGAGCCAATGTAGGTCAGCGAGCACCGGGGGTGATGGGTGAACGGGCTGAAATAGCAGCTGAAAATGAAAATCTCTTGTCAATGACAGCTGAAAGCCCATATTATGCTGGGATATTCACATGACAGAATGATTTAACTGCTCTGTTACCATTAAGTCCAACTTAATTGGGTGATATCACAGCTGGAGCCTCAGAAATCATCGCTCATTACGCTTCACAACATTGATATATAACTGAACAACCCAAATCCAACACTCGCCAATCCCAGCCAGGAAACTTATAGTCCAAAATGTGATCCCGGATGAAATCAGTCCCTCACATCAGATGGTACCTCCAGAACTCCAAGAGTGTCGCTGTGTATATATGACACTGTGCGCGAGTTAATCACAGCACCATTGATCACGGGGTAGTTTAAATTTCACAACACAAATGAGATGGCATTAGAAAGACGAAAGAGAGAAGGAACTCGCATTTATAGAGCATTTTCCATAACCTTGGGATGTTCCAAAGCACCTCAGCTTAGCCCTCACTTGAGTGCAGGACTGAGGAAGCGCTGCACAGTCGGAGGTGGCGTCTTTCAAAGCGACGTTAAACCGAGGCGGTGTCTGCCCACTCAGGTGGACATAAAAGATCCCATGGCGTTATTCGAAGAGAAGGGGAGCTCTCCCCGGTGTCCTGGCCAACATTTATCCCTCAACCAACATCACTAAAAACAGATGATCTGGTCATTATCACATTGCTGTCTGTGGGAGCTTGCTGTGCGCAAATTGGCTGCGGCATTTCCTACATTACAACAGTGGCCACACATCAAAAGTACTTCATTGGCTGCAAAGCGCTTTGAAAAAGAAGAAAGACTTGGATTTATAGAGCGCTTTTCACAACCTCAGGACGTCCCAAAGCAATTTACAACCAATGAGGTACTTTTTGAAGTGTAGTCACTGTTGTAATGTGGGAAACGTGGCAGCCAATTTGCTCACAGCAAGCAGCAATGTGATAATGACCGGATAATATGTTTTTAGTGATGTTGATTGTGGGATAAATATTGGTTAGGACACCAGGGATAACTCCCCCTGCTCTTCTTCAAAATGGTACCTTTTATGTCCACCTGAGAGAGCAGACAGGGCCTCAGTTTAGCGTCTCATCTGAAAGCCGGCACCTCCAACAGTGCAGCACTCCCTCAGCACTGCACTGGGAGTGTCAGCCTGGATTTTTGTGCTCAAGCCTCTGGAGTGGGACTTGAACCCACAACCTCTGGTTTGGAGGCGCTGAGCCAAGGGCTGACACAGCCTCGATACGTCCTGAAGTCATGAAAGGTGCAATGTAAACACAAGTACTTTCTTTATGTGGGTAGTTGGTATTTATTTAGCACAGCAATGCGTGACTAACTGACGGATGGCACCGATGTCTCCCGTGGGTGACTGGAAGGACCCAGCGGCACTGACGTTGAGGTCTGTGGTGACTTTCATTGCCGTGTACTGCCGTTGGACTCTTGCCACAACTCTAGTCCTATCAGGTGCCAAATCTCATTGACAACTTTCGTGCTGGATCAACCCGCTCAGATACTGATCCTCTCTTACGCCAAGATAACTCTGCCTCTCTTGCAGTACATCTGCTGCCTGTTGTATCAGTGGGCTATGTTGGCATGCTCTGACCAGTTTGACCACCCACTCCCACTCCTCCGCCTGCCTGTATCCACCACCTATGCTGTTGAACTCCCAGCAAAATCCCCCCTTTCTGCACTCGCGTGGCTGCTGTGCTTTCTTCGATGCCCTCTGGAGCTCCACTGTCAGGCCCAAACTGTGTGAGATAAATGCACAATTCAGAGAAATTAGAAGGCAGTGGGATTTGCCTTGAAATCAGGACATGGGCGACACAGGCATGGCCCCAATTATTGGCCCGGCCCTATTTTCCTTGAGAAGGGCCATCTCCTTGAACCACTCCAGTCCTTAATGAGTTAGATGAAGGTATAAAGAGCCAGATATCCAAGTTTGACAATGGCACCAAGTTAGGTGGTACAGTAAGTAGTGAAGACGAGAGCAGAAAGTTGCAAAGGGACATTGGTAGATTAAGTGAGTGGACAAAACTGTGGCAGATGGAGATCAATGTGGGGTAATGTGAGCTCGTCTACTTTGGACCAAAGAAAGATAGATCAGAGTATTTTCTAAATGGCGAAAAGCTAAGAACTGTGGAGGAGCGGAGAGATTTAGAGGTCCATGTGCAGAAATCACTAAATGTTGGTGGACAGGTTACAAAAAATAATTTTAAAGTTTTATGGAATGTTGGCTTTTATCTCCAGGGGGATGAAGTACAAAGGGGTGGAAGTTATGTCACAGTTATATAAAGCTCTGGTTTATTTAGAGCACTGTGTTCAGTTCTGGGCACCGCCCCTCAGGAAGGATATATTGACCCCGGAGGGGGGGCCGCGCAGATTCACCAGATTCATACCGGGGCTAAAAGGGTTAACTTATGAGGACAGGCTGCACAGACTGGGCTTGTGTTCCCTGGAGTCGAGAAGATTAAGGGGTGATCTAAATGAGGTGATTAAAGTATTTGATAAGGTAGATTGAGAGAAGCTATTTCCTCTGGCTGGGGAGTCCAGAACAAGAGGGTATAACATTAAAATTAGATCGAGGCTGTTCAGGGGTGATGTCAGGACAAAGGGTAGTGGAAACTTCGGCGTAGATTTTGCCGAACCTGTCGGGAAGAAGGCGGGACTTCCCCTTTCGGGTTTTTGACCCGCCTACTTCAACGTCCGGCCAATCCACGCGATTTTCCCTTGATTGACCTTGTTGAGCCCGCCCAGCGGGCTCAGCAGGCCAATTAAGGGCCACCCGGCAACAGGTGACGTCACAGACTGCAATTTCATCTGTCAAGAGTTCTTGACAGATGAAATATCAGTGTCTCACAGCTGTTTGAAGCTGTGAAACACTGACACTCTGAGTTCTGATATGAGTCATTCTGCACAGGCTCAGTTAGAACTCTTACCGGCACTCAAAGCTGAAGGCTGTCACTTTTGACAGATCGCAGCCGTTCAGCTTTAAGTTCCGGCTGAGTGATGGGCTCCCGACGGTTACAGGAAGAAAGGCTGTTAAGGTAAGTACAGGTAAGTAAAAGTTCTTTACACACTTTAGACACACCAAACACACTTACCTTTACACTCATGCACCCATCACTCACCTGAGCGCCGACATCGCGACCCCCTCCAACTCCTTCAACCCGATGGCCCACCTGCTCTAACCTGGCGTGGTTTGGAGCCGTCGGGAAACCCACACGAAACCCCTCAAAATAGGGATTAGGCTAAAAACTGCCTGTTAACTACCTGTTAACAGGCAGTTAATTGGCACTAATCCCTTCCCGCCTGGTTTCGGCGGGTCCCAGTGTGGGGCGGGTACCCGCCACCCCTGAAACTTATGTGGGGCGGGGTTTTGGGCGGGATGGTGTTGGGACCCCCGAATTCGGGATTTCCCCCCCCCCCACACGACTGAAACCCCGCCTGACGGCTCCCCGAAAATCTAGCCCTTAGAAACCACTCCGCACAAAGCTGCTGAGACTGGGGGGTCAATTGAAAATTTTTCAAAACTGAGATTGATAGATTTTTGTTGGGTTCGGGAGTTACGGAACCAAGGCGGGTAAATGGGGTAAAGATACAGATCAGCCATGATCTAATTGAATGGTGGAACAGGCTCGAGGGTCTACTCCTGTTCCTATGGTCCCAAAATTGTCTCACGGGGTGTTGGTGCAGAGGCACACTGTATTTGAGCTTCAACAAGCTATGCCATGGAGCGTGAGGACCAGACGTTTGTGCTCCCTCTTCCCCATCTACCGGGGTCCTGATTTCAGCTGTGCCATTGTGGGGGAGATGCCGAGTGGAGGCTGGGCACACCCCCAAAGGAAAAACGGAGAGCCACCCTGGATGACTTTGCACTTCTCGTGGACAACTACAGTCCTGCAGTGGAAGAGGTTCGGAAGCTGATCTCCCGTCCACAGTCTTGGCATGTGCCGGAACATGAGAAAGAGGAAATTAATTAACTTCTCAATTATAAAATAGAACATGGCTCATCCAGTGGAACCACGCAGTTTTCAATGACGTGACATCCTTTAATATGCACCGCCTTGCATCATTCCAAACTGTGGTTTTTAGAGTGTTGCACCAACGAGGTCGCTACAAATCTCTCATCCCTGGTGATTACTCAGAGCTCTATTGCCAGATCTGTATGTAGTTTTTCAAAAAAGGAGGGGTGTTCGAATTTAAATAAAAATCAGCAGTTGGAATGCTGTCAGTTTTCCGTTCACCAGTCCGGAACCAGTGTCGTCAATTGTGCCGTCCCAGTGCTACTGGACCAAGGACTGAACGTCAGACCTTCTTGGTCCTTATGGCTCAGTGCCACACTGCACGATACGTTTCGTTATTTTTTTATATTATTCATTCTGGGATGTGGGCATCGCTGGCAAAGCCAGCATTTATTGTCCTTGAGAAGGTGGTGGTGAGCCGCCTTCTTGAACCGCTATAGTCCGTGTGGTGAAGGTACTGCCACAGTGCTGTTAGGGAGGGAGTTCCAGGATTTTGACCCAGTGACAATGAAGGAACGGCGATATATTTCCAAGTCAGGATGCTGTTCCCATGTGCCTGCTGCCCTTGTCCTTCTAGGTGGTAGGGGTCACGCGTTTGGGAGGTGCTGCTAAAGAAGCCTTGGCGAGTTGCTGCAGTGCATCTTGTAGATGGTACACACTGCAGCCATGGTGCGCCGGTGGTGGAGGGAGTGAATGTTTAAGGTAGTGAATGGGGTGACAATCAAGTGGGCTGCTTTGTCCTGGATGGTGTTGAGCTTCTTGAGTGTTGTTGGAGCTGCACTCATCCAGGCAAGTGGAGAGTATTCCATCACACTCCTGACTTGTGCCTTGTAGATGGTGGCAAGATTTTGGGAAGTCAGGAGGTGAGACACTCGCCGCAGAATACCCAGCCTCTGACCCGTTCTTGTTGCCACAGTATTTACGTGGCTGGTCCAGTTAAGTTTCTGGTCAATGATGACCCCCAGGCCCCAGGATGTTGATGGTGGGGGATTCGGCGATGGTAATGCCGTTGAATGTCAAGGGGAGGTGGTTAGACTTTCGCTTGTTGGAGATAGTCATTGCCTGGCACTTGTGTGGCGCGATTGTTACCTGCCACTTATCAGCCCAAGCCTGAATGTCGTCCAGGTCTTGCTGCATGTGGGCATGGACTGCTTCATTTTCTGAGGAGTCATCTGGGATTATATATACACTCTCACATTGAGAACTAAACTCCGAAACATGTACGATGAAGCACTGATACTGTTTCTTATTTATGTGCACTCATATGGATGAACAGATAGATCAAATGTGGGTAATACACAGCTCAATGTAGATAACTATAGATGGATACAGGAAACTTTGTGTTATCCGGAGTTTAAGTGTTCGGCAAGCTCGAGCCACCGGCAAAAATCAGGAGCCGTTTTGTTAGGTTTTTTTCTTCTCGTGGCTTTTTTTTCAACAGTCAGGCTCTGCAAAATCTCTCTGAAGCTGTTGCTAAGCTACAGAGACGCTACAGAGAGTACGGCCGACTGTTTAGAAGCTGTTGCTAAGCAACAGCGTTTGTTGCCAGATACGGAGCTGAAAAGCTCCGTATGCTTCAACATTAACGCTGGTTTGTCCGGCAGTTTTGAGGGAACGGCAACAGCTCGGTCCCGTCGGTGCCGGATAGCACAAAGTTTCCTGTAAATAGATAGAGATAGACATATAGATTGGTAAGTACAGATAGACACAGACAAATATATAGAGAGATACTTGTAGATTGTTCAGTATGAAGAGATACAGACAGGTAAAGATATGGAGATAGCGATTCCAGATTGGTAAGTACAGATAGATGGTGAAATAGAGAGATGAGCTGAATACAAGATGCCTCGTTATATAAAATGTTGGTTGCACTTACTTTCCTCTGGCTGTTTCGAAGTTTGGTTTGCTGTTCCCAGTCTTGCTGTAGAAAGGAAGTTTCTGACTGGAGCTGGATTGATACGTTCCTCCTTCCGCACTGTAATGCACCTGCCTTGTTGGTCTGTTACCAACGGCTGTACTGTTGGATAACGCACTCCCAGCCACCACCTTCACAAGCCCATTCAGAAGCTTTCTTCCATTTTCCGTTGTGTTAAAATTGCTTCCATTCTTGGTATTCCCAACTGTGGTCCACTCTGCTGGGGACTTTGCACCAAGAGCCCCATCGCAAACTTTCAAAAGAGAGAAAACTATCCCGAAAACAAGGAGGCCTCTCATTCTTACGGAATTGAAAATAACATCTCTTCCCTGTGCAAAACCCATCACTCGTGTGGGGATATCCTGCTCGCAGAAGGTCCAGTTTAACAGAATGAGCTCGCCCCTTTGGCAGCTCTTATGTCTGGCTTGAAAGGAAGTCGCATCTACATTATGGAAGTGACATAAGGAAACAAGGGGGCCCTTCCCAGAAAGTTTGAAAAAAAAAGTTTGATGCTGTCAATTGAAAGAAAGTATTCATTGATTTTTGTGAGGTAAAGCAAGAATTTCATTCATGTCATTGTGTCAGAGATCAAAAGTAAAAGATGTCCAAGTCGCTTCTTGTCTGAGCTCTTTATGCTGCAGCAGCCTACCGGAAATGAAAAAATACAAAAAAATGTTCTTGATGTATTTAGATAATTATTACAAATCTAAAAGACCAGGGCCTAGAAATTCAGTTAAGGCCCACCAGCAGGCTAACGCCCAAAAGTTAGCGCTGTGCGCGGAGCCAGGTGCGCCCGTCAGATATTCGGCTTTTGCGCCCCAAGTCGGAACCGGGCGCTATTCCAGGGTGTGCCCGCCCCCGCTTGGGGCGCTGAAACTGAATTTCTGCGCTGTAGGCCCCGCTGCGCCACCCGCTGCGGAGCGTCAGGCTGCGGTACTGCAGGCCTCCTCCTTCTCTTAAGGAGGAGGTGCCTGCAACAGCGAGATCGCCGCTGGATTGTGCCGGCAAATGAGCCCGGCACCACGGAGAAGTGCCGGGCTCACGGAAAGCAGCCGGCAATGCCGCGGGGGGGTGGGGGGGTGGAGGAGGCCGGGGAAGGAGGTGTGGGCAGGCGGCCGCCGAAAAAGCAGCCGGCCGCACCTCCACCTTAAAGCGCCCCAGTAGAGCAGCTGTACGGCCCCGTTTTTCAATCGCTGTTTGCGGCCGCTGCAGAAGAGGCGGCCGCAACTAAATATGGGGTTTGGGCAGGAAGCGGGGCGGAACCGGGGCACTGCGCACACCGATGACGTCATCGGTGTCGGCGCAGCGCTACCGGCTACCGCCGCCATTACCGCAGCGCTGAATATCAGCGCACCCTCTTACACTGGCGCAGAAACCCTATTTGGGCAGTAACTGGGCGCAAAGCCCACTGAATTTCTAGGCCCAGGAATCTAGGCCTAGAAATTCGGTGGGCTGCACCACCAGTTAGCGCCTAAAGAGGGCACTCAGTGGCTTTAGCGCCACTGGCCACGCCTCCCGCGATATTTAGCGGGGCGCTAATGGCGGTGTTAGCCTGTAGCGCTGCGCCGCCACCAATGACGTCATCGGTGTGCGCAGCGCCCCGCTACCGCCCCGATCGCGATATTTGGTCGCGCCCGCCTCTGCAACGCCAGTCGCAAATCGCGCCCGGTTCACGGGGCCTACCTGTGGGAGTAGTGGCGCAAATTAAGGTGGAGGCGCGGGGCGGCCATTTTTTTCAGTGGCCGCCTGCCAGCACCTCCGTCCCCGGCCTCCTGACCCTCACCCCGGGCATTGCCGGCTGTGTCCCGAGGGCCCGGCACTTCTCCTTGGTGCCAGGCTCTTTTGCCGGCACTCGCGATCGGTCATCGTGCTGGTGCAGGCCCCTCCCCCTTAAGAAGGGGAGGAAGGCCTGCAGTACCGCAGCACGCCGTGCCGCAGCGTGTGGCGCTGCGGCACGTTGTGCTGCGATATTCAGTTTCAGCACCCCAAGAGGGACGCGGGGCGCCTCGAGCAGCGCCCCGCGTCCCTCTTGGGGCGCTCAAGCTGAATTTCCGGCGTGCGCAACGGCTCCGATCGCAGCGGTAATTCCGGCGCCCAGGCGAGATTGGCGCCCCGTCTGGGGCACCACTGAATTTCTAGGCCCTAGTCTCTTCAAAGGGCTGCTGCTGTCTCTGTCACACATAGATAAAAAAGAAAGGCTTGCAATTATATAGCGCCTTTCACAACATCCCAAAGCTCTTTACAGCCAATGAAGTACCTTTTGAAGTGTAGTCACTGTTGCTGTAATGTAGGAAACGCGGCAGCCAATTTGTGCACAGCAAGCTCCCACAAACAGCAATGTGATAATGACCAGATAGCCTGTTTTAGTGACGTTGATTGAGGGTTAAATATTGACCAGGACACCGGGGAGAACTCCCCTGCTCTTCTTCAAAATAGTGCCATGGGATTTTCTATGTCACCTGAGAGAGCAGACGGGGCCTCGGTTTAACATCTCATTGGAAAGACGGCACCTCCGACAGTGCGGCACTCCCTCAGCACTGCACTGGAGTGTCGGTCTAGATTTTTGCGCTCAAGCCCCAGGGAATGGGACTCGAACCCACAAACCTCCTCACTCAGAAGCGAGGGTGCTGCCCACTGAGTCACGGCCGACTTGTGTTGGGCTTTTTTGAAGTTTAGAGAATGGACCAGCAGTAAATGGGGAAAATGAAATTTGGAGCCACCAACTGATTCTTGAGCTGTGAGACGCACAACTTGCTGGACTAGAGTTTCAGCTGAGCGCCTGGGCGTAAAACTAACATTTGTGGATCGGCCGCCTGTTGTAGAAACTGCCCGGTTTTCATTTTCGGTTGAAATCAAAGTGAAGGGTGGAGAGAATTGCAGGGGGGGGAAAAAAGCCAACAAAACTGCCAATCCGAAGCCTTTTACTTTTGAATGGCCTCAAAAAAGGCGAGCAAGATTCCAGTCCCCCCTCACGGTGACCATCGGCACCATTAGATCTTTTATCCGGATCTTTTATCCGTTCTTTGTGGGCAATACACTTTATTCTATTGGCCAATTTAAACTGAGCAACATTTAAAAGCAGCTTTGCAAAAGGCCCATCTGATACCGTGGCAAATGGTTTCTCTTCAGTTCTGTCCAGTATTAGATTGTTTATGATAGCAAAATACTGCAGATGTTGGAAATCCGAAATAACAACAGAAAATGCTGGAAAAACTCAGCAAGTCAGGCAACATCCGTGGAGATTGTTTATGTTGCAATTGAGCTTCTATCCAGAACAGGACTCGGTTTGGAGAGCACACATTGTTCTCCAACCTTTTTTTTAAGGCAAGTAATTCTATTGTATCTCGCTTAGTTATAATCAGATCTTCCCCAATTGTTTTTTTTAAAGTACCATGATTTTTAACTCGCTGAAAATATTGTTCCCTCTCCAGCCCTCTTTGTTCTATTAATTGTTCGTAGAGAAGATAACGATCTTTATAAAACGCATTAATATGCTTTTTCCTGCCAGTCAGTTAAGGGTATCTTTCCCATCCATTATAAAAAAAGAGAAAGACTTGCATTTATATAGCGCCTTTCACGACCACGACGTCTCAACGCGCTTTACAGCCAATTAAGTACTTTTTGAAGTGAAGTCACTGTTGTAATGTAGGAAACACAGCAAGCTCCCACAAACAGCAATGTGATGACCAGATAATCTGTTTGTGTTATGTTGGTTGAGGGATAAATATTGGTCAGGACACCAGGGATAACTCCCCTGCTCTTCTTCAAAATAGTGCCATGGGATCATTTACGCCCACCCGAGAGAACCTCGGTTTAACATCTTATACGAAAGACGGCACCTCCGACAGTGCAGCACTCTCTCAGCACTGCACTGGAGTGTCAGCCTAGCTTTATATGTTCAGGTCCCATGGAGTGGGACTTGAACCCACAAACTTTTGACTCAGAGGGGAGTGTGCTACCAACTGAGCCACAGCAGGCTGGATTTTCTCATCCCCGAGGAGGTGGGTATGGAGGCGGGACTGCCGGGAAAGCTGCAGAATTTGGGAGCGGGTGGCAAACCCGCCCCCAACCCGCCTCCGTGCCCGCTTGCCAGGAGGCGGGAAACTGTCCTGCCCCGGATCCCGTCTCCTCGAGGCAGGAAAGGGATTAAAGCCTATTAACTGCCTGTTAACAAGTAGTTAACAGGCAGAAATTAGGATTATCCCCATTTTTTTGTTCTGAAGTGCGGGCTTCCTGACCTCAAGGAACCCCACCAGGGTGTAGGAGACAAGTAGGAGGTCTGCGGGGGTCTGAAAGTGCAATGCAGAGGTGAGTGATGGGTGAAAGTGTAGAGTGGTAAGTATGTGAGGTGAGTGTTAAGTGTTAGAAAATGTTCACTTACCTTTGTTTCTGCCTGCAGCCTTCAGCCGCTGTGGAGCCAGAGTCCCAACATCTCCATTGTAGAGATCACAGACTGGCTGTTGGATCCTCCGATCCAACAGTCATCTGATCTCTACAATGTAGAAAGGTTTGATGAGTCCTGAACACAAGGACTCATCAAACTACACAGAATGTCACTGTTTGACAGCTTCACAGAGCTGTCAAACGATGACATTTCTTCTTTCAAAAATTCTTGACAGATGACACGTCAGACGTTGACGTGCTCTGCCACTGACTTCCACCTAATTGGCCTGCTGAGCCCGCCGGGGATCCCGCTTGTTGGCCAGAGGCTGATGGAGGCGGGACTGAAACCAGGCAAGCACCAGTCCCGCCTCGCAACATGTCTCCATTGAGAAAATCCAATGTGTTGTCCAGCATGGAAAAGAACTTGGCCATCTGAGCTCGGTTGAAGTCTCTTTGGTTCTGTAAGTGAAACTTTTGTAACAATTTGGCAACGTTAGGGTTAAAGTTGGGTCTGCTGCTTCGCGTTGATCGATGGGAGATGCTCTACTCTGGCCTGCAAGTCCGCAGCTAAATTAATCTCTGGGCTGTGGAAAGATCAGAGCTTTCTGTCAGATTTGATTGCTTAGCAGATGTCTACTTAAGCATTGTTTGAAGACAAATGGTGCAATCTTACCCATTTGTGGCTGGATTACCGTCTGGTGCCTCCACATAGTGTGACAAATTGGAGTGAAATAAACTTGGGATGTAATAGATGACCTGATGTAATTGTTTGGAACTGAGGCAAGGATCATGCAAGTAGTTTTAATAAAAATGAAATTGCAAGTAACCTTCTAAAGACCTCCTTCTGAACTTTAGAATTGATTCATCTGAGACAGGTCTGACCCGCTGTCACGTGATCTCTCCTTTGACCGTATCAGGATTTTTTTTTCTATATTAAATGTAAGGTCGTTTGGTTATAAACAAGGATTTGTAGGAACATGGAAAGACCATTCAGTCCATTTTCCTGGTTCAACCCTATCTACATATCTTCTCACCATAACTCTCGCGCACCTTGGGACCAATTGTCGCTTGCTGTGCCTGCCGTTAACGGGGCCAGAACGGGCTCAAGGCGGGGTCGGTGGCCTTACCGTCCCATTAGCACCAACGCTGCGGCCAGCAACATTTTGAAAGGGGCCTACTGCTGGGTGCCCAAAGCGCCTGCCTGTTTCAGGTGGTAGTCCAGCACCATAGCCGCTACACTACCACACCCGATCAACTCAATGGGAACAAGTGTAAAGTAATTAGTCTGGGGCAAGGAACGAAAAGAGGGGATCTGTGTTAAATGGAACAGTGTGCTCACTCCAGAGACTTGAGCACAAAAACCTAGACTGACACTCCAGTGCAGTACTGAGGGAGCGCTGCACTGTCGGTGGTGCCGTCTTTTGGATGAGTTGTTAAACCAAGGCCCCGTCTGCTCTCTCAGGTGGATGTAAAAGATCCCATGGCATTATTTCGAAAAAGAGCAGGGGAGTTATCCCTGGTGTCCTGGCCAATATTTATCCCTCAATCAATATCACTAAAACAAATTATTGGGGGAGAAATTCCCCTCCTTTGCGCCTCCTATGGGTGAGCAGGATTGCTCCTTTGGGCTCTGCTGCCCTGGGCCCCATCCCATCTTTCTTTCTTTCTTTGTACAAATTAAAAGAGATTGTATTTTTGTTGTAACATCAAAAATAATAAATTATGCAAACTCTGCCCTTGATATGGGTCTACCTTTGCTTTCATAGTCAATGGCCCAGAAATTCGGGTCTCCACGGGTGAGTACGCACGGGGTATTCACCCGTAAGCCCAATGGAAGTGCCGGTTTCCTGCATGCACTGCGCATGCGCGGGAAACCAGAACTTCCGTTCCCCTGAAAGAAGGGGTTCAGAGTTCGAATGCGTGCGCAGGAGAGGCTGTGCGTGCGCATCGAACTTACGTTTTTTTTGTAGGTTTTCCCAGGAGGGTAAGTCTCCAGAAGTTAGACATGTAAAAAGCAGTCGCAAGGCCTGCTTTTAACAAGGTAAGTGGTGAATTAATTAAAATTAAAACTTTTTTCCACAGGTTTATTATTTTTAAATACTTTAAAGAAAGGTAAGTTTATTTTTAGCCCCGTTAGAAAATAAAATTATTTTTTTCAAAAATTTAAATTATTGTTTAAAATAGTTATTTCATGTAATTTATAGTTTATTTTAAAAATGTGACTTTTTAAAAATTTATTTGAAGATTTAGTGATGTTTTGGGGCTTATAGTATTTATAAGTTTGACAGCCCTTCCTATCAAACTTATGAATGAAGCATTCCCTGCTCCGATTGGCTCCCCATGGCCCACGTGATCCCAGGGGACACATCAAACTAACTGCGCCCCTGGGATACGCAAGCACTGCGCGCCGGCAGTTGGAGCAGGCCCAGGATCGGAATCCCACGCGGGCCCACAGCTCAACGGGCCGGCGCGCTAGGTAAGTACAGGTCGGAGGCTTGCACCCGCGGGAAGCCCCCGACCTGAATTTCAGGTCCTATATTGTTGAACTGACTAGCATTCACTTGGAAAGAAAGAGTTCTCTGTCTGACTATTTCAAACTCAAACTTACTATTACCTTCTCCTCACCCAGAGAGAGAGAGCATCAAAAGCTTAATCTTTGTCTTGAGGATTGACCCATTAAACTGCCAATTGACACATTGCCAATTTAGCTAGGACTCCTGCCGTGCTCAGTGAGTGAAACAAATCCAACTTAACATCCAATTCCTCTCTGGAATGTGCTGATGAACTCTTCCATTGTCTCAAAACTGATATGGTAATGTAAGTTCCATCCATTACTTTATCTGGTGCTCAGTGAATGGGTATTGTCAATATTTCCAGATAGCTGTGCTTAATGTGAGTTAATTCCTGTGGCACAAATTTGTAGCAACATCAGAATACAAACTACTGTAACCTGAATTCCCATCTAGGCCAATTAGGCAAAAATCTTGAACCATGACAGGCATATAGTGAGGTAAATCATTGAATATAGCATCGATTGACGTGCAGATATGAATGAGTTGTGTGGACTACATTTATAGATGTGTCAAATAAATTCTCTACTAAATGTTTATATCACGAAGGTGGCATAAAACATGGTATTAAAATAATTCAGAATTTATTGTTGAAATGTAATTTTAATCAGGACTATTGTAAGCATTTTGGGATGTCCGGTGACCATTAAAGGCGTTATATAAATGCAAGTCTTTCTTTCTTTAAAGCATGGAAGTTTAACATTTCCTGGAGCTTCATTGGAGGTGCCAGAACTGTTTGAAAAACTTCCACGATAAAGTTAAAGTTAGATGTTGGGGGGAATCCCATTGTATTACAAGGGCAATTTGCTTCATTCATTGTCAACGTGGGCTAAACGTCAAAGTTTTCATAATTTATTATGTTCCCGGTTTAACATTTTAGTTGCATGGCTCCCCATCTCTGTAAATATTACAAAATCTATGAACTAACATTGCTCCCATTACCCATATTACTAAGTGCCAGTACTTAAATTATCCTGTCAACTTGGGATCCTCACTACGCAGGTTGGAGAAAGCAGCCAGTGGATGAACTTCCTTATTACTGTCGTTTAACATAAAGTCCCAGTATTAAAATGTAACTACATATTTACGACGAGTTATGGAATCAGAAATTTACATTAGCTCTTCAACAAATGCTGTTATCAAAACTATGCTTGAGGAAGTTTGGGGAGGACCCAGATGTTTATAGGAAACTAGTTACCTGAACCTGCAGCTGAACAAATCATTTAAATGAGACTTCTGAATAACAAACATTTATTCAGCGGCCTGTACCCAATGTTCCCTCTAAGCTGCACACGTGTGCGGCCACACAGTAACCTGAAAGATCCCGCGCAGGCCGCTCACAAGCTTTTACATTGGAAATACCGCACACGCTCGGAAATTGAAAGGGACCGTGCATTGAAAGAAACAGGCCGCCCAAAACAAAGTGCAGCCTACAAAGAACATTGTCTGTACCCCTCCCCTTGTAGAATCTGCCAATTTCTATTTTAAAGCACTGTTAACATTTATCTAGGCTTTTATTACAATTAACTCTGGCATGCAATTAATAGCGCTGTTTAAGTTAGTGCTAATTGAAATAAAACCATTACCAAGTTATGTATGAAACATGGTAACTATATTCAGATTGTGCTCTCATTAGGAAGTCTTGTGATAAAACCAAGAGCTGCCTCTCTCTATTTGACACATTTTATATTTGCTCGATGTGACACAGCCCCTTTTTCTTTAAAAAAAGGACTCTAATCAGAATCAATCCTCAGTCTCAGTAATGTGGTTCCCTTCTATTATTTTCAAAGCCAATATAAATAAAAGCTAAAGGAACCAAAGGAATATTCCTTGAATCTCTAATTCAGTTCATTAACATTGTAACGCGTGGGTGTCTTGTACTGCACTTGACTTATGTCAGAAATGACCTTGAGGCGCTCGATGCCAAGTGGATAAGCAATCCATTGCAAATCAACAGTACCCTTCACCTCAATACACGTGTAAAATGTAAATCTCGTGAAATTCATAAATCAGCTGGGAGGTAATATTATGTGACGCACCTCATCATACCACCAGCTGGAGAGTTTCTAAAGCTATTGAAGAATCGCAGCTGCTGCAAATGAAAATCTATTGGCCTAGAAATTCAGTGGGCTGTGCCACCCATTAGCGCCTTAAGAGGGAGCTAAGTGGGTCGGAAGCCACTGGCCACGCCTCCCGCTAAATTTAGCGGAACGCTAATGGCGGCGCTAGCCATTAGCGCTGCGCCGCTACCGATGACGTCATCGGTGTACACAGCGCCCCGCTACTGCCCCGATTGTGATATTTAGTTGCGGCCCCTGCTTTAACGCGGATGCTATTTGCGGCCGGTTCAGGGGGGCCTACCTGCGGCGGTAGAGGTGCTAATTAAAGGAGGTGCGGGGCGGCCATTTTTTTTCCTGGCCACCTGCCAGCACCTCTCTGCACTGCCATCCCCGGCCTCCTGAGCCCCCCCCCCCCCGCCCCCCGCGGAGTGCCAACTGCGTTCCAAGAGCCCAGCACTTCTCCTCGGTGCCGGGCTCTTTTGCCGGCACTTGCGATCCTCGGGGGCCCAGTTGGGCCCCAGATCGCGCTGCAGAAGGCCCCTCCCCTTTAAGAAGGGGAGGAAGGCCTGCAGTACCGCAGCGCGCCGTGCCGCAGCGTGTGGCGCTGCGGCACGTTGCGCCACGATCTTCAGCTGCAACGCCCCAAGAGGGATGCGGGGCACCTCGAGTAGCGCCGCGCTTCCCTCTGGGGCGCGCAAAGTGAATTTCCGGCGGGCAGCCGCGACTACTTCCGTGGTGCTACTTTTAGCGACCTGGCGAGACTGGCACCCCAAACGGGGCGCTACTGAATTTCTAGGCCATTGTTCCTCCAGATTTAACCATTATCCCTGTTAGGATTCCCCCTTTTTAAAATTATTGCATCTTTTCGATATTTATCGGGCCAAGCTGTAATAGAAACAAATCACGTTATGTGTCAAATTGAGAAAATTGCTGTACTGTATCAAATCCGTCAGTTGATATTGAGAAATCATTTCCTAGGTTGGGTTCCAGGTGGCTTATGAGTTTGGCCGCTTGATCAAGGGGCCCCGGGACCCAATGGGGGTCATTTTCAACGTTACCACCTGGGCAGTAATCACCCGCCCATTGTGGAACCCGCCCAATTTTTGTTCCATTGATTTCCAAGTCAAGAAGGGCCGAGTGCTGCCATGGGCAATGAGATTGTTGGGAGTTGCGTGGTGGCTCCCAATTCATGGAAGTGGGCATGGTACGTACACCCAATCACTATGAAAAAGTGGCCAATAGAAGGCTTGCATGATACGGGATGTCGTCTGGACGCTTGTTACACCTGCGCTCTGATGTGGGGTATTAAGTCTCTAGCGGCTAGCAGACCCCTTCATTCATTGGCAAATACAGTGCCCTTGGCCAAAATGTATTTGTTTTTTTGGATGGGTGAAGAAGAAGTAGGAGTTTTAGTTTCATTGAGGTTTGATGCAGTTTTGAGGATTGATTTAATGTTGATCTGTGTTATGAATCTCAGCATCATGAAGAAATGACTCATGAAATAACACTGGGCGGCCAGCTGGTGGTGCTGTCCAAGGAGTATAAATACTCGGGCGTGGGCCCAGCTTGCCCAGGGGCATTTTGTAAGACAGGAACTAGTGAAGTACAACTAGACCTCCATGTTCTGAAACAAGTTGATTAAAGTCTTGTTTTATATTCAAACCAAGTGCGTAGTGAGTTTTATTACATCAATCTGCTTATAGCTTATGCAGTTAGAGTCATAGAGTCATAGAGTCATAGAGTTTTACAGCACAGAAAGAGGCCCTTCGGCCCATCGTGTCTGCGCCGCCCATCCCTCCCTGTCCAGTCTATTCCCATTTTCCAGCATTTGGTCCATAGCCTTGTATGCAATGGCATTTCAAGTGCTCATCCAAATGCTTCTTGAATGTTGTGAGGGTTCCTGCCTCTACCACCCTTTCAGGCAGTGAGTTCCAGCTTCCAACCACCCTCTGGGTGAAAAAGTTCCTCCTCAAATCCCCCCTAAATCTCCTGCCCCTTACCCTGAATCTGTGCCCCCTTGTTATTGACCCCCCTACTAAGGGGAAAAGTTCCTCTTTATCTACCCTATCTATGCCCCTCATCATTTTGTACACCTCAATCAGGTCCCCCCTCAGCCTTCTTTGCTCCAAGGAAAACAATCCCAGCCTGTCCAGCCTCTCTTCATAGCTGAGGCGTTCCATCCCAGGTAACATCCTGGTGAATCTTCTCTGCACCCTCTCCAAAGCAATCACATCCTTCCTATAGTGAGGCGACCAGAACTGCACACAGTACTCCAGCTGTGGCCTCACCAGCGTTTTGTACAGCTCCATCATAACCTCCCTGCTCTTATATTCTATGCCTCTGCTAATGAAGGCAAGTATCCCATAAGCCTTTTTAACCACCTTATCTACCTGTTCCGCTGCCTTCAGGGATCTATGTACATGTACACCAAGGTCCCTCTGACCCTCTGTACTTCCTAGGGTCCTACCACTCATTGTGTATTCCCTTGCCTTATTTGTCCGTCCAAAATGCATCACCTCGCACTTTTCTGGGTTAAATTCCATTTGCCACTTTTCCGCCCATCTGACCAACCCGTTAATATTGTCCTGTAGCCTGAGGCTTTCCTCCTCGCAATTTACCACCCCACCAATTTTCGTGTCATCCGTGAACTTACTGATCATACCCTTTACATTCTCATCCAAATCATTAATGTAGATCACAAACAGCAAGGGACCCAGCACCGATCCCTGAGGTATCCCACTGGACACAGGCTTCCAGTCACAAAAGCAACCTTCGACCATCACCCTCTGCCTCCTGCCACTCAGCCAGTTTAGGATCCAACGCGCCAAGGCCCCCTGGATCCCATGGGCTCTTACCTTCTTGACCAGTCTCCTATGCGGGACCTTGTCAAAAGCTTTACTGAAGTCCATGTAAACCACATCCACAGCATTTCCCTCATCCACACACCTAGTCACCCCCTCGAAAAATTCAATCAGATTGGTCAGACATGATTTACCCTTGACAAAGCCATGCTGACTATCCCCGATTAATCCTTGCCTCTCCAAGTGGAGACTAATTTTGTCCCTCAGAATTTTTTCCAATAATTTCCCTACCACAGATGTTAGGCTCACTGGCCTGTAATTCCCTGGTTTATCCCTGCTACCCTTCTTGAATAATGGTACTACATTAGCTGTTCTCCAGTCCTCTGGTACATCCCCTGTGGCCAGAGAGGTTCTGAAAATTTGTGTCAGAGCCCCTGCAATCTCCTCCTTTGCCTCACACAACAGCCTGGGATACATCTCGTCTGGGCCTGGGGATTTATCCACTTTTTGGCCTGCTAAAACCGCTAGTACCTCCTCCCTCTCGATGCTAATATGTTCAAGTATGTCACAGTCCCCTTGCCCGATTTCTATGTCTACATCGTCTTTCTCCATAGTGAATGTGATAAAAATGCTAACTTCCGGGAAGTTATGTCATCACTTCCTGTGAACTATGAACTGTGAACTATGAACTGTGTACATACCTCACTTCCTGTTGGACTGGTATAAATACTGGTCTGTTCAGTATTGTAAGAGGCTTCTACCAGAGGCATGGTAAAGACCTCTCTTGTATATAGTGTGTTTATAAGTTACTTAAAGCTTACTTTAAAGTTACTTGATGGTAAGTCTCCTTTTTCTTACATCAATTTAAGTAACTTAGTATTTACACTGACAAATACTAGACCTTCAGACAAACTCGGAAGTTAAGGATCCAGGGAACCACCCATCATGGAGAAAATCCTTAGACCTATTCGTCTGGACTTGGACCCGAATACACCAGCAGCTGGCAGGGTATGGAAGCATTGGTATCGTACTTTTGAGAATTTTCTGGATGAATGTAAAGTGGATGCTCCTGCTAAATTGAAGATACTTGTCAATTATGTGACCCCAAAAGTGTTCGAATATGTTGATGACTGGGATAATTACGAAGAGGTGATTCGGGCACTTAAGAAACTGTATGCGAAGACCCCAAATGAGGTCTATGCTAGACATCTACTGGCCACAGCCCGACAAGGGCCAGGGGAATCAATTGACGAATTCCTGCAAGAACTTCGCAGGCTCAGCGTAGATTGTAACTTTCAGGCAGCCTCAGCTGAGCTGTACCGCCAAGAAATGATTCGTGATGCTTTCATCTGCGGGATTGCCTCTCCATTTATACGCCAGCGTCTACTAGAAAGTAAAACACTTGAGCTACAAAAAGCTTTTGACCTAGCTTGTTCACTGGATTTGGCAAAGAGAAATGCAGACCTCTATCAGCTGCCCAGATCTCGATCTGCTGCTGTAGCTGCAACCAGACAATTCAAGCGGTCTCAGGTGAACCCTATCATGGGGGAATCTAATTCTGATAATTCTGATGAAGAAGAGGAGGACGACCCCACTTTAGCAGCCTCTTGGCAATCTAGGAAGGAATGCTTCTTTTGTGGAGATGCTTTTCACCCTAGGAAAACCTGCCCTGCTCGCAATGCAATCTGCAGTTATTGCGGGAAAAAAGGACACTTTGCTAAAGTTTGCCTATCAAGGGCCTCTACGAGGGCCAATCCAGCTAAGACCTACCGAACTGCCCCAATTAGGGCCTATCAAGATGCTCCAGCTAGGACCTATCAAGCTTCCTCTCGAGCTCTCTCCCGAAGAAGCACACCGAGAGTTTTAGCCACTCTCTGTGCAACGACACCAATTACAGCTGCTTGCCCACAGAACCTGTCTCAGGCAGCCACAAAAATTTCAATTAAAGGGCATACCTTAGATGCCTTAATTGACTCAGGAAGTACTGATAGTTTCATTAAGGAACAGATTGTTGCGAAATTGAAACTACATGTCTTCCCATCGGACCAGGCAATTGCGATGGCCCAGTCATCACTTAATACCAGAATCTCCGGCTTTTGTGTTGTTGATATGACACTTCATGGTCGTATGTATCCCTCCACCCGACTTTCGGTGCTCAAAGACTTATGTAGTGATCTCCTCTTAGGGCTGGACTTCCAAAAACAGCATAAGAAACTCACCATTGAGTTTGGTGGATCCAAACCCGGACTTACTATTTCTAATATACCATCTAAATTACCTTTTTGTGCATTATCAGCAGCTTCACTTGATGAACCCTCATTATTTGCCAGTATTCCGCCTCAATGCCAACCGATAATAACGAAATCGCGGCGCTTTAATCAGGAAGACCAATCTTTTATTGCGGCTGAAATCTCTCGACTTCTAGCAGAGGATATCATTGAACCATGTTCGTCGCCCTGGCGGGCTCAAGTCGTCATTGTCAAGAACCCTCTAAAACCTCACAAACAGCGACTATGCATCGATTATTCGCAAACCATCAATCAATATACCGACTTGGACGCCTACCCATTGCCACGCATTGATGATATGGTTAATAAACTGGCCGAATACAAAGTGTTCTCAACTTACGATTTAAAAAGTGCCTATCATCAGTTACCCTTGAAGGTCTCAGATAAGCAGTACACAGCCTTTGAGGCTAATGGACGGCTGTACCAATTTCGTCGCCTCCCATTCGGGGTTACTAATGGAGTGGCTGTCTTTCAACGGGCAATGGATGGCCTGGTTAAGCAGGAAAACCTAAGGGACACTTTTCCCTATCTTGATAACATTACCATTGCAGGTCACGATCAACAGGAACACGACTCCAACCTCCAAAAATTTCGGGATGCCCTCCATCGCCGTAATTTGACCCTGAATGAATCCAAATCTGTTGAGTCGCAACCGACCATCAACATCCTTGGCTACTGCGTAGGCAATGGTATCATTAAGCCAGACCCAGAAAGACTTCGCCCGCTCCAAGAGCTCCCGTCACCTAAGAATCCGGCTTCTTTACGTCGGGCTCTCGGTCTGTTTGCATACTACGCTAAATGGATTCCTCATTTTTCGGACGAAATCCAACCCTTGCTGCATGCTAGATCATTTCCACTGGGAACAGCGGCTGTTGCAGCCTTTAACCTTCTCAAAAAACAGTTGGAGAAAGCGGCTCTTCACTCCATCGATGAGAATCTCCCTTTCGTGGTTGAATGTGATGCCTCGGAGGTGGCGATCTCGGCTACTCTGAATCAGGAAGGTCGTCCTGTAGCATTTATGTCCAGGACCTTACAAGGTGCCGAGCTATATTATCCTCCGGTTGAGAAAGAAGCCACAGCCATCATAGAGGCAGTACGGAAGTGGAACCATTTTCTAGCTCGCCAGCACTTTACATTGATCACGGACCAACGATCAGTCGCCTTCATGCTCGATAATCGCAAACGAACCAAAATTAAGAATAATAAAATACAACTTTGGAGGATGGAACTGGCCTCTTTTGGTTATACCATTCTCTATCGGCCTGGCAAGGAGAATGTGGCCCCGGACACCCTCACACGGGCATTCTGCTCCACTATGTCATCCTCCACTCTCATGGATGTCCACAATGGTTTGTGTCATCCTGGCGTTACGCGCATGCTACATTTCGTACGATCACGGAATCTCCCTTTTTCCACTGGAGATGTAAAGAAAATATGCTCAGAATGCCGGCTTTGTGCGGAATTAAAACCTCAGTTCTTCCGCCCCTCAGCTGGTATACTCATACATGCAACCCAACCGATGCAACGACTTAGCATCGATTTTAAGGGCCCAGTGCCCTCTTCAACTCGGAACACATATTTGCTCACCATGATCGACGAATATTCACGTTTTCCGTTTGCCTTCCCCTGCTCCAATATGCTGGCGTCCACAGTAATCTGCTGCCTTGAGCAGGTATTTTCTCTCTGTGGCATGCCGGCTTATATTCACTCAGATCGGGGTCCATCCTTTATGTCAAGGGAACTCAAGGACTACCTCTCAGAACGGGGAATTGCTACAAGCAAAACAACACCATACCATCCCATCGGAAATGGGCAGGTAGAGAGGTATAACGGTATCATCTGGAATTCCGTACGTCTCGCTTTAAGATCTCGGGGCCTACCAGACCAGCAATGGGAAACAGTGCTTCCGGATGCATTGCACTCTATACGGTCTCTGCTTTCTACAGCCACAAATACTACACCTCATGAGCGGTTCTTTGGATTCCAGCGTCGCTCATCTCATGGGACATCACTCCCGTCATGGCTAACTACTCCTGGACCTGTATTACTCCGAAGATACGTTCGGACGTCTAAAAATGACCCTCTCGTAGACGAGGTTGAACTAACCGATGCCAACCCCACCTATGCAAACATACGATATTCCGACGGCCGAGAATCTACCGTATCATTACGGGATCTGGCTCCCTGCCCACCAGGACCTAGTGGGACATCGGGTGATGGCATTTCACCAGGAAACTCTTGGGACCTATCGGGTACCCCTCTCCAGGATCCTGATCGGACACCAACTAGCTTGGTGCCGGTAGAACCCCGTGCTCAAGGTTGCGACCCTCCCAGTACCGCGCATGAAAGTACTGATCCGCCACAGACCAGCTCTGCACCTCCCTCTGAACAGAGGCAGTCTGACTTTGAACCTATTGGGGCTCGTACTCGAAGCCATGATCTCCCCGACCCTTCACAGGGCAATCCAGGCCACACAGACTCTGACCAATGGCCAACCGCATGTAAGCGGACCAGCGACCCTCTACGACGGGAATCCAAACGGGTGCGACTCTTCCTTGTTCGGCGGCTGCGGACCAAAAGGTAGACCACAGCCTCCTAATCCTGCAGGAGGGAAGAATGTGATAAAAATGCTAACTTCCGGGAAGTTATGTCATCACTTCCTGTGAACTATGAACTGTGAACTATGAACTGTGTACATACCTCACTTCCTGTTGGACTGGTATAAATACTGGTCTGTTCAGTATTGTAAGAGGCTTCTACCAGAGGCATGGTAAAGACCTCTCTTGTATATAGTGTGTTTATAAGTTACTTAAAGCTTACTTTAAAGTTACTTGATGGTAAGTCTCCTTTTTCTTACATCAGTGAACACTGAGGGAAAAAAATTATTTAAAACCCCACCTACTTCATCTGGCTCTACACACAGCTTGCCACTTTGGTCCCTAATGGGCCCTACCCTTTCCCTGGTTATCCTCTTGCCCTTAATATACTTACAAAACATCTTAGGATTTTCCTTTATTTTGCTCGCCAGTGTTATTTCATGGCCCCTCCTCGCCCTCCTAATTTCCTTTTTAAGTATGCCCCTGCACCTCTTATACTCCTCTAGGGCTTCCACCGTCTTTTGTCTTTTGTAACTGCCAAAAGCCCCCCTTTTTTTCCTAATGCATTTTTGTATATCCTTTGTCATCCAAGGTTCCCTTTGCTTGTTGGTCCCACCCTTGACCTTTACAGGAACATGTTGGTGTTGTACTCTCTCTATTTCCCTTCTGAAAGCCTCCCACTGCTTTGATGTGGATTTTCCTATAAGTAGCTGCTCCCAGTCCACTTTTGCCAGATCCTGTCTTATCTTATTAAAATCGGCCTTCCCCCAATTTAGAACCCTGATTTCCGGGCCGTCTTTGTCTTTTTCCATGACCACCTTAAATCTCACCGAATTATGGTCACTATCGCCAAAATGCTCTCCTACAGACACTTCCACCACCTGCCCGGCTACATTCCCTAGAATTAGGTCCAGTACCGCCCCCTCTCTTGTAGGACTTTCTACATGTTGGCTCAAAAAGCTTTCCTGGATGCACTTTAAGAATTCTGCTCCCTCCCAGCCTTTCACACTCTGACTATCCCAATTTATATTGGGGAAGTTGAAATCCCCCACTATTACTACCCTATTATTTTCACACTTTTCTGATATCTGCCTGCATATCTGTTCCTCTATCTCCCCCTGACTGTTTGGGGGCCTATAGTACACTCCCAGCAAGGTGCTTGACCCCTTTTTGTTTTTAAGTTCTACCCATATGGCCTCATTAGAGGAACCCGCTAATATATCATCCCTCCTTACAGCAGTAATAGACTCCTTAATTAATATTGCAACACCCCCTCCCCTTTTACACCCCCCTCTGTCTCGCCTGAAGATTCTATACCCCGGAATATTTAGCTGCCAGTCCTGACCCTCCCTCAACCATGTCTCCGTGATAGCAACAATATCGTACTCCCATGTGTTCAACAACAACTTCAGTTCATCCACCTTATTTGCAAGACTCCTTGCATTAAAATAAATGCCTTCCAGCCCTGCCATATTCCCTTTTGCCTTCACATCTTTGCTCTGCCTTCCCTGCTGACTTGTTTTTTCCACCTTATTTGGCTGTACATCACCCCCTACTATAGCTCCACTCTGTATCCCATCCCCCTGCTGAATTAGTTTAAACCTCCCCCAGCAGTGCTAGCAAACCTCCCCGCAAGGATATTGGTTCCCCTCTGGTTCAGGTGTAAACCGTCCGACTTGTACAAGTCCCACCTGTCCCAGAAGCAGACCCAGTGATCCAGGAAACTAAAGCCCTCCCTCCTGCACCATCCCTTCAGCCACGCATTCATCTGTTCTATCCTCCTATTCCTATACTCACTAGCACGTGGCACCGGGAGTAATCCAGAGATTACAACCTTTGAGGTCCTGCTCCTTAATCTTGCCCCTAGCTCCCTAAATTCTTGCTGCAGGACCTCATCCCTCTTTTTACCTATGTCGTTGGTACCAATGTGGACCACGACCTCTGGCTGTTCACCCTCCCCCTCCAGAATGCCCTGCAGCCGCTCAGTGACATCCTTAACCCTGGCACCAGGGAGGCAACAAACCATCCTGGATTCACGTCTATGGCCACAGAAATGCCTATCTGTTCCCCTTACTATAGAATCCCCTACGACTATTGCTCTCCCACTCTTTTTCCTCCCCTCCTGGGCAGCAGGAGCGCCCCCAGTGCCAGGAAGCTGGCTGCTGCTGCCTTCCCCTGGTGAGTCATTCCCCCCAACAGTATCCAAAACGGTATACTTGTTTGAGAGGGGAATGGTCACAGGGGGTTTCTGCACTACCTGCCTACTTCTATTGCTCCGCCTGGTGGTCACCCATTTCCTTTCTTCCTGTGCAGCCCTTCCCTGCGGTGTGACCAACTCACTAAACGTGCTATCCACGAACTTCTCAGCCTCGTGAATGCTCCACAACCCATCCACCCGCAGCTCCAGCTCCTCAATGCGGTCTGCTAATAGCTGCAGATGGATGCATTTCCTGCACACGTAGTCACCAGGGGCAGTGTCCCTGAATTCCCACATGGAGCAGGAGGAGCACATCACGGGGCTGGGCTCCCCTGGCATGACTTTCCCCTTAATTAATTTAAATTAATTTACTATCACCAATTAAAGATATCTCTAAGGCTCTTGTATAGTCTACCAACAGTACCTGCTACACCAGAAAAGACCCTAGTAATGATAAACTACAGAGTTAAAGTTTAAAAAAGAGAAATACTCACCAACCAATCACTTACCTGCTCCCTGGTGACGTCACACACTGACTATTTTTTACCTCTCTCCCCGCTGCGGAGTTGGTAAGCCTCGCTGGTCGTGGGTTTTTATACCCGGCTGCTCCTCCTCTGCTCCCGCTGCTCCGAGTGCTCTCGGGCCTCGCTGGTCGTGGGTTTTTATACCCGGCTGCTCCTCCTCTGCTCCCGCTGCTCCGAGTGCTCTCGGGCCTCGCTGGTCGTGGGTTTTTAGGAGACAGGTTGGGTCTGGAAAACAGAACCAAACCAGGATCACTGCAGCCAACTGTGATGCTCCAACTGGCCATATTGTGCAGAAGAAGGGGGCGAACAAAGTCAGGGAGCCAAACTGTCTGGATGCAGTGAACATGATACTGTGGGAGACTACAGTCTCCCACGTAAAGAAATAGGCAACACAGCGAGCTGCAAGAAATAGGTCTTTACTCCAACTCTCACAATACAGTACTGAATTTGTACAGCCCGCGAACCTGTGATGACTCACGGATTGGTCACCTGCTGGAACCTGATTGGTTTTCCTTCTCTCAGCAGCAGGCAAGTCTGAACATGCCTTATTCCTCTCAGCTTGCAACTGTCTTGCGGGGGGAGGGGAATACAGCAGTTAAAAGGGGATTATACAGGTTTATCTACATACACACAGTGTTTCCCCAATGTGGCAACGCCACATACGCCCCCCCAGAATCCTCGTTAACTGTAAAAGTCAGTCTCTGCGGAGGTTTGACCAAACGGCCGTAGCGGCTGTAGTAGCCATCTGGCGTGTGAGGAGGGCTGTCTGGGAGGTCGGCCGGTTGGTTCGTCGGCTGGTCTGGCAGCTGGTCTGCCGGTGGGCTGGCTGGACGGGCTGCCGGCGAAGGTGGGGCGGCGGCCGGGAAGTAAGGTTCTGGCGTGTCTTGGTCCTCTTGTGGGGCCGCCGCCAACGCGGGAGGTCTGCCACGCCGTGGGGGGCGAGCCGGACAAAACAGGAAGCTGAGGTCCAGGTGCGCCGGTTTGAGGCGGTCTACTGAAATAAGGTCCGGCTTCCCGCCGACGTCGATAAGAAAAGCTTTGTCCCCCGTCTCCAATACTGAGAAGGGGCTGGTGTATGGTGCCTGCAGCGGGCCTCTGTGCGCGTCCCGGCGCACGAAGATGAACTCCGCATGTTGTAAGTCTCGAGGCACGTAGGACGGCTGCGGGCCGTGTTGCGAAGTGGGCACTGGACGGAATTGCTGGGCCGCGTCCTGGTGCAGGGAAAGCTGTCTGGCGGCCGACCACAGCTCCGTTGTCAGGGGGAGGAAGTCGCCTGGTACTCTGAGCGGTTGGCCGTAGACCATCTCGGCCGCGGAGGTGCGGAGGTCCTCTTTGGGCGTGGTGCGCAATCCCAGGAGGACCCAGGGTAGTTTGTCGATCCAGCTGGTGTCGGCCAGGCTGGCGCGGAGGGAGGCTTTCAAGGAACGATGAAAGCGCTCGCAGAGCCCGTTGGCCTGTGGGTGGTAGGCTGTTGTCCTGTGCAACTTGGTGCCGAGGCCGGCGGTGATGGCATTCCACAAGTGGGAGGTGAACTGGGGGCCTCTGTCCGAGGATATGTCGGTCGGCACGCCGAACCGGGCCACCCATGTCGAGACGAATGCTCGCGCGACGTCGGTCGTGGTGGTGGAGGCGAGGGGAACCGCCTCGGGCCATCTGGTGGTGCGGTCGACGATCGTGAGCAGGTGTGTGAAACCGTGCGACAGCGGCAAGAGGCCTACCAGATCGACGTGGACATGGTCGAAACGCCTCTCGGGCACCAGGAAACACTCCAATGGCGCCTTGGTGTGCTGCTGGACCTTAGCGCGCTAACACGCCACGCATGTGTTGGTCCAGTCTCTCACATCCTTGTGGAGTCCAGGCCAGACGAACTTGGCGGACATGAGTTTCTGAGACGCATGCATCCCTGGATGTGAGAGGCCGTGGATGATGTCGAAAACTCGCTTGCGCCAGGCGGATGGGACGACCGGCCTAGGCGAGGGGACTGAGACGTCGCACAGGAGGGTTGTGCTGGCTGCGTGGAAGTGGATGTCGGCCAGAGTGAGGCTGGTGGTTGACGTCCTGAGGGCCTGGATCTCCGCATCGGTGGCCTGGTCTCTCGCCATGCTGACGTAGTCGATGCCCAGGTGCACTGCGTGGAGCGAGGGTCTTGAGAGGCAGTCGGCCACCAAATTGTCCTTGCCGGCGACGTGGCGGATGTCCGTGGTGAACTCCGAGATGAAGTTGAGTTGGCGCTGTTGGCGTGCGGACCAGGGTTCGGTTACTTTGGCCATGGCGAAAGTGAGCGGCTTGTGGTCCACGAATGCGGTGAACGGCCGGCCTTCCAGGAGGAAACGGAAGTGCCGGATTGCCAGGAACAGGGCCAGGAGCTCTCTGTCGAACGTGCTGTAGGCCTGCTCGTACTTGCGCAGCTGTCGGCTGAAAAATGCCAGTGGCTGCCACGCGCCTTCGACCCACTGTTGCTGGACAGCGCCGACGGCGTAATCCGAGGCGTCCGTGGTGAGGGCGGTCTTGGCGCCCGGGATGGGGTGGGCCAGTAGTGTGGCGTTGGCCAAGGCGCTTTTGGTCTGGTGGAAGGCTGTCGCCATCTCGCTGGACCAGGTGAGTTGCTCTTTGCCCGTTTTGCCCCTGGTGACTTCGTAGAGGGGGCGCATGAGTGAGGCGGCCTTGGGCACGAAACGGTGATAGAAATTGACCATCCCCAAAAATTCCTGCAGCGCCTTGACCGAGGTGGGCTGGGGAAAGTCCGCCACCGCCTGCACCTTGGAAGGTAGGGGAATGGCTCCCCTTGGCGAGATTCTGTGGCCGAGAAAGTCAATTTGGGCTGCTCCGAACTGGCATTTGGCCGGGTTGACGATTAGCCCGTGTTGGCTGAGGCGCTGGAAAAGAGAGCGCAAATGCGCGATGTGCTCGGCCTTGCTGGTGCTGGCCACGAGGATATCATCCAGATAGATGAACAGGAAGCTCAGGTCCCGTAGGCAACGCCACAATACCTTTATTCTGAGCACAACAGAGGCTCGTGAAGTGGCAGCAAGTCACCTGCACAGTGTCACACGGTATGCAGTTATCTGGGGAGACTGGGTAGCGCAAGATGATCAGGACTGGTAAAAGTTTAGCGCACTGACCCTACGCAGGAGGCTGTGTGGAGGCAGCACATGAGCATTAAGGTCACAGTCCAGTCTGAGTTCACAAGGTCATTTTATCCCATGGGTTCATCCGTGGCTTGATACGATGCAAAAATGAGTCAATACCACATCTCGGGAAAATGACAAATCTGAAATCTGTTCTGGTTTTTTTACTTGGGATATGGGCAATACTGGCAAAGCAACATTTATTGACCATCCTTAGTTGCTCTAAGGGCATTAAGAGTCAACCAGATAGTGTGGGGCTGTAGTCACCTTGTAGACCTGACTAGGTAGGGTTAGCAGCATCTGATCCTGAAGGACATTAATAAACAAGTTGGGTTTTTAACAACAATTTGACAGCTTTCATCATCATTTTATCTGGTGCCGGCCCACAAATTATTAGATTTATTGAATTCAGTGTTACAACTTGCCATGGTGTGATTTGGTCGCATGCTTTTTGGGCTGTTAGGCTACCGTACCCAAGTTTAATGTTACGGGTATCTTATATACATGTATGTGAATGTACCACTTTTGGATGAGACGTTAAATCGAGGCCCCGTCTGCTCTCTCAGGTGGATGTAAAATATCCCATGGCACTATTCCAAAGAGGAGCAGGGGAATTATCCCCGGTGTCCTGGACAATATTTATCCCTCAACCAACATCATTGAAACAGATTGTCTGGTCATTATCACATTGCTGTTTGTGGGAGCTTGCTGTGCACAATTTGGCTGCCGCATTTCCCACATTACAACAGAGACTACACTTCAAAAAAGTACTGTAAAGCATGTAAAGCACTTTGAGATGTCCTGAGGTCGTGAAAGGCGCTATAGAAATGCAAGTCTTTCTTTTTTTTTGTGTTGGCCGAAAATCCACGGTCACCTAGCTAACTGGATTTTAAAGACACTTTTAGACGCCTCAATCATCTACTGTGAAAACTAACTCGCCCCAATTAAACAACAACAGCCTGTTAGAATATGTTGGTATCATCAGACGGCATCAACAGCCCTTGGCGCCCGCTTTGGCCAGGAAGCTGCATTGCTTTAGAACAATGGTTACAGAGACAAAGCTAACTACCGACACACCAGGAGGGCAAGCTATTAGCAAGCATTTCATCTGGCCAAGTGCCATTTTTTATATTACGTTTTGGGGTTTTTAATGTTACATGCTTTCCTTAGATTCAGTATCATCACCTTCCCCTGTAAGCAGACCTTGACATAAGAAAACTGTTGTGTATGTACCTTTAAGGGAATAACTGGTCTCAGACTGCAGTACCGGCAGTGACCACCCCTGTATAAAAGGCGCTAGCAGCCCTCTGTAGTTTCAGTTTCCCGATTGACTCCTTTCAGTAAAGACTTGTTATGATCAACTCCTGCTGTCCGTGTCTCAATTATACACGGACATAGTATTGGCGACGAGCAGATACAAACTTACCTACAGTCTGCACCACCTCCTGGGATCCATTCCTGAAGCGAAGTGAACAGAGGTCGAGGCCAGAAGGAAGAAAGAAGCAGTAGAAACGGGCGTCGACCGTGGGCATCCGCCCCTGAGTCAGCGGAGTTGAAGATTGCAGGAGAGGCTGTCGGGGCTTGGTTCCTGTCGACGGTGCTTCAGCTAATCGGGCTGGTGACAGGTAGTACACTGATCCTTCCTGGGCTGCGGCGGTCTAGAACTCGAGCGGGTGGCTTGCAACGGGGCCGAGCAGCGTTGTCGGGAAGAGGAGAGAGAGGGTGGAGCACACAGGGCGTGGCCGGTGCTACGAAGCCGGGCTGCGTACAGACCCGAGAAGAGGGAGGCAAGAGCCCCACAGTGTTGTTCCACGATGGGAAAATAATAAAATAACAAAGGAAATATATATAAAACGCGCAGGAAGCCGCGAGGAGCTGCAGGTTGCAATGGAAACCGCGGAAAGCAGTGCTAGCAACAGCGGGGAAGAAGGCAAAGCGCGGGAGGTGCCATCTTAATCCAGCGGGGAAGAAGGCAAAGCGCGGGAAGCGCCATTTTGTTAAATCGGGGAAGAAGGCAAAGTGCGGGAGGCGCCATTTTAGATTTCCAAGATGCCGAAGACTGGCTGTATCACTGCCTTTGATAATGCAATAGAGGACTGGACCACGTATGTGGAAAGAGTCAAGGTATATTGCGAGGCAAACGAAATAGCTGATGAGAAAAAGGCATCGGTACTGCTAAACTTAATGGGCGCAAGAATGTACGGCCTATTGCGGGACCTGATTGCTCCAGCCAAACCGAAGGCGAAGAGTTTTAACGAAATTGCTGCTATCCTACAGGAACACCTAAACCCTGCACCGCTGCTGATAGCAGAAAGATTTAAATTCCACAGGAGAACTCAGCATAAAGATGAGAACAATGCTGAGTACCTTACGGAACTACGCAAGCTATCAAAGCACTGCCAGTTTGGAGCAGGACTGGCCGATACCCTACGGGACAAATTTGTCTGTGGACTCCTGAGTGAAGGGACCCAGAAGAGGTTACTCTCAGAGAAAGAGCTGACGCTAGATAAGGCTTTCAGCGTGGCAGTATCGTACGAAGCAGCAGCCAGGGGAGCTGCGGAAATACAACAAAAGCCACGGGAATACGGCACCCACGAACTGACATGGGGATTTGCAAAATAATGGCCCAGAACTTGGTGTCGGGGGCTTGCCGCGCGTGCAAGCCCCCGATGTGCGCTCACCCTGCGCGCCGACATCTGAAACCTGGCCCGCAGTGGATTTCCTTTCAGTGGCCAGGTTCTGATGTCGGCGCGCTGTGCTAATCTGACCCAGCGGCGTAGTTAGTGCGATGTGCCGGCTGGGATCAGGTGAGCACTGTTCAGCCAATCAGGGGAGGGGAAACTTCATTCATAAGTTTGAGAGTAAGAACTGTCAAACTCATGAGAAGTACTGCACCCCAAAACACTACTTAAACTTTAAATAAAATTTAAAAAAACATCCCAATCATTAAATTAAGTATAAATAAGTTTAAAAAAATAATTTAAACAATAATTTTTTTTTTTTGAAAAAAATAAATGATTAATGAAAAGGGTCTAAAACTAAACTTACCTTATTGTAGATTCTTTAAAATAATAAACCTGTAGAAAAAAAATTCTAAATTGCACTAAAACACCACTTACCTGTAAAAATAAATACTTACGTGTGCTTTTTACAAGCGTAAAGACTGGAGGCCTTTACACATGCGCAAATCCCCCAAAACAGAGGAAATCCAAGACGCACGCGCTGCCCCCTACAGCGCACGCGCTAGCCTCTTCAACTCTTGGGTGAGAGGACAGGAAATGCCGGTTTTCAGCGCATGCGCTGTGCATGCTGAAAACCGGCATTTCCTCCGGCCAGACGCGTGAGTACCCCTTCCGTACTCACGCGTTTGGGGAGGAATTTCTGCCCCGTTATCGCTGCGGCAGAACTAACCATGACCAGAAGGACTGCTGGTCCAAGGACAAAATATGCAGGCAATGCGGAAAGATGGGACACATTGCACGAGTTTGCAGGTCTGGGAAGAAGACCAACGACAACAAAAAGGCTACTAAGGAACCGTACAGGAAAGTACAAAAGATGATGGACAGTAGTTCCGAAGACCAGATGAGCGATAGTGAATCCGGGAACAAGAGACTAAGCTGTCTCAAACTTCACAACGTAATCGCAAAAGAGGATCACTGAACCATTTGGGTCACCCTCACGATAGCAGGGTCCCAAGTCAAAATGGAATTGGATACAGGATCAGCTCTAACCATCATGAATCAACGAGACTACGAGCGGCTATTCTCACACATACCCTTGAGAGAGACATCCATTGTCTTGAGGACGTATATGGGGCAAAAAGTATACCCCAGAGGAAAAATAAGGGTGCCTGTCGAATACAACGGCAAGAAAATACGGAAATTGTATCTCTACATTCTGCAAGATGGTGGACCACTGTTACTGGGACGTGAATGGATCAGAAAAATAAGTTTAGACTGGCACTCCATTCAGGCACTGACGGTGGCTGGTAAAAAGGATGACGACGTCACTCCTGGACAATTGTCAACAATCTTAGCTGACGCCAAAGAGGTATTTCAACAAGAACTGGGCACTCTTAAAGGCGTAACCGCCTCGATAAAAATAGAGGAGAATGCAATTCCCAAGTTTTTCAAAGCAAGACCGGTACCATATGCAATTCGCCCAGCCGTCGAGGCAGAGCTGGAGAATCTGGAGAATGCAGGCGTGTTATCTAAGGTAGACTGGAGCGAGTGGGCGACACCCATCGTTCCTGTCATGAAGAAAACGTTAAACAATAAGTCTGAGGAGCCAAGGAAGGTTTGCATCTGTGGGGACTTCAAGGTGATGGTGAACCCAGTCCTTCACACAGTACAATATCCTCTTCCAAGGATAGAAGATATCTTCGCCTCACTATCTGGAGGGAAGCGTTTTACAAAAATTGATTTAGCACAAGCATATTTGCAGATGGAGGTTGAAGAATCCTCTAGGAAGTATCTCACGATAAACACACACAAAGGTCTTTACCAGTATCATCGATTGGTATTCGGAGTAGCATCAGCTCCGGCGATATGGCAAAGAGCGGTGGAACAAGTCCTGCAAGGGATTCCGGGGACTCAGTGTTACTTAGACGACATCCTAGTGACAGGTGAAGATGACAGTGAACACCTTAACAACCTAGAACAGGTGCTCACTAGACCACGTAAACATGGGCGACGAGCCAACCGCCCCAAGTGCGAGTTTTTTAAGAAACAGATATCGTATTGTGGCCACGTGATTGATGAAGAGGGGTTACATAAGTCCCCTGACAAAATTGAAGCGGTTGTTAAGGCCCCAGCACCTGAAAATGTGTCGCAACTGAGGTCATTCCTCGGATTGGTGAATTACTACCATAAGTTTTTACTGAATTTGTCCACAATTCTGCACCCACTGAACGCCCTACTACGAACGGGAGTAGCATGGCAATGGAGCAAGGACTGTAAGCGGGCCTTTCAGAAGAGTAAGGACCTAATCACTTCAAGAGAAGTATTGGCTCACTACAACCCATCACTACCGATAAGACTGGCGTGTGATGCATCTCCCTACGGCATTGGGGCGGTACTGTCACATAAATTCCTTGATGGGTTAGAGAGGCCGATAGCTTTTGCATCACGTTCGTTAACTTCGGCTGAGCGTAACTACGCCCAGATTGACCGAGAGGCCCTCAGCCTAGTGTGGGGGGTGAAGAAGTTCAATCACTACCTGCACAGTCAAAAATTTACTCTACTAACTGATCATCAACCTCTTGTCTCCATTTTCAACCCTCAGAAGGGCGTACCGATAATGACAGCACAACGGCTACAGAGGTGGTCCCTTTTCCTAGGGGCACACCAATATGACATCGAGTACAAAGGAACTAAACAGCATGGGAATGCTGATGGATTGTCGCGCCTACTGTTGCCGACGGTGGAAGAAGAACTTGCAGTGGATCCAATGGAGATATTCCACTCGACCATAGTCGAATGTCTCCCTGTGACGAAGGCAAGCATAGAAAAGGAAACACGGAATGACCCGACACTATCCCGGGCCTATGATTTAACGGTGAAGGGGTGGCCAGCACATGGCGAACCACTGCTGCCAGCATTCTCGCCGAGAAGAGAACAGCTGTCAGTGTGTAGAGGAACCTTGATGTGTGGATCCAGAGTAGTAATTCCACCTACGTTGACGGATAGAGTGCTCAATGAGCTTCATGAGGGTCATCTGGGTGGGGTAAAAATGAAGAACTTAGCCAGAGCATTTGTGTGGTGGCCGGGAATCGATAGAGAAATCGAAGAGATGACCAAGAGCTGTACAGGATGCCAGAAGGTCCAAAACGCCCCACCACAAGCTCCTCTACATCCATGGGAGTGGCCCTCATCTCCATGGCAAAGGGGGCACGTTGATTTTGCTGGTCCCTTTATGGACTCGATGTTTTTAATTGCGGTGGATGCACATTCAAAGTGGCCAGAGGTAGTAAAAATGTCCTCAACCACCACAGAAAAAACTATCACAGTCTTACGAACCATATTCGCCAGGAATGGGCTGCCTGAACAGATTTGCTCTGACAATGGACCACAGTTTGTGTCTGAAGAGTTCCGGAGGTTCTTAAAGAACAATGGTGTTAAGCATTACACATCCGCCCCATATCATCCAGCCACCAATGGATTGGCCGAGAGGTTTGTTCAAACATTCAAGAAGGCTATCAAGGCAATGTGTAATGAAGATATACCCCTACAACACAAGGTGGACAACTTCTTGTTTGCCTACCGGAATGCGACACATGCGGTTACCAACCAAACTCCTGCCATGATGTTCTTCAATCGAAGACTACGATGCCGCTTGGATCTGGTTAAGCTGAACATCAGAAGAGATGTGGAGAACAGGCAGTTTCAGAATATGAATGAAAGACCGACCAGGAGTTTTAAGATAGGTCAACCAGTGTTGGCCCGGGACTACCGCACAGAGAAATGGCAGCCAGGAACGATTTGTACACGGCAAGGACCTCTCATGTATACCGTGGACGTTGGAGAGAACATTGTAAGACACCGTGCTGACCAGATTCTAGAGTCACTGGAAAACGTCAACTCCACACCACGATCTGATACACCTGGCGATGAAACCGATGTACCAATTGCATCTACCACAGAATCGGTGATATTGGAAGCAGGTGAACCAAACAACGACATTGATCCCGACTCAACCTTGCCAGAAGAACCTGATACCCCAAAGAGGCGTTATCCAGACAGAATCAGGAAGCCTCCTCAAAGACTAAACTTATAATTGCTTAACCTCAACCAATGTATCTAGCAACCGTAATTGTGATTGTAATTAGTTATCATTTAGTTGTTACATGAATGTTATGTACTGTTTATCTAAAAGGGGAGGAATTGTTGTGCATGTACCTTTAAGGGAATAACTGGTCTCAGACTGCAGTACCGGCAGTGACCACCCCTGCATAAAAGGCGCTAGCAGCCCTCTGTAGTTTCAGTTTCCCAATTGTCTCCATTCAGTAAAGACTTGTTATGATCAACTCCTGCAGTCCGTGTCTCAATTATACACGGACATAATAAAAACTACTAAGCACTTGGTTTGAGTATAAAACAAGGCTTTAATCAACTGTTTCACAACCATGAGCTCTAGTTACATCACTAGTTCCTGGTTACAGAAACATCCTGAGCAAGCTGGGCCCACGCCCGAGTATTTATACTTTCCTCAGATGGCGCCACCAGCTGGCCACCCAGTGTTACCTCATGAGTCATTTCTACATGAAAGGTAAGATTCATGACAGACCTCATGTCCGCAATGAACCAGACTGTGCCTTTATCTGCCAAATGTCTGGGTAAATATAGTTGGACCCGACAACAACTTGTATTTATATAGTACCTTTAACTAGTAAAACGTCCCAGGGCGCTTCACAGGAGCGTAATAAAACAAAATTTGACACCGAGCCACATAAGGAGAAATCAGCGCAGATGACCGAAAGCTTGGCCAAAGAGGTAGGTTTTAAGGAGCGTCTTAAAGGAGGAAAGAGAGGCGGAGAGGTTTAGGGAGGGACCAGAGCTTAGGGCCTTGGCAGCTGAAGGCACGGCCGCCAATGGTGGAGCAATTAAAATCAGTGATGCTCAAGAGGCCAGAATTAGAGGAGCGCAGGGCTGGAGGAGATTACAGAGATAGGGAGGGGCCAGGGACTCAACAGAGACCTCTTGCCACCTTACTGCAGTTCACTGGGCTGATCACATGCTGCCGATAGATCTCCTCGACTTTGAAGACAGATGAATATACTCTCTATTAGGCTAAAAGCAAACAGACAAATGTATTTAACATTAAACAGGTAAATGAACCATACTCTTACAAACACTACTGTAATTAGAAACTTTACTGTTTTCCTTGAAATTTCAAAATAGCATAGATGCTTCTCCTGCATTAGTCCCCAACATAAACTTGATCCTTAAACAATGTCACATTGTTAACTTTCTACCCTATAAAAGGGTCTTAAGTCAGAAACTCCTTGTGATGTGGCATGTTATTTTGCCCGACAGAGGACTCGGAATAGAAACAGAAAATGCTGGAAATACTCAGCAAGTCAGGCAGCATCTGTGGAGAGAGAAACAGAGTTAACGTTTCAGGTCGATGATCTTTCATCAGAACTGGAAAAAGTTAGAGATGTAACAGGTTTTTAGCAAGTGCAGAGGCGGGGAATGCGGGGAGGGGAGGAATGAACAGAAGGGAAGGTCTGTGATAGGGTGGAGGGCAGGAGAGATTAATTGACAAAAGGGCTGATGGTGCGAGGCAAAAGGGGATGGTAAAGGGACAAGAAAAGAAACAAAAGATGGGTCTAGAGGAGGTGTAAATGGCAACAGCAGAATCATCAACAACACAGCTGCTATCTGAGAAAATGGGGGCAGTGGTTATGATCTGAAATTGCTGAACCCAATGTTGAGTCCGAAGGCTGTAAAGAGCCTAATGGAAAGATAAGGTGCTGTTCCTCGAGCTTCCATTGAGCTTCATTAGAACAGTGTAAGAGGCCAAGGACCGAGAGGTCAGAGGAGAATTAAAATGACAGGCGACCAGAAGCTCAGGGTCAGGCTTGCACTGGTCTGGAGGAGTCTTAGAGTAGGGACTGTGTGTCCCTTTAAGGTGCGTGGTGCCGAGAGGTCTCAGAATGTTGGCTGAACTAAAGAGAGGGAGAAAATCGACAATAATAAAAAACGATAACATTTTGAAGCGGCGTTAGTTTAAACCGATGGCATAAACAATGGCAGTGATATTTCACTTACCCGCAGGGTGATTGCCGAGAATTGTGTTCTATCCACACTTTCTGCTTTTGATAACTTCGTTAAACTATCAGCCTCTGCAAGAGGAATACAAGTGGAGGAAGGCCATCGTTCCTCTTGACGTTAATAGGAATAACTCCTATAGACGTCCGAGCAATTAACATAGGGCTTTGAACCTTCTCTTTAATAATTCCATATATGGAGATACACCTGATGGATTTTAGGACAGATACGTCAGAGTTGCTTTGTGCCTCAGGCAGCAATGACTAATGGGTTGTATTCTGAAAAAGTAATAATGGTTTTTTTTGTTTCTTTTCACCTGATGAAAGGGATTATTGCATTCTGAGGTGTTTACTAAAGTATTAAATGATCTTTGTGACAATACCAAAGGAACTGACCAGAGATTTTCAGTCTGTAATGCCTAAGGCAGTGAGTGAGCATGACAGATCCATTGCATTACTCTGATTTACAAAGCCGCGGTCGAACGAAAGCGTAGCAGAAACATCATGTGGCTTGAATGGGTAATGAATGCCTTCCTGCGATTCAGTTTGAAATGAAAGAATACAGTCGGACATAAAATGTGAACTCTGGTATCCTTTCAATCCTTTTGGTAATGTTGCATGTGAGTTGCAAAACTATATATTTAAAAAAAAGTCTGAACTAGCATTTTATGATTTTAATTTGATTTTAATGCTTTCGTTATATTCTCTTCATATTTTTAGACTGTAAAACCCCAATAACCTTGCATTTAACTACCTCTGCCAGTTGACAATAAAAGAACCCCACCAACAATCACCTAGAATACTGCGTCCAATTCTGATTCTCAAGAAACACTAAAGATGCTCAAGTGCTGGGGGCAATGCGGAGAAGACCCATGAGGTTGGTCCCCAATGTCAGGGGTCTGAGTTATGAGGTAAGTCTGGAGGCACTTGGGCTTTTCAGCTTGGAAAGGAGGTCTCTGGGAGGTGGTCTTATAGAGGGACATAAGGTTGTTTAGCATATCGAAAAAGTTAACCTGGAATATTGCTCAAAATTAAACTGGGCGACACAGATTTGAACTACCAAAAGATATTTTTAGGATTGATATCAGGAAAATCTTCTTTACATGAAGACTAATCAATGTGTGGAATGATATTCCAGATAGAGTAATGGAGGCAAAACTCCTGGAATCATTTAAGGAACGATTGGAAGCTACAATGAAGGGAATTTAGGATCTTCTCTGGATGGAAGAATTAAGTTGGGCCGAATGGCCTACTTCATCTGTAATTATATTATGATCAACAACATAGACACAGATTTGGAAACTGTTGCCTCCAATTTTACAACCATAAAGAGATTTGTCTATGGGATTAGCACAGCAATAAAATTCCACTTGTTCTGCGTAATACAACAAGCAGTTCACTCACCTCACTTCAACTGTGGCCTTTTCAGACTGTGCAGATGTAAAAATCAGTAGATTATATTCCCCAGCTCATAAGAATAAGAACATAAGAAATAGGAGCAGGAGTCGGCCATTCGGCCCTTCGAGCCTGCTCCGCCATTCAATAAGATCGTGGCTGATTTTCTACCTCAACTCCACTTTCCCGCACTATCCCCATATCCCTTGATTCCCTTAGTATCCAAAATTCTATCGATCTCTGTCTTGAATATACTCAACGACTGAGCCTCCACAGCCCTCGTAAATGCAAATTCTGTGCATCAGCTAATTCACAAGAGTAGCCAACTGTGCTGTTACATGGACTCAGACAGACCTTGATTCTGCTGTGTCTGCTGTGAGGGTAAATCTTTGTGCAACACTCTCTGTAGGAGAATTGCTCCATAGGAGTCGGTTACAGACTGTGGAACATTGACGGGTTCAGATGGTGGCAAGCACTGCCGGAGCAAAATCTGAGTGTCTTATGACTAAACCTTCTAATCTAAACCTTCCTGAGACACCTACCACATTTTTGATTCTTTGGGATATCGACACAAGATTTGATAGTCTCAAAAATATTGTTGATGGCAAGAAGCTTGGATAAGGAGTGTCATGAATCTTATCATGACTCATGAAGTAACACTGGGCGGCCAGCTGGTGGCACCGTCCAAGGAGTATAAATACTGGGGCGTGGGCCCAGCTTGCTCAGGATGTTTCTGTAACCAGGAACTAGTGATGTAACTAGAAATCTCATGGTTTTGAAACAGTTGATTAAAGCCTTGTTTTATACTGAAACCAAATGCTCAGTAGACGTTTTACATCAAGGAGATCAGTAGGTAAGATGGGGAATCTTGTAGATGTTTGAAGTGTATTGGCCTGTTAGTTAAAGTTAGCTGAGCCAGAATGAAGTTCAATTTAAATATGTTTCCTCCAATGGGTAAGTATGCTACCTATTGTGGTAGCAAACCATACAGATCAGAAAGGGCCTAGGTTTGAACCATGCTGTCTGCTGAGTTAGCTCATCCCTGCTAGTATGGCTACAATACTCTGTTGCCCACCATGATAGCCTAGCAACTCAAAGACTACTTGGAATAGGCAGAGATAAAATCAGCCTGGCCTCCTGCTCCTGACTGTTATCCACATCACGTGCGAGGCCATCTGATGAAGACAAGATGGGTCCTGGTTGTCATGTTTGTCTTTTTGCTCCGAATTTCTGTGGGCCCAGCGGCTCACTCTTGCGAGTGCAGCGGACGGGAAGGAAATCGCTCAGGGCCCAGATACGTCAAGTCCTGCCTTAGGCTGCAAGCATCCATCAGAGCCTTTTCTGTCAGGGGCTTTGCCTGCCCCAGCATGTCGGAGGGAGCATGGGCTGGGGAGGGAGAATTCTGTCGCTGTAAATTTCCTCAGCCCCGGCCTCCCTAACACTGAACAACCTGGACGCTGGAATGAACTCGGCATCCAGACAGGGCTGCACAGCGCCTGAAGTGGGGCCCACCTGAGGACGTTGGCCTGAGTCCTGGCCTGGATTCCTGATCCAGTGGCTTCACTCATATTCCTTAGAAAGGCGGCCAATTCAGCACTGAGTTCAATCTGTCAAACAGCAGGTCACCGGACAGCTTGCACAGGCACCATCTCCTGCTACGTCAATGAAGCGACCTTCCTTTGACCCTGCATAGTCCCAGAAGACTCAGGAGCAGAGGTCACCGACACCTGCTCACCCACTGTCCTGCCGGTCGAGTGGGCCCCGCGTACTCCCGAGACCAACTTTTCTATCTTTAAGCTCATCGCTTTGCTTGGTATTGTTATATGCCGAGGGGGCTGTTGGCTTTTCTCAGGTGTAGCTGGTCTTTCACCTACCAATCTTGGACTCAACTTCCAGTCGGATGAGTATCTTCGCTTGTCTGCTGGTACCTCACCCGTGTAGGGTAGCAGTTACGCAGGGTCAGATAAGGTCATCGCTAGCCCCGTGTCCCTTTTCCCAGAAGGGCTTTTGCAATTTAGACAGTGTTCCCTGCCTTGTGATTTGCCAGTGGATACCTTGGTGTGCTAGTGGCATGACTGAATTTCAATTTTTGTGCAAACTCTTGGAATTCCTTTGAGTTCAAATGTTGGCGCATTGGCTGATATAACCTCAAATTGTCAAAATGAGTTTCCATCCTCTGACTATCCTTCTTCTTATCTCAGTCAGTCTGTCAATTTCAAAGAAATCAGATTAAAATCCGAACGTGTGAATTAATTGCGTCCATCTGCTCTTAACACCTTATTTTCTCCCAGAGCCTTTCCAATATTTGGCGATTAATAACTGTTTAGCTTGAAATGCGTGGCATATATCCCACTGAGATATAGGTATCTTAGTATTTATCAGAGGCCAGTAAATCACTTCTGTAGCTGTCTGAAAACAGCCTTGGATTCTGCTATGGTTTGCATGAACTCTCTGCTTCATCTCTTCTCTTATATGCAACCGTATAAGAACATAAGAAATAGGAGCAGGAGTAGGCAATACGGCCCCTCGAGCCTGCTCCGCCATTCAGTAAGATCATGGCTGATCATCGACCTCAACTCCACTTTCCCGCCTGATCTCCATATCCCTTGATTCCAAAAATCTATCGATCTCAGCCTTGAATATATTCAAAGGCTCAGCATCCACTGCCCTCTGGGGCAGAGAATTCCAAAGATTCACAACCTTATGAGTGAAGAAATTCCTCCTCATCTTGGTCTTAAATGGCCGACCCCTTATCCTGAGACTATGCCCCCTGGTTCTCGACACTCCAGCCAGGAGAAACAACCTCTCAGCATCTACCCTGTCAATCCCCTTCAGAATCATATATGTTTCAATGAGATCACCTCTCATTCTTCTAAACTCCAGAGAGTACAGGCCCATTCTACACAATCTCTCATCATAGGACAGCCCTTTCATCCCAGGAATCAATCTAGTGAACCTTCGTTGCTCTGTCTCCAAGGCAAGTATATCCTTCCTTAGATAAGGAGACCAAAACTGCTTCAGGTCCCTTGAATATCAATCTATTCTGCATACATAATTCATCCCTCATAGTCATTCCATCAGTTGGGACAAGTATTTGAAGAACATTGATTTTTTTTACCTGTGTCTTATAATGGCCCAGATATAACGGCGAGTTTAATGGCGCACGCCGTTATTAGTGTGTACATCATCCAGAAACTTGTGGCGAGGAAGAGATACCCCGTGAACTGCGAATCGGCACAAGTTGCTGGACGATTTACGTCGCTCCACTGTTAGCATCACGCAAAAGGCAACTCGCCCTCAACCCACCCATGAGTTTCATGAAGTTGCTGCATTTGCATATTAATTGCCCATTAAACTCACCGTAGAAAGTTAAGGCTGCTATTCAACAGCGTAAGTACCTTCGTAATGAGGAGATTTATGTTCCTACAATGCCATTCAACATCTCCGGCCCAGAAAGGGAACAATTTAAACCATGGAGTCTCATTCCTGCAGGTAGTAAATTGTTGTTAGAGATTTTTTAAATTTTAAATTTAATTTTTTTTTCTTATTTTCCTTTCTGTCTCTTTTTTCTCTCTCTCTTCGTCCATCTTCTGCTCTCTTTATTTTTCTTTCTGTATCTGAGTTGACTCTAATTCACGCTACAGGAAACTTTTTTTTATCCAGCACCGACGGGACTGACGTGGTGCTGGTTCATCAAAAATTCTGGATAACCGAAAGCTATAGTAAAAGATACGGAGCTGAGAGCTCCGTATAAAGCAACAAACCCTGTTGCTTAGCAACAGGTTCAGAACAATGGCCACAAGTTCCAAGCGTCTCTGTAGCTTAGCAACAGCTGCAGCCACACCCTTGCACAGCAACAGATCGAGGAAGGCAAGTAATAAAACTTACCTGAACCTACTCCTGAATTTTGCCAGTTAACCGAGATTTCCGGTTATTTAGGTGCCAGTAAATCAAAAGTTTCCTGTATTTCCTTCTCTGTTCTTCCTCTGTTCCTTTCTAAATCCTCAAAACTCATTGGTTAAGGAGATAGGCTGTCCCAGATGTTCCATTGCCCTCAGCGCGCCATTATCAGCTCGCACTTCCAGCAACTTACAGGGCAAAAAATCCTCGAGCTGACGGGAGAGGGAAAAAGTTCAACAGAGCACACCACAAGATACCCTGCTCCAGCAAAATCAGAGCCATTATGTCAGTCAACATGATTTCCACATCGTCAACCTTTATGGCCAGGTGATGTAACTACGGTCTGCTTGATGTAGTGGCAAAGAGGATCTCTACCTTTCTTACAAACAATATCAAATTTGCATTTTTTTCAGATACACCGTTCTCTGGAGCCAATTGGGGACACGAATTGAACGTTTACAAAATGGTTTCAACCTGTTTGTGAGAATTTTCTATGTAATTTTCTTCCTAAAGAACTACTGATCAAATTCTCCCAACCCAAAACCATTGCTCTGAGTATAATTCAGCTCCATCACAGTCAAAGATCTTCAGGTATAAGCCACAGACTGGCGTTGCATGAAGAACGTTCAAAGCCCTCCTTCAGATATGTTGTACGCTGGTACTTTGTATTTCAGTGCTTTAGAGATGGTCTTCTTGACCTGATCCAGTAGCTTCTCACTGTTAAGTAACAGTGAGATGGGTGAAGCTCCAACAATACTCAAGAAGCTCGACACTATCCACAACAAAGCATGATCACCTCCTATCCACTGGCTTAAGCAAACATTCCCTCCACCACTGGCGTACCGTACCTGTAATGTGTACTATCTGCAGCAACTCAACAAGCCTTCTTCGGCAGCACCTCCCAAACCCGCAGCCTCCACCACCTAGGAAGACAAGGACAGCAGGTGCAAGGGAACGTCACCGCCTGCAAGTTCCCCTCCAAGTAACACATCATCCTGACTTGGACATATACCGTCGTTCCTTCATTGCCGCTGGGTCAAAATTCTGCAACTCCTTACCTAGCAGCATTGTGAGAGCACCTTCACTACACGGATGGCCAAATGGCCCGTTTCTGTACTGTAAATAATATGTAATGCTACGTAATGGATTGTTCCTCATTTTCATCTCGATGGACCAGCAGGTCTTTTTCTGTCTGTCATTTTTGTATATTCTTGTTAATTGGTATAGCAGGTCTGATATTTTGGCTAGTTAATGACAGTTAGTGCCATCTCATATCCTTCTCAAACTTTTCCAGATGGTTAAGTGATTTCCCACCATTTTTACTGTCTCTGGGATGGACACATTTTGAAGGACAGACACATGAACCTGTGGAATGGCTTTATTCCCAGTACCAGAAGTTGAGTTATTTTTTCATGTCTTCGTGGCTGATACATGTAACACAGAGTAGGTTATGGTGAAAAGCACAATGCAAGATCAGTACTGAAGCAATTTTAGATATAGATATAGAGGAAGTACTCTATAGGAATAATGCTATCCGCAGTAACACGTATCAGAAATGAGGGCAGGTGCTGCACATGATTTACGGTCATTAAAATGAATGGTTGGAAAATTATCGGCAGCAAGTCCGCAATATATGCTGCCAGCGGCCAATGCTTCCTGCCAGCAACCTGCACTCATAAACTTTAGGTGTCAGCTGTGGTTCAGTGGGTAGCACTCTCGCTGCTGAGTCAGAAGCTCAGTTCAAGTCCCGCTCCAGAGACTTGAGCACATAATCTCGGCTAACACTCCAGTGCAGTGCTGAGTGAGTGCTGTACTGTCGGAGGAGCCATCTTAGAAGCATAGAAACATAGAAGATAGGAGCAGGAGTAGGCCATTCGGCCCCTCAAGCCTGTTCCGCCATTTAATGAGATCATGGCTGATCATCCAAATTCAGTACCCTGTTCCTGCTTTCTCCCCATATCCCTTGATCCCTTTAGCCTTAAGAAATATATCTAACTCCTTCTTGAATATATTTAATGAATTGGCCTCAACTGCCTTCTGTGGTAGAGAATTCCACAGGTTCACCACTCTCTGGGTGAAGAAATTCCTCCTCATCTCAGGCCTAAATGGCTTACCCCTTATCCTTAGACTGTGACCCCTGGTTCTGGACTCCCCCGCCATCGGGAACATCCTTCCAGCATCTATTCTGTCTAGTCCTGTTAGAATTTTATAAGTTTCAATGAGATCCCCTCTCATTCTTCTAAACTCCAGCGAATATAAGCCCAATCGACCCAATCTCTCCTCATACGTCATTCCTGCCATCCCAGGTATCAGTCTGGTGAATCTTCGCTGCACTCCCTCCATGGCAAGAACATCCTTCCTCAGATAAGGCGACCAAAACTGCACACAATACTCAAGGTGTGGTCTCACCAAGGCCCTGTACAACTGCAGCAAGACATCCTTGCTCCTGTACTCGAATCCTCTCGCTATGAAGGCCAACATACCATTTGCCTTCTTAACCGCCTGCTGCACCTGCATGCTTACCTTCAGTGACTGGTGCACAAGGACATCCAGGTCTCGTTGCACTTCCCCTTCTCCCAATCTATTGCCATTCAGATAATAATCTGCCTCACTGTTTTTGCCACCAAAGTGGATAACCTCGCATTTATCCACATTATACTGCATCTGCCATGCATCTGCCCAATCACCTAACCTGTCCAAATCATACTGGAGTTTCTCGGCATCCTCCTCACAGCACACACGCCCACCCAGCTTTGTGTCGTCTGCAAACTTGGAGATGTTACATCTAGTTCCCTCGTCTAGATCATTAATATATAATGGCCCAGAAATTCGGGTCGGAGGCTTCCCGCGGGTGCAAGCCTCCGACCTGCACTTACCTAGCGCGCCGGCCATTGTGCTGTAGGCCCGCATGGGATTCTGATCCTGGGCCTGCTCCAACTGCCAGCGCGCAGTGCTTGCGTATCCCAGGGGTGCAGTTAGTTCGAAGCGTCCCCTGGGATCACACGGGCCATGGAGAGCCAATCGTAGCAAGGAATCTGTATTCATAGATTTGACAGGAAGACCTGTCAAATCTATGAATGCAATTCAGCCCCGAAACATCACTAAAACTTCAAAAACATTTTTTTTAAAACATCACATTTTTAAAATAACTATAAATTACATAAAATAACTATTTTAAACAATAATTTAAATTTTTGAAAAAATGAATTACAGTTTCTAACGGGGCTAAAAATAAACTTACCTTTCTTTAAAGTATTTAAAAATAATAAACCTGTGGAAAAAATGTTTTAATTTTAATTAATTCACCACTTACCTTGTTAAAAGCAGGCCTTGCGACTGCTTTTTACAAGTGTAGCTGCTGGAGATTTACCCTCCCGGAGAAACCTGCAAAAAAAACGGAAGTTCCAGGCGTACGCGCTGCCTCTCCGGCGCACGCGTTCAACCTGTGAACCCCTTCCTTTAAGGGAATGGAAGTTCCGGTTTCCCGCGCATGCGCAGTGCATGCGCGAAACCGGCACTTGCGTTGGGCCTACGCGTGAATACCCAGCACGTACTCACCCGTGGGGACCTGAAGTTCTGGTCCATTTGAATAGCTGGGGTTCTAGCACCGATCCCTGCGGTAACCCACTAGTCATGACCTGCCACTCGGACAAAGACCCGTTTATTCCAACTCTTTGCTTCCTGTCTGCCAACCAGTTCTCTATCCAGGTCAGTACCTTACCCCCAATCCCATGTGCTTTAACTTTACACGCTAATCTCGTATGTGGGATCTCTTTCGGATAACAAGAACAGCAACAGCAAGTTGTATTTATATAGTGCCTTTAACGTAGTAAAACTTTCCAAGGAGCTTCACAGGAGCGTTTTAAAACAAAATTTGACACCGAGCCACATAAGAAGATATTTTGGCAGATGACAAAGAGGTAGGTGTTAAACATAGAAACATAGAAGATAGGAGCAGGAGTAGGCCATTCGGCCCTTCGAGCCTGCTCCGCCATTCAACGAGATCATGGCTGATCATCCAAACCCTAGCACCCGGTTCCTACACCGACATGTCTTAAAGGAGAAACGAGAGGTGGAGAGGTTTCGGGAGGAAATTCCAGAGCTTAGGGCCTTGGTTGCTGATTGCACGGCCACCAATGATGAAGTGATTAAAATCGGGGATAGTCAAAAGGCCAGAATTAGAGGAGCGTGGACGGTTGTGGGGCTGGAGGAGATTACAGGGATAGAGAGGGGTGAGGCCAGAGAGGGATTTGAAAACAAGGATGAGAATTTTAAATCTGAGGCGTTGCTTAACCGGGAGCCAATGTAGGTCAGCGAGCACAGGGGGTGATGGGTGAACGGGACTTGGTGCGAGTTAGGACACGGGCAGCTGAGTTTTGCATGACCTCAAGTTTACGGAGGGTAGAACGTGGGAACGTTGGAATAATCAAGTTTAGAGGTAACAAAGGCATGGATGAGGGTTTCAGCAGCGGATCAGCTGAGGCAAGGCGGAGTCAGGCAATGTTACAGAGGTGGAAATAGGCGGTCAGTGATGGCGCGGATATGTGGTCAGAAGTTCATTTTGGGGTCAAATATGACACCGAGGTTGCGAGCAGTCTGGTTCAGCCTCAGACAGTTGCCAGGGAGAGGATGGAGTCACTGGCTAGGAAACGGAGTTTGTGGCAAGGACTGAAGGTAATGAGACATTAAGAGGAGCCCCCATTTGCCCTCTCAGGTGCACGTAAAAGATCCCATGGCACTATTTCAAAGAAGAGCAGGTGAGTTCTCCCGAGTGTCCTGGCCAATATTCATCCCTCAACCAAAATCACTAAAACAGATTATTGGTCATTATCACATTGTTGTTCGTGAGACCTTGCTATATGCAAATTGGCTGCCGTGTTTCCTACATTGTAAGAGAGGCTACACTTTAAAAGTACTTCAGTGCCTTGGGAGGTCCTGAGATAATGAAAGGCGCTGTCGAAATGCAAGTCTTTCTTTAACCCTTATATGTCAACTTGGCTAATAAGTAGGTGGCTTGCAGGAAGCTGACTTTTCTTGCAATAACTCTTTGGCCGCGATTTTGCCGACCAAGGTGGGTCCGGGGTGGCCGGGTTCAGTGTCACAGTCCCAGCCCGCTGCCTGCTGCAGCCCGCACTCTCCAAGCGATTTTACGTTAATTGGGCTTGCCTTGCGAGGTTCCCGGACAATTAATAGGAAGCGGGTCTGATGGCATCATTTGATGACGCGTCATCAGTCGGTTTCCTTAAAGCGGCCATGTCCACATTGATTTTGACAGTTGTGCTGTCAGTGTTCTACAGCATTGAGGTGCTGCAAACACTGACAAGCACTGCACAGAGGTGCACGGCGGCACCCAGGCTCTCCCACGACTCCCTGCATATGCATATGGAGAGAGTCACAGCACGCAGGTGGGTCCTCTTTCCTTCCAATGGGTTGAAGACACCTCCCCAGGAGATCAACGCAACCTGGTTGCACATTGCACAGCAGGACACAAGCAGAGATGTCATCAGGAGGACCAGGCTGCAGTGGCACAAACCTTTCAATGATCCCAGTAGATCACAAAACATTACTGCAAAGCCACACTCAACCTCATCCTGCTGAGCCACTCATCACATCCCCATCACTCTGCCTTCCCTACCCTACTCCTGCACATCCTTACACCAACTTACCTTGCACCTCCACCCATCCCTCTCTATCTACATTATCACTTCCCCATCTCACTAACCACACCTCACACTCACCCTCATCCTACTGCAAGCATACCAACTAACAACACACAAGGGTAGGCATTTGAATGGTTTAGCCAATGTTCATGTGAAATTTCTGGTAATGTGCTGTCAAACATTGAAACCTTTATTTTCAGCACTTTGCTTTCTTGGACAGATTTGTGTGCACCTTTGGAAGTGGTTTAGTGAGTTGTAGTGAATGGTACTACCCTCCCACCCCCGCAATGGTGACGAGTATGAAAGGAATGGCTTGGGCATTATAGGGATGCTTTATGGTGTTGGTGTGGGGTGGTGCCAACCTGGTGCATCATTTGGCATCCAGGGTGTACAGCGTCAAGTGAAGTAAATGTGGCCATGGTGAGGCCATCCCTGGCGTTCTGGGCAGCAATGTGGTCGGGTGCTGATGCCCTCTGTCCTGTGCAGCATCAGGTGATTGCGGAGAAGGTTGGTGGTGTTGTTGTTACTGCTGGTGTGCCTGGTGCTGCTGGTTTTGGGGCTGATCTTGGTGGGATTCCGAGGACCAAGGTGAGATTTTTTCAAGGGCAACGATGCTGATGGAATAGATGGCAGGTGAGGTTGAGATGACAGAAGCGATGTCAATGGTGAGAGAAGTTGTTCCAGTGAGGTGGCACTGGATAGAGAGTTGGCTCCAAACACTTGCAAGCCGCAGAAAGCTCAATCTGTCTTCCAAATGCAGTAACCAACAGTGTCTGAGCTCTGAAAGTGAACAGCTGTAACATGGGATCTTTCAGACAACTTTGGCAGCTGTCAGGTCATGAGATAATTCAGTGCTGAATTCACTCACGACATGCTGAGCTGACGTGTTCCCTGAGCAGCGGGTAACCCATGAGGGAGCACGTAAAATTGAAATGTAGGCTTAAAATAACAATTATTTGGATGTTAATAACCCATTTAATGATTTCAATTGCCGCTTGGCGTCGGGTTTGTTCAGTGACAACAGACCCGACACCTGGGAGACTCGCGTGGAGACGGGTTGACAGTGGGTAACCTACCGCTATTTTGACAGCAGATCCCCCCTCCGAACCCACCCTCTGAGTGCTGGCAAAATTCAGCCCTCTTTGTTTTCAACTCCAAAGCATTTGGGTAGAATCTTATTCTGTTACTCGTGCCTCTGACACCACATGATACAGCAGTCAGCAATAACCAACCAAGACTTCGATGCTCATTAAACGTGACCTTTACTGTGCAGTCTTTTGATTTTGAAAAGCAACTGTCAATCATGAAACCCTGGAGCAGAGGAAACAATTAGGCACCTTTCTCATAATTCAACATCAATGCAAGGCTTCAATTCACTATCTAAAACCCTGTTGGCCAAATAGCTCACTGACACTGTCCAGTCTTACACATGAAGAATGACTCCAGTTATTTTGTCTTCTAGTAACATCTGTGACCACACACCTATGATCTCAAGTAGAACTCCCAAAAGTTCTGACGAAAGGTCATCAGCCTAAAACGTTAACTCTGTTCCACAGATGCTGCCTGACCTGCTGAGTGTTTCCAGCATTGTCTGTTTTTATCCCAAAAGTTCTCTCCTGATAAAGCATCGCCCCACACCAACACCATAAAGCATCCCTACAATGCCCACGTCATTCCTTTCAAACTCGTCACCATTGCGGGGTGGGGATGGGGGGGGGGGCGGGGTGGGGTGGTAGTGCCCTTATGAAGCCACTTCCAAAGGTGCACACAAATCTGTCCAAGAATGCAAAGAGCTGAAAATAAAGGTTTCAATGTTTGACAGCACATTACCAGAAACTTCACATGAACATTGGCTAAACCACCCAAGTGCCTACCCTTGTGTGTTGTCAGTTGGTATGCTTGCAGTAGGATGAGGATGAGGGTGAGTGTGAGGGGTGGCTAGTGGTTTCTTTTTCCATGCCAAACATTTCAATTTCCTTCAACACTTCTTAACTGTCTATAAGCCCTTTCTCATAATTCAACATCAACGCAAGGCTTCAATTCACTATCTAAAACCCTGTTGGCCAAATAGCTCACTGACACTGTCCAGTCTTACTTGAGATCATAGGTGTGTGGTCACAGATGTTACTAGAAGACAAAATAACTGGAGTCATTCTTCATGTGTAAGACTGGACAGTATCTGGGAAGACTTCTCTCACACTTCTGGTCAGGATACGAGAAAAAAATGTTGTGGTTTCACTCTTCCCTTTAGCCTCTAACTTGACTCTCTTCATCATTGTCCTTCTTGACTTTGTCTGTTTCATCAATACTATTATCGCTATTGCTCCTCTAACTTGGTATCACCTACAATCTTTGATATAATTCCTCTTGTGCCTCTATGCAAATATAAATGGAAAATATAAGATGTTGCAGCACAGATTACTGGGGCATATCCTGCCAATCTGAAAAGCATCCATTTCTATTGTCTATCTGTCTGTGTACATATTCATCCATACGTTCCCTTTAGTACCAGGTGACTCCATGTTTGCCAAAAAAAAGCTTTTATGTGGCACCGGCAGTGCCCGCATCAAATTCTGAAAATCCATACGTGTAATATCAACCACATTCTTTTTAGTAATATATACTCTGTGATTTCCTCAGATAATTCAAATAAATTTTCAAAAGAGTCTTTCCTTTACAAACCCATGCTGCCTGTCTCTGATTAACCGTGGCTTTTTAAAGTGTTCATTAATTTCATAATGCATTGTGGAGTCTAGAAGTTCATCCACAACAGGAGCAAGACTAATTGCCTGAAATGTCTTGGCTTATCTCTATTAACATTTGCTACCCCTCCAGTCCTTTGTAACAATTCCCATTTCCAAAGATTTCTTTGCGAAAATTGGTTGCCTCCTCTGTTAGCTCTGCCTGAATATTATGGGATGCATTCGCAATCATTATACCACATGATTATTAATGAATTTTTGCATTTTAAAAAGATTGTGCAGATGGAGTGACTGAGCAGCAGCACCATAGCTTACCACAGTGTGTCACTCAGCCTCCCCAACAACCCAACAGCCCCACTTCTGAGCCTCAGGGTGTTGCCTCTAAAGTTTCCACATGAAATAAGCTTGCACGGACTCAGCCTAGTATTTAGTGGAGGCAGGTCCATGGCACAAAACCGTCACCTAACTGGCACAGCTTGGCTATATATTGGCAACCTCAATCAGAGTGGTCATAAAGGAGAGTTGGTATGAGAACCATTCACAGTGGAGCAATGGAGGATGTCCTTTAGAGGTTGAAGGTAAAGCTCAGTGTTGGGGCGGCTTCGCTACATAACCTGTGCCATGTCTGACCTTGGAATACTCAATATTTCCACCATCTACAAGGCACAAGTCAGGAGTGTGATGGAATACTCTCCACTTGCCTGGATGAGTGCCACTCCAACAACACTCAAGAAGCTCGACACCATCCAGGACAAAGCAGCCCGCTTGATTGGCACCCCATCCCCCCACCTTAAACATTCACTCCCTCCACCACCGGCGCACCGTGGCTGCAGTGTGTACCACCTACAAGATGCACTGCAGCAACTCGCCAAGGCTTCTTCGGCAGCACCTCCCAAACCTGTGACCTCTTCCACCTAGAAGGACAAGGGCAGCAGGCGCATGGGAACACCACCACTTCCAAGTTCCCCTCCAAGTCACACACCATCCTGACTTGGAAGTATATTGTCGATCCTTCATCGTCGCTGGGTGAAAATCCTGGAACTCCCTCGCTAACAGCACTGTGGGAGTACCTTCACCACACGGACTGCAGCGGTTCAAGAAGGTGGCTCACCACCACCTTCTCAAGGGGCAATTAGGTATGGGCAATAAATGCTGGCCTTGCCAGCAACACCCACATCCCATAAACAAATAAAAAAAATATTGAGACTGGAGGTCCAAAATAGAGGTGTTCCATTTTCCAGCAATGGCAACCACATTGTGATGATGATTCGAAGAAAATCACTGAAGTAGATTGAGGGGAAAAGAAAGCTCTTCATTGCAATCATTTGTCAGATTTGTTGAGCGAATTTGCTGTTGTTAAAGTGTCATCTCCCTGTTCCCTCATACATTACCAGCTTGGCATTTCTACGGCATGCAAAGGGCATACAATCTCAAAGAGCAGAGAATTCTGCTCAGCAAATATTATAAAATCAGATGAACCCTCACGGGCCTCACTATAAAGAATGGGGTTTTTTTTGCAGTACAATCAGCATCTCACTGTACATAGGCTTTGCCTTCAGTTGCATGGAGTAAAAGATAGATTCAATTTGATCACTAACTACTTTTTTCTGCTCTATTTAGCATTTACACTTTCACCAGATGGCAAAACTCATCTGCTTTGTGAGGCTTCTTCTTGTGACATCATGCACAGCATATTAAAAAAAAATGTAGCAATTAAAATTGCCATCAAAATACTACTGGAATAGAACACAATTATTTAAAAGGGATTTTTTTATTGTTTGAACATGGTATCAAAAGAAAAAAAAGAAAGACTTGCATTTATATAGCGCCTTTCATGACCTCAGGACATCCCAAAGCACTTTACAGCCAATGAAGTACTTCTGGAGTGTAGTCACTGTTGTAATGTAGGAATCGCGGCAGCCAATTTGTGCACAGCGAGCTCCCACAAACAGCAATGTGATAATGACCAGATAATCTGTTTTTATTATGTTGATTGAGGGATAAATATTGGCCAGGACACAGGGGATAACTCCCCTGCTCTTCTTCGAAATAATGCCATGGGATCTTTTATGTCCACCTGAGAGAGCAGGCGGCACCTCCAACAGTGCAGCACCCCCCTCAGCACTGCACTGGAGTGTCAGCCGAGACTTTTGTGCTCAAGTCTCTGGAGTGGGATTTAAACCCACAGCTTTCTGACTCAGGCGAGGGTGCTACGACTAAGCCACCGCTGACATCAGGGGAAAAAACAGCAAGTAATTCAAGTCTTGTGGAAATGTCCATTTTCCAGTGTACACTTTTTCTATTTACTATTATCAAGGGACAACATAAAATCCTCAAAACCTTTCAGAACGCTGGACAGGTTTCTTAATAGTATTCAGATGAAATGCTACATTAATAACAAACTCACCAAACAGCACAGAAAGGAAATGTGTTAAAATATACGTAGATGTGTACTGCTGTTCATTTCTTAATCTGAAAGGTTTTAAAATACAGCTATAATCTTCAATACATGGCAGCAAGGCAAAACGTTCCACAGTCAAAACACATGTCAGATTGCTGACGAGCCAAGAATATGAACCATGCCTTTCAACAGCTCATCTAAGGTGCTGCTTGAGAATGATGTATTTTATCGATGGCGGGAGAGGGGGGCGAGCAGAGCGAGAGAAGCCGATTGTCCCAAAGGGGGTTTGGAGGCCGAGAGATGAAAGTCTTTCACATTAACAAATCAGAAGGCACGTCTGCCTTTCCGAGATAGGGACGCAGGGGAGAAGCTCTCAGCCGGAGTCATTGCAATCTGTTCAAGCGCCACACTCTGAGCCTTTCAATGCTTGTTTCAGCTCTGGGCTGCGTCCAGCTCAACCAAAGCCTTGATCAAGCAGTGATGTACTGAAAGACTGGAGGATTATTTTCTTGTTTTTTCTGGCAAAAAAAAAATAACAAAACAAAAACCAGACGGTGAGCTTGTGGAGTCGGTTTGCATTTGCGGGTGTGTGTGGGAGGGTAGATGATTTGTCTTTTTTTTTTATTGTGAAGACTACTTATTGTGTGATCTCTCTCTCTCTTCCTCTCTCACTCAGAGACCAAAGAGTGACAATGGATGTTTTCATGAAGGGACTGTCCAAAGCCAAGGATGGGGTAGTGGCAGCTGCGGAAAAAACGAAGCAGGGAGTTGCAGAGGCAGCAGGAAAGACAAAGGATGGAGTGCTCTATATGGGTAGGTGGAAACAATTAAGCTTCAAATAACACGGTGGGGGTTTTAAAATAAAAATGTGTATGTCTGGCGTGGAAAGAGTGCGCCATTTATTCATCCATTCAAGAATCTCGGGGGGGAGAGAACCCTTGTGGGATGTGGAATTAGCTGGAGGATCAAGTGAAACCTCTTTTCGCCTCTATGACTAGAATTAGGGGACGGTAGTTTGGAATAATGTGGAGAGCGACGCTGTTTGTAACGCGGTGGAAAATGATTGGGAAAGAGCATCAAGTGTGTTTGGAATGGGAAGGAAGAGAGAGGGGGAAAAAAAACCCAGAGCAACCCAGTTGAGAGTTTATGGGGTAATTATAAGGGGAGGGGGGGAATTGTCTTTTAAAAACAAAAACAAATCCAGCACTTGATTTTTGTCTGGAGATTTCATTCAGCGAGGAGGGGGAGGGAGGGAGTGAGTCCCAAGGTCATTGAGCTTCTGATTTGTGAACATCTTCTCATTATAAAGGAAAACTGGAAGTGTGAATGTGAGTTACAGAAATTGACAGCGAGCAGTGATTATTCGGTTCTTCAATACGGGATTAAAAAAAAACATTTACTTTTTGCATTTAATTAAAAAAAAATATATCCCTGGATTTAAATACAAAGTTGAAAAAAAAATTCTCCCACATTCATCTCGGAGCTGTGAATCTGAGCGATCTGGGTGTTTTAACACCGTTTGCCAACTGTCCCGCGATAATCCGGAACAAGTTGGGGGGGGGTGGGGGGGAGAGAGAGAGGATTCCGGGGAAGGGGGGGGGGTTCCTCCTGGATCAGTGTAACAATGGCGTGTTTAACCCCTTGCTGACTTGCATCGTTGTGTGTTTGCTGTTTTGCTGACCCGAAACCAATCGCCTCCCTGAAACCCCCCCGGGACCCACCACATCCCCGCCCACCGGGGGGTCGGTGCCAAAACACCTGTCCATTCCGGGGAAACGACGCCCTGTTTTTGGTTGATGGCCTGGGACTGCCAGCCAATGCTTGGCACCCTACCAGCTCTTGCTTGCCTCTCACCAGAGCCCTTTGGGATCCTGAATGGGGGGAGAAAGGGGAAGGGGAGGGGGCAGATTTGCTGCTGTGATTTGTGACATCTTCCCAAAACGTGGAATTTTATTAACCGGGTTTTCCTTTTTTTCTTAAAATGTATTTATTTCCAGGCTCCAAGACTAAAGAAGGTGTGTTTCATGGAGTTTCCTCAGGTATCAGTGGTTAATAGCATTCTATATCTCATCGTTTGTCTGTGCTCGTCTCTTTGTCCACGTTTGTGTCTGCCTGCCTGTTTCTAGATGTGTTAGGAACAAGAGGAGGCCATTCAGCCCCTCCAGCCTGTTCTGCCATTCAATGAGATCATGGCTGATCTGTATCTTAACACCATCTACCCGCCTTGGTTCCGTAACCCTTGCCTAACAAAAATCTAGCAATCTCAGTTTTAAAATTCCAATTGACCCCCCCCCAGCCTCAACAGCTTATTGGAGGAGAGAGTTCCAGATTTCCACCACCCTTTGTGTGAAGAAGTGCTTCCTGACATCACCCCTGAACGGCCTGGCTCTAATTTTAAAGGTTATGCCCCCTTGTTCTGGACTCTCCGACCAGAGGGAATAGTTTCTCTCTAGCTCTACCCTATCAAATCCGTTAATCATCTCAAACACCTCAATTAGTTCATCCTTAATCTTCTACACTCGAGGGAACACCAGCCTAGTCTGTGCAACTAGCCCTCATAATTTAACCCTGTTGGCCCCATGTTCATGCCTTCAAAAGGTCAGATTTTAACTTCTTGCAGACATGTTTGAGCTTTGCTTTGATGCACAATCTCGGGTGGGAAATGACCAAATTGACTGGACTAGCAAGCGGTGTGTGAGCACCTTGTACCCACTGCAGTATTGCTGCAGCAGGTGTGAAGCGAGGTTTAAAAAGTTCAGTTTGACCACCTGAGGACACGTCAAATGTCATTTTGAACCTCTGTACTGTGAGGAGAGCCCCCACTGTTCCCCTTGGTCCTTCACTAGCATTGTGTGACCCATGAAGTAAGGTGGGAGGAGGCTCGTGTGGGGCATAAGCACCTGTTGGGCCGAGTGGCCTGTTTTTGTGCTGTAAAAATCTACGTAAAGCAGGGCACCATCAAGATTGGTCAGATTAGAAGAGAACACAATGTAGAGCAAGTCATGGTACAATGCGAGAGAACAGTGAGGAGCCAGCAGTATAACTTGGCTCGGCAGAGTGCTCACAGGTGCAAATGTACTTATAATTGCACCCTAAATGTTACATCTTGCGGTTTATTGTTTATGTTTCATATCACAACTCCCTGAGTCAATTTCTTGAAGTAAGTACAAAGTAAGTAGGAACAAATTGGTAAAAGGCAAGTTCAAAAACACATCTTCACACACAGCGTAATTCATTTGTTTGGTTTGGTCTTTTCAGATGATGACTAGATTCCAAAACTCGGAAACTATAAAATAGGCAGTTGGATACTGTGATGGGGGGACTGGGGGTCACTGACGGGGGGTCTGGGGGTCACTGTGATGGAGGACTGGGGGTCACTGTGATGGGGGACTGGGGGTCACTGATGGGGGACTGGGGGTCACTGATGGGGGACTGGGGGTCACTGTGATGGGGGACTGGGGGTCACTGTGATGGGGGACTGGGGGTCACTGTGATGGGGGACTGGGGGTCACTGTGATGGGGGACTGGGGGTCACTGTGATGGGGGACTGGGGGTCACTGTGATGGGGGACTGGGGGTCACTGTGATGGGGGACTGGGGGTCACTGTGATGGGGGACTGGGGGTCACTGATGGGGGACTGGGGTCACTGATGGGGGACTGGGGGTCACTGTGATGGGGGACTGGGGGTCACTGTGATGGGGGACTGGGGGTCACTGTGATGGGGGACTGGGGGTCACTGTGATGGGGGACTGGGGGTCACTGTGACGGGGGACTGGGGGTCACTGATGGGGGACTGGGGGGTCACTGTGACGGGGGACCTGGGGGTCACTGATGGGGGACTGGGGGTCACTGATGGGGGACTGGGGGTCACTGATGGGGGACTGGGGGTCACTGATGGGGGACTGGGGGTCACTGTGATGGGGGACTGGGGGTCACTGTGATGGGGGACTGGGGGTCACTGTGATGGGGGACTGGGGGTCACTGTGATGGGGGACTGGGGGTCACTGTGACGGGGGACTGGGGGTCACTGTGACGGGGGACTGGGGGGTCACTGTGATGGGGGGACTGGGGGTCACTGATGGGGGACTGGGGGTCACTGTGATGGGGGACTGGGGGTCACTGTGATGGGGGACTGGGGGTCACTGTGATGGGGGACTGGGGGTCACTGTGATGGGGGACTGGGGGTCACTGTGATGGGGGACTGGGGGTGACTGTGATGGGGGACTGGGGGTCACTGTGATGGGGGACTGGGGTCACTGTGATGGGGGGACTGGGGGTCACTGTGATGGGGGACTGGGGGTCACTGTGATGGGGGACTGGGGCTCACTGTGATGGGGGGACTGGGGGTCACTGTGATGGGGGACTGGGGGTCACTGTGATGGGGGACTGGGGGTCACTGTGATGGGGGACTGGGGGTCACTGTGATGGGGGACTGGGGTCACTGTGATGGGGGACTGGGGGTCACTGATGGGGGACTGGGGGTCACTGTGATGGGGGACTGGGGGTCACTGATGGGGGACTGGGGGTCACTGTGATGGGGGACTGGGGGTCACTGTGATGGGGGACTGGGGGTCACTGTGATGGACTGGGGGTCACTGATGGGGGACTGGGGGTCTCTGTGATGGGGGACTGGGGGTCACTGTGATGGGGACTGGGGGTCACTGTGATGGGGGACTGGGGGTCACTGTGATGGGGGACTGGGTCACTGATGGGGGACTGGGGGTCACTGTGATGGGGGACTGGGGGTCACTGTGATGGGGGACTGGGGGTCACTGTGATGGGGACTGGGGGTCACTGTGATGGGGGACTGGGGCTCACTGACGGGGGGACTGGGGCTCACTGTGATGGGGGACTGGGGGTCAATGTGATGGGGGACTGGGGGTCAATGTGAAGGGGGACTGGGGGTCACTGTGATGGGGGACTGGGGGTCACTGACGGGGGACTGGGGTCACTGTGACGGGGGACTGGGGGTCACTGTGACGGGGGACTGGGGGTCACTGTGATGGGGAACTGGGGGTCACTGTGATGGGGGACTGGGGGTCACTGATGGGGAACTGGGGGTCACTGTGATGGGGGACTGGGGGTCACTGATGGGGGGACTGGGGGTCACTGATGGGGGGACTGGGGATCACTGATGGGGGGACTGGGGGTCACTGTGATGGGGGAACTGGGGATCACTGTGATGGACTGGGGGTCACTGTGATGGGGGAACTGGGGGTCACTGTGATGGGGACTGGGGGTCACTGTGACGGGGGGGACTGGGGGTCACTGATGGGGGACTGGGGGTCACTGACGGGGGGACTGGGGGTCACTGATGGGGGGACTGGGGGGTCACTGTGATGGGGGAACTGGGGGTCACTGATGGGGACTGGGGGTCACTGTGATGGGGGACTGGAGGTCACTGACGGGGGGACTGGGGGTCACTGTGATGGGGGGAACTGGGGGTCACTGTGATGGGGGAACTGGGGGTCACTGTGATGGGGAACTGGGGGTCACTGTGATGGGGAAACTGGGGTCACTGTGATGGGGGACTGGAGGTCACTGACGGGGGGACTGGGGGTCACTGTGACGGGGGGACTGGGGGTCACTGTGACGGGGGGACTGGGGGTCACTGTGACGGGGGGGACTGGGGGTCACTGTGACGGGGGGACTGGGGGTCACTGACGGGGGGACTGGGGGTCACTGTGACGGGGGACTGGGGGTCACTGTGATGGGGGACTGGGGGTCACTGTGATGGGGGACTGGGGGTCACTGTGATGGGAGACTGGGGGTCACTGTGATGGGGGACTGGGGGTCACTGACGGGACTGGGCGTCACTGTGATGGGGGACTGGGGGTCACTGTGATGGGGGGACTAGGAGTCACTGATGGGGGGCCTGGGGGTCACTGACGGGGGGGTCTGGGGGTCACTGATGGGGGGGGTCTGGGGGTCACTGTGAAAGGATGAGCGAGATGAGCTGAATGAGGTTGCTTCATTTGCACGTTCCTTGTGATCCTTGTAATAATATTGTTTGAAGCATAGTTGTGTTAAAAAGGAGCAAGTGTTTTTTGGGGTGTTGTTATATCCATGACGTTTCTGGTCAATTTCTACATGTAGCAATTTGCCATGTGTGTACCACAACTTGCATAAAAAACTGTTGTAAACAGCGAAAGCGCCAGGCTCTAAGTACGGAGGAGTCTGTCAGTGAATGTGTGTCAAACAGACTGCAGGGAGCTGCATCAGAGTCACACAGTTTGATTCACTCTCTGATCATTTCCCTTCCCATTTTTAGTTTGAGTCCTGCACCTTATTTTCTCTTGTGGTATAGTTTCCCAAGGCTTTAACAGACCTCCGGTTCCTCATTCAACAGACTTTTTTTTTAGCCTGGGCACTGAATATCAATGGGTTGGCTTCACAGCCAATTAAGCACACACTTGGTTATCAACAGCCCTCACTGGATAGTAATCAAGGTAGAAACCTTGAGCAATAATTTCTTGACGTGGCGGTGATGGGGGGCAGCACCGAGGGCCCCACAGCAGATGTTTGCCTGACTCGTAACCTTCTTTTCCCCTGTTGCTGCTCATCTGCTGCCACCCCCACTTGTATCGTTACACTGGTACCTGGTGTTTCATCAGCTTCTGCCTCCTGACTGCTCCTGCCTGATTTTCTTTCCCCGCCCCCCCTCCCCCCCACCACCAAATTGTATGTTTCTGTGCTGGCGTTTGCAGAGGCTGAAGTGCTTGATGGGTGCGCATGTGAGGGAGCTGCTTCCTGTCCTTCCCTAGTGCCCGCATGTCCGCCCGTGTTAGCATTGGGTATGTGACCGATTGCTGTGCAGTGTAGCGAGGCCAGTACCGTTCCTTGCAGTGGATGGGTAGATATGGCAGCCTGTAACTGAGAGTTGGGTGCTGGCAAGCAGGCAAAGCTGAAGTGAAGCCTTGTCTTGGGCCAGTACCAGCAAGCTCTCTCTTGCCCACTCCCTTGATGGCCTCCACGGCAATCGCTTCGAGGGCGTGTAGGTTAGTTGGTCCACCCCCAGCATGACTTCTCCCAAGAGCAGCAAGACCTGGACCACATTCCGGCTTGGGCTGATAAGTGGCAAGTAACATTCGTGTCACACAAGTGCCAGGCAGTGACCATCTCCAACAAGTGAAAGTCTCACCACCTCCCCATGACATTCAATGGCATTCACCAGACGGACTGCAGTGGTTCATGAAGGCAGCTCACCACCACCTTCTCAAGGGCAATTAGGGATGGTAATAAAGCTGGCCTTGCCAGTGATGCCTACTTCCTGTGAATTTAAAAAAAAGAATGATTGTGGGTCTTCTCCTACAGAAACACAGCAAACAGGTATGTCCTGTCCACAAAAAGCAGGACAAATCTGATCCGGCCAATTACCGCCCCATCAGTCTACTCTCAATCATCAGCAGAGTGATGGAAGGTGTCATCAACAGTGCTGTCAAGCAGCCCTTACTCACCAATAACCTGCTCACTGATGCCCAGTTTGGGTCCCACCAGGACCACTCGGCTCCCGATCTCATTACAGCCTTGGTCCAAACATGGACAAAGGAGCTGAATTCCAGAGGTGAGGTGAGAGTGACTGCCCTTGACATCAAGGCAGCATTTGATCGAGTGTAGCATCAAGGAGTCCCAGTAAAACTGAAGTCAGTGGGAATCGGGGTGGGGGAGGGAAACTCTCCACTGGCTGGAGTCATACCGAGCACAAAGGAAGATGGCTGTGGTGGTTGGAGGTCAATCACCACAGCCCCAGGACATCGCTGCAGGAGTTCCTCAAGGCAGTGTCCTAGGCCCAACCGTCTTCGGCTACTTCTTCAATGACCTTCCCTCCATCATAAGGTCAGAAGTGGGGATGTTCGCTGATGACTGCACAATGTTCAGCGCCATTCACAACTCCTCAGATAATGATGCAGTCCATGCCCGCATGCAGCAAGACCTGGACGAAATTCAGGCTTGGGCTGATAAGTAGCAGCTAACATTCGGGCCACACATGTGCCAGGCAATGACTATCTTCAACAAGTGAGCGTCTAACCACCACCCCTTGACATTCAAAGGCATTACCATCGCTGAATCCCCCGCCATCAACATCCTGGGGGTCACCATTGACCAGAAACTTAACTGGACCAGCCACATAAATACTGTGGCAACAAGAGCAGGTTAGAGGCTAGGTATTCTGTGGCGAGTGTCTCACCTCCTGACTCCCCAAAGCTGTTCCACCATCTACAAGGCGCATGTCAGGTGTGTGATGGAATACCCTCCACTTGCCTGAATGAGTGCAGCTCCAACAACACTCAAGAAACTCAACACCATCCAGGACAAAGCAGCACGCTTGATTGGCACCCCATCCACCACCTTAAACATTCACTCCCTCCACCACTGGCGCACCATGGCTGCAGTGTGTACTATCTACAAGATGCACTGTAGCAACTCGCCAAGGCTTCTTCGGCAGCACCTCCCAGACTCGCGTCATTTTCCACTTAGAAGGACAAGGGCACCACCACCTGCAAGTTCCCCTCCAAGTCACACACCATCCTGACTTGGAAATATATCGCCATTCCTTCGTTGTCACTGGGTCAAAATCCTGGAACTCCCTCTGTGAGTACCTTCACCACACGGACTGTGGCGGTTCAAGAAGGCGTCTCACCACCACCTTCTCAAGGGCAACTAGTGATGGGCAATAAATACTGGCCTTGCCAGCGACGCCCACATCCCATGAATGAATAAAAAAAATTGAAGCCCCAGGTGCAGTCCTAAGCTCAGCCTATATGCCACCTGCAGTGAAAGGAAGAGTAGGGAACATGCAAGAAGTTTTCAGGAGGCAAAGTGAAGTGGGTGAGAAAACATGCAACACTCAACAGGAGTGAAAGGAATGTCTTTGCTTTGGTTTTCCACCAAGTTGGAACTGAAGTTGCAACTTCACTGAGATGCAATTGTGATGGAGTTTGGGGGGGGGGTGGGGGTGCGAAGAGCGAAAGATGTGAGGGTTGGAGCCAACACCTTGTGGCAACTAGCCATCGGCTGAGTGAGCAAGCAGGAACTGTGCGACAAAAACAAAGCATTTCTACCTTGTTTTGATCTGGTAGCTGTCCCCTTAAATCAGGGACAATACATGTGATTATTTTTTTAAAAACTAACTGCCTCAACCTATTTTATTATCTATGTTTTAGAAATTTGCTCTCTAGGAATACATTTGAGAGGTAGCCTAATAAAGATTTTCAAATATGTACAGATTTTTGTATGACGTGAATGTTTATGAATAGGACAGCCTATTACTTTGTTTCAATGAGGCAGTCAGTTGTGAATATATAATAAACATTAGCAACAGCTCAAGAGTTCTAAATAGGAGCAACCAATCAATTGTCTTAAATCAAACAAACAGATTTTGGATTGCTCCCACAGAGGAGTTGCAGTAAGGAGTATTGAATATAATCGTTTTTGAAGAGCTACAAATTAACATTAGATTTGAAACCTTTCGTTGTTTTCCCCTTCAAGGAGACAGATCATACAATTTCTACTGTAAGTATTTTATTATATATTCACTTGCTTTTTGTTAAATTTGCTTAATAGCTTAAAATTAAAACGAGAATCATAGGTGGTTACAGCATGGAAGAAGGCCATCCGGCCAGTCGAGCACGTGCTGGCTCTCAGCTAGTCCCACTCCCCCGCCCTTTCCCCGTAGCCCTGCAAATTTCTTTCCTTCAGATACTTATCTAACTCACTGTTGAAAGCTGTGATTGAATCTGCCTCCACCACCCTCTCAGGCAGTGCATTCCAGATCTTAACCACTCGCTGCGTAAAAATTCATGAAGCCCAGGATCCCGTATGCCTTTTTAACTACTTTCTCAACCTGCCCTGCCACCTTCAACGATTTGTGCACATATACCCCCAGGTCTCTCTGTTCATGCACCCCCTTCAGGATTGTACCATTTAGTTTATATGTCCTCTCCTCATTCTTTCCACCATAATGTATCACTTCACACTTTTCTGCGTTAAATTTCATCTGCCACGTGTCCGCCTATTTCACCAGCCTGTCTATGTCTTCCTGAAGTCTATCACTCTCCTCCTCACTGTTCACTATACTTCCAAGTTATGTGTCATCTGCAAATTTTGAAATTGTGCCCTGTACACCCACGTCCAAGTCATTAATATATAACAAGAAAAGCAGTGGTACTAGTACCGACCCCTGGGGTACACCACTGTATACCTTCCTCCAGTCTGAAAAACAACCGTTCACCACTACTCTCCGTTTCCTGTCACTTAGCCAATTCCATATCCATGCTGCCACTGTCCCTTTTATTCCATGGGCTTCAACTTTTCTGGCAAGCCTATTATGTGACACTTTGTCGAATGCCTTTTGGAAATCCATGTACACCACGTCAACTGCATTACCCTCATCAACCCTTTCTGTTACCTTATCAGAAAACTCAATCAAGTTAGTTAAACACGATTTGCCTTTAACAAATCCGTGCTGGCTTTCCTTAATTAATCCACACTTGTCCATGTGGCTGTTAATTTTGGCTCTGATTACTGTTTCTAAAAGCTTCCCCACTACCGAGGTTAAACTGACTGGCCTGTAGTTGCTGGGTTTATCTTTACACCCTTTTTTGAACAATGGTGTTACATTTGCAATTCTCAAGTCCTCTGGCACCACCCCCATATCTAAGGAGGATTGGAATATTATGGCCAGCACCTCCGCGATTTCCACCCTCAATTCCCTTAGCATCCTAGGATGCATCCCATCCGCTCCTGGTGACTTAGCTACTTTAAGTATAGCCAACCTTTCTAATACCTCTTTATCAATTTTTATCCTATCAAGTATCACCACTACCTCCTCCTTTACTATGTCTATGATAGCATCCTCTACCTTGGTGAAGACAGATGCAAAGTACTCGTTTAGTACCTCAGCCATACCCTCTGCCTCCATGCATAGGTCTCCTTTTTGGTCCCTAATTAGCCCCTCCCCTCCCCTTGCTACCCTTTTACTATTTATATGCCTTTTGAAGACTTTTGGATTACCTTTTATGTTGGCTGGCATTCTATTCTCATACCCTCTCTTTACCCCTCTTATTTTCTTATTCACTTCACCTCTGACCTTTCTATATATAGCCTGATTCTCAGATGTATTTGCAAACTGACATCTGTCATAGGCACTCTTTTTCTGCTTCATCATATTCTCTATCTGTTTCGTCATCCAGGGAGCCCTGACTTTAGTTGCCCTGCCTTTCCCCCTAGTGGGAATGTACCTCAAATGTACCTGAACTATTTCCTCTTTAAAGGCAGCCCATTGTTCCATTACAGTTTTGCCGGCCAGTCTTTGATTCTAATTCACCCGGGCCAGATCCGTTCTTGTCCCACTGAAATTGACCTTCCCCCAGTTAAACATTTTTACTCTAGATCGCTCCCTGTCCTTTTCCGTAGCTAATCTAAACCTTATGATACTATGATCACTATTCCCTAAATGTTCACCTACTGACACTTGCTCCACTTGACCTACCTCATTCCCCAGAACCAGATCCAATAATGCCTCCTCCCTCGTCGGGCTGGAAACATACTGATCAAGAAAGTTCTCCTGAACACACTTCAGAAATTCTTCCCCTTCACTGCCCTTAGCACTATTACAGTCCCAGTCTATATTAGGATAGTTGAAGTCCCCCATTATTACTACTCTATAGTTCTTGCACCTCTCTGTAATTTCTCTGCAAATTTGCTCCTCATCTTTCCCACTATTTGATGGTCTATAGAATACACCTAGTAGTGTAATGGCACCTCTATTATTTCTTAACTCTAGCCATAGCGATTCTGTCCTTGACCCCTCCAAGACATCCTCTCCAGCACTGTAACATTCTCCTTAACCAATACTGCCACACCACCTCCTATTTTTCCTTCCCTATCTTTCCTGAACACTTTATAACCAGGAATATTTAATATCCAATCCTGCCCTTTTTTGAGCCAGGCCTCAGTTATTGCCACAACATCATATTCCCATGTGGCTATTTGTGCCTGCCGTTCACTTGCCTTGTTTACTACGCTTTGTGCGTTCACATACATACACTGTAAACCCATCTTAAACCATTTTGTATTCTCTCCTAGTTTGACCCCTCCCCCCCAATACCTTACTATTTCTTACTTTAGTGTTCTCTGCCTCTCCCAATCCTTTGAGCAGGTTATTTCCCCTTTCTAATGTTACATCCTGGTGCCCATCCCCCTGCCAAATTAGTTTAACCCCTCCCCAACAGCAATAGCAAATCTCCCCGCGAGGATATTGGTTCCGGCCCTATTGAGGTGCAACCCGTCCGGCCTGTACAGATCCCACCTCCCCCAGAACCAGTCCCAATGCCCCAGGAATCTAAAGCCCTCCCTCCTGCACCATCTCTTCAGCCACACATTCATCTGCTCTATCCTCCTATTTCTATACTCACTAGCGCGTGGCACCGGGAGTAATCTGGAGATTACTACCTTTTGAGGTCCTGCTTTTTAATCACTTTCCCAGCTCCCTGAAATCTGCCTGCAGGACCTCATCCCTCTTTCTACCTATGTCACTGGTACCGATATGGACCACGACCTCCTGCCTCAGAATGTTCTGCAGCCGCTCGGTGACATCCTAGACCCTGGCACCAGGGAGACAACGTACCATCCTGGAGTCACGTCTGCAGCCACAGAAACACCTGTCTGCTCCCCTAACTATTGAATCCCCTATCACTATTGCTTTCCCACTCTTCTTCCTCCCACACACCGCCCCCCCCCCCCCACCCCCGGTCCCCGCCGTACAGCTGAGCCACCCGTGGTGCCGCAGACTTGGCTCTGGCTGTACTCCCCAGAGGAACCATCGCCCCAGTACTCAGAATCCAATACTGGTTGGAGAGCGCGATGCACTTGGGACTCCTGCACTACCTGCCTGGTCCTCCTCTTCTGCCTGGTGGTCATCCATTCCCTTTCTGCCTGCACACTCTTCACCTGCAGGGTGACCACCACCTGAATCATGCTATCCACGAAGCTCTCAGCTTCGCGGATGCATCGCAGTGACGCCAGCTGCTGCTCAATCTCCAAAACCCGGAGCTCGAGCTCCTCCAGCTGACGACACTTCCTGCACACGTGGTTGTCCAGGACACGGGAAGCATCCTGGAGACCCCACATGGCACAGGATGTGCATTCCACGGGACTGAGCTGCCCCGCCATGCCTTTACTTAATAGACTATTAACTAGAAACACTTACCAGCTACTCACCAATCAGCACCTTCCCTGGTTGTGACATCACTTTAGCAGTTTTGCAGTTGCAGCTGTTGTTGTTGTTGGTTTCGCTGGAGGTCCTCCACCTCCTCGCTGCCGCCACTACTCAGGTCTGCGTTCTCTCAGGTCCTCCCGCTCAATTTATACTCCCGCCGTCCTGTGACATCACTCCTTGTTTCTTTTTAAGCCTCCTCTCGGCTCCCTTTATGCCTCCGCTTCTGCCGCTCCTGCTCGTGTCCACACTGTGTCTAGGACTGATTTAATGTTCTATCACTTGTCCAAGAGTAATTTCAGTAGCTTCAAGATAATTACGAGACGAGGGTTTTCTGTTTGTTGTTCCGTGCATGTTAACCAACAGTTATCTTAATATTGAGGCTAATGAAGTCCCTCATGAAGGCCTAGGGTGTTTGGACTCGCCTAGGAGAGTGATTTACGATACAGAGCCAAAAAAAATCTCGCTAAAGAAGGTAGCATAGACTGAAAAATGTAACACACAGTACCGGCATTCCTTCCCTCTCAGTAGGCATTTATTGAAGTGTTCCTTGGCAGAACCCTTCCTCAGTCCTGAGAACTTTTTGTCTATTAGTTTCCATGACCCATGGCTGTGTTAGACTGCATTTTTTTTTTATTCGTTTATGGGATGTGGGCATCGCTGGCAAGGCCAGCATTTATTGCCCATCCCTAATTGTCCTTGAGAAGGTGGTGGTGAGCTGCCGCCTTGAACCGCTGCAGTCCATGTGGTGAGTTCCAGGATTTTGACCCAGTGACGATGAAAGAACGGCCGATATATTTCCAAGTCAGGATGGTGTGTGACTTGGAGGGGAACTTGGAGGTGGTGGTGTTCCCACGTGCCTACTGCCCTTGTCCTTCTAGGTGGAAGAGGTCGCGGGTTTGGGAGGTGCTGCCGAAGAAGCCTTGGCGAGTTGCTGCAGTGCATCTTGATTCTTTGCCACCTCCTGCTGCACGGTTGAAGAAGATGGCCACTTCCCTGTGTGCCACCTTCTCCAGCAGGACCTCCTGCTGCTCTCCAGTGAAGGGAGAACTTCTGGTTCTGAAGTAGGCAGTTCTCCCTGAAGAGGGCAGCACCTCCTGCCACCTTTACAGAGGCTCCACCAATAGCTCCACTTTTTTTAAAAGTGCGGCAGCCCTTTAAGAGCTGCTGCACTTTGGATTCCACCCCCCGCCTCCCCACCCCCCCCCCCCCCACCCCCCCCAAAATGTCACCCATTTTTTTGGGGCCCATTCGCAGAATTCTATTTCCCAAAAGTTGAATGCAAAAATGACAATTTCACAAGTTAGTTAACGAATGCTTACGCAAATACTGGCACAAACGTCACTTGAGACTGTGGCCTATGAACAAATATATGAACAGAAATGTGATGAAAATAAGAAGCTGCATCGGAAAGAACAGGGAATTTATTTCACTTATTGTGAAAGACGGGTGAACCCCACATTCCTTGTTGCAGTTCTTTCACGCATGAAATAAACTCAATATTGCAGCCTTCATGGTAGGTTTTCCGTCATTTAATTCAAAATTTCTCCTCGAGTGTATTCAAAGCCCAGAAAATGGGAAGTGGTAACCTTTATCCACCTCTACTTCTCTAATATCCAGTAGAGTATTGAAGTTGAATTCAGTGACGTGTTAAAGATTGACTATGGGAGAATGATGAATTGGGTTTAGGAACATCATGTTCAATGAAGCACTAGACATCCATTTCTGCGCTGAAAGGAACCTTACAGGAAAACAAGGTTTTCTGGGAAAAAAAGCCTTTCAAATAGCAACTAATAACAGATTGGCCAACGAAAATCCTGTTCGTTTTTTTTAGGGGGGGGGGGGGGGGGGAAACGAGACTTTTATATCAGCATATATTATATGAACGAGTATTGCTGGTGAAGAGATTAAAAACCAAAATTGCTTCACTCACATCTCCTCCCCCTAACTGCCTGAGATGTCACAGAAAGCTTGCTGATGTGTATCAAGTTCTAACAATATTACTATGCGCAAGGGAGAGTGCCAGAGCATAAAAGACAGAGAATGAGGTGTGTTCAGAGCTTCCTGCACTGTTGCAAATTAATTGCATCCTGCTTCTGAAAGAGATCAGGTGGAGTGTTGTCAGGGAGATACTGGGCAAATATGGCCACAGCTTGGGGATGAACAGTATTTTTTTCTCTTCCAGAAAATTAGACTTGAGTTCAAATTCCGGAGTGAATCTCTGAGGAAAATTCCAATATTCGCCGTACTGCCGTGTTGCTTATAGCTCAACGTTGCTATTTTGTTCAGTTGCCTGATGCATAAAATAGATGTACAAGCAGTGAATTTATTTTTCTAAATGAGGGAAAGGGAGGGAGGCGAGTCCTGCTGCTTTCCTTGATAAATCCACATTCTAATTACCTGCCAGAATTTACATGGAGAGGGCTTTGTGCAATGCATTGTCTCATTGCGCAGTCTCCTAGTACCGATCTAAACGTCTGACATAAATTAACTGCACACTCCAACAAAGATTGACTTCATTATATGTTGCTTGTGTTGTACTTAACTTCCTTTCTGTGTCTAGTGTACACGTTAAGACCAACATTTGAGACTCTTTATTTTATTCATTCATGGGATGTGGACGTCGCTGGCGTTGCTAGCATTTATTGCCCATCCCTAATTGCCCGAGAAGGTGGTGGTGAGCCACCGCCTTGAACCGCTGCAGTCCGTGTGGTGAAAGGTGCTCCCACAATGCTGTTAGGGAGGGAAGTCCAGGATTTTGACCCAGTGACGACGAATTAACGGCCGATATATTTCCAAGTCAGGATGATGTGTGACTTGGAGGGGAACTTGCAGGTGGTGGTGATCCCATGCGCCTGCTGCCCTTGTCTGGGAGGTGCTGCCGAAGAAGCCTTGGCGAGTTGCTGCAGTGCATCTTGTAGATGGTACACACTGCAGCCGCAGTACGCCGGTGGTGAAGGGAGTGAGTGTTTAAGGTGGTGGATGGGGTGCCAATCAAGCGTGCTGCTTTGTCTTGTAGGTGTTGAGTTTCTTGAGTGTTCCCATGCGCTTGCTGCCCTTGTCCTTCTAGGTGGTAGAGGTCGCGGGTTTGGGAGGTGATTATCTGCCAATTTCCATAATCCATCAGAAGATCCCATCATTATGGTGGATGCTGGAGGTTCTTGTCTGTATATGTAATAATTAAGGCAATGATAAATCATGATCCCGATTTCTGCTTGGAATGCTGGCCATTCTCAGCGTGTGGGCTGAGCTGGGCACGGAGCGATTTCTGAGCAAAGCCTCCTGAAATTGAGCAACTACTCGCCTGACGAGGTCCAAAGATTGTGGGTTTCTATGTGAGATGAGTATAATCCGTTTTCAATGAGTTTGAGCATGATTACAGGACGCTCCACTGTTCTTCATATTGGATCAGCTATCTCTTTCAATTCAATTTGCTCATGTTAGTTTCTATCAGGCTGTAAGTAGTGGATAGGGAACCACTGCTGACATTTAGGAAGAATCAATTAACAATGCCAATAATGGGGCTGAAATATCTGTCTTCACTAATTTCAAGACCTCCCGATGTCCCAAAGCACTTTACATCCAATGAAGTACTTTTGAAGCATAGCCACTGTTGTAACGTGGGAAACGCGGCAGCCAATTTGCGCACAGCAAGCTCCCACAAACAGCAATGTGATCATGACCAGATAATCTGTTTTTGTGATGTTGATTGAGGGATAAATATTGTCCAAGACACGAGGGAGAACTCCCCTGCTCTTCTTCAAAATAGTGCCATTGGATCTTTCATGTCCACCGAGAAGGGCAAACAGGGCCTCGCTTTAATGTCTCATCCGAAAGACGGCACCTCCGACAGTGCGGCACTCCCTCAGCACTGCACTGGAGTGTCAGCCTAGATTTTTGTGCTCAAGTCTCTGGAGTGGGACTTGAACCCACAACCTTCTGACTCAGAGGCGAGAGTGCTGCCCACTGAGCCACGGCTGACACAAAGTTAATATGAATTAAAAATGGCAACCACTTTTTAAATCACATCTATTTTTTCACAAAAATTAGCATAGACATGAACTTTGGCCTCAATGTGTGCGGATACTTTCTGCTTTAGTTACAGGAAGATAAGTCTCCAAATCATTGTTGCATGAGATAATCCTACAAATCATTAGCCACACAGAATGCTCAGTTATATTTCTGGGTCAGTTGAGTATAAGTTGAAGATGTCAAGCTAAAACTACACAGTTCCCTGGTAGGACTTCACCTTGTTTAGTTTTTGGCTAACAAGGCACAAGAGAAACATTGAAGCAAAGGTGATGGTGTAGAGAAGAGCCACAACGCTGATTCCTGGGCTGGAATTTTAATCTGGAGGCAGGTCGGGAGTGGGCAGGGGGGTGGGGGGTGGTGGTGAGGTGGGGGGATGAGGCTAGAAAACGGTCGGGAATCCCGGGAGAACAGGTTTCTGCAGTGCGCCTGATTAGCATTTAAAAGCTGTTTCACGCCCGCAGCCAGCCAGATGGAGAAGCTGGTAAGTGGAAAGGCGCTTAACTCCTGGACCCAGCAGTTCTCACCTTCCCTTAGCTGGCGGGTTCCCCGAGGCCTGCGAAACCCGACCAGCCAGAGTTAAATCTGTAATGGTGGATCACCGTGCGGCATGCCAGTCTCATTATTATAGTATTTAAATGGGCAAACCGCCTCCTGTGAACAGTTTGGCTGCCCACCCTGTCCCGCCTCTGTTAAAACTGGAAGTAGGCGGGTTGGGGTCGGGATTCCGTTTTCTAACTCTTTATCCTCCCACCCGACCCCCAACCTGTAATGTATATACCTTTAAGGGGGGAACTATCTTTTACAGCTCATGTATACTGCAGTACCGGCAGTGACCACACCTGTCTATAGCACTGAGTAGTAATCTGTACAGATCAGTTCCAGTGTGAGCCACGTTGAGTAAACACCTGTTGTACCGTTCTCCTGTAGTCTGTGTCTTATTATACACGGACACAACACAACCCACCCATTTTGGGGGGGAAAAAATTCCTCCCCTGGTGTCAAAAGGTTGAGTTACAAGGAAAGACTGCGAGAAAGCAGCCTCTTTTGCCTTGAAAGGAAATGATCGAAGGGGCACCTTGCATATATTGAAGTGAACAGCATAGGTATGGTTCATATGGTGGACTTTTCAGGCTATAGCAACACTGGAACAAGGCAGCCTGGTTAAAGCTGGTCAAGGGGAAACGTTTGAGATGGCTATCTGAAAGTACTGCTTCAAGGCTAAAGGGATCAAGGGATATGGGGAGAAGGCAGGGACAAGGTACTGAGTTTGGATGATCAGCCATGATCTCATTAAATGGCGGAGCAGGCTCGAGGGGCCGAATGGCCTTCTCCTGCTCCTATCTTCTATGTTTCTCTGTTTCATACTCAGAGTGGCCAACACGTGGAATGGTCTTTGGGTAGAGTAGCAGAGGTGGAAGCTTAAACTTGTTCAAGAGACTGTTCGATAAAGGCACTGCAGGTCCTTTATTCTGGATGGATGAGCTAGTCGTGGGAACAAACAGTATCCTACCACTTTGCAGCACCGCATGTTGGGAGCTAATGCAATGTGCTAGCATGTTGCACCTAATTTCTAGGCTTTTAATGATTAAATCAACTATGGATAAATCTATACTTAGAATCGTAGGCACCATTGTGCCTCTGCCAGCTCTTTGAAAGAGCGATCCAGTTAGTCTCACTCCCCTGCGCTTTCGCCATTGCCCTGCAAGTTTTTCCACTTCTCAAGTATTTATCCAATTCCCTTTTGAAAGTTATTATTGAAATTGCTTCCACCGCCCTTTCAAGCAGTGCACCTTTTCATCATAACTCGCTGCAATTTTTTTTTCCCTTGTGTTGCTTCGGGTTTTTTTTGCCAATTACCTTAAATCTCTCTCTTCTCTGGTTACCAGCCTTCCTGCCACTGGAAACAGTTTCTCGTTACTCTTATCAAAACCCTTCATGATTTTGAGCACTTCTTTCAAATCTCCCTTTAATCTTCCCTGCTCTAAGGAGAACAACCCCAGCTTCTCCAGTCTCTCCACGTAACTGAAGTCTTTCATCCCTGGTACCGTTCTAATAAATCTCCTCTGCACCTCTCTAAGGCCTTGACATCCTTCCGAAAGTTTGATGCCCAGAATTGGCCACAATACTCCAGTTGCAGTGTTGATCTACACATTATCACGGAGGGTTTTGATAGAGTAAATAAGAAGGAACTGTTTCCAGTGGCAGAAGGGTTGGTAACTTGCCCTAGATTTACCTTGTTTGTAAATTTATGGAAGGATTTTTACTTCACCATAAAGCAAATTTTCCATTGTTGATTAGTTACTACCAAAGGAGAAGAACATGATGATCAAGGATAAATCATTGTTCTCTTATATTCAAAATCCTAGTGGAGTCAAGGCCCAGTAGTCACTGACATTTGTTTAGATCAGGCTTGGGTAGACTGAATTCCGTGAACCAGTTCCTGGGATTGGCATGACGCAACAAAGCTCCCTTTTCCCAGAGACAGAATTGTAGACCACAGAAAACTGGCAGCCGTTATGTCCAGCTTGCCTTTTCTTAAAAATAAAATTGTCTGTTATCTCTACGATGTGCTGTAATCTTGTCCTAAGCTGTTGAGACTTCAGCCCATCTGTTCAATTGGCTTTGAGAAGGGGAGACGAAGCAGCAAAGGAATGTATCTCAACCTAGTGCCAGCTTAGCTGGACTTCCTGCCCCTGCCTTACCGTTAGAAAGAAAGAAAACTTAAATTTATACAATTCTTTCACAACCTCAGCGCATTCCAAAGTGCTTCACAGCCAGTGTAGTTACTGTGGTAATGTAGGAAAACATGGCAGCCAATTTGCACACAGCAAGGTGCCACAAATAGCAATTAAATAAATGATCAGATTGTCTGTTTGATGATGTTGGTTGAGGGATAAATGTTGGGCAGGATGATTGGGTGCCGCTACTAGGCGGAAATAAAAAGAAGACTGAAGATAAATGGAATGGTTTTGAATAGAATTGGTGGCTGTGCCTTTGGCTGCCAAGGCCCGAGGCTCTGGAATTCCCTCCCTAAACCTCTCCGCCTCTCTCTCCTCCTTTAAGATCCTCCTTAAAACCGACCTCTTTGATCAGGCTTTGGGTCACCTTTCCTAATGTCACCTTACGTGGCTCGGTATCAAATTTTGTTTCATCTTGCTCCTGTGAAGCGCCTTGGGACGTTTTGCTATGTTAAAGGTGCTATATAAATGCAAATTGTTCTTGGTTAGAGTATTGGTAAAATATTCTAATCTGGCAATTGCAACCCCTCTTAAAAATGAACCAAGCAGATGAATGGTTTGTGGCAGGTACTTGGTGTCTGTGCTGTTTGCTGTATAGATTGGAAAGGATGACCCTTCTTTGAACTGTGAGTTTCTAATCGGTCAGAACATCCCTTGTGGTTTTTCTTTGTCAGTGGCTGAGAAGACCAAAGAGCAGGCATCTCTAGTCGGAGGAGCCGTGGTGACTGGGATGTCCACAGTCGCTCAGAAGACCGTGGAAGGAGCTGGAAACATAGCAGCCGCTACCGGACTGGTGAAGAAGGAGCAATTGGTGAAACAGGTTAGCTTTTCAAAATTCATTTCATTTTTTTCCTCCCCAAGGCTATTATATTATTATCCATAAGACACCCACCTCCCTTAATTCTGTCTGGACATTGATAAATGATCCTTTTTGCATCGCATTGGGAATGAGTGTTTGACGCCATCATCAGCTGAACATAATCTTCTGGCTTTGCAGAGACTTGAATGGCCACAGGCTACAAGGGAATAATAGACAGAATGGTTATATTAAAAACCGTTTCCTGAGCGTGAGAGAGTGCGGAAGCTCAGTAAAGCTGAGAATATTAACATGAAAATGCAGCAATAGGTTTGTTATTTTGAACTTTTGCATGCATTAGACCATCTCTCGGGGAAATATTCAGCTCCTTGGTCTGGCATTAGCAAGCGAGCAGTGCTTGAGCAGCAGTCGCTTTAGTCTAATTGTGCTCTTCTTCAGTTCGAATCCGCCCTGGGAGATTTGAAAACTTCGAATAGAGAAAAGCGCCCGCCATCAGCAGTGTGTAGTGAATAAGTCAATGTGAGCTCTGAAAATAGGATCCCTTTCGAGTCAGCAAGGACTTACGGCACAGCAGCAGTGCTTAAACTTTCATGGTAAGACCCTTGAGGATGAACACCTGAACAGAATTCAGAACCTGAATTGGGAGATTCCCACAGAATTCAGAACCTGAATTGGGAGATTCCCACAGAATTCAGAACCTGGAGTGGCTTGTATTGGGGTTTATATTCTGAATACCTGATTCAGGTTAAGGTGAGTCCTGTGAAAATAATGGGAACACGCCTTGTTCCTGGCTTTTGGGAAAGACTGCTTCCCCAAACCATACAGGAGAACCTTCCTGCCCTCACTTCTTAAATACAGGTTTCTACTAGTTGATCATGGATGCCCTTGCTACTTGCAGGAGATGGTTGAGGAAAGCTCCCGCCTGCTGTCCCCATGTGAAAATATAAGGGGTTAAATGTCTCTTTAACAGAATCGATTCTGATGCAGAAACGGTTTATACTTGCAGCAAAAGCGAGCAATGTTTTGGGGTAAACAAGGAGGCGTTCAGTCTCAAAGAAAAAACTTTCAGTAGCCCACAGTTAGCCCCTGAATAGTGCACAAGGCACACATGACAGCTAGAATTTCCAAAACACAAACCGGTATAATTTATAACGGTAAGTTTTCCAGGATTGGAGAATTTTAGCTGTGAGGAAAGATTATATAGGCTGGGGTTTGCTGTCTTTGGAACAGAAGTGGTTGATGCAAGATTTAATTGAGGTGTATAAAATTATGAGGGGCCTAGATAGAGTGGATAGGAAGGACCTATTTCCCTTAGCAGAGAGGCCAATAACCAGGGGGCATAGTTTTCAAATAATTGGTCGAAGGTTTAGAGGGGAGTTGAGGAGAACTTTTTTCACCCAGAGGGTGGTGGGGGTCTGGAACTCACTGCCTGAAAGGGTGGTAGAGGCAGAAACCCTCATCACATTTAAAAAGTACTTGGATATGCACTTGAAGTGCCGTAACCTACAGGGCTACGGACCAAGAGCAATGAAGGTGGGATTAGGCTGGATAACTATTTTTCGGCCGACACAGACACGATGGGCCGAATGGCCCCCTTCTGTGCTGTAAATTTCTATGATTCTATGATGACAAGCGGGCAGTGAAATAAGGAGCCAAAAGAGAAGTGCACCATCCTTTCTGTAATCAGCAACTATTCACCACAGTGGATGGTATTGTAATTTATGAAATGTGTGCCGGAATATACTTAAAAACAAAATGGCATCTCTCTTCACCTCTTTCCCCCCATAGTAATGCTATCGTAAAAAGTTACAGCAGAGAAAGGAGGCCATTCATGCCCCTGTGGTGCTACTAACTCTTCAATAGAACTATGTATTCAGTAAAACTTGCATTTGTACACTGCCCCTCATGACTTCAGGACATCCCAAAGTGCTCTTCGGCTAATTAAGTATTTTTCAAGCGTAGTCACTGTTGGAATGTAGGGGAAATGCAGCAGTCCATTTGCTCAGAGCCAGGTCCCACAAAGAGCAATGAGATAATGACCAGATAATCTGTTTTAGTGATGTTGGTTGAGGAATAAATGTTGGCCAGGACACCGGGGAGAACTCCCCTGCTCTTCTTCGAAATATTGCCAGGGGATCTTTTAGGTCCACCTGAAAGGGCAGACGGGGCCTCGGTTTAACGTCTCATCCGAAAGTCGGCACCTCCGACAGTGCAGCGCTCCCTCAGTACTGCACTGGAGTGTCAGCCTGGATTTTGCGCTCGAGTCTCTGGAGTGGACCCACAACCTTCTGAATGGGAGGCAAGAGTGCTACCATTGAGCTAAAGCTGACAGACTTGCAGATAAATAAGTTATGATGGGTTTGGGGCTAAGGCTGAAATCTGCTAATAGTTGCAGCAGGACAACTACAGTTAGTGTGTGCAGAGTCCAGTATATTGACCCGATATTGCCCAAGATTGCAAGGTCTAGTCCTCCTAAAGTCATTAGAGAATGATCCCTGCGCACATTGGCCCAGGTGCAGGAAGTGGGACTGAAGTGTATGCAAGATCTGTTTACATGGGTTACTCAGTTGTGGGACACAAATTATTCCAGCCTTTAGAAAGCTTGAACATAGATATTAAATATTTTGTCAGTCTTTCCAAAAAAAAGCTAACAGACCATAAGGAACGCAAACCCAGTGGAAAGGTATGGAGTTTGTAGGCAAGCGCTTGATCCCTGATGAAGTGGGCATGAAGTAGGGGCAATGAGGGTTTACCCTGTGTGGCACTGCAGGGCACCCTTCCTATAAAAGATGGCAACGCACCAATCCTAACAGGAAGTGGCAGCCAGTCTCAGTGCTGTGTACAGTACATACAGGACCTGGGAATAGATGTGGGAGAAGATAGCATCCTGAAAGGACCCTAGCAAGTTAAGACTGTCCACTGGTACCGTGTATCAGGTAGGTAGCCCAAGATTGCAGGCCACTAACAATATTGGGCCTGTTCCACATTTACTGCTCACCCATGCAAAGTTCACACGCAGACTTCCAGCTCTTTCATTGCATCCCACGCATGCCCATACTTCAGCCGGGCACACATTCAAGCTGCAACTTACAGTTGAAATCCTCGTCACACCCAGATCAAACCATTGTAAGACCACTGCATGATGCCTAGGATGGGTTTCACGGTGGCGGCCATCAGTGACTCCCCTTCAACTGTGGGGGGGGGGACGGAAATGCCCCAGTGCAGTGAGGCGTGGGCAGCTGTGTCATTCTACCAGCGGAGAGGAGATGAAAGTGCTGCTCACGCTGAGCGATGCATTCATCGTCTGTTTGATACACGTGTGGCCAGTAATTTAGCTGACATTGCAGTGCTAACTGGGAGCGAGCCACAGGGGTAATAATTGAGTATAACGGTGACTTGCCAACCACTGATGGTGCTGTCCCTATGTTGCAAGTTTGCCCTTGCTGCAGATGGTAAAAACTCTGCAATTGGCTGCCTGCTGAGCCAGTCTTTGGCTGGTAGGTTTACTAAGGTCTGTGCATATGGTCTGGCACTTGCTATTGTTCTTGGCATGCCATCTCCACCGTAAGTACTGTATTTGAGGCATGTCAAAACAAATTGACCTTAAACATTTTTTTTAAAATGAACCCCTAACAATTTTCCACTGCGATAAATAGTGCTAATAAAAATTTCAGAAATAGGAGAGAAATCATGAATAGAAAACAACCTTTGTGTTTAAGAAGATGCTGTTAAGCATGGCAAAAAAAATCACAAAGGCTGTTCCACTTGAAAAACTCCTTCATTCATGGAGCTTTGAAATGGGAGCAAGGTGAGAAGATCACAGACAGTGCAAATCCAGCAGCATTGTGCTCGGTGTTCATTTTAAATACTATTTACGTAAAATCCGGGGCCTTATTCAGGCTAAGGGCACGAAATGGCTGTAAACATTCTCGCATGCAAAATGCAGCAGATTGCACAGCCCAGTAGGAAATTGGCGCAAGATCTACTCTCCCAATTCTTCAATTTCCCTCAGGAGCTCTCCCTGGAGTCCTGGCCAATTAAAAAAAAAAAAAATTGTACTCTGAGATTTAGACACAGAAAGGGATTTTTAATTAAGTCTGGGCGCACTGGCATTGTCTTAACCAATATTTATCCCTCAATCAACATCACTAAAATAGATTGTCTGGTCATTATCACATTGCTGTTTTGTGGGATCTTGCTGTCCGCAAATTGGCTGCTGCGTTTCCTACATTACAACAGTGACTACACTTCAAAAAGTACATCATTGGCTGTAAAGTGCTTTGGGACGTAGTGAAGTCGCAAAAGGTGCTATATAAATGCAAGTTCTTTTTTATTTCACAGTGGCTGAGGTAACTAAACAAACAGGACAGATCATGGGTTGCACTTGGAATCTTACTTGGTCCCTGTGGCTCAGTTCTACATTGGACACTGGAGTTACTAGCTGAGCCATGGGGTAAACTAAATGCGTATTACTCGTGTTCAGTTCTGTTTGTGGGTGGCACAGCATTAAAAAACAAAGAAAGACTTGCATTTCTATAGCGCCTTTCACGACCACCGGACATCCCAAAGTGCTTTACAGCCAATTAAGTGCTTTTTTTTTGACGGTATAGTTACTGTTGTAATGTAGAAACCACAGCAGCCAATTTGCGCACAGCAAGCTCCCACAGCCAGCAATGTGTAAATGACCAGATAATCTGTTTTTAGTGATGTTGGTTGAGAGATAAATATTGGCCAGGACACCGGGGAGAACTCCCCTGCTCTTCTTCAAAATAGTGCCATGGGATCTTTGATGTCCACCTGAGAGAGCAGACAGTTTTAACGTCTCATCTGAAAGACGGCACCTCCGACAGTGCAGCACTCCCTCAGTACTGCACTGGAGTGTCAACCTGGACTGTTGTGCTCAACTTCTCTGGAGTGGTGCTCTGAACCCACAAGCTTTGTGACTCAGGGCCGCGAGTGCTACCCACTGAGCCACGGCTGGCTCATTGACAGCAGCTACTTCTCGAGATGGATCTCTGTCTCTGACGTTGCCCCTGGCAAGCTCAATAATGTGATAAAAATGCAGCGCTGTAGAGTGTTAGTGGCACAAGCTTGGTTATGTCCCATGATTTCTTTTAAATGGAATTACTGGGAGAAAAATGGATACCTGGGAATAATTACAATGGTTTAATTCAATTGAAAAGTTCAGATAACTGCGTAAAATGTGCAAGCGAAGTTCAAGCCATTTATGAACCCAATCTCCCCCCTCAAATATTTTTAAAATATCACCCAAGGATGTCTGATTTTTTTCTGTGCTTATGCCTTATAATGTAATCTTTGTGGGTATAGTTTGGTTAAGTTAGATTGGTTTCTGTGCTGGCAGTGGCTGTCAACTACATAGACCGATGCCGAGTGTGTTGTCATTGATATGCACTGATTGTGAATAGATTGTGTTCAAGTTGACAGTTTGTTCCAGTTAAATAGTTTAGGGAGGACCAGGGGGTCACAAATTGAAGTTGTAAAAGGCCGGATCTAGGTTAGATGTCAGGAGGTGGTTCATTTCCCAGAGAATAGTGGGCCTCTGGAACAGGTGCCGTCTCGTGCGGTGGATGCTGATTCGCTGAATTCCTTCTAGCGAGAGCTGGACCTGTTTCTGGCCGGGGCAATCACCTCTTACAAAAGGTAGGTACTGCAAGGAATTAAGGCTAGAGTGATCTCCTGGACTAGTTTCAATCGCTGGGTTGGGGGGGGGGGGTCGGAGAGGAATTTCCCACATTTTCCCCCCCAATTTGGCCTAGTTTTTATCTTTTTTTGCAGTGAACTGGAGGTCCCGCGTAGGCCGCTCAACGGCTTTATAATGGAAAAAACCGCGCATGCGCGATCATTTGACTGGGCAGCGAAGCCAAAGAAAATTAGCAGGGACATTGGTGGAGAGTGTATATATTGTGAGACACAGGTATCACAATTGTGTGGGACAGGTTAGACAGACCAGAGTGTCTTTTCCTGTCTGTCATTGTTCATATTGCTGCAATTATACAGGGCCCTGGTGAGACCACACCTGGAGTAGTGTGTACAGTTTTGGTCTCCTTACCTAAGGAAGGATATACTTGCCATAGAGGGAGTGCAACAAAGGTTCACCAGACTAGTTCCTGGGATGGGGGGATTGTCCTATGAGGACAGATTGAGTAGACTAGGCCTATATTCTCTAGAGTTTAGAAGAATGAGAGGTGATCTCATTGAAACATACAAAATTCTTATAGGGCTTGACAGGGTAGATGCAGAGAGGATGTTTCCCCTGGCTGGGGAGTCTAGAACCAGGGGTCACAGCCTCAGAATAAGGGGTCGGCCATTTAGGACTGAGATGAGGAGAAATTTCTTCACTCAGAGGGCGGTGAATCTTTGGAATTCTCTACCCCAGAGGGCTGTGGAGGCTCAGTCATTGCGTATATTCAAGACAGAGATCACAGAGATTTTTGAATATTAAGGGAATCAAGGGATATGGGGATAGTGCAGGAAAATGGAGATGAGGTAGAGGATCAGACATGATCTTATTGAATGGCGGAGCAGACTCGAAGAGCCAAATGGCCTACTCCTCCTATTTCTTCTGTTCTTATGTATGTTCATCCTGAACAGGCCTACTGAAATCTCTAGAATGGGAGGACATTGATATCGGATTAATTGTAAGAGATTACAATTGTAAGAGATGATCAGTAATTACAGAGAACTTGTTTCAAATGTGTTTCCCCCCCCACCATTGTGACTCATCTCCTTTCAGTAGGACTGGCTCATTACTTATTAAGGACAGGGAGCAGGATAAACGTTATTACACAGAAAGTTGTGAGGCTATGGAATGCATTACTGGAGTGAAGTGATTTAAGCAGAGACCGTGTCAGCATTTAAGAGTAGGTTAGATAGATGGCTGAAGGACAGGGAAATAAAGGGAAATGGGAATAGGGTGGGCACATGGAAATACGACTATTGACCATGTCGAGGAGAAACACCAGCAAGGACTGATTAGGCTGAACGGCCTGTTTCCATGCTGTGCTGTCTATGTAGTTCCCTTTCTCGTCATACCTCATTTTCAATTTATCGCTGAGATTTAGGTAGACAAAAGGGTTTTTAATTCAAGTCTGGGTGCACTGGCGTGGCCCTGGCCAATATGTATCCCTTAACCAACATCACTAAAACAGATTATCTGGTCATTATCTCGTTGCTGCTTGTGAGAGCTTGCTGTGCGCAAATTGGTTGCCGCGTTTCCTACATTACAACAGTGACTTCACTTCACAAGTGCTTAACTGGCTGTTCAATACTGTGTAATACATGGCTGGGTGCTATATAAATGCAAGTTCGTTATCTTCTTTTCGTTCCTTTCTCATTACATTGTACGCACCACCTGAGAACATGGGAATACCACTTTTGATGTTCCCACAGTTACATTGCCATGCACGGAGAAAGAGAAGGACAGGGAGATTCACAAGAGTTCAGAAATTGGAAACGTTGATTCAGAATCCTATGCACAGATGTTCCGGGTAACCCCTGGGGCGGTGCAAGGTCTGGATTTGGTTGCTTCAGTGGAACAGGGAAAAATAAACAAGAAAGACTTGCATTTATATAGCGCCTTTCACGACCACCGGACGTTTCAAAGCGCTTTACAGCCAATGAAGTACTTTTTGAAGTGTAGTCATGTTGGAAACGCGGCAGCCAATTTGCACACAGCAAGCTCCCACAAACAGCAATGCGATAATGACCAGAAAATCTGTTTTTTGTGATGTTGATTGAGGGATAAATATTGGCCCAGGACACCAGGGATAACCCCCCTGCTCTTCTTCGAAATAGTGCCGTGGGATCTTTTACGTCCACCTGAGAGGGCAGATTAGTGCCTCGCTCTAACCTTTCATCTGAAAGACGGCACCTCCGACAGTGCAGCACTCCCTCAGCACTGCACTGGGAGTGTCAGCCTAGATTTTTGTACTCAAGTCTCTGGAGTGGGGACTTGAACCCACGACCTTCTGACTCAGTGGCGAGGGTGCTACCAACTGAGCCACTGGCTGCCACAAAGCATCAAAACCTGGCCAGTGAGAGGGAGGAGGGATCGACAAACTTTTTCAGCGGAGTAGAAATTCTCCTTCTCCTCATCTTTTTAAAAATGATTTTCCCGAGGACAACCAGGCTGAAGGGCACTGTTCCTGCACGTGCAGCCTCTCGCTCGCCTCTACCAGCAACTGCAGGTTACCTTGGTAAGTAATGAGCTAGTCCTACTGAAAGGAGATGAGTCACAACGGGAGGGATAAGAACACGATGGAAACAAGTTCTCTGTAATTACCGATCATCTGCTTGAATAGCTGTTAAAATGCTTATAATTTGTATATTGATTCTCCAGAGTTATATTTTCAATCTCTTTTTTTTGTCTCCACCATCATAAATCTACATAGCTCTACAGAATTCTGTGTTCCACTTGATAGGAATTTAATTTACAATTGTTTTGATGCATTTCATTTGTCAAACACAAAATCTCTTTTTTAATTGCTGTGAAGATAAATGCGTGTCGCTGAAACGGGTCATTTTATTTTTTTTCTGTACCTGATGATGTTGCATGTCTTTCTTCATTTGATTTGTGGTTGGCCTATGCAGTTTGGGCACAGAATAGCGGACCCCGTTCGCTCTGTCTGCACGCGCACTGTGCACGATGGGGTCAACTTTACGTGGTAATGCTCCCGGCACAGAGCTCCACGTGCCAAATGCATGTCCGCCTGTCCGCCCGTGAACTTCTTGAGACACTCACTGGGGAAGAGGTGGGTTCCCGTTGCCTTCCTCAGGGGGGTTTTATCTTCTCCTAGGTGGTCTGCAACTATGGCTAAAGAGCCCCATCTACCCTATCTTATGGGGGAGGGAGTGCTGGTGGGCGGCAGGGGCGGGGGGCGGCATCGATACCCATCAGGCACTAGTACCCCCCCTGCTGGACGTCAACCCCGTGGTCCGAGCCGGCACTCTGGTCTCCGTTCGCCGGGGCTGTCTGGACTGGGGCTCAATCTTGACTCTGGCGTGGGAGGCATCGATCCAGGCCTTCTGAGATCGCCACAAGATCACCCTTTCGATCAGAAATGGCTGGATAGGAATCCGGACAAGGAATCCGGACAAGGAGCCCTGGACAGTATTCCCCTTCCTGCCAACTCTAGCTCTCCATGGCTGAGATCAGTGAACACCGTGTAGCCCAGGGATTGAACGTGGGACCTTCCTGCTGGTTAGGACTGGCTCCTGACCTCAGCTGGTCACTGCCCCTTCAGCAGAACCATTAGGGAAGCACAGTGTTATTGGCATTAAATGGACTGTGTTTCGGTCGTAACAATCCACTCTGCTTGTGGGAAGTAGAAATTACTGATTGTAAACCACTAGTTCTGGGTTCACAACTATTAGTGTATAAATTAGTATGTGTGTGTCCTTTCTCGCAACTCCATGCTTGAATCTCTCCAATCCAGGTTTTCGCCCCAGCCACAGCACTAAAATAGCTCTTACCAAGTCACAAATGACAACTTCTGTGACTCAGACAGTGCTGCATTATTATCCCTTCTCATCCTCCTCAACCTCTCTGCAACCTTTCACGTGGTCGATCGCACCGTCCTTCTCACGCACGTCCGCATCGTTGCCCGGTTCAGCGGGACTGCCCTCGCTTGGTTTCACTCTTGCTGATCCGATCATAACCAGCGCATCTCCAGCAATGGCTTCTCTTCCTGCCCCCCCGCCACCCCGGCGCTGTTGCCTCCAGAGGCCCCTCCTCTTCCTCATCTACATTCTGCCCCTTGGCGAGATCACCTGGGCACAAGCTGCCCATAGTACATCGTCAGCCAGACTCGGGGAAGCTACCAGCTCAGCTGGTAAGTGAAATGGGTAGTGGCACATTGGAGTAGTCGGTGGAGCTTTGCTCCTCAGGTTGGATTTAAGGGGCGATCTCCTCTACATTGGGGAGACCAAACGCAGATTGGGTGACTGCTTTGCGGAACACCTCCGTTCAGTCCGTAAGGGGGACCCCGAGCTTCCGGTCGCCTGTCATTTCAATTCACCGCTCCATTCCCACTCAGACCTCACTGTCTGCGGCCTCTTGCATTGTTCCACGGAAGCTCACCGTAAACTCGAGGAACAGCACCTCATCTTCCGATTAGGCACTTTACAACCTTCCGGACTCAATATCGAGTTCAACAACTTCAGATCATAACCTCGGCCCCTATTATATTTTTATATTTTTTATCCACACTTTTGCTTTGTGACTTTCCCTTTTTTTTCCTCTCTCTCCCACATGGCAGCTGTCTTTCACTCTGCCAGCGCATTTCACACTTCATCTAGAGCCATTGTCTGTTTCTTTACCTGTCCTATTACTATCTCGTCTCACCTTGAATATCTCTTAATGTCTCTTCTTTCATCCCCTCCCCCATTTCCCAGCCCCCAAACGGCCTTTTATTCCATTTCCTGCCTTTTCTCTCAGTTCTATAGAAGGGTTTCGACCCGAAACGTTGACTCTATTACTCTCTCAACAGATGTTGCCTGGCCTGCTGAGTTTTTCCAGCGTTTTCTGTTGTTATTTTGGATTTAAGGGACATTTGTTGGAGCAGAGTTAGGGGACCTTTGTTCATCATGCATGTAGTCCATAATGGCCCAGAAATTCGGGTCGGGGGCTTCCCATGGGTGCAAGCCCCCGACCTGCACTTACCTAGCGCGCCGGCCGTTGAACTGTGGGCCCGTGTGGGATTCCGATCCTGGGCCTCCTCCAACTGCCAGCGCACAGTGCTTGTGTATCCCAGGGGCGCAGTTAGTTTGATGCGTCCCCTGGGATCACGTGGGCCATGGGGAGCCAATGGTAGCAGGGAATGCTTCATTCATACGTTTGACAGGAAGAGCTGTCAAACCTATAAATACTATAAGCCCCAAAACATCACTAAAACTTCAAATACATTTTTTAAAAAATCACATTTTTAAAATAAACTATAAATTACATGAAATAACTATTAAACAATAATTTAAATTTTTGAAAAAAATAATTTTATTTTCTAACGGGGCTAAAAATAAACTTACCTTTCTTTAAAGTATTTATAAAAATAATAAACCTGTGGAAAAAATGTTTTAATTTTAATTAATTCACCACTTACCTTGTTAAAAGCAGGCCTTGCGCCTGCTTTTTAAAAGTGTAACTGCTGGAGACTTACCCTCCCAGAGAAACCTGGAAAAAAAACGTAAGTTCGATGCGCACGCGCTGCCTCTCCGGCGCACGCGTTCCACCTGTCAACCCCTTCTTTCAGTGGAACGGGAGGGCCGGTTTCCCACGCATGCGCAGTTGGGCCTACGGGTGAGTACCCCATGCGTACTCGCGGGTTGGGACCTGAATTTCTGGGCCAATGTATCTGACCTGGGACTACGTGAACCTGATAATGGAGTGGAAGCAGGAAAGCGATCGATTCCGCAGCGCTCATCTTCAGGAACATAATCCCATTCCGTAAATATATCCTAACAAATACTTGCCACAGAATGCTTCAGGATTGTACTCGAACTAGTTGACGTACACTAACAGAAGCCTGTCCGCTCTTTAGCCTTTATAATGACACGAGGAGTATTGGCTGCTGAGATTTTTTTCTAAAAATCATGCAGAGAAGCAAACACCAAATTGTAGGTGATTTTTAATGTTTTGCTGATTTTAATTTTAGTCCATTATGGAATTAAATATCATTCACAAAACATTACACCGAGCCATGAAATTAATTTTCAGCTCTGAGTAAAATCATGTTACAGAATGTAAACCAAATGAAAACATCAATATTTATAATTTTTATTATTTTTATCACCATCCATCATCTTGTAATTTTCTTTTGCTTCCCCACCTCTTGCGTTCCCTTTTGGCACCCATTATCGCCCAAACTTCTTTACCCAGAGTGTGGTGAGAATGTGGAACTCGCTACTACAGGGAGTGGTTGGAGCGAATAATATAGACGCGTTTCAGGAGAGGCTCGATAAGCAAATGAGGGAGAAGGGAATAGAGGGTTATGCTAATAGAGTTAGATGAGGAAAGACGGGAGGAGGCTCGTGTGGAGCATAAACGGCGGCATGGACTGGTTGGGCCGAATGGCCTGTTTCTGTGCCGTATATCCTGTGTAATCATGTGTAATCTTGCGATAGAGTCGAAGCAGGTATCCTGAATCAAAGTATCTGCTGGTCCCTGTCTGCCCTCGCTGTTAGTCTTCAGGTGAGGGTAGGGTAGATGGACTCATCTTCCAAATTTCCCCTTCCTCCCTCCAGCTGGGTGCTGTTTTGGCTCCGTTGGCAGCGCTCTCCCCTCGGAGAGTTTGTGGGTTCGAGCCCTGCTCCCAGGGCTTGAGCACACGATCCAGCCTGATACTCCCAGTGCAGCACCGAGGGAGTGCTGCACGGCTGGAGGTGCCGTCTTTCGGAGGAGACATTAAACCCGCGACCCCCGAGGGCAGACGTAAAAAGATCCCACGGCACTTTTCGAAGACCAGCAAGGGGGAGTTCTCCCCGGGGTCCTGGCCAACATTTATCTCTCAACCAACGCCTAAAAGAGATAACTTGGTCAGTTAGCTCGTCGCTGGGATCTTGCTGTGTGCAACTTGGCTGCCGCGTTTCCCTACATTACAACAGTGACTGCACTTCAAAAGTACTTCATTGGCGGTAAAGCGCTTTTGGGTGTGCTGAGGTCGTGAAAGGCACTATATAAACGCAAGTTCTTTCTTTCCACCAGCTTCCCCCGGAATCAGTTTCCCCATACAGCGGTGGGGGGAGATCACGGGGAGAGTCCATGTATCACCGTTCTGTGACACCGTGCCTTTGATTAGTAGTTTGTGCTTTCTCTGATTTGTTCGATGGGTTCGCACTGGAGCAAGGTCTGGCTCCACGACCAGCTGGTCTCACTCTGAGAAGCAGTTGGGGTGCTCAGCGTTTCGGGCCGAGAGGGGGAAAAAAATCAGCCTCGAGACCTGGGTGTCCTTGTGCACCAGTCGCTGAAGGTAAGCATGCAGGTGCAGCAGGCGGTTAAAAAGGCAAATAGTATGTTGGCCTTCGTAGCGAGAGGGTTTGAGTACAGGAACAAGGATGTCTTGCTGCAGTTGTACAGGGCCTTGGTGAGACCACACCTTGAGTATTGTGTGTAGTTTTGGTCGCCTTATCTGAGGAAGGATGTTCTTGCAATGAAAGGAGTTCAGCGAAGATTCACCAGGCTGATACCTGGGATGGCAGGAATGACGTATGAGGAGAGATTGGGTCGATTGGGCTTGTACTCGCTGGAGTTTAGAAGAATGAGAGGGGATCTCATTGAATCTTATAAAATTCTAACAGGACTGGACAGACTAGATGCAGGAAGGATGTTCCCGATGGTCAGGGTGTCCAGAACCAGAGGTCACAGTCTAAGGATAAGGGGTAGGCCATTTAGGACAGAAATGAGGAGGAATTTCTTCACCCAGAGAGTGGTGAACCTGTGGAATTCTCTACCACAGAAGGCAGTAGAGGCCAATACATTAAATATATTCAAGAAGGAGTTGGATATATTTCTTAAGGCTAAAGGGATCAAGAGATATGGGGAGGAAGCAGGGACCGGGTACTGAATTTGGATGAAAAGCCATGATCGCATTGAATGGCGGAGCAGGCTCGAGGGGCTGAATGGCCTACTCTTGCTCCTATCTTCTATGTTTCTATGATTCCTGCCGACTGAGTAACTCCTGTTGGAGCATACACATGTATGGGTGGTGTGTGTGAGGACAGCACTGGGCTCGGGGATGATAGACCCCCCCCTCCCGACCCCAGGGTCAAACAGGGGCATAAGTTCCGCTTGGGTGATAGCGCATCGACAGCCCGCCACTTTGCACATTTTTGTGTTTTTGTCTTCGGGGGCGGGGGATGAAAATCGGGCGAAGTATAAAACTGGCTGCCGATGTACTATGGCCTGATCTTGTGCTGGCTCCCACGACGACTTTATACCCCAGAGTTTTCACTGTCTCACCTCACGGGGGAAGGTTCCAGTGAGCAGCCTGTGCCCGTGGAACTGTCCTTAGACTAAGCTGGTGCATTCAGCAGAGAAGGGGAGAAAATATTTAAACAAATTTGTAGTTTTTGATAAGTTAATGGACATGGTGTGGGGTGGGGTGGGGGCTGATTTTGAGCTTGGGCTGTTAACTGACGGAACGAATCGCACGCCTGTTATAGAACCCGCCTGATTTCAATTTCTATTGATTTTAATGGAATGAAAACTGGGCGGGTTCTATAATGCATATTAACCCCGTTATCATCTCCCCTCCCCCCCCCACCCCCCCCAAAAAAAAACTGAACGGCCTCGGTCATTGCTTCACTGCAAAAGCCCTTTAGGTTCATTTAACAAAAAGCACTGGCCCAACATTTACGATCAGAGGCTTCCCGTGGACGGATGTCGCCGGCCTGCAAAATGTCTACGAAAGTACCTGGTGGCCCAGGTGCAATGGCGGCTTGCGATCCTGGGCCTCTCCAGGTCCGCGCGGGCAGAGCCCCACATATCCCAGGGGCGCTAGCGGTTCGTCGGCGCTCCTGGAATCACGTGGGCCGGCCCAACCAATAAAAGAAGGGAATCCCCATTCATACTTTGACAGTTCTGTACGTACGGAACTGTCAAAAGTATGAATGGGGATCACTTAAAAATTTATTTCATGTGCTGGTGTATTTTTTTAAAATTACATATTTAAAATGCCATTTAATTTTTTGAAAAAAAGGTTTTTACGGGGCTAACAATAAACTTACCTTTTTGAAGACTATTTTTAATTTATAAATGAGCAATAAAATTTTACTTTACTATTTATTAAAACTCTTATGCTGGTAAAAGCAGGCCTTACACTGGCTTTTACCAGGCGTAAGAATTTGGCAGGCATTCAGCGGGCGAAATGTGTGCAAATAGTGCAACTCTCCACCCCCAGAGAACCATCTCCCGGAGATGCGGAGGATCTGTCAAGAGAATTCTTGACATCACAAGTGCCAGATGTCATGAATCTTACCATTCATGTAGAAATGACTCATGAGATAACACTGGGCAGCCAGCTGGTGGCGCCGTCCAGGGAAAGTATAAATACTCGGGCGTGGGCCCAGCTTGCTCAGGACGTTTTTATAACCATGAACTAGTGATGTAACTAGAACTCATGGTTGTGAAACAGTTGATTAAAGCCTTGTTGTATCCTCAAACCAAGTGCTTTGTAGTTTTCTAATGTCACCGGGTTTCAGCGCATGCGCTTCACATGCCTAAACCCGGAACTTGCACGGGCCCTACGGGTGTGTACACACCCATGGGGGGGTCACAAAATATGGCCCACTGTCTTTGTAAAGGTTGCTAGATTGCCCAAGGTGTTGTGTATGAGGTATCTCACTGTCTCCAATCTGACCTGAGCAGCATCTGCAGAGCCCTGTTCCCTGTTTGAAATAGCTTTTTGGTCCCTTGCTCATCCTGGTGTCTGTCAGTCGGCGCACAGCGGCCTCGTTCACTCCGCGTTAATATTCTGCACAAAAACTCTGGTTCTAACCTTTCCGAGCACTCTTTAATTTTTCCAGCCAGTGGTTGGCAAAGAACCAGCCACAAATGAAGTCCAGTTGTCAACCAGATGAATTCAGGAGGCTGTATCTGCTGCTTACCCTCCTGCCCTCTGTTTGTTTGCAGCTTGTGATACACACGCTAGACCTTCCAAGAGCATATTTTCAGTAATTACTAATAGAATCCAAACAAAATAGGTCGTGATTATCGCAATAAGAGGGATTGGGCCTGAATTTGCTGAAAACATGTGCCATAGTAACGGCGCATCTACGGAGTATACCATTATTTTAGCGCTGAAATTTCAGGAAATGATGGCGCAAGTGAACTTTGCATTTACTTGCGCCACGCCATAATTTGCTCGAGCTATTCCACGGAGACCCTTGCCAAACAGCTAATCGTCACAGCCCCGCCTCCCTATTAACATCAATGGCTATTGCGAATTTGCTGCATTTAAGCCAGTGTTCTCGCCGCTGCCACTTAGACTGATGTATAATGGCGATGGAGACCTGGCGGATGCGTGATTTATGTGTTTACTCAAGATGGTTGCCTCCGATGCCTCATTATCCACACTTGAAGCACACAAGATCATTCCGAAGCGAATCCCAGACCCATTCTCATAAATCAACTTCCTAGGGATATGAGATGCTCCTCAGAAACTCCATAAGGTGCTAAATGAACCTAAGTCTTTGTTTGTAGCTATCAATTTTATAATTGACAACAACAACTTGCATTTAAGTAGCGCGTAAAACATCCCAGGTTGCTTCACAGGAATGAGTATCGAACAAAGTTTGACACTGAGCCACATAAGGAGATAGTCGGACAGGTGACCAAAAGCTTGGTCAAAGAGGTAGGTTTTAAGGAGCGTCTTAAAGGAGCAAAGAGAGTTAGAGAGGTTTAGGGAGGGAATTCCAGAGCTTTTGGGCCTAGGCAGCTGAAGGCACAGGCACCAATGGTTGGAGTGATGAAAATCGGTGATGCACAAGAGGCCAGAATTGGAGGAGCGCAGAGATCTTGAAGGTTTGTAGGACTGGAGAAGGTACAGAGATAGGGAGGGGGTGAGGCCATAGAGGGATTGGAAAACAAGGATTTTTTTATTCGTTCATGGGATGTGGGCGTCGCTGGCATGTTGCCCATCTCCACTTGCCCTTGAGAAGGTGGTGGTGAGCCACCTTCTTGAACTGCTGCAGTCTGTGTGGTGAAGGTACTCCCCCAGTGCTGTTAGGGAGGGAGTTCCAGGATTTTGATCCAGTGACCCCCCAGGATGCTGATGGTGGGGGATTCAGCAATGCCATTGAATGTCAAGGGGCGGTGGTTAGACGCTCGCTTGTTGGAGATAGTCATTGCCTGGCACTTTTATGGCGCAAATGTTCCTTGCCACTTATCAGCCCAAGCCTGAATGTCATCCAGGTCTTGCTGCATGCGGGCATGGACTGCTATCTGAGGAGTTGCGAATGGCACTGAACATTGTGCAATCATCAGCAAACATCCCCACTTCTGACCTTATGATGGAGGGAAGGTCATTGATGAAGCAGCTGAAGATGGTTGGGCCTAGGACACTGCCCCGAGGAACTCCTGCAGCGATGTCCTTGGGCTGTGATGATTGACCTCCAACAACCACAACCATCTTCCTTTGTGCTAGGTATGAATCCAGCCAGTGGAGAGTTTTCCCCCGATTCCCATTGACTTCAGTTTTACTAGGGCTCCTTGATGCCACATTTGGTCAAATGCTGCCTTGATGTCAAGGGCAGTCACTCTCACCTCACCTCTGGAATTCAGCCCTTTTATCCATGTTTGAACCAAGGCTGTAATGAGGTTTGGAGCCAAGTGGTCCTGGCGGAACCCAAACTGGGCACGAGTGAGCAGGTTATTGGTGGGTAAGTGCTGCTTGATAGCACTGTCGATGACACCTTCCATCACTTTGCTGATGATTGATAGTAGACTGATGTGGGGGTAATTGGCCGGATTGGATTTGACCTGTTTTTGGTGGACAGGACATACCAGGGCAGTTTTCCACATTGTCGGATAGATGCCAGTGTTGTAGCTGTACTGGAACAGCTTGGCTAGAGGCGCGGCTAGTTCTGGAGCACAAGTCTTCAGCGTGACAGCTGGGATGTTGGCAGGGCCTTTGCTGTATCCAGTGCGCTCAGCTGTTGCCTGATATCACGTGGAGTGAATCGAATTGGCTGAAGACTGGCTTCTGTGATGGTGGGGACCTCGGGAGGAGGCCGATATGGATCATGCACTCAGCACTTCTGGCTGAAGATGGTTACAAACGCTTCAGCTTTGTGTTGGATGAGAATTTTAAAATCGAGGTGTTGCTGGACCGGGAGCCAATGTAGGTCAGCGAGCACAGGGGTGATGGCTGAACAGAACTTGGCACGAGTTAGGGTACGGGCAGCAGAGTTTTGGATGACCTCTAGTTTATGGATCACAGAACATGGGAGGCCGGCAAGGATAGCATTGGAATAGTCGAGTTTAGAAGTAACATTGGCATGGTTGAGGGTTTCCGCAGCAGACGAGCTGAGGCAGGGGCATAGACGGGTGATACTACAGAGGTGGAAGTAGGCATTTTTGGTGATGGAGAAGATATGGGGTCAGAAGTTCAGCTCAGGATCAAATAGGACAAACCCCGCACATGTATTTAAATGTAAATAAGTCAGAACGTAGGCCAAAGTTAAATTATAACATCCGGAGAACATGAAGACAACGTACCCTCGATAAAATAATACCTCGGGTGCAATTAGAAGCTGAAGTTAGCTGCATTAACCACTTGGGTTTGTCAGGGTTTTTGAATCGTTAGCAATTTTTGGAGAATTGTAAATGAGCTTTAGTCACTGGTAGGAACGTCAACAGACACAAGCGACTGGCCACGCTTCACAGAGACTGCTCTTGCTGGCCAACAGTTGAGTGTTCGCCAGTTAAAAGTTCAGCCTCATTAAGCAATGGATTTTATGGCATCAGAATATCACGTCATCTCAACAGGGTGCCAGTGGATCAGTTTAACAATTGCAATAATTTATAACGTGCGAGCCCTCTTGGTGCCACGTAAAAATATTCACGGGGGGAGAATGATCACAATTCCAGCATTTATACTGCTGTTTCCTTTGAAAAAATATCTGTCAAGATTTTGTGTATTTGTAGCCAGAGGGAAAACTTCTTAGTTATTCCTGAATGCCCTTTTCTCTAAACGACTATTTATAAAAGCAGACCTTATCGCCAGCACCTCGGATCTGTATCGGACATTGGCTGGGCAGTTTCTGATTCATTGCGGCCTGTTCTATCCGGTTGTCCAGCAAGCTACAGGAAGGATGTGATTGCACTAGAGAGGGTACGGAGGAGATTTACGAGGACGTTGCCAGGACTGGAGAATTTTAGCTATGAGGAAAGATTGGATAGGCTGGGGTTGTTTTCTTTGGAACAGAGGAGGCTGAGGGGAGACCTTATTGAGGTGTATAAAATTATGAGGGGTCCAGATGGTGTGGATAGGAAGGACCTATTTCCCTTAGTAGGGAGGTCAATAACCAAGGGGCATAGATTTAAAGTAATTGGTAGAAGGATTAGAGGGGAGTGGAGGAGAACTTTTTTCACCCAGAGGGTGGTGGGGGCCTGGAACTCACTGCCTGAAAGGGTGGTAGAGGCAGAAACCCTCATCATATTTAAAAAGTACTTGGATATGCACTTGAAGCGCCATAACCTACAGGGCTACGGACCAAGAGCTGGAAAGTGGGATTAGGCTGGATAGTTTTTTCGGCCGGCACAGTAACGATGGGCCGAATGGCCTCCTTCTGTGCTATAAATTTCTATGATTCTAAGTTGTGGCGTAAATTTACCTCTGAAGGATTGGGGAGCACAACTGCCTAACTTATGGGGTTCATGGCCAATATCGCCTTTACCGTGAATTTTGCCCCTTATTATTACCTCGTGTACACGTCACAGGTGTATCCAACTGCAAGTGTGCAATGGAGACCGCTCCTACAGAGTATAAATGAGACTGGATTACGTGTCTCCAAATGCAGCGTTTCATCAACTAGTGTGCGCCCAAACCTTGCGTGGGAACTTGTGTTTCAGTTGCTACCCATATTCCACATCTGCCCTGCATCGTAGGCCCAGAGGTTTTGGAGCCAGCCTCACCACATCAAGGGACTGTTTGTAATGGTCATTTAAGAGGTTATATAATCTTAATGTAAGCTCGAGGAACGGCACTTCACCTTTCTAAGCTACTGCCATCTGTAATATCTTCAAATTCTGTTGAAGGGCTCCGTCCGAAACGTTAATGTTCGCCTTTTCTTTACAGATACTGCATAACTTGCTAAGTGTTTCCAGCATTTTCTGCATTTCTATTTCAGATTACCAGCTTCTGTAGTATATTGTTCTTTGTTTGACCAGAGGGTTGATTTAGATTCGTACTTTCCTCGCTAAGTGTGTCATTGTTAGAGGCAACATGTCTCCCTTCCCTCCCCTACCCCTTCAAGAAATATGGTCACTAGTTGATTGTTGGATAATTGACAAGTGAGGGTGTTTGAGTCCCGGCTAGTTGGACAACAGGTACTAGGAGCTCCTCAGGAACAGCACGTTGACCATTAAACAACTTTTTTTTTATTCGTTCACGGGATATGGGTGTCGCTGGCAAAGCCGGCATTTATTGCCCATCCCTAATTGCCCTTGAGAAGGTGGTGGTGAGCTGCCTTCTTGAACCGCTGCAGTCTGTGTGGTGTAGGTATTCCCACAGTGCTGACTTTGTTGTAGCGGTTTGGTACAACTGAGTGGCTAGCTGGGCCATTTCAGAGGGCAATTAAGAGTCAACCACTTTGCTGTGGGTCTGGAGTCACATATAGGCCAGACCGGGTAAGGACGGCAGATTTCCTTCCCTAAAGGACATTAGTGAACCAGATGGGTTTTTACGACAATCCTGTAGTTTCATGGTCACCATTACTGACGCTAGCATTTTAATTCCAGATTTATTTATTTAACTGAATTTAAATTCCCCCAGCTACCGTGGTGGGATTTGAACTCACGTCTACCCAATCATTAGTCCAGCGCAATTGCCGAACCAGCGGAAAAGATCGGGGAATTTTAAACATAAGTGAGTTAATCCCAAAACCACTTGCGTTTGTTCATTTTACGTGATCTTTTACACTGGTTCAAGATTCAATTCGCCCAGACCCGGCCCCCACCCAAAAAACTGAGCACGGCCCCAGCAAGTGGAAATTGGGAGACTCCGCTGGCTCTGGAAGCCTCTTTGCATCACGCTCATTTTCTTAGGCGCACAGGGACTGGTAAGGAAGTTTTAAAAGGTTTTTTTTCCTATCAAAAAATACTGAATTTACTAAGAAACTGACTAGTGCACACCAATGAAACTATTAAATGAGACAGTATAGTTTTTTAAAGTCATTTTCTGCGTTGACCGGCATTCACTGACCTCGTCAGAATTTGGGCGGGGGGGGGGGTGGAGGAAGCAAGCTGCAAGGGGAAGCGCCAGTGATCCTGACTTGGTGAAAGTTCCGTGTTTTAAGTCGTATAAAGGTACTTGGTGCATCGCAGGCTGTCCGTAGTTCGTAATTTGCGAGTGTCCATGGTTTCAGAGTGCCTTTTGTATATTTTGCCATGTAAGTTATTTGGGTCTCTCAAAAAGGATTCATTTTTTTGGGAATGTTCGCTTCCACAGTTTTCCACCATACCTCATTATCTGCTAATTCGGTGTTTTTTTTAGTGTATTGGTGGGAGTGTACTACAATAGACTGAAAATCATTTGGGCAGCAGGAGACAGTGGGTCCACGTCATTGTTCCCTGTAATTTTATTTTGGGCCACACGGCTGTGTGAGACCCTTGGGTGGAAAAATTTAGTATCGCCCCATTTGGGGCGCCATTATCGGCCGTGCGCAAAGTTTAGCGCCTGGCGCTAATTATTGCCTCCGACGGCAAACTTGGCTTTTATCACCCCTGGAGGTGATTGGAGCGCTAAATCAGGCGCTTCACACCTGTCTTAAGGCGCAAAGGCCGAGGAGCGAGACGCTACCTCAAAGCGCTGGCGAAGCAAGGAAGAGCAAATCAAAATGAACCTGCAAAGTGCTGCTCAGTACTCAAAACTTCTTCACACAGCGTTGAATCTCTCCAGAAGTCTCTCTCTCTCTCTCTCTCTCTCTCTCTCTCAGAATGCGTGGTGCAAAAATGTCACCAACAAACAAAGGCAGGAAGCGGTCACCTTTAAATAGCGCTCCCCCAGTCCCTTTCTGACAGCATAACGCTCCCCTCAACCTGTCGTTGCTAGCGGCAGGTGGTAAGTCAGGGGGCGCCACTCAATATCCGGTCCGGGGCGCTACCGGGGCATTGCGCACTCGACTGATGTCACGATCTGCCGGTGCAGGAGATCATGGCGGTAGTGTTTAGCGCCGCCACAAAATGTCTAGTTAATTTCGCGAGCGGCGCAAACATCGCCACGCCTGGGCGCTAGTTGCTTTGCGCCCCATTAGCGCCCTCTTAAGGTGCTAACGGGAGGCGCAAACAACTGAATTTTTCTCCCCTGGAGCGCTGCGCAGCCACACAGCTTGATGGGAACATTGGTACACGTGAATGAAAAGTATTCTGATGGAGAATTGTGGTGAATGGAGTCCCTTACGACTCGGTGCTTGGACTGGTACTTCTCAAGATTTATTTTAAATGATCTAGAAAATGGTGTCTATAGCTACATCTTAGACTTGGTAGATGACGCCAAAGAGGTAGATGTCGTTACTCTTGCGGAGGATGGGGATAGCTGCAGAAGAACTTGGATTGTTTGCAGCAATGGGTGGGCAGTTAATAGATATAGTTTAATGTGGATAAATGTAACACAAATGCACCAAAGGACAAGGAACAGGTACAGAGATTAGAGGATTTATTGGAAAGTAATGACCAAGATGGCTCAGCAAAGCGATCGGGGTGGGGGGATAATACTAAACAGATGCTTTAAGATGTCAAGACAATGTCTGGCAGCTAACAGAGAAGCAAATAGGATGTTGGGTTTCATAAAGAGAGCAAAAAAAATGGAATGCAGGTCAAAGGAATTACTCCTCCCATTACAAGGAGCAGTGGTCAATCTCCACCTGGAGTATTGGATGCAGTTTGAGATCACACAAAACAAAAATGATGTAGTTGAGCTGGAAAAGCTACTAAGATGATTGGGGACTTGGAGAATATAACGTGGGGATAGACCCAAGGATCTGTGGTTTTTCTAATTGGAAAGTAGAAGGCGTGGGCGGTAGGAACGTAGGAAAAGGAGTAGGCCATTTAGCCCCTCGAGCCTGTTCCGCCATTCATGAGATCATGGCTGATCTGTGACCTAACTCCATAGACACGCCTTTGCACAATATTCCTTAATACCTTTTGGTTAACAAAAATCTATCAATCTCAGATTTAAAATTAACAATTGATCTAGCATCAGTTGCCGTTTGCGGAAGGATTGAGGTGTTCAAAATCATCAGGCTCAGAGATGTAGAAGATCGTTGAGGGCTATTTGTACTGCAACAAGACAGCAGAACAAAGGGTCATGAAGTTAAGTTGGGAAGAGGTCTATTGTTCAGCCAGCACATGCCATTACACAGGTTGAGCTCAGGACCGAGGCCGAGCCGGTTTTTGTGTTTTTCCGTGTTTCTGATGTCCGAAATCTGGAAATATCACAACCTGGGCCGGACTTCGGACATCAGAAACACGTTCTGAGTCCAGAAATGCCTGGGCCCGGCTGGCGGTGGAAACAGGGTGTCTGGATTCCGGAACATTTTACGGATTCCGGACAACCCTGCCACCAGTCGTCCCGCAGTCTGGATTCCTGAACATTCCGGATTCCGGAACTCTGGATTTTGGGCGCTCAACCTGTAACAATCTTTTGCAAGTTCCCACTTCATAGGAAGCTCTTGCTTATGGCATTGGTGTTGGGGTTGAGGAAAAGTATCTGGTGAGAGCCCGAATTGTAATGTCTGTGTCAAAGCTAGCCGTTACCATAGCAATTCATGTTGCTACATCCCTTTTCCCTTTTGAATATAAAGCTAACCATTGTTTTTCAAAAGTTCAACATGATTAGGTCAGATTATTTCTGCCTTGTATGAACTACTGGAAACAGAATTCTTAACCTGATGGTTTCCAGGTCGTCCTCAATGGCCCAGAAATTCGGGTCGGGGGCTTCCCGTGGATGCAAGCCCCCGACCTGCACTTACCTAGCGCGCCGGCCATTGTGCTGTGGACCCGTGTGAGATTCCGATCCTAGGCCTGCTCCAACTGCTGGCGCGCAGTGCTTGCGTATCGCAGGGGCGCAGTTAGTTCGATGCGTCCCCTGGGATCACGTGGGCCATGGAGAGCCAATGGTAGCAGGGAATGCTTCATTCATAAGTTTGACAGGAAGAGCTGTCGAACCTATAAATACTATAAGCCCCAAAACATCACTAAAACTTCAAATAATTTTTTTTTTAAATCACATTTTTAAAATAACTATAAATTACACGAAATAACTATTTTAAACAATAATTTAAATTTAAAAAAAAATTAATTACATTTTCTAACGGGGCTAAAAATAAACTTACCTTTCTTTAAAGTATTTAAAAATAATAAACCTGTGGAAAAAATGTTTTAATTTTAATTAATTCACCACTTACCTTGTTAAAAGCAGGCCTTGCGCCTGCTTTTTAAAGTGTAACTGCTGGAGACTTACCCTCCCGGAGAAACCTGCAAAAAAAACGTAAGTTCGATGCGCACGTGCTGCCTCTCCGGCGCACGCGTTCGACTTCTGAACCCCTTCTTTCAGGGGAACGGAAGTGCCGGTTTCCCGCGCATGCGCAGTGCATGCAGGAAACCGGCACTTCCATTGGGCCTACGGGTGAGTACCCCGTGCGTACTCACCCGTGGAGACCCGAATTTCTGGGCCATTGTCTTATCCTGCTAAGTATGAACCTTGACCTTCCTCTGCCTCTTAAAGAAAGGATGCCCCAAAATGCCTCCACGTGCCATTTAATTGTTTTTGAAGTGTAGTTACGGTTATGTCGGCAGATGTACACAGCAAGATCCCACAAATAGCAATCCAAAAAAATGATTAGTTTATTTGTTTTTCTTTTTGGTGGTGCTGGCTGAGGGATAAGTGTTGGCCCAGACACCTGCTCTTCTTTGAATAGTGCCATCGGGGGGTCTTTGACAGCCATCTAAACAGGCAGATGGGGCTTCGGTTTAACGTCTGATTAGGAAGACGGCAGCTCCCACAAGGCAGCACTCCGTCAGTATTGCACTGGCCTGTCGGCGCAGATTATGTGCTGAAGTCCTGGAGTGGAGTATGAATCCACGGCCCCCATTACTCAGCGGCGCGAGTGCTACCCACTGAGCCAAGGTGACATTGCGAGGCGAAATGATCCGGTTTTTCTGTCATTCCTGCACAGTTGACTGATGTTTCCTTTTTTTTTGCTGTTTGCGTTGCTGCCCACAGTATTGCCTGTTCTGCACGAGCCACTGCTGCTCTACTTAATCCCATGGCAATCTAATCTTGGCAGTCTCGCCTTCAACTTTATAGAAGCTGGCGTTTGTGTTGGGGCTGAGATAAATTTATCTAGCGAGAGCCCTAATTGCAAAATCTACGGCTAAGGTGGCTGTTAGCATAGCAATTCATCTTGCTCCATCCTTTTCTCTCTTTGCATAAAGGCTGTCAGCTGTGACTGAGTTCTCTGGCTCCACTGTGTTTGTTCAAGGATTCTGCTGCTTTGCACACTGGCAGACAATTTGCTCAACCTCATTCTGTTCCACCGAGGAGATTTTCACTCCGCGTGACGCTCCAATTCCACATCGGATCTGACTCCGGAACTAAGGTTTCTGCAATTCCTGGCAATCGAAGGTAACTGCCAACATTTTGGTGCATGAAACCGGAGAACGCTGGCGATACAACAACAATAACAGCTTGCATTTATATAGTGCCTTTAATGTAGTAAAACATCCTGAGGCGCTTCACAGGACTGTTAGCAAACAAAATTTGGCAGCGAGTCACAGAGAAAGATGTTAGGGCAGGAGACCAAAAAACTTGGTCAAAGTGGTGGGTTTTAAGGAGCGTCTTAAAGGAGGAGAGTGAGGCGGAGAGGTTTAGGGAGGGAATTCTAGAGCTTAAGACCTCGGCAGCTGAAGGCACGGCCGCCAATGGTGGAGCGATTAAAATCGGGAATGGGCAAGAGGCTATAATTGGAGGAACTCAAGAGATCTTGGATGGTTGCAGGGCTCAAGTAGATTACAGAGATAGAGATGGGGTGAGGCCAAATGGGGGGGATTTGTGCACTTGGACGAGAATTTTAAAATCGAGGCGTTGGTGGACCGAGAGCCAATGTGGGTCAGCGAGCACAGGAGTGATGGGTGAACGGGACTTGGTGCGAGTTAGGATACAGGCAACAGAGTTTTGGATGAGCTGACGTTTATGAAGGTTGGGGGGCCAAGTCTGGCGGTAGCAAAGGCATGGATGAGGGTTTCAGCAGCCGATGAGCTGAGGCAGGGGCGGAGACGGTGCGATATTGATACAGAGGAGGTTGATCATGTGAAAAGAGAAAAGATGGCTTGGGGTTTTGTATATAGACCTTTGCTACGAGATTACTTATCTCTTTTTTCAGATGGTAACATGCCAGCTGTGTTTTTAGTTTACTTAATCAAAGGGGGAAAAGTTCAGTTGTTTGCGCCTCCCATTAGCGCCTTAAGAAGACGCCAATTGGGGCGCAAAGCAACTAGCGTCCGGGCGCGGCAATGTTTGCGCCGCTCGCGAAATTAACTAGACATTTTGCGGCGGCGCTAAACACTACCGCCACAATCTCCTGCGGCGGCAGATCGTGACTTCAGTCGAGTGCGCAACGCCCCGGTAGCGCCCCGGACCAGATATTGAGTGTCGCCCCCCGCCTTACCACCTGCCGCTAGCAATGACAGGTTGAAGGGAGCGTTTTGCAGTCAGAAAGGGACTGGGGGAGCGTTATTTAAAGGAGACCGCTTCCTGCCTTTTTTTGTCGGTGACATTTTTGCACCACGCATTCTGAGAGAGAGAGAGAGAGAGAGACTTCTGGAGAGATTCAACGCTGTGTGAAGGAGTTTTGGGTACTGAGCAGCACTTTGCAGGTTCATTTTGATTTGCCCTTCCTTGCTTCGCCAGCGCTCAGAGGTAGCGCCTCGCTCCTCGGCCTTTTGCGCCTTAAGACAGGTGTGAAGCGCCTGATTTAACACTCCAATCACCTCCAGGGGCGATAAAAGCCAAGTTTGCCGTCGGAGGCGATAATTAGCGCCAGGCGCTAAACTTTGCGCACGGCCGATAATGGCGCCCCAAACGGGGCGATACTGAATTTTTCCCCCATAGAATCTTACAACACAGTAGGAGGCTATTTGACCCATCATGCCTGTGCCAGCTCTTTGAGAGAGCTATGCAATTAGTCCCAGGATTTATAAATTTTTTTTGTCTTGATAAAGATGGCTGCTTTTGGACATCCTGAGGTTGTGAAAGGCGCTATATAAATGCAAGTCCTTTCTTTACTTTCCCGCAGATTGATTGATTGGAAATTGATGCACAGCGCTCATCCATGTTTCCAACATGCGTTCCAGCAATTATCGGAAATACATGCAGCACTCATTCAATGTTCCAGTGCATGCTCCCGGCAGGCAAGGCTTCCCCCTTGGGAGCAGGAAGTCGGAAAATGACCCCTCAAGTTTTCATTTCGACGACGAACTTCTCCAGCGCTCTTCGGTGCACCTAAGGAAACTTGTAGCCTTCAATTGTTTTGTTTTTCTGCGAGTCACAGTGCTGACCACCTCTTACAAAAGATAGGTGCTGCAAGAAATTCAGGGCCAGAGTGATGTGGTCGGGACTAGTTTCAACCGCAGCAGGGGGGTCGTAGAGGAATTTCCCAGACTTTTTTTCTCAAATCGACCAGGATTTTTATCTCTCTTTTTTTCACCTCTCCCAGAAGATCACCTGATCTTTGGGTGGAGGGGAGAGGGTATATATTGTGATACACAAGGTACCATCAACAACAACAAAAACTTGTATTTATATACAGGAAACTTTGTGCTATCCGGCACCGACGGGACCGAGCTGTTGCCGTTCCCTCAAAACTGCCGGACAAACCAGCGTTAATGTTGAACTCCGTATCTGGCAACAAACACTGTTGCTTAGCAACAGCTTCTAAACAGTCGGCCGTACCTTGGAAGCGTCTCTGTCGCTTAGCAACAGCTTCAGAGAGACTTTGCAGATTGACTGTTGGAAAAAAAAGCCACGAGAAGAAAAAAAAGCCACGAGAAGAAAAAAAACCTAACAAAATGGCTCCTGATTTTTGCCGGTGGCTTTAGCCTCCGGATAACACAAAGTTTCCGATAGTGCCTTTAACGTAGTAAAACGTCCCAAGGTACTTCACAGGAGTATTATAAGACAAAAATTTGACACCGAGCCACATAAGGAGAAATTAGGGCAGATGGCCAAAAGCTTGGCCAACGAGGTAGGTTTTAGGGAGCGTCTTAAAGGAGGAAAGAGAAGTAGCGAGGCGGAGAGATTTAGGCAGGGAATTCCAGAGCTCAGGGCCGAGGCAACAGAAGGGACGGCCATCAATGGTCGAACGATTATAATCAGGGATGCTCAAGAGGGCAGATATCTCGGGTGGGGCGGTTGTGGGGCTGGAGGAGATTACAGAGATAGGGAGGGGCGAGGCCATGGCGGAATTTGAAAACCAGAACGAGAATTTTTAAATCGAGGCGTTGTTTAACCGGGAGTATCACAATTGTGTGAGACAGGCTAGATGGACCAGAGGGTCTTTTCCTGTACGTCACTGCTCATGTCAAACATTTGCATTGCCTCTGCTCAAAAGTGTGTTGGGGCTGCACTAAACTGTATAGGACCATAAAGCTCACTGCTCTGAAACTCTGTAATTTTCATTTTCTCGCCCTGTCAGTCATATATGACTGGAGCTGCCCTTTTCCAGACCTTTTCCTTGATCTCCAACTGTTCTCATGGTTTCATCGCTCGATGCCTGCAGTCTCCTTCTACTTTGCTATGCTATTTTCCTCAGTGCTACTGAACTGCTACAGTATCTTGTGTTGAAGACAATTGGTTTTTGTTGCTGCCTCCTGCAGCCAAGATCAACAAAGATTCCATTTTTCAAGCTCCAGAGTGACTTACTTTTTGTTGGCTGCATTTGCATCAGCTAGGCCCCACACTCAGTGAGTTGCAGTTTACTTTCTTTCAACCTTTTTATTTTTCATTTTCCCCTGACTTTGCTAGAGTCACTTTAACATAGCTTTAACTTGTGTCAGCCATGGCTCAGTTGGCATCACTCTCGCCTCTGAGTCAGAAGGTTGTGGGTTCATAGTCCCACTCCAGGGACCTGAACACAAAAATCTAGGCGGACACTCCCAGTGCAGTGCTGAGGGAGTGCTGCACTGTTAGAGGTGCCGTCTTTCGGATGAGATGTTAAACTGAGGCCCCGTCTGCTCTCTCAGGTGGACATAAAAGATCCCACGGCACTATTTCGAAGACGGGCAGCGGAGTTATCCCTGGTGTCCTGGCCAATATTTATCCCTCAATTAACATCACAAAAACAGATTATCTGGACATTATCACATTGCTGTTTGTGGGAGCTTGCTGTGCGCAAATTAGCTGTTGTGTTTCCTACATTACAACTGTGACTACACTTCAAAAAGTACTTCATTGGCTGTAAAGTGCTTTGCAACATCCTGAGGCTGTGAAAGGTCTTATGTTCATTAATAAATAGACATTCTTATTATGAACACAGCTAGCTTTTGCTAGACACTTTATTGAGCACATGTGGACTAGGTACAGTATCTGTAGAGGCATCCATCTTGACTGCTGCCTTGTGGGTAGCCTAGTGCCTCATGGGTAATGTAGTCTTAATATACATACAGCTGGGTAGTGTAGTCTTATATACATACAGCTATATACAGCTCTACGGCTCCACCTAGTGTCCACTATAGAATGACATGCTATTGATCACTACATCCCCCTTTCTTTGAGGTTTAACAAAATCAATATCAATCAACTTTCAAGAAAACAATAAAGATAATATCAGTAACACTTTTGTTAGTGCTCTATAAACATAAACATTTTCAAAACAGTCAACACATTTTCAAAGCTTTACATTGTACTCAAAGATTAAGGCCATCAGACTTTTTTACTTCACGTGTGGATCTTCTCAACACGAGTAAGTCTGATGTGTCTTCATGAGATTGTTCTGGCGGTGAATGACAAGATGCAGTTGCGGCATTGTCATCAATCTGGTCTTGAATAGTCTCTTGTGTTTTTAGGAGGGAACGGCGGTTCCTCCTGAGAATCTGTCCTTCCTCAGTTCTAACAGTGTATGACCTTGGTCCTACTTCCTCAAGAACTGTAGCTTTCCTGTTCCATGCATCTGGATCCTCAATCCTGACAACATCATCCCTTGTCAATGGTTTTAGAGTTTTGGATGACTTGTCATAGTATGATTTCTGTTTCAGCTTTAACAGTTGAAGTCTCTGTCTCAGTTCCTCACTTTGCTGTTCTTTTGCACAGCAGGGTAGCGTGGTGCGCAACTTGCGACCCATTAGTAGTTCAGCAGGTGAAGAACCACAGTCTAAAGGTGAGGCTCGGTAGCTCAGCAGGGCGAGATAAGGATCAGACTTGCTTTCTTCAGTAGCTGCTTGAGAACTTGAACACCTTTCTCTGCCTTACCATTTGACTGAGCATACAAAGGACTGGATGTGATGTGCTGAAAGTCATAATGTGCTGCAAACTGTTGCCACTCCTTACAGTTGAAGCACGGACCATTGTCGCTAACAGCAATCCTGGGAATTCCATGTCTGGCGAAGATGGATTTCACATGCATTATGACACTGCTTGCTGTGGTGCTTGAGAGCAGCGCCATCTCAGGATAGTTAGAATAGTAGTCAATCACTATTAGATAGTCTTTACCATTTAAATGAAAAAGGTCCATACCAACCTTTTGCCATGGTGCTGTTGGTATGTCAGCTACTATCATTGGCTCCTTTGCTTGTTTGTTTTGGTGTTTCTGACATGTCTCACATTTGCCTATCATGTTCTCAATGTCCTTATTTATGCCAGGCCAATAAACAGTGTCTCTTGCTCTCCTTTTGCATTTTTCAATTCCGAGGTGTCCCTCATGAATCCTTTTGAGCATGTCTTGACGTAGAGCCTGTGGAATGACTATTCTGTTCTGTTTTAGTAATAGTCCACGTGCGACACTCAATTCTGACCTTATGTGAAAATATTTTGGACAGGAACCTTTTGGCCAACCATGATGAATGTTCTCTATTACTGTTTGTAATACTGTATCTTTTACTGTTTGCTTTGATTTTGTGTCTGACACAGGCAGCGCAGCAGTGACCATACTCACATGAACATCCACGTCTTCTTCAGTAGAGCTCACATGACTCATTGTGGGTGCTCAGGATAGTGCATCTGCTAACACTATGTATTTGCCTGGTGTGTAGATCAGTTCAAAGTCATATCTTTGCAGCTTCATCATGAGTCGTTGAGTCCTTGGAGACATCTCATTCAGGTTCTTTTTTATGATGGCAACCAAAGGGCTGTGGTCTGTCTCAACTGTGAAGGTGGGAAGTCCATATATGTAGCCATGAAACTTTTCTAGTCCAACTACCAAGCCTAGACATTCCTTTTCAATCTGGGCGTATCGACACTCAGTATCAGCCATAGACCTGGAGGCATAGGCAACAAGCTTCCAATCTTCACCCTCTGCTTGTAGCAAGACCGCACCTAGGCCATCTTTTGATGCATCCGTTGACACTTTGATTCTTTTTGTTGGGTCAAAGAAGGTGAGTACAGGTGTGGTTGTCAGCACTGTTTTGAGGTTTATCCACTCTTGTTCATGTCTTTCTGTCCATGCGAACTCATTTGTTTTATGTAGCAGGTCTCGCAGACAGGCTGTCTTGGCTGACAAGTTAGGAATGAACTTTCCAATGAAGTTTATCATCCCCATGATGCGTAGCACTCCTTTTTTGTCAGTGGGTCGGGGCATTTTGAGTATGGCGTTTACTTTTTCCATATCTAGCTCTATTCCTTTACCAGATAGATTATCTCCTAGGAAAGTGACTTCCTGGACACCAAACTGACACTTGGCTTTGTTGAGCTTCAGTCCATTCCGGCGTATGCTCTGTAGCACTTTAGTCAGTCTCTCATTGTGTTATTTCAGTGTGGAGCCCCAGATGATGATGTCATCAACATAGACCCGAACTCGTTCCAGACCTTCAATTAAGTGTTCCATCGCTCTATGAAAGATTTCAGATGCAGATATTATCCCGAAAGGCATTCTGGATTAAATACAAATGTATTAAATACCTCTATCGCCTGTGGGCCTGCAACCGTAAGCAGCAACGCTATCTTCCTTGCGTCTGGCTTCGTACCGAATCCGATGGCTGCAATGTAGAGTTCGAATTGTTGTTTAAGAGTCTGCCAATTGTAGTCGATATTTCCTGTGAGTTTCAAATGCTCTGGTGGCTTCAAATTCTCCATGTCGCTTTTCACAATTTTCAGCAGATCTTTACCCCACTCCTGGTACCATCTTATGTTCATTAATAAATAGACATTCTTATTATGAACACAGCTAGCTTTTGCTAGACACTTTATTGCGCACATGTGGACTAGGTACAGTATCTGTAGAGGCATCCATCTTGACTGCTGCCTTGTGGGTAGCCTAGTGCCTCATGGGTAATGTAGTATTAATATACATACAGCTGGGTAGTGTAGTCTTATATACATACAGCTATATACAGCTCTACACAGCTCTTTGGCTCCACCTAGTGTCCACTATAGAATGACATGTTATTGATCATTGCAAAAGGTGCTATATAAATGCAAGTCTTTCTTTATAGCTTTACCTCATTTGATTCTTTAAATCATTTGAGGAGAAGTCAGGCTTTCTGTTCAGAACAGGAGCCATTTTTATGCAATGGCTGGCACCCATTGCTTTGAAATGCCTTGGACACCTGCTCTCCATATTATTGGACACAGAGGCCTGAGTGTTTCCATGCACCCAGTGCGCTCTGCGCCCGACCCCCCCCCCCCCCGCCCCAATACACTGCGTGCCAGGAGTCGGCACACAATGCACGCAGGCTCATTTGAGACTTTCCAATTTATTTAAATTAAGGACCTCCCCACCAGGTGACTCAGCAGTGTCCTAGTTCCTATGTGTCCATTTGGCTCCTTGATGCCACACTTGGTCAAATGCTGCCTGGATGAGCGCAGCTCCAACAACACTCAAGAAGCTCGACGCCATCCAGGACAAAGCACCCCACTTGATTGGCACCCCACCCACCACCTTAAACATTCACTCCCTCCACCACCGGCGCACCGTGGCTGCAGTGTGTACCATCTACAAGATGCACTGCAGCAACTCGCTTCATTGACAGCACCTCCCAAACCCGCGACCTCTACCACCTAGAAGGACAAGGGCAGCAGGCGCGTGGGAACACCACCACCTCCAAGTTCCCCTCCAAGTCACGCACCATCCTGACTTGGAAGTATATCGCCGTTCCTTCATCGTCGCTGGGTCAAAATCCTGGAAATCCCTCCCCAACAGTGCCGTGGGAGTACCTTCACCACACGGACTGCAGCAGTTCAAGCAGGTGGCTCACCACCACCTTCTCTAGGGCAATTAGGGATGGGCAATAAATTGGATAGCTCGTTCAAAGTGCTGGCACAAGCACAATGGGCTGAATGGTCTTCTTCTGTGGTGTTTGATTCTACTGTTTAATCAGAGCAATTCACCTTGCTACATACATGGTTTATAAGCTAAAAGTCTCTTTCAAGAACACAATGCTCACAACAGGCGGATCATACTTGGCTGGACGGTAAAGTGAATCAATGCGGTGCCTCTCAGCTGTCGGGTTCGAGCTTGAATCCAGCCCGGCTTGATTGATGGGTTGCAAACCTCTGTAATGACTATCTGAGTGAAGTGAATTCAGCCAGTCACGGACCTTTTTCCCAATGGGCACGGGTCAGCAGCAGTGCCTATAATTCTGCTCTAAATTTTAGAATTATGTGGCTGTTCCGCTTACTATGTGGCAATTCATATTTATGCACTTCCACTTTTACGCACTTAGACTATATTACAGTATGGATTACAACATTGGGCTCGTTAATGAGCGATTCCCACCAATCTATGTAAAGGTGATTTATTGAAATACGAATAGGCCCGTCTAATTGTGGCACAGAGCGGTTCCATTGAACGTGATAAAAGTAGCCACCAGAGTACAAAGCAAACCCTAAACAAACAGCCACTGTGCAGCCCTCTGCCACACTCATTTCTTTGAATCATAGAATCTTACAGCACAGAAGGAGGCCATTCGGCCCATCGTGCCTGTGCCGGCTCTTTGAAAGAGCTCTCCAATTAGTCCCACTCCCCTGCTCTGAAAATGTTTCCTTTTCAAGTATATATCCAACTCCCTTTTGAAAGTTACTATTGAATCTGCTTCCACCGCCCTTTCAGGCAGCGCATTCCAGATCATCATAAGTCACTGCGTAAAAATTTTTCTCATATCTCTGGTTACCAACCTACCCACCACTGGAAACAGTTTTTCCTTATTTACTCTATCAAAACCGCTCGTAATTTTGAACAGCTCTATTAAATCTCCTCTTAACCTTCTCTGCTCTAAGAAGAACAATCCCACTTCTCTAGCCGCTCAACATAACTGAAGTCCCTCATCCCTGGTATCATCCTGGTAAACCTCCTCTGTACCCTCTCCAAGGCCTTGACATCCTTCCAAAAGTGTGGTGCCCAGAAATGGACACAATACTCCAGCTTAGGCCTAACCAGTGATTGATAATGGTTCAGCATAACCTCCTTGCTTGGAGATGAAGGTTTCTGTTAAGTCTGTGTGTCCCAGTTATGCTTATTATAAATCACTGGACACAGACCACAAGAATAACTTTAACAGGTCTTTACTATTCGGAGGTCAGGGCTGAACTGCCCAGCAAATCCCTACACAACACTTATAGACCGGTGTGGTCACCACCGGTATTACAGTATACAGCAGCCAAGAGAAAGCAGTACATCTCTTAAGTTAGTTCTCTTAAGGTGGAACAGGTTACATACACCACAATCCTCCCTTTTTAGCTTAACAGTTATATCCCCATTTAACATAACATAATAACATATAGATATATATATATACAACTTCATGCAAAACAGTTCAAAGATTCAGTCTCTGAGGAGGCCTCCTGATTCGAGTTGGATAACGCCTTTCAGGGGTCTCTGATTCTCGTTGCTGGGGTGACTCATCTAGTTGATCTCTTATGGATTGGACATCATCCTCAGGTACATTCACTTCTGAGGTAGATGCTTTAGGTTCACTAACTTCTTCCACGGTTGTCTCTGCCGTAACCCTGGGTTCGACCCTTGTTCTCGATTCTACCAGTTGGTTAGCATGACGCCGTATTACATTTTCACCAATATCTACCGTGTACATCAGGGGTCCTTGTCTGGCCCAAATTGTTCCAGATTGCCATTTCTCATTTTTATAGTCCCGGGCTAACACTGGTTGTCCTATTTCGAAACTCCGAGTGGTCTTGTTATTTATATGCTGGAACTGTTTGTTTTCAACTTCCCTCCGCACATTTGGTTTTAACAAGTCCAACCTAGACCGCAACCTCCTGTTATAGAACATCATGGCAGGACTTTGGTTTGTCACTGCATGAGTGGCGTTTCAATATGCCAGTAGGAATTTGTCCACCTTGTGTTGTAGTGGAATCTGATCTTCGCTCATGGCCTTTATTGCTTTTTTGAACGTTTGTACAAATCTCTCGGCCAACCCGTTTGTAGCCGGATGATATGGGGCAGAGGTATAATGTTTCACCCCATTCTTCTTCATGAATTTCTGGAATTCTTCTGACACGAACTGCGGTCCGTTGTCTGAACATATTTGTTCTGGCAATCCATTTCTTGCAAATATCGTTCTTAGCACCGCGATCGTCTTTTCCGAGGTAGTGGTAGTCATCTTAATCACTTCTGGCCATTTAGAATGTGCGTCCACCGCAATTAAAAACATGGAGTCCATGAATGGACCAGCAAAGTCAATATGTACACGTTGCCATGGGGTTGAAGGCCATTCCCATGGATGCAGCGGTGCAATCGGAGGTGCATTTTGCACTTTTTGGCACCCTGAGCAGCTTTTCGTCAGATCCTCTATCTGTTGGTCAATACCCGGCCACCACACATAAGCCCTAGCAAGGCTTTTCATCTTGACTCCCCCCAGATGACCTTCATGCAGTTCCTTTAGAACTCTCTCTCTCTTAACTTAGGAGGAATAATCACCCTTGTTCCATACATCAATGTTCCTTGACAGACGGACAGCTGTTCTCGTCTTGCTGAGAATGCCGGTAACAGTGGATCACCATGTGCTGGCCATCCCTTCACTGTCACTTCGTAGACCCGGGACAGTGTCGGGTCGTTCCTGGTTTCTCTTTCAATACTTGCATTGGTGACTGGTAAACATTCGATGATGGTCGAGTGAAATAACTCAACAGGGTCAACCGTCGGTGCCTCCTCCTCTGTAGGTAGTGGCAGGCGCGACAGCCCATCAGCATTACCATGCTGCTTTGTACCTTTGAATTCGATCTGATATTGATGTGCCCCTAGGAAAAGGGACCATCTCTGGAGTCTCTGTGCTGTCATCACCGAAACACCCTTCTTAGGGTTAAAAATGGATACCAACGGCTGGTGGTCTGTCAGAAGCGTAAACTTTTGGCCCTGCAGGTAATGATTAAACTTCTTTACTCCCCACACAAGGCTGAGAGCCTCCCTATCTATCTGAGCATAGTTGCGCTCAGCGGAGGTCAATGATCTGGATGCGAACGCAACTGGCCTCTCCAGGCCATTTGGCAACTTGTGTGAGAGTACTGCCCCAATACCATATGGAGAAGCATCACAAGCCAAACGAATAGGCAGCGTTGGGTTGAAGTGAGCCAACACTTCCTCTGAGGTGATCAATGCCTTGCTTTTGCAAAAGGCCCTCTTGCAGTCCTCGCTCCACTTCCATGGTACTCCCTTCTGCAAAAGAGCGTTCAGCGGGTGCAGCACCGTGGATAGATTTGGCAGAAACTTATGGTAATAGTTAATCAACCCCAGGAACGACCTCAACTGGGATACATTATCCGGAGCGGGAGCCTTCACAACAGCTTCGATCTTGTCAGGAGACTTATGAAGCCCCTCCTGGTCAATGACATGACCACAGTACGAGATCCGCTTCTGAAAGAACTCACATTTCTGCCAATTAACTCGAAGACCATATTCTTTCAATCTGGTGAGCACCAGTTCCAAGTTTGCAAGGTGTTCCTCGTCATCATCTCCTGTAATCAGAATATCGTCCAGGTAACATTGTGTGCCTGGAATTCCCTGTAATACCTGCTCCATGGCCCTCTGCCAAATTGCTGGAGCCGATGCCACTCCAAAAACCAGTCTATTATACCGGTACAAGCCTCTATGCGTGTTGATCGTGAGATACTGGCGTGACTCTTCCTCAACTTCCATCTGTAAGTACGCCTGCGCCAGGTCTATCTTGGTGAAGTGTTTCCCGCCAGACAACGAAGCGAAGATATCCTCAATCCGTGGAAGCGGATACTGCACCGTGTGAAGCACCGGATTAACAGTGATCTTGAAATCTCCACAGATGCGAACCTTCCCTGGTTCCCCCGGCTTGTTGCTCGATGAACGCTTCATGACGGGGACAATGGGCATGGCCCACTCACTCCAGTCTACCTTAGACAGTACTCCTGAACGTTCTAGCCCTTCCAGCTCAGCTTCCACAGCAGGTCGTATCGCATAAGGTACCGGTCTGGCTTTGAAAAATTTCGGGTTTGCATGTTCTTCAACCTTGATGTTTGCCGTAATTCCTCTCAGTGTTCCCAGTCCCTGTTGGAACACCTCTTTAACATCGTCCAATATTCTGGACAATCGTTTAGGTTTGACATCTTTTTTACCGGAATCTACCGTTAGTGCTTTTAAGGAATGCCAGTCCATATTTATTTTCCTAATCCACTCCCGTCCCAGTAGTGGTGGACCTCCCTCAGGTAGCACATATAAGTCCATTCCTCGGCTTTCTTTGCCCTTGTGGACCACCTTTACCTCTATCTTCCCGATGGGGTATACTCTTTGCCCCGTGTATGTTTTCAATACAATCTCCGTATCCCGTAGGGGAATATGTGGGAATAACCTTTTGTAATCTTGCTTATTCATGACCGTCAATGCCGATCCAGTGTCCAATTCCATCTTCACTTGGACTCCTGCTATCTAAAGTGTGACCCAGATTGTTTGGAGGTCTGCTTCATTACCAACATTGTGTACTCTTAGACTACCCAGTTCATTACTGCTGGAATCTGAATTTGACTTCTGTTCGTTCGAACTGTTCTCTGTCACCTTGTGTACCTTTCTGTACTTTTCCTGCGGTGACTTTTTGTTGCTGGTCTTCTTTCCTGACCGGCATACTTTAGCTATGTGACCAAGCCTGCCACATTTTCTGCATTCCTGATTTTTGAACCAGCACTGGTTCTGATCGTGCGTTGTCTTTCCACAACGATAACATTTTACTGTACCCAAGACCATTTGATTGGTGCTGAGTTCCGGTGACCGTAGCTGCATTTCCGCAGTGCCTCTCGCTGCGGCTTCGTGCGATGCTGCAGTAGTGACAGCTTTATCAAGCGTAAGATCATTCTCCTCAAGCAGTCGCTTTTGTGTTCCTTCTTTTAACAATCCACACACAAATTTATCTCTCAGCACATCTGCTAGTCCTGTTCCAAACTGACAGTACTTTGATAGCTTACGCAGTTCAATTTAAAAATTCAGCGTTGCTTTCGTCTTTCAGCTGCGTTCTTCTGTAAAATTTAAATCGTTCCGCTATCATCAGCGGCGTGGGGCTTAAATGATTTTTCAGGACAGTAACAATATTCGCGAAAGTCTGATCTGCCGGTTTATCTGGTGACAGAAGGTGCTTCAATAGCCCGTATGTCTTCGCACCCATTGAGCTTAATAAGGTTAGTGCTTTCTCATCATCTGGTACCTTATTTGCTTTACAATAAACTTCCATGCGTTCTACATACGTGGTCCAATCTTCGATATCGCTATCAAAGGTATTAATGTTCCCATGTTTAGGCATCCTTGCAAGTTTTTAAATTTTTCTTTTTCTCAAAGTGGCGGCTTCCCACGCTTGTCTTTTTCCCCCGCCTACTAAAATGGTGGCTTCCCGCGCTTGGCGGTCTTTCCCGCGCTCGTCTTCTTCCCCCGCCGACTACAATGGCGGATTCCCGCGTTTGCCGCCTTCCCCCGCTGGCTGCAATGGTGATTGCCGTGCTGCTGCCGTTCTCGCCTCCCCAGCGGTTCTCAATTCCCCGACGCTGCTTTTACTCCCCCGCGGTTCCCGTGGGCATTCACGCTTCCCCTGCTGTTGCGCCTCTCAGCCCCGCATGCAGCCCGGTCCTTTACACTGGCTGCGTTTGAGTTCTCCGCGGCTCTCGTGCCTTAAGCTGCCCCAGTCGCTGCGCCTCTCGGCCTCAATTGCAGCCCGGCCCTTTTCACCGGCCATGGTCGAGTTCTCCGCCCTTTTTCCTCCGTTTTCCCTCCCCCACTCCACAGTCAACGCGGCCGACTTTCTGCTCGTGTCGCTGATCGGCTTACCCACCACCGTGGTAGAAGGGATGATCACTGCCTGTCGCTGATGGAGGGCTTCGTGGTCAGAATTTTTCTTTTTAACCCGGGTTCTCGATGCCTCCCGTGCGATGGTGCTCAGCAGGATGATGAGGGCGGATGCCTCTTCTCGACGCCCGTTCTGAGGACGAAGCTGCCTTGGATGTAAAACTGCCGCAGGGTAAGATCGGACTCGTCGCCACTGTTAAGTCTGTGTGTCCCAGTTATGCTTATTATAAATCACTGGACACAGACCACAAGAATAACTTTAACAGGTCTTTACTATTCGGAGGTCAGGGCTGAACTGCCCAGCAAATCCCTACACAACACTTATAGACCGGTGTGGTCACCACCGGTATTACAGTATACAGCAGCCAAGAGAAAGCAGTACATCTCTTAAGTTAGTTCTCTTAAGGTGGAACAGGTTACATACACCACAATCCTCCCTTTTTAGCTTAACAGTTATATCCCCATTTAACATAACATAATAACATATAGATATATATATATACAACTTCATGCAAAACAGTTCAAAGATTCAGTCTCTGAGGAGGCCTCCTGATTCGAGTTGGATAACGCCTTTCAGGGGTCTCTGATTCTCGTTGCTGGGGTGACTCATCTAGTTGATCTCTTATGGATTGGACATCATCCTCAGGTACATTCACTTCTGAGGTAGATGCTTTAGGTTCACTAACTTCTTCCACGGTTGTCTCTGCCGTAACCCTGGGTTCGACCCTTGTTCTCGATTCTACCAGTTGGTTAGCATGACGCCGTATTACATTTTCACCAATATCTACCGTGTACATCAGGGGTCCTTGTCTGGCCCAAATTGTTCCAGATTGCCATTTCTCATTTTTATAGTCCCGGGCTAACACTGGTTGTCCTATTTCGAAACTCCGAGTGGTCTTGTTATTTATATGCTGGAACTGTTTGTTTTCAACTTCCCTCCGCACATTTGGTTTTAACAAGTCCAACCTAGACCGCAACCTCCTGTTATAGAACATCATGGCAGGACTTTGGTTTGTCACTGCATGAGTGGCGTTTCAATATGCCAGTAGGAATTTGTCCACCTTGTGTTGTAGTGGAATCTGATCTTCGCTCATGGCCTTTATTGCTTTTTTGAACGTTTGTACAAATCTCTCGGCCAACCCGTTTGTAGCCGGATGATATGGGGCAGAGGTATAATGTTTCACCCCATTCTTCTTCATGAATTTCTGGAATTCTTCTGACACGAACTGCGGTCCGTTGTCTGAACATATTTGTTCTGGCAATCCATTTCTTGCAAATATCGTTCTTAGCACCGCGATCGTCTTTTCCGAGGTAGTGGTAGTCATCTTAATCACTTCTGGCCATTTAGAATGTGCGTCCACCGCAATTAAAAACATGGAGTCCATGAATGGACCAGCAAAGTCAATATGTACACGTTGCCATGGGGTTGAAGGCCATTCCCATGGATGCAGCGGTGCAATCGGAGGTGCATTTTGCACTTTTTGGCACCCTGAGCAGCTTTTCGTCAGATCCTCTATCTGTTGGTCAATACCCGGCCACCACACATAAGCCCTAGCAAGGCTTTTCATCTTGACTCCCCCCAGATGACCTTCATGCAGTTCCTTTAGAACTCTCTCTCTCTTAACTTAGGAGGAATAATCACCCTTGTTCCATACATCAATGTTCCTTGACAGACGGACAGCTGTTCTCGTCTTGCTGAGAATGCCGGTAACAGTGGATCACCATGTGCTGGCCATCCCTTCACTGTCACTTCGTAGACCCGGGACAGTGTCGGGTCGTTCCTGGTTTCTCTTTCAATACTTGCATTGGTGACTGGTAAACATTCGATGATGGTCGAGTGAAATAACTCAACAGGGTCAACCGTCGGTGCCTCCTCCTCTGTAGGTAGTGGCAGGCGCGACAGCCCATCAGCATTACCATGCTGCTTTGTACCTTTGAATTCGATCTGATATTGATGTGCCCCTAGGAAAAGGGACCATCTCTGGAGTCTCTGTGCTGTCATCACCGAAACACCCTTCTTAGGGTTAAAAATGGATACCAACGGCTGGTGGTCTGTCAGAAGCGTAAACTTTTGGCCCTGCAGGTAATGATTAAACTTCTTTACTCCCCACACAAGGCTGAGAGCCTCCCTATCTATCTGAGCATAGTTGCGCTCAGCGGAGGTCAATGATCTGGATGCGAACGCAACTGGCCTCTCCAGGCCATTTGGCAACTTGTGTGAGAGTACTGCCCCAATACCATATGGAGAAGCATCACAAGCCAAACGAATAGGCAGCGTTGGGTTGAAGTGAGCCAACACTTCCTCTGAGGTGATCAATGCCTTGCTTTTGCAAAAGGCCCTCTTGCAGTCCTCGCTCCACTTCCATGGTACTCCCTTCTGCAAAAGAGCGTTCAGCGGGTGCAGCACCGTGGATAGATTTGGCAGAAACTTATGGTAATAGTTAATCAACCCCAGGAACGACCTCAACTGGGATACATTATCCGGAGCGGGAGCCTTCACAACAGCTTCGATCTTGTCAGGAGACTTATGAAGCCCCTCCTGGTCAATGACATGACCACAGTACGAGATCCGCTTCTGAAAGAACTCACATTTCTGCCAATTAACTCGAAGACCATATTCTTTCAATCTGGTGAGCACCAGTTCCAAGTTTGCAAGGTGTTCCTCGTCATCATCTCCTGTAATCAGAATATCGTCCAGGTAACATTGTGTGCCTGGAATTCCCTGTAATACCTGCTCCATGGCCCTCTGCCAAATTGCTGGAGCCGATGCCACTCCAAAAACCAGTCTATTATACCGGTACAAGCCTCTATGCGTGTTGATCGTGAGATACTGGCGTGACTCTTCCTCAACTTCCATCTGTAAGTACGCCTGCGCCAGGTCTATCTTGGTGAAGTGTTTCCCGCCAGACAACGAAGCGAAGATATCCTCAATCCGTGGAAGCGGATACTGCACCGTGTGAAGCACCGGATTAACAGTGATCTTGAAATCTCCACAGATGCGAACCTTCCCTGGTTCCCCCGGCTTGTTGCTCGATGAACGCTTCATGACGGGGACAATGGGCATGGCCCACTCACTCCAGTCTACCTTAGACAGTACTCCTGAACGTTCTAGCCCTTCCAGCTCAGCTTCCACAGCAGGTCGTATCGCATAAGGTACCGGTCTGGCTTTGAAAAATTTCGGGTTTGCATGTTCTTCAACCTTGATGTTTGCCGTAATTCCTCTCAGTGTTCCCAGTCCCTGTTGGAACACCTCTTTAACATCGTCCAATATTCTGGACAATCGTTTAGGTTTGACATCTTTTTTACCGGAATCTACCGTTAGTGCTTTTAAGGAATGCCAGTCCATATTTATTTTCCTAATCCACTCCCGTCCCAGTAGTGGTGGACCTCCCTCAGGTAGCACATATAAGTCCATTCCTCGGCTTTCTTTGCCCTTGTGGACCACCTTTACCTCTATCTTCCCGATGGGGTATACTCTTTGCCCCGTGTATGTTTTCAATACAATCTCCGTATCCCGTAGGGGAATATGTGGGAATAACCTTTTGTAATCTTGCTTATTCATGACCGTCAATGCCGATCCAGTGTCCAATTCCATCTTCACTTGGACTCCTGCTATCTAAAGTGTGACCCAGATTGTTTGGAGGTCTGCTTCATTACCAACATTGTGTACTCTTAGACTACCCAGTTCATTACTGCTGGAATCTGAATTTGACTTCTGTTCGTTCGAACTGTTCTCTGTCACCTTGTGTACCTTTCTGTACTTTTCCTGCGGTGACTTTTTGTTGCTGGTCTTCTTTCCTGACCGGCATACTTTAGCTATGTGACCAAGCCTGCCACATTTTCTGCATTCCTGATTTTTGAACCAGCACTGGTTCTGATCGTGCGTTGTCTTTCCACAACGATAACATTTTACTGTACCCAAGACCATTTGATTGGTGCTGAGTTCCGGTGACCGTAGCTGCATTTCCGCAGTGCCTCTCGCTGCGGCTTCGTGCGATGCTGCAGTAGTGACAGCTTTATCAAGCGTAAGATCATTCTCCTCAAGCAGTCGCTTTTGTGTTCCTTCTTTTAACAATCCACACACAAATTTATCTCTCAGCACATCTGCTAGTCCTGTTCCAAACTGACAGTACTTTGATAGCTTACGCAGTTCAATTTAAAAATTCAGCGTTGCTTTCGTCTTTCAGCTGCGTTCTTCTGTAAAATTTAAATCGTTCCGCTATCATCAGCGGCGTGGGGCTTAAATGATTTTTCAGGACAGTAACAATATTCGCGAAAGTCTGATCTGCCGGTTTATCTGGTGACAGAAGGTGCTTCAATAGCCCGTATGTCTTCGCACCCATTGAGCTTAATAAGGTTAGTGCTTTCTCATCATCTGGTACCTTATTTGCTTTACAATAAACTTCCATGTGTTCTACATACGTGGTCCAATCTTCGATATCGCTATCAAAGGTATTAATGTTCCCATGTTTAGGCATCCTTGCAAGTTTTTAAATTTTTCTTTTTCTCAAAGTGGCGGCTTCCCACGCTTGTCTTTTTCCCCCGCCTACTAAAATGGTGGCTTCCCGCGCTTGGCGGTCTTTCCCGCGCTCGTCTTCTTCCCCCGCCGACTACAATGGCGGATTCCCGCGTTTGCCGCCTTCCCCCGCTGGCTGCAATGGTGATTGCCGTGCTGCTGCCGTTCTCGCCTCCCCAGCGGTTCTCAATTCCCCGACGCTGCTTTTACTCCCCCGCGGTTCCCGTGGGCATTCACGCTTCCCCTGCTGTTGCGCCTCTCAGCCCCGCATGCAGCCCGGTCCTTTACACTGGCTGCGTTTGAGTTCTCCGCGGCTCTCGTGCCTTAAGCTGCCCCAGTCGCTGCGCCTCTCGGCCTCAATTGCAGCCCGGTCCTTTTCACCGGCCATGGTCGAGTTCTCCGCCCTTTTTCCTCCGTTTTCCCTCCCCCACTCCACAGTCAACGCGGCCGACTTTCTGCTCGTGTCGCTGATCGGCTTACCCACCACCGTGGTAGAAGGGATGATCACTGCCTGTCGCTGATGGAGGGCTTCGTGGTCAGAATTTTTCTTTTTAACCCGGGTTCTCGATGCCTCCCGTGCGATGGTGCTCAGCAGGATGATGAGGGCGGATGCCTCTTCTCGACGCCCGTTCTGAGGACGAAGCTGCCTTGGATGTAAAACTGCCGCAGGGTAAGATCGGACTCGTCGCCACTGTTAAGTCTGTGTGTCCCAGTTATGCTTATTATAAATCACTGGACACAGACCACAAGAATAACTTTAACAGGTCTTTACTATTCGGAGGTCAGGGCTGAACTGCCCAGCAAATCCCTACACAACACTTATATACCGGTGTGGTCACCACCGGTATTACAGTATACAGCAGCCAAGAGAAAGTAGTACATCTCTTAAGGTAGTTCTCTTAAGGTGGAACAGGTTACATACACCACAGTTTCCATTGACATTGCTGGTCTTGTCCTTCTTGGTGGTAGAAGGTCATAGGGGGAGGGATGTGCGGTCGAAGTAACCACGGTGGTTTGGTGCAATGTATCCTGTAGAACAAACACACCGCAGCTGTAGTACACCAGCGGCACAAGTGAGTGCCATCTTCCGCTTTATAGCACTCTGAGTACACTCAGTTACGATAATATGTTATTTAATGGCTTATCTTTACATGTCATTTATATTTCAGCAGTGTTGATGCTGATTAATAGGAATACCGTTAATATGGGTATTCTTTCTTGAAGCACTAATCTATAATTAAAGACAGAGTGACTGAGCACTTAGAGAAATTTGAGCTGATTAGAGAGAGCCAACATGGATTTGTAAAGGGTAGGTCATGTCGAACAACCGAATTAAAATTTTGGAGGAAGTAATTAAAGTAGTAGACAGTCTATGGATGCAGTTTATATGGACTTCCAGAAGGCATTCGATAAGGTTCCACGTAAGAGAGTGATAGCTAAAAAATGTGTTTTTTTTTATTCGTTCATGGGATGTGGGCATCGCTGGCAAGGCCAGCATTTATTGCCCATCCCTAATTGCCCTGGAGAAGGTGATGGTGAGCCACCTGCTTGAACCTCTGCAGTCCATGTAGTGAAGGTACTCCCATGGTGCTGTTAGGGAGGGAGTTCCGGGATTTTGACCCAGCACCGATGAAGGAACGGCGATATATTTCCAAGTCAGGATGGTATGTAACCTGGAGGGGAACTTGTAGGTGGTGGTGTTCCCATGTGCCTGCTGCCCTTTTCCTTCTAGGTGGTCGAAGTTGCGGGTTTGGGAGGTGCTGCCAAAGAAGCCTTGGCGAGTTGCTGCAGTGCATCTTGTAGATGGTACACACTGCAGCCACAGTGCACTGGTGGTGGAGGGAGTGAATGTTTATGGTGGTGGATGGGGTGTCAATCAAGCGGGCTGCTTTGTCCTGGATGGTGTTGAGCTTCTTGAGTGTTGTTGGAGCTGCACTCATCCAGCCAAGTGGAGAGTATTGCATCACTGTCCTGATATGTGCCTTGCAGATGGTGGAAAGGCTTTGGGGAGTATGGAGGTGAGACACTCGCTGCAGAATAACCAGCCTCTGACCTGCTCTTGTTGCCACAGTATTTATGTGGCTGGTTCAGTTAAGTTTCTGGTCAATGGTCAGGTGGTCTATGCTGGTGTTTATGCTCCACACGAGCCCCCCTCCCATCCTACTTCATCTAACCCTATCAGCATATCCTTCTATTCCTCTCTCCCTCATGTACTTATCTAGCTTCCCCTTATATGCATCTATGTTATTCACCTCAACTAGTCCATGTGGTAACGAGTTCCACATTCCCACCACTCTCTGGGTAAAGAAGTTTCTCCTAAATTCCATATTTGATTTACTAGTGACTAATTGGGTATGGTGACATAGTGGTTATGTTACTGGACTAGTAATCTAGAGGCCTGGACTAATGATCCGGAGATGCGAGTGCAAACCGCACCACGGCAACTGGGGAATTTAAATTCAGTAAATTAAATATATCTGAAATTTTAAAAAGATAGCATCAGTAATGGTGACCACAAGGGCATTGGATTGTCATAAAAAACCCATCTGGTTCACTAATGTCCTTTTAGGGAAGGAAATCTGCCGTCTTTACCCAGTCTGGCCTATATGTGACTCCAGACCCACAGCAATGTGGTTGACTCTTAACTGCTGTCTGAAATGGTGGCTCACCACCACCTTCTTTAGGTCAATTAGGGATGGGCAATAAATGCTGGCCTTGCCAGCGACGCCCACATCCTGTGAATGAATAAAAAAATCTTATATTCATGACCCCTATTAAAGCTCATGGAATCGAAGGCAATTGATTGACCTGGTTAGGAGATTGGTTAGGCGGTAGAACACAGAGAGTAGGGATAATGAGTAAGTATTCAAATTGGAAGGAAGTGACTAGTGGTGTCCCACAAGGATCTGTGCTGGGGCCCCAACTATTCACTATATTTATTAATGACTTAGATAACACAATAGAGAGCCATATATCCAAGTTTGCCAATGATACAAAGATTGGTGGCATAGTAAGTAGGGTAGACCAGTTCATAAAATTACAAAGAGACATTGATAGATTGAGTGAGTGAGCAAAAGTGTGGCAGATGTATTTCAACGCAGGTAAGAGTGGGGTCATCCATTTTGGACCAAAAAGGATAGATCCAAGTATTTTTTAAATGGTGAAAATCTAGGAACAGTGGAGGTCCAAAGCGATTTAGGGGTCCATGTACACAGATCACTTAAATGTAATAGTCAGGTACAATAAATAATCAAAAAGGCAATTAGAATGTTAGCCTTTATAACTAGAGGGCTAGAATATAAAGTGGAGGAAGTTTTGCTGCAGCTATACAAAGCCCTGGTTAGACTACGTCTGGAGCACTGTGTACTGTTCTCGGCACCACACATTAGAAAGGCTATATTGGCCTTGGAAGGGGTGCAGCACAGATTCACCAGAATGTTACCAGGGTTCTAAGGGTTAGATTATGAGGAGAGATTACATAAACTAGGCTTGTATTCCCTGGAATGTAGAAGGTTAAGGGGTGATTTGATTGAGGTTTTTAGGATTTTGAAAGGAATTGATAGGGTAGATGGAGAGACACTTTTTCTGCTGGAGGGGGAGTCTAGGATTAGGGGACATAACCTTAAAATTAGAACCAGGACATTCAGGAGAGAAGTTAGGAAGTGCTTCTTTATGCAAAGGGTGGTAGAAGTATGGAACTCTCTCCCACAAAAAGCTGCAGATGCTGGGACTCAATTAATAATTTTAAATCTGAGATCGATAGATTTTTGCTAGCCAAGGGTATTAAGGGACATGGAACCAAGGTGAGTGGATGGAGTTAGGTTACATTTCAGCCATGATCTCATTGAATGGCAAAACAGGTTCGAGGGGCTGAATGGTCGACTCCTGTTGCAATGTTTCTAATATATTCTTACAAGATTAAAATCAGCACTGGTGGACCTTGTCTAATGGAGAGACTGAAAGGATATTTACTAGTCCTAGCCCCTTTGGGGCTATCCCGGATCAGGCGTATTTCTCAGATGTTTTCAACTAAAGTTTGAGGCAGCCGAGTCCTAAAGATGCTTAACTGGGTCTAAAGGTCCTGGCTATTGTTATGTTCATTAATAACTAGACATTCTTATTATGAACACAGCTAGCTTTTGCTAGACACTTTTATTGAGCACATGTGGACTTGTACAGCATCTTGTAGAGGCTTCCATCTTGACTGCCGCCTTGTGGGTAGCCTAGCCTCATGGGTAGTGTAGTCTTATACATACAGCTATATACAGCTCTCCGGCTCCACCTAGTGTCCACTATAGAATGACATGCTATTGATCACTACAGCTATCTCTCCCTAAAGGAAAGGAGCAACCCGAGAATGTTACCGTCCTCCAGATAGCACTTTTATAAGTTTAGCCAGACTGTAACGTCCCGGATATTATGAGGGTCCGGAGATCTCCTTCAGAAATGTACCCCTCCACCAAAGAGTGTACAGAGATTGAGTTTGCGAGTTATTGATACAGAAGACTTATGTGAGACAATTCTAAAAATATAGAGATTTATTAAAAGAACCGACATGCAATTAACAGTTGGTGAATCAGTCAATCGCAACGTTAACAGTTCTAAAAAGAGAAAAAATATGATTTTTTTTTAACAGAGAATCTTACTTTTAAATCATAACTTCGCTACAGTATTACAGGTCTTAAAATTTTCTATACAGGATATCCATTCATATCAAATTACCTTCGATCCCTGAAGTACAAAGGGTGGAAGACCACAGAGCCACCTCTGTAGTCGAGAATCGCTTTGCCCGATTAAAGCGAGTTTGATATCCCATTTGAGACTTCAATATTTATACCCTTTTTCAGTTGTATCCCATAAGGTTTCTGCTGATCCAAGTTAATTATCACTATTCATCTTTCTGCTGACTTCTTGCAATTCTTACTGCTACATCGGCAATAGTTATTGGGAGTTTTTATCATATAGGTGTGAAGGCAGATGTCCCTTAATTCATGTGTCATCTTTATGAGGGCAGATGTTCCTTATCTTATGTGCCACCTTTTAAGAGGTTTAATTTAAATCACTTATCCAGGGTTGACCATTGTTCTGTTCCCAAAAGGCCAGTCACTTGGAGCCACCCATTCTTCTGTTTCAATAAGGTTATTTATTCAGGGTCAACAACTTGTCCTGTTTCAATAGCCAGAATTCTTTCATAGTTACTTCATAGTTAGGTTTCTAAATTTCCAAACCCAGTTTGTCATGTTTTAAAGAATTTATAAGGTAGAGTTTCTTATAAGGTACTCTTCAGGGTTAACCACTGTCTTATCTCAACAAGGCCAGAATTCTTTCATAAGATAGTGGGCTGGATTTTGCTACGGGGGCGGGTTGGAGGTGGGAAACCCACATTCAGGCTTGTTGTCCCGCCTCCATGGAGATGTGGCCAACCCACTGGATTTTCCTCTGATTGACCTTGTTGAGCCCGCCCTGTGGGCTCAGCAGGCCAATTAAGGGCCACCCGGCAACAGGTGACGTCAGAGATTGACATTTCATCTGTCAAAAGCTTTTGGCAGATGAAATATCAGTGTTTAGCAGCTGTTTGAAGCTGTCAAGCACTGAAAAACTGCTAATTCACCCTCAGTCCTTTCTCAGGATAACTTTAAAATCATTTTGCTGCAGAAACCAAGAAGCTGATTTTTTTTTTAAAAATCGGAGCTTCTGTGGTTCTTGCAGCCGACTCCCCGACACCGGAATGCAGGACTCCTGTAAAGGTAAGTAAAAGTAAGTTAAACTTATTTAAACACTTTAAACACTTGCAAAACACTTACCTTTGCACTCCTGCACCCCTCACTCACCTGAACACTGGGCATCTCGACCCCTCCAAGACCTCAGACCCACGTCCCGCCTCGAAAACTTTTCGTGGTTCGGAGCTGTCGGGAAGCCCACAAACCAGCAATAAAAATCGCGAATAGGCAAAAAACTACCTGTTAACTACCTGTTAACAGGCAGTTTAATTGCCTTTAATCCCTTCCCGCCTCTGGGAGTGGGGTTCCAGCACTTGTCGGCAACCCGACTCCTATGAAATTGACATGGAGGCGGGTTGGAGGCGGGATGGGGTCGGGACCCCCGGATCTCCGATTTTTATCGCCCGCACGCCTCCAACCCGACTCCAGGGGCTTAGGAAAATCCAGCCCAGTGTATTTTTCTAAAAAGGCTATGTAGTATATTTTTCTAAAAAGGTTATATAGTATATTCCTTCACAAGATGCTGATAAATCCTGACTCCGAGGCACCTCCATTTGATTTTAATGGTTAGGGCAACTTCTACAGAATCCTCTTCAGTTACTAACTGGGGCTAGTTGCTATGCCCCAACTCTGCCCAGGTTGTGATCTGCTTTTTTGTTGCTGACCAGGCTTATCATGTTATCATAAGCCAGAAGAGTCAGTGCGAATTTAAAATGGCTTTCTGCATTTTGCACTCCCCTTTACATTTTTGCTTGACTGCAACCAGTGGAAAATACACCAGCCGGCATGCACTGTAGGCATCTCCCCTGTGCTCGCTGACCTACATCGGCTCCCGGTTAAGCAACGTGTCGATTTTTAAAATTCTCATCCTTGTTTTCAAATCCCTCCATGGCCTCGCCCCCTCCCTATCTCTGTAATCTCCTTCAGCCCCACAGCCCTCCGAGATATCTGCACTCCTCCAATTCTGATCTCTTGCGCATCCCCGATTTTAATCGCTCCACCATTGGTGGCCGTGTCATCAGCTGCCTGGACCCTAAGCCCTGGAATTCCCTCCCTAAACCTCTCCGCCTCTCTACCTCTCTTTCCTCCTTTAAGACGCTCCTTAACATGTGCCTCTTTGACCAAGCTTTTGGTCACCTGTCCTAATATCTCGTTATAAGGCTCAGTGTCAGATTTGGTTTTATAACGCTGCTGTGAAGTGCCTTGGGACGTTTTACTACATTAAAGGTGCTATATAAATACAAGTTGTGCTTGTTATAGGAGCCTTGCTGGTCAGTCTGGCTGAGTATACTGAGCCACTGGGACAGCTATGGGTGTTTTTATTCTTTTAAAGAAAACATGGATATGTGATGCCTACTTGCAGGCTGTTCCATTCCAATCCACTAAGAAAGCAGTTGCATTCTTTATATAGGCCCAGAAATTCGGGTCGGGGGCTTCCCGCGGGTGTAAGCCCCCGACCTGCACTTACCTACCGCGCCGGCCGTTGAGCTGTGGACCCGCGTGGGATTCCGATCCTGGGCCTCCTCCAACTGCCGGCGCGCAGTGCTTGCGTATCCCAGGGGCGCAGTTAGTTCGCAGCATCCCCTGGGATCACGTGGGCCATGGAGAGCCAATCGGAGCAGGGAATGCTTCATTCATAAGTTTGACAGGAAGAGCTGTCAAACCTAAAAGCCCCAAAACATCACTAAATCTTCAAATAATTTTTTTTTTTAATCACATTTTTAAAATAAACTATAAATTACATGAAATAACTATTTTAAACAATAATTTAAATTTTCGAAAAAAATAATTTTATTTTCTAACGGGGCTAAAAATAAACTTACCTTTCTTTAAAGTATTTAAAAATAATAAACCTGTGGAAAAAATGTTTTAATTTTAATTAATTCACCACTTACCTTGTGAAAAGCAGGCCTTGCGACTGCTTTTTACATGTGTAACTTCTGGAGACTTGCCCTCCCGGGAAAACCTGCAAAAAAAAACGTAAGTTTGATGTGCACGCGCTGCCTCTCCTGCGCACGCGTTCGACTTCTGAACCCCTGCTTTCAGGGGAACGGAAGTGCCGGTTTCCCGCACATGCGCAGTGCATGCACGAAACCGGCACTTCCATTGGGCCTACGGGTGAGTACCCCGTGTGTACTCACCCGTGGAGACCCGAATTTCTGGGCCATTAACTCTAACTTTTCTGTTGGAAGGCTGCAAATAATCAGTTTTTCCTTTAGCTGATGAGCATTCAGCTACAAGCTTTCTTTATCTTCGCAGAGTGTCCTTTGCGGGATAAACTCCTGCAAGGACAAACCTGGGCAAGGCAAGTGATAACTCATCCAGTTGAACGAGTTGATTAACAACTCAATCGAGATAAAGCCTTGATAAAGTGTATGGGAGGCTGCCTTGTTAAAACTAAAATTCATTAAGCGAATAACGGGAGGAGGTAATAATGCTTTGAAACGTGCGGATCCTCACGTAGCCAGAGTGAAAGAAAGGTGTAAAAAAAAGAGGTGTCAGAACAGATAGTCCAGAATTGGACAAGGCTTGGCGAGCTGGTCCACTCAAGGTCAAGAATTGTAACATGTGAAATCTCTGCTAATTCATATTATTGTAAGTGTAATCTTAAGTATATGTGTAATTATTATTAATAATGCTTACCATTGTATGCTTAATGCATATGAAAGCCAATAAATGCCTGTGAACCCTATTATAGAAACATCGAAACATCGAAGATAGGAGCGGGAGTAGGCCATTCGGCCCCTCGAGCCTGCTCTGCCATTCAATGAGATCATGGCTGATCATCCAAATTCAGTACCCTGTCCCTGCCTTCGCTCCATATCCCTTGATCCCTTTAGCCTTAAGAAATATATCCAACTCCTTCTTGAATATATTTAATGAATTGGCCTCAACTGCCTTCTGTGGTAGAGAATTCCACAGGTTCACCACTCTCTGGGTGAAGAAGTTCCTCCTCATCTCCCCTAAATGGCTTACCCCTTATCCTTAGACTGTGACCCCTGGTTTTGGACTCCCCCGCCATCGGGAACAGCCTTCCTGCATCTAGTCTGTCTAGTCCTGTTAGAATTTTATAAGTTTCAATGAGTGAAATATCTGGTGAAAGAGCGTAGAAATTTAATGGTAAGAACTTCCATTCCCTACCACCACACTGATGCGGACTCCAGACGGTTGCTGTTACACCGCCACATGTTCGAAGGTGCTGGTTTTTCTTAGCGTGCTAAGATCAGTATTTCTCCCTCCGTCCACCGACACCAAGATTAGATGATGGTCATACTGCAAATATATTGTGAAACATCATGGTGCTCTGTTGTAAATAGCTTCGGCAAAGAAATTGTCAGAGAGTTGAGTGCTCAATCCCACGGTGGGTGTTTACAGTAATTGTTCAGCTGCTGTGTTGATTCTAAATGTCAAAGCTCAGGCTTGTGCCAGTAAACTACTGCATGAAAAGTACATTGGATTGGATCAGACCATTAAAGGGGGAGACACCAATTTAAAATTTAGGTTGGTCCTATACTCAATGGAGTTTAGAAGAATGAGAGGTGATCTTATTGAAACATGTAAGATTCTGAGGGGATAGCAAAATACTGTGGATGCTGGAAATCCGAAATAACAACAGAAAACGCTGGAAAAACTCAGCAGGCCAGGCAACGTCCGTGGAGAGAGAAATAGAGTCAACGTTTCGGGTCGAAACCCTTCTACAGAACTGAGAGAAAAGGCAGGAAATGAAACAAAAGGCAGTTTGGGGGGCTGGGAAATGGGGGAGGGGATGAAAGAAGAGACATTAAGAGATATTCAAGGTGAGACGAGATGGTAATAGGACAGGTAAAGAAACAGACGTTGCCTGGCCTGCTGAGTTTTTCCAGCATTTTCTGTTATTTAAGATTCTGAGGGGGCTTGACCGGGTAGATGCAGGGAGGATGTTTCCCCTCGTGGGGGAATCTGGAACTAGGGGGGTACAGTTTCAGGATAAGGGGTCGCCCATTTAAAACGGAGATGAGGAGGAATTTCTTCTCTCAGAGGGTCGTAAATCTTTGGAATTCTCTACCCCAGAGAGCTGTGGAGGCAGAGTCATTGAATATATTCAAGGCGGAGACAGACAGATTTTTGAGCTACAGGGGAGTCGAGGGTTACGGGGATCGGGCAGGAAAGTGGAGTTGAGGCCAAGATCAGATCAGCCATGATCGCATTGAATGGCGGGGCAGGCTCGAGGGGCCGAATGGCCTACTCCTGCTCCTATTTCTTATGTTCTTATGTTCTAAAAGTCTCCTGCCCCCGCAAAAATATCTTCCACGGTCAGAGTTATTCAGAGTGTTTGTGGTCCGTGTGAACAGAAGCAGCATGAAGTTTGCGGGGTATATGATGGTCACCCCATTTAGATACTTTGGGCGCCCGTGCCACTAAGGGTGCAGCTCGGCTGCCCGCAAGCCTCGACCCATCATAAAATCCGGGGACTGCTGCCATTTCTGGGGCTGGTCGTCAGGGGGTAAACTGTAGAAGTAGAGAATGTAGAAATGCACCCTTTTGTAAGGTGACCGCTTTACATGTACAATTACATTTTTCCACGGCCCAAGCCATGAGCCAAGCCTGGACCCGCGTGATGGGGCCCAGATGCATCATAGAAACATAGAAGATAGGAGCAGGAGTAGGCCATTCGGCCCCTCGAGCCTACTCCACCATTCAATGAGATCATGGCTGATCATCCAAACTCAGTACCCTGTCCCTGCCTTCTACCCATATCCCTTGATCCCTTTAGCCTTAAGAAATATATCTAACTCCTCCTGATATATCTATCATCCTCCTGTCACTGGCGTACCGGCCACAGATTCTGTCCCAATCTGCTCTCGAGTCGGGAACATGGGAACTCCCAATATAGGGAGCCTCCACTGGCCCTCTCCAATGCCCAAGTTGCAGTGGGGCTGCCACAGAAGAATTGAGGATGTCTGTTCTAAAGTCCTAGCCTTCTCTTGCTGTCTCTCACTCTCTGATCATCTAAAACTGATGGTGGTAGATCAACTTGGCTGCCTTGGAACTCTGTAGGGGGTATTCTTCATCCCCACTCTGTGGGGATAGAAGTGCAGGGTGGGGGGGAAGGTTCAATCTCTGCTGTTCAGCTTATGTCCACCTCCCTTTAAGACACTCCTTAAAACTTACCTCTTTGACTAAGCTTTTGGTCGCCTGTCCTAATATCTCCTTATGTGGCTCGGTGTCAAATTTTGTCTGATAACGCTCATGTGAAGCACCTTGGGACGTTTACTACATTAAAGGCGCTATATAAATGCAAGTTGTTGTTCATAGCTTGCTCGTTGCTCAATCCATTTCACATTTAATTGAATAGTTTTGGCCTAGTTGTTTGGCAAAGTAAGGAATTCCTACTGGGAAATAACACACTGACATTTGCCAATTAGCTGGCAGCGTGCTTCATTTTTAAATAGTATTTATACAAATCACGTTCTTCATCCTTTTAATCTTAAAAGCTATTTGATCACTGTTAAGAAGAACTTGTATACTTTTTGATTTGGTTTGATCTTGAAAATCTTTGAACAGGCATTATAAAGCATCAAGGCATTGACCTTGCACAATCATATAGATCTTTCTCTCCCAGCGCTAGGGTTAGTACAGCATCACAATGGAGATCAATATAATAATTAATCAACATAACCATGCCTGAGACATTGGCACGAAAGAATTTCCACAAAGTTCATCACTTGCTGATGATGCATGGCAGCACAACAACATTTAAAATGGATTCACATAAACTCCCCCACTCCCACCACTTAGTGTCAGCTGTGGCTCAGTGGGTAGCACACTCGTCTCTGAGTCAGAATAGTTGTGGGTTCAGAGTCCCACTCCAAGGTCTTGTGCACAAAAACCTAGGCTGACGCTCCAGTGCAGTGCTGAGGGAGCGCTGCACCGTAGGAGGTGTCATCTTTCAGATGAGACGTTAAAACCGAGGCCCCCCGTCTGCTCTCTCAGGTGGATGTAAAAGACCCCATGGCACTACTTCAAAGAAGAGTAGGGGAGTTATTCTCGCTGTCCTGGCCAATATTTATCACTCAATCAACATAACATCAACAGACATCCGGTGGTCGTGAAAGGCACAAGTCTTTTTTCACTAAATGTGCACCATGAACCAGCTTGAAAGAAAGATTGCAATTTATATAGCAGGATATCCCAAAGCGTTTTACAACTACTGAAGTACTTTTTGAAGCGTAGTTACTGTTGTAATGTCGGCAACGTGGCAGCTACTTTGCACACAGCAAGCTCCCACAAACAGCAATGTGATAATGACCAGATAATTTTTTTTTCTGATGTTGATTGAGGGATAAATATTGTCCAGGACATCGGGGATTACTCACCTGCTATTCTTCAAAACAGTGCCATGGGATCACAAGAGAGCAGTGAGATGTCACCTTTGACAGTGCAGCACTCCCTCAGTATTGCACAGCAGTGTCAGCCTAGATTTTTGTGCTCGAGTCCCTGGAGTGGGACTTGAACCCACAACCTCAAGACTCGGAGGCGAGGGAGTGCTACCCACTGAGCCACGGCTGACACCGTAGATGGCTGGGTGACACGCGATGGATGCTTTTTTTTAATCCAGTCACACTTTTGAGCTGAGTTGTCTCCTTCTGCTGTTGGACCACACCATCAAAGAATGGCAGGATGTGCAAAGCTGCCATATTGTCAGCCTTGCGGCAGGGGGGTGGCGGGACAGGAAATTCGAGTCAAGGATACACACAAGAAGATTTTATGAATCTGGATCAAATTGATCCAAATTGGCCTCATTGGAGTTTTCACAATTTGGGTCGCTTTTTGTCTTTGTAACTTGCTCTGGCACTCACCCCAAATGATCAATGTGATAAAGAGAGTGAGCACCAGACCCAGCCTTGGGGAACAGGACTATGCCAATCTGTAATCTGAAACTATAAACCAAGCTTTATCTGTTGGCATTATTAGTAAATGAATGCTGAACGGGGGTTGCTGTGACTTCCCTCGATCCACCATTCAACAGGTATTAAATCAATTTAAAGTTAATAGGCTTGAACCAGAGGGGACAACGCAGCAAGTTGTTGTGATCTGGAATGCGCTGCCTGAAAGGCTGGTGGAAGCAGATTCAACAGTAACTTTCAGAAGGGAATTGGATATAGACTTGAAAAGAAAAAAATTGCAGGGCTATGGGGAAAAAGCAAAGGAGCGGGACTAATTGGACAGCTCTTTCAAAGAGCCGGCACAGGCACAATGGGTCGAATGGCCTCCTTCTGTGCTGTAAGATTCTAAGGGGGTTCATTTTGACTTTGGGCGACAATGTAAAACAGACGCTATTAACTTCAGTAGAAATGAAAACCAGGAGAGATGTATAGCGGGCGACTGATCCGATATCGCCCGTTTTATACTATCACCCAAAGTCAAAATGACCCCCAATGACTCTTTGATTATCACATAGTATTTACAACACAGAAACAGGCCATTCGGCCCAACAGGTCTGTGCCGGCGTTTATGCTCCACATGAGCCTCCTCTGATCCTACTTCATCTAACCCTGTCAGCAGCTCCTTCTGTTCCTTTCTCCTGCATGTGCTTATCTTGCTTCCCCTAAAGGCATCTATACTATTCGCCTCAACTAGTCTATGTGGTAGCAAGTTCCACATTTCTCCTGAATTCTTTATGGGATTTATTAATGACTATCTTATATTCATGACCCCTAGTTTTGGTCTCCATCATAAGTGGAAACATCTTCTCTACGTCTACCCTATCAAACCCCTGCATAATTTTAAAGTCTTCTATTATGTCACCCCTCAGTTCTTGCTGTTTTCCAACATTATTAAATTGTGTCTCAAGCAAAAAGGTCTTATTTCTATGGACCAAGTCTCCTACAGATTGAACAGGTACCCTTTGTGTGCCATGAATAAAACAGTAAGTCACAGAATTAACAAGAACAACAAGAACAAGAGCAGCTCTGAAAGGTGGTGAATGTCACACTATGAGAACAGTGCCTTCTGGCTAAAATGAATCGTGAAATTAATGTATGAATAAATTTATTTACAAGGAACTCACGGTCAGAAACAGTGGAAGTGAAATCCATAATGGCTTTTAAAAGTAAAGTGCACACATATTTGAAATAGAAAAAACTAGAAGTATGTAGGGAAAGGGCGGGGGACTGGGAGCAAGTGGACAGCTCTTTTAGAGAGCCGGCAGGGGTATGATGGGCTAATGGGTTCCTGTGCCATAAAATTCTATGATTCTGAGCAAGATAATTGGACCGAAGAATACAGCAAAGAACTAGCAGTACGGAAACTTGCACAGTACACAAGCTGCTCCCAAACAATTAAATGTCTAAAATTTTAAGCAGTTGTTTTCCGTTGCTTTTGACTGAGTCTCGGATGGAATGCTACATGGGCCGTGACTCCATGAAAAACCCCTCAACGCCGTCTAACCTGGAATAGGGATTGCAAAGAAGGAAACTAAGGAGGACCCTTGGTACTGCTGTCCATTTATAAGTCTATGTTTACCAAGATGTTGAGAAAGATGCATTTGAAGAACAAATGGATTCTTCTCAATGGTCAGGCAATTACAATATTGAGCATTCTTAGCAGCTAAGCGGGCAAGTGATGAACAGCAGTCTCCCAGCCATCTGTTGGTTATTTGATTTTGATACTGTTGTGTCGGTACCTTTCTACCTAGACACAATTTAGGACTCAGAACTCAGAGATTCAAACATGAAGTGCTTTATTGGAAGGAAAGGAAGTTCTGGAAAGTTCTGAACAAAGAGAGCTAAACTTAACAGAGAACACCCAACCATTTATCTCCTGTGACAGCGCCACCACAGGTGGGCGGAGAACACACAATAGAACACACAATACATAACAGATACCTGACTGCAACACAAGCTTTCTTAATGTCTGATTAGTATCCACTAATAAAGTAACCATCGCCTTTCAAAGGCTCAATAATTTAAGTGCTTTGAAGTTCACAGGTTACTGGGGCTCCGGCCCAGGCAACCCAACTGTTACAGACCCTCATGCTACATAAAACATTCACTCCCTCTACCACCAGTGCATAGTGGCTGCAGTGTGTACTACAGTAACGACAAGATGCATTGCAGCAACTCGTCCAGGCTTATTCGGCAGCACATAGAAGCATAGAAAAATAGGAGCAGGAGTAGGCCATTCGGCCCCTCGAGCCTGTTCCGCCATTCAACACGATCATGGCTGATCCTCTATCTCAATACCATATTCCAGCTCTCTCCCCATACCTCTTGTTGCCTTTTGTGTCTAGAAATCTATCTGTCTCCTTCTTAAATATATTCAGTGACTTGGCCTCCACAGCCTTCTGTGGTAGAGAATTCCACAGGTTCACCACCCTCTGAGTGAAGAAATTTCTCCTCATCTCAGTCCTAAATGTCCCACCCCGTATCCTGAGACTGTGACCCCTTGTTCTAGACCCCCCAGCCAGGGGAAACATCCTCCCTGCATCCAGTCTGTTTAGCCCTGTCAGAATTTTATACGTTTCAATGAGATCCCCTCTCATTCTTCTAAAAGCACCTCCCAAACCGAACCCCCAAATTTTCCAAAATTCCCTAAATTCGGGGAAGGTTCCATTAGATTGGAAAATAGCAAATGTAACTCCTTTATTCAAAAAGGGAGGGAGACAGGAAGCAGGAAACTACAGGCCAGTTAGCTTAACATCTGTCATAGGGAAAATGTTAGAAGCTATTATTATTAAAGACGTTATAGCAGGGCATTTAGAAAAGTTCAAAGTAATCAGGCAGTCAACATGGTTTTGTGCAAGGGAAATCATGTTTAACCAATTTATTGGAGTTCTTTGAGGAAGTAACATGTGCTGTAGATAAAGGGGATGACTTAGATTTCCAGAAGGCATTTGATAAGGTGCCGCATCAAAGGTTATTGCGGAAAATAAAAGCTCATGGTGTAGTGGGTAAAATATTGGCATGGATAGAAGATTGGCTAGCTAACAGGAAACTGAGAGTAGGCATAAATGGGTCATTTTCTGATTGGCAAGATGTAACGAGTGGTGTGCCACAGGGATCAGTGCTGGGGCCTCAACTTTTTACAATTTATATAAATGACTTGGATGAAGGGACCGAAGGTATAGTTGCTAAATTTGGTGATGACACAAAGATAGGTAGAAAAGTAAATTGCGAAGAGGACATAAGGAGGCTACAAAGGGATATAGATAGGTTAAGTGAGTGGGCAAAGATCTGGCAGATGGAGTATAATGTGGGAAAATGTGAAGTTGTCGATTTTGGCAGGAAGAATAAAAAAGAAGCATATTATCTAAATGGTGAGAGATTGCAGAGCTCTGAGATGCAGAGGGATCTGGGTGTGCTAGTGCATCAATCACAAGAGGTTAGTGTGCAGTTACAGCAAGTAATTAGGAAAGCTAATAGAATGTTATCGTTTATTGCGAGGGGAATTGAATACAAAAGTAGGGAGGTTATGCTTCAGTTGTACAGGGCATTGGTGAGACCACATCTGGAATACGGTGTACAGTATTGGTCTCCTTATTTAAGGAAGGATGTAAATGCGTTGGAAGCAGTTCAGAGAAGGTTTACTAGACTAATACCTGGAATGGGCGGGTTGTCTTATGAGGAAAGGTTGGACAGGCTAGGCTTGTATCTGTTGGAGTTTAGAAGAATAAGAGGTGACGTGACTGAAGCATATATGATCCTGAGGGGTCTGGACAGGGTGCATGTGGAGAGGATGTTCCCTCTTGTGGGAGAATCTAGAACTAGGGGTCACTGTTTAAAAATAAGGGGTCACCCATTTAAGACAGAGATGAGGAGAAATTTTTTCTCACAGAGGGTCGTGAGCCTTTGGAACTCTCTTTCTCAGAGGGCGGTGGAAGCAGAGTTTTTGAATATTTTTAAGGCAGAGGTAGATAGATTCTTGATAAGCAAGGGGGTGAAAAGTTATCGGGGGTAGGCGGGAATGTGGAGTAATCAGATCAGCCATGATCTTATTGAATGGCGGAGCAGGCTCGAGGTGCCGAGTGACCTACTCCTGCTCCTAATGCGTATGTTCGTATGTAAACCCGCGAGCTCTACCACCTAGAAGGGCAAGAGCAGCAGGTGCATGGGAACACCAAGTTCCCCTCCAAGTTACACACCATCCTGACTTGGAAATATATCGCCGATCCTTCATCGTTGCTGGGTCAAAATCCTGGAACTCCCTCCCTAACAGCAGAGAGAAAATGTTCCATCTAATTTTTTTTTATGGTGCATGATCCCGTCAACTGGCTGTGCGACCCATTCACATTTTTGCACGTGCGCGGTTTCTTCCATTGATAAGCCGGTGAGTGGTTTGCGCGGGACCTCCAGTGGGAACGTTGCTGTGGGAGTACCTTCACCACATGGACTGCAGTGGTTCAGAAAGGTGGCTCACCACCACCTTCTCAAGGGCAATTAGGGATGGGCAATAAATGCTGGCCTTGCCAGCAACGCCCTCATCCCGTGAATGAATTAAAAAAAAAAAGACAGAATGGGCTTCCCTTGGGGATAGCATTGGCTGGAGCCAAGTTTTTAAAACACAATTTCCCTGTCTGTCCAAAGTAAACAACAACAGCAACTTGCATTTATATAGTGCCTTTAATGTAGTAAAACGTCCCAAGGCATTTTACAGGAGTGTTAGACAAAAAATTTGACACCGAGCCACATAAGGATAAATTAGGACAAGTGACCAAAAGCTTAGCCAGAGAGGTAGGTTTTAAGGAGCGTCTTAAAGGAGGAAAGAGAGGTAGCAGGGCAGAGAGGTTTAGGCAGGGAGTTCCAGAGCTTAGGGCCTAGACAGCTGAAGGCAGTGATGGAGCTGTGAACATCGGGGATGCGCAAGAGGCCAGAATTGGAGGAGCGCAGATATCTCGGATGGTTGTCGGGCTGGAGGGAGGTTACAGATAGGGAGGGACGAGGCCATGGAGGGATTGGAAAACTAGGATGAGAATTTTAAAATCGAGGTGTTGCCGGACCGGGAGCCAATGTAAGTCGACGAGCACAGTCATATAAACATAGAAGATAGGAGCAGCAGTAGGCCATTCGGCCCCCTCGAGCCTGCTCCGCCATTCAATGCGATCATGGCTGATCATCCAATTTCAGTACCCGGTCCCTGCTTTCTCCCCATACCCCTTGATCCCTTTAGCCTTAAGAAATATATCCAACTCCTTCTTGAATATATTTAATGAATTGGCCTCTACTGCCTTCTGTGGTAGAGAATTCCACAGGTTCACCACTCTCTGGGTGAAGAAATTCCTTCTCATTTAACATAAGAACATAAGAAGTAGGAGCAGGAGTAGGCCATACGGCCCCTCAGGCCTGCTCCGCCATTCAATAGGATCATGGCTGATCTGAATCTAGACTCACGTCCACTTCCCTGCCCTCTCCCCGTAACCCCTAATTCCCTTAACTGCTAGGAAAATGTCTATCTCCATTTTAAATTTATTTAATGTTGCAGCTTCCACAGCTCTCTGTGGTAGCAAATTCCATAGATTTACTACCCTCTGAGTGAAGAAGTTTCTCCTCATCTCAGTTTGGAAAGGGCAGCCGCTTATTCTAAGATTATGCCCCCTAGTTCTAGTCTCACCCATCAGTGGAAACATCCTCACCGCATCCACCCGATCAAGCCCCCTCACAATCTTATATGTTTCGATAAGATCGCCTCTCATTCTTCTGAACTCCAATGAGTAGAGTCCCAACCTACTCAACCTTTCCTCATACGTCAACCCCCTCATCTCTGGAATCAACCAAGCGAACCTTCTCTGAACCGCCTCGAGAGCAAGTATATCTTTTCTTAAATATGGAAACCAAAACTGCACGCAGTATTCCAGGTGTGGCCTCACCAATACCCTGTATAACTGCAGCAAGACTTCCCTGTTTTTATACTCCATCCCCCTTGCAATAAAAGCCAAGATTCCATTGGCCTTCCTGATCACCTGCTGCACCTGCATACTAACTTTTTGTGTTTCATGCACCAGGACCCCCAGATCCCTTTGTACTGTAGCACTTTGCAGTTTCTCTCCATTTAGATAATAACTTGCTCTTTGATTTTTTCTGCCAAAGTGCATAACCTCACACTTTCCAACATTATATTGCATCTGCCAAATCTCTGCCCACTCACTTAGCCTGTCTATGTCCTTTTGCAGGTTTTTTATGCCCTCCTCACTCACTGCTTTCCCTCCCATCTTTGTATCGTTGGCAAACTTGGATATGTTGCACTCGGTCCCTTCCTCCAAATCGTTAATATAGATTGTGTAGAGTTGTGGTCCCAGCACTGACCCCTGCGGAACATCACTAGTTACTGATTGCCAGCCCGAGAATGAACCATTTATCCCAACTCTTTGTTTTCTGTTAGATAGCCAATCTTCCACCCATGCCAGTATATTACCCCCAGTCCCGTGATTTTTTATCTTGATCAGTAATCTTTTGTGTGGAACTTTGTCAAATGCCTTTTGGAAGTCCAAATACACTACATCCACTGGTTCCCCTTTATCCACCCTGTATGTTACATCCTCAAAGAATTCGAGCAAATTTGTCAAACATGACTTCCCCTTCGTAAAACCATGCTGACTCTGTCCTATTAAATTATGTTTATCCAAATGCTCTGTTACTGTTTCCTTAATAATGGACTCCAACATTTTGCCAACTACAGATGTTAGGCTAACTGGTCTATAGTTTCCAGCTTTTTGTCTACTTCCCTTCTTAAATAAGGGTGTTACATTAGCAGTTTTCCAATCTGCCGGGACCTTTCCTGAGTCCAGGGAGTTCTGGAAAATGATCACCAATGCATCCACAATCCCTACCGCCACTTCTCTCAAGACCCTAGGATGTAGGCCATCAGGTCCGGGGGATTTATCCGCCTTAAGTCCCATTATTTTACTGAGTACCATCTCCTTAGTGATTTTAATCGTGTTTAGCTCCTCCCCCCGCCATTGCCCCCTGTTTGTCCAGTGTTGGGATATTTTTAGTGTCCTCTACTGTAAAGACTGATACAAGATATTTGTTCAGCGTCTTTGCCATCTCCATGTTCCCCACCACTAGTTTCCCGGTCCCATCCTCTAAGGGACCAACGTTCACTTTAGCCACCCTTTTTCTTTTTATATAGCTGTAGAAACTCTTGCTATCTGTTTTTATTTTTTGCTAGTTTACTTTCATAATCTATCTTCCCTTTCTTAATTAATCTTTGTTATTGTTTGCTGGCTTTTAAATGCTTCCCAATCTTCTATCCTCCCACTAGATTTGGCTACTTTATATGCCCTTGTTTTCAGTCGAATACTATCTTTTATTACTTTACTAAGCCACGGATGGCTGTCTTTTCTTTTACTCCCCTTTTTCCTCAGTGGAATATATTTATCTTGAAAGATGTGAAATATGTCCTTGAATGTAGACCACTGCTCTTGTACCGTCTTACACTTTAATCTGTTTTCCCAGTCTACTTTAGTCAATTCTGCTCTCATACCTTCATAGTCTCCTTTATTTAAGCTTAGTACGCTGGTTTGAGATCCAACTCTCTCACCCTCAAACTGAATTTGGAATTCAACCATATTATGGTCACTCATTCCAAGGGGATCCTTTACTAGGACATTTTTTATTAATCCTGTCCCATTACACAGGACCAGATCTAAGATTGCCTGCCCCCTGGTTGGTTCAGTTACATACTGCTCAAGGAACCCGTCCCTAATACACTCTATGAACTCTTCCTCAATGCTGCCATGCCCAATTTGATTAGTCCAGTCAATATGAAAGTTAAAATCCCCCATGATTATAGCTGTTCCCTTATTACAAGCCCCAACTATTTCCTGATTTATACTCCGACCAACAGAGTTGCAACTGTTAGGAGGCCTATAGACTATGCCCACTAGTGACTTTTTCCCCTTATTATTCCTTATCTCCACCCAAACTGTTTCACTATCCTGATCCTTTGACCCAATATCATTTCTGACTATTGCAGTGATTCCATCCTTGATTAACATAGCAACCCCACCTCCCTTTCCTTCCTGTGTGTCCTTCCTAATTGTCAAATACCCTTGTATGTTTAGTTCCCAGTCATGATTATCTTGCAGCCATGTTTCCCTAATGGCCACCAGATCATACCCATGTGTAGTTATTTGCACCGTCAACTCGTCAATTTTGTTACGAATGCTGCATGCATTCAGATAAAGAACTTTCAAATATGTTTTCTGACAATTTATTCCTGCTTTTACCCCTTTTACTACTTTACCTTTATCATTATACATTCTGTCCCTTCCTGACACGCTCTGGTTTTTAATTCCCCCACTGCTACCTTGCTCTATTGCCTTCTCCGCTGTCATTTTTATTTTTCGCTCTCTTAAAACTTCCCCCCCACTAATTAGTTTAAAGCCCTCTCTACAGCCCTAGTTATTCGATTCGCCAGGATTCTAGTCCCAGCACTGGCCAAGTGAAGTCCGTCCCAACGGAACAGCTCTCTCCTGTCCCAGTACTGATGCCAGTGTCCCAGGAAGCAAAACCCATTTCTCCCACACCAGTCTTTGACCCACGCATTTAACTCTCTAAATGGCCTACCCCTTATCCTTAGACTGTGACCCCTGGTTCTGGACTCCCCGACCATCGGGAACATCCTTCCTGCATCTAGTCTGTCCAGTCCTGTCAGAATTTTATAAGTTTCAATAAGATCCCCTCTCATTCTTCTAAACTCCAGCGAGTACAAGCCCAATCATCCCAATCTCTCCTCATACGTCATTCCTGCCATCCCAGGTATCAGTCTGGTGAATCGTCGCTGAACTCCTTCCATGGCAAGAACATGCTTCCTCAGATAAGGCGACCAAAACTGCACACAATATTCAAGATGTGGTCTCACCAAGGCCCTGTACAACTGCAGCAAGACATCCTTGTTCCTGTTCTCAAACCCTCTCGCTACGAAGGCCAACATACCATTTGCCGCCTTAACCACCTGCTGCACCTGCATGCTTACCTTCAGCGACTGGTGCACAAGGACACCCAGGTCTCGTTGCACTTCCCCTTCTCCCAATCTATTGCCATTCAGATAATAATCTGCCTTCCTGTTTTTGCCACCAAAGTGGAGAACCTCACATTTATCCACGTTATATTGCATCTGCCATGTTTTTGCGCAATCACCCAACCTATCCAAATCATCCTGTAGTTTCTCGGCATCCTCCTCACAGCACACACTCCCACCCAGCTTTGTGTCGTCTGCAAATTTGGAGATATTACATCTAGTTCCCTTGTCTAGATCATTAATATATATTGTGAATAGCTGGGGTCCAAGGACCGATCCCTGTGGTACCCCACTAGTCACTGCCTGCCACTCGGAAAAAGACCCGTTTATTCCAACTCTTTGCTTTCTGTCTGCCAACCAGTTCTCTATCCAAGTCAATACTTTGCCCCCAATCCCATCTTCCTTAACTTTACACGCTAATCTCTTATGCGGGAACTTATCAAAAGCCCTCTGAAAGTCCAAATACACCACATCCACTGGTTCTCCCTTATCTATTTTACCAGTTACATCCTCAAAAAATTCCAGTAGATTAGTTAAGCACGATTTACCTTTTGTAAATCCATGTTGACTTTGTCCGATCCTGTCACTGTTTTCCAAGTGCTCTGCTATTACATCTTTTATAATGGACTCTACCATTTTCCCCACTACCGATGTCTGTAATTCCCCGTTTTCTCTCTACCACCTTTTTTGAATAGTGGGGTAACATTAGCTACCCTCCAATCCATGGGTACTGTTCCAGATTCCATCGAATGTTGGAAGATGATCAGCAATGCATCTACTATTTCTAGAGCCACTTCCTTAAGTACCCTAGAATGTAGATTATCAGGCCCTGGGGATTTATCGGCCTTCAATCCCATCAATTTCCCTAACACCATTTCTTTACAAATACTAATTTCTTTCAGTTCCTCCCTTTCATCAGACCCTATGTTCCCCGACATCTCTGGGAGGCTATTTGTGTCCTCCTTTGTGAAGACAGAACCAAAATAAAAAATATATTATGTTGAACTTTTCCCTATTTGATGCATGAAGAAGCGCCGCATCCAACAGATGATTGACAGTCACCTCAGAATAGTGTAGAAAGAGGAACATCACACGAATACATTAAACAACGATGAGCTGGTATCGCCAAAACCAGTCTAGAACCTCTGGAATCCAGAGCCACACCATACATCTTGTGTAACGCAATGTAGTATACGTGTCAGGAACTTGAGACCATTTGTGCAAGAGATGCTTTTCATTTTCATTTATTCAGTGGAATTTGAGGTGCCCAATACATCCCAAATCTTCCAACACCTGTCGAGCTTAAAGCTTCATCACATATTAATTCCTCTGCTATGCTGTCTATATAACTCATCCAATTTACAATGCAGTTATACCTATGCCTGCCAAACATAAATGGCTTTTGATTTCCTAATCTTGTGAAATTTTATTTCCCATCAATTTGACTTAATTTAGTCTTATTAATATAACAGTGTGCTATAGAATAAATATTTAATTCAAGAATCCAAATGATAGATGGCAAATGTTCATTTATCACTGCAGTTGTTCACAGTGACTGATTTGAAAGAGAAGGTGATTATAAGAGGAAATGCTTTGCATATAAAGTGCTCCTTCACATCGGTCGTACAAAGTAAGTTCTTTCTTTCCATGCAGGGTGTCTCCTCTTTTACTGAATTTCGTACTGGCTGGTAGTGATTGCCATTTCAGGAGAGGAGACATGGTCCACTGATGCCACCATCTAAGATCCGTAGGAAGTGTAGGGTTAGAAACGTGGGCCTAGAAATTAGCTCAATCCCTGCGCCGCAATGGGTAGGCCCGAGGCACACCTGGATATTGGGCCTCGGGCCTCATTTACAAGAGGCCGGCGAGCTGCAGACAACTGCTGGGCGTCCCCAGGCAGCTCGCCAGCGAAGAGGATTTCAATAATCGGGACGCTGCTTTGCTGACAGCGACCCTCGGGTAGGTCTTGTGAGAGGGAGCTGAGCAGGGGGGCCGTCAACAGTCTTTGGCACTACAGTAACCCCAGGAGGAGCACTCCTGCACCTCCCTGCTCCACATTCATATAAGTAGATTTTTAAAAAGCTTACATTTTTGGCGCTGGTCTCCAGTGGTCCCTTTAAGGATTGCTAGTTAGGCCGCAAGTAGACCACGTTTTCCTGAATGACGCCGGCTGCGTTCAGGGCAGCCCAGTTTTGGAAGGAAGGCCTCAGACAAGCGTCGGGCCTCCTATTTTCATAAGCAAAGCGCCTAACGCCTTTTTCGGTCGTGGACCCTAGATGCCTTTTTTTTCTGCCTTCACCAATATGGTGGGCAGCCGCCATGTTGGAAGCTTAGGAGTCCGTTTTGCGCCTGAAAAACGGGTGTGCCGCCGTCGAATTTCTAAGCCGTGAAATCTGTCCTCATTTTTTGGCTAGGCCCATAGACATTTCTAGGAGTTGTGATTACATTTTGCAAATAGTAATTGATCACTGCCAATCAATTAGTCCAACTCTGGGACCTTACAGTGGGCTCCATCAGTCAGTCTGACTCTGGGACCTCACACTGTGCGAAGAAACCCGGAACTTACTCAAGTCAAAAAATGTGTAGGTCTTGCATTGACCAAGGGAATTGAATGGTTAATAATAGTTTGAGGGCTGGAATTCTGTACTGACAGCTTCCAGCCACTTCAGCCATTAACTGGGCGAAGTCAGCAGGGTCTACCACAGCGACTTCTGAGGGACACACTTGCCTTGCAGGCAGGATAATGTACTTCCCTGCCCTACAGTTATATTAAAGCAAAAAAGAACTTGCATTTATATAGCTCAGGTTTAAATGGGTAAGTAGAGTCCATGAAAGTGTTTCCATTTATATAGAGCACCTATCATGACCCCTAGACGTCCCAAAGCGCTTTACAGCCAATGAAGCACTTTTTGAAGTATAGTCACTGTTGTAATTTAGGAAAACGCGGCAGTCAAGATCCCATAATCAGTAGTGCGATAAATGATCAGTTAATCTATTTTCGTGATGTTGGTTGAGGGGGTGAATATTGGCCAAGACACTGGGGAGAACTCCCCTGCTCCTCTTCGAATAGTGCCAAGGGAGCTTTTATGTCCGCCTGAGAGAGCAGACGGGACGTGGCCCTGGTTTAATGTTTCATCTGAAATATTTCTCTATCGGGGCGGGGGGGGGCAGGTGAATTAAACATAGTATTATACATGTATTTAGGATAGTTTTCAGTTTTATATCTGCTCGACTTGATGCATCTGTCCAATTTGTTCATTTTCTATGGTGGGTTAACTGAGCGTAACAATCAATGGAGCATCAACTTTAAACACAGTTCTTGAGAGACGCTCCCCCATCGATTGTAGATGTTATTTTACTTGCATGTGTTGATTTAAACTATCCAAGATGCAAACTGGCCCGGTTCGGAACTGAACCTCGACTCTGGCTCTGGCGCAGTCCCAGTGCTCGGCTCTGTCAATCGTAACTCTTAAATGGTTTATTTTATAGCTTCAGAAATTTAATCGCAGTGTTCAGTTGAAGGTTATTTATTCAGGGAGTAATTGCCTCTCACTCACATTTATGTGCAGTTCAATACTTTGCTTTCAGTTAGGAAAACATCTTACATGATCAACTGAATACTCAATGGGCTAGAAATTCAGTAAGGCCCCGCCAGCTTTGCACCCAGTTACCGCCCAAAGAGGGCTTCTGCACCAATAGAGGAGTTTGCGCTGATATTCAGCGCAGCGGTAATGGCGGCGGTAGCCGGTAGCGCTGCGCCAGCACCGATGACGTCATCGGTGTGCGCAGTGCCCCAGTTCCGCCCCGATACCGGCCCGACCCCCATATTTAGTTGCGGCCGCAAACAACGTTCTGCAACCGTGGCCGTCCTGCAGCCTTAGAGGCGCTAGTTAAGGCAGAGGTGCGGCCGGCCGCTTTTTCGGCGGCCGTCTGCCCGCACCTCCTTCCCCGGCCTCCTCCACCCACCCCCCCCCCGCGGCATTGCTGGCTGCTTTCCGCGAGCCCGGCACTTCTCCGTGGTGCCGGGCTCATTTGCCGGCACTATCAAGCGGCGATCTCCCCGTTGCAGGCAACTCCCCCTTAAGAGAAGGAGGAGGCCTGCAGTACCGCAGCCTGCCGCTCCGCAGCGGGTGGCGCAGCGGCACCTACAGCGCTGAAATTCAGTTTCAGCGCCCCAAGCAGGGGCGGGCACACCCTGGAATAGCGCCCGGTTCCGACTTGGGGCGCTGAAACTGAATTTCTGACGGTCGCAACTGGCTCCGCGCGCAGCGCTAACTTTTGGGCGCAAGCGAGCTGGCGGGGCCTTACTGAATTTCTAGGCCAATATCCTTACAGGAACATGAGGTAGATCGTAGAGTCATTTTCAGGTCATGAGCATTCCTACTTTTTAAAGGAGTGTGAATGTAAGATCATAAGAACATAAGAATTAAGAGCAGGAGTAGGCCCGACGTCCCTTCGAGCCTGCTCCGCCATTCAATAAGCTCCAACTCCACTTTCCCGCCCGATCTCCATATCCTAGAGTCCAAAGATCTATCGATCTCTGTCTTGAATATACTCAACAACTCAGCATCCACAGCCCTCTGGGGTAGAGAATTCCAAAGATTCACAACCCTCTGAGTGAAGGAATACCTCCTCATCTCAGTCTTAAATGGCCGACCCCTTGTCCTGAGACTATGCCCCCTAATTCTAGACACTCCAGCCAGGGGAAACAACCTCTCAGCATCTACCCTGTCAATCCCCCTCAGAATCTTGTATGTTTCAATGAGATCGCCTCTCATTCTTCTAAACTCCAGAGAGTATAGGTCCAATTTATTCAACCTCTCATCCCAGGAACACTCCAGTTTGTGGGAAGGATCCCTAAAGAAAAAGAGCAATTAATAAAATTAATTAGTAGTCATTAAACATAGAGCTTTTTCACTTGATTCATTAGTAACTTTTCAAAGGGAATTGCCTATATACTTGAAATGGAAAAATTTACAGGCCTATGGGGAAAGAGCGGGGAGTGGGACTAATTGGTTGCCTCTTTAAAGAGCTGGCACAGGCACGATGGGCTGAATGGCCTCCTTCTGTGCTGAGAGGTGCTGTGATTGCAATACGAATTCTTCAGCAGGTGATGGATTTCAATTGTAAATTGGTTTGCAAGTAAATGCTTTCAGGCTGAAAGAGAATTGCCCGAATTGAACTTGGCCTCACCCCTCTCTATCTCTGTAACCTCCTCCAGCCCTACCACCCTCCAAGATCCCTGCACTCCTCCAATTCTGGCCTCTTGCACATCTCCGATTTCCATTGCCCCATCATTGGCGGCCGTGCCTTCAGCTGCCTGGGCCCCAAGCTCTGGAATTCCCTGCCTTGACCTTTCCGCCTCTCTACCTCTCCTCCTTTAAGATGCTCCTTAAAACCATACCTCTTTGACCAAGTTTTTGATCACCTGCCCTAATATCTCTTTATGTGGCTCGGTGTCAAATTTTGTCTGACAATCGCTTCTGTGCAGCGCCTTGGGATGTTTTAATGCATTAGAGGTGCTGTATAAATGCAAGTTGTTGTTGTTGTTCTTGAACAGACATTGGCAAAGAACTGAGAAACAGACCTGAAATATGTGTGGGGATTGATCAGCCATGTCTTTCGGCTGACTCACTGCCTTCCTTTCTTTTTCTGGTTTTAAAGAAGGTGGTCACCACTTCCACTGCTGATTGTTATAAGGGGTCTGAAGTGAAGTGAGTTGAGAGCAATCTCCATCCAGTTCCACGCGGGTCTGGCGCACAAGAGCTAGCCCTCAACTTCTACTCTAACTGGTGCCACTTTGACAGTCTTGCTCAAGGGGGCCATAAGGACAGAGGGTAACAAATGGAAGTGTCAGACTGGTGCAGTAGATGCAGCTCATTTGAGATTGCACCGTGTTGTCAGGGCAATGGCGGAGAGGATACTGGGTATAAAATAAGAGCCATAAAACATCACATCGCCGACACTGCATTTACAAGGATTCTTTCGCCAGCTTTGAAGACCCATAAACCACGAGTGATGTATGGTAGCTATTTGTACAAGTGGAGGAATGCCAACTCTGCAGCAACTGTGAGTTAGTGGGTTTACCTCCGAATGATCCTTGAAGAACTGTCCAAGTTTTAGTCTAGCCAGGGAATTTAGCCTCACACATAACATAACTTATTCATTAATTGCTAGCTATTAATAAAATAAATATGTCCTGTCTCACTTTGACGTGTAAGTCACCTACTGTTTTTCCTTCTGCTGCTGATCTGTAAGAACCGTTCTCTAACCGTTGATCCTAACGAGGTATTTGAAGTGATAAAGGGACTTGATAGGGTCGATACAGAGAACATGAGGGCATAGTCTTAAAATTAGAGCTGGGCCATTTAGGAGTGAAATCAGGAAGCATTTTTTTCACACAAAAGGTGGAATGCTGGAACTCTCTTCCCCAAAAGTCTATGGATGCTGGGTCAATTAAAATTTTCATGACCGAGATCAGTAGATTTTTGTTGGGTAAGGGTTTCAAGGGATCTGGAGCAAAGGTGGGTGAATGTTGAGGTACAGATCAGCCATAGAATCATAGCATAGTACAGCACAGAAGGAGGCCATTTGGCCCATCGAGTCTGCACTGGCTCTTTCGAAGAGCAATCCAATCGTCACAGGGGCACACACGGTGGTGGGCATTGGTGGATTTTCCACCAGCCTTGCCTCCCGCCTCAAGGGGGGCGTGGCAGGGAGAGGTCCTGGGCTTGCCTTTACACCTTTAAAAAGGCCTCAGCAGAACTCAAGCTAGTTGAGACCTGGCATAAGTCATGAGGCCTTCTGAAGGCCCCTGGCCTTCACTAGGATAAAGGAGTCAATCCCAGAGGGGTTAAATTTCCTTGTCTAGTCGGAGTGACACTAGAGGGAGATGAAGACTTTTTTTTTAAGTGTTTTCTCTGGTCCATTTGGGGGTGGATCGGTTTGTGTGGGGATGCTGTCGATGGACTCCTTGAAGACGAAGCAGCCCACCCCCAGCTATGCAAATGATCCTGTCCCCAAAATTTGGGATGGGTTGGGGGAAATGTTCCCTCTAATTTTTGGGGGGGGTACACGGCCCCTTTAAGGGGCTGCGTGGCCCATTCAGATTTCCGCGCTTGCACGTTTTTTCCATTGTAAAGCCGACAAGCGGCCTGCACGGGACCTCCAGACAGTTGCACAGCCGCGCAACTTAATGCAAATATTGGTGGTTGGTGGGGGGGTTCCTCTGGTCATGGATGAGGGCAGGTGAGCATTCTATTCCGCTGCACTTAAACCACTGGAGTGAGGCCTTGAGAATTTCCAGGCCATTATGTGTAGCGCTTTCAAATTATTCAACATGAAGAGGCAATATACTATTATTTAGTAAACAGAAATAAAATTCCAACCAGTCTGCAGACCTTTTGAAGTGATACTTTGCCAGCTTGTTTAAGGCTTCAACTGGGTAACTATTAATAAGCAGAACCGACTGCAGTCTTCCTCTTCCCTGGCCTTAGCGAAAACTCTTTGAAGTGGCAGTTCAACCGGGAGTTCAATGATGATGATGTCCATCAATTGAACAGCACAACATCTTCCAGAGGCCCCATGCTGGACATCAGTGGCTTTAACAGCTATGAGCATATGCTGGTGGATACTCGAATCAAGACAGTCGGTTTCCATTGAGTTAGCACTTGGTCCTGTTCTACAGTGGTGGTGTTTCAGATCATAGTTAAATTTTCCTAGGCCTTTAATGATTTGCACTAATATAGAAGTTGTAATTTGTCAGTTATTGTTCTCGAGAATTTCAGAAATGATGTCTTTTTTCTTTACAATATAATATTTACTGGTTAGAAATGAGTTGTAAAAATATTCCCTTGTAACTTGCTAACTGTGTAAGTATCTCTGATGATCAGAGCTTCTCGTGACGGTCATCTTGAACAATGTAGTTACATTACAAAGATAACATCATTGCAAAGAGGTTCAAAGTAAATCCAGAGTTGGGTCCCGATCTAACTGGAGCGAAGTGGTGTGATACTCTGAACTCCTCGGGTGGGGAGCTGACGAACAGGGCGCCTTGCTCAGTGATCGCTCTCGCCCCTGAGTCAGGAGGTCATACTTTCAATCCCCACTTGAAGACTTGAGCATCTGATCTAGGCTGACACTTCAGGTTGGCACTGCATTGCTAGAGGTGCCACCTTTTCGATGAGGCAGTAAACCAAGGCCTCGTCTGCCTGTTCAGGTGGACGTAAAAAAAATGAAATGGGAAATGTTTTCCTAATAGATATGGGCAAGCATGGAGTGCACTAAATTTGGGAATCTCACTCAGAGAGAACACAGAGTTGGTTTGGTGTCGGAAATGAAAATGTGGTGGAGTCTGTGGAGAAGTTGCAATTACGCTACATCATTGAGATTCATCGAGTCTACAGCACAGAAACATACTGGTGTTTATGCTCCACACGAGGCTCCTCCCACCCTTCTTCATCTCACCCTATCAACATTCTCTTCTGTTCCTTTCTCCCTCATGTGCTTATCTAACTTTCACTTAAATCCATCTATACTATTCGCTTCAACTACTCCTTGTAGTAGCGAGTTCCACATTCTTACCACTCTTTGGGTAAAGAACTTCCTCCTGAATTGAGCATCCCTGATTATAGTCACTCAACCATCGGTGGCCGTGCCTTCAGCTGCCTAGGCCCTAAGCTCCGGAACTCCCTCCCTAAATCTCTCCGCCTCTCTTTCCCAGGAGATTGATTCCTGGGATGGCGGGACTGTCGTATGAGAAGAGATTGAGTAAACTCGGCCTGTATTCTCTTGAATTCAGAAGAATGAGAGGGGATCTCATTGAAGCATACAAAATTATTACAGGGCTTGATAGGATGGATGCTGGGAGAATGTTTCCCTTGGCTGGGGAGTCTAGAACCAGGGGCCACAGCCTTGAGATAAAGGGTAGGCCATTCAGGACTGAGATGAGAAGAAATTTCTTCACACAGAGGGTGGTGAATCTTTGGAATTCTCTACCCCAGAGGGCTGTGGAGGCTCAGTCTTTGGGTATAATCAAAACAGAAGTCGATAGATTTCTGACTAGTAAGGGCATCAAGGGATATGGCGATAGGGCCGGTGAATGGAGTTGAGGCAGAAGATCTTGTATTTATGACCCCTAGTTTTGGTCTCCCCCACAAGTGGAAACATCTTCTCCAGTTCTACCCCAACAAACCCTTTCATTATCAGATCACCACCTCAGCCTTCTCTTTTCTAGAGAAAAGAGCCCCAGCCTGTTCAGTCTTTCATGGTAGTTATGACCTCTCAGTTGAGACCAGTTGAAGGAATGTTTTGTCCAGCTGCAGCCGTTGTAGATGCAATTCCGTTTTCCAGCACCGGCTCGCCTCACCTCACTCTGTGCACCTAATTTCACCAAGAAAATGAAACTAGGAATTCTGACAACGGAGAAATTGGGAGACAGACTGGGAGAGTTTCGGGGCAGCCTTTTTGTTCCCCAATGTCCAATTCCAATCTTTCACGGTGACAGCAGACAGTTAAATGCCATGGTAGGTGCAGCAAGTGAGGTCTCTGAATGTTGCTGGGGCCTCGGGCATTTTGAATGGGAGAATGCAAGGCTTGCGTTTCTGCTGGAGAAATCAGTGCTGCCTTGGGGCTGCTTACTTTTATTTTTAATGTTATCGGATAATTAATATGGGTGGTTTATTAAAAAGCAAGAATTTCTCTCTGTACTGGGATGGCTTTGGCAGATGCTTTGAGCAGTTTTAATGATACAGGAATGGCACACTTGTTTTAAGTCAACCTCAAGTGGGACTAATTGAATCAGAGTGCGTTGGCTGTGTGCCTCGTGAGAAGTCAGCAGGCGTGACAGCTTGCTGCTTTCTGTGGCATTGGGGCGGATACAGTGCCTGGCCGCACAGAAAAACCTAACGATCGCCAAAGGGGCTACATGTCTTTCGAAGATCAGTCACCGTTCCTGGAGCTATGATGGGATATTTTGAGCAATCTCAAGACAGTTCCCCAGTTGATGTGAGTTGACTGCGCGGAACGCGAGAAAAATTCCGGCACGAATGGGACGGTGCAAATCCCACGAATGGAATGGATGGGAAATGGAAATGCCAAGCTGGTGAAGCAAGAGCCACCACCTCTGTGAAACTGGGGGCATGCAGTTCTTGACGCTGCATCGGACCTGTGCTGTTCCTGAACAGCAATGCTCGCTGCCTTCGCTGGGCGCAAGAGTTAAACATTGCATTTGCAAGTGGTGCCATCCATCACCTCATTGACAATGACACACATTAAGCAGAGGAACTTTGACAGTTGTTTGCTGTGTAATCGGACAGGTGCACTAAATATTTAATATCACGTATTATTAAAGTAAGTTTCTCTTTGAAACAAACAAGTGTTTTTTTTTTAATTATTCATTCTCGGGATGTGGACATCGGTGGCAAGGCCGGCATTTATTGCCCATCCCTCATTGCCTTCAGTCTTCCACTCTGTTTCACCGGCAAGCTGCCTGGGAGGACGCCTACTAGGGATTCAGTCTCGATAGTTTCTCTTCTGCACTGCCCCCAGCACTTGAGTATTTCCTTTATGTCTCAATGATCAAGACACAGTACTCAAGTCTGCTCATGCACATATAAAGAGTCATAGAGTCATAGGGCTAGATTTTCAGTATAGACAGTTTTGGGGCACTAACCTTAGCGCCCGCCCCAAAGTAGCGCCCCGTTGCCGGAAATTCAGTGGCTTCGCCCTAAGAGGTTGGTGGAGCGCTAAAAGAGGCGTGCCACTACTATCTTTAGGCGCTAAGCCGGCGGTGCAGAGCGCAACACCCGAGCTCGGGCGCAGCGCACGGCAGACACTCTGGTGCCAGTGAGCTCTTAAAGGGGAAGGGTGCATGTGTTTTTTTCAAAGGCAGAGTCTGGGGGGGAAAAGAGGAGGAGGAGGAGGAGGATGATGATGATACACCGTGCACTGCAGGAGGAGTGCCCTTTAATCTGCGCTCCCCAGGGTGTGTTGCGTTCCATTTTAGAAACGCTCTGGACGCCAGCCGCACAATGGGGCGGTCCGACTGAGGTTTGGATTCGGGGCGGCCAAAGGGCGTTGCACGAGGATGTGATGTCATTTCCTGCGCGCGCATCCGGGCGGCCGCTAAACTTTGTGCCGGCGCTAACGGGCAACTTAATTTGGGGCGGGGCGCAAACTGCGCTGCGCCCGGGCGCTACACGCATAGCGCCCGAAAATCACTTCTCTTAAGGCGCTAACTGCTGGCGCAAGCAACTGAAAATCTAGCCCATAGAGTTTTACAGCACAGAAAGAGGCCCTTCGGCCCATCGTGTCTGCGCCGCCCATCCATCCCTGTCCAGTCTAATCCCATTTTCCAGCATTTGGTCCATAGCCTTGTATGCAATGGCATTTCAAGTGCTCATCCAAATGCTTCTTGAATGTTGTGAGGGTTCCTGCCTCTACCACCCTTTCAGGCATTGAATTCCACATTCCAACCACCCTCTGGGTGAAAAAGTTCCTCCTCAAATCCCCTCTAAATCTCCTGCCCCTTACCCTGAATCTATGCCCCCTTGTTATTGACCCCCCCACTAAGGGGAAAAGTTCCTCTTTATCTACCCTATCTATGCCCCTCATCATTTTGTACACCTCAATCAGGTCCCCCCTCAGCCTTCTCTGCTCCAAGGAAAACAACCCCAGCCTGTCCAGCCTCTCTTCATAGCTGAGGCGCTCCATCCCAGGTAACATCCTGGTGAATCTTCTCTGCACCCTCTCCAAAGCAATCACATCCTTCCTATAGTGAGGCGACCAGAACTGCACACAGTACTCCAGCTGTGGCCTCACCAGCGTTTTGTACAGCTCCATCATAACCTCCCTGCTCTTATATTCTATGCCTCGGCTAATGAAGGCAAGTATCCCATATGCCTTTTTAACCACCTTATCTACCTGCTCCGCTGCCTTCAGGGATCTATGTACATGTACACCAAGGTCCCTCTGACCCTCTGTACTTCCTAGGGTCCTACCACTCATTGTGTATTCCCTTGCCTTATTTGTCCGTCCAAAATGCATCACCTCGCACTTTTCAGGGTTAAATTCCATTTGCCACTTTTCCGCCCATCTGACCAACCCGTTTATATCGTCCTGTAGCCTGAGGCTTTCCTCCTCGCAATTTACCACCCCACCAATTTTCGTGTCATCTGCGAACTTACTGATCATACCTTTTACATTCTCATCCAAATCATTTATGTAGATCACAAACAACAAGGGACCCAGCACCGATCCCTGAGGTACCCCACTGGACACAGGCTTCCAGTCACAAAAGCAACCTTCGACCATCACCCTCTGCCTCCTGCCACTCAGCCAGTTTAGGATCCAACGTGCCAAGGCACCCTGGATCCCATGGGCTCTTACCTTCTTGACCAGTCTCCTATGCGGGACTTTGTCAAAAGCTTTACTGAAGTCCATGTAAACCACATCCACAGCATTTCCCTCATCCACCCCCGTAGTCACCCCCTCGAAAAATTCAATCAGATTTGTCAGACATGATTTACCCTTGACAAAGCCATGCTGACTATCCCCGATTAATCCTTGCCTCTCCAAGTGGAGATTAATTTTGTCCCTCAGAATTTTTTCCAATAATTTCCCCACCACAGATGTTAGACTCACTGGCCAGTAATTCCCTGGTTTATCCCTGCTACCCTTCTTGAATAATGGTACTACATTAGCTGTTCTCCAGTCCTCTGGTACATCCCCTGTGGCCAGAGAGGTTCTGAAAATTTGTGTCAGAGCCCCTGCAATCTCCTCCTTTGCCTCCCACAGCAGCCTGGGATACATCTCGTCTGGGCCTGGGGATTTATCCACTTTTTGGCCTGCTAAAACCGCTAGCACCTCCTCCCTCTCGATGCTAATATGTTCAAGTATGTCACAGTCCCCTTGCCCGATTTCTATGTCTGCATCGTCTTTCTCCATAGTGAACACAGATGCAAAAAATTCATTTAAAACCCCGCCTACATCCTCTGGCTCTACACACACATTGCCACTTTGGTCCCTAATGGGCCCTACCCTTTCCCTGGTTATCCTCTTGCCCTTAATATACTTATAAAACATCTTAGGATTTTCCTTTATTTTGCTCGCCAGTGTTATTTCATGGCCCCTCCTCGCCCTCCTAATTTCTTTTTTAAGTATGCCCCTGCACTTTTTATACTCCTCTAGGGCTTCTTCCGTCTTTAGTCTTTTGTAACTGCCAAAAGCCCCCCTTTTATTTCTAATGCATTTTTGTATATCCCTTGTCATCCAAGGTTCCCTTTGCTTGTTGGTCCCACCTTTGACCTTTACAGGAACATGTTGGCATTGTACTCTCTCTATTTCCCTTCTGAAAGTCTCCCACTGTTTTGATGTGGATTTTCCTATAAGCAGCTGCTCCCAGTCCACTTTGGCCAGATCCTGCCTTATCATATTAAAATCGGCCTTCCCCCAATTTAGAACCCTTATTTCCGGGCCGTCTTTGTCTTTTTCCATGACCACCTTAAATCTCACCGAATTATGGTCACTGTCGCCAAAATGCTCTCCTACTGACACTTCCACCACTTGCCTGGCTACATTCCCCAGAATTAGGTCCAGTACCGCCCCCTCTCTTGTAGGACTTTCTACATGTTGGCTCAAAAAGCTCTCCTGGATGCACTTTAAGAATTCTGCACCCTCTAAGCCTTTCACACTCTGACTGTCCCAATTTATATTGGGGAAGTTGAAATCCCCCACTATTATTACCCTATTATTTTCGCACTTTTCTGAGATTTGCCTACATATCTGTTCCTCTATCTCCCCCTGACTGTTTGGGGGCCTATAGTACACTCCCAGCAAAGTGCTTGCCCCCTTTTTGTTTTTAAGTTCTACCCATATGGCCTCATTAGAGGAACCCGCTAATATATCATCCCTCCTTACAGCAGTAATTGACTCCTTAATTAATATTGCAACACCCCCTCCCCTTTTACACCCCCCTCTGTCTCGCCTGAAGATTCTATACCCCGGAATATTGAGCTGCCAGTCCTGACCCTCCCTCAACCATGTCTCCGTGATAGCAACAATATCGTACTCCCATGTGTTCAACAACAACTTCAGTTCATCCACCTTATTTGCAAGACTCCTTGCATTAAAATAAATGCCTTCCAGCCCTGCCATATTCTCTTTTGCCTTCACATATTTGCTCTGCCTTCCCAGCTGACTTGTTTTTCCCTCTGTATTTGGCTGTAAATCACCCCCTACTATAGCTCCACTCTGTACCCCAACCCCCTGCCAAGTTAGTTTAAACCCTCCCCAGCAGTGCTAGCAAACCTCCCCGCAAGGATATTGGTTCCCCTCTGGTTCAGGTGTAAACCGTCCGACTTGTACAAGTCCCACCTTTCCCAGAAGCAGACCCAGTGATCCAGGAAACTAAAGCCCTCCCCCCTGCACCATCCCTTTAGCCACGCATTCATCTGTTCTATCTTCCTATTCCTATACTTACTAGCACGTGGCACCGGGAGTAATCAAGAGATTACAACCTTTGAGGTCCTGCTCTTTAATCCTTCACCTAGCTCCCTAAATTCTTGCTGCAGGACCTCATCCCTCTTTTTACCTATGTCGTTGGTACCAATGTGGACCACGACCACTGGCTGTTCACCCTCCCCCTCCAGAATGCCCTGCAGCCGCTCAGTGACATCCTTGACCCTGGCACCAGGGAGGCAACAAACCATCCTGGATTCACGTCTACGGCCACAGAAACGCCTATCTGTTCCCCTTACTATAGAATCCCCTACCACTATTGCTCTCCCACTCTTTTCCCCCCCTTCCTGGAACAAAAAAAAAAGTAGATTGAACTCAACAACACTCCCTCTCCAGACCATAAAAAATGTGTTCTATCATTGATGTTTTCCATTCCATTCCGCCCCCAAAGGAAAGTTGCTGGTGAGTTTTCCCCTGTCCCACAACAAGCAGCACAGAATATCTGTCAAGTCTTATATCCTGGACCAGCTGCATTCCTTCGCTTGACATGACCATGTTCCAGAGACTTGAGCACAAAAATCTAGGCTGTCACTCCAGTGCATTACTGAGGGAGCGCTGCACTGTCGGAGGTGCCATCTTTCGGATGAGGCGTTAAACCGAGGCCGCATCTGCCCTTTCAGGTGGACGAAAAGATCCCATGGCACTATTTCAAAGAAGAGCAGGGGAGTTATCCCTGGTGCCCTGGGCCAATATTTATCCCTCAATCAACATCACCAAAATAGATGATCTGGTCATTATCACATTGTCGTTTGTGGGAGCTTGCTGTGCGCAAATTGGCTGCCTTGTTTCCAACATTACAACAGTGACTACACTTCAAAAGTACTCCATTGGCTGTAAAGCGCTTTGGGACGTCCTGTGGTCATGAAAGGCGCTATATAAATTTCTTTTATGGTCCCAGTACCTCAGGAGTCATCATACTTCAGACTGGATTCAGATATCTCTACTTGTATTTATCCTTACAACCTTCAAATTCATTCTTAACCAGATAATCATGCTGTTCTCTCTTTTTTGTTGTCGCAGTTAACTGGCACAGCTTTATCTATTTTATTTGGCAATGTATTCCATAGATTCACTTGGGGGGGAAAGCTGATCTGCTGTCGTCATCTTCGGAGGCTTTGTTACAATGTTAAACCATATTATATCTTAGCCTGTGTAGGGTGGGCTTGTTCCGTTAAGAAAAATAGATGACACCTGACTGATTGCCTTAGCAATTTTCCTCAAATATTGGAGTGCTATAAGATTCAAATCATTCGGCCCACCGTGCCTGTGCCAGCTCTTTGAATGAGCTATCCCAAGAGCCCTGAATTTATTTTCTTTTCACGTTTATATCCAATTCTCCTTTTGAAAGTTAATATTGAATCTGCTTTCACCACCATATCAGGCAGCGCATTCCAGATCACAACAACTCGCTGCGTAAAGAAATTTCTCCTCCTCTCCCCACTGGCTCTTTTGCGAATGATCTTTAATCTTTGTCCTCTGGTGACTGAAACAATTTCTCCTTATTTACTTGATTATATTAAGTCAACAGCACCAAAGACACAGATCTCCTCAACCCCTTAAAATCACTGAGCCCTGCAGATTAATCAAGCTTATCAGTGACGTATCGATTTCCAGATGCTGTCTAGACAAGTAAAGCAAACTGTTACTATTTAAGATTTCAGCTTCAGTACACCGCATCACTGCAGTGAAACAGAGTTCACAGAAGTTCACAGAAACCCCACAGTGCAGATAGAGGCCATTTCGGCCCATCGAGCCTGCACCGACACATATCCCACCCGATCCCCGTAACCCCTACACCAACACATATCCCACCCTATCCCCACGTATTTAATCCCCCTAACACTAAGGGTCAATTTATCATAGCCAATCAACCTAACCCGCACATCTTTGGACTGTGGGAGGAAACCGGAGCACCCGGAGGAAACCCACGCAAACACGGGGAGAATGTGCAAACTCCACACAGACAGTCACCCGAGGCCGGATTCGAACCCGGGTCCCTGGCGCTGTGAGGCAACAGTGCTAACCACTATGCCACCGCGCTGCCATTGTCTTCGCATTAAATGCTATATAATTCTGACAAATATTGGGTTTTAAATGAGCAGGTCGACAAGGTTTATTTTCACAAATTTTATTCAATTCTACTTCTTGGGAAGTGTAATGGGGAAACTAGTGTTTCATTTGTTTATTTTTAATTGTTAAGTACTGTAGAATACTTGAATTGAATATACACTTAATTAAAAAGCTCCCCTGCTAGTCCCTAATCAGTGCTCCCTCTGGCCTGGGAACAACAGGCTTTGTGTATTACAAATCTCTTGGGACATATATAAGTAGATTTGGGCATGTTCGCAGTTCAATTAGTTCAATAGTTTTACTTTCAAATGCTGTAAAGTCAATAATTGGAGCAGACTTTCATGACTCACTGGTAAAATCTGATTAATGAAAGAAAGAGCTTGCACTCACACTGGGGCTTCCTCGCCCTCAGGATGTCTCAAAGCCAACACTCTTGTTATGTGGGCATACTCTTCTCAGGCAGTCCCTCGGAACTGAGGATGACTTGCTTCCACACTAAAAATGGGTTCTCAGGTGACTGATGAGTCCAATGCGGGACCTACAAGGCTGGATTTTCATTCGGGAGTCGGGTTGGAGGCGGGACTACAAGTTTCGGGGTTGTAGTCCCGCCTCCATCGAGTTGTGGCCAATCCACGCGATTTTAACTTGATTGACCTTGTTGAGCCCGCCCAGCGGGCTCAGCAGGCCAATTAAGGGCCACCCAGCAACAGGTGACGTCACAGACTGAAATTTCATCTGTCAAGAGGTTTTGACAGATGAAATATCAGCGTTTCACAGCTGTTTGAAGCTGTCAAACACTGACAGTCTTACTTCTAACCTGAGTCCTTCTCCACAGACTCCGTTAGAAATCTCTCCTGCACAGAAAGCTGAAGGCTGTCACTTTTCACAGTTCACAGCCATTCTGCTTTCTGTGCCGGTGAGATGAGGGACTCCCGGGACCTAAAGGAAGGAAGGCTGAAAAGGTAAGAAAAGGTAATTTAAACTTCTTTAATCACTTTAGACACACCAAACACACTTACCTTTGCACTCATGCACACATCACTCACCTGAACACCGACATCTCGACCCCTCCAAGTCCTTCAATCCGACGGCCCGCCTCCTCTAACATGGCGTGGTTTGAAGCCGTCGGGAATCCCACACTTCAACCTTAAAAATAGGGATTAGGCTAAAAACTGCCTGTTAACTACCTGTTAACAGACAGTTAATTGGCACTAATCCCTTCCCACCTCAGGTAGGCGGGTCCCAGTGCGGGGCGGGTACCTGCCTCCTTTGAAACTGGCATGGAGGCGGGTTTGGGTGCAGGAAGGGGTCGGGACCCCTGATTTAGGGATTTTAACCCCCCCGCATGCCTCCAATCCCAACTCCACGGCCCAATGAAAATCCTGCCCACAGTCTCTGTCACAGGTGGGGCAGACGGTGGTTGAAGGGGCGGGTGGGTGGGGTGCTTGGGTTGACGTGCGCTCCTTCCGCTGTTTGCACTTGGCTTCCGCTTGCTCCCGGCGAAGAGACTCGAGGCGTTCGGCGCCTTCCCGGATGCTCCTCCTCCACTTTGTGCGGTCTTGAGCCAGGGATTCCCAGGTGTCGGTGGGGATATTGCACTTTTTCAAGGAGGCTTTGAGGGTGTCCTTGAAGCGTTTCCTCTGCCCACCTGGGGCTCTCTTGCCGTGTCGGAGCTCCGAGTAGAGCGCTTGTTTTGGGAGTCTCGTATCGGGAATGCGGACGAAATGCGGACGATGTGACCCGTCCATCGGAGCTGATGGAGCGTGGTCAAAACTTCGATGCTGGGGATGTTGGCCTGAGCGAGAACACTGACATTGGTGCGCCTATCCTGCCAATGGCTGTGTTTGTGGGCAAACACAACAGCCCTATTAGCGCTCAGCAAGGTCCCACAAACAGCGACTAGATAAATGATCGGTTACTCTGTGTTGGTGGTGTTGGTTGAGGAATGATTGTTGACCAGTACACCATGAGAACCCACCCACCCTCCTCCCCCGTGCTCTTCGAATAATGCCATGGGATCTTTTATATCCACCATATATAACGGTTCAACATCGGAAAAATTGAGTACATAGGATTATGCAGCATTCCCTCAGTACTGCACTGACATGCCAGTCTAGAAAGTTGTACAGTAACTTGTTAAATGATTTTGAAATGAATAAGTCAACAAAACAACACCAGCCTTCCTTACCTCCTTGTGTTGCCTTTCCTCCCTCATTCTCACAGACCAAAGATATACAGGAAAATCTTTTTTTATCCGGCACCAACGGGACCAGCGTGGTACCGGTTGATCAAAAAGTCCGGATTTCAGAGAGGTATACTTACCAAGGTACGAGAGCCCCGTACACGGCCACAGGTCCAGGAGCCCGAGTTACACGGCACTTGTACAGGAGTCCCGGTTACACGGCCACAGATTCAGGAGTCCCTGTTGCACGGCCACAGGTGCAGGAACCCCGGTTACATGGCACTTGTGCAGGGACCCCGGTTACACAGCTACAGATCCAGGAGTCCCTGCTGCACGGCCACAGGTGCAGGAACCCCGGTTACATGGCCACAGATCCAGGAGTCCCTGCTGCACGGCCACAGGTGCAAGAACCCCGGTTACATGGCTACAGATCCAGGAGTCCCTGCTGCACGGCCACAGGTGCAGGAGCCCCGGTTACACGGCTACAGATCCAGGAGTCCCTGTTGCACGGCCACAGGTGCAGGAACCCCGGTTACACGGCCACTAATATATAGTAAAACTTACCTGAACCTACTCCTGAATTTTGCCGGTTAAGAGAGAGTTTCCTGTACAAGGGCACTCAGGATAGAGCTGGCTGTTATGTGTATCTCTGTTACTGTGGCAAGCAACAGAGAAAACCGAGGGGAATATTGACAAGGATCTTATTGCATCAGTTATAATGCAGAACTATAAATGGCATCCTTAAATTGCATCAATGAAACCTGCTATGCCTTTTGTTCCTTTCATTGCAGACCTCTACTAACATGCAAGACAACTAGACTCTGAATTGCAAAAAGAAAATACTGCAGATGCTGGAAATCTGAAATAAAAACAGAAAATGCTGGAGATACTCAGCAGGTCAGGCAGCATCTGTGAAGAGAGAAACCGAGTTAACGTTTCAGGTCAATGATCTTTCGTCAGACGAAAGGTCATCGACCTGAAACGTTAACTCTGTTTAACTCTTCACAGATGCTGCCTGACCTGCTGAGCATCTCCAGCATTTTCTGTAGACTCTGAATTGTTTTGCTTTGTCCTCTAGTCTTCTGCAGGCACTAACTCATCTTGGGGTGCAGTTCCAAGGGCGCTCCGCCATCCAGTGTCTCGGGCAGGTTGCCACTGCTCCTGTCCTGCACTTGCTTACTTTTCAGCACCAATTATTGACCTTTTTTCTGTTCTTTCTCCCTCCCTGACCCAGGGGCATTGAGGGTAACTCTAATAATCCTCCTGACACTTGGCTAGGATCAGTTACCTCAAGTTTCACTGGGAAACAAACCTGGGCTGTCGGGCTGATTTCTACAGTGTCCAGTCCATTTAGCCACTGTGTAGTTTGCTTACCTGCTGAGCCTTAAAGTAGCTCTCATTGTGATATATTTGGCCCAGAACTTCGGGTCTCCACGGGTGAGTACGCACGGGGTACTCACCCGTACGCCCAATGGAAGTGCCAGTTTCTTGCATGCACTGCGCATACGCGGGAAACCGGCACTTCCGTTCCCCTGAAAGCAGGGGTTCAGAGGTCGAACGTGTGCGCAGGAGAGGCAGCGCGTGCGCATCGAACTTACGTTTTTTTTGCAGGTTTTCCCGGAAAGGTAAATCTCCAGAGATTAGACATTTAAAAAGCAGTCGCAGGGCCTGCTTTTTACAAGGTAAGTGGTGAATTAATTAAAATTAAAACATTTTTTCCACTGGTTTATTATTTTTAAATACTTTAAAGAAAAGTAAGTTTATTTTTAGCCCCCTTAGAAAATAAAATTATTTTTTTCAAAAATGTAAATTATTGTTTAAAATAGTTATTTCATGTAATTTATAGTTTATTTTAAAAATGTGATGGTTTTTTAAAAATTTATTTGAAGATTTAGTGATGTTTTGGGGCTCGTAGTATTTCTAAGTTTGACAGCACTTCCTGTCAAACTTATGAATGAAGCATTCCCTGCTCCGATTGGCTCCCCATGGCCCACGTGATCACAGGGGACGCATCGAACTAACTGCGCCCCTGGGATACGCAAGCACTGTGCGCCGGCAGCTGGAACAGGCCCAGGATTGGAATTCCACGGGGGCCCACAGCTCAACAGCCGGCGCGCTAGGTAAGTGCAGGTCGGAGGCTTGCACCCGCGGGAAGCCCCCGACCCGAATTTCTGGGCCACTCTACTGAATACAGAATCAAAAGTGGTCTGAATTGGGCTACTTTTTGGTCAGTGTGTGAATTTTAACATTTCCAATGTTGTATTGAATCCTGAAGAAATTTTGAAGTGTTTCTCAATGATGTTTTATATCTTAATCAGCTCTAAGTTCTAATTAATGGCACTTAACCCTAGTTCAGTGGATAAACTGATTTGAACTGGTCTTTACTAGTCCAAAGTGGAATTTTGGACAGGATGCTCTTCACACCAAGCCAAGAGAGTTGATCCATTTCTTGACCACATAGTGTGACTGAAAGCTGTTCTGTTTTGTTTTTGCGAATATAAGAAAAAGTCATTCGAGCCCATTCCAGTTCATCCTTCTAGTATCCCAGCTCATTCAGCGATGTTTTAAACGACCCCAATATCTTTTACTCTGTCACCTTACCTGAGAGGATTTTTTTCTAATATCTATTTTCAATTTTCTTTTCACCAATTTAAATTTGTTACTTTGTCCTGACTTACCTTGAAGTAATTTTCTGCGTGCACTTTATCAGTATTATTTAATCAAATCAAATCAACTTTTATTGTCATTGTTAGTGCACAAGTGCAGTACAACGAAATGTAGGCTTGCGGCTCCCGAGAGTGTACATTTAGATTAAGACATTTAAACATTCAACATACATTTGGCTTGTAATACATTAACATAAACATAACCATAATAAAGTGCATTGGCAGATGTGCAGGCTTTAGAGTTTATTTGTGGAGTTCAGTAGGATGACAGCCCTGGCAAAGAAGCTGTTCCTAAATCTGGTCGTTCGGGTGCGAATGCATCTGTAGCGTCTCCCAGATGGCAGGAGGGCGAACAGACTGTGGCTGGGGTGGGGTAGGGTCTTTGATGATGGTCCGTGACCTCCATAAACAGCGTTTCTGGTATATGTGCTCTATGGTTGGTAGCCGGGTGCCGGTAATGCATTGGGCAGTTTTGACTACCCGCTGCAGGGCTTTCCGGTCATAGTAGCTACAGCTGCCATACCATACTGTGATACAGTTCGTCAGGATGCTCTCTATTGTGCAGCGGTAAAAGTTAGAGAGGATCAGGGGTGACAGGTTATATCCCTTCAGCCTCCTTAGGAAATATAGGCGCTGCTGGGCCTTCTTCACCAGAGAGGAGGTATTGAGGGACCAGGAGAGGTCTTCCGTGATGTGGACTCTGAGGAACTTAAAGCTGTGCACCCTTTCCACCACAGCCCCATTGATGTGGATGGGGGTGTGACATCAGTGAGGTTCCTCCTTAACCATCTCCTGAGACTGAAGAGCTTAAAATTCTCTAATCATTTCTGATAGTTTGGGATGATTCTGTGCGTGTATAGTGCTTTTCAGTCCATCCTCGATAATGAAAGGAGAATGCATGTGGCAACACATGTTGCATTTCAGTACCAAGATACAGAGCAATATATCTTTTGATATGACCCCCAGATGATGCTATGTTTAACTGGAAATTGCCCATTAAAGGTGCACTCCAGATCATATGGGACACAAGGTTCACTTACTGAGGTGACGGTTGACACTGAACTAGAGAGGATATCGAGCGATAGTTTTTTTTTAAAGTACTGAATAACTGGAAGGGACTCATTTAAACCGCGTGGTTCAGATTATATCCTAAACCAGTCGGCTGAATTACTGCCTTCTTCATACCTTCCAGCTATTTGTTGTTATTTACAACATATCCATTTTTAAGAGATGTCAAACTAAAATATTGGTTCTGCTCAGCTTCTGTTTAGTTTGTGAGGAACTCGATTCATTTGTATTGCTGAGATTTGAAAATAATTCCAAAATATTTAACTGCTTAATGCAAGCACAATAAAAAATATAATGGCTTGAAGGCATTCACCTTGTGAAATGTTAGTACGGCAACCTGCGGATAACAGAATGATATTAGCACTGCTGACATTATTCTACCTTTAGAGGTAATTAATAATGTCCTTGGGAGCCTAGCTGTGATCTCTACTCATTAAGGGAGCTATCAGATTCTGTATTTAATTTTCACAGCAGCATGCTCTACATCAACAACTCTGTGATTTTAAGTATTCTGACTCTCCTTTCGCAGTGTGATCACTACAGTATATTCTAGAATGTAGAGGTCACGCCCCTCTGCTGCAGTGTAGTGGTTTTAATTTATCTTCGGCCCACTTGTGTTTATATGAGCAGAAAGCCCTGCCCCAGTTGTTCACAGTTATAATTGGAATGGCATTGAATCTGAGATTCTTTTACCCTTTATCATCTGCAAGAGACTCTTCTCACAAAGAGCCATTCCGTTCAATTGAAGCTTTTAATTCTTAGCAGCAGTGAGGGTTAGCCTTTCAGTGTGAACTACAGGAAACTTTGTGCTATCCGGCACCGACGGGACCGAGCTGTTGCCGTTCCCTCAAAACTGCCGGACAAACCAGCGTTAATGTTGAAGCATACGGAGCTTTTCATCTCCGTATCTGACAACAAACACTGTTGCTTAGCAACAGCTTCTAAACAGTCGGCCCGTACCTTGGAAGCGTCTCTGTAGCTTAGCAACAGCTTCAGAGAGACTTTCCAGAGCCTGACTGTTAGAAAAAAAAGCCACGAGAAGAAGCAAAAAAAGCCACGAGAAGAAAAAAAACCTAACAAAACGGCTCCTGATTTTTGCCGGTGGCTCGAGCTTGCCGGACATTTAGCCTCCGGATAACACAAAGTTTCCTGTACTTGGTCCTAATTGTACTGATATGAAGGCATGGAACGAGTAAAGTCTTACTGGGCCATCAAACCTCTTTCTTCTGTAGTCCTTGTACCGTATGCCCCATTAAAACCATTTAATCCCCTAATAAGTACACTCTTCTATCCCAACATGTCCATAACTTTAGGGTTCTATTGCATGTTTGAGATATCTATTCCATAGGTTTTCAAACTGAGGTCTACAGATGTAATGAGCTCTGTAAAGGACTAGGGCTACCTGAGGTCATCAGATTCCTGTTTTATCATCACATTTTTGAGTTTTTCTGCATTTGTTGACTTACAAGGCCACATACTCCTTGGAAAATAAGAGTTTAAATGGGGTAGAAGAGAAAAGGGATCTTGGGGTACAGATGCACAAATCACTAGAAACAGTGACACAGGTTTCTAAGTGTATTAAGAATGCAAAAAGCACTGGGGTTCACTTCTAAAGGGATAGAATGGAATTGAAAAGCAGAGAAGTTATGTTAAACTTGTATCAAACCTTGGTTAGACCACACTTGAGAGTATTGTGCACAGTTCTGGTCTCCATATTAGAAAAAGGATATAGAGGCACTGGTGAAGAGTCAGAAAATATTTACAAGAATGATACCGGAACTGAGAGGCTATAACTATCGTGAAAGACTGAAAAGGCTGGGGCTCTTTTCTCTAGAAGAGAGAAGGCTGACCGGCTTGGGATCTTTAAGATTATGAAAGGGTTTGATGGAGTAGACACAGAGAAAATGTTTCCACTTGTTGGGGAGACCAAAACTAGAGGCAATAAATATAAGATAGTCACTATTAAATCCAATAGGGAATTCAGGAAAACCTTTTTTTCCCCAAAGAGTGATGAGAATGTGGAGCTCACTACCATATGGAGTGGTTGAGGCAAATAGCATAGATGTATTTCAGGGGAAGCCAGATAAACACTTGAGGGAGAAAGGAATAGTAGGTTATGCTAGAGTTAGATGAACTGGGGTGGGAGGAGGCTCATGTGGAGCATAAACATCGGCATGGACCAGTTGGGTGGAATGGCCTGTTTCTGTGTAGTAAATTCTGTGATTCACTGTTTTATACAGTATACTGTTCACTTACCTTTTTTATTTAAATAAACCATCTGTTGGTTTCTAGCCTGAGTCTTGGCCTGATTCAGTTGGCTTTTCAAAGAGAGGTGAATCATGTGGCAGTACGCAATGCATTCCCGGTAGCCAGTGTACCATGTAAGTGTTCTCTGTTGTGATCCCTGGGGCCCTCATCTATTGCTTACCTAGAAATTGGGCAGAATAAAGTATCCTCCAGATCACTGGGGATGCATGATCAGCCTACAGGCTGGTGACTCCGAACATGAGAAAATATCAAGCGTAAAAGCCCCCGAAACACGCCAGTTCCTGTGTGGGCATCATGCAATGAGAGGATCAGGTTTGATTGTGATGCCATCCATGCTCAAGGAGCTGCCAACACTCACGGTGTAGGTATATACAAGAAGAAAGGCCACTTGGGTGAGGACTGTAGGGTTGGTGTGCTTTTTGTCGGGGTGGGGAGGGGAACAATAGTGGATGTATAATCATAAATTATGAATCCAGTCTATTGCTACATAATTAATGCAGTTGAGATCGTGGCTAACTGGCAGATCATTCCTTCCCTATCCATGTTACTGTGCATCCTGCTGCCAGTGCTAGGCAACCTGCCAACTTGCTGCTTGGTCATTAACCAGTGTCAATTGACTGACATCTTGCCAACTGCTCTTGCCTTTCTGACTGCGCCTCATTTTACCATTCTTAACCAGTCTTGCTACTTAATGGGCATCTTGACAACTGATTTATCAGCTCCTCGGTACCATTATTGTGCAGGTCACCGGAAAAAACAAAATGATTCTGTAAATAGCACACAGCCACAGAGCGAAAAGCTGCATAGCATTGGAACAGAAGTAGGCCATTCAGCCCCTCGAGCCTACACCGCCATCCAGTTCAAGCATGGCTGATCTGTATCTTAACTCCATTTACCAGCCATGGTTCCACATCCCTTAATACCCTTGCCTAATAAACATATATCGATATCAGTCTTGAAATTTACAATTGACCTAACTTCAACAGCTTTTAGGGGAAGAGAGTTCCAGATTTCCACTGCTTCTGTAGCAGAGCGGTAGTGGAGCTATCAGCCAGTGTCGATGGCCATACTGTGAAGGCATGACTGAAAACAAAGAAGATGGTTTTCTGGGGCGAGTGCCTAGTTTTGTCATATACTAAATAAAACAGCATCTTAGCCCATGTTAGATAGAGCCCAGAATTGGTTTGGCTCCTCCACGGACCTCAGAGCTGTAAAATTGGGTAATAGAAGCATTACAGGCTAAGAGGAGAGCGACGCACAGTTGAAGGCTTGGTTAATCTACCTGACATCCAACAACAACAGGAGCCATCAACCAAGTGTGTACTCCCCTTAAGAATCTCAAGGGCCACTCTTGCCAAATGTGACGGGCGGGAAAGTGAGATTGAGGTCAAAGATCAGCCATTTAAGACTGAGATGAGGAGGAATTTCTTCACTCGGGGTTGTGAATCTTTGGAATTCTCTGCCCCAGAGGGCAGTGAATGCTGAGTCTTATATTCAAGGCTGAGATAGATAGAGTTTTGGACTGTAGGGGAATCAAGGGATAAGGAGATCGGGCGGGAAAGTGGAGTTGAGGTCGATGATCAGCCATGATCTTATTGAATGACGGACCAGGCTTGAAGGGCCGTATGGCCTACTCCTGCTCCTATTTCTTATGTTCTTATGATCTTATTGAATGGCGGAGCAGGCTCGAGGGGCCGTATGGCCGACCCCTGCTCCTAATTTTTATGTTCTTATGTAACAGTTGCTATATTTTAGCTCCTAGCCAATCCACTTCGAGGGTTCTACATCATTCCGTTTCCTTATTTCATTTGGTCCCTGTTTACATTTCTGTAACTCTTAATATATATTTTTCTGGACTTGATATTTGGACAGTGATGTGCTTATTGTGGAGTTGGAACCAAAACAATTAATTAAAATGTTTATCTTGAAGCTATTTTTTTAATTTACAGTAATCTTTTTAATATGCTCTGGAGAAGATGTCAAATTAACTAGTCAAAATATATGAGGATATTGCTCATCATAGAAGTTAATAGTTAATGATCAAGTCAGATCCTGAAGTAAGATGTCTTTTTTCTCACTCTTGAAGTTTTCTGTTTTGGGGTAGGTTGGAGCAATGGCTAATGGTTTGGTTCGTTTTATCTCCTGGACTATTAGGTTATATTAATGAGACCTATATCAGAGAGCAAGGGCTGGATTTTAATACTGGAGGCGTGTAGGAGGCGGGACTACAACTTTCGGGGTTGTAGTCCCGCCTCCATCGAGTTGTGGCCAACCCACGCGATTTTCACTTGATTGACCTTGTTGAGCCCGCCCAGTGGGCTCAGCAGGCCAATTAAGGGCCACCCGGCAACAGGTGACGTCACAGATTGACATTTCATCTGTCAAGAGCTTTTGACAGATGAAATATCAGCATTTGACAGCTCTTTGAAGCTGTCAAACACTGACAATATGTACACTAAGTTAATTCCTTCCTCTCAGGCTGATTTAGAGATCTCTCCAGAACAGAAAGCTGAAGCTGCAGATTTTGACAGCTCGCGGCCATTCTGCTTTTTGTGCCAGTGAGATGAGGGACTCCCGAGACCTGAAGGAAGGAAGGCTGTAAAGGTAAGTAAATGTAATTAAAACTTATTTAAACACTTTACACACACCAAACACACTTACCTCTGCACTCATGCACCCATCACTCACCTGAACACCGGACATCTCGCACCCTCCAAGCCCTTCAGCCCGACGGCCCGCCTCGCTAACTTGCCGTGGTTTGGAGCTGTCGGGAATCCCACACTTCAGAAATAAAAATAGTGATTAGGCTAAAAACTGCCTGTAAACTACCTGTTAACAGGCAGTTAATTGGCACTAATCCCCTTCCCGCCTCGGGGAGGCGGCTCCTGGGAAACGGGCATGGAGGCGGGTTGGGGGCGGGATGGGTTCGTGCCCCCCCCCCCGATTTCGCAATTTTAACCCCCCACACGCCTCCAATCCCACCTCCACAGCCCGATGAAAATCCTGCCCTAAATGTCACATTCCTGAACTTTTCCCTATTACAGCTGACAACAATAGCTTGCATTTATATGGCGCCTTATGTTCTAAAGCACGTCACAGTAACATAATCAGACAAAATATGGATACTGAGCCAAATATTGGGGTGGGGGGTGATTAAAAGCTTGGTCAAAAAGAAAGGAAGACTAGCATTTACACAGCACTTTTCAGGATCCCAGGACGTCCCAAAGTGCTTTAGAGCCAACCAAGAACTTTTTTGAAGTGTAGTCACTGTTGTAATGTAGGAAACGTGACAGCCAATTTGCACACAGCAAAGTCCCACAAACAGCAATGTGATAATGACCCGATAATCTGTTTTTGTGATATTGATTGAGGGATAAACATTGGCCAGGACACCGGGGATAACTCCCCATCTCTTCTTTGACTAGTGCTATGGGATCTTTCACGTTCCACACAAAGAGGGCAGACAGGGCCTCGGGTTTAACGTCTCATCCGAAAGACGGCAGTGCAGCACTCCCTCAGTGCCGCACTGGAGTGTCGGCTTAGATTATGTGCTCAAGCCTCTGGAGTAGGGCTTGAACCCACAACCTTCTGACTCAGTGGCGGGAGTGCTACCCACCGAGCCAAGGCTGACACCAAAGAATTGGGTTTTGAGGGTGAATGTTGAAGAAAGCGAGATACGTGGAGAGGCAGTGAGGTTTAGGGAGGGAGTGCTACAGCATAAGGTTTAGATGGCTGATGGCATGGGTTCCAATGGTGGGGCAAGGGGACTGGGGGATTCACAAGAAGCCAGAGTTGGAGGAACACAGTGTTCTCAAAGGGCTGGAGAAGGTTACAGAGATAGGGAGGGACAAGGCTGTGAACTTATTTAAACATGAGGATGAGAATTTTAAATTTGAGGTGTTCAGCAAGCACATGGGGTTATGGATGAGTGAGACTTGGTGCAGCGGAGTTTTGGATGAGCTGAAGTTGACGGAGAGTGAAGTAGGAGAGGCCGACCAGGGGAACATTGGAATAGTCGAGAATGCTGGAAATACTCAGCAGGTCAGGGAGCATCCGTGGAGAGAGAAACAGAGTTAACGTTTCAGGTCGATGACCCTTCGTCAGAACTGGAAATGGTGTTGCTATGGGAACCCATATGGGTCCTAGCTATGCCTGCCTTTTCGTGCAATATGTGAAACATTCTTTGTTCCAGTCCTACTCAGGTCCCCTCCCTCACCTCTTTTTCCGGTACATTGATGACTGTATCGGTGCCGTTTCCTGCTCTCGCCCTGAACTAGAAAATTTCATTCACTTTGCTTCTAATTTCCACCTTTCCCTCACCTTCACATGGTCCATCTCCAACTCTTCCCTTCCTTGACTTCTCTGTCACCATTGCTGGGGATAGGCTATCGACAAACATTCACTATAAGCCCACTGACTCCCACAGCTACCTGAACTATAATTCCTCCCACCCCGCTTCCTGTAAAGACTCTGTTCCATTCTCACAGTTTCTCTGTCTCCGTCGCATATGTTATGACGACGCCACCTTCCATACTAGTGCTTCTGATGTGTCTTCCTTTTATCTCAACCGAGGATTCCACTCTACCATGGTTGACATGGCCCTCGATGTTGTCCATTCCATTTCCCGCACTTCTGCTTTCACCCTTTCCCCTCCCTCCCAGAACCACGATAGGGTTCCCCTTGTCCTCACCTTTCACCCCACCAACCTCCTCGTTCAACGGATCATCCTCCGCCATTTCCGCCACCTCCAGCGTGATCCCACCACCAAACACATTTTCCCCTCACCTCCCCTTTCAGCATTCTGAAGGGACCGCTCCCTCCGAGACACCCTGGTCCACTCCTCAATCACCTCCAACAGCCTTCCCACGGAACCTTCCCGTGCAAGCGCAGGAGATGCAACACCTGCCCTTTTACCCCCTCCCCGCTGTCCAGGGTTCCCAAACACCCCTTCCAGGTGAAACAGCAATTTACTTTTACCTCTTGCAATTTAGTATACTGTATTCGCTGCTCACGAGATGCATCTCCTCTACAATAGGGAGACCAAACACAGATTGGGTGGCCACTTTGCGGAACACCTCCATTCAGTCTGTAAGGGTGTCCCCGAGCTTCCGGTCGTCTGTCACTTTAATTCTCCGCTCCACTCCCACTCTGACCTCTCAGTCCTTTGCCTCTTACACTGTTCCAACGAAGCTCAACGTAAGCTCGAGGAACAGCACCTCATCTTTCGATTAGGCACTTTACAGCCTTCCGGACTCAACATCGAGTTCAACAATTTCAGACCATAACCTCTGTCTCCCCATTGGTTCACATGGCAGTTGTTGATGATTCTGCCTTTCCCATTTACACCTCTTCTAGACTCATCTTTTGTTTCTTTACTTGTCCTATTACCATATCCTTTTGCTTTGTACTATCATATATTTTGTCATTTAATCTTTCCTGCCGATCACAGACCTTCCATTTTGTTCTTTCCTCCCCTCCCCCCTTTCCCTGCCTCTGCACCTGCTTAAAGTCTGTTACATCTCTAACTTTTTCCAGTTCTGACGAAAGGTCATCGAGCTGAAACGTTAACTCTTGTTTCTTTCTCCACAGATGCTGCCTGACCTGCTGAGTATTTCTAGCATTTTCTGTTTTTATTTCAGATTTCCAGCATCCGCAGTATTTTTGCTTTTGTATTGCAATAGTTGAGTCTGGAGATGACAACAGCATAGATGAACGATGCAGCAGCAGGCAGGCTGAGGCAGAAGCGGAGACAGGCGACGTTATCGAGGTGGTAGTCGGCACTCTGTGTGATGGCGAGGATATGGGGAATGCCAGCTCAGTTTGCAAACAGTCTGGTTCAACCTGAGACAGTGGCGGGGAAAGGGCAGTAAGGGGACAGAGTTTAAATCGGGGGCCAAAGACGATGGCTTCGATCTTGCCAATGTTCAATTCAGGTTAATTTATATTAGGTTTAGTTCGGCCCAAATGAACTCCAAACAACACAGAAGCCATCTGGGAGCGTTAATTGTGATCATTAGCTAGGTCAAACAAAGTGGCCAACAGAATTGTGTTTCTTGCGTATCATACCAGCTTGAGACAATGGGATTTGTTAGTACATTTTAGCTACATTCTCATCTGTTCTATTAGGATGGTTTCCATTTATTGAGCACAATAGGAGCCCTAACTGGCCAGACAATGTATTGCTGTGATCCCAGCTCCAAGAAGGGAGACGGTGGTAGTTTTGATTGGCAGCCCAGTGAGTCAGTCTTGGACACAGAGAACTGGGAGAGTGGCCGAGATTAAGCTTCTGGCTTCTTCTCTCTGGGCAGTTTTGAAACAATCAAAGTGACGGAAAACTCACTTTTTTCCCCCTAAAGTTAACATCAGTTAACTCAGCAAATACTGACTTGTGCAGTGAATCTATGGTTATGGTTATGTAATTTTTTTTAATGTTACAAGGAGAAATAGAAAATCCATGAAATTTCACATAAAGCTGTATTCTTTTCGGTCATACATAAACCAGTTTGGTTTACGATTGGTCTTGTCCCACTAGAGTGTTTATCGATCCACCTTCCAAAGGATGGGAGGAATACATGGGTGAGATCACAGAATCCAGTACTGTCTGCACAATGCAACCAGGTCCTTTTGATCTTTAGATTAGCTGGAATGGACTAGTGGACACACTGAAGCAAGTGTATTCTGAAATCCGCTCTGCAATGTAAACAGTGAGAGGGGGGGGAAATCCCAGAACACCAGTAGCCAGAACACATTGCACATCTCCTTCCAACGGAACTGGCTCTGCTATATAAACACAGTGATAAATACAATTAAGTTGTGTCATCTGGACCTGAAGCAAAATAAAGGGTTACATAGGTGCAATGTGTGGAACATATCCCGCCTACAAATCCCTGGTGACCATGAAACTACTGTTGTAAAAAAAACATCTGGTTCACTAATGTACTTTAGGGAAGGAAATCTGCTGTCCTTACCCGGTCTGGCCTATATGTAACTCCAGACCCACAGCAATGTGGTTGACTCTTAACTGCCCTCTGCGATTCAAGAAGGCGACTCACCACCACCTTTGCAAGGGCAATTAGGGACAGGCAATTAAATGCTGGCCTTGCCAGCGGCGTCCACATCCTGTGAATGAACGGAATGTACAGCACAGAAACAGCCCAACCGGCCCATGCCAGTGTTTATGCTCCACACGAGCCTCCTCCCACCCTACTTCATCTCACCAGCATACCTTTTTCTCTATGCTACTCTCTGTAGCATATCAAAGTCTTTGAAGCCACTCATTGCTCAATAATGTATTGGCACATTCCCAGGCCTATGGCCTGAACATCTAATCTAGTCTATCATGAGCGTTGCTATGGAAGTGGGAACAGGATGACCACAAGAGAGAGGAAAGAGGTGGGAAAGCTGAACCACATAGAGAAGAATGAGAGAAGTAAAGTTAACTCTCTGAATTTTAAGTTGTAGTGCTATTGGTAGAAGCATTCATCTCACTGCAAGCTTTCTCCAAACTGATCTCTTCAACAATGTGCAACGTGCACAAGAGGAATATTTGATTTCTGTGCTCGGGCACGCATGGTTAGAACAGTGCTCTTATTTATACTCCTGGCAGCTGAGGATTAGATTGGGCATGAATATTATCTTTGGATGTTCATTTTGCGCTCTCGCTGACTTGAAAGAGATTTCCAAGGTTGCACTAAAAATAGAGGCGCTGAGTATTTTAAAGAGTGGGTGTAAAATGGCAAGCAGGATTGAAACCGGCACAATTTCAGATCATAACCTCGGCCCCTATTATATATTTTTTATCCACACCTTTGGTTTGTGCCTTTTCCTTTTTCTCTCTCCCACATGGCAGCTGTCTCTCATTCTGCCAGCGCATTTCACACTTCATCTAGAGCCGTCTCTTTACCTGTCCTGTTACCATCTCGTCTCGTCTTGAATATCTCTTAATGTCTCTTCACCTCCCAGACCTTCCCTTTTGTTCTTTCATCCCCTCCCCCATTTCCCAGCCCCCAAACTGGCCTTTTAATCTGTTTCATTTCCTGCTTTTTTCTCAGTTCTGAAGAAGGGTTTCGACCTGAAACGTTAACTCTGTTTCTCTCTCCACGGATGTTGCCTGGCCTGCTGAGTTTTTCCCGCGTTTTCTGTTGTTATTTCGGATTTCCAGCATCCGCAGTATTTTGCTATCGTATTGAATCCGGCAGTATTGATGGTGACTTATTTTTGTTGACAGGATGAGGATCTTTTCCCTCAGGAAGGTGCGATGGACAAGACAGAAGCCCTGCAGATAGATCCTGACTCTCAGGCCTATGGAGCAGCCCCTGAGGTACGTTCACGAGCCTGCTCTGATTGTGGCTAATTTAGAATGGAGGAGCTTAAGTGGGCTTCTAGAGGAGTCCAATGCAAACTTAAACCCGATAATAGCGAGATACTGGATGGGTTTTTCAATTACGAGTCAGGAATCTAATGATAAGGTTACAGATGACACCATAAGCTGCAGGACTGAGCTTCGAGTGGTCTACGGCCACTATGACTGAAGGATGAATGATTGTGACGCCTGACTGCATATTCTTGAGAGAAGAATTCAGAGGGCAATTTGCTTTTCAAATGTACCTTCTCTTGGCCATTTATGTAGCAGTAATGAGAGCAGAGTGCAAACACTGAGAAATCCTGTGCAGTGACTTCAATTTTTATTTAATTCTACCAGTTACTTCATATTTTTAATGTGTAGCTATGAGGGGCAAGTTGGCTAAGGTAACTTGGGAAACTACATTAAAAGGTATGACGGTAGACAAGCAATGGCTAGCATTTAAAGAATTAATACATAATTTACAACAAATATACATTCCTTTAAAGCACAAAAACCCCACAGGAAAAGTGGTCCAACCGTGGCTAACAAGAGAAGTTAAAGATAGTATTAGATCAAAGGAAGAGGTTTATAATGTTGCCCAAAAGAGTGGTAAGCCTGAGGATTGGGAGGATTTTAGAATTTAGCAAAGGAAGATCAAGAAATTGATAAGGAAAGAGAAAAAAGAATATGAGAGTAAATTAGCAAGAGACATAAAAACTGATTTTAAACGTTTCTATAGGTATGTAAATAGGAAGAGATTAATGAAAGTAAATGTGGGCCCATTAGAGGCAGAGACAGGAGAAATTATAATGGGCAATAAGGAAATGGCGGAGACATTAAACAAATACTTTGTATCTGTCTTCACAGTAGAAGACACAAAAAAAATATTCTGGAAATAATGGGGAACCAAGGGTCTAGAGAGAATGAGGAACATAAAGAAATCAGTACAAGCAAAGACGGGAGAAATTCCTCTGGTTTGCGGCTCCCGTTAGCGCCTGCGGGGGGCGGTAATGGGGCCCTAAAGGGTTGCCGACCGGGCACAGCGAATTCACTGACCCCTGCGAACTTCCCTGGCGGATTTGTGCTGGCGCTAAGACTTATGGCCTCACTCTCTTGCGCCCCAAAAATCGTGACGTCATCCGGTGCGCAGCGCCCCGTTAGCACCCAGGAAGTGATATTGTCTCCCGCCACTTGCAGCATCGCCAGACTTCAACAACAGCAACTGCAGGAGGTGTTGTCACCTCAGCTGACCGCTTGGGGAGTGCTATTTAAAGGCAGTGGTGGTCAGGTAGGGCAAAAAGTATTCATGTCCCCATTCTGGTGCCTCCTGCTTTCTTTTGCCCCCCGCGATTGCTCAGCCCTGCGCTCTCTTAGAGTGCCGTTGCCCAACAGACACAGCCTGAAGATTCACTCAACGCAGCATTGGCCCTTCCCTTTAAGGTAAAGATGGCAGCGCTGCACGGAACATTGCTCTGCCAATACCGCCCCTCTCACTCCCTTTAGTGCACCAATGAAAGTGGTAGCGCTTGATTTAGCGCTCCACTTCCCTCTTGGAGCGCTAAAGCGAAAGTTCCCGGCAGCAGCAAATTTTTTTCACCCGCCGATACTTTTGCGCTCCCTGAAAAGTTATTGCCTCAAACGGGACGCTACACAATTCCTAGCCCATCGTACTGGAGAAATTAATGGGACTGAGTGGCAACAAATCCCCTGGACCTGATGACCTGCATCCTAGGGTTTTAAAAGAGGTCGCTGCAGAGACAGTGGATGCATTGGTATTAACCTTCCAGAATTCCCTAGATTCTAAAACAGTCCCCAAGGATTGGAAGGTAGCAAACATAACTCCACTGTTTAAGAAAGGAGGAAGAGAAAAAACAGGGACGTATCGGCCAGTTAGCCTGACGGTAGACAAGCAATGGCTAGCATTTAAAGAATTAATACATAATTTACAACAAATATACATTCCTTTAAAGCACTCTTTTGGGCAACATTATAAACCTCTTCCTTTGATCTAATACTATCTTTAACTTCTCTTGTTAGTCACGGTTGGACCACTTTTCCTGTGGGGTTTTTGTGCTTTAAAGGAATGTATATTTGTTGTAAATTATGTATTAATTCTTTAAATGCTAGCCATTGCTTGTCTACCATCATACCTTTTAATGTAGTTTCCCAAGTTACCTTAGCCAACTTGCCCCTCATAGCTACACATTAAAAATATGAAGTAACTGTAGAATTAAATAAAAATTGAAGTCACTGCACAGGATTTCTCAGTAGTAGGTAAAATGCTAGAATCTATTATTAGGGACATGGTAACAAGGCACCTAAAAAATCATAATATGATTAATGTAAGAAATCACACAACACCAGGTTATAGTCCAACAGCTTTATTTGAAATCACAAGCTTTCGGAGCGCTGCTCCTTCGTCAGGTGAAGTGGAGAGATGCATAAAAACACAGCTTATATAGTCAGAGAATAATGTCAGATGTTTACAGGTAATCTTTCTAACTGCCATTTATCACACCTGTGTGATAAATGGCAGCTAGAAAGATTACCTGAAAACATCTGACATTATTCTCTGACTATATAAGCTGTGTTTTTATGCATCTCTCCACTTCACCTGATGAAGGAGCAACGCTCCAAAAGCTTGTGATTTCAAATAAAGCTGTTGGACTATAACCTGGTGTTGTGTGATTTCTTACATTTGTCCACCCCAGTCCAACACCGGCATCTCCACACCATAATATGATTAGGCAGAGTCAACATGGTTTTATGAAAGGGAAATCATGTTTGACAAATCTGTTAGAGTTTTTTGAAGATCTAACTAGTAGGATGGATAAGGGGGAACCAGTGGATGTAATGTATTTGGATTTTCAAAAAGCACTCGCTAAGGTGACACACAAGAGCTTATTACACAAAATTATGACTCATGGTATTGGGGTAATAAATTAGCATGGATTGAGGATTGGTTAATGGACAGAAAACAGAGAGTAGGAATAAACAGGACTTTTTCAGGTTGGCAGGCTGTAACTAGCGGGGTACCACAAGGATCAGTGCTTGGGCCTCAGCTGTTTACAATCTATATTAATGACTTTGATGAAGGGACTGAGTGTAACGTATCCAAGTTTGCTGATGATACAAAGTTAGGTGGGAAAGTAAGCTGTGAGGAGGACACAAAGAGGCTGCAGAGAGATATAGACAGGTTGACTGAGTGGGCAAGAACATGGCAAATGGAATACAATGTGGGGAAGTGTAAAGTTATCCGCTTTGGTAGGAAAAACAAAAAAGCTGAATATTTTTTGAATGGTGAGAGACTGGGAAATGTTTGCACTCAGAGCGACCTGGGTGTCCTTGTACATGAATCACTGAAAGTTAACATGCAGGTAGAGCAAGCAATTAGGCAAGCAAATGGTATGTTAGCTTTTGTTACAAAGGGATTAGAATATAAGAGTAAAGGGGGTAAAAATTGGGTAGCGCCCGCTTTGGGGCTTTGACTCAGCGCATCCCGGTGCCCAGCTGGGCCACCAGAGATCGGGAGTGCTGGGCTCACGGAGAGCAGCCGGCACACCGCAGGGGCGCTTCACGGGGGCCGGGGACAGCAAAGGGGGCAGGTGCTGGCAGGCGGCCAGCAACAAAAATGGCCGCCCGCCACCTCCCCTTTAACTAGCGCCGCCCCGGCCGCAGGTAGGCCCCCCCTGACCCCGGCGGACATAGCGTCCGGCGGTAAGTCGGGGGCGCCACCCAATATTACAGCCGGGACACGAGCGGGGCGCTGCGCACGGCGATGATGTCATCTGAATTTCGTGGGAGGCGTTAGCGGCGCCGCGACCAGGCGTTAGTTGATTTGCGCCCTGTTAGCGCCATCTTAGGATGCTAATGGGAGGCGAAAATCAACCGAATTTAGCCCCCAAGAAATCTTACTACAATTATACAGGGCATTGGTGAGGCCACACCTGGAGTACTGTGTACAGTTCTGGTCTCCTTACCTAAGGAAAGACATACTTGCCTTGGAGAGAGTGCAACAAAGGTTCACTAGACTGGTTCCTGGGATGAGAGGATTACCCTACGAGGAGAGATTGAGTAGACTAGCCCTATATTCCTTCGAGTTTAGAAGAATGAGAGGTGATCTAGTTGAAACATATGAAATTCTTAAGGGACTTGACAGGGTTAATGCTGGGAAAATGTTTCCCCTGGCTGGGGAGTCTAGAACACGAGGTCACAATCACAGAATAAGGGGTCGGCCATTTAGGACTGAGATGAGCAGAAATGTCTTCACTTAGAGGGTTGTGAATCTTTGGAATTCTCTACCCCAGAGAGCTGTGGATGCTCAATTGTTGAGTATATTCAAGGCAGAGATCGATAGATTTTTGGGAACGAAGGGAATTAAGGGATATGGGGATAGTGTGGGAAGGTGGAGTTACATAGAAACATAGAAGATAGGAGCAGGAGTAGGCCATTCGGCCCCTTGAGCCCGCTCCGCCATTCAATGAGATCATGGCTGATCATCCAAATTCAGTACCCTGTCCCTGCTTTCTCCCCATATCCCTTGATCCCTTTAGCCTCAAGAAATATATCTAACTCCTTCTTGAATATATTTAATGAATTGGCCTCAACTGCCCTGTGTGGCAGAGAATTCCACAGGTTCACCACTCTCTGGGTGAAGAAATTCCTCCTCATCTCAGTCCTAAATGGCTTACCCCTTATCCTTAGACTGTGACTCCTGGTTCTGGGCTCCCCCGCCATTAGGGAACATCCTTCCTGCATCTAATCTGTCTAGTCTTGTTAGAATTTTATAAGTTTCAATGAGATCCCCTCTCATTCTTCTAAACTCTAGCGAATATAAGCCTAATCGACCCACTCTCTCCTCATTCGTCATTCCTCGGAAAAAGAGCTGTTTATTCCAACTCTTTGCTTCCTGTCTGCCAACCAGTTCTTTATCCAAGTCAGTACCTTGCCCCCAATCCCATGTGACTTATCTGAACGGCAATAGATTGGGAGAAGGGGAAGTGCAACGTGACCTGGGTGTTCTTGTGCACCAGTTGCTGAAGGTAAGCATGCAGGTGCAGCAGGCAGTTAAGAAGGCAAATGGTATGTTGGCCTTCGTAGTGAGAGGGTTCGAGTACAAGAACAAGGATGTCTTGCTGCAGTTGTACAGGGCCTTGGTGAGACCCTTGAGTATTGTGTGCAGTTTTGGTCGCCTTATCTGAGGAAGGATGTTCTTGCCATGGAGGGAGTGCAGCGAAGATTCACCAGACTGATACCTGGGATGGCAGGAATGACGTATGAGGAGAGATTGGGTCGATTAGGCTTATACTCGCTGGAGTTTAGAAGAATGAGAGGGGATCTCTTTGAAACTTATAAAATTCTAACAGGACTAGACAGATTAGATGCAGGAAGGATGTTCCTGATGGCGGGGGAGCCCAGAACCAGGGGTCACAGTTTAAGGATAAGGGGTAAGCCATTTAGGACTGAGATGAGGAGGAATTTCTTCACCCAGAGAGTGGTGAACCTGTGGAATTCTCTACCACAGAAGGTAGTGGAGGCCAATTCATTAAATATATTCAAGAAGGAGTTGGATATATTTCTTAAGGCTAAAGGGATCAAGGGATATGGGGAGAAGGCAGGGACCAGGTACTGAATTTGGATGATCAGCCATGATCTCATTGAATGGCGGAGCAGGCTCGAGGGGCCGAATGGCCTACTCCTGCTCCTATCTTCTATGTTTCTATAATCTGTCTTCCTGTTTTTGCCACCGAAGTGGATAACCTCGCATTTATCCACATTATACTGCGAGTTGAGGTATTAGATCAGCCATGATCTTGTTGAATGGCGGAGCAGGCTCGAAGGGCCAAATGGCCGACTCCTGCTCCTATTTCTTATGTTCTTATTAAATATGTGTTCCCCTGCTCTCTCTTAAAGGCTTGGGCACAACTCCATAGACAGAGACAGCCCTACAACCTATTGCCCAAAGGCCATTCTTTATGCGTGAGTCTGGATCGTGAGTACAGCCATGGTTAGTCGATAGGGTAAATGTGGAGAAACTGTTTCCACTTGTGGGTGAGTCCAGAACAAGGGAGCATAAATATAAGACAGCCACTAACAGATTCATTAGAGAATTTAGGAAGAATTGCTTTACACAGAGAGGGGTAAGAATGTGAACATTCCCTGCCACATGGAGTGGCTGGAGCAGGGAATATAGGGATAATGGGGACAGGTTAGGAGGAGGTAAATAGAGTGGGAGTAGGCTCGCATGGAGTATAAACATCGGCTTCGAACACTTGAGACAAGTGGCCTGTTTCCATGCTGTAGATTCTGTGTAATCCATGGAGGCTATACAGACCAGATGGTCCCAGGTTCAATTACCCAGCCTATGTTGAGTCAGCTGAACTCAGACGAGCGGCAACTGCGATTTGATAATTGACCTGGACACTCGAGATCAAAAAATCCATCAGGTTGTTAGTTCTGGTCGCTATCCAGTGGTACCTGCTGGGAAGTGTACCTGAGAAGATCCCAGTTGAGGTCATGGATCGGGCTCAGCGTTGATGCCAGCACTCAATGTCTGAGCTCTCACGTGAGGGGTGGTCACTCGGGTGAGGAACTGGAGGCACCAGTGGACCTATACTCCCAAGCGAGGAGGAGGGTCGGCCACTACCAAATTGCCGTCCGTCAGCTCAGCAGTGATGACGGGGCCGATTGTCCGGTTTCAGAGGTCTAGAACTCGCTAAGCGTTCGACCGTTCCTCCTCGGCTTCTCTCGCTGGGTTGAGAATGCCAACCGATGCCATGCAAGGCTGTGGCACTTGGATCCACCAGTGAGAGCTGGGTGAGTCGCTGGGACCATCCTTCTAGGTGCGGTTGTTTACCATGCAGAGGTTGCTGCCTTTAGGTCTCACCCCAGGGAGGAAAGAGAAGGGGAGGGAAAGTTTTATTGAATGCAAACTAATATTTTTCTCCGGTTCCACTCTGTCTCTCCGTAGGGCGAATACCAAGACTATGAGCCCGAAGCGTGAGTATCAACAGAATGGGCACACTGACCAAGAACTCTTTTTTTTCCCTTTTCTCTTTTTCCATGCGAAAGTACTTAAACTCATGTTACTAGTTGTAAAATTCTTTTTTTTTTTCAAGTATTTCTTTTTTTACAGTGTAATTTGAAGTCTTCCATCAGCTGTACTCAAGAGTGTTGTGGCTTAGGCCAGGCCCCATTCCAGTGATTCCCTCCCACTGAAATGAGGGCCTGGGAGCAGGACCCTCTCTGTTCTGCAGACATTGTGTTTGAGGTTCAACAGTACGAAACTGCCTATTTGTCTACTGCTTTCTCGTGTATGTAAAAATGAAAGACTTTTTGTGTGTGTGCGTGCGTGTGTGTAAGGTGTCTGTGTGTGTGTGTGTGTGTGTGTGTGTGTGTAACTTGGTGTTACATATTTACTGCTACGTTTTCTATGTATGACGGTTCTGTTTGCTGAGGACTCTGTTGTGTGTACAGTGTATGCAATGGTCAGCATGGAGCTATGCACATTACAAGTATCTACTGTGGCACTGAAAATCAGTTTGTGCTGGTGGTTTTGACGAGTGTATGTAAATATCTGGCGTTTCTGTGAAACCAATTAAAACTGAATATGCAAAACTCTCACGGCCGTGGAGTCTGTTTCACTAAGAATGTTTGCAGTCATGCATGTGGTGAGGCAGCGTGGTATGTGGGGATCCCAGTGCATTGTGCGGTCTGTGGTGAAGTTCCTATCTCAGCCGTGCTGCCATCAGGAAGAAGCCGAGGACACCAGACACTTCTCCAGAGGCGAGGACAGTAAGAGCCTATATATCATAGTGGCCGGTTTCATAGTGACGTTGGCAGAGCCTTGGGAGTATATTGCTCAGTTGCCCAGACATGGAAGGTATGCGGCACATGAAAACCTAAGAAAAGGGGAATTTAATACTTCAAATATGGTCCCTCCACTTAAAATACTGGAGTTAAATGGGATTTGTATTCAAACAGTGTTCCTTTAACCTTTCACCAGCAGATTCAGTCTATTAAAGCAGGCTACTAGTCTCGTAGTGTAGAACTATAATAGGAATATTTCACTACGTATAGCAACTGTGTCGATTGGGAACGTTTCATTTTAAAATAAAGTTGGGCTTCTAGCAGGTTGTGACATAAGAGTGGTAGCAAAACCCATTGCCTGGTCTATTGGTACATGTTTTGGAATATATCATAAACCATTCTCACCAGGCTAGGATGAGGCTGGAACACAATTGTTGTGCGGACCAAAGGCAACTTACACAGTTATGAAAATCTGCTCTAATTTCTCATTCAGAAATACATCGTGTGTCACTCTGCAAACACACTGCTTCACCATGCAAAGCCACTCTTTGCTCAACAAGGTTCTCGGGCACATTTCCAGGCCTACAGCCTGAACAGATCTAGCCTATTGTGAATAAAATTTAGAGATGTGCGATCCTAAAGAGGTTAAAAGCAGGAATCGAAAGCAATGTAAAAGTTCTTTTCAAAAGCAGTGGCTTAAATCAGAAAAGGGGTTGCAGAAAAATGCAGTTGGAGGTAAAAGATGACTTGAATGGGAGGCAAAGATGGGCTGAATTTGCCACTCGGAATTTTGTTCAATATTTGTCAAGGACATTTATTTTCCACCAGCAGATATTTTAGAGATTAATGCCTTACAGACATCCTCACATCATTCACATGTATCTTTCTGATTCTACTTCTGATATATGCTGAATTCTAGTGCTTAATTTTCTCCGATTGTAAAGAAATATATTAGTTGCTTTAATCTGTTAACAACCTAGACTGCGTGTAATATTAGGCGCTCCGAAAAGCATTGGGTAGCATATAGTGCGAAACCATGTTAAATTCCGTAAAGGGATTATTGTAACTGGGGCAATTGTTCATCCTCAGGCAGTACCTCTGCTAAAGGCAGATTACAGAAAAAGTATAGCCACCAGATTGAAGGGGGTCTCATTATGCAAACCACGTGTAAACTGTTGAAAGAGACGGTGATTCTGTGAACCAGAGCGACGACTTAAATTAAACCATTGCAAAAGGTACGGCTATGAGAATCAGAAAGAAAGAAAAACATTTATATAGCACCTTTCACAACCACCTGCGTCCCAAAGCACTTTACAGCCAATGAAGCACTTTTGAAGTGCAGTCACTGTTGTGATGTAGGAAACGCGGCAGCCAATTTGCGCACAGTAAGCTCCCACAGAAAGCAATGTGATAAATGACCAGATTATCTGTTTCGGTGATGTTGATTGAGGGATAAATATTAGCCAGGACACCGGGGTGAACTCCCTTACTCTTCTTCGAAATACTGTCGTGCCATGGGCTCTTTTACGTCCACCTGAGAGTACAGATGGGGCCTCGGTTTAGTGCTTCATTCGAAAGACGGCACCTCCGACAGTGCAGCACTCCCTCAGCACTGCACTGGAGTGTCAGCCTAGATTTTTATGCTCAAGTCTCTGGAGTGGGACTACGAACCCACAACTTTCTGACTCGGAGGCGAGGGTGCTACCAGCTGAGTGAGGGCTGACACGAGACCAGAACTACAGGCAGAAAACAAATCAAAACCAGGCTGCCTGAGAGGGAACAAAGGGCAAGCATGAGGCTGGCAAAAAAGAATACCAGTTCCATTGTGAGGTAGGCACTGCAAGAGGCAGGCAGAGATATGAGAACTGGAGGCTGAGAAGAGACAGGTGGTTAGAAATTTGTTATAGCCCAGGAATGGGTGGTGTCAGTAGAAAAGTTGGAGAATTAGCGCCAGGCGCAAATTCTTTAGACTGCACGCAGAATTCGTCCTCACTGCTCAATAAAATGATTGCAGTTTTAAATCGGGTCTTAAAACCCAAGCTCATTGGCATTAATGGTGGACCAATATCGGTTGCAGTCTAATTGCAACTCATCATTGCCACAGGTTTTTTCACTACTTAAAGGGGAGGTTCATTGATTCTGCAGCACCTCATTCTCAGCATTGCTGGCTGTGCAGCTGCCTCAGCAAGGAGAAGCAGAACAAGGAGAAGCAGCCGGAGGACTGAACCAGGTGTGCTCATGGCTGCCCCAGGGAGAGAGCCCGCAGATTCTCCAATGAAGCATTGGAGGCAATGGCCTAGAAATTCATTAAGGCGCTGCCAGCTTTGCGCCCAGTTAACGCCTAAAGAGTGATTTTGCGCCAGAAATGAGTTTGCGCAGATATTCAGCGCAGCGGTATTGGCGGCGGTAGCCGTTAGCGCTGCGCCGGCACCGATGACATCATCGGTGTGCGCAGTGCCCCGGTTCCGCCCCGAAACCGGCCCGATCCCCATATTTAGTTGCGGCCGCCTCCTCCGAAGCGGCCGCAAACAGCGACCAGAGAACGGGGCCGTCCTGCTGCCTTAGTGGGGCGCTTTAAAGCGGAAGGTGCGGCCGGCTGCTTTTTCGGCGGCCGCCTGCCCGCACCTCCTTCCCCGGCCTCCTCCACCGCCCCCCCCCCCCCCCGCGGCATTGCTGGCTGCTTTCCGCGAGCCCGGCACTTCTCCGTGGTGCCGGGCTCATTTGCCGGCACTATCCAGCGGCGATCTCCCCGTTGCAGGCAGCTCCCCCTTAAGAGAAGGAGGAGGCCTGCAGTACCGCAGCCTGCCGCTCCGCAGCGGCTGGCGCAGCAGCGCCAAGAGCGCTGATATTCAGTGTCAGCGCCCCAAGCAGAGGCGGGCACACCCTGGTATAGCGCCCGGTTCCAAATTGGGGCGCTAACAATGAATATCTGACGATCGCTATAGGCTTCCCGCCCAGCGCTAACTTTTGGGCGCTAGCCAGCTGGCGGGGCCATAGTGAATTTCTAGGCCTATGGTTTTTGCTGTGGAGAGACGGAGGGTGGTGCTCTACCTGACATGTAACAGGAGGCCCTCGCTACATGTCTTCCACACTATGTGGATGAAGGTAGCACAGCACCTCTTGGGCAGCACTGTGGTCCCCAGGGCCCAAACACAGTGCAGGAAGAAATTTAACGACCTCACTCGGGTGGTCAGGGTAAGTGAATGCTTCAACAAATGCTACATACCACCACCTGAACCATAATCTTCACACACTGCCCAAAGCACTTCACCCCCAGCACTCACCCACCAACAATCTCTACCTAGCAACACTCACACCCACATCTCTCAACTTGCACACAATGACAGCTATTCAACTATGGCAGGCACAAGGGTCATTAGTTATTAGAATTCATGTGACATGTTTACAGATAAATTTATTAATGGTCTTTGGAATATTTTGCGGTCTCATTTCACCTTTGCGCCCAGGAGGATGCTGTGATATGCCATGAGACAGGGATGGTATGATGGGGATGTGGTAAGCTATGAGGATTTGGGGTTTCATTCATGTGAATCGGAGTCAGATGAGCTGGCCACGGACAGCCCGACCAGAAGGCCGACTGTCTCGCTGCCTCCACCCTCCCTCCTGTTCCTCCTCATCCTCGTCATCCTCAACCTCCTCTGCTTCGTTCTCCTCCTGAGGTGGGCCCACAATCCCTGCTGCCAAGGGCTGCACCCTCATGATGGCCAAGTTGTGGAGCATAAGAAATAGGAGCAGGAGTCGGCCATTTGGCCCCTCGAGCCTGCTCTGCCATTCAATAAGACCATGGCTGATCATCTACCTCATCTCCACTTTCCTGCACTATCCCCATATCCCTTGAGTCCCTTAATATCCAAAAATCTATCAATCTCTGCCTTGACTATACTCGATGACTGAGCTTCCACAACCGTCTGGGGTAGAGAATTACAAAGCTTCACCCTTTGAGTGAAGAAATTTCTTCTTATCTCAGTCCTAAATGGCCGACCCCTTATTCTGATGTCAGGTTAACTGGTCTGTAGTTCCCCATTTTCTCTCTCCCTCCTTTCTTAAATAGTGGGGTTACATTTGCTACCTTCCAATGCATGGGAACAGTTCTAGAATCTATGGAATTTTGGAAAATGACAACCAATGTATCCACTATCTCTATCACCATCTCTTTTAAAATGCGAGGATGTACGCCATCAGGTCCAGGGGATTTATTGGCTTTCAGTCCCATTAACTTCCCCAGTACTATTTTTTTTACTAATTTCTTTCAGTTCCTTATTCTCGCTAGACCCTTGGTTCTCCATTATTTCCGGGAAGTTTTTTGCGTCTTCTTCCGTGAAGACAGACACAGAGGCCGCAAATTTAATTGAGGAGGCGGGATGGGGCGGGTCAGCTGGTTTCCGGGTTCCAGTCCCGCTCTCAGCTCCATCCGCTCTGCAGATGTGATTTTACCTTGATTGGCCTTGTTGCACCCGCCCTGCGGACTTACCGGCCAATCAACAGGAAGCGGGTCTGATGGCATCATTTGATGATGTCATCAGCCGGATTCCTTAAAGGGAACACGTCCACATGGAGTTTGACAGCATTGAGGTGCTGCAAACACTGACAATCACTGCACATAGGTGAACACTTGCACCTAGGCTCTCCAATGACTCCCTCCATATGCTTATGGAGGGAGTCACAGCATGCAGGGAGGTTCTCTTCCCTTCCCATGGGCAGAAGAGACCTCTCCAGGACACCAACTTAACTTGCACCTCCACACAACCCTTTGTATCTACTTTATCACTTCCCCATCTCACTACCCACTCCTCACACTCCCCCTCATCCTACTGCAAGCATACCAATTAACAACACACCAGGGTAGGCACTTGAGAGGTTTAGCCAATGTCCATGTGAAGTTACTGGTAATGTGTTGTCATACAGTGAAATATCTTTTAACAAAAAGTGCTCCTTATTGGACAGATCTGAGCGAACCTTAATAAGTGTCTTGCTGAGTTCCAGTGATTTTTCAGTCATAACTTTCCCCCCACTGCTATAGTGATGAGTGTGCATGGAATGGCTTGGATATTAAAGGAATGCTTCATGGTGCTGGTGTGGGATGTTGTAAACCTGGCGCTTTATGTAGCAGCCAGGGTTTACAGCATCAAGTGAAGAAAATCTGGCCATGGTGATGCCATCGCTGGCCTCCCGGGCAGCAATGTTGTCAGGGGATGATGCCCTGTGTCCAGTACAGCATCAGGTGATGGTGGCGAAGGTTGGTGATGTTGGTGTTGGGGCTGATCATGGAAGGATTCGGAGGACCAAGATCTGATTGTTTCATTGGCACTGCTGTTGCTGGAGTAGATGGCAGCTGCAGGTGAGATGACAGAAGTGATCTGTCACTGGTGAGAGAGGTTCTCCCAATGAGGTGGCACTGGCCATACAGATGGATCTAAAAACTTGCAAGCTAAAGAAATCTCTATATGTATTAAAAATGCAGTCACCATCATTTTCTGTGCTGTGAAACTCACCATCTGCAACATAGCATCCTTGACACCGCTTCTGCAGCTGTCAGCTTTTCACAAACATCAGAGCAGACTCGCAACACACCAGGTTGAGCTGACGTGTTCCCTAAACAGTGGGTAACCAGTGGGAGAGAAGGTAAAATTAGAAGTAAACCTCAAAATACTCTTAAACTGGCTATTAACAAACCATTTAAGTAACTGAATTGTATCCCCCGCCACTTGGTGTCGGGTCAGTTCTGCGCTAACAGACCCGACATCTGGGAGACTCGCGTGGAGGTGGGTTGACGGCGGGTTTCCTACCCGCTGTCAATCTTTGCAATTTTGACAGTGGACGTGCCTCCAAACCCACCCCCTCAGCGTGATTAAATCCGCGGCCAGAGTATTTGCTTAATTTCTCTGCCACTTCTTTATTCCCCATTATCATTTCTTCTGTCTCAGCCTGTAAGGGACCCACATTTACTTTCGCTAATCTTTCCCTTTTTACATACCTATAGAAGCTTTTACAGTCTGTTTTTGTGTCTCTCGCTAGTTTACTCTTGTATTCTATTTCCCTTTCTTTATCAATTTCTTGGTCCTCCTTTGCTGAATTCTAAAAATCCTCCCAATCCTCAGGCTGAATGCTCTTTTTGGCAACATTATAAGCTTCTTTCTTTGATCTAATACTATCTTTAATTTTTCTTGTTAGCCACGGTTGGACCACTCTTTCTGTGGGGATTTTGTGCCTTAAAGGAATATATGCAGCAGACCACCAAGAAATGGGACACCCGCTCTGGCGAGTATTTGAGGGCTCCTCCCGAGCGGTCAAGGCAGCAGAGCCGTTGCTTCAATAAGCTGATTGTCTGCTTGATGATGTTCCTGGTGGCAGCATAGCTCTTATTATATGAGTGCTGAGCAGGAGTGCTGGGGTTATGGACAGTAGTCATGAGTCATGTGGAGAGCAGATAGCCCTTGTCTGCGAGCAGCCACCCTTGAGCTTGGCATGGTGGCTGGAAGAGTGCTGGCACACCAGTCTGGCACAGGATGAAGGCATCATGGCTGCTGCCAGGATAATGTGCATTGACATTAAGGATTCGCTGTGTGTGGTCGCACACCAACTGCACATTAAGTGAGTGGTAGCCTTTGCAGTTACAGCAGATCTCAGGATTGTTATGCGGTGCCTGCAAAGCCACGTAGGTGCAGTCGATGAACCCCTGCACCATGGGGAAGCCCGCTATGCTGGCAAAGCCACATGCATGCGTTGGTGATCGGGAAGCCAATGTAGTCCCTTCTCCTGCTGTAGAGAGCTTCAGTGACCTCCCGGATGCAGCAATGGACAGCGAACTGTGAGATGTTAGCTATGTCTCCTGTTGCAGACTGGAAGGATCTGCTGGCGAAGAAATTGAGGGCCACAGTGATCTTGACTGTCACTGGGAGAGTCATAGTCACCCTGGTCTGAGGCTGGAGGTCCGGTTACAGGAGGTGGCAGGGTTCTGTGACGCTTGGTGAAGCAAAGCCTTCTAATACACTGCTCCTTGCTTAACTGAAGGTAGGAGAAGTGTTCTTGGAATACCCTCAGAGGGTAAGGCCTCCTGGTGAGAGCCCTGATGGCCCTCCTCCTCCCTCTGCACACATGTTCCCATATTTCTCGCTGCCTACACTGTAGATCCTGGAGGGCGAGGCGGCCAGTACAGCCCCCACTAATGTTACCAAGTGTAACAGTTTGAATCTTTGAAGAATAAATGTAGCTACTCTTTAGTTGCCAGAAGACTCCTGATACAAAAAGAATCTTGAAATTACTGGCCCAGAACTTGGTGTCGGGGGCTTGCCGCGCGTGCAAGCCCCCGATCTGCACTCACCCTGCGCGCTGACATCTGAAGCCCGGGCCTGCTTGCATTTCCTGTCACAGGCCCGGTTCAGATGTCAGCGCGCAGTGCTTACCTGATCCAGCGGCGTAGTTAGTGCGATGTGCCGGCTGGGATCAGGTGAGCACTGTACAACCAATCAGGGGAGGGGAAGGTTCATTCATGAGTTTGAGAGTAAGAACTGTCAAACTCATGAAAACTACGGGGGCCCAAAACACTATTTAAACTTTAAATAAAAATTGAAAAAACATCCCAATCATTAAATTAAGTATAAATAAGTTTAAAAAAATAATTTAAACAATTTTTTTTTGTTGAAAAAATAAATTTTTAATAAAAAGGGTCTAAAACTAAACTTACCTTATTGTAGATTCTTTAAAATAATAAACCTGTGGAAAAAAAATTCTAAATTACACTAAAACACCACTTACCTGTAAAAATAAATACTTACGTGTGCTTTTTACAAGCGTAAAGACCGGAGGCCTTTACACATGCGCAAATCCCCCAAAACGGAGGAAATCCAAGATGCACGCGCTGCCCCCTACAGCGCACGCGCTAGCCTCTTCACCTCTTGGGTTAGAGGAGAGGAAATGCCGGTTTTCAGCGCATGCGCTGTGCATGCTGAAAACCGGCATTTCCTCCGACCAGACGCGTGAGTACCCCTTCCGTACTCACGCGTTTGGGGAGGAATTACTGCCCCATTGTTGCAGTGGGTGAAACTAACAAACAACCACTGAAACTGCATGAACCTGACAGCTGCGAGTGACTACTCATGATTCTTTTAAATAACATCCTTGGATCCGGCTTCCTGGTGCTGCATGCCAACTCTCCCTGTTGGTTTTTACTCCAGGCGGTGAGGTAAGTGGCGAGAATCAGTTTTGCAAATTGGGCGGTCATTGAGCATTCCACACTCACTGATGTCACAGTCTACCTGCCGTTGACGTTCCCGGCGATACCTCTTACCGGCGGCACTACAGGGGGGCCGGATTTGGCATGCGGCGCTGGATTTGCCTCGCCCCAGCAATACTGGTCTAGCACCCCATTAGCACCATCTATTGGCACTAATGGGAGGCGATGAGGGGACCAATTTTTCCCCCAGGGTGTCTGTTGGCACCACTGTGTCAGCCAATGAGTAGGAGGCAGGGTGGGACTTATGGCAGGACTCACAGCAAACAGATATATTTTACAGCAAACAAAGTCTATTTAAGCAGTGCGCTACAGCAAACAGTCTACAGAGTCTAGTTAAAAAGAATCTCTATGAACTACAGCAAACAGAACTCATGGCCGAAACTGTAGCAACTTCTCCCGATAAAAGCAGGGTGATTTCTCTAGCAAAATGCAGCGAGTGGAGGATAGTTAGATACAAATTATGTGCGTAAAATCAACCCCAGTCACTTACAGCAGTGCGTGATTGACGGGGGAATTACCCAATCATCTCCATTCTGGCCAGGAATAATGGTATCACTATATGCAGAGAAGAGAAGCGGTGGTACATCAGGTTTCAACAACTGCAAATCGTTTACTGAGGTTCCAGAGGAACGGTATGCATCAAGTTTATTAAATCTAACCTCATTCTAAATTATTAGGATGGGGATAATGTTGAAAGTTTCTAAAGGTCATTTCAGTTGTTGGCGGGACAAAGTTATATGGGCAGAGAAGCTGGTACTGTCACTGAACACTAAAGCACTTGTTGCATTTTCCAGTGCAGATCCTTATTCGTGTATGAACTATGGTGCAGAGAATTGAGCAGAAATGAATTCCGAGGGAGTTGAACAGGGAGGCTAGCGAGAGAGACGAGTAGTTTGGTGACGACAAAGCATTTGAGGACCTTGGCGAGAAAGGGCAGGTTGGAGATGTTTTGAAAAATAAAGGGATCAAAGTGGGCTTTCGAGGATAGGGGATCTTGAAAGAGGTGTGGGTGATGGCAAAGAGTGCAAAGGTGGACTCAGTATCCACCCCCTCCAACACCGGTGCACTGTGGCTGCAGTTTGTACAATCTACAGGATGCGCTGCAGCAACTCACCAAGGTTACTCTGACAGGACCTCCCTTCCCTGAGGCCAATACTGCTGAGAAGGACAAGGGCAGCAACATCACAGGGAACACCGTTCTGACTTGGGACCTAACATCACTTTTCTTCCATTGTCGCTGGAATTCCCCATCTAGCAATATGGTGGGAGCACCATTAACCACAAGGACTTTAGAGGTTTACAGAGAAGGCCCATCAGCACCTTCTCATGACAAGTAGGGATGGGCAATAAATGCATTCTAGCCAGCAGTGCCCACGTCCTGAGAACAAAAAATACTTTGGTCACTCTGATCAAAGAAATGAAAGACATCTTCTGTAACTGACGGGCTCCTTGACCCTTCAGACACTGTCAATGACTTTATTCCCTCTCCCCCACTGCATATCCCCCACAGCCATCTCCACAGCATAGTGCTCTTAAGGTTGTTACATTACATCTCAAATATTTTCTCCTGCTGTGCTCATGTGTCTCATGTCTCTATCTGTAGCCCCTCCTATTCATCATTCACATACTATACCTTGCTGGCTTAATAGGTAAGCACAATGTCAGCTTCCAGATGTAGAATGGTACCAGGGATGAGGGACTTCAGTTATGCGGAGAGACTAGAGAAGCTGGGTTTGTTCTCCCTAGAGCAGAGAAGGTTAAGGGGAGATTTAATAGAGGCGTTCAAAATGATGAAGGATTTTGATAGAGTAAATAAGCAGAAACTGTTTCCACTGGCAGGGGTCAGCTGGTAACCAGAGGACACAGAATTAAGGTAGTTGGTAAAAGAACCAGAGGGGGGATGAGGAGAATTTTTTTATGCAGCAAGTTGTTATGATCTGGAATGCACTGCCTGAAAGAGTGCTGGAAGCGGATTCAATAGTAACTTTCAAAAGGGAATTGGATATATACTTGAAAAGGAAACTTTTACAGGGCTATGGGGAAAGAGCAGGGGAGTGGGACTAATTGGATCGCTCTTTCCAAGAGTCAGCACAGGCACGATGGGCCGAATGGCCACCTTCTGTGTTGTAAGATTCGATGTACCTCTTCACATTCAGCATTGTTACTGTTACTGTCATTTGCAACAGCATGTCTGACATCAAGTCCTGAGGGAATTTAAATCTCCTTCAGCTCGTTCATTACAAAAATGAAAGCCAATCACTTCGGCTTGAGCCAGCATCTAAGTGCCTTTACACCTGACTCTATCAACCTTCCCAGCTAACCATTGGCTGAGTCTGGTAGTGCGCAATCACAAAGTCCTATCCAATCTGAACTTTTAAACGCTCACCAATACTGCATTTGGCTACCTCTAGAATATTTCTCCTACCTCACCCCCACTCAGTGTCAAAAATCGAATTCCCACCTGCAGCATATTGAGGATTGATATCTCAAACGTTCTCCTTGCCTCCACCCCTCGGAAGCCTCAGCTAATCCACAGCACGTCTTCTTACCCCTGTTGTAATGTAGGAAACGCGGCAGCCAATCTCCGCACGGCGAGGTCCCACAAACAGCAATGTGATGATGACCAGATAATCTGTTTTTGTGATGTTGATTGAGGGATAAATATTGGCCCCAGGACACCGGGGATAACTCCCCCTGCTCTTCTTCGGAATAGTGGCTGTGGGATCTTTTACGTCCACCTGAAAGAGCAGACGGGGGCCTCGGTTTAACATAGTGCAACACTGGTGACCATCCATGGTTGTGTAGTTCTTTTGGCCAACCCTGTAGCTTGCCACCGACCTTCCATGTCTACCAGTCAATGAATTTGGATATGAAAATAATAAAAACCGTTGCAGCTTGTTTTGAAAAAATAAACAGAGATCAGTATAATTTTGCCATGGCTGGCCACTTCTCTGTGGACTGAACCTAAGCAGATTGTGTGCCTAGCAGTATAACTTATCCCACGTCATAAAAGAAACATAATGGGATTGTCACGCACAAGCTCGCTCAGAAGAGATTGCAGTTGGATTTTCATTCACTTAAATGTCAAACATTTTCCCAGAAGTATGTTAAGAATATATTTCAAAATTTATTATTTCTGTGTCTCTTTTTTGTGTATTTACACTGCCTGCAAAGACTGTTTCCTCGGGTGTTGAAATGCCCAGTGAGCCTATCGAATGTTTCATAGTTACTCTTCTTTTCCCCTTCATGAATGGCTGATAAGAGTGTTCCTCCAGAGCAGTGTTGAAACTCATCCATTGAGAACCGTTACACTCGAATACTTGCCAAGCCTGGAATCTGAATTCCAATCCGCAATTTCAAGAATTACCAACCAACGCTTCATCTCTCCCATTCAGCCCTGTAACCATTTACAGGAAACTCTTTCTTAACCGGCACCGACGTGGCGCTGGTTGATCAAAAAGTCCGGATTACAGAGAGGTATACTTACTAAGGTACAAGAACCCCGTACACGGCCACAGATCCAGGCGTCCCTGTTGCATGGCAACAGGTGCAGGAACCCCGGTTACACGGCCACAGATCCAGGGACCCCAGTTACACGGCCACAAATATGAAGTAAAACTTACCTGAACCTACTCCTGAATTTTGCTGGTTAAGAGAGACTTACGGTTAATTAGGTGCCGGTAAAAGAGAGTTTCCTGTATAGGAAACTTTGGTTTATCCGGAGGTTGTATGTCCGGAATACTCGATCTAACGGCAAAAATCAGGAGCCGTTTTCTATAAGTTTTTTTAGTTCTCATTCTTTTTTTTCCCCAGTCAGGCACTGCAAGGTCTGTAGCTATAGCAACAGCTTCAGCTAGAGATGCTTGCAGCTGCAGCCGACTCTTTAGAAGCTGTTGCTAAGCAACAGTGTTTGTTGTCAGATACGGAGATGAAAACCTCCGTATGTTTCAACATTAACTTTGTAAGAACATAAGAACATAAGAAATAGGAGCAGGAGTAGGCCAATCGGCCCCTCGAGCCTGCTCCGCCATTTAATAAGATCATGGCTGATCTGATCCTAACCGCCAATCTACTATCACAGAACCATCTCCTGAATCTAACAGAATTAGACACACGAAATAGGAGCATGATCAGGCTACACGGCCACTGGGCCCGCTCCGCTACCCACAGAGCCATGTCCGATCCGAACCTAGACTCATGTCCAAATTCCTGCCCGCTCCCCGTAACCCTTAATTCCCTTTACTTCTAGGAAACTGTCTATTTCTGTTTTAAATTTATGTAATGATGTAGCTTCTACAGTTTTTTGGGGCAGCATATTCCATGGACCTACCACCCTCTGAGTGAAGTAGTTCCTCCTCATCTCAGTTTTGAAAGAGCAGCCCCTTATTCTAAGACTATGCCCCCTAGTTCTAGTTTCACCCATCATCGGGAACATCCTCCCCACATCCACCCGATCCAACCCCTTCACAATCTTATATGTTTCAATAAGATCGCCTCTCATTCTTCTGAACTCCAATGAGTAGAGTCCCAATCTACTTAACCTCTCCTCATATGTCCATCCCCTCATCCCCGGGATTAACCGAGTGAACCTTCTTTGTACTGACTCGAGAGCAAGTATGTCTTTTCTTAAGTATGGACACCAAAACTGTATGCAGTATTCCAGGTGCGGTCTCACCAATACCTTGTACAACTGAAGCAATACCTCCCTATTTTTATATTCTATCCCCCTAGCAATGAAAGCCAACATTCCATTGGCCTTCTTAATCACTTGCTGCACCTGCATACTAACCTTTTGAGTTTCGTGCACCAGGACCCCCAGATGCCTTTGTACTTCAGTACTTTCCATTTTCTTGCCATTAAGATAATAACTTGCTCTACGATTTTTCCTGCCAAAGTGCATAACCTCACACTTTCCAGTATTGTATTCCATCTGCCAAATCTCTGCCCACTTACTTAGCCTGTCTATGTCCCCTTGCAGGTTTTTTATGTCCTCCTCACTCACTACTTTCCCTCCCATCTTAGTATCATCTGCAAAGTTTGATATTTTACACTCGGTCCCCTCCTCCAAATCGTTAATATAGATTGTAAAGAGTTGGGGACCCAGCACTGACCCCTGTGGAACACCACTAGTTACTGATTGCCAGTCTGAGAATGAACCATTTATCCCAACTCTCTGCCTTCTGTTAGATAGCCAATCCTCTATCCATGCCAGAATATTACCCCCAATCTCGTGATTTTTTATCTTAAGCAATAATCTTTTGTGTGGCACCTTGTCAAATGCCTTTTGGAAGTCTAAATACACTACGTCCACTGGTTCCCCTTTATCCACCCTATATGTTACTTCCTCAAAGAACTCCAGCAAATTTGTCAAACATGACTTCCCCTTCATAAAACCATGCTGACTTTGTCCTATTAAATTATGATTATCCAAATGTCCTGTTACTGCCTCCTTACTAATGGACTCCAAAATTTTACCTACCACAGATGTTAGGCTAACCGGTCTATAGTTTCCAGCCTTCTGTCTACTGCCCTTTTTAAATAAGGGTGTTACATTAGCAGTTTTCCAATCTGCCGGGACCATTGCCGAGTCCAGGGAGTTTGGGAAAATTATTACCAATGCATCCACAATCCCTACCGCCACTTCCCTCAACACCCTAGGATGTAAGCCATCAGGTCCAGGTGATTTATCCGCCTTGAGTCCCATTATTTTACCGAGTACCACTTCCTTAGTGATTTTGATCGTGTTTAGCTCCTCCCCCACTTTAGCCCCCTGTTTGTCCAGTGTTGGGATATTCTTAGTGTCTTCTACTGTAAAGACTGATAAAATATTCATTCAGTGTTTTTGCCATCTCCATATTTCCCACCATTAATTTCCCGGTCTCATCCTCTAAGGGACCAACATTTACTTTAGCCACCCTTTTTCTTTTTATGTAACTATAAAAACTCTTACTATCTGTTTTTATATTTTTTGCTAATTTACTTTCATAATCTATCTTCCCTTTCTTAATCAATCTTTTTGTTATTTTTTGCTGTCTTTTAAAGTTTTCCCAATCCTCTATCCTCCCACTAGATTTGGCTACCTTATATGCCCTTGTTTTTAGTCAAATACTATCCTTAATTTCTTTACTTAGCCACGGATGGCTGTCTTTTCTTTTACACCCTTTTCTTCTCAGTGGAATATATATTTTTTTGAAGTTGTAAAATAACTCCTTAAATGTACACCACTGATCATGTATCGTCTTACCCTTTAATCTATTTTCCCAATCCACTCTACTCAATTCCGCTCTCATACCTTCATAGTCTCCTTTATTCAAGCTTAGCACGCTTGTTTGAGATCCAACCTTCTCACCCTCTAATTGAATATGGAATTCAACCATGTTATGGTCACTCATTCCAAGGGGATCCTTTACTAGGACATTTTTAATTAATCCTGTCTCGTTACACAGTTTTGATAGATCGGCAACACGCCAGTCCCGTCGGTGCCGGATATCACAAAGTTTCCTGTATAATCAATTAACCATGGTGGTTTATTTATCGAAAAGCAAAATGCTGCCTATGATGGAAATCCGAAATAACAACAGAAAAAATGGGGGCAGAGGTTATTGTCTGAACTTGTTGAACTCAGTGTTGAGTCCGGAAGTGCCTAATCGAAAGACGAGGCGCTGTTCCTCAAGCTCCCGTTGAGCTTCATCAGAACAGTGTAGGAGGCCGAGGTCAGAGTGGGAGTGGTCCGAACAATTAAAATGGCAGGCGACCGGAAGCTTGGGGTCACGCTTGCAGTCCTCCATTCATTCTCTGGCTTATTTCTAAGCGGTTTCACATTCGCACTGGTGTTCTAAGTGACCTAGATCCTGTGCAGGTGAAGCTGCACTCCGGGGAGGTCATAGGGAGTTCGGACTGCCTGACATGAGTACACCAAAACGCTGAACCCAAGAGAATTAACTTGCCCCTTCCAGAGATTTTTAACCCTTTGTGAACTGTTTGGTTTTGTGCTGGTGTATTTTAAAGTTAGCCACTTAACCTGTTCAAGATCACCGAGAAGCAGCAGTAAGCTCCCTGTTGGATATGTGGGGAAAGGCGCTGCCTGGTGCAACACGGAGTCATGCACACCGGAATGGTCCCAGATTCCCTGCTCTGTGCTGAGTTGGTTGCAGGAATAGGGTGCTGCAGTTTGCCCTGACCGCCCCCTGGAGTAGGGAGGGAAAATGTAAGCCAAGTTTCCCATGCCTGATTGGTGTTCATTGATAGAAAGTAAGGATGTTGGACAAGGATAAGATTGGGCTCAGCTGTCTTGCCGTCCACAGTGCAATAACCTGTCAAAACCCACCCACAAAAGAAAAAGAGTAAGAACTTGTATTTATATTGCGGCTTTCACGACCTCAGGACCTCCCAAAATGCTTTACAGCCAATGAAGTACTTTAGAAGCGTACTGTTGTAATGGAGGTTAAACGTAGCAGCCAATTTGCGCACAGCAAGCTCTTTCGGATGAGACTTTAAACTGAGGCCCCGTCTGCCCTCTCAGGTGGACGTAAGAGATCCCATGGCACTATTTCAAAGAAGAGCAGGGGAGTTCTCCCTGGTGTCCTGGACCAATATTTATCCCTCAATCAATATCTAAATCAGATTATCTGGTCATTATCACATTGCTGTTTGTGGGAGCTTGCTGTGTGCAAATTGGCTGCCACATTTTCTACATTACAACAGTGACTACACTCCAAAAAGTACTTCATTGGCTGTAAAGCACTTTGGGATGTCCGGTGGTCGTGAAAGGTGATATGGAAATGCAAGTCTTTCTTTTCTTTTTGCTCCAATTAAATACCTCAGACACTATTTTCCCTTCAGCCAATTTCTCATCCGTTCCCAAGATTTACTTAAGTCACTGCCTCAGAAAGAATGAAGAGAACATTGAGGCAAAAGCCTGATCAAATAGACTAACAAATCTCTCATTATTCTGTCTGACACAAGGAGAGCCTGGAAGGAATTCACTTCAGAAAGGAAATGGCAACATCGGTCCCCTTGAGTAACACGCTACTGTTCAAACTCGAGTAATACGGCAATAAATGTTTGATCAACAACAAATTAATCCAGAAAACAGGTTGGGGCTGCTGAGTGACCCTGCAGAGCTGATCAATAAATGAATCAATTAATTAAGTGACAAAACTAGATGATGATTCACAAAGAATTATGAGCACAAGAATTAAATGGTGAAATTCCGTCTGCCAAAAATTCTTACTGAAAGTAAAGTCAGCGCGCAACACCATCTTGGACTCACAGCAATTTTTTTCCCCCACTAAAACTATGGGTGGACATTTATCCCTTAAATCTCAAAGGTAGAAAAATCACCACAAATTAGATGCCTAACCACACTACACTAGTACCATCCGAGCTCGTTCTAGCAATAGTCTATCACTTTGTAATTTAATTTTATCGTTGCAGTTCTGGCAATTGCTATGTCAATTTGTTTGCTAATTGGTTCTGTAGTTTGGTCCTTACAGCTCTTGTCATTGTGTTAGTCCATTAGTTGTGTTGTGTCAATCATTCTGAAGAGGTTAATGACATTCCTGTTGTGAATTGGCATCAGCTGTCTCTCTCACTGATCATTTACTGTTTAATAAAACCTGTTTTGGCAATTTAAAGCCTGATTCATGGTCAAGTGAAGTCTTTATGCTATCCCACTCCTAAAGTTCATGCAAAAGCACATGATATACCTCAACCAAAATACAGTGAAAATGTTTTCTGTTCAATCCCTGGGCACGACACATGTTACCGAGACAATTACCAGATAAAGATGCACTCCAGGTCATAGGGAGTGGGCCAAAACACTGAACCCAGGAAAAATATCTGAAGTAAAACCCCCAAAACGCACCACCCTGCTGCTTATTGCTTCATTCAGGCTTGAAACTGGAATTTCATTCTGACCCTGTGGTGTATCATGGAGATTAACCTATATTCTGGATTTCCTGGACAATTATGGATTTGGGCCGTTACACATGAACTTTTTCTGTGCCTTGTTCGTACCTTTTGCTTTTTCTCTTCTCTATTTTGGGGGGATTAAACTCTGCGTTCATCAAGGTGAGGGATGTCAGTGCCGGGGGAGGGAACACTTTTTTCTACTTGTCACAGCCAGAATCAGCTTCCAGCAGTTCAAATCAGGCAGAGTGCAGGATAGATTGTTGAATAGAGTTCTGATGACCCAGATTATTAACTCCAGGTGGATTCCCCGCTCGGGCCTGAGTTAAAATTACAGTCGGGTCTCAATGATGCCAACATGCAGATGTAAAGAAGAACCCTGTTGGCTCTGGGCGTGCCTGTCATAGAAACATAGAAACGTAGAAGATAGGAGCAGGAGTAGGCCATTCGGCCCCTCGAGCCTGCTCCGCCATTCAATGCGATCATGGCTGATCATCTAAATTCAGTACCCGGTCCCTGCTTTCTCCCCATACCCCTTGATCCCTTTAACCTTAAGAAATATATCCAACTCCTTTTTGAATATATTTAATGAACTGGCCTCCACCGCCTTCTGTGGTAGAGAGTTCCACAGGTTCACCACTCTCTGGGTGAAGAAATTCCTCCTCATTTCTGTCCTAAATGGCCTACCCTTTATCCTTAGACTGTGTCCCCTGGTTCTGGGCTCCCTGACCACCAGGAACATCCTTCCTGCATCTAGTCTGTCCAGTCCTGTTAGAATTTTATAAGTTTCAATGAGATCACCTCTCATTCTTCTAAACTCCAGCGAGTATAAGCCCAATCGACCCAATCTCTCCTCATACGTCATTCCTGCCATCCCAGGTATCAGCCTGGTGAATCTTCGCTGAACTCCTTCCATGGCAAGAACATCCTTCCTCAGATAAGGCGACCAAAACTGCACACAATACTCAAGATGTGGTCTCACCAAGGCCCTGTACAACTGCAGCAAGACATCCTTGTTCCTGTACTCAAACCCTCTCGCTACGAAGGCCAACATACCATTTGCCTTCTTAACCGCCTGCTGCACCTGCATGCTTACCTTCAGTGACTGGTGCACAAGGACACCCAGATCTTGTTGCACTTCCCCTTCTCCCAATCTATTGCCATTCAGATAATAATCTGCCTTCCTGTTTTTGCCATCAAAGTGGATAACCTCACATTTATCCACGTTATATTGCATCTGCCATGTGTCTGCCCAATCACCCAACATGTCCAAATCATCCTGGAGTTTCTCAACATCCTCCTCACAGCACACACGCCCACCCAGCTTTGTGTCATCTGCAAATTTGGAGATATTACATTTAGTTCCCTTGTCTAGATCATTAATATATATTGTGAATAGCTGGGGTCCAAGGACCGATCCCTGCAGTACCCCACTAGTCACTGCCTGCCACTCGGAAAAAGACCTTTGCTGCCTGGCTCAGGAGAGCAGGTTAAAATTGCAGACGTTGCGATCATGGCGGCTTTCAGACAGGTAAGAGCCAGCGAGATTTTAACTGCCCACCCGCCAGGTTTCTGCTGAGCGAGGAGAGTTAAAATCGCCCCCCATAGAGTGTCGGAATCTGAGAAAAACAGCAAGAAAATGCCAGAATTTAATGAAAAGCTCGGATTGTCCGCATCTAAAAGCACATGGCTGGTGAAATAGAACATCCTCTGCCCGCTGGGAAACAAGCTTGAGACTGGCAGACTCGCTGTGCATATGACTCTGGATTTGGACACGAGGTGAAGGAACAAACTATTCTGCCTTTAGCGGCAACGCAAATCAATGTGATCCACTCACACCCAGACGTCTCATTCCGTAACCAGCCTTCTGTGTGAAGAGACTTCTCCTGAGCCCTCTGCCTCACTCTCTTAGTGCTAATATTACATTGAAAACCCCTTAGCATTGTCTCCCCAACTAGAGGGAATAATCTTTCCCTATTCATTCCATCAAAAGCTTTCATAATTAAAAAAAAACCTCCTTGTCACTCTCTCTGCTCCAGTGGAAATAGTTCCAGTATCTCAAGTCTCCTCGTAATCATAGTATCTCGTCCCTTGTGTCGTCCTGGTGAATCTGTCCTGTAGAAACATAGAAGATAGGAGCAGGAGTAGGCCATTCGGCCCCTCGAGCCTGTTCCGCCATTTAATGAGATCATGGCTGATCATCCAATTTCAGTACCCTGTCCCTGCTTTCTCCCCATATCCCTTGATCCCTTTAGCCTCATGAAATATATCCAGCTCCTTCTTGAATATATTTAATGAATTGGCCTCAACTGCCTTGTGTGGTAGAGAATTCCACAGGTTCATCACTCTCTGGGTGAAGAAATTCCTCCTCATCTCAGTCCTAAATGGCTTACCCCTTATCCTTAGACTGTGACCCGTGGTTCTGGACTCCCCCGCCATCGGGAACATCCTTCCTGCATCTAGTCTGTCTAGTCCTGTTAGAATTTTATAAGTTTCAATGAGATCCCCTCTCATTCTTCTAAACTCTAGCAAATATAAGCCTAATCGACCCAATCTCTCTTCATACGTCATTCCTACCATCCCAGGTATCAATCTGGTGAATCTTCGCTGCACTCTCTACATGGCAAGAACATCCTTCCTCAGATAAGGTGACCAAAACTGCACACAATACTCAAGGTGTGGTCTCACCAAGGCCCTGTACAACTGCAGCAAGACATCCTTGTTCCTATACTCAAATCCTGTCGCGATGAAGGCCAACATACCATTTGCCTTCTTAACCGCCTGCTGCACCTGCATGCTTACCTTCAGCGACTGGTGCACAAGGACACCCAGGTCTCGCTGCACTTCCCCTTCTCCCAATCTATTGCCGTTCAGATAATAATCTGTCTTCCTGCTGTTGCCAGTGAAGTGGATAACCTCGCATTTATCCACATTATAGTGCATTTGCCATGCATCTGCCCAATCACCGAACCTGTCCAAATCATACTGGAGTTTCTCTGCATTCTCCAACTATAACTCTAATGTTCTTTCTATGGTGGGGGGCACAAAACTGCACCCAGTGCTCTAACTGTGGTCGAGCCAATGTTTTGTACAGAGTAATCATTATCTCTTTGCTCCTGTACTCAATACCTCTATTCATAAATACCCATCTTGTATGGCATCATTACCGACATAGGTTCAAACACATCATGGAGGACTGTAAATCAGTGCGCTTAGTAAACTGCATGTTGACAAATAGAACAGATCAATCAAAGCACTTAATTACAACCAGTTTTATTGAACGCAGACTCCCACGGTGACATGGTTGGGCGATGGAAGTAATTATTGATGTGTAATGGATCAAACCAAGGTAAGTCTTTAGCCACCAATTCTTGTTTGCTAATGATAATGCCTTTGGAAGGTGACCGAGGGGATTCAGCTAATGAAACTGCCACACAGCAACTCTCGTGCATATCAGTGATGATGCAAGTCGATAATTAAGGTCGATCAAATGAAAGTAATGGCAGCCAGACCGCCAATATAATTGTGAATGCACAAATTCACGTAAAGATAATACACAATAAAATAGTCATGAAACTTGTAATACATTCTGTAAATTGGTATTAAAAGAAGTTTTACAAGCTTTTATATAAACAAGGGCCATTATAGACCGGTAAGCCTGACATAGGTAGTGGGGAAACTGCTAGAGTCTATTATAAAAGATGGAGTAGCAGAGCACTTGGAAAGCAGTGACAGGATCGGACAAAGTCAACATGGATTTACAAAAGGTAAATCATGCTTGACTAATCTACTGGAATTTTTTGAGGATGTAACTGGTAAAATAGATAAGGGGGAACCAGTGGATGTGGTGTATTTGGACTTTCAGAAGGCTTTCGATAAGGTCCCACATAAGAGATTAGCGTGCAAAATTAAGGCACATGGGATTGGGGGCAAGGTATTGACTTGGATAGAGAACTGGTTGGCGGACAGAAAGCAAAGAGTTGGAATAAACGGGTCATTTTCCGAGTGGCAGGCAGTGACTAGTGGGGTACCGCAAGGATCGGTCCTAGGACCCCAGCTGTTCACAATATATATTAATGATCTGGACAAGGGAATTGGATGTAATATCTCCAAATTTGCAGATGACACAAAGCTGGGTGGGAGGGTAAACTGTGAGGAGGATGTCATGAAACTCCAGTACGATTTGGACAGGTTGGGTGATTGGGCAGAAATATGGCAAATGCACTATAATGTGGATAAATGTGAGGTTATCCACTTTGGTGGCAAAAACAGGAAGGCAGATTATTATTTGAATGGCAATAGATTGAGAGAAGTGGAAGTGCAAAGAGACCTGGGTGTCCTTGTGCACCAGTCGCTGAAGGTAAGCATGCAGGTGCAGCAGGCGGTTAAGAAGGCAAATGGTATGTTGGCCTTCGTGGCAAGAGGGTTGGAGCACAGGAACAAGGATGTCTTGCTACAGTTGTACAGGGCCTTGGTGAGACCGCACCTTGAGTATTGTGTGCAGTTTTGGTCACCTTACCTGAGGAAGGACGTTCTTGCCATGGAGGGAGTGCAGCGAAGATTCACCAGGCTGATACCTGGGATGGCAGGAATGACGTATGAGGAGAGATTGTGTCGATTGGGCTTATACTCACTGGAGTTTAGAAGATTGAGAGGGGATCTCATCGAAACCTATAAAATTCTGTCAGGTCTGGACAGACTAGATGCAGGAAGGATGTTTCTAATGGCTGGGGAGTCCAGAACCAGGGGTCATAGTCTAAGGATAAGGGGTAAGCCATTTAGGACTGAAATGAGAAGGAATTTCTTCACCCAGAGAGTGGTGAACCTGTGGAATTCTCTGCCACAGAGGGCGGTGGAGGCCAGTTCATTAAATATACTCTTGAGGCTAAAGGGATCAAGGGATATGGGGAGAAGGCAGGGACAGGGTACTGAAATTGGATGATCAGCCATGATCTCATTGAATGGCGGAGCAGGCTCGAAGGGCCGAATGGCCTACTCCTGCTCCTACCTTCTACGTTTCTATGTTCAACCTGGGTCAGGGCATTGTGGGGATTTTCCCTTCATTTTCTCTTTTAAACACATGATTAATATCTGGATGAATTTCTCCACATGAAGACAAACCAACACTTGTGATTGAGTTCCCAGGATAGGTCTGTAGAGGTAAAACCTAGTCAGTCAATAGTCTGTTGGTGCTGTGAGGTAGGGCTGTAAGCTATTGGATACTGTGAGGCAGGGCTGTAGGTGATTGGATGTTATTTTTTAATTAGTTCCTGGGATGTGGGCGTCGCTGGCAAGGCCAGCATTTATTGCCCATCCCTAATTGCCCTTGAGAAGGGGTGGTGGTGAGCTGCCTCCTTGAACCGCTGCAGTCCGTGTGGTGAAGATACTCCCACAGTGCTGTTAGGGAGGGAGTTCCAGGATTTTGACCCAGCAATGATGTAGGAACAATGATATATTTCCAAGTCAGGATGGTGTGTAACTTGGAGGGGAACCTGCAGGTGATGGTGTTCCCATGCGCCTGCTGCCCTTGTCCTTCTAGGTGGTTGAGTTTGCAGGTTTGGGAGGTGCTACCGAAGAAGCCTTGGCGAGTTGCTGCAGTGCATCTTGTAGATGGTGCACACTGCAGCCACAGTGCGCCGGTGGTGGAGGGAGTGAATGTTTAAGGTGGTGGCTGGGGTGCCAATCAAGCAGTCTGCTTTGTCCTGGATGGTGTCGAGCTTCTTGAGTATTGTTGGAGCTGCACTCATCCAGGCAAGTGGAGAGTATTTCATCACACTCCTGACTTGTGCCTTGTAGATGGTGGAAAGGCTTTGGAGAGTCAGGAGGTGAGACACTCGCCACAGAATACCCAGCCTCTGACCTGCTCCTATAGCCACAGTATTTATGTGGCTGGTCCAGTTAAGCTCCTGGTCAATGGTGACCCCCAGGATGTTGATGGTGGGGGATTCGGTGATGGTAATGTCGTTGAATGTCAAGGGACGGTAATTAGACTCTCGCTTGTTGTAGATAGTCATTGCCTGGCAATTGTGTGGCGCGAATGTTAATTGCCACTTACCAGCCCAAGCCTGAACGTCGTCCAGGTCTTGCAGCATTCAGAGATGGACTGCTTCATTATCTGAGGAGTTGCAAATAGGACTGAACACTGTGCAGTCATCAGCAAACATCCCCATTTCTGACCTTATGATTGATGGAAAGTCATTGATGAAGCAGCTGAAGATGGTTGGGCCTAGGACACTGCCCTGAGGAACCCCTGCAGAGCGATGTCCTGGGGCTGTGATGATTAATATCCAACAACCACAACCATCTTCCTTTGTGCTAGGTATGACTCCAACCAGTGGAAAGTTTTCCCCCTGATTACCTCTAACTTCAGTTTTACTAGAGCTCCTTGATGCCACACTCGGTCAAATGCTGCCTTGATATCAAGGACAGTCACTCTCACCTCACCTCTGGAATTCAGCTCTTTTGTTTGGACCAAGACTGTAATGAGGTCTGGAGCAGAGTGGTCCTGGTGAAACCAAAACTGAGCATCGGTGAGCAGGTTATTGGTCAGTAAGTGCCGCTTGATAGCACTGTTGACGACACCTTCCATCACTTTGCTGATGATTGAGAGTAGACTGATGGGGTGGTAATTGGCCGGATTGGATTTGTCCTGCTTTTTGTGGACAGGACATACCTGGGCAGTTTTCCACATTGTCGGGTAGATGCCCATGTTGTAGCTGTACTGGAACAGCTTGGCTAGAGGCGCGGCTAGTTCTGGAGCACAAGTCTTCAGCACGACAGCCTCCCAGGCCCAGATGTCAGGGCCCAGAGCCTTTGCTGTATCCAGTGCACTCAGCCGTTTCTTGATATCACGTGGAGTGAATTGAATTGGCTGAAGACTAGCCTCTGTGATGGTGGGGACCTCAGGAGGAGGCCAATATGGATCATCCACTCGGCACTTCTGGCTGAAGATGGTTGCAAATGCTTCAGCCTTGTCTTTTGCCCTCGCATGCTGGGCTCCGTCATCATTGAGGATGGGGATATTCCTGATGCCTCCAGTCCCATTAGTTGTTTAATGGTCCACCACCATTCATGACTGGATGTGGCAGGACTGCAGAATTTTGATCTGATCCATTGATTGTGGGATCGCTTAGCTCTGTCTATAGCATGTTGCTTCCACTGTTAAGCCTGCATGTCATCCTGTGTTGCCACTTCCCCAGGTTGGCACCTCATCTTTAGGTACGCCCTGGTGCCTGGGTTGGAGTATAAGAGTAAGGAAGTCTTGCTACAATTGTACAGGACCTTGGTGAGACCACACCTGGAGTACTGTGTGTCATGAATCAGTCATTCATGAAAGAAAGACATGAAATAATACTGAGCGGCCTACGGGTGGCGCTGTCCAGGGAGAGTATAAATGCACGGGCACGGGCCCAGCTTGCACAGGACATTCTTAACAGGAACTAGTGAAGGACACAACTAGACCTCCATGTTGTAAAACAGTTGATTAAAGCTTTGTTTAACGCTTAGACCAAGTGCCTAGTAGTTTTCTTACGTCACTGTGCACAGTTTTGGTCTCCTTATCTAAGGAAGGATATACTTGCCTTGGAGGTGGTGCAACGAAGGTTCACTAGATGATTCCTGGGATGAGAGGGCTGTCCTATGATGAGAGATTGTGTAGAATGGGCCTATACTCTCTGGAGTTTAACAGAATGAGAGGTGATCTCATTGATACATACAAGATTCTGAAGGGGATTGACAGGGTAGATTCTGAGAGGCTGTTTCCCCCTGGCTGGAGTGTCTAGAACTAGGGGGCCTAGTCTCAGGATAAGGGGTAAGAGGATGAGGAAGAATTTCTTCACTCAGAGGGTTGTGAATCTTTGGAATTCCATGCTCCAGAGGACTGTGCATGTTGAGTCGTTGAGTATATTCAAGGCTGAGATTGATAGATTTTTGGACTCTAGGGGAATGGGAAAGTGGAGTTGAGGTCGATGATCAGCCATGATCTTATTGTATGGCAGAGCAGGCTCAAGGGGCCGTATGGCCTACTCCTGCTCTTACTTCTTATGTTGTTATGCTCCTGGCATGCTCTTCTTCACTCCTCATTGAACCAGGGTTCGTCCCCTGGCTTGATGGTAATGGTAGAGTGAGGGATATGCCGGGCCATGAGTTTACAGATTGTGGTGGAATACAATTCTACTGCTGCTACTGATGCCCACAGCGCCTCATAGATGCCCAGTTTTGAGCTGCTAGATCTGTTCTGAATCTATCCCATTTAGCATGGTGGTAATGCCACACAACACGATGGAGGGTGTCCTCAGTGTGAAGTCAAGATTTCGTCTCCACAAGGACTATGCGGTGGTCACTGCTATCAATACTGTCATGGACCGATGCATCTGCGACAGGTAGATTGGTGAGGACGAGGTCAAGTAGGTTTTTCCCTCGTGTTGGTTTTCTCACCACCTGCCGCTGTCCTAGTCTGGCAGCTGTGTCCTTAGGACTCGGCCAGCTCGATCAATAGTGGTGCTACCAAGCCACTCTTGGTGATGGACATTGAAGTCTCCCACCCAGAGTACATTCTGTGCCCTTGCTACCCTCAGTGCTTCTTCCAAGTGATGTTCAACATGGAGCAGTACTGATTCATCAGCTGAGGGTAGGTGGTAATCAGCAGGAGGTTTCCTTGCCCATGCTTGACCCGAAGCCATGAGACTTCATGGGGTCCAGAGCTAATGTTGAGGACTCCTAGGGCCACTCCTTCCCAACTGTATACCACAGTATAACACTGTGCTGCCACCCCTGGTGGGTCTGTCCTGCCGATGGGACAGGACATACCAGGGCTGGTGATGGAGGAATCTGGGACATTGCCTAAAAGGTATGATCCTGTGAGTATGACAATGTCAGGCTGTTGCTTGACTAGTCTGTGGGACAGCTCTCCCAATTTTGGCACAAGTTCCCAGATGTTCCTGAGGAGGACTTTACAGGGCCGACTGGGCTGGGTGTGCCGTTGTCATGTCCGAAGTAAGTGCCAAGGTCGATACCGAGTGGTCTGTCCCGTTTTATTCTTATTATTGTTTTTCATAGCGGTTGTGTACAACTGAGTGGCTTGCTAGGCCATTTCAGAGGGCTTGATAAGAGTCAACCACATTGCTGTGGGTCTGGAGTCACATATAGGCCAGACCAGGTAAGGACAGCAGATTTCCTTCCCTAAAGGACATTCGTTAACCAGAAGGGTTTTTACGATAATCTGATAGTTTCATGGTCACCATTATTGGTACTAGCTTTTTGTTCCAGATTTATTTAACTACAGTAACTGAATTTAAATTCCCCAGCTGCACCCGTGGCGGAATTTGAACTCACGTCTCTGGATCATTAGTCCAGGCTTCTGGATTACTCGTCCAGTAAGCTAATCACTATGCTACCATTCCCGGTGTTCCCATTGTTGAGGTAGGGCTGTAAGCGATTGGGCGCTGTGAGGTAGGGCTGTAGGTGATTGGGCGCTGCGAGGTAGGGCTGTAGGTGATTGGATGCTGTGAGGTAGGGCTCTAGGTGATTGGGTGCTGTGAGGTAGGGCTGTAGGTGATTGGATGCTGTGAGGTAGGGCTGTAGGTGATTGGATGCTGTGAGGCAGGGCTGCAGGTGATTGGACGCTGTGAGGTAGGGCTGTAGGTGATTGGATGCTGTGAGGTAGGGCTGTAGATGATTGGATGCTGCGAGGTATGGCTGTAGGTGATTGGACGCTGCGAGGTAGGGCTGTAGGTGATTGGGCGCTGTGAGGTAGGGCTGTAGGTGATTGGACGCTGTGCGGTAGGGCTGTAGGTGATTGGGCGCTGCGAGGTAGGGCTGTAGGTGATTGGGCGCTGTGAGGTAGGGCTGTAGGTGATTGGACGCTGTGAGGTAGGGCGGTAGGTGATTGGGTGCTGTGAGGTAGGGCTGTAGGTGATTGGATGATGTGAGGTAGGGCTGTAGGTGATTGGACGCTGTGAGGTAGGGCTGTAGGTGATTGGATGCTGTGAGTTAGGGCTGTAGGTGATTGGGTGCTGTGAGGTAGGGCTGTAGGTGATTGGACGCTGTGAGGTAGGGCTGTAGGTGATTGGGCGCTGTGAGTTAGGGCTGTAGGTGATTGGATGCTGTGAAGTAGGGCTGTAGGTGATTAGGCGCTGTGAGGTAGGGCTGTAGGTGATTGGATGCTGTGAGGTAGGGCTGTAGGTGATTGGGCGCTGTGAGTTAGGGCTGTAGGTGATTGGATGCTGTGAGGTAGGGTGGTAGGCTATTGGATGCTGTGAGGTAGGGCTGTAGGTGATTGGATGCTGTGAGGTAGGGCTATAGGTGATTGGACGCTGTGAGGTAGGGCTGTAGGTGATTGGATGATGTGAGGTAGGGCTGTAGGTGATTGGACGCTGTGAGGTAGGGCTGTAGGTGATTGCATGCTGTGAGGTAGGGCTGTAGGTGATTGGGCGCTATGAGGTAGGGCTGTAGGTGATTGGAATCTGTGAGGTAGGGCTGTAGGTGATTGGATGCTGTGAGGTAGGGTTGTAGGTGATTGGACGCTGTGAGGTAGGGTTGTAGGTGATTGGATGCTGTGAGATAGGGCTGTAGGTGATTGGATGCTGTGAGGTAGGGCTTTAGGTGATTGGACGCTGTGAGGTAGGGTTGTAGGTGATTGGATGCTGTGAGGTAGGGGGATAGGCGATTGGATGCTGTGAGGTAGGGCTGTAGGTGATTGGACGCTGTGAGGTAGGGCTGTAGGTGATTGGATGCTGTGAGGTAGGGCGGTAGGTGATTGGACGCTGTGAGGTAGGGTTGTAGGTGATTGGACGCTGTGAGGTAGGGCTGTAGGTGATTGGATGCTGTGAGGTAGGGCTGTAGGTGATTGGACGCTGTGAGGTAGGGCTGTAGGTGATTGGACGCTGTGAGGTAGGGCTGTAGGTGATTGGATGCTGTGAGGTAGGGCAGTAGTGAAGGGATAATTACAAGTCCTAGCCCTTTTCGGGCTACCCCAGATCAGGCGTACTCCCCAGACGTTCACCTTCAACTAAAGTTAGAGATAGCCAAATTCTATAAGATATTTAATTGGGTCTAAAGGTCCAGACTATCTCGCCCTAAAGGAAAGGAATGACGTGAAGATATTACCATTCTCCAGATAGCACTTTTAATAAGTTTAACTAGGCTGTAACCTTCTGGATATTATGAGGGTCCGGAATACCCCCCAGAACTCTACAACTCTTCACCAAAGAATGTACAGAGATTTGAGTTTGCGAGTTTGATACAGAAATACTAATTTGAGACAATTCTAAAAATATATAAATTTATTAAAGAACTGACATGTAGTTAACAGCTGGTGAGTCCATCGCAACATTACAGTTCAAAAACAAATAGCTTACATTTCTTATTTCTCAGAGATCCTTATTTTCAAATCTTAACTTTGTTACATTTCTGCATTTCTTACTTATTTCTAAATCCAGAACATCCGCCAAAATCAAATACCTTGATTACCCGAGACTCAAAGTTAAAAACTTACAGCGCGTGCCTGTGAAGTTGAGAAATGCTTGCCCGTTCAGCGATTTCTGACTTTTTATCTGAAAAGCTCTATTTTTTATACTCTTTTTTTAGTGGTTTATTCTTTGAAGTTTCCTGCTGATGTAAGCTAATTGTCTTATTCATTCTCTCTGTTGAATTCTTACTGATCCTATTGTCAATTTAGCTGCTGCATGCATAATTATGTCTCTACCTTTAGGTGTTCAATAGTTATCATAAAAACAATATGACAGCAATGGTTTCTGTTTGATGCCATTTTTACAAAATTCTTTCATTCAATTCTTAATATTGGCTTAACTGGTTTTTAGCAGACGTTGTGACTCCGTGGTGTTCCAAGTTCAATACAAAAACAATGTAATTGCTTGGTGCATCTATTGAAGTCATATCTTCAAAGTGTTCTGCAGGTATCATATTTACAATATGTAAATCAAAACCAAGCTTTTACTTGTATTCTAGCTATCTCAATTGGTTGCATATTTAATCGTGTGTTTCCTGTCTTCCAAGTTTAACATAAAAACTATTTGACCAGCAGGTATTTCTTTTACTTGATGTCATCTTTTCAAAGGCACATGGTTTTTTAACATTCTGTTTCTGTTTCACCTGATAGTTTCTAACACTTTACTTGGGTCATTTCATTGTGTTGGTTCCAAACCGCAGACCTTTCGGAAGCGCCAAACTGCTATTTCAATAGGGCCTTTGTATTAGCATTAACAATCAATTCCCATTTCAAAGCTTGTGGTATTTACAACTTTGTTATCAACTGATCTTTATCTCAGAAGCCTGTATTTCTGTTTACAGCTTGTGTCTCTGAGGTTTTTTAGATTTTTAAACCCAGTTTCATGTATTAATAATGTCAGAAATCATAGGATGGTGTATTTTTCTGAAATATGGCTTATTCCATCACAGTAGGTGATTGGATTCTGTGAGGTAGGGCAGTAGGCTATTGGAATCTGTAAGGTAGGGCTGCAGGTGATTGGACGCTGTGAGGTAGGGTGTAGCCTGTTGGATGCCATGGTTGCCTTGTGATTGCTGTGCAATGGCTCTCGGGGCTTCCTCTGCTAAAGAAAATCACCGGTGGTTTCTGGGGGGTGTAGTCCTGCAGGTACACTGATGGGTAAATGGAAGTGTTCCAAGAAATTGAAGAAAAACTCATTATCTTTTTAATGCCCCTAGTGATTTTTCTCCCGCGTTGCTTGCAGCAGTGTCCAGGAGAATAAGGGCAGGGTTTTCATTGGGCCGTGGAGGCGGGATTGGAGGCGTGTGGGGGGTTAAAATCACGAAATCGGGGGGCACGAACCCATCCCGCCCCCAACCCGCCTCCATGCCAGTTTCAAAGGAGGCGGATACTTGACCTGTGCTGGGAGCCGCATCCCCGAGGCGGGAAGGGGATTAGTGCCAATTAACTGCCTGTTAACAGGCAGTTTTTAGCCTAATCCCTATTTTTATTCCTGAAGCGTGGGATTCCCGATGGCTCCAAACCACGCCAAGTTAGCGAGGCGGACCGTCGGGCTGAAGGGCTTGGCGGGTTCGAGATGTCTGGTGTTCAGGTGAGTGATGGGTGCATGAGTGCAAAGGTAAGTGTGTTTGGTGTGTGTAAAATGTTTAAAGAAGTTTTACTAACCTTTACTTACCTTTACAGCCTTCCTTCCTTCAAGTCTCGGGAGTCCCTCATCTCACCGGCACAGAAAGCAGAATGGTCGCGAGATGTCAAAAATTGCAGCATTCAGCTTTCTGTTCTGGAGAGATCTCTAAATCATCCTGAGAGGAAGGAATTAACTTAGAGTACAGATTGTCAGTGTTTGACTGCTTCAAAGAGCTGTCAAACGCTGATATTTCATCTGTCAAAAGCTCTTGACAGATGAAATGTCAATCTGTGACATCACCTGTTGCCGGGTGGCCCTTAATTGGCCTGCTGATCCCGTTGAGCGGGCTCAACAAGGTCAATCAAGTGAAAATTGAGTGGGTTGGCCACAACTCGATGGAGGCGGGACTACAACCCCAAAAGTTGTAGTCCTGCCTCCTACACGCCTCCAGTATCAAAATCCAGACCCAAATCTTCAAATCCTGGCGACTCCAGGGCAAGCCTGGAGGGTTGGCAACCCGAAATAACTCAAGCCGCAAAAATCACTGCTGCAGTAGTTTGCCCTCGCAGAACAGCTAACAAGAGGAAGGACAATTGAGCTGCACTTATCGATTTTTACACAGGTTTGGGAACATAATCTGACTGTCAAATTCACAGACAGCAGCGACTGATGCCAAGCCGTCTGCAGCATTGAGTAGTGACTGCTATTGAATTGCATCCAATTATCACTCGTTTCCTTTCCACCTCTTCTCGGTTACATTTTGTTCCTTCTCACCAGCAGCGTGAATTGCTTCTAAGAAAGTTAAAAATGATCTAAATTTACCAAATGCCAACATCCCCCTTTCTGGCTGAGGAGGAGTTTTAGTAGAGTCTGTCAATAGGTTCAATGCACTGTGATTGCACTGGAGAGGGGACAGAGGAGATTTACGAGGATGTTGCCAGTACTGGGGAATTTTAGCTATGAGGAAAGATTAGATAGGCCGGTGTTGTTTTCTATGTAACAGAGGAGGCTGAGGGGAGACTTAATTGAGGTGTATAAAATTATGAGGGGCCTGGATAGAGTGGATAGTAAGGACCTATTTCCCTTAGCAGAGAGGCCAATAACCAGGGGGCATAGCTTTAAAGTAATTGGTGGAAGGATTAGAGGGGAGTTGAGAACTTTTTTCACCCAGAGGGCGGTGGGGGCCTGGAACTCACTGCTTGAAAGGGTGGTAGAGGCAGAAACCCTCATCACATTTAAAAAGTGCTTGGATATGCACTTGAAGTGCCGTTACCTACAGGGCTACGGACCAAGAGCTGGAAATTTTTGCCGGCACAAACGCGATGGGCCGAATGGCCTCCTTCTGTGCTGTAAATTTCTATGATTCTATGATTCAAAAAGTGTGTTCATCTATTCGCTAGCAAAAGTGCCTTTTGAATGCCCCTTTATCCAGCACTCTTATATAAAGTGCTCGCAATCTTTGTCATCAGAGAGATCTTTGGGTAGGGATTTTGATGGCAAATCAAAGCAATTCTTATTGGCACCACTTGGGACTGGTTTCACCATCTTGAGTTTGGCCGTGGGCGGGCTCCCCCTCAGCCTACCTCTGGAGGCCAGTAATGCACCTTCGCCATTGCCAACTAGAGGAACAAAGTTGGAACTGTGACCTTGAAGTAACTGCAATACTTGTCCATCCGCAGCTTTTACTCTTCCCGCACATCCACCACCTGCCACCCCCACCCCATTCCTAGTTGATCACTCCCCCGGTACGGCCCCCATCTTCAATCCCTCAAGTCCAGGGAGCGCAGTTAAAGTTCAGACAATTCAACGTAGATATTTTTTGAAGATTCTTCTCGGTCATGAGTGGCACGTTCACTTTTTTTACATCTCATCTCTACCGCAGGGAATATTAATACATTTATCTCAATTTCAAGGCACAATACTAGGCTAGATTGTAATTCAAAATGACCCCTTTGTAAAATTCTGGGGCACGTTTGCGGTGAGCATTCTGCTGTGTGTGTGTGGATACACCATGCATTTTGGGAGAGACTACAGGACAGGCAGGGCAGCACCACTATAGAGTGACCTATATTGTGGGCATTTCCCTGAAGGAAGAGAGCTGTACTGCTGACTCCTGCAGGTTGATGTGGGTAGAACAGCATTGGGGCAAGTTGGGTTTTTTAGGGAGGTGAGGAGAGAGCTGTGTGAATCAGAGCACTCCTTCAGAGCTTTGAATAGTAGTCCATATCAGCTGAAATGGGGTGCAATTCGTGAATTCATGTGATTTGCCCCAACCCACTGCACTGATTTCTCGGCTCGGTGCTTTGCCACCACATGATCAGTGGTATTGTTGGGGGTTTTTCCTGCTCTCTTGCCCGTTCTGGCCTCCTGCCAGGCTTCGTGCAAGAATTACCCTTGAGTGGTTCGACCCACTCCCCCTACGGTTCTAGACCTTGGACTTAGATGCAGAGAACAGTAGTGCAGAGAAAAGAACTCAATAGACCAGGCTGAATAGCACGAAATGGATGCTTTTATTTTTAAACCGTTTGAAGCATTACAAAATACATGTCATAGGCACAGATTAAAGTAACTACAATCATGCACAAATTTATGAACTTGACTCTATGGAAATGGGGAACACACGGCACGTCGTAAAAGGGGAAACACATTACGATTTCCCTTAACTCCCTCCCCTATACCTAAACTAAGTTTCGACCTGGGGAACCTGGGATCATGCTCACCACTCTCGAAATCGCGAGAAAGGGGGTTCGCAGCCTTTTTGGCACCGCTTTCCGTCGTCACGTGGATTTGGAAACTTCTGGCGCAGTCGATATTCTCTCTCTCTCGAAGCGGTGGGGTAGACACAGCCTCGATGAGCGCTCGTTAAGGTTGAGATCCACTAAGTCGATTTGGGTTCATGGAGCAGACCCAGATGCAGGCTATGCACATGGGAGAATCTTGTGGCCTAGATCGCCAGTCCTCCAGAGGGTTTCTTCTCCGTCGGCCTGGGTCGTCGATGATCTCCCGACCCCAGTACCCGGGCCACCCTCGTCGTCTTCTCGTTGTGGCCGAGCCTTGTTTGGCTGAACACCGACCACGTTGTCCTTTTACTGAAACCGTCCGTCTTTAAAAAGACGAAAACGTTTTCATCGATTCTGCATCTGCCGAAGTGGAAGAGGCGCCGATCCTGGCCCCGTCCGAAGAAGTTGAAGTCGTCCAAGAAGAAGAAGCAGCCGCCGTCCAGTCAAGTGAAGTTGTTCAAGTAACCCGAAGTCCGAAGTAACTTAGATGGACTTTCAATCCATAGTTATACTCTTTTGGGACAGTCTTATCTCCCGCCAAATCATAGTCCTGTCTTTGTATTAATTTTGGCGGGCAGAAATCTCTGCAGGGGCGCTTTGTCTTGTAACGGAGCCGGTGATAACTTAAACTGGCCTTCCTGGCCGATAATGTCTTTTAATGTCTTCTGCATTGTCACCGCGGCTCGGTTCGCATATTGATCGGTCCGGAGATTTTCCTTGATGGCTGCTAAACGGTTTTTCCTTTGTACAATAAATGGGTATGAGTGATTTTGCATTGTCCGCCCATATCTTGATGGGCCCCATCCTGTACTTGTAATCCATTGAATATGTATGCTGTTCCTCTGAGTTTCGGTTCCCAGATACTGGCTTTCGCGGGCTCACTGTCTTCAATCCACAAGCCTGTCTGGCTTGCAGTAACAGAAATAAAATGGTTCAGAAACTGATCACGGGGCCTGGCGGCCATTTTGTATGCCCTTTTATCAAAGGTTTTTCTGTGCAAGCTTACTTTGGTCAATAAACAGTCTTATTTTATCCAGTTTTCTTGCGTGATTTTTGCTGAAAATTGCGAATCTTACAGTATCTAGTAACCTGGCCAGCAATTGGCACAAACGAGCACCCACTGTTAACCAGGATTGTGATTTGACCCCGAGTTCTGCTGCACAGAATATCTCCGCCCATACTGTACGGTACCACATGTGTCAGCCAGTGGCTCAGTGGGCAGCACCCTCGCCACTGAGTCACAAGGTTGTGCGTCCAAGTCCCACTCCAGAGACTTGAGCACAAAATCTAGGCTGACACTCCCAGTGCAGTGCTGAGGGAATGCCGCACTGTCGGAGGTGCTGTCTTTCGAATGAGATGTTAAAGATCCCATGGCATTATTTCGAAGAAGAGCTGGGGAATTCTCCCCGGTGTCCTGGCCAATATTTATCGCTCAAGAGGGTCCTTACTCAGTTTTAATTACGTGTCTGTTTTAAAGAGCGAGAAGCAAGAACTGTAAATGAGACTGCAGCATATTACAGCATTGCAATCACAGCCTAATAATAGGATTTTATTATATCCTGTCACCATGTTGTGCTGTCAGGAAAGAAATTAGGACCCTGAAATTATGGGATAGTTAACATGTTCATCCGAAGTTCTGTCCTCTGCTAATCTAATGGAGGTGTTAACCAATTTATTTTAAGCTCCAAGGCCCAGGTTATTCTGTTAAACTTGACTATAGTTCTGAATTTTTCCATCCGGACCCCAGTCTGATGCTGAATCCAATGTAAAATAGCTCACCATAGATTCAGAGTCACGTTTGTTATGAAAAATAAGTCCGTTGTTCTTTTACTGTGTGCTGTGAGTAATGATGATGTAAAGCTTGAAAACATACTTTTTGATTTTGTCGGCTTCGTAGAATCATAGAAACTTGCAGCACAGAAGGAGGCCATTCGGCCCGTCATGCCTGTGCCGGCTCTTTGAAGGAGCGGGTCATGCTTAATCCCACACCCCTGCTTTTTGTCCCTAACCCTGTAAATTCCTCATCCTCGAGTACCTGTCCAACTCCCTTTTCAAATTATTTATGGAATCAGCTTCCATCACCTTTTCAGTTGGAGCGTTCCAGATCCCAACTACTTTCTAAGTGAAAATATTCCTCCTCATCTTCCCTCTAGATCTTTTGCCACTGATTTTAAATCTATGACCTCTGGTTATTGACCCACTTGCCAGAGGGAATAGTTTTTGTCTCTCTACTCTATCACAGCCTCTTATCACCTTAGAAAACCTCTATTAGGTCACCTCTTAACCTTCTCTGTTCCAAGGAGAACAGTCCTAACGTTTCCGACCTCTCCTCATAACTGAAGTCCCTCATCCCTGGTAACATCCTGGTACACCTCCTCTGTAACCTTTATAATGCCTTTACATCTTTCCTGAAGCGTGGGGCCCAGAATTGTCCACAATACTCCAGCTGAGGCCTAACCAGTGATTTATAAAGTTTCAATTTCTGTTGAAAGCTGAGAGCATTACTGGGATGATTGTCGCATTTCTTGCTATAACCAGAAAATGCTGGAAACACAAAGCAGCGTCTGCAGGGAGAAACGGAAGGATTGGCTTTTGGGAACATAGGAACAGGCCATTCAAACCCTCAAGCCTGTTCCTCCATTCATAGAAACATAGAAACATAGAAGATAGGAGCAGGAGTAGGCCATTTGGCCCCTCGAGCCTGCTCCGCCATTCAATGAGTTCATGGCTAATCATCCAAATTCAGTACCCTGTCCCTGCTTTCTCCCCATACCCCTTGATCCCTTTAGCCTTAAGAAATATATCTAACTCCTTCTTGAATATATTTAATGAATTGGCCTCAACTGCCTTCTTTGGTAGAGAATTCCACAGGTTCACCACTCTCTGGGTGAAGATATTCCTCCTCATCTCTGTCCGAAATGGCTTACCCCTTATCCTTAGACTGTGACCCCTGGTTCTGGACTCCCCGACCATCGGGAACATCCTTCCTGCATCTAGTCTGTCTAGTCCTGTTAGAATTTTATAAGTTTCAATGAGATCCCCTCTCATTCTTCTAAACTCCAGCGAGTATAATCCCAATCGACCCAACCTCTCCTCATACGTCATTCCTGCCATCCCAGGTATCAGTCTGGTGAATCTTCAATTAGATCATGGCTGATCTGCACCTTAACTCCATCTACCCGCCTTGGTTCCATAACCCTTAATACCCTTGCCTAACGAAAATCTATCAATCTCTGTTTTAAAATCTTCAATTGGCCCCCAGCCTCAACAGCTTTTTGGGAGAGAGAGTTCTGATTTCCACTTCCCTTTGTGTGAAGAAGTGCTTCCCGGCATCACCCCTGAACGGCCTGGCTCTAATTTTAAGGTTTTGTCCCCTTGTTCTGAACTCCCCCCACCAGAGGAAATAGTTTCTCCCTATCCACTCTATCAACTCCTTCAATCGTCTTAAACACCGCGATTAGATCGCCCCTTAGTCTTCTATATTCAAGGGACTACAAGCCTAGTCTATGCAACCTGTCCTCATAGCTTAACCCTCTCAGCCCCGGTATCATTCTGGTGAATCTGCGCTGCACCCCCTCCAGGGCCAACACATTCTATCCTTCCTGAGGGGCGGTGCCCAGATCTGAACACAGTGCTCCAGATGGGGTCTCACCAGAGCTCTGTACAGCTGTAACGTAACTTCCACCCCCTTCTATTCCAGCCTCCTCGAGATAAAGGTCAACATTCCACTAAATGTTTTAATTATTTTGTGTAATTTGTTCTGATGAAGGGTTCTAGGTGCAAACCCTTCATCAGAACCCCAGTTAATAACCTGTCCTTTCTGCTCCCAGACACTGACTGCGCTGCTGTGGATTTCCAGCTGATGTAAGCCCCCAAAGTGTGGACTAAGTGATATACAAAGTCGACAACACTGGCTTGTTATAAGAAAGACAGACCCAATAATTGAAGTAAAAACGGTTTATTCAGGCCTGGGGAGCTGTGGCTCTTGCGTCCCAACACAAGGCTCCGACTCCACCGAATCTCTTGAGGTTCACACAGTTATACAAAAATTAAGGCCCTGCCCTAAAGGCGGGGATAAGCTTATTAACATATACAGAATTATAGTTAAATTGTAATTATAAAACCGTGACATTCCATTCTTCCAGTCGCTTACAAATCTCACATTTTGTTATCAGTTGGTCCTGTTACTTTCTCATGACCCGGGCCTCAACTTTATTACTTTATGATCGCCCATTTGCTGTTGTCAGATGGCTTGGTCTTTTTAAGTATTTCTCTAAGATAGTAGATCTTTCCAAAGTGGGCAATCCGCAGACTTTCTGTCTCTCTCTCTTGAATTATTTCTACAGAGCAAAAACACTTTAGTTAGTTAAAAGAATAGAACCCTGTTGAGCTTCACACTTAACAAACCCTTAAGTGCAAAGGTGTCGACTCGCGTGGCCGAACCCATATATCTCTCCCTCTTTCTAAGGGGTTGTTTTGACAGTTTTAATCTCTCAGCAGTTAACCCGTAGTCCTGTTTAAACCTTATCTGGGTTTATACAACTTTTACAGACTTCTATTGTTCAACTCAGAGCACGAATTAACCTATTCCCTCCATTTTGTATATTGGTGTTACAGATGAATCCTGTTTTGTTTTACCTTATTAAATCCAATTTTTAATATCTTACTTCACAGCATTTCCTGGTTTTATTTCAGATTCCCAGCATTCGCAATTTTGTTCTCTTTTTATTTATACAATGACTCCAACGCTTTGTTTATTTCGACTCTTCAACTTCCTCATTTTGGACCACAGCGGTGGGTGCAGTGGGTTTATTTTGTTTTTACTGCCCATCCCTAGTTTTCCGGAGGATCTTGCGCACGAGTACTCCCTCAATCTCCCTGATGGCAGCCTGAGTTAACAGTGGATGAGGGGATGTTTGATTAAAATCCTAAGCTGCCTTATTCCACGGTAAGGTAAAACATACAGAGCCACAGGCATGATCGCAGACACTTGGTTCAATCAGTGCAATTTATATTCATGTAATGATACAAAACAAAGAACACGCAACCCTACCCCAACTCTGGTGAGTTGGCTTATTTAACCTAAACAAGTCAACATCTTCATACGATAGCAAAATACTGCGGATGCTGGAAATCCGAAATAACAACAGAAAACGCTGGAAAAACTCAGCAGGCCAGGGCAGCATCCATGGAGAGAGAAACAGAGTTAACGATTCAGGCCGATGACCTTTCGTCAGAACTGGAAAAAAGCAGGAAAAGGAACAGATTGTGAAGCAGGTTTAGGGGCTGGGAAAAAGGGGAGGGGATGAAAGAACAAAAGGGAAGGTCAGTGATAGGATAGAAAGCAGGAGAGATTAAGAGACATTGAGAGACATTAAGAGATATTCAAGGTGAGAGGAGGTGGTAATGGGACAGGCTAAGGAACAAAGGGTGGCTCTAGATGAGGTGTGAATTGCGCTGGCAGAATGAAGGGCAGCTGCCATGTGGGAGGGAAAAAGAAAGGCCAAGACGAAAAACGTCTCCATACCTGTCCTACAGCCTCAGGCAAAACTTTTCTCCCTTTATGTTTTTTTATTTTGTCTCATTACATGAATATAAATTCAATTGATTGAACTAAGTGACTAGGATTATTTTAGGAACTAATCTAAATGACTCTAGAAGTTCTAGAAAAGAGAAGGCTGATGTGTGACCTAATAGATGTCTTTAGAATTATGAAGTGGTTCAATAGGATAGACGTACAGAAAGAAAGACTTGGTGTGTGGGCGGGGGGGGAATTCTGTCGCGCCCCCTTAGGGGTGCTACTTTTAGCGCCCCAAAAAAGTTAGCACCCCTGCGCCGTAAATTGAGTGGTAGCGCCCAAGCTGGAGGCCGGGCGCTACTGGAAGCGCTCCCCTTCCTTCCTGGGCGCTACCATTCAATATCGCAGCGCTACGCGCAACAGCGCTACGCGCAACAGCGCCACACTCATCAGCACGTAGCGCCGCGGTACTACAGGCCACCCTCCCCTGATTAAAGGGGAGGGGCCTAGCGCAGCCCACTGGGGAACAGGGAGCGGGGTGCCGGGAAAACAACCTGGCACTCAAGAGGAGTGCCGGGCTGACTGATCGTGGCCGGCACCCAGATGAAGAAGCGGGAGGGGGCAGGTGCTGGCAGGCGGCCCAAAGAAAATGGCCGCCTGGCACCTGCCCTTTAATTTGCGCCACCGCGGCTGTAAAAACGCCACCCTGACCCTGTTGGACATATCATCTGGCGGTAGGTCAGGGAGCGCGACCGAAGTTTGCAGCCAGGGCACAAGCAGGGCGCTGACGTCATCGCCGCAGGTGCAGCGCCGCGGGGTGCCACCGGCTACCGCTGCCACTAACCTCCCACTAAGTTTCACGGGAGGCATTAGCAGCGCCATGTCCAGGCGCTTGGAGATTTGCGCCCCGTTAGCATCCCCCCCCCAGGGGTGCTAATGGGAGACGCAAAGCAACCCAATTTTTCCCACTTGGATTTTATATATTGCCTTTCACGACCTCAGGATGCCCCAAAGCGCCTTACAACCAATGAAGTATATTCTTATATTTAGGTGTAGCCACTGTTGTAATGTAGGAAACGCAGCAGCCTATTTGCGCACAGCAAGGTCCCACTAACAGCAATGAGATCATGACCAGATAATCTCTTTTTAACAATGTTGGTTGAGGGATAAATATTGGCTAGGACACCGGGGAGAACTCCCCTGCTCTTCTTCAAAATAGTCCCATAGGATCTTTTACTGAGAGAGCAGATGGGGTTTCAGTTTAACGTCTTATCTGAAAGACAGCACCTCCGACAGTGCAGCACTCCCCCAGCACTGCACTGGAGTGTCAGCCTAGATTGTTGTGCTCACGTCACTAGTGGGACTTGAACCCACAACCTTCTGATACAGAAGTAAGTGGGCTACCAACTGAGCCATGGCTATTTCCATTTATGGAGGCGTCATAAATATAAGATTGTCACCAATAAGCCCAATAAGGAATTCAGGGAAAACTTCTTTACCCAGAGATTAGTGAGAATGTGGAACTCGCTACCACATGGAGTGGTTTAGGCAAATTTCAGAGATGTATTTAAGGGGAAGCTAGATAATTACATGAGTGAGAAAGGAATAAAAGGATATGTTGACCGAGTTAGATAAAGTAAGGTGGGAGGAGGCTCGTGTGGAGCATAAAGACCGGCATAGGCCGGTTGAGCCAAAACTCTATGTAACCTTAGGGCCTAGAAATTCAGTTTGCACAGTTTTGGGGCGCTAAAGTCGGGCGTTCGGTAAATTTAGCGCCCGCCGGAAACTGCAGGCAACCGCGCCGAAATTCAGTGGATTTGGCCAAAAGTTTTGGCGAGCGCTGAAACCGGCGTTGCAATGCTCGGTTCCGGCGCTAAACCGGCGCTGCGGCCTGATAACGCCGATGCCGGGCGCAGCGCAGGTGCGGTCATGTGTTGCTTGACAGCAGACACCCTGACGCCGGCCTGCCCTTAAAGGGGGAAGGGTCAACTTTGACTGCTGCCACGCCCTGCACACTGGAGCCCTGCTGCTAGGCCTCAACAGTGCTGGTGGGACAAAATAGCGCCAGAACAGATGGAGATGGCCCGTGAAAGAGCCCAGCGCTTCTCAGACCATGCACTGAGGGTGCTGATTGATGCTGTCCAGGAGAGAAGACCCATCTTGTGCCCGGACAATGGCAGAAAGGCTCCCAGGAGAGAGCTCAGGAAAGCCTGGAGGAGCATCGCACGCAGGGTCTCCTCAAACTCAGATGTGCCCAGGACTGCGGACCAGTGCCGCAAAAAGTTCAATGACCTCTGTCGGCTGGTGAAGGTGAGTACCCTTTCCACTGTCCTCCTCATCCTTGCATGTGAGCCTCACACTATGGGCAAAGGGACCTCAAAGGCATAATGGGCAGCCCTCCTCACGCAGCAATGCCACTGGCATGATCATCAGCAGCACTTTCTGCACTGACCACACTGGCCAGGCTATTCCACCATGGGAGGCAGTACACACAGCAACAGGGCACCACACTGTACTTAGAGTCCGTCCTTTCTCTTGCAGGCCAAGCTGGCAAGAAATGCGCGCAGCCGGCTGGAGACCGGTGGTGGACGGCCCCACTACCAGGCTCTAAGTGCTCTGGAGGAGAGCGTCGCTGGACTCCTGCGTCCCCGGGTGACTGGCCCTGTAGCCATCGGGGATGCGGACCCTGTGCTGGAAGCCACTGGTAAGGAGATGACCGCTTGCAGCTCTCTCGTTGCCCTAGTGCTTCCGATCTAAATCCTTTCCCACTGACGGACAAATGCGCATAATGCCACCGCTCAGGCGTCCCTCGCTGACGCCCTGTCCTCACTTTAAAGCTACTCTTGTGCCTTCCTGCTTTCAGCTGCTGAGGAGGAGGTGGTCCCTGAGGCGCCGGGTGCCAGGCCCTTGGAGGAGGAGGACGTCCAGGACGAGGAGGAAGCCGGGCCATCGGGCGAGCCCTCAGCCGTGCCAGGGGATGGCAATGAAGGGGGGACGTCTGGCATGCAGGAGAGCCAGGGGGAGGTGTTGCAGGGGAGGGCAGATCCTGCTTGCAGTGGGGTCCAGGCAGGCGGCAGGGGTCGGCCAGCTCGGCCGGCTTCTCCCCAGCTGCAGAGTCCTCTCTCCAGTCCGGAGAGTGCCTCGGCCAGGAGGTGCGCCTCCTGCAAGAGATCGCGGTGGCGTCTGACCGGCGCCACCATGAGTTCATGGGGGTTGTGCAGCAGATGCCGCACGCCATCGAGTCCCTGGCTCAGAGTGTGGCAGCATTCGGCCAATCACAGGCCAGGGGGGTGGAGCAACTGGCCGCAGCGCACGCCAGGGGGGTCGAACTACTCGCGGCACTGCAGGAGGAGAGTCGCCAGAGAGGTGGTTCCTTTGACACACTGTCACAGCAGCTGGAGGCACATACCCGGGCAGTGCGGTCACTGACTTCTGCCACACTCGCTTTGACGCAGAGACGTCGCACCCGCACCCGCCGCCCTGCTGCAACACAGCGGGCTGGCCTCCAGCACATAGCTGCGCCAGCTGAACTGCCAGGCCGGATGACTGCCACTGTGTCTGCTGAGCCTCGCGCGCCTGGCAGCAGCCAGCTTGCCCCCCTTGGAGCATCCGACACTGCCACTCCCCCAGCCAGGGTGCGAGGAGCTGCTGCTGCCACTGATGCTGGCCAGCCACAGCCGAAGCAGTCAGCAGCCGGCCCCTCCCGGGACGTGCGTCATGTTGGCCGACCCCCAAGGGCATCTGTCGCGATGCATGGGGGCCCTCATGAGCCTTCCCCCAGCCTTGAGGCCGCCACAGGGCCCACGTTGAGGCAGAGCAGCAGGCCGGGCAGGGGCCGGGGAAGGCTCTCTAAGGACTCGCCCTCTCGGCACAGCCGCTAGAGTGTGGTCTCTGCGGCATTGTATATATGGGGGGGATTGTGTTTTGGGGGCTGATTTTTGTGGATGGCCGAAATTGAAGGCATTTTTTGTTTTTATGGGGGTCTTTCTGTTGGCGAGGGGGGCCCTTTTTTTGTTACGGCCAATGTTGAAGGCCATGTGGATGGCCAACTTTTGTTAGTCCTCCCCAGGTTGGGGGAGTGACATATGTTTGTGACTGTTTTTTGGGTGTGTTCTGTGTTTTTGAGTTTCATGTGGGAAGGGGCCTCAGTTTGTTAAATAAAGGTTTTTATTTATTCAGCTTGTCCAGGTGTCATGTTTCAAGTGTTTGCTGCGTTAACCGGCTGACGGCTTCCGGAGCGGCTCCCTTCAGGTGCGCTCATTCCCACAGGCCATTCCCTCACAGCGGGCCTAGAAGTGTCGAGCAATAAGCCCCCGGCGTACGGCCCTTGGGCCTTCTGGCCCCCTCCTGGCCTGCTCCTCCTCCTCCTCCCCCTCCTCCTCCTGATGGTCCTCCTGCTCGTCCTCCTCAGGTGGTGGTGCAATGTCAGGTGGCAGTGCCTGCGTCCGGCAGATAGCCAGGTTGTGCAGCATGCAGCACACGACGACGAACTGGGACACTCTATCCGGCGAATACTGTAGAGAGCCGCCGGAGCGATCCAGGCAGCGGAAGCGTTGCTTGAGGACGCCTATGGTTTGCTCTATGACGTTCCTTGTTGCTTGATGGCTTTCGTTGTATGAGTCCTCCGCTGGGGTCCTGGGCGCGCGGAGCGGGGTCATGAGCCATGTGCACAAAGGGTAGCCCTTGTCCCCGATAAGCCATCCCCTTGGTGGAGGCTGTGCCTGGAACATGTCAGCCACAGTAGTCTGGCGCAGGATAAAAGCATCGTGGCTGCTTCCTGGGAAGCGGGCATTTACAGCTAGGATGCGCTGCCTGTGGTCACACACCAGCTGCACATTGAGGGAATGGTAGCCCTTGCGGTTGCGGTAAACCTCAGGATTATCTATAGGTACCCGCATAGCCACATGCGTGCAGTCAATGGCGCCCTGCACCATGGGGAAGCCCGCGATCCTGCCAAATCCCACTGCATGCTGCTGCTGCCTCTGTTGGGTCATGGGGAAGGAGATGAACTGGTGTCTCCTCGCGAACAGTGCATCGGTGACCTGCCGGATGCAGCGATGTACGGCGAACTGGGAGATTTTCGCGATGTCCCCAGCAGCGGCTTGGAACGAGCCGCTTGCATAAAAGCTGAGAGCCACCGTGACCTTCACTTCCACCGAGAGAGACGTCCTGGGCATGAGCTGTGGCTGCAAATCTGCGTGAAGCAGCTGGCAGATCTCTCCAACCACCTCCCTTCTGAAGCGCAGCCTCTTTACACAAAGTGCCGCAGACATGGTGACATAGGACACCTGCTGCCGGTATTGCCTGGGTGCGTAAGGCCTATGTTGGCGATGTCTGATGGCCCTTCTGTGTCTACGCATGGCTGCCCGTCTCTCACAGCGTCTGCGAGCCCTCCGCACATAATGCTGCAACTCAATGTTGGCCCCCCATGCAGCCCCCATAATCAAGGTCGCAACAGTGAAATCAGCAAGAGTCAAATGTCAAAGCACTGGCCAGAAGCCAGAAAGACCTCTCCTATCTTGTCCCAAATCTGGAATCTCTGTCCCTTGGTCTCTGTGTAGAAATCCAAAGCAGTGAAGTCATTGCAGCAAAATGGCTGGGCTTTATTGGTCAGTGGAGGTGCCCTTTAATTTGCGCTCCCCGAGGCCCACGGGGCCTCTGCAACGTTCCATTTTACAATTCCTAATAGCGCCACGCCCACATTGGGCGGGCGCCACTCAATTTCCGGGTTGGGGCGCTAAAACAGCGTTGCACGAGGATATGACGTCATAAGCTGCGCGCGCACCCGAGCGGGCGCTAACACTTTGCGCCGGCGCTAAATCTCAAATGAATTTGGGCGTCGGCGCAGATCGGTCTGAAGGCTTTATCGACGGAAATATAGCCCTTTTTTGGCGTTAGCGCCTGGCGCAGCCAACTGAATTTCTAGGCCTAGGATTTGAACCAAACTTTGCTTCATTCAGTGTTAACTCGGTCTGACTTTGGAGACATTGAAGGAGTGCACAATGAGATCCAGTCCAAATCACACTGGACTTACATTGTTACGTTCCTGGGTCCTTCTACAGTGCAATTTTATGCCATTGTACCCAAGAAGGCATCAGAGCCAGACTCAAGTAATCGTAAAAGTGGAACCATTCATTCATAAAATGAATGGATGGAAAATCATGGCAGGTGCGCTCCCGGTATCTGGATCCATCAAACAAAGCCCTGTGTAGGAGCACTAATGTTACATTGCCCAATAAAATATTCAGTAAAAAAATCACAAGGTGGGAATGGGAGCAGCTTAAAGCTTTCTCTCTGGAGGGAGTGAGGTAAGTGTGATCTGTTTTATGTGTTGGCTGTGGCAGAGACGCTGACTGTCAATGTGTTAGTGCAAGATATAGAACAATGTTTGTATAAGAGGATTAGTGAGCATTACGTCATTACTGCAGGTTTATCAGGAAACAATCTGCAGGTGATTAGAGGCCAATTTATGGCAAGTGGAGAAAGTGTTGATAAGGTGCTTGTAGCTCATTTAGTGGTTGGTGTATTCTCATTGGTTGACCATATCTGGGTTGCCAACTCTGGTTGGACGTATTCCCGGAGGTCTCATCACACGATCTCCTTCCTCCAACTGCCCCGCCCTCACGCTCCTGCCAGTAGTCGCCCGACACGCCCATCCTTGTCGCACACCGCCTTCCCACGCCAATTGGCAAGCAAACGGGCTCTTCATTATCCGATTGGATGACGCTTGACTGACAGTCAAACAGCCTTTTTATCCCGTCACCAAGATTTTTATAATTAATAAATGCTCAGGTTTTGTGTCTGGAAAATGCAAAAACATCACACAATCTTCTTTAATGTCCCTATGACTGATCGCCCTTGGTTCCTGGAGACTCCAGGATGACCCTGGAGGGTTTGAAACATAGAAACATAGAAGATAGGAGCAGGAGTAGGCCATTTGGCCTCTCGAGCCTGCTCCGCCATTTAATGCGATCATGGCTGATCATCCAAATTCAGTACCCTGTCCCTGCCTTCTCCCCATATCCATTGATCCCTTTAGCCTTAAGAAATATATCTAACTCCTTCTTGAATATATTTAATGAATTGGCCTCAACTGCCTTCTGTGGTAGAGAATTCCACAGGTTCACCACTCTCTGGGTGAAGAAATTCCTCCTCATCTCAGTCCTAAATGGCTTACCCCTTATCCTTAGGCTGTGACCCCTGGTTCTGGACTCCCCGACCATCGGGAACATCCTTCCTGCATCTAGTCTGTCTAGTCCTGTTAGAATTTTATAAGTTTCAATGAGATCCCCTCTCATTCTTCTAAACTCCAGCGAGTATAATCCCAATCGTAACCTTATCAGTGGAAGAGCTGCTCTTCTATCCTGATAACCCACGTCCAAAGTTTTTAAAGCCTGTCGGTGATGAAATGAAGATTAATCAAGGCTGGTTGCCTATAGATACAACTGATGGTTGGGGGGAGAGGAGAGCTTTCACTGTCACTGTTACAGTGTTTTCAGTGGCTTCGGTAAAAAGATAGCTCCTTCTTCTTAGGCATTTCCTCGGAACCGAGGATGACTTGCTTCCACATTAAAAATGAGTTCACAGGTGACCGATGAGTCCAATGCGGGACCTACAGTCTCTGTTACAGGTGGGGCAGATTGTGGTTGAAGGGGCGGGTGGGTGGGGTGCTTGGGTTGACGTGCGCTGCCTGCGCTTGGCTTCCGCTTGCTCCCAGCGAAGAGACTCGAGGTGTTCGGCGCTTTCCCGGATGCTTCTCCTCCACTTTGTACGGTCTTGGGCCAGGGATACCCAGGTGTCAGTGGGGATGTTATACTTTTTCAAGGAGGCTTTGAGGGTGTCCTTGAAGCGTTTCCTCTGCCCACCTGGGGCTCTCTTGCCGTGCCGGAGCTCCGAGTAGAGCGCTTGTTTTGGGAATCTCGTATCGGGCATGCGGACAATGTGACCTGTCCATCGGAGCTGATCAAGCGTGGTCAAAGCTTCGATGCTGGGTATGTTGACCTGAGCGAGAACACTGACGTTGGTGTACCTATCCTGCCAATGGATTTGCAGGATCTTACGGAGGCAGCGTTGGTGGTACCTCTCCGGTGCTTTGAGGTGCCTGCTGTACATGGTCCATGTCTCTGAGACATACAGCAGGGCGGGTATCACTGCTGCTCTGTAGACCATGAGCTTAGTGCCGGGTTTGAGGTCCTGGTCTTCAAACACTCTCTTTCTCAGGTGACCAAAGGCTGCACTGGCACACTGAAGGCGGTGTTGGACTTCATCGTCGACATCTGCCCTTGTTGACAGTAGGCTCCCAAAGTATGGAAAGTGGTCCACGTTGTCCAAGGCCTTGTCGTAGATTTTGATAATCGGGGGGCAGTACTGTGTAGCGGGGGCAGGTTGGTAGAGGACCTTTGTCTTACGGATGTTTAGTGTAAGGCCCATGCTCTCGTACGCTTCGGTGAGGGTGTTGATGATGGTTTGGAGTTTCACCTCCGAGTGAGCGCAGACGCAAGCGTCGTCTGCATACTGTAATTCGACGACAGAGGATGGGACGACCTTGGATCTAGGCTGGAGGCGATGGAGGTTGCACAGTTTCCCGTTTGTTCTGTAAATTAGCTCCACTCCAGTGGGGAGCTTACTGAGGGTGAGATGGAGCATTGCAGCAAGGAAGATCGAGAAGAGCATTGGTGCAATGACACAGCCTTGCTTGACCCCAGTTCGTACATGAATTGGGTCTGTGGTGGAACCGTTGGTCAGGATCACGGCTTGCATGTCGTCGTGAAGCAGGCAGAGGATGGTGACAAACTTTTGAGGGCAGCCGAATTTGAGGAGGACACTCCATAATCCCTCACGGTTGACAGTGTCGAAGGCCTTTGTGAGATCAAAGAAGGCCATGTACAGCGGTTGGTGCTGTTACCTGCATTTCTCTTGTAATTGGCGTGCAGTGAAGCTCATGTCCATTGTGCCCCTTAGTGGGCAGAATCCGCATTGTGACTCTGGGAGGAGCTCTTCGGCCACTGGGAGAAGGCGATTGAGGAGGATTCTTGCAATGATTTTCCCTGTGGCAGACAGCAGGGAAACTCCTCTGTAAAAAGATAGCTACAACATTTCTGACTGCAGAGGTCCATTTTATTATTTGTTTATGCCTTGGGCTACGTGAATAATAATGACCCACAAAAGCAGGCTGAAGAGAAGGCAGACTAAACTACAGCTGTTTAATGTGCTTAAATGGGTCACAGAATTCGAGGGGAAGGTACTGTCGGTGATACATTTTTGACCTATCATATGCTCCATATTAGTTTTTTATCGTAAGAATCTTACAGCACAGAAGGAGGCCATTCGGCCCATTGTGCCTGTGCCGGCTCTTTGAAAGAGCGATCCAATTAGTCGCACTCCCTCGCTCTTTCCCCATAGCCCTGCAAATGTTTCCTCCTATCAGTTTTTTCTGTATTGTTGCAACAATTAGTTTTGAAAACATTCCCATTTAAGTAGAGCCCAGTGTATCAATAACCAGGGGGGCATAGATTTAAAGTAATTGGTAGAAGGATTAGAGGGGAGTTGAGGAGAACTTTTTTCACCCAGAGGGTGGTGGGGGTCTTGAACTCACTGCCTGAAAGGGTGGTAGAGGCAGAAACCCTCATCTCATTTAAAAAGTGCTTGGATAGGCACTTGAAGTGCTGAGGCCCACAGGGCTACGGACCAAGAGCTGGAAAGTGGGATTAGGCTGGATGGCTTGTTTTCGGCCGGCACAGACATGATGGGCCAAATGGCCTCCTTCTGTACTATAAATTTCTATGATTCCATACTTCATTTTTAACAGCTAGACTACCAAGCAGCTATGAGTTGATCTAACCCGAAGAAGCTCCCCTTGTTAAAGGTCTGCTTGTTCACACAGCTTTGAGTGATCAGTCTGATTGCCAGACCATCTGGGGGCTGTTTTTGTTCTTTTTCACTTCAACATTCGATACGTTTGACCCAAAACCTGAGTGCGGACTGAGGAGAAAACTGTAATCGGTATGCAAACAATTTGATCACGCACTTTTGGGAAGTCGAGACAAATCAACCATTCTGTTCTACCAATAATAAATAAAAATAAGAACAGAACATGCTGGAAATACTCAGCAGGTCAGGCAGCATCTGTGGAGAGAGAAACAGAGTTAACGCTTCAGGTCATTGACCCTCTACTACTTCTGAGTCAGAAGGCTGTGGGTTCAAGTCCCACTCCAGAGACTTGAGCACAGAAAGCCAGGCTGACACTCCAGTGCAGTGCTGAGGGAGTGCTGCACTGTCGGAGGTGCCATCTTTCAGATGAGAGGTTAAACCGGCTCTCTCAGGTGGGCGTAAAAGAGCCCGTGACACTATTTCGAAGAAGAGCAGGGGAGTTAACCCCGGTGTCCTGGCCAATATTTATCCCTCAATCGATATCTAAAACAGATTATCTGGTCATTATCACGTTGCTGTTTGTGGGACCTTGCTGTGTGCAAATTGGCTGCCACATTTCCTACATTACAACAGTGACTACACTTCAAACAGTACTTCATTGGCTGTAAAGCGCTTTGGGACGTCCTGAGGTCGTGAAAGGCGCTATATAAATTCAAGTCTTTCTTTTCTTTTTGCTACAATTTAATAGCGCAGACACTATTTTCCCTTCCGCCAATTTCTCATCCGTTCCCAAGACTTATCTTGCGTTCCTGTAGATTTCAGTTTAACTAATAGCCTTTTATGTTGAACTCGGTCAAAATCTATTTGCCACCAAATGGAACAGGCAGGTGACCTAATGCCATTGTAGCTGTATATCTATCCATAGAAACATAGAAACATAGAAGATAGGAGCAGGAGTAGGCCATTCGGCCCCTCGAGCCTGCTCCGCCATTCAATGAGATCATGGCTGATCATCCAAATTCAGTACCCTGTCCCTGCTTTCTCTCCATATACCTTGATCCCTTTAGCCTTAAGAAATATATCTAACTCCTTCTTGAATATATTTAATGAAATGGCCTCTACTGCCTTCTGTGGTAGAACTCAAAAACTAGCTGAGGATTTTGCCTCCCTTCCCCTCACAGCCTAGTTAAGATAGAGCCGGATGCATTTTGCATTACAAACGTGGAACTGCATTGGGATAAAATAATTTATTTCAGTCATTTTACCCCAAAGCACTATTTTGTTGTTGAAGATCTCCCTCTCTCTGCTCCCTCTCTCCTTCCTCCCTCTGCTACAATTAAATATTGTTTAAGCTATTTACTGACGGCACCATTTCTGTGTCAGCCTATGAATTAAGCATTACAGCTGGTGTTTCATTTTTGCAGTTTACCTCAGATTAGCTTGTTGCATCAAACAGGGAAGAAATCCAAAATAAACAAATTATTTTTTTTTAAATTGCGATCGCACATTGTGTCTACGTTGCTTCCTGTAACCGCAAGTCTGCTGATGAATTTGTAGCTTTAAAATAAATGCCTCAAACCCTGTTACTGGTCCAAAATATTTACGTCAAAGCCAGCTGCTGCTGTGGATTTTAAACAGAGCTTCTCTTCATTCATCAACAGCCAGCTTTAGCCACAGAAAGAGAGATACCTCTTTCCCCCACACACTGATTGACACCGTGTGTCTCTGGGGGAAATGTGGGGTGGGTAGGACGATGATGACTTCATTAACATGCCGTATCTAATTAAATAATGAAAGGTCAACTTGTGCGGTGAGTCAGTTTGCCTCTGATTTGCCAATAAAGTATTAAAGCGCTCAGCGCCACTAATGACAATCCACAGGAATATTACACTAAGGCGGCGGTAATTTCTTGACACTTGTCAATGTCGGTCAAAGTGGTGTGTTATATTGTATTATGTCACATAGACATATGTGCAAATATGGTATTGCAGTGGGGAAAGAGTTAAACTGACCTCGCTGGCAGTTTCACTGAAAAGTGTAAGGAAGACAGGGACTAACATGAAAGGTCACATCCATAAAGATGCAGTCAAAGATAGCTGGCCTTTGGAGAGACATAAAACAATTAAATGGAGACAGGATGTCCAGCATTTCAACTGCCCGTAAGAACTTTATTACCTAGGTTACATTCCAAGGTATCTTTTAATTAGCATTCAGCAGTTTGAGTGATTGATTGAAGAGGCAGCTTACACATGTTTATATTAAGATTCGTAACCAATCCGTGAAGGTGCATGTGGGCCAAGATCCAATCAGGTGGCAGGAATGAATTTAACATGAGGTGGCCATGCTTATTTTTAATGTATAAAAATGTAGTGTTTGCTGTACCAATTTGGAAAGGCCTGGCTAAGACAGAGCAGACTGTTGCCCCACCGGTGCAATAAAGACGACTTGACTATCGATCTAAAACCTTGTGTCGAGTGTTGGTTTAAAATACTCCACAACAGTACTAAATACTAAATCATCGGCCTGAAATTATGGTGCTTCCGACAGCGTATGCACAGCGTACTCTGTCGGAAGCCTTCAGAATGGCCCCGCAGGTTCCAGGTTTCTGCGTGCGCTGCGCATGCGCGAAAACCCGGAACTTGCGATGTCAAGTTTCACTTGGAGAGATCCGCCACATCCGCTACTAAATCACCTTCGCTGGCACCGAGTTGGGCTCCCAACAATTGCCCAGCGAATGCCCACGGAACCCTTGCACCTTTTTGCCAGCGTAAGGGTTAAAATAAATGTTAACATAATTTTTTTTCAATGATTTAACCATATACATACATTTAAAATTAGTTTAGGTAAATTTTGGCCCCTTTTAAAAATGTTTAAATCTATTTTTCCAAACATTACATTTTTATTTTAAATGCTTAATTCAAGGGTATTTTAATTAATTTTGAACATGTAATCATTTACTTTTATTTAAGTGGTGTCAATCGTTACTTATTGGGTGATTTCTATCCTGCTTATGGGGAGTCCGTACGTAAATGGAATCCCCATACGCATCGTAGGAATCCCCCTTTTTGATTGGTTGTCCGGGTCCAGGACCCGAAGAGTCCGGAGCTCCGGAGACGCCAGGTAAGTTCGGATTTTGTTTTCGGTTCAGAGGTGTATTCTTCTGGTGCGCCTCCGACTGCAAATCCAGGGCCCATTTCTTTGACCATTCTGTGATGACATACATTGGTTCTTGACCTTACAGAGGCACAGATCTTAACTGACTTCACCACATTCTGAGGATGAATCATTTAGGTGTCAGAAGATGTTCATAAATACTTCTGTACATAAATTTAAGTGTGTCCAGAGTGTTACAGGCAGCCTTTGAAATGTTTCAAGTGTTAGTCCCATATACCCTCCATCACCAAGATCACCTACTTCCACCTCTGTAACATCACCCGTCTCCGCCCCACCACAGCTCATCCGCTGCTGAAACCCTCATCCACGCCTTTGTTGTCTCCAGATCCGATGATCCCAATTCTCTCCTGGCCGGCCGCCCATCTTCCACCCTCCGTGAACTTGATCTCATCCTAAAATCTGCTGCCTGTATCCTAACTCGCACCCAGTCCTGTTCACCCATCACCCCTGTGCTCCCTGACCTACATCCAGCGACACTATTTACTTGATTTTAAAATGCTCATCCTTGTGTTCAAATCCCTCCATGGCCTCGCCCCTCCTTATCTCTGTAACCTCCTCCAGCCCTACAACCCTCCGAGATCTCAGCCTCTTGCGCATCTCCAATTTCCTTCGCCCCGCCATTGGAGGCCGTGCCTTGGCTGTCTATGTCCTAACCTTTGGCATTGCCTCCCTGAACCTCTTTGCCTCTCTACCTCTCTCTCTCTCTTCTCCTTTAAGATGCTCCTTAAAACCTACCTACATGTCCTAATACAGGAAACTCTCTTTTTACCGGCACCTAAATAACCGGAAATCTCTCTTAACCGGCAAAATTCAGGAGTAGGTTCAGGTAAGTTTTACTTCATATTAGTGGCCGTGTAACCGGGGTTCCTGGATCTGTGCCCGTGTAACCGGGGTTCCTGCATCTGTTGCCATGCAACAGGGACGCCTGGATCTGTGGCCGTGTAACCGGGGTTCCTGCATCTGTTGCCATGCAACAGGGACGCCTGGATCTGTGGCCGTGTAACTGGGGTTCCTGCATCTGTTGCCATGCAACAGGGACGCCTGGGTCTGTGGCCGTGTAACCGGGGTTCCTGCACCTGTAACAGGGACGCCTGGATCTGTGGCCGTGTACGGGGCTCTCGTACCTTAGTAAGTATACCTCTCAGTAATCCGGACTTTTTGATCAACCGGCACCACGCCGGTCCCGTCGGTGCCGGATAAAAAAGAGTTTCCTGTATCTTCTTCTGTGGCTCGGTGTCAAAACTTGTATAATAACGCTCCTGTGAAGCGCCTTGGGATGTTTTACTACTTTAAAGGCACTATATAAATGCAAGTTGTTGTTGTTAATTCAAAGTTGCTTAATTAAAATTATCTGATAACGCAAAACTCTTTGTAAGCATTAACTTCTCATAGTGCTGTGTTTTATGTTGCTGAATTCAACATCTTTTAGTACAAAAGCACAATTCCGAATTATTAGTAGAGTGTATATTGTGATGTTTAAGTTAACACCACTGCTGCTCTTGAATCTTTCGTCAGCTTTCTCCCCTCCTTTCCTGCTCTTCCCGGCTCCACATTCAGGTAAGTGTGGGGGGGGGGGGGGGGCCTACCTGCCAGCTAGCACCACATTGCGCGGTATGAGTTCAGCGCGGGGCTAGTGAAGCGCTGGGGCTTCCGAAAAATGAGAAACGGCTCTGAAAGAAGCGCCGGACTGTGGTGGAACCACCAGAGGATTACGGACAATTGTATATAATTCCTTTTACAGCAGTGTAGTACAGCTGGGGGCTGCACCTTTAATGTATCTGTTAACTGTACTAGGGCTTCTTTCCTGTACTCCGCGTGATGACGTCATGCCGTCCGTCACGTGATCTCTCAACGGCGGGAAGAACGTGATGACGTCATGACGTCAGAGCTCGGAACCTTCTAGCAGTAGAGCTCGGAACCTGCTAGCAGTAGAGCTCGGAACCTGCTAGCAGTTGAACTCGGAACCTGCTAGCAGTAGAGCTCGGAACCTGCTAGCAGTTGAACTCGGAACCTGCTAGCAGTAGAGCTCGGAACCTGCTAGCAGTTGAGCTCGGAACCTGCTAGCAGTAGAGCTCGGAACCTGCTAGCAGTTGAGCTCGGAACCTGCTAGCAGTAGAGCTCAGAACCTGCTAGCAGTTGAGCTCGGAACCTTCTAGCAGTAGAGCTCGGAACCTGCTAGCAGTTGAGCTCGGAACCTGCTAGCAGTAGAGCTCGGAACCTGCTAGCAGTTGAGCTCGGAACCTTCTAGCAGTTCCAGAGAGGCTTTCAAGCAGACCAGACCTATTTGCATTGTATCCTACAGTTTCCTGTACAGCTTCGTTTGTTCATTAAATTTTATTGTTTTTGATTTTCTGAGTCGATCTCAATTCTTCGGCTAGGAACCCCAGTTCCTACATTGGTGACCCCGATTTCTTCGAACAATTTTCGTTGAAGTTACATCATGGACACGAACGCTGTCACCCTCAAACTCCCGCAATTTTGGGAGCAACAACCGGCCGCGTGGTTTTTCCAGGCGGAAGCCCAATTTGCAATCCAGGGAGTAGCAGCGGATTCGACCCGTTATTATTACATGGTCTCCGCCATCGACAGCGCCACGGCCTCGCGGGTTGTCAGCCTCCTCGAGAGTCCACCGAACGATGGCAAGTACAAAGCTTTAAAAGCACGTTTACTGCAGATTTTCAGTCTGTCCAAGTCGGAGCGCGCTCACAGACTTATCTCCATGCCCGGCCTCGGGGACTCAAAACCCTCAGAGCTCATGAGCCAAATGCTCACGCTTTTAGGCTCGGAATCGCAATGTTTTCTGTTCCGCGAACTGTTTCTCTGTCAACTACCAGAACCAGTACAGACGGCCTTGGCCAATTCAGCGATCACGGATTGTGCTGAACTCACCGCGGAAGCGGATAAAATATTCACCGTCTCACAACAATCTTGTACAGCCACAAGGCGCCAAAACTATGCTGAACTCGCAGCAGAGGCGGATAAAATATGCTCCTGCACACAGCCATGTTGTGCAACCACGAGGCGCCCATCCCCCACAAGAGCGAATCCAACTCCTCCTCCTGCAGGCTGGTGTGCATACCACAATTGTTTTGGCGCGAAGGCCAGAAATTGCCGTCCGCCCTGCAGTTTCTCACCAAAAAAAAAAACTACCTCAAACCAGCGGTTTCTGAGAAGATCAATAAGGCCTAAGGGACGCGCCGGAGTTGCGATGGCCATCGGGTCCGCAGGGAAACTCCTATACATTACAGACTCCCTGTCAGGGCGACGTTTTCTCTGTGATACTGGCTCCCAGTGCAGTATCCTACCAGCATCGAAGCTAGATCTTCAATCCGGCGGTCAAGTTCCCCCCCTCGAGGCAGCCAATGGTGCGGCCATTCGCACGTTCGGAAAGCGTAGGGTCCAGTTGAGTTTTAGCGGCCAACGTTTTGTTTGGGAGTTCATCACGGCGAAAGTCTCACAGGCCATCCTGGGGGCAGATTTCTTCTGCGCAAACAGGTTTCTCGTCGACGTCCGACACTGCCGGCTAATCAGTGCCCCCACTTTTCACTCGGTCCCCTGCCACCGAAGCACCGCGATGTCTTGGTCAGTTGCCTGTGCAGTCCCATCTCCAAATGAGTTCTCTCGTCTTCTCAGTGAGTTCCCTGAGCTCACCAGGCCCACATTTTCTTCTTCAGTCGCGAGGCACGGTGTGGCGCACCACATTACCACGACAGGATCCCCCGTTTATGCGAGAGCTCGAAGGCTGGAACCCGGTAAACTCGCGGCCACCAAGGCGGCGTTCCATACAATGGAACGCCTGGGTATTATTCGACATTCGAATAGTCCTTAGTCCTCGCCATTACACATTGTTCCTAAGCCGGGCGGCGGATGGCAACCATGCGGCGACTACAGACGCCCGAATGAGGCTACCACACCGGATCGGTACCCAATTCCTCACATTCAGGATTTTTCGGCCCATCTGGCAGGGAATTCCATCTTTTCCAAAGTAGACCTTGTCCGAGGCTATCATCAAGTGCCCGTGCATCCTCAGGACGTCCCCAAAGCTGCCGTCATCACACCTTTCGGGCTCTTTGAGTTCCTTCGTATGCCGTTTGGGCTGAAGAATGCAGTACAAGCCTTCCAACGTCTCATGGATTCCGTGTTGCGCGATCTGCCGTTCATGTTCGTCTACCTTGACGACATCCTTATTGCCAGTAACAGCACGAAAGAACACATTACGCACTTGCGTACCCTTTTTTCTCGTCTCAGCCAATATGGCCTTATTATCAACCCGGCCAAGTGCCAGTTTGGGTTGCACAGCATTGATTTCCTGGGACACAGAATCACCTCAGAAGGTGCCATCCCGCTGGCCACGAAGGTGGAAGCAGTCACCTCGTTCCCTCTTCCTCAGACCGTCAGGGCCCTCCAGGAATTTCTGGGAATGGTCAATTTTTATCATTGGTTCGTCCCCAAGGCGGCATTGTTGATGCAACCTTTGTACGAGGCCCTCAGAGGTAAATCGGGCAAAGACCCAATCGATTGGACACCCCAGATGGACCAGGCTTTCCTCGACACTAAGAACGCTTTGGCTGCTGCGACCATGTTGGCACATCCCCTTCCGGGCGCAACCATTGCCCTTACCACCGACGCATCTGATTATGCCATCGGGGCAGTACATGAGCAGTGGGTCGACGGCACATGGCAACCACTGGCTTTCTTCAGCCGCCAATTGCGGAAGAACGAACGCAAGTATAGTACTTTTGATAGGGAGTTGTTGGCATTGTTTCTGGCCATCCGCCATTTTCGCTTCCTACTGGAAGGACGCCCATTCATGGCTTTTGTAGACCACAAGCCACTTACTTTTGCGATGGCCAACACAGCGGAACCATGGTCAGCACGGCAACAACGTCATCTTACGTACATATCTGAATTTACAACCGACATACAACATGTCTCAGGCAAAGACAACCTGGTGGCGGATTGTCTCTCCCGTGCCCAGCTCCACGCAGTACACCTGGGAGTCAACTATGTTGGTTTGGCAAAAGAACAGAAGGCAGACCCTGAAGTGCAGGCATACCTGACCGCACCTTCCAGCTTACAAGTGGCTGATGTCAGTTTCCAGGCCACAGGGACCACACGCCTGTGTGACATCTCGATGGGCGTCCCACGTCCAATCATTTCCATTGAATGGCGCAAGAGAATTTTCGACACTATCCACGGGTTGTCACACCCTGGCATGAGAGCAGCACAACGACTCATGGCAAAGAAATTCGTCTGGAAGGGCAAGCATCTCGATGTCCGTGACTGGACCAATACCTGCGTGAGTTGCCAGAAGTCCAAGATACAACGCCATGTTAAGGCCCCAGTCCCCACTTTTCCAGTTCCGGAGCGTCGATTCGACCATGTGCACGTGGACCTGGTTGGTCCTCTCCCTTCCTCTCGCGGGTACACTCACCTCCTCACCGTGGTAGACCGCACCACCAGGTGGCCAGAGGCAATTCCTTTGGTTGCCACCACAGCGGCAGACGTCTCCAGAGCTTTCATCTCATCGTGGGTAGCTCGGCTCGAGGTACCGGCTGACATCTCCTCCGACCGGGGGCCTCAATTTACCTCTGAGCTTTGGAACGCCACAGGATTAATTAAAAATGTCCTAGTAAAGGATCCCCTTGGAATGAGTGACCATAACATGGTTGAATTCCATATTCAATTAGAGGGTGAGAAGGTTGGATCTCAAACAAGCGTGCTAAGCTTGAACAAAGGAGATTATGAAGGTATGAGAGCAGAAGTGAGTAGAGTGGATTGGGAAAATAGATTAAAGGGTAAGACGATACATGATCAGTGGTGTACATTTAGGGAGTTATTTTACAACTTCCAAAATATATATATTCCACTGAGAAGAAAAGGGTGTAACAGAAAAGACAGCCATCCGTGGCTAAGTAAAGAAATTAAGGATAGTATTCGACTAAAAACAAGGGCATATAAGGTAGCCAAATCTAGTGGGAGGATAGAGGATTGGGAAAACTTTAAAAGACAGCAAAAAATAACAAAAAGATTGATTAAGAAAGGGAAGATAGATTATGAAAGTAAATTAGCAAAAAATATAAAAACAGATAGTAAGAGTTTTTATAGTTATATAAAAAGAAAAAGGGTGGCTAAAGTTAATGTTGGTCCCTTAGAGGGTGGGACCAGGAAATTAATGGTGGGAAATATGGAGATGGCAAAAACACTGAATGAATATTTTGTATCAGTCTTTACAGTAGAAGACACTAAGAATATCCCAACACTGGACAAACAGGGGGCTATAGGAGTGGAGGAACTAAACACGATCAAAATCACGAAGGAAGTGGTACTCGGTAAAATAATGGGACTCAAGGCGGATAAATCACCTGGACCTGATGGCTTACATCCTAGGGTCTTGAGGGAAGTGGCGGTAGGGATTGTGGATGCATTGGTAATAATTTTCCAAAACTCCCTGGACTCAGCAAAGGTCCCGGCAGACTGGAAAACTGCTAATGTAACACCCTTATTTTAAAAGGGCAGTAGACAGAAGGCTGGAAATTTTGGAGTCCATTATTAAGGAGACAGTAACAGGACATTTGGATAATCATAATTTAATAGGACAAAGTCAGCATGGTTTTATGAAGGGGAAGTCATGTTTGACAAATTTGCTGGAGTTCTTTGAGGAAGTAATATATAGGGTGGATAAAGGGGAACCAGTGGACGTAGTGTATTTAGACTTCCAAAAGGCATTTGACAAGGTGCCACACAAAAGATTATTGCTTAAGATAAAAAATCACGGGATTGGGGGTAATATTCTGGCATGGATAGAGGATTGGCTATCTAACAGAAGGCAGAGAGTTGGGATAAATGGTTCATTCTCAGACTGGCAATCAGTAACTAGTGGTGTTCCGCAGGGGTCAGTGCTGGGTCCCCAACTCTTTACAATCAATATTAACGATTTGGAGGAGGGGACCGAGTGTAACATATCAAAGTTTGCAGATGATACTAAGATGGGAGGGAAAGTAGTGAGTGAGGAGGACATAAAAAACCTGCAAGGGGACATAGACAGGCTAAGTAAGTGGGCAGAGATTTGGCAGATGGAATACAATACTGGAAAGTGTGAGGTTATGCACTTTGGCAGGAAAAATCGTAGAGCAAGTTATTATCTTAATGGCAAGAAACTGGAAAGTACTGAAGTACAAAGGGATCTGGGGGTCCTGGTGCACGGAACTCAAAAGGTTAGTATGCAGGGGCAGCAAGTGATTAAGAAGGCCAATGGAATGTTGGCTTTCATTGCTAGGGGGATAGAATATAAAAATAGGGAGGTATTGCTTGTAGGATTCGCAAAATCCAGAAAATACAGTCTAGATTGGTAAAACCCCTGAAATGGCCACATTGTGAGAACACAAGATGGAGTTGGCAGTTCTCATGGCTCAGTTCAAAAGGACACACCAGCAGTATCTTACAGCAGCCTGAGTCATCACCGATTAGAAGATTCCAGAACTTACTGCTATTGATATGATAATATGGTTACAGTAGTAACGAAGTCAAAACAAAAGTATTTACACCTCAAGGTGTGTTAATTGCTAGCAAAACGCAAACCCATCTCTGAAATCACAGAGCAAAGACAAAACCTATTATCTGTACCAAACTCAGAGGGACACAGGACTGATCCCATTAGTTTCATTTACAAGACATTAAAATAAAGTGAGTTTTGAAGAAGGGTCAAACCCGAAACGTCAACTCAAATTTCTCTCCACGGATGTTGCCTGACCTGCTGAGTTTTTCCAGCATTTTCTGTTGTTATTTAAAATAAAGTACTTGCTTTTGTCAAAGCAGCCTGTCCATTACCTTGACAAAAGAAAACCCCTGATTTGGCACCGAGATAAGTGCAAGGGAACAGTATAACTGTGGAGGGAAATTCGACAGCAGGGCTTCCTCTTTTTCATTCAGTGAGATTCAGACAGATCCATCACAGATTCACACAGACACGAGGTCAAGGACAGAGCGGGGAGGACCCACAAGATTGTGCAGGAGAGGAGATTCAGAAGTTCAGTCCAGATCCAAGACCATCAGGAGTTTGAAGGCCGAGTGGAGAGGAGACGGTTCGAGGAGTTCGGAGGACTTTCAAGATTGTGCAGGAGAGAGATTCAGCCAGACTCAGCCAGATCCACAAGATTCACCAGAAGCAGTGAAGTCCAAGTCCAGATACCATCAGGAGTTCGAAGACCGTGCGGAAGAGGAGACGGCTCAAGGAGTTCGGAGGACTTCCAAGTTTGTGCAGGAGAGCGGGTCCAGGAGCCAGTCCCATAAGGAAGATTGGAGATCCCAGACGTAACAAGGAGTACCAAGGTCCAGGAGGGTTTTAAAATTCTGGTGAGCATAAAGGCCCAACTCTACCTAACTGACATAGTTGAGGTATATTTTAGCAATGGGAGGGTTTGTAACATTAAGGGTTTTGTAATTCAGGAGTGTGATTTATCCCTCGATGTGTTCGTGCGCTTCCCTCACCCCCGCTTTTAGCTTATCGCTATTTTAGAACTGTTTATATGCTTTAAAGTTATTTTTCTCAGTGTATAATTTAGTCCTCTGTGAGAAACGTTATTTTTCGTCTGCATTTGTTCTTGCCATTTTCTCTGTGTACATTCTCTTTCAAAAAATAAAGATCGTTTTGATTTAAAACTCAATCTGTCTCATCTGACCATTTGTCTTCTGAGTCACGAGTTGGGCCAACACACAAAGGTTGTCTGGCAATAAGCCCAGTGTCTAGAACCGTGAGGGGGGAGCGCTTCGAAACTGCTCACGAGTAGTGCGAAAATCAAAACCGATTTAGCACACCATAAGCTCGTTAAAACGACCCCTTACATGCTTCAGTTGTACAAGGAATTGGTGAGACCGCACCTGGAATACTGCATACAGTTTTGGTGTCCATACTTAAGAAAAGACATACTTGCTCTCGAGTCAGTACAAAGAAGGTTCACTCAGTTAATCCCGGGGATGAGGGGATGGACATATGAGGAGAGGTTGAGTAGATTGGGACTCTACTCATTGGAGTTCAGAAGAATGAGAGGCGATCTTATTGAAACATATAAGATTGTGAATGGGTTGGATCGGGTGGATGCGGGGAGGATGTTCCCGATGATGGGTGAAACTAGAACTAGGGGGCATAGTCTTAGAATAAGGGGCTGCTCTTTCAAAACTGAGATGAGGAGGAACTACTTCACTCAGAGGGTGGTAGGTCCATGGAATATGCTGCCCCAAAAAGCTGTAGAAGCTACATCATTACATAAATTTAAAACAGAAATAGACAGTTTCCTAGAAGTAAAGGGAATTAAGGGTTACGGGGAGCGGGCAGGAATTTGGACATGAGTCCAGGTTCGGATCGGACATGGCCCTGTGGGTAGCGGAGTGGGCCCAGGGGCCGTGTAGCCTGATCCTGCTGCTATTTCGTGTGTCTAATTCTGTTAGATTCAGGAGATGGTTCTGTGATAGTAGATTGGCGGTTAGGATCAGATCAGCCATGATCTTATTGAATGGCGGAGCAGGCTCGAGGGGCCGATTGGCCTACTCCTGCTCCTACTTCTTATGTTCTTATGTTTTTATAGCTCAAGGTTTGGGCACCAAGCTTCATCGTACCACTGCCCACCATCCACAGGCGAACGGTCTGTGTGAAAGGTTCCACAGGTCCCTTAAAGCCGCACTGCATGCTAGTCTCCGTGGGCCTAGTTGGGTGTACAGGCTCCCTTGGGTGCTGCTAGGTCTTCGCACGGCGCCTAAGGACGACCTGCATTCTTCTTCAGCAGAGCTGGTTTACGGCCAACCACTCAGAGTGCCTGCCGATTTTCTTCCTCCTCACACGGAACCCTGGTCCCCAGCTCAGCAGCTCGTCAGCCACCAGGAAGCGGCAAGAAATTTCATCCCAGTGCCTACATCGCATCATGACCTGCAGCGCTCCCATGTCCCGGTGGATCTTAAGAGCGCAGAATACATGTTAATTCGGCAGGATGCTCGCAAAAACCCGCTCAAACCGCCTTACACCGGTCCGTTCCGCGTCATCTCGTCAGGTGGCAAGTCCTTCACAGTCGACGTCGGCGGTAAGCCTGACCACATCTCCATCGACCGTTTGAAACCGGTGCATCTGGATCTGAGCAAACCAGTCGTCACCGCTCAGCCATCTCGTTGTGGTCATCCACCGTCGACTGCCGGTCCAGTACAGCCACAGTCATCCGCCGAGTCACCAGTTCCCGCCTCACCGGGTCGACCACAGCCGGCCTCTTCTTCTCCTCCACCTGCGGCGTCATCCCAACCACAGCCAACGGCCAGTTCGTCTTCTAGCGCTCCGTTCCAGCTGCCGGGGTTTCGTAGTCGGTCTGACAGACTCGTCAGACCCCCTTCTCGCCTTACCTTCTCTGTTAAAAGCAATTTTGGGGGGGCGCATGTGGCGGAACTACCAGAGGATTACGGACAATTGTATATAATTCCTTTTACAGCAATGTAGTACAGCTGGGGGCTGCACCTTTAATGTATCTGTTAACTGTACTAGGGCTTCTTTCCTGTACTCCACGTGATGACGTCATGCCGTCCGTCACGTGATCTCTCAACGGCGGGAAGAACGTGATGACGTCATGATGTCAGAGCTCGGAACCTTCTAGCAGTAGAGCTCGGAACCTGCTAGCAGTTGAGCTCGGAACCTGCTAGCAGTTGAGCTCGGAACCTTCTAGCAGTTCCAGAGAGGCTTTCAAGCAGACCAGACCTATTTGCATTGTATCCTACAGTTTCCTGTACAGCTTCGTTTGTTCATTAAATTTTATTGTTTTTGATTTTCTGAATCAATCTCAATTCTTCGGCTAGGAACCCCAGTTCCTACAGGACCCTCATTTTAAATGAACGATTTCCCCCGTTGAATGTTCCTGACATGCACTCCTGACACCTTATCCAATATGGCGGGTTGGCGCGCTTTTGGCCGGACATGTGCAAGCACACCCTTCCTGCCTGTCATATTGGCGCCTGAAAAATGGGTGCTGCCCTGCTGAATTTCTAGGCCAATGTGTTGTGATTTTTATTGTCATTTCCTCCCCTTTTATCCTTCCTCATTCTGGTACAGTTCCACAGGGTCCAGCAATCCTCTGCACGTTACCTTAAATGGGCATTCTTTGTATGCGAGCTTGGAAAATGGCTGTTGGCACTACAGCCACACCTTGCCCTATCCTTGACTCCGTACACATTACCTTCCCTGCCGGTGTCATTGAATAGTGATCAGGGTCATGACTGATTCCCCCTCCTCCCACCTGTCCCCACCCCCCTCACCCCTCCCCCCAGCGTCGATGTAAAGTCCTGCCACCTTTCTGCAAAGTCTTTTCGAATCCAATTCCTGGTCTGTGAACTGATGAAAATTATCCCCCCCAAAAAAGCTCTTGTGGGCACAACAGGACCTGTTGAATAGGATGCGTCAGTGGAGAGATCCTAATTTCACCAACCTACAGAGTTTGCATATCCCCATTACTTTCTTGCTCTGTTAATCGCGTTTTATAATTATTTAAATCAGTGCAAATGAGGACCAATGGGTTCCTTTGGGAAAGTAAACCCAAATTATTCTAAAACTTTCAGTACTTGTGGTCTAACTTCCAGTACTTGTGCTGCACCTATCAGTGGAGCTACTGTTGATGGAGAAGTTACCATGCGGGGGATCATCTCAAGTTCTCCTTGATAAACCAAGGTTAAAGGCAAAGGACTGTAGTGTAGTTCACCACCGTGAGTGTAAAAGAGAAGGCCAGGTAAATCAAGTACTGTACTTGGGTGATGCTAAGCTGGGCTTTTAAAAGAATGCAGGTTAGAGAAAGGAGGAATGACTCAACGAGGCATGAGGTTCCACAGTTTATAGGTCCTGAGGGGGAAAACTGAATTGGTGTAAGAAACTGCGATAAGTTTTCATTTCTACACGTGTAAGATGGGTGTATTTGGAGCCATGAGGGAAAATTAAAAGGAACATTGACTGACCAGAGTATCAATCAAATTGATCAGCGAGAGATGAAAAAGGTTGCAACAGAGAAAGTGGTTGGAAGTTAATTCAGGTGTGTCCTGAGGCATTGGTGCTTGTTGTGAATGGTTACCGCTAAATCATTCTCGTGGTTTAAAAATATTCGTGCTAAGCTGCCCTGCTGGGAAAGTGATTTGCTGGTTTTATTTGCATTTGCTATCGTTTTTCATTCCTGTACTTTTGGCCACTAAGGGAATCAAGGGATCGGGCAGGAAAGTGGAGATGAGGTAGAAGATCAGCCAAGATCTTATTGAATGGCAGAGCAGGCTCGAAGGGCCGTATGGCCTACTCCTGCTCCTATTTCTTATGTTCTTATGAGCCCTTCGCACAGTTGAAATAAAATTTAAAACCAAAAGATTTTTTGCCTTTCGAGGACGGCTGGCATTCAGGGAGCTTCCGGCAGAATCTATTGCCAACATTCTGGAATTCTCGGCTTCGGGAGACGCTTGTCCTCGCACGCGGTACACAAATGCTTGCCTAAGCACCAATGTGACATCTAGACTCATCAGGCAGAATGTGGCCATTTACAGCAACGCTAAATGTGTTCCGACACGGTACAAATAAACTGGAGGGGACAATTTGCTTTGCTCATCAACCCAGTGAAGCTTTCTGATCGCAGCTAGCTCTTGGGCTCAATTAGTTGTACGCCAATTATATTAATAGTTTTCCACTTCCTCTTCTATTATTAGCTACGCCTGCCTGTTTAGTCGATACTACAGTGTTTGCTTTATTATAATCATCTGTTCTGGCGTCAACCATTGTTTTAACCCACCCTCCCCTCGGCGAAACTTTGCTTTTAGGTTTTTATATCAAAGACTCAATTGTTAAGTACAAAACCAAAATGAAGCAAACAGTAAACTTCACTTGGTCTGCCAAACATCCGCCAAAGCATCCTCAATAACCTTTAAACTCAAGTTCCTTCCATGAACAACACCCAGTTGGGGAAGTGGGCACTGTCTTGTGAGAAAGTACTGTTGTGCTGCCCTTGTTGGTCTGAATTAAAATGGGCATAAAAAGCAGGACCTCCAAAGGTTGTAATCTCTGGATTACTCCTGGTGCCATGTGCTAATGAATATAGGAATAGGAGGATAGAGCAGATACAAAGAATGTTCACTCGGTTAATCCTGGAGATGAGGGGATGGACATATGAGGAGAGGTTGAGTAGATTGGGACTCTACTCATTGGAGTTCAGAAGAATGAGAGGCGATCTTATTGAAACATATAAGATTGTGAAGGGGTTGGATCAGGTGGATGCGGGGAGGATGTTCCCGATGATGGGTGAAACTAGAACTAGGGGGCATAGTCTTAGAATAAGGGGCTGCTCTTTCAAAACTGAGATGAGGAGGAACTACTTCACTCAGAGGGTGGTAGGTCCATGGAATATGCTGCCCCAAAAAGCTGTAGAAGCTACATCATTACATAAATTTAAAACAGAAATAGACAGTTTCCTAGAAGTAAAGGGAATTAAGGGTTACGGGGAGCGGGCAGGAATTTGGACATGAGTCCAGGTTCGGATCGGACATGGCCCTGTGGGTAGCGGAGCGGGCCCAGGGGCCGTGTAGCCTGATCCTGCTGCTATTTCGTGTGTCTAATTCTGTTAGATTCAGGAGATGGTTCTGTGATAGTAGATTGGCGGTTAGGATCAGATCAGCCATGATCTTATTGAATGGCGGAGCAGGCTCGAGGGGCCGATTGGCCTACTCCTGCTCCTATTTCTTATGTTCTTATGTTCTTATGAATGTGTGGCTAAAGAGTTGGTGCAGGAGGGAGGGCTTTAGTTTCCTGGATCACTGGGTCTGCTTCTGGGGAAGGTGGGACCTGTACAAGTCGGACAGGTTGCACCTGAACCGGAACGGGACCAACTTCCTTGCGGGGAGGTTTGCTTGTACTGTTGCGGGGAGTTTAAAGTAACTTGGCAGGGGGATGGGATACGGAGTGGAGCTATAGTAGGGGGTGATGAACAGCCAAATATAGAGGAAAAAGTCAGCCTGGAAGGCAGAGCAAATATGTAACGGCACAAGGGAGTATGGCAAGGCTAGATGGCATTTATTTTAATGCAAGGAGTCTTGCGAGTAAGGCAGATGAATTGAAGGTGTTGATGAACACATGGGAGTATGATATTGTTGCTATCACAGGGACATGGTTGAGGGAGGGGCAGGACTAGCAGCTCAATATTCCGGCATATAGAATCTTCAGGTGAGACAAAGAGGGGTGTAAAAGAGGAGGGGGTGTCGCAATATTAATCAATGTAAGGAGGGATGATATCTTAGCAGGTTCCTCTAATGAGGCCATATGGGTAGAACTTAAAAACAAAAAGGGGGCAAGCACTTTGCTGGGAGAGTACTATAGGCCCCCAAACAGTCAGGGGGAGATAGAGGAACAAATATGTAGCAAATCTCAGAGAAGTATAGAAATAAGAGGGTAATAATAGTAGGGGATTTCAACTTCCCCAATATTAACTGGGATAGTCAGAGTGTGAAAGGCTTAGAGGGTGCGGAATTCTTAAAGTGCATCCAGGAGAGCTTTTTGAACCAGCATGTAGAAAGTCCTACAAGAGAGGTGGCGGTACTGGACCTAATTCTAGGGAATGTAACCAGGCAAGTGGTGGAAGTGTCAGTAGGAGAGCATTTTGGTGACAGTGACCATAATTCGGTGAGAATTAAGGTAGTCATGGAAAAGGACAAAGATGGACCGGAAATAATGGTTCTAAATTGGGGGAAGGCCGATTTTAATATGAGAAGGCAGGATCTGGCCAAAGTGGAGTGGGATCAGCTACTTGTAGGAAAATCCACATCAGAGCAGTGGGAGTCTTTCAGAAAGGAAATAGAGAGAGTACAACGCGAACATATTCCCGTAAAGGTCAAGGGTGGGACCAACAAGCCCAGGGAACCCTGGGTGTCAAGGGATATACAAGAATGGATTAGGAAAAAAAAGGAGGCTTTTGGCAGATACAAAGGACTAAAAACAATGGAAGCCCTGGAGGAGTATAGAAAGTGCAGTGGGGTACTTAAAAAAGAAATTAGGAGAGCGAAGAGAGGGCATGAAAAAACACTGGCGGGCAAAATAAAGGAAAATCCCAAGGTGTTTTATAAGTATATTAAGGGCAATAGGATAACCAGGGAAAGAGTAGGGCCCATTAGGGACCAAAGCCATCTTTGTGTAGAGCCGAAAGATGTGGGTGAGGTTTTGAATGAATATTTTGCATCTGTGTTCACTATGGAGAAGGACGATGTAGGCATAGAAATCAGGCAGGGGGATACACTTGAACAAATTAGCATTGAGAGGGAGGAGGTACTGGCGGTTTTAGCAGGCGTAAAAGTGGATAAATCCCCAGGCCCAGACGAGATGTATCCCAGGCTGCTGTGTGAGGCAAGGGAGGAGATTGCAGGGGCTCTGACACAAATTTTCAGAACCTCTCTGGCCACAGGGGGGGTGCTACTTGTAGGAAAATCCACATCAGAGCAGTGGGAGTCTTTCAGAAAGGAAATAGAGAGAGAGTACAACGCCAACATGTTCCCGTAAAGGTCAAGGGTGGGACCAACAAACCCAGGGACTGGAGAACAGCTAATGTAGTACCATTATTCAAGAAGGGTAGTAGGGTAAACCAGGGAATTACAGGCCAGTGAGCCTAACATCAGTGGTAGGGAAATTATTGGAAAAAATTCTGAGGGACAGAAATAGTCTCTACTTGGAGAGGCAAGGATTAATCAAGAATAGTCAGCATAGCTTTGTCAGGGGGAGATCATGCCTAACCAATTTGATTGAATTTTTCGAGGGGGTGACTAGGTGTGTGGATGAGGGTAGTGCAGTTGATGTAGTCCACATGGACTTTAGTAAGGCTTTTGACAAAGTCCCACATGGGAGACTGATCAAGGTGGTAAGAGCCCATGGGATCCAGGGCAATTTGGCACATTGGATCCAAAATTGGCTTAGTGGCAGGAGGCAGAGGGTGATGGTCGAAGGTTGTTTTTGTGACTGGAAGCCTGTGTCCAGTGGTGTACCGCAGGCATCGGTGCTGGGACCTTTGCTGTTTGTAGTGTACATTAACAATTTAGATATGAATGTAGGAGGTATGAGCAGTAAGTATGAGCAGAAAATTGGTGGAGTGGTAAATAGCGAGGAGGGAAGCCTCAGGCTACAGGACGATATAGACGGGTTGGTTAGATGGGCAGAACAGTGGTAAATGGAATTTAACCCTGAAAAGTGTGAGGTGATGCATTTTGGGAGGACTAACAAGGCCAGGGAATACACGATGAATGGTAGGCCCCTAGGAAGGACGGAGGATCAGAGGGACCTTGGTGTGCATGTACATAGATCCCTGAAGGCAGCAGGACAGGTAGATAAGGTGGTTAAAAAGGCATATGGGATACTTGCCTTCATTAGCCAAGGCATAGAATATAAGAGCAGGGAGGTTATGAAGGAGCTGTACAAAACGCTAGTTAGGCCACAGCTGGAATACTGTGTGCAGTTCTGGTCGCCACACTATGGGAAGGATGTGATTACATTGGAGAGGGTGCAGAGGAGATTCACCAGGATGTTACCTGGGCTGAAGCGCTTCAGCTATGAAGAGAGACTGGACAGGCTGGAGTTGTTTTCCTTAGAGCAGAGAAGGCTGAGGGGGGACCTGATTGAGGTGTACAAAATTATGAGGGGCATAGATAGGGTTGATAGAGGGGAACTTTTCCCCTTGGTGGAGGGGTCAATAACCAGGGGGATAATTTCAAGGGGCAGGAGGTTTAGAGGGGATTTGAGGAAAAACTTTTTCACCCAGAGGGTGGTTGGAATCTGGAACTCTCTGCCTGAAAGGGTGGTAGAGGCAGGAACCCTCACAACATTCAAGAAGCATTTAGATGAGCACTTGAAACGCCATAGCATACAAGGCTACGGACCAAGTGCTGGAAAATGGGATTAGAATAGACAGGGCTTGATGGCTGCCGCGGACATGATGGGCCAAAGGGCCTCTTTCTGTGCTGTATAACTCTATGACTATGACTATGACTCTAAGTTACAGACTGTCAGTGGCTCCACTGGTAATGTACAGCCGAATTGACACGGTCATTAGAAAGGATATAGAACGAGGGATGTTAAGCTGGGAATTTGGACTGGTATTGTGGGAAATATGGAATTAGTGCAGGGTACAAGCCCATCTTCCTCCAGGTTCAGAGTAACATAGCAACATTCGGAGGAGGCCATTCAGCCCCTCGAGCCTGCCCCACTATTCAATTAGATCATGGATGGTCGGCACTTTAATCCCATTTGCTCCAAATCCCTTGATTCCCTTACCCAGCAAAATTCTATCCCTCTCATTCTTAAAAGCTCCAATTGTCCCAGCATCCACAACCTTTTGGTAGAGAGAGATCCAAATTTCTACTATCCTTTGTGTGAAAAAGTGCTTCCTGATTTTGCACCTGAATTTAAGATTGTGCCCCCTTGTTCTTGATTCCCCCACCGGAGGAAATGGTTTTTCCGTATCTACTCTATGAAAACCTTTTAACATTTTAAACACCTCAATTAGATCACCCATCAATCTTCTATACTCAAGGGAAGAGTCTAGACTTTTCAGGGTTGGCTCAGTAATGACACTCACCTGGCGGAGGCCGTAACCTGTTCAAAGTAAATGGGTGAACCGGCCGCTAAAATGTAACCTGCACGCATTCAGGTTCCCTAAGCTTGGTTTTGCTGATTTGCACACACCTGGACTTAATTAACAACAACTTGTAAAGCACCCCTCACCTCAGAGTACTTTGCAATAAGGGATATAGCGGAAGCATGGGGGAAAAGGGGAGGCAGTAGAGAGGCTTGGGTGGGAAACCGACGGTCGGCTTTTACATTAGATCTTTGTCATAAATCTCATCCTCATAAAGAAACTACTCATGAAATAACGCTGGACGGCCAGCTGGTGGCGTTGTCCAAGGAGTATAAATACTCGGGCGTGGGCCCAGCTTGCCCGGGGACATTTTGTAAGACAGGAACTAGTGAAGTACAACTAGACCTCCATGTTCTGAAACAAGTTGATTAAAGCCTTGCTTTATACTCAAACCAAGTGCGTAGTGAGTTTTATTACGTCAATCTTCTCTTGGGTTCGGCGTCACTTCCGTAAGCAGACCTCAAGTCCCTTAAGATCCAGAGTGCACCTTTACTGTCCAATATCTAGTTGAATGACAGCATGACTGGGAGATTGTAACAAGGAACCCTGGTTGCATTTACTGATGACTGTAATCTTGCACGTGCCACCAGATGTGTCCTCCTGTCTTTAAGGATGGTAGACTGAAAAGCATTCATGAGGTAAGGTGCAATTGGAAATTAACAAACTAGTTCACTTCATACGATGGGTATGAATGAATAAAATATAGTTTTCACATTGAGATTCATCAACTTCTCATCATTTCTGGTTCCATGAAAAGCAGCAAAATGTACCTCTGTCATCATTCCAGGTATGAACTTACTTTTCAAGCTAGCTAATCTCAAGCTGACTAATACTGCCTTTATGTTACAAACAGTATGCGGTTGCCTGTCTCAGTCTGGTGTCTCTGTCCCCAACCTTCCCTTAATTATTTGTGCAGGAGATTTCCCCGCTGAGCTGTCATCCAAAGTTATCAGCTTACATTAAATACTTCCCGTATGATGTAGGAGCTTGCGGCACCTGTGTGTCTGTTCAGCTAAGCCCCCTGCTGGGTGCATCGAATGAAAATCACAATTTGGTGAAAATTGCTTACGAACCTCAAAGGTAAAATGACATGCAAAAGTCTTATGGTTGTCTTGTCTCTCTTTGGATGGATCAACACTTCAAAATCGCACTAGTTCCGTATCTGCTAGATAATGTCAAGTCAAAAAATGTTGCATTTAAGAAAATAAATATTATAAATTGAAAAAATGATGTTTCAGCAATGCTACTAATACTTCAAACTGCTAAAATACCTCAGTTATTTCTAGTCTCAAATTCGCTGAAACTGTCCTTGTTGGCCTTCCAAGTTCCATCCCATACAAACTGCACCTAATCTAGTCCTCCAGTGCCCAGATCCCATCCATACAATATTCTGCTTGTCGATCGCCCCATATCCTCTGTTACTTCACTAGCTTCCCATCCTCCAATGTATTGGTTTCAAAATCCTTGCCCTCATTAATAAATCTCTTCAAGGCTTTGCTCCAAAGTATCACTGCAACCTTTCCCAACGCAGACGCCTAGCTCAAACTTTGTACTCTTCTCACTCCGGTCTACTGTGCGTCTCTCCTTCCCGCCCTTTCATTCCACTATCAATGGTAAAGTCTTCAGTTATCGCGCCCCAGCGCTCTAGGATCCTCTTCCTAAATCCCTCTGTCTCGTTATATCTCTGCCCAACTTCAAAAGCCTCCCCAAAACCTACTTCTTAGACTACCTTCCATAATTCTTCTCCCAAGTGGTACTCAGTCCTTGTTCCCTCTGTGAAGCCGTCGATGTAAGTGTAAGTTGTTCATTTGAGCCAGGGAGTAGCTGATTTTTACAGGCCTGGTAGCTCCCAGCTTCGATCCTCAGTCTGTGGTCAGTTTGCTCAACTCCGTCAGAATGAGAGGCTGTCCCTTTTAATTGGTACTTGGGCTCGAGGATAGGGAAAACTAACCAGAGGACCTGCCCATGAGCGACATCTAGTGACCCGTGCTCGAAATGCAAGTGTGTGGATGTCAAGTGAGGACCGGATCAGGCTTACTTGTGATATCCTTCCGTGGTCGAATGGCCTGCTACCACTCGCTGTCTAGGCTCACAGAAGGACTACGGTGAGGTGCTAAGGAGTGTTTGGTGTCTGGAAAACTGTATCCCAGTAAGGAATGATTAATTCAGAAAAGGATGAACTGAGAAGCATTAAAAAAAATCTGAACTTTATTAATATTATGGTGGCTTTCCTGTACATTTATAACAATTGCATTTTACTCATTTCAAAATGAAGGTGTCATGCTTTAAATGGCCGTTATTAAGTCAAAGGTGCTTCTGCAATCCAACGTGCTTTAAGGTGTTGAATTTAAAATGACATACTCCGACTATAAACCGCATTTATCAACAAGGCACACAGTTTCAATCAATATGGCACCGTCCCTCAGATTCAGGAACTGCATTCTTCTTAAAACATGCTAATTGTGTGGGAGTGTGGGAAATGGAGTGAGCTGAGCTGTAAGGGATATGCAGCAGAGAGCAAGCGTGAAGCACTGCGATAGCGATGAAATGTTAACATCTTCAGACAGTTTGAAGCCTCCAGAAATTGGAGGACCGTAAATGTGTCTGAAGGACCGTTTTTTTTTACAACCGATTTTAATCATTTGTAGATACTTAGCACTAACCGACCTGATCAAGTCTAAAGTAGAATAATTGCTATAATGATCTGCTTTAATGAAAACTGGAATGCATTGGATGTGAGGCTAAAGTTGTGGTAAGTTGTTCAATCTTAATGTGCATTGTACATCCCAAGGTGCTTTTGCCTACAGGCATATGTTTAAATATTTTAAACAATTAAAAAATTTAATCCGTGTTTACAAATCCCTCCGTTGCCTTGCCCCTCCCTATCTCTGTAACCTCCTCCAGTCCTACAGCCCTCCGAGATATCTTCTCTGCTCCAATTCTGGCCTGGTTTTAATCGCTCCACCATTGGTGGCCGTGCCTTCAGCTGCCCAGGCCCTAAGCCCTGGAACTCCCTCCCTAATCCTCTCCGCCTCTCTACCGCTCTCTCCTTCTTTAAGATGCTCCTTAAAACCCACCTCTTTGACCATCTATCCTGATAACTCCTTATGTGCCTGGGTGTCAGATTTTGTTTGATAATCGCTCCTGTGAAGCGCCTTGGGACGTTTTACTATGTTCAAGGCGCTACATAAACACAAGTTGTTGTTGATAGCAGATTTATTTTTGGACACTGTAAGGGAATCAAGGGATATGAGGATAGTGCGGGAATGTGGAGTTGAGGTAGAAGATCAACTATGATCTTATTGAATGGCAGAGCAGGCCCGAGGGACCATATGGCCTACTCCTGCTCCTATTTCTTATGGTTCTTATGAATCGCCAGCCCATTTTACAACCCACACAATTTTCTATTCCATTGACTTCCGATTGGCTGCCATTTTTGCACGACAGTCAAAGACCAATTTCACCCCCTGACAAGTTTATCCCGTAACAGCTGAGCCACTTGGACCAGCAAGGCTCCAGGTTCAATCCCTGATCTCTGCTGAGTTAATCGGTCTCGACCAAAGTGTGACGATTGGTGCCTGTGCTCCTGGTCTAATGGAGAACAAAGCTCTTTATCACTAGCCAGTGGCTTTCGCTGGAGAGTATGCATGTGCCGACAGGGACCAGGGTCAGCTGTGATGCTTCCACAGTTGAATAGTATGCTTGTGTGTGAAACATGACGTGGTCGCCTGGGGTGGAGTAGCACAGAGCAACCAGCATGATTAATGTCTTCGGGAAAGGAAGGGAGGAAACTGACGGAAAAGTCGAGAACAGCAGTGATGTTAACCTGAGCATCACGCTCTATTTAGACTAATAATTATTCGGAGTTATATTTTTGTACTAAAAAAATTTAATTAAGCAACATAAAGGAAAAACTTGCATTTATATAGCGCCTTTCATGACCGCAGGCCACCCTAAAGTGCTTTACAGCCAATGAAATATTTTTGACATGTAGCCACTGTTGTAGTGTAGAAAACGCGGCAAAGTGAGAATTTAATGCTTCCGAAAAGGTTGGAATTATCAGCTCCATCTTTTTGAATTAAGCAACTTTGAATTAAGTGAAAAAGACGGTTGCTATGCAGAGTACGGCAACCACCATGCATTTTTACAAAGTAGAGGTGAGGCTGAAGCTGATGCTGCCTTTGTTGAGCCGGGCTGTGAAAATTCATTTTTGACGTGATTCAGAGCCAATAGAATCGCAGAAACTGACAGCACAGAAGGAGGCCACTCGGCCCGTTGGGCCCGTGCTGGCTCTTTGAAAGAGCGGTCGTGTTTAGTCCCACATCCCCCTGCTTTTTTGTCCGTAACCCTGTAAGTTCCTCATCCTCCAGTACCTGTCCAGCTCCCGTTTTTAAAACTCAGCTTCCATCACCTTTTCAGGCAGAGCGTTTCCCGATCCCGGCCACTCTCTGGAGCGTTTCCCGATCCCGGCCACTCTCTGGAGCGTTTCCCGATCCCGGCCACTCTCTGAGTGATGACATTTCTCCTCATCTCCCCTCTAGATCTTTTGCCAATGGGTTTAAATCGATGACCTCTGGTTATTGACCCGCTCGCCAGTGGGGAATAGTTTTACTCCATCTATTCTATCACAACCTTTCATTACAGGAAACTCTCATTTAAACGGCACCTAAATATTCGGAATTCTCTATTAACCGGCAAAATTCATACTCCGAAAACACCTCAATAACCGGAAATGTTGCCGAGTCCGAGTCTCCCGCGGTGGCCGAGTTAGTCAGTGGGGGTAGTTCTCCAAGCTGCCACTACTCGGCTTCTTGGCACTGTCGGAGGTCCGAACACCTCAATAACAGGAGTCTGACTCTCCCGCGCTGTAGGTGAGTAACCCAATTACTGTATACTGCACATTTCTTGATTTTTAAATTTTTGTTTGTTAAAAATAGCCTCGGTAGATAACCCTCTCCGTCATCCGGAATTTTTAATCAACCGGCACCATCCCGGTCCCATCGGTGCCGGTTACCAAAGAGTTTCCTGTATATTGAAAAACCTCTATTAAGTCACCTGTTAACCTTCGCTGTACCTGCCCATATCAGGAAGTGTGAGCGTCTAACAGAATGCAACAGGCAAGCCACCAGGTCCAATTTTAGTTACAGCAACCTGTCAGCTCAGCTGAAAATCGCTATGTTTGTGACAGCAGCTCAAAGAGCCGTTCAAGGCGTCTAGTCCACGGCCTGCAATCTCCATTTCTTTCGAGGATGAAAACTGACTGAAACTGATGCTGCACTTGGTGATCTTGAGGCTTGGTCCAGTGTCGGAACTGGATTGCAGTCGTGTGTAATTGAGGGTCAGTCGGTCAGTTCGATAGCCTGCCAGTTCGGGCTGCCTCGGCCCTCCCCCAATGAAAAACAGGTCACTCCGAAGCTGCTGGGACTAAGGAGCGTCGCTGCTTTCAAGGGGGTGAAGGAGAAAAAAAAATCAAGGGAGAAAACTGAGGGCAAGGAACACTGGTCCCAGGTGTGGAACATTGGCACCTTGAGCATGATCTGAAGATAAGGGGAAGAAGGAAAACACAGTGGGGGGGGGGGGGTTATATGTTAATGTATCAGGTCGGTGACCTTTCATCAGACCTTTCATTTCATCATCGACCTGAAACGCTGACTCTGTTTGTCTCTCAACAGATGCTGCCTGACCTGCTGAGTGTTTCCAGCATTTTCTGTTTATATTTCAGATTTCCAGCATCCGCAGTATTTTGCCTTTTGTATGGGGTTTATATGCATTCTGAATCAATCATTATTTATTTTTTCTGCAATTCTCTTCCCCTCATCCTCCATTCCTCTTCCCCTCGGCCTCCATTCCTCTTCCCCTCATCCTCCACTCCTCTTCCCCTCATCCTCCACTCCTCTTCCCCTCATCCTCCATTCCTCTTCCCCTCATCCTCCACTCCTCTTCCCCTCATCCTCCACTCCTCTTCCCCTCATCTTCCACTCCTCTTCCCCTCATCCTCCATTCCTCTTCCCCTCATCCTCCACTCCTCTTCCCCTCATCCTCCACTCCTCTTCCTCTCATCCTCCACTCCTCTTCCCCTCAACCACCACTCCTCTTCCCCTCATCCTCCATTCCTCTTCCCCTCGGCCTCCATTCCTCTTCCCCTCATCCTCCACTCCTCTTCCCCTCATCCTCCACTCCTCTTCCCCTCATCCTCCACTCGTCTTCCCCTCATCCTCCATTCCTCTTCCTCTCATCCTTCATTCCTCTTCCCCTCATCCTCCATTCCTCTTCCCCTCATCCGCCATTCCTCTTCCCCTCATCCTCCATTCCTCTTCCTCTCATCCTCCATTCCTCTTCCTCTCATCCTCCATTCCTCTTCCCCTCATCCTCCATTCCTCTTCCCCTCATCCTCCATTCCTCTTCCTCTCATCCTCCATTCCTCTTCCTCTCATCCTCCATTCCTCTTCCCCTCATCCTCCACTCCTCTTCCCCTCATCCTCCATTCCTCTTCCCCTCATCCGCCATTCCTCTTCCCCTCATCCTTCACTCCTCTTCCCCTCATCCTCCACTCCTCTTCCCCTCATCCTCCACTCCTCTTCCCCTCAACCTCCACTCCTCTTCCCCTCATCTTCCACTCCTCTTCCCCTCATCCTCCACTCCTCTTCCCCTCATCCTCCACTCCTCTTCCCCTCATCCTCCATTCCTCTTCCCCTCGGCCTCCATTCCTCTTCCCCTCATCCTCCACTCCTCTTCCCCTCATCCTCCATTCCTCTTCCCCTCGGCCTCCACTCCTCTTCCCCTCACCCTCCACTCCTCTTCCCCTCATCTTCCACTCCTCTTCCCCTCATCCTCCATTCCTCTTCCTCTCATCCTCCACTCCTCTTCCCCTCATCCTCCATTCCTCTTCCCCTCATCCTCCATTCCTCTTCCCCTCATCTTCCACTCCTCTTCCCCTCATCCTCCATTCCTCTTCCCCTCATCCTCCATTCCTCTTCCCCTCATCCTCCATTCCTCTTCCTCTCATCCTCCATTCCTCTTCCTCTCAACCTTCATTCCTCTTCCCCTCATCCTCCACTCCTCTTCCCCTCATCCTCCATTCCTCTTCCCCTCATCCGCCATTCCTCTTCCTCTCATCCTCCATTCCTCTTCCCCTCATCCTCCACTCCTCTTCCCCTCATCCTCCACGCCTCTTCCCCTCATCCTCCACTCCTCTTCCCCTCATCCTCCACTCCTCTTCCGCTCATCCTCCATTCCTCTTCCCCTCAGCCTCCACTCCTCTTCCCCTCATCCTCCATTCCTCTTCCCCTCGGCCTCCACTCCTCTTCCCCTCATCTTCCACTCCTCTTCCCCTCATCCTCCATTCCTCTTCCTCTCATCCTCCATTCCTCTTCCCCTCATCCTCCACTCCTCTTCCCCTCATCTTCCACTCCTCTTCCCCTCATCTTTCACTCCTCTTCCCCTCATCTTCCACTCCTCTTCCCCTCATCCTCCATTCCTCTTCCCCTCATCCTCCATTCCTCTTCCTCTCATCCTCCATTCCTCTTCCTCTCATCCTCCATTCCTCTTCCCCTTATCCTCCATTCCTCTTCCCCTCATCCTCCATTCCTCTTCCCTTCATCCTCCATTCCTCTTCCTCTCATCCTCCACTCCTCTTCCCCTCATCCTCCATTCCTCTTCCCCTCATCCTCCATTCCTCTTCCCCTCATCCTCCACTCCTCTTCCCCTCATCCTCCATTCCTCTTCCTCTCATCCTCCACTCCTCTTCCCCTCATCCTCCACTCCTCTTCCCCTTATCCTCCATTCCTCTTCCCCTCATCCTCCATTCTTCTTCCCCTCATCCTCCATTCCTCTTCCCCTCATCCTCCACTCCTCTTCACCTCATCCTCCATTCCTCTTCCCCTCATCCTCCATTCCCCTTCCCCTCATCCTCCATTCCTCTTCCTCTCATCCTCCACTCCTCTTCCCCTCATCCTCCATTCCTCTTCCCCTCATCCTCCACTCCTCTTCCCCTCATCCTCCATTCCTCTTCCCCTCATCCTCCATTCCTCTTCCCCTCATCCTTCATTCCTCTTCCCCTCATCTTCCACTCCTCTTCCCCTCATCCTCCATTCCTCTTCCCCTCATCCTCCATTCCTCTTCCCCTCATCCTCCACTCCTCTTCCCCTCATCCTCCATTCCTCTTCCCCTCATCCTCCATTCCTCTTCCTCTCATCCTCCATTCCTCTTCCCCTCATCCTCCATTCCTCTTCCCCTCATCCTCCACTCCTCTTCCCCTCATCCTCCATTCCTCTTCCCCTCATCCTCCATTCCTCTTCCCCTCAGCCTCCACTCCTCTTCCCCTTGGCCTCCACTCCTCCTCCCCTCACCCTCCATTCCTCTTCCCCTCGGCCTCCATTCATCTTCCCCTCATCCTCCACTCCTCTTCCCCTCATCCTCCATTCCTCTTCCCCTTGGCCTCCATTCCTCTTCCCCTCATCCTCCACTCCTCTTCCCCTCATCCTCCACTCCTCTTCCCCTCGACCTCCATTCCTCTTCCCCGCATCCTCCACTCCTCTTCCCCTCATCCTCCATTCCTCTTCACCGCATCCTCCACTCCTCTTCCCCTCATCCTCCATTCCTCTTCCCCTCATCCTCCATTCCTCTTCCCCTCATCCTCCATTCCTCTTCCCCTCATCCTCCATTCCTCTTCCCCTCGGCCTCCACTCCTCTCCTGAGGGCACTGGTGCTTGCTGGGAGATTGGTTCCAAGGGCATCCTCAGCTCTCTGGTACCTCAGCCAAGTGGCCATTCTCAAAGCGTGTGTGCGAGGTTTTTGACCGCGGAAATCGCCCCTCGCCCCGTCAAACAGTTTGTAGAGTTAGACCCGTGGAACAGACAACTCGAGACAAAGATTTCAGGGTAAAATATTCTTTACTTAAAATCAGCAAGAGGTTACAAGTAAGTACCAAATACAAACCGTACTCAATTCATTTACTTATTACAAGTAAGCACGCACGAATCTAAATTATTTACTTTATGCTCAAGTGATCATAAGCAACCACATAGGTGCGAACACCAGTGAGAGGTCAATTCAGCGATGACTAGATGTATGACTTTGACTGGCAACTGACTAAATTGCCCTCGACTGCAGCCACGAGTGTCAGTCGACAGCATCTTTATACCCCAAAACTTGACAACTCGCCCACAGCATTCACTGTCTGAATAGGGTTGTTTGCTCTCTCACTTTCTCTCCTTTCTGTTTTGATGCTTAGTTAACGAAGGCCAGAAGTTCAGGGGTTGAAGAAAGTCATTGTTTTTACATCTGAAGGTTGTTGACTCCTGGTTCTCACAGAATTTTCAAGGTTGTGGGGGGAAAATTGAGTCGCGCCCCCTTTAGGACACTAACTTCGCCGGGGCACTACTCCCGAAAAAACTAGTGCCAAAATTGAGTGGTAGCGCCCCAAGAGGGAAGTGGGGCGCTACTGGAAATGCCCCGCCTCCCTCTTGGGTCACTGCAAGGGAATATCATGGCGCTACATTGTGCCGCAGTATTGCAAGCCTTCCTCCCCTTCTTAAAGGGGAGGGCCCATGTGCAGCGCGACCCGGGGCCCAGCTGGGCCACCGGGATTGGAATGCCGACAAAAGTGGCTCAAGAGAAGTGCCGGGCTCATGGAGCGCAGCCAGCAGTCCCGGGGTGGGGGGTGTGTGCTCTGGAGGCCAGAGACAGCAGCGGAGTCAGGTGCTGGCAGGCGGCCAGCAACAAAAATGGCCGCCCGGCACCTCACCTTTAATTAGCATCCGGCGGTAATTCAGGGGGCGCTCCCGAAGATCACAGCTGGGGTGCGAGCGGGGTGCTGCACACGTCGATGTTATCATTGCCGGCGGCGCAGCACCGTGGGGTGCTAATGGTTACCACCGCCACTTGACATAAGAAAACTACTAGGCACTTGGTCAGAGTATTAAACAAGGCTTTAATCGACTGTTTCACAACATGGAAGTCTAGTTGTCCTTCACTAGTTCCTGTTTACAAAATGTCCTGAGCAAGCTGGGCCCGTGCCCGAGTATTTATACTCTCCCTGGACAGCGCCACCAGCAGGCCGCCCAGTATATTTCATAAGTCATTTCTACATGAATGTCACCGCTAACCTCCCGCTGAATTTCGCGGGAGGCATTGGCGGTGCTGCACCTGGGCGCTAGTTGTTTTGCGCCTCAATGGGAGGCGCAAAGCAACCGAATTTTTCCCCCTTATCTTTTGGAGGAAAAAACCAGCACCTCATTTATTTTACAAATGTTTTATTCAAACGGTCTCCTGCCCTCAAAGCTTGTCAGTACATTTGGTCACTTTAGATTCAGTCAAACGGTATATTCTTACAGCTCTCTGCTACCTCAGCCAATTGGCCATTCTTGAAGCGTGTGTTCAAGGTTTTTGACCGTAACAGATGTCACAACCAAGCCTCAGCCTGGCTTCCTCTGACATCTATTATAGAAATTCTTGGGTCATTTTTCCTCCTCCCAGCTCAGAGGTGTGGAGGCAGTTGTAGCACCCTGGCTGAGATCTGCTAACTCAGCAACAGACTAGGATTCGAACCCAAGACGTTCCTGCCCTACATGTCTTCGGTAAAATGCAGTGCCTTTCACCGCTGGCAAAGATCATACAGTTCCCAGTAAAACCATCTCCGAATTAAGGTGCAAGCCTGAGCACTCTGACAGGGATGCTGTTTATAAACAAAGAGAGAGGAGAAATCTGTAGGTGCGTGAATGCAGAGGTGAACAGAAACCGTCGAAACCAGCAGACATCTGCTGCTGTATCTCCATGTGGCTCCTCCATCTGGTCCCTTGTCATTTTTAATTTGCACTTGCTCCATCAAGTCACTCCAAATATGACCACAGTGATTCTCTGAAGGTCTATCAGACCTGGGGATTTCACGGGCACTGAAAAGCAGCAGTTTCCCATTAATTGTCTTTTAACACTGTACTGATGGTGAGGCTCCCTCTTCGATCATCCTCACCATCGCAGTGAAGACCTTCGAATCAATTCAAGGTTGGTTGCTGTGACAAAGTCTATCATTCCAATATGTTACCGATGTGAATTGCCTTTGCTTATCCTCAAAGCTTAGCTTTAAGACCATAGAAAATAACAAGGGCTAAGTGATAGGGGGCATAAACACTGAGGCCGCGATTTTTCCTATCGATGCGGCTTGGGGGCGGGACAGCTGCCTTCTGGGTTCCAGTCCCGCCCCAACGACCTCAGATGCACAGACGCGATTTTGAATCAATTGGCCTTGTTAAGCCCGCCCTGCGGGTTTGCCGGCCAATTAAGAGGAAGCTGGTTGGATGATGCGTCATCTGCCGGTTTTCTTAAAGGGACCACACACTTTTTTTTTTGACAGCTGATTTTTCAGTGTTTGACGGCATTGAGGTGCTGCAAACACTGACAATCACTGTACAAAGGTGAGCCCTTGCCCCCAGGCTCTCCAGTGACTTCCTCTTTAGGCTAGAGCAGATGGCAGCTGCAGGTGAGGTTACAGAAGCGACCTGTCACTGGTGAGAGAGGTTCTCCCAATGAGGTGGGACTTGTCACCTACAGAAAAGTGCAAATGCATTGAAAATGATTTTCCCAACATTATCTTACCTCTGAAACTCACCAGTGCACCATTGGATCCTTCACACCACTCCTGCAGCTGTCATCAATGCAGAAACATTACAGTAGACCCACAGCATGCCACACTTACCTGGCGTGGTGTCCGGACATCGGGAAGCCCGCAGTAGACCTGTCAAAATTTCAAAAAGCCTCTTAACTGCCTGTTAACAACTTCTTCCCACCGTTAGGTGTCGGGTCCATGCGTAAATCAGGTCCCGCAACCTGGGAAGATTATTTGGAGTTGGGTTGACAGCGGGTTTCTTGCCCGCTATCAATCTTTGCGATTTTGCCAGATGTCCCGCCTCCAAACTCACCCCCTGAGGACCGGCAAAATTCTGGCCTGAAAATTTTACTGCCTTACCGATTTTTAATTTACTTCATTTTAAGTGGTAATGAGGAGGAACTATTTAATTATTGGTGGGCTGCTTTGAACAGTTAATAGTTAATTAATTGGTTATTTAAGTAGTGTGATAGGCTGTTTGTTGGCTGTATTTTTTCCCCTGTGGAAGCTGGGCTACTGTATACATTTGAGTTTGCAGGAGAAGTTAGACTTGAGCAGCAAGAGATGGGTGAAGTGTGAAAGGCCAGAAACGTGCGGAGTTTAGCTGTAGAAAGAGATTAGCCTTGAGGTGCAGTTGGCCTAAAATTATACCTGACAGCTGAAACCGCTTAAGTTACTGAAAACAGTTTAGTTTAGTATGCGGGGTGGAAGGGGAAAGTGCTGGAGTCTGCAATGTGTAGTACTTGTGTGACGTGGCTGGCCCGGAATGCTATGTGTGCCTGGGATGACCAAGTGTGTGGAGGTCCTACCTCTTAGACTGGAGCTCAGGATTTCTGAGCGTGAGAAGCTGGTGGCACTCCGTCACATCACAGAGGCTGAAGGATCTCCTGCAACACACATTCCAGGAGATGGTCACCTTGCAGGCACAGCGAGTTAGTAAAGAAGGGACCTGCTTGACTATTCGTAGGGGCATGAAGAGGAGGCTGAAGTCAATGCAGGGATCCCTTGAGAGTGTTCAATTGGTAAACAGATGTTCAACACTGAATGCATCTGATGAGGACAAAATCTCGGAGGAGAGCAAACCACAAGCAACAACATGGCACCATGGAGAAAATGAATTCCTCCCACCAGATCCCTTGTTAAATAAGGGCAGCGTGTCTGCCAATTTCCCTTCCTCTGGTTCTAGTCCTTATCTAAGGAATCTCTAAATATTTCTTCCAGTACCACATGCTTGAGTTCTCCAGGACCCTGGAATGAATCCCATTCGGCCCAACTGCTTTATTGACTTCAACTTATTCCAGTATGCATTCCCAAACTATACAATAATGCTAATTGTATTACACCCCACATTCTGACAGCTTTCACAACACAAAATTTGCCACCGTCCCTGTATTACAATCCTGTTCCCATATATGTGCAGAACTAAGAACTCATTCAATTTTTCAGCAGTGTCCATCTTTTGAGAAGCTCACGGTCTTATTCTCTCCTGTATTTCTCTCCTCTACCCCCTGATTTATTTGAAAATTTATTTGAATGGGTAACAATATGACAATCAATTTTTGGTGCCAAAGAATGAACAGGCTGGGATTCTATTTTCCAGAAAAGAGAAGACTGAGGGGGTGACCTGACAGAGGTCTGTAAGATTACGAAAGGGTTTGATAGGTTAGATGTAGATGTAGAGATGTTTCCACTCATGGGGAGACCAAAACTAGGGGCATAAATATAAGATAGTCATTAATAAATCCAGTAGGAAATTCAGGAGAAACGTCTTTACCCAGAGTGTGGTGAGAATGTGGAACTCGCTACCACAGGGAGTAGTTGAGGTGAATAGCGTAGATGCATTTAAGGGGAAGCTAAATAAACAGATGAGGGAGAAAGGAATAGAAGGTTGTGTTGATCGGATTAGATGAAGGGGGGTGGAAGGAGGTTCATGTGGAGCATAAACTGGCATAGACCAGTTGGGCCGAATGGCCTGTTTCTGTGCAATGTCGCAGGTACTAAAGTATCAAACTTAATCTTTCATTGTCCCACCTTTTAGTTTCTCACCATCATGTCAGCTGCTACGAGTGATTGGAGCAACAGGTAGGAGTTTTGCCGTTCGTTTATTTATTCACTAATCATAAAACTGATCAACTGGGCACAACTCAAAGCCTCAGCCTAGCTCCTTTTATGCAATGAGATGAGAAAGAAGCACTTGCATTTCTATAGCGCCTTTCACAATCACTGGACGTCCTAAAGCGCTTTACAGCCAATGAGGTACTTTTTGAAGTGTAGTCACTGTTGTAATGTAGGAAATGCGGCAGCCAATTTGCGCACAGCAAGCTCCCACAAACAGCAATGTGATAATGACCAGATCATCTGTTTTAGTGATGTTGATTGAGCGATAAATATTGGCCCCAGGACACCGGGGAGAACTCCCCTGCTCTTCTTCGAAATAGTGCCATGGGATCTTTTACGTTCACCTGAGAGAGCGGACGAGGCCTTAGTTTAATGTCTCATCCGAAAGATGGCGCCTCAGACAGTGCAGCGCTCCCTCAGCATTGCACTGGAGTGTCATCCTAGATTTTTGTGCTCAAGTCTCTGGAGTGGGGACTGGAACCCAGCAGGTTCATAAGTATGGTTTTCTTGTCCAGTCAAACTCCATGTTTCATCATCGATTATGCAGGGACTTAATTTGTTCGAATACATTGCGGATCTCAAACGAGGCTGATCGAATGTTTGAAAATGCTGTGTTGTCTCAGCCAATGAAGTTTAAAGTAGTGACACTTACATTGGGGAGTTATTGCCAAACGTGGTGCGTGGAAACAGCCAAGGAGACCCTGCTCTGAAAATTCCATTGGAAACCAACAAGCTTTCTAACACCTCAGGCCTCACACCGCGGGAGATACTGGGCTGGATTTTCATTGAGGAGGCGGGTAGGAGGCGGGACTACAAATTTCGGGGTTGTAGTCCCGCCTCCATCGAGTTGTGGCCAACCACGCGATTTTCACTTGATTGACCTTGTTGAGCCCACCCAGCGGGCTCAGCAGGCCAATTAAGGGCCACCCGGCAACAGGTGACGTCACAGATTGACATTTCATCTGTCAAGAGCTTGTGACAGATGAAATATCAGAGTTTGACAGCTCTTTGAAGCTGTCAAAAACTGACAATCTGTACTCTAAGTTAACTCCTTCCTCTCAGGCTGATTTAGAGATCTCTCCAGAACAGAAAGCTGAATACTGCAACTTTTGACATTACGCTTTCTGTGCCGGTGAGATGAGGGACTCCCGAGACCTGAAGGAAGGAAGGCTGTAAAGGTAAGTAAATGTAAGTAAAACTTCTTTAAACACTTTACACACACCAAACACACTTACCTCTGAACTTATGCACCCATCACTCACCTGAACACCGGACATCTCGACCCCTGCAAGCCCTTCAGCCCGACAGCCCGCCTCCTCTAACTTGGCGTGGTTTGGAGCTGTCGGGAATCCCACACTTCAGCAATAAAAATAGGGATTAGGCTAAAAACTGCCTGTTAACTACCTGTTAACAGGCAGTTAATTGGCACTAATCCCCTTCCTGACTCGGGGAGGCGGGTCCCAGTGCAGGTCAGGTATCCGCCTCCTTTGAAACTGGCATGGAGGCGGGTTGGGGGCGGGATGGGTTCGTGACCCCCGATTTTGAGATTTTAACCCCCCACACACCTCCAATCCCGCCTCCACGGCCCAATGAAATCCTACCCACTGTATCTACTGCAGTGCGATCATTTGCAACGCAGTTTTAAATTTTTTATACTGATCTTTTTATCAGAACCATAAGAAAATCGTGAATCTCTATAGACACGCTTGCTCGATGAGGCAGTGATATCTTTGAGGATCTGGTGCTGTCAAGTTGCAGCATAACATCTGCCAAAAGGACTCAAGCGTTCAGTTTGTGTCACTGAATGAATGTCTGAATTAAATGATTGAACAATTAACTGTGCACAGTTCTGGTCTCCGCGTTATAAAATGGATAGAGAGGCACTGGAGAAGGTGCAAAAAAGATTTACAGGTATGATACCAGAACTTAGAGCTTCTACCTATCAGGAAAGATTGAACAAGCTTGGGGCTCTTTTCCTGAGGGGCGAACTGATAGAAGTCGTCAAGATTATGAAAGGGTTCGATAAGGTAGACCTGGAGCAGATGTCTCCACTTAGGGGGGAGACTAGAACTAGGGGCCATAATTATAAGATAGTCACTAATAAATCCAATCGGGAATTCAGGAGAAACTTCTTTACCCAGAGAGTGGTGAGGATGTGGAACTCGCTACCACAGGGAGTATTTGAGGGCAATAGCATAGATGCATTTAAGGTGAGGCTAGATAAGTACATGAGGGAGAAATTAATAGAAGGATATGCTGATAGGGTGAGATGAAGAAGAGTGGGAGGAGGCTCGTGTGGAGCATGAACACCGACATAGACCAGTTGGGCCAAATGGTCTGTTTCTGTGCTGTACAGTCTATATAATTCTATGTCACAGGTGAAGTTTTTGTTTAATGTCTGATTAAAATTTATACGCCTTTTGTGTGAAAAATCTTGCAACATTACCATGGAACCGTGCATGTGTTGTATTACGTATCCAAACTGAGACTGCTGTTGATGCTTGATAGTGATTTTGTTTCTATTTATTCATTCACCGGATGTGGGCATCACTGGCAAAGCCAGCATTTATTGCCCCATCCCTAATTGCCCTCGGGAAGGTGGGGGTGAGCCGCCTTATGCAACTGAATGGCTTGCTAGGCCATTTCAGAGGTTTGAAAAAACATTTTCTCCCTATGTCCCAGCACCTGTAGAGCACAGCAGCTGGGATGCAGACTTGCTATTGGACTGTGGTATACAAATATGTTCCCTATAGCTCAATCAGACCGCCCCTGCACCCCACCCCACCCCTCCCCCGGCACGTAGCATTTGTGGGACAGAATCAACATCAACTTGAATTTATATAGCGCCTTTAACATAGTAAAACATCCCAAGGGGCTGCACAGGAGTATTTTAAGACCAAATATTTGACACCAAGCCACATAAGGATAAATTAGGGCAGGTGGCCAAAAGCTTGGTCACAGAGGTAGGTTTTAAGGAGCGTCTTAAAGAAGGAAAGAGAGGTAGCGAAGCGGAGAGGTTTAGGCAGGGAATTCCAGAGCTTAGGGCCTAGGCAACAGAAGGCACGGCCGCCAATGGTTGAGCGATTATAATCAGGGATCCTCAAGAGGGCAGAATTAGAGGAGTGCAGATATCTTGGGGGGCGGTTGTAGGGCTGGAGGAGATTACAGAGATAGGGAGGGGCGAGGCCAAGGAGGGATTTGAAAACAAGGATGAGAATTTTGAAATCGAGGCGCTGCTTAACCGGGAGCCAATGTCGGTCAGCGAGTGCAGGGGTGATGGGTGAACGGGACTTGGTGCGAGTTAGGACACGATTCAAACCCTGCTACTGGACTATTAAATCTTACGAACTGCCTCGCCCCTGCCCACCCCCGGCCCTCCCCCAACCCCATGCTAAATGGCAGTGCTTGATAATGTCTTGACTAGATCACTTAGAATTAATGGACACCAACTCTGGACACTCAGAGGCTGATGCCAAATCATGATTTGGCGGGTTTATCATCACTGATGAAACTCCTCATGAGTAGGCACTGAAGGACATGTTGTCACTCTGCATGTGCCTGGTACCGTTTTTGTAAAGGAACAAGGCGTTTGAATTCGAATGGGTACAAACTTGGGTAATCACAGATTAACCCAAAGCGATCTAATTTGAGTTCTTTAAGCTGGTTTGCTGTTTGTCACCAGTGACTCTGTTTGACAAAGCGGACACCAATTTCTGTGCTCCTCCTCACAGTGCCAGGGTATAAGATGAATATTACACACTGGAGATGTGTGAATTGTTATAAACTAAAATCACCACTCCGTATGTCGGAACTTGGAGTCAATTTGGTTGCCGTTGTCAAAACTGGTGGTGCGTTGGTGCTGGTAATGGTCTCCGGGTTTGTGACATAATTTATTTAAAAAATATTGGCCAAAAGTTTACACTTTGGACGTAATCGGCGATCCGGATGCTAATTGCGCTCAAAATTGATCTAGTTTTAAGAAGTGGGGTTTTTTTTGCTCAAGTTTCCGCTCGAACTCATTTGTATATCGCAGAATGTAAACTCTTCCCGAACCAGTGCAATCTGGCAGCGTTTTCGAATGTGATTTTCTTCTTTAAAAATTTTCACGTTTAAAAATTATTGCTTGATGCATTTAAGAGTGGTGATTTGGTGCAGCTTTCTTAATACAAATACAAATTTGCTTTATCACAAAAAAATAAGCATTTTTAATCCGAGTGTCTAGTCCAGCACCCGTGGGTGGGGCCAGGCTTCCAGCGCAAGGTTTTTTTAAACTAGCGCTAAAGATCGCGGAAACTCGGTTTGCGCTGGACGTAATTTGCGCTTGAAATTCCTCGGTCATTTGCGCTGGTTTGGCCGATTTCGGGCGAGTTGCGCAACCGAGCGGGAACTCCGAGGCCACTAGTAGCAGGAGTTTGATCTGGAGGGAGCAAGAGAACAGACACGCGAATTGTTCAATGACACCGACTTTGCTGCTGCAGTTGTCGCACTGTATCGGACTTCAAGGAATTGAAAGAAAGGCACCAGACACGCACTTCTTCATTGGAGATGACAGCGCACAAAGACACAGTTCACATTTATTATATTAACTGACAGAAAGAAAAGGATTGACTTGGCGCGGCTGCTGCAAAGAAAGATCCGGTTGCTAAGGCAACTGTCCCAATCATGACATTACTTCCCATTTCTCAGCCCGCAGGGTCGTCGCCTGGTCTCGGCAACCATTCCAGCTTGGCAGTAACTGCACATGTTCTTCTAGTATCTGTTTGCTGGTCAGATGTTCCGATGGTGTTAGATGTTGGCCTGCCCCACCTTGTTCCGCCGAGAGGTGATCGCAGTAATACTAATACGTGGCCACGCAGCTTAAAGGAAACATTGCCCCTGCCCGCATTTTCCATTTTACTTAGTAAATCGTCAAGATATTAACACAGGAACAGGAGTAGGCCATTCGGGAGTAGGCCGTTCAGCCCCTCGGGCCTGTTCCACCATTCAATTAGATCATGGTGGATCTGCACCTCGACTCCATTCGTCCGCCTTAGCTCCATATCCTTACCTAACAAAAATCTATCAATCTCAGTCTTGAAAATTGCTATCATTTTCCTTCTGCACTACACGTCCAAAAGGACTTTCATCTTGTTGACCAATATCGGTTGAAATTTAATGCAATTTTTTTTTGTTTTGTTTCCAATTTCGTGGCACCTTTTTTGTTGTAAAAGATTGAGAACCAAGATGAAGAGCCGAGGGCTTTGGTTCAGGGTGCCACCCGGTTTGAAAAGGGGGACAGGGAAATTGTGTGAGGCGAGGCTCCTGGGTGGACCTTCTCTCGCCGAGAAGCGTGGAGCGGACAGTCTGGCGAGGAGGTCAGCATGGCCTCGATTGCCTGGTGGGTTAAGGTTGGTGTGCGAGACAGGCCCGAGCGGGTCCTGCCAAGACGTGGACACTGTGGGGTACAATTCTGTCTTCACAAGCCTGGTGTTAAGCATCACCTAGGCGGAGAGCAACAAGGGAAATGTGGCCGTGAGGTTTTGCAAGCTGGTACATAGGAACAGGAGGAGGCCAGTCAGCCCCTCCAGCCTTTTTATTATTATTCATTCACAGGATGAGGGCGTCACTGGCAAGGCCAGCATTTATTGCCCATCCCTAATTGCCATTAACTGAGTGGCTTGCTAGGCCATTTCAGAGGGGCTGTTAAGAGTCAACCACATTGCTGTGGGTTTGGAGTCACATATAGGCCAGCCCGGGTAAGGGTGGCAGATTTCCTTCCCTGAAGGAGCTTAGTGAACCAGATGGGTTTTTATGACAAGCTGGTAGTTTCACGGTCACCATTACTGATACTAGCTTTTTATCCCAGAGTTATTGATTAACTGAATTTAAGTTCCCCATGGATGGGATTTGAACTATATGTCCCTGGATCATTAATCCAGGCCTCTGGATTACTAGTCTAGTAACATAACCACTATGTTTCCCTTCCCTGCAAAACCCGCCTGATTTTTCCTTCCGTTCAAATTGATGGAAAGAGACATTCAAAGGGGCAGAAGAACCTCAAAGGTGAAGAAACCTCCGAGCTTTGTAAGCCTTGGCAGAGGCTGCGGCCTACAAGGGTGAGCGTGTGGGGGGCCCATGGAGGGAGAGGTGGCCTCCAGCAGGCCTTCTCTCTGCAAGATTTGAAGCAATCCTGCTGCCACCACTTGGTCAAGGGGAGCTGGCCTACGCCTTCGCTTTCCACCACCGCCCCCACCCCCAGCTGGTATTTGCAACTGGTGAGCAGGGAAGGGAGGAGATGGCAGCAGTGAAGATGGAGGGAAAGGGAATGAAGCGCAGAGTGGGTAGGCAGCGATAGGCCCCGTCCCCACCCCCCAAGCTTTGTCTCGTTGTCCGATTTTGGTCTGGATCACAGAGGGAAACCTAGCCTTTTTAAGGGCAAGTTCACGAATACTACCATCCTCGTGTAGAGCCTCGCTCAGTAAGAGCACTGATCAGAGTGATAGCCACAAACGTTAGCCCGCCTGAATTTCTGGTCACTTCATTTGAAGGACCAGGATGTTGGGAGCGCTGTGGGTCGGGGCAACTGATCCCTGACCCCGATTCTTCAATCCAACGCTCCCTCAAGCAAGATTGCACGGCCTGCAGGCTGACTCACTGGAATTTACCTTACAGCATCTCTCCACAGGGAGAGCAAATCAATCTCTGAAAGAATCCTAGCAACAAGTTACAGAGCACCAAATTACAAAGGGAAAGACATGTGCAAAATCTTCTTTTGATTTTTCACATAAAGCACATAGCTGCTCTGATATGAAATGTAAAACTTCCAAGGGTTTTTTTTTTACAGTGCATTCATTCCACGCAATTCATACAATTTCCAGAAAGTAGATGAGCTACGTCCCTACAGGGGCCTTCAACTCAGTTGGCCTTGATCGGGATCCATTTGAATGCCTTTAGTTTTGATTGTGCAACATTAATTCTAGCTTGTTGAGGCAAAGGCTGAAAACTAATCCCGACACACTGATGCAACAAAGTCACTTTCATGTGGGTGGATATGAATCCACTTGCATTCAATTTTATTCTAACGATTCTGATGTTCTTAATTCAGCCTCACTGTTATAAGCTGCTAGCTTGCGCAAGGTTACAATCACCATCAGCCCCGGAGTATAGTCACGGCAGTATGGAAAGCCCAGGTGTGATTTGGCCTTTGGAACTGGCAGGGCAGCCACGCAGTGAGTCGGCACGCGAGGATTAAATCTTCTGGTCACCCCTCCTGCCAACACTGCTCCAGGCCTGGGAACCATTTCCAGATTGCCAGCATTCCACCAATGCCACCTCCAAGAGGTTACTCTTTACGTGTGAGCCTGTCCAGTGAGTGGAGGTAGACTTTTTAGGGGTGAAGTCATCACAGCCCAAACAAAGTCTTGTCCTTACCCAGTATCCACACACACACGCACTTTCCAGCACTAGTCTCCGGGTAGTGATCAGGAGCAGGGACCCTGGCTGATATGCTTCCCCCTCTATAGTAATCTGGGATGTTATGATTAAGGTTATCCACCAGGTGGTGCTGTAGCCAATGCCGCTGCTAAGGTCAGAGGTTTGCTTCCTGTTAAGGTCAGAGGTTTGCTTCCTGTCAAGGTCAGCAAAGGTGAAATGCCAGGATGCAGGCATGATGTTTGTTACTCTGTTTGTTAATAAAGTACTCGTGCTAATTCTACGATATCGCCTCTTCGAGTCCTTGTCTCACTACATGGATTTATCACACCCTCCCTCACCCAAAGGCAAAGAAGCCAATTGCTGCATTCAATTTTCCTCAATGGCTGAGATCAGCAAATGTCACGGATGAAACATAGAAGATAGGAGCAGGAGTCGGCCATTCGGCCCCTCGAGCCTGCTCCGCCATTCAATGAGATCATGGCTGATCATCCAAATTCAGTACCCTGTCCCTGCTTTCTCCCCATATCCCTTGATCCCTTTAGCCTTAAGAAATATTTCTAACTCCTTCTTGAATATATTTAATGAATTGGCCTCAACTGCCTTCTGTGGTAGAGAATTCCACAGGTTCACCACTCTCTGGGTGAAGAAATTCCTCCTCATCTCTGTCCTAAATGGCTTACCCCTTGTCCTTAGACTGTGACCCCTGGTTCTGGACTCCCCCGCCATCGGGAACAGCCTTCCTGCATCTAGTCTGTCTAGTCCTGTTAGAATTTTATAAGTTTCAATGAGATCCCCTCTCATTCTTCTAAACTCTAGCGAACATAAGCCGAATCGACCCAATCTCTGTTCATACGTCATTCCTGCCATCCCAGGTATCAGCCTGGTGAATCTTCGCTGCACTCCCTCTATGGCAAGAACATCCTTCCTCAGATAAGGAGACCTAGGACCTTCCTGGTCAGTGGTAAGGCTCAGTCCCACACACACTGGTGCAGTTAGCACAGGTCCATCCGGGATAACACAATGGCTCAGAATTAACTGGGAAAATAATGGTGCGTTCACAGCACTCGCGTTATTAAAATAAAAAGTAATTTGTGGCGAGGAAGAGATATGGCGTGAGTTGTGAATCACCACAAATTGCTGGACGATTTGCTTTAGCCTCGCAAAAGACAAGAGCTCATTGTCAACCGCCCCGTGAGTGTCAAGAAATAGTTGGATTTGTGCCATAAATGTGAATTAAACTCAGCACAGAAAGTTATGGCTGGTATTTCACGGTGTAAGGATCCTGTTAATGGGGCGATTAATAGTCGTGACATAAAACTCAACCTCGGAGACCCAGAAATAGAATAGTTGAAACTGTGGAGTCTCCCTCCTGCAGGTAGTAAATTGTTCCTAGAGGTTTTTTTTTAATTAAATGTTTGCCAGACTTCACGCAGACGACATCAGGCAGGCTTGTTGCCCAACTGGCCTCCCACGCACAGGATTCGTGCCCACCCCGCCACCACCCCAAGTTAAAATCGGGGCTTAAGAAACACCATAAGCAAAATTTTCATGCTTTTTGCAACAGCTTTTCTCAAACCTCTACTGAGAGACATGGGTAGTGTGTGTGTGTGTGTGAGGAAATCGTGGCTGTTTGAAGCTTAACCTTGGAAAGCTGGCAGTTCAAACTTCCTGCAGTCAGCTTGAATGCAGCCTTGGGGAATGCATTGGAAATGAGATTTTGCACTAAGGAAAATTAGTGAACAACAACGATTCATTTGATCACTTCCCACATGAAAGCGGCGAATACCTTTCAGGCCCTGTCACATTATCTCGGATGATGTTCCACGGAAGGTGGTTTTAAGGACACAGCTTCAAAAAAGCATCACCTAAACCAATTTCAAAGTCATGCCGTATTTACTACGACAACAGCTTGCATTTATATAGCGCCCTTAACGTAGTAAAAACATCCCAAGGCGCATCACAGAAGCGATTATCAGACAAAATTTGGCATCGAGCTACATAAGAAGCTTGGTCAAAAGAGGTAGATTTCAAGGAAGGAAGAAAGAAAGAAAGAGATTAGCGTGTAAAGTTAAGGCACATGGGATTGGGGGCAAGGGATTGACTTGGATAGAGAACTGGTTGGCAGACAGGAAGCAAAGAGTTGGAATAAACGGGTCTTTTTCCGAGTGGCAGGCAGTGACTAGTGGGGTACCGCAGGGATCGGTCCTTGGGCCCCAGCTATTCACAATATATATTAATGATCTAGACAAGGGAACTAGATGTAATATCTCCAAATTTGCAGATGACACAAAGCTGGGTGGGCGTGTGTGCTGTGAGGAGGATGCCGAGAAACCCCAGGATGATTTGGACAGGTTGGGTGATTGGGCAAAAGCATGGCAGATGCAATATAATGTGGATAAATGAGAGGTTATCCACTTTGGTGGCAAAAACAGGAAGGCAGATTATTATCTGAATGGCAATAGATTGGGAGAAGGGGAAGTGCAATGAGACCTGGGTGTCCTTGTGCACCAGTCACTGAAGGTAAGCATGCAGGTGCAGCAGACGGTTAAGAAGACAAATGGCATGTTGGCCTTCGTAGCGAGAGAGTTTGAGTACAGGAACAAGGATGTCTTGCTGCAGTTATACAGGGCCTTGGTGAGACCACATCTTGAGTATTGTGTGCAGTTTTGGTCGCCTTATCTGAGGAAGGATGTTCTTGCCATGGAAGGAGTTCAGCAAAGATTCACCAGGCTGATACCTGGAATGGCAGGAATGACGTATGAGGAAAGATTGGGTCGATTGGGTTTGTACTCGCTGGAGTTTAGAAGAATGAGAGGGGATCTCATTGAAACTTATAAAATTCTGACAGGACTGGATAGACTAGATGCAGGAAGGATGTTCCCGAGGGGAGTCCAGAACCAGGGGTTACAGTCTAAGGATAAGGGGTAGGCCATTTAGGACAGAAATGAGGAGGAATTTCTTCACCCAGAGAGTGGTGAACCTGTGGAATTCTCTACCACAGAAGGCAGTAGAGGCCAATTCATTAAATATATTCAAGAAGGAGTTGGATATATTTCTTAAGGCTAAAGGGATCAAGGGATATGGGGAGAAAGCAGGGACCGGGTACTGAATTTGGATGATCAGCCATGATCGCATTGAATGGCGGAGCAGGCTCGAGGGGCCGAATGGCCTACTCCTGCTCCTATCTTCTATGTTTCTATAGCGCCTTTCACGACCACCGGACGTCCCAAAGTGCTTTACAGCCAATGAAGTACTTTTTGGAGTGCAATCACTGTTGTAATGTAGGAAACGCGGCAGCCAATGTGCGCACAGCAAGCTCCCACAAACAGCAATGTGATAATGACCAGATAATCTGTTTTAGTGATGTTGATTGAGGGATAAATATTGGCCAGGATACCAGGGATAACTCCCCCTGCTCGTCTTCGAAATAGTGCCATGGGATCTCTTACCTCCACCTGTGAGAACAGACGGGGACTCGGTTTAACGTCCCATCTGAAAGACAGCACCTCCAAAAGTGCAGCACTCCCTCTAGTTCAAAATATTTAGACAAAATCAGAGAACAAGAGTTGTCTTGATTGCTAGACGTAGCAGCATCTTCAAGATTTCCAATTAATGATTCTAAGGAAATCAATCTTTTCAAAATCACTTACCATTTCACCAGATATTTTGACTACTGGAAATCACCCAGAATGCCGTTACAAGGTGGGAAAAATGTTGTCATCTGCAGTCTTAAAGGCCGAGCTTTGTCTGCCAGGAGCACACGCGGAGAATTTGAGCATGCGCGTTTTCTACACATTAAAATGAATGAATAGAAAATCGCGGGGCAGGGTGGGGTTCAGTGTTCCCTCTAATTTTTTTGGGGGGGTGCGCGGCCCCTTTAACAGGCTGCGTGGCCCATTCAAATTCCCCGCGCATGAGCGTTTTTTCTGTTTAAAAGCCGGTGAGCGGGCTACGCGGGACCTCCAGACCGCTGCGCAGCCCCGCAGCTCAACGGGAACGTTGATAGGGGTCGCACCCCAAAATCTCCATTATGCTTTCCCGAATCACGCACTTCTGGGGCAGGAGCTGCGAGGGTGAAAACTACCCCAATGGTGCTATAGGGGCACAGTAGCGTAGTGGGTATGTTACTGGAACTGGTAATCCAGACCTGGATGGCCCCTGGGCTAAATCTTGGATGAAGTGCAGGGAGAGTGTAAAGATTTGTGTGTAACTCTCTGCCACCCCTGAAATCTTCAGCGCCCCCTGACATGAATCAGTCATTCATGAAAGAGAGACTTATGAAATAATACTAAGCGGCCTACGGGTGTCGCTGTCCAGGGAGAGTATAAATACTCGGGCACGGGCCCAGCTTGCGCAGGACAGTCTTAACAGGAACGAGTGAAGGACACAACTAGACCTCCATGTTTTAAAACAGTTGATTAAAGCTTTGTTTAACGATTAGACCAAGTGCAGAGTAGTTTTCTTATGTCCCCCTCCATTTTTTTTTGTTATTTTGTCCTCATGATTCAATGATTTATCATGTTAGTGCTGTTTCCTCTCTGCATAGTTGCAGTTTTCTCACGTGCTTCTTCTAATATTAGGGATGGGGAAAAAAGCCTGTTTGAGTGGACGGGGTGGTTGGAGCCGGGAGGTCATGTGATGAAACCGCCAGGAATATGTCTGACCAGAGTTGGCAACACTCGTGTTAATATGTATTTGGGGATGAGCAAAACTAAAGGCCACCAATACAAGATAGGCACCAAGAAATCCAATAAGGAATTCAGGAGAAACTTCTTTACCCGGAGAGTGGCGAGAATGTGGAACTCGCTACCACAGGGAGTGGTTGAAGTGAATAGCATAGATGCATTTAAGTGGAGCTTAGATAAGCATATGAGGGAGAAGGGAATAGAGGGTTATGCTGATAGAGTTAGATGAGGAAAGACGGGAGGAGGCTCGAGTGGAGCAATAACACCGGCATGGACTGGTTGGGCCGAATGGCCTGTTTCTGTGCCGCATAGCCTATGTCATTCTTGTAAATTCTCCCTGTACTTTTTGCTTCACCGAAAAGGGAGCGGACATCTACGAGGGGCCTTTTTATGTTCCCCACTTTAAGAGATGCTTAATTTTTTTTTTTTATGTAAGTATGTGGCGAACATCCCACGGACTCTCCAGTAAGTAGTTCACCACAATTCATAAGGGATTGAGTTATACTGATGGAAGCTGCCCTCCTGTTGTGAACATGAGAGTAACTGTTGGGGGGAGAAAAGCCCGCTCTGTAACAGCACCTTAATGTTGACCATGGAGCTGTTCCACTACACACTGGGGAGCCAATAGAATCTTGTAAAATATCTGTTTTGAAGCAAATCTATTGCTGGCTTATGGAGAACTCACCCCATGGGCTTTTTACCACCTTAATCACCTGTACTAATCTGGTCTTATTGGCGATCAGCTTTTCTGACATCCTCAGTTTCATGCAGGGTCTAATAGGTCTGTTCATGAGCGGGGAGAGGAATGCTTTTGTTGGTTTTTTTAAGGCCATAGAGGATTCCAGATAACTATCTTCTTAGATTACTGGGTAAATGCATTGGTAGCAGTGCACTGGAACGTATAAACCAGGAATATCCAAGATTCATGTTCTGGTGTGTGTGGAATTGGCCAATGTTACTTATATTGGGGGTTCTGCAATTGGTCTTGGTGTGCCTCGACTAGGGAGAAGAAGATCTATGAGGGTGCCGACAGTGTCAGCTGTTGCTCAGTTGTTAGCACCCTTGCCTGTGTGTCAGAAGATCGTGGGTTCAAGTCCCCACTCCAGAGACTTGAGCACAAAAATCTAGCCTGACACTCCAGTGCAGTGCTGAGGGAGTGCTGCACTGTCGGAGGTGCCGTCTTTTGGAGAAGATGTTAAACCGAGGCCCCGTCTGCTCTCTCAGGTGGATGTAAAAGTTCCCACGGCACCATTTCGAGGAAGAGCAGGGGAGTTATCCCCAGTGTCTTGGCCAATACTTATCCCTCAATCAACATCACTAAAAAACTGATTATCTGGTCATTATCACATTGCTGTTTGTAGGAGCTTGCTGCGCGCAAATTGGCTGCCGTGTTTCCTACATTACAACAGTGACTACACTCCAAAAAAAGTACTTCATTGGCTGTAAAGCACTTTGGGACGTCCGGTGGTCATGAATGGTGCTATAGAAATGCAAGTCTTTTTTCTTTTCTCCACATTGCAGTCTTCACAAGTAAATGTTCTTCGACAGGTGCTCCTGAAGCAAAATCTTAATTCGATCTTATCCAACATTGTAGCATGTACCTTTCAGTAGCGGTACCATGAATGCTTGTACTTGGTATGACTAGCTCTCCAAAACTGAAGAGCACCTTGTAACTTTAGTGATCTTCCTACATATCAGCAATACCCTGTACAGCTCATCTAAAGTGAGAAAAGCTGCTCTCTCGCCATTACAAATTCTGTGAGTAGTTCCGAAGCAAACAAAGTTAGGACATAAAGTCCTTTTGTTGACGTGACTCTGTAGGCACTTGCTAATTAGTTACACTTTGGCCATCTGGCCTTCACAGGAGGAGACAAATCAAGGCTATACGTTTGTCGTTCAGCCACTGATGTTAAGAATACTCAATTATCTTCTTGGAATATAGGAGCAGATGTCAAAGAAAAGAAAAGGCCAGTTGGCCCTTTTAAACTTGTCCCTCTAATTCATTCTTAGGATGTGGGTGTCGCTGGCAAAGCCAGCATTTATTGCCCATCCCTAATCGCCCTTGAGAAGGTGGTGCTGAGCCGCCGCCTTGAGCCACTGCAGTCCGTGTGGTGAAGGTACTCCCACAGTGCTGTTAGGGAGAGAGTTCCAGGATTTTGACCCAGCGATGATGAAGGAATGCCAATATATTTCCAAGTAAGGATGGTGTGTAACTTGGAGGGGAACTTGGAGGTGATGGTGTTCCCATTGGGGTGGGGGGAGGATAGAAAACTGGTAACATCTAACTTCAAATACATTGTGGCAGAGCCACCAAGGGGACTCTGATCTTATGTACATAATTATCTTTAACTAATTGTTAGCTACAGAATGAATCTGTATCTCCGTTCATATTATCGCATGTACATAGCGTGGTCCCTTTAAGATTGAGACCCAACGCGATGACGTCATCACGTTGATCACGTGATCCTCCAGCGGCGGGAAAACGTGATGACGTCATGACGTCCGACCAGGGAGGAGCCCTGGTCAGTCCTCGTGGAGCTAGCAACCAGTACAGACCTGTTATCCAGCTTTCCTATGTTTTAGTGTTAAACTCTGTTTATTAGTATTAAACATCGTTTGTTTAATAGACTGACTCGATCTCAGTCCTTTAGTTAGGAATCTAGCCGTTCCTACAACATCACGTTAATTTGTGAACTGAAATCTTTTGCAACATAGCCCTACAATAATCCCACTGCATTCCGAGTGCACAAAACAAAATAGTTTTACATGACTTAAGAATTTGTTTCAAATTAACAACTTTTATTTTTAAGTAGCTTCACGGGGATAGAGGTATCAATTTAACCGGAATGCAAAGCTCTGATGCAGAGTTCGCACCTTAATATTAATAGTAACCTGCTTTTTCTTCTTTTAGAAGTGTTGATCAACCTGCTCTGTAGTTCAAACACTTTCTCATACACGAGGTTAGAAATCACTGTGCTTAACACGCTCCGATGATATTCCTTTGTGTTATTTTAACAGGGGTTAACCAATTAAAAAAAAAAATGGTTTCACACCTTCCATTGAAAATAGTGGGCCGTGTTCTTTGTCTGTGCCCCTGAATCTTTGAATAATGTTTGAAATGAATTCCTGTGCAGGCTTTACTGTTGGTAGTGTGGTGGTTAGTGTACTGGACAAGTGTACTGGGAAAACCCAAGCTGGTTCACTAATGTCCTTCAAGGAAGGGGACCTGCCAACGCTACCCAGCCTGACTCCAGTCCTACACTATGTGACGGACTCTTAATGCTCTCTCAATTGGTCTATCTGCTCGCAGCCATTAGGGATGGGCAATTATAACAGCCTTGCCGGTGTTGGCCATGTCTTAAGAATAAAAAGGTTTTTAAAAGCTGCACAAGGCAGATGCAAACCATATTGACAGTATTGGTGTTAATTGATCAATATGCAGAGTCAATATTTTCCTCAATCATTACAGTTGTATCATCCAAGGAGAGCAACTAGATGGATACATTGTAACATCGGTTTCTGAGGTGCTCAGGAGGAAATCGGGTGAAATTTCCTTGCCCCCCAGAACACACGTTTCAATGACTGACATTGCTTTTTCCCCAGTTGCTTCAAAGAATCGAACCATTACCACAGCGAGCTTTCATCGTCTATCTCAGTGCTTTGTTCCACTGAATGGGAGCTGACAGAACTGGGAATTGCTTTGCTTTTGTGTTGGAGTCTCAAAAGATTTCTGGCAACGTATCTTCCTTTGGTGGATCCAGACGTCATGTTTTTACATTCGAGACTTCTTTGATAAAGGGACTGACGTGACTCCCGGACAAAAATGACAACTCCTATCCCACTAGCATATCTACAAAAGCTATTTCTGTTTCAGTGGCCTTGATGGCAGGTTGAGGAATTGGAGTAGGTTCGGTGATGTGGAAGAGCAGAGTGATCTGAAGTTCGGGTCCACAGAAAGAAAAAAGAAAGACTTGCATTTATATAGCGCCTTACACGACCACCGGGCGTCTCAAAGTGCTTTACAGCCAATGAAGTACTTTTTTTGAAGTGGAGTCACTGTTGTAATGTGGGAAACGCGGCAGCCAATTTGTGCACAGCAAGATCCCACAAACAGCAATGTGATAATGACCAGATAATCTGTTTTTGTTATGTTGATTGAGGGATAAATATTGGCCAGGACACCGGGGAGAACTCCCCTGCTCTTCTTCGAAATAGTGGCCGTGGGATCTTTTACGTCCACTTGAGAGAGCTTTTTCCAGCTCTGATGAAGGGTCCCAGACCTGAAACGTTAACTCTGTTTCTCTCTCCACGGATGCTGCCTGGCCTGCTGAGTTTCTCCAGCATTTTCTGTTGTTATATAAGAGAGAGAGCAGACGGGGCCTCGGTTTAACATCTCATCCGCAAGACGGCACCTCCGACAGTGCAGCACAGGGCATTAAAGGCAGCATCTCAAGTTGATGAGGCTGTTTCAAAAAAGAAAAGCAAATGGCATTCTGGGTTTTAACACAAGAGTTATACAAACCAAGAGGTAATGATGTATCTATATAAATCCTTAAGACCTCATATAGAACAGCGTGTGCAGTATTGGGCTCCCCACTATAGGCTTTAGTGAGAGTACAATTCAAATTCACTAGGATGCTGCCTGGTATGAGGTAATATAAATGAAGGAGGAAAGAATTTGCATTTATATAGCACCCTTCATGATTTCGGGACGTCCCAAAGTGCTTTACAGCCAGTGATGTACTTTTTGAAGTGTAGTCACTGTTGTAATGTAGGAAGCACAGAAGCCAATTTGCGCACAGCAAGCTCTCGCAAACAGCAATGTGATAATGACCAGATAATCTGTTTTTAGTGATGTTGATTGAGGGATAAATATTGGCCCCAGGACACCGGGGAGAACTCCCCCTGCTCTTCTTCAAAATAGTGCCGTGGGATCTTTTACATTCACCTGAGAGAGCAGACAATGCCTCAGTTTAATAACTCGTTTGAAGGACGGCACCTGCTGACAGTACAGCACTCCTAGATTTTTGTGCTTAAGTCTCCAGAGTAGGATGTTGAACCCACAAACCTTCTGCCTCAGAGGTGAGGGTGCTACCAAGTCAGCCACAGCTGACAGTGTGTATTTTTTTCATTCGATTATGGGTGATATGATCGATGTGGGAGGAGGTGTTTAGTCACGATGCTCTGGCCATCATGAGTGTGGAGCAGGCTTGATGGGCCAGCTGGACTATTCCTGCCCACCAATTTTGTATGTTCGTAAAAAAGGTTTTAATTTGAGAAATTATAAGTTAAAAAAATACTCAATTTTTGCCATCCCAAAAATAAAACTGCAATGATTTGCTCAGTTTGCCTTCGCTGTCAATTTGTAACAATGATGCCTTTTAAAATCCTGTACTTGAGACAATCATACCACCGGAGAAACTGCATGAGTGACAACTCCTCGTATTTCAGAATGACTGCTTTGAAATCCATGTGCCAACTTTGCGAGAAGCACCGTCATGTTTCTTCCCCTCCCGCCCCGCCCCCCCCCCCATGGGATTGGAGGTTATCTGTATGAACCAATCATAAGTCAAATCAGGTGGAGGCTGGGTGCGAAGCATGGCAGAACCAATCCAACACAACTCTCTCCCGCTATTGGCTGCACACCTACTTGAGTCAGGAATCTTTCACGATAGAAGCTATAAGTTTATTTATTGCTACGTGCAACAAATAAACGCAGCGTTTATAATACTTCCAGTTTCTTCAAAGGAATGTTCTGCAGCCTGTTCTCTTATTTAATGGTTTGTTTTCTTCAAGAATAATTGCAGCTATGTGTTTTAGAGGAGAAGAATGGGGCTCCTGTTCTCAATGTGTAAGCCGGTTTATTTGAACCCTTCCAGTGGGTGTCAGCCTTGGCTCAGTGGTGGAATTTTTTCCAGAGTTCAAGCCCCACTCCAGCGCACGTAATACAGACTGACACTCCAGTGCGATACCAAGGATATGCTGCATTGTCAGAGGTACGGTCTTTCGGTTAAACCGAGGCCCCGTCTGCCCTCTCAGGTGGACGTAAAAGATCCGGTGGCACTTTTCGAAGAAGAGCAGGGGAGCTCTGCCGCCCTGTCCAACATTTATCCCTCGACCAGCACTTAATTAACAAATAATTTGGTTATGTATCTCATTGCTGTTTGTGGGAGCTTGCTGTGCGCAAATTGGCTGCCACGTTTCCTACATTGCAACAGTGACTAGACTTCAAAACTACTTCATTAAAAATAGAAAATGCTGGAAATACTCAGCAGGCCAGGCAGCATCTGTGGAGAGAGAAACAGAGCTAACGTTTCAGGTCGATGACCCTTCGTCAGAACTGGAAAAAGTTAGAGATGTAACAGGTTTTAAGCAGATGCAGAGGCAGGGAAAGTGGGGGGAGGGGAGGAAAGAACCAAAGGGAAGGTCTGTGATAGGGTGGAAGGCAGGAGAGATTAAATGACAAAAGGTATGATTGCACAAAGCAAAAGTACTTCATTGGCTGTAAAGCTTTTTGGGACATCCTGAGGTTGTGAAAGGTGCTATATAAATGGAAGTCCTTTCCTTCCTTTAAGTTTCCAATTGCTTTGTCTGAGCCTTGAAAGTGAGTGCGAGTGGTGAAGGATGAATCCAATACACGCACTTTCAGCAATGTTCACTGGCTTGCTGTCAGGAACAGGAATTCAGCCTAATTTTCTATTTCCCCAATCCAGATCTGCTACTGCTACTCGGATCAGTTAACTCAGCAGAGACTTGAGATCAAATCTGGGATCTTTCTGATCTGCATGGCCCAGTAACTCGCTGGATAAACTGGCTGGGCGATCACGAGCTGATGTTTTCAGGAAACTTGGCCAATACTACCATGGGGAGGCTGGAAAGAAACTTGTTCATAAATCCATCACATTTAACTCCGTTCTGACTTTCATTGATTTATTGATTTTAAAATTCTCATCTTTGTTTTCAAAACCCTCCATGGCCACGCCCCCTCCCTATGTCTGTAATCTCCTCCAGCCCTACCGCCCTCCGGGATCGCTGCGCTCCTCCAATTCTGGCCCCTTAAGCATCCCTGATTATAATCGTTCCACCATTGGTGGCCGTGCCTTCAGCTGCCTGGGCCCTAAGCTCTGGAATTCCCTCCCTAAACCTCTCCGCCTCTCTACTCCTCCTTTAAGACGCTCCTTAAAACCTACCTCTTTGACCGAGGTTTTGGTCACCTGTCCCTAATATCTTCTTATGTGGCTCGGTGTCAAATTTTGTTTGATAATCGCTCCTGCGAAGCACCTCTTGGGCTGTTTTACTGCGTTCAAGGTGCTATATAAATGCAAAATGTTGTTGTTGCCTGATCTAAGCTAACATTTACAGAATCATAGGCCTAGAAATTCGGTGGCGCCCCAAACAGGGCACCAAGCTCGCCTGGGCGCCAGAATTACCGCTGCGATCAGAGCCGTTGCGGCCGCCGTAAATTCAGTTTGAGCGCCCCAAGAGGGATGCAGGGCGCTGCTCGAGGCACCCCGCGTCCCTCTTGGGGCACTGAAACTGAATATCGCAGCGCAACGTGCCGCAGCGCCACATGCTGCGGCACGGTGCGCTGCGGTACTGCAGGCCTTCCTCCCCTTCTTAAGGGGGAGGGGCCTGCACCAGCGCGATGACCGATCGCAAGTGCCGGCAAAAGAGCCCAGCACCGAGGAGAAGTGCCGGGCTCTCGGGACACAGCTGGCACTGCCCGGGGGGGGGATCAGGAGGCCGGGGACGGAGGTGCTGGCAGGCGGCCACCGAAAAAAATGGCCGACCCGCACCTCCACCTTAATTTGCGCCACTACCGCCACAGGTAGGCCCCGTGAAGCGGGCGCGATTTGCGACCGGCGTTACAGAGGCGGGCGTGACCAAATATCGCGATCGGGGCAGTAGCGGGGTGCTGCGCATACCGATGATGTCATCAGTGGCGGCGCAGCGCTACAGGCTAACGCCGCCATTAGCGCCCCGCTAAATATCGCGGGAGGCGTGGCCAGTGGTGCTAAAGCCACTGAGTGCCCTCTTTAGGCGCTAACTGGTGGTTGAGCCCACCGAATTTCTAGGCCATAGAATCTTACACAGAAGGAGGTCATTCGGCCCATCGTGCCTGTGTGCGGACTCTTTGAAAGAGCTCTCCAATTAGTCCCACTCCCCCACTGCTCTTTCCCCATAGCCCTGCAATTTTCTCCCCTTTCAAGTATTTATCCAATTCTCTTTTCAAAGTTCCTATTGAATCTGCTTCCACCACCCTTTCAAGCACAGCATTCCCGATCCTAATAACTCGCCAGTTCACGCGAAACCTGCGGAACATTTTGCCGGTTATTAACGGACAGGCAGAGCTGACTACACAAAGAAGAAAGCCAGAGTGCAGCCTATTGATTGGCTGGTGGCATATTCCATTGTAAACCTCAGAGACATGTTGCCCTTGGAGCAGCTGCGACCCTCGTGTTTGTCGGATATAAATATAACCTCTGAAAGGTGTCCTGTGGAATCAGTCAGCCAAAAACAAAAAAAAACCCCAAAGCCTGCAATTGTGTTCAAAAATGTGGGCTCTTGAACTCTGCATTCCCAAGAGGAGACACGTTCTGAAGCAAATGTGTACTCGCCAGAACGTACGAACAGTACTGTGTGCCTTTTACGCAAGTGGGACCTGATGTCATTGTCGCTAGACAAACGGCCTGTGTTGTAATATGTGCAGTATCAGCAAGGTCACCTCCAAGATGTTCCGTGGCTCGGAAAGTATTTCAAGAGACTTCCCAAAGGGATAGATATTGATCTGAGAACAATTACTGTCCCCCACCCTCTCCTCGAACAGGAAGCAGGTGTGAGCGCTGAGATTTTTTTTTTCAACACGGCTATTTCTGATGTTACAACAGGATTAAGGACGAGTGGTGTTCTGGGGAAGAAAAGTATCAGTTTGGTTCTGGTGCTAGTGACACACTAAGGGATCAGATAAAATGTGTCAGCGTAGTGTTGAAACTCGCATCCTTAATTTCATCGAATCATACAGCACAGCAGGAGGCCATTCGGCCCATCATGCCTGTGCCGGCTCTTTGAGAGAGCTATCCAATTAGTCCCACTCCCCTGCTCTTTCACCATAGCCCTGCAAATTTTTTACCCAAATATCAAGTGTAGAGTTCAATAGTACCTTCCTGCCACCCTTTGTGGTGCAGCTAAGATCTAATAAATGGGTAACCAACAACAACTGGAATTTATATAATGCCTGTAACATAGAGAAATGCCCAAAGTGCTTCACAGAAGCTTAGCAAAAAAATTAATGCCAAGCCAAAGGAGCAGATATTTGGAGTGGAGACCAAAGGAACAATCAAAGAGGTGTTTTTTTAAGGAAGACCTTAAAATAGGGGAGGGGGAGTTGGAGAGTTTTAGGGAGGGGATTCCAGAATGTTGGGCTTAGGTGGCTGAAGACATGGCCGCCAAAGATGGGCGAAGGTGAAGGAATTATTACTAGTCCGAGCCCCTTCGGGCTACCCCAGATCTGGCGTATTCCCTAGATGTTCACTCTCAACTAAAGTTAGAGGTAGCCGAATCCTAAAGACGCTTAATTGGGTCTAAATGTCCAGACTATCTCTCCCTAAAGAAAAGGAATGACCTGAAGATGTTACCGTCCTCCAGATAGCACTTTTAATAAGTTTAGCCAGACTGTAACCTTCCGGATATTATGAGGGTCCGGAAAACTCCCCCAGAATTCTGCAACTCCTCACCAAAGAGTGTACAGAGATTGAGTTTGCGAGTTTGATACAGAAGTACTATATGAGACAATTCTAAAAAAAATATAGATTTATTAAAGAACAGACATGTAACTTACAGCTGGTGATTCAATCGCAACATTAACAGTTCCAAATACAGAAAACTTACAATTCTATTTCCAGAGATCCTTATTCTCAAATCGTAACTTCGTTACATTTTTACATTTCTTAGTCTTATTCCAAGATATCCACCAAAACCAAATACCTTTGATACCCGAGACTCAAAGAGTTGAAGACTTATTGAGCCTGCCTCTGAAGTCTGAGAATCGCTTTGCCCCTTCCAGCGAATCTATCTTCCTATTTGAAAGCTCTATTTTTATACCCTTTCTCAGTGGTATATCCGTTGAAGTTTTCTGTTGATGTAAGCTAATTATCTCTAGTCATTCTTCTGCTGACCCCTGCTATTCTTACAGTCAGTTCAGCTGTAGCAAGCAGATTTGTGTCTCTACCTTTAGGTGTTCAAAACTTATCATAAAAACAATGTGATGGCTATGCATCTATTTGATGTCATTCTTATCAAAGTCTCCTGTTTGCATCTTTTGCATTTAGAACACCTCAACTGGTTGTACCACAGACTCATGTCTCCGTATTTCATTTGATGTCATTTTTACAAAGGCACATGTTTCTTTAATGTTCTGTGTTTCTTTCTGAAGTGTTGGTTTATAACACCTAAACTGGGTATGGTTGTTGTGTCCTTTCCAAGGCTTCAGACTTAGAGGAACCTCCAACCTTCTGTTTCATTAAGGCTATTGTCTCAGTGTCAACAACTTATCTTATCTCAAAAGCCTATATGCTGTTTACATCTTTTGATTGTTAAGGCTTCCAGACTTCCAAACCCAGTATGTCATGTTTTAATAAGGCTTTTCCTTTCAATAGGATGGTGTATTTTCGGGGGTTGTCGGGCTGGAGAAGGCTACAGAGGTGGGGGGGGAGGGGGAGGGGGGTGGGGGGTACAAGGCCATGAAGGAATTTTAAACATGTAGATAAGATTTTAAATTCGAGGCTTTGGGGGACTGGGAGCCAATGTAGGTCAGTAAGCACAAGGGTGATGGATGAGGGTGATTTGGTGTGGGATAGGATACCAGCACTAGAATTTGGGATGAGCTGAGGTTTATGGAGAAAGGATGCAGAGAAGCAGGCCAGGAGAGCACATGTTAAGGTACTTAAAGGCTCGAGCAATAGTTGAGTTTGGAGGCAACGAAGGCATGGGTGAGAAGTTTCAGCAGCAGATGGGCTGAGGTTTAATCAGGAAATTATTCCCTCAATGAAGATTATCTTTGTTGCAGGTCATTTAACCCTGAAAAAAGTCACAACGTGTGCCTTCAGTGGCGAATGACCGTTGACAGATGCATATCTAATTCCTAAAGTTTGGTAGCACTCTTGTCTTGGAAGATGTGGGTTCAAGCCCCACTCCAGAATTTTAGGTTATAATATAGGCAAACACTTCAGTGCAGCACTGAAGGAAGGGTATTGTCTTTCAGATGAGATGTTAGATTAAGGTCCTACCTGTTCATGTTGGATATAGATTATCCTGTGGCATTATTTGAAGAGGGACAAAAAGTTCTCTTTCCTGGCCAATGTTAACCCTCAACTAACACCACCAAACAAAACAGATTACTTGGTCATTTATCACATCACTATTTGTGGGACCATGCTGTGCACAAAATGGCTGCTTCATTTACCTCAATAACAAGTGATTACACTTCAAATGTAATTCACTCATCATGCAGTGCTTCGAGAGGACCTGAGGATGTGATCAGATGCAATACAAATACAAGTGTTTAGTTTCTTATACTCCAAGTACACTTTAATGTGTTTGGATCAAGTACCAGGCCAATTTGTATCTCATGCTATTGAATCACTCGAGATCTCCAATCTAAATTAAAACATCTCATTAAGCAACTAATGGCCGGCAAAATTCAATGAGCTGGATCGTGAAAATGTGAGTTGAACGCTTTTTTGCATGGATTAAAGTGTTATACAAAGAAATATTATGGGTGGATTAGGAGTCACTGTATAACAAGGCTGCGTGGCAGGAGTGAGCTGCTGATATTATTTTTTTTGAGTTTAGTTTCCAATTTAAACCTTCCGCAATAAAGAAGGTCAGAATACAAAAAAAAGTGGTGTTCAAGTGCAGACTGGAAGAACATCCCACAGTCTATAGGCGACACAGTTTCAATGCAGAGTCTCTCAGCGCATCACATGGACCTCTCAGGTAGCAAGATCAGCCCTAACATCAAAAAGCTACCAGACAAACAGCTGCATTTATATAGCACCTTTCACATCCCCAGGACATCCCAATACGCTTCACAGTCACTGAAGTACTTTTGAAGTGTAGTCATTCTTGTTTTGTCGGCACACGTAGCCACCAATTTGCCCAATTTATACAACAGGAATTGGTAGATAGATTAGTCCCACAAAAATAGCACTGAGATATTTTTCCAAATGCTGGTTGCGAGGCATATGTTCTAAATCTTCTAAATTAAGATGGATTTCAGATTATTTTCAGTATAATGTTGAATTTTAGATCTACTTGAAGCTGCAGTGAGTGAAGACTCAGGAAACACATCACGGTCCAGCACAGTTCAAACCACTCCACCCACTGTGTGTAGGAAGCAGTTCCTGCAGCTCACTCTTGCTACTGATGTTCAGACTGTGCTCACACCAGACACAAAAACACGGAATGGATTGATACACGACAGAAACCCATCCCTGAGGAATGAATGAGTTTTGGTGCAATGCAACCTTGCTTTGGAATTGTTGTTGCTGTTTCGTTTGACGGGGAAAAGCTTATAATGGGGATGTCTAGTTCGTCTCTCCGTTCAAAGGCCTCCTGAGATGCCGAGTGGAGAAATGAGGTGCCTCCCGCAACAGATATTAGTGGGCAGGTTGATGTGATGTGTTCTATGGTCTGGGACTCATGGCCACAGTCGTCGTCCCTCATCTTCCACTTGTGCAGCAGGTGGCCGCATCGTCCGTGCCCTGTGCGGATTGGGTTGAGCGCCGCCCACTGTCTGCGAGGGAGGTCGGAGCCAGGGACCTCTGCTGTTGGGTCAGTGATGAGGTATTGGTTCTTTATGTTGCATGCGTCCCACGATTCTGTCCATCTGGATAGTAGGTCAATACCAGCTATGGAATGGTTGGCTCTGGTGCAAATTTAACACTAACAAATAATGTTTGACGTAATAAAACTCACTATGCACTTGGTTTGAGTATAAAGCAAGGCTTTAATCAACTTGTTTCAGAACATGGAGGTCTAGTTGTACTTCACTAGTTCCTTGTCTTACAAAATGTCCCTGGCAAGCTGGGCCCACGCCTGAGTATTTATACACCTTGGATGGCGCCACCAGCTGGCCGTCCAGCGTTATTTCATGAGTAGTTCCTTGATGATGATGAGATTTATAACAATGTTTCTATGATCAAAGGGAATGCTAGAAGATAGATCTATTCCCCTTGTATTTCCAATGGTTCTCAGAGCAATGCATGTTGGGAAATGTGTCATTACTACTTTAATCCCACTTCAATTTCATTCAGAAACCTCCAGGGAAACTACTAGATCTGCTACATATGCAGGTCAAAGACTGGGTATTCTGTGGCGAGAGTCTCCCCTCCTGGCTCTCCAAAGCCTTTCCACCATCTACAAGGAACAAGTAAAGAATGTGATGGAATACTGTCCACTTGCCTGGATGAGTGCAGCTCCAACAACACTCAAGAAGCTCGACACCATCCAGGACAAAGCAGCCCGCTTGATTGGCACCCCATCCAGCACCTTAAACATTCACTCCCTCCACCACCGGCGCACCGTGCCTGCAGTGTGCATCATCTACAAGATGCACTGCAGCAACTCACCAAGGCTTCTTTGGCAGCACCTCCCAAACCCGCGACCTCTACCACCCAGAAGGACAAGGGCAGCAGGCGCATGGGAACACCACCACCTCCAAGTTCCCCTCCAAGTCACACACCATCCTGACTTGGAAATATATCACTGTTCCTTCATCGTCGCTGGGTCAAAATCCTGGCACTCCCTCCCTAACAGCACAGCGGGAGTACCTTCACCACACGGACTGCAGCGGTTCGAGAAGGCGGCTCACCACCACCTTTTCAAGGGCAATTAGGGATGGGCAACAAATGCTGGCCTTGCCAGCAATGCCTACATAGGAACAGGAGTAGGCCATTTAGCCCCTCGAGCCTGTTCTGCCATTCAATGAGATCATGGCTGATCTGCGACCTAACTCCATATACCCACCGTTGGCCCATATCCCTTAATACCTTTGGTTAACAAAAATCTATCAATCTCAGATTTAAAAATAACAATTGATCTAGCATCAATTGCCATTTGCGGAAGAGAGTTCCAAACTTCTACCACCCTTTGTGTGTAGAAGTGTTTCCTAATTTCACTCCTGAAAGACCTGGCTCTAATTTTTTAGACTATGCCTCCTAGTCCTAGACTCCCCAACCAGCAGAAATAGTTTCTCTCTATCTACCCTATCTGTTCCCCTTAATATCTTGAAAACTTCAATCAAATCACCTCTTAACCGTCTAAATTCTAGGGAATACAACCCTAATTTGTGTAATCGCTCCTCGTAACTTAACCCTTGAAGTCCGGGTATCATTCTGGTAAACCTACGCTGCACTCCCTCCACGGTCAATCCTTCCTAAGGTGTGGTGCCCAGAACTGCTCACAGTGCTCCAGGTGTGGTCTAACCAGGGCTTTGTATCGCTGCAGCATAACTTCTACCCCATTGTATTCTAGTCCTCTAGATATAAAGGCCAGCATTCCAAGAGCCTTTTTGATTATTTTCTGTACATCCCAGGAACGAATAAAAAAAAATTCAGAAATCCTCACCCTCCTTGTGTTTTAGTTAAATCTCATTGTTGACTTGCAACAATGTCATAATTTAGTCTCTTGTACAAGAAAACATACAGCCTTTCCAAGATTTGTCTCGTGCGACTGATTTAATCGCTGGCAGCAACGTGATGAATCAAAATAATTTGTCTGCGTGTAGTCTTTGGACTTGTGTGACCTTCTTTATACATTAATTCAGCTGATTTGTGTGTAATGCCTCTAAGTCATCATAGCAAGAGTGGAAAGATTATCATTGATCTTTTATTATAATCACTTAGATTTTGACATTATTCCAGTGTGTGTGTATAGATTTGCTCCACGCCAGGCATATTATTTGGCTTGTTTTCAACAGCAATAACATACATGACCAGATAATCTATTTTTTTTAGTGTTGGCCAGGTCACCGAGAGAACTCCCCTGCTCTTCTTCAAATTGTGTCTTTTGCACCATCTGAGAGGGAAGATGGGGCTTCGGTTTAACGTCTCATCCGAAAGATGGCACCTCCGACAGTGCAGCGCTCTCTCAGTACAGGAAACTCTTTTTTATCCGGCACCGACGGGACCGGCGTGGTGCCGGTTGATCAAAAAGTCTGGATTACAGAGAGTTATACTTACTAAGGTACGAGAGCCCCGTACACAGCCACAGATCCAGGCGTCCCTGTTGCATGGCAACAGGTGCAGAAACCCTGTTGACTCGAGCCCACAACCTTCTGATTCAAGAGTGCTACTCACTGAGCCACAAATAACACCTAATAATAATTAATCCTCTTATCAAATATTTTTAAATTACCTATTGAAAACAAGCCTTTTCACAGTTGTGCATGTGCGGATTTAACACCAGATTCAGCGGATAGCGCTTAGTGTAAGGGCCCCAAGCCAAACCTTTGCACAGGCCTCCGCAAGACAAAGACCACTCATGCTTTCAGGTGTTGAATGCTTCCCCGAGGACCACCAACAAGAAGCCCTCCTGAAGATGGCCATATAGCATTGCTCTTATTTTAAAACTCACTGTGACTCCAGGCACAGACAACAGCCGCTGGCCTGATGTGACAGGAGAGAAAGAAAAGTGGAAGTGTCAGCCAATGGCTCGGTGGGTAGCGCCCTCACCTCTGAGTCAGACGGTTGTGGGTTCAAGTCCCACTCCAGAGACTTGAGCACAAAAATCTGAACTGACTCGCCAGTGCAGTGCTGAGGGAGTGCTGCACTGTCGGAGGTGCCGACTTCTGGATGAGACGTTAAACCTGTTCTCTTAGGTGAGCGCAAAAGATTCCATGGCACTATTTCGAAGAAGAGCAGGGGAGTTATCCCCGGTGTCCTGGCCGATATTTATCACTCAATCAACATAACAAAAACAGATTATCTGGTCATTATCACATTGCTGTTTGTGGGAGCTTGCTGTGTGCAAATTGGCTGCCGTGTTTCCTACATTACAACAGTGACTGCACTTCGAAAGTACTTCATTGGCTGTAAAGCGCTTTGAGATGTCCTGAGGTCTTGAAAGGCGCTATACAAATGCAAGTCCTTCTTTCTGAAGTGACAGGTGCCAGCATTGCCAGTGTGCTAGCTGCGGCTGTTCTGGTGCCTATTATCTTCTAGCATTGCCTGAAGGCCAAGCTCAGGACAAGGAGATGTCTGTTTGCATGGCTTTACCTTCTAACTTGTTTAGTGTTTTTTCATACTTGTTCCGTCTGTGTTCTCAAGGGGAGGACTCTATGTCTGAATCGGTCAACAAATAGTATGAAGAACTGTAAGGTTTTGCCTCTGTAAAACCTTGTTCCAATGCTGTGAGTCCAGCATTTCAAGTCTTTTCTTTGGTAAACGCAGATTCCGCTCCAGGTTGAGGACGCTTGAGTAGAAGGGACTAGGTGCAATACTGAAAATAAAGTACCTCAGCCAAGTGGTCATCTTCCATGTGTGCCATCTAGACAGCTCTTTGGCCATGTAGGGCATCACCGAAGCAATGGCTTGTCCTTACACGCACGTTTTCCAGCCGAATTCTTTGGGATTCAGGAATGGGAGCCTTGGCAGGATTTTCCCCTCTAAAGTCCACAGTCAATGAAGTCAATGGAACTGAATATCGGACGGGACTTATAAGGGGCAGCAGCTACGGTACCACCTGTTAAGTCTGTGTGTTCTAGTTGTATTTAAGATTAATTACTGACACAGACTACAAGAATAACGTTTCAACAGGTCTTTACTAGTTGGAGGTCAGGGCTATACTAACAGCAATATCACTACACGGTACTTATATACCGGTGGTCACCACCGGTATTACGTATACAGCAGCCAGAGAAAGTAGTACATCTCTTAAGGTGGAACAGGCTTAAGTTCTCTTAAGGTGGAACAGGTTACATACACCACAATCCTCCCTTTTTAGCTTAACAGTCATATCCCCATTTAACATAACATAATAACATATATACATATATAACTTCAGGTATAAACAGTTCAAAGGTTCAGTCTCTCAGGAGGCCTTCTGATTCGGGTTGGATAACGCCTTTCAGTGGTCTCTGATTCTTGTTGCTGAGGTGACTCCTCTAGTTGGTTTCCTATGTATTGGACGTCATCATCAGGTACATTCCCTGCTGAGGTAGATGCTTCAGGTTCATTAACGTCTTCCACAGTTGTCTCTGTCGCAACCATGGGTTCGACCCTTGCTCTCGATTCTACCAGTTGATCCGCATGACACCTTATCACATTGTTACCAATATCTACTGTGTACATCAGAGGTCCTTGTCTGGCCCGAATTGTTCCGGACTGCCATTTTTCGTTTCCATAGTCCCTTGCCAACACTGGTTGTCCTACGTCGAAACTTCGAGTGGTCTTGTTATTAATATGCCGGAACTGTTTCTTTTCCACTTCCCTCCACACATTTGGTTTTAACAAGTCCAACCTGGACCGCAACCTCCTGTTATAAAACATCATGGCAGGACTTTGGTTAGTCACTGCACGAGCGGCGTTTCGATATGCCATTAGGAAATTGTCCACCTTGTGTTGTAGCGGAATCTGATCATCGTTCATGGCCTTTATTGCCTTTTTGAATGTTTGGACAAATCTCTCGGCCAACCCGTTTGTCGCCGGATGATGTGGGGCAGAGGTATAATGTTTCACCCCATTCTTCTTTAAGAATTTTTGGAATTCTTCCGACACGAACTGTGGTCCGTTGTCCGAACATATCTGTTCTGGCAATCCGTTCCTTGCGAATATTGTTCTTAACACCGCAATTGTCTTTTCTGAAGTAGTGGTATTCATCTTGATCACTTCTGGCCATTTGGAATGTGCATCCACCGCAATTAGGAACATGGAGTCCATGAATGGACCAGCAAAGTCAATATGTACGTGTTGCCATGGGGCTGAAGGCCATTCCCATGGGTGTAGCGGTGCGAGCGGAGGTGCATTTTGCACTTTTTGGCACCCAGCGCAGCTTTTCGTCAACTCCTCTATCTGTTGGTCAATACCCGGCCACCATACATAAGCCCTAGCAAGACTTTTCATCTTAACTCCCCCCAGATGACCTTCATGCAGTTCCTTTAGAACTCTTTCCCTTAACTTGGGAGGAATAATCACTCTTGTCCCGTACATCAAAGTACCATGGCAGACGGACAGCTGGTCTCGCCTTGCCGAGAATGCCGGTAACAGAGGATCACCATGTGTTGGCCATCCCTTCACTGTCACCTCGTAGACTCGGGACAGTGTCGGGTCGTTCCTGGTTTCTCTTTCAATACTTGCATTGGTGACTGGTAAACACTCGATGATGGTCGAATGAAATAACTCAACAGGGTCAACTTTCGTCGTCTCTTCTTCTTCAGGTAGTGGCAGGCGCGACAGCCCATCAGCATTGCCATGCTGCTTTGTACCTTTGAATTCTATTTGATATTGATGTGCCCCTAGGAAAAGGGACCATCTCTGGAGTCTCTGTGCTGTCATCACCGAAACACCCTTCTTAGGGTCAAAAATGGATACCAACGGCTGATGGTCTGTCAGAAGTGTGAATTTTTGGCCCTGCAGGTAATGATTAAACTTCTTCACTCCCCATACAAGGCTGAGAGCCTCCCTATCGATCTGCGCATAGTTGCGCTCAGCGGAGGCCAATGATCTGGATGCAAACGCGACTGGCCTTTCCGTGCCATTTGGCAACTTGTGTGAGAGTACTGCCCCAATACCACATGGAGAAGCATCACAAGCCAACCGAATAGGCAGTGTCGGGTTGAAGTGAGCCAACACTTCCTCTGAGGTGATCAATTCTTTGCTTTTGCGAAATGCCTTCTTACAGTTTTCGCTCCATTCCCATGGTACCCCCTTCTGTAAAAGAGCGTTCAGCGGGTGCAGTACCGTGGATAGATTCGGTGGAAACTTATGGTAATAGTTAATCAATCCTAGAAACGACCTCAACTGAGAGACATTATCCGGAGCGGGAGCCTTTACAACTGCCTCTATCTTGTCAGGAGACTTATGAAGCCCCTCCCGGTCAATGACATGACCACAGTACGAGATCCGCTTCTGAAAGAACTCACATTTCTGCCGATTAACTCGAAGTCCATACTCTTTCAGTCTGTTGAGCACCAGTTCCAAGTTTGCGAGGTGTTCTTCATCACCATCTCCTGTAATCAGAATATCGTCCAGGTAACATTGTGTGCCTGGAATTCCCTGTAATACCTGCTCCATGGCCCTCTGCCAAATTGCTGGAGCCGATGCCACTCCAAAAACCAGCCTATTATACCGGTACAAACCTCTATGCGTGTTGATCGTGAGGTACTGGCGTGACTCTTCTTCAACCTCCATCTGCAAGTACGCCTGCGCCAGGTCTATCTTGGTGAAGTGTTTCCCGCCAGACAACGAAGCAAAAATATCCTCAATCCGCGGAAGCGGATACTGCACCGTGTGAAGCACCGGATTAACGGTGATCTTGAAGTCTCCACAGATGCGAACCTTCCCTGGTTCTCCTGGCTTGTTGCTCGAAGGACGTTTCATAACGGGAACAATGGGCGTAGCCCACTCACTCCAATCTACCTTAGACAGTACACCTGAACGTTCTAGCGCTTCCAGTTCCGCTTCTACAGCAGGTCGTATTGCATAGGGTACCGGTCTGGCTTTGAAAAATTTTGGGTGTGCATGTTCATCAATCTTGATGTTTGCCGTAATTCCTCTCAGTGTTCCCAGTCCCTGCTGGAACACCTCTTTAGCATCATCCAATATTCTGGACAATTGTTTAGGTTTGACACCTGTTTCCCCGGAATCTACCGTTAGTGCCTTTAAGGAGTGCCAGTCCATATTCATTTTCCTAATCCACTCCCGTCCCAGTAGTGGTGGACCTCCTTCAGGTAGCACATATAAGTCCATTACTTGGCTTTCTTTGCCCTTGTGGACCACTTTTACCTCTATCTTTCCGATGGGGTACACTCTTTGCCCCGTGTATGCTTTCAATATAATCTTCGTATCCCATAGGGGAATATGTTGGAATAACCTTTTGTAATCTTTCTTATTCATGACCGTCAATGCCGATCCAGTGTCCAATTCCATCTTTACTTGGACTCCTGCTATCTGAAGAGTGACCCAAATTGTCTGGAGAGCTGCATCCTTACCAACGTTGTGTACTCTTAAGCTACCCAGTTCATTACTGCTGGCGTCTGAATCTGACTTCTGTTCGTTCGAACTGTTCTTTGTCACCTTGTGTACCTTTATGTATTTTCCTTGCGGTGACTTTTTGTTGCTGGTCTTCTTTCCTGACCGGCATACTTTAGCTATGTGGCCAAGCCTGCCACATGTTCTGCATTCTTGGTTTTTAAACCAACACTGGTTCTGATCGTGCGTTGTCTTTCCACAATGATAACATTTTACAGTACTCAAAACCAATTGATTTGTACTGAGTTCCGGTGACCGTAGCTGCATTACTGCCGTGCCTCTCACTGCGGCTTCGTGTGATGCTGCCATAGTGACCGCTTTCTCAAGCGTCAGCTCATTCTCCTCGAGCAGTCGCTTTTGTGTATCTTCTTTTAATAATCCACACACAAATTTATCTCTTAGCGCATCTGTTAGTCCCGTTCCAAACTGACAGTACTTTGCTAGCTTACGCAATTCCATTAAATATTCAGCATTGCTTTCATCTTTCAGCTGCTTTCTGCTGTAAAATTTAAATCGTTCCGCTAGCATCAGCGGCGTGGGGTTTAGATGATTTCTCAGGACAGTAACAATCTCCTCGAACGTCTTCTCCGCCGGTTCATCTGGTGATAAAAGGTGTTTCAATTGCCCGTATGTCTTCGCACCCATTAAGTTTAATAAAGTTAGTGCTTTCTCATCATCTGGGATTTTATTTGCTTTACAATAATTTTGTATGCGTTCTACATACGTGGCCCAATCTTCGATGTCGCTATCAAAGGTATTAATGTTCCCATGTTTAGGCATCGTTGCAATTTTTTTTTTTAGTGATTTCCCTTTTTCCAAGATGGCGGCTTCCCGCTCTTGTCTTCGTCCTCCGCCTACAAAATGGCGGTTTCCCGCGCTTGGCGGTCTTTCCCGCGCTCGCCTTCTTCACCCGCTGGCTGCAATGGCGTTTGGCGTGCCGCTGCTGCTCCCCTTTCCCAGCGGTTAGTAACTCCCCCGACGCTGTCTCCGCTTCACCGCGGCTCCCTCGGGCATTCGCGCTTCCCTGATGTCGCGCCTCGCAGCCCTTCTTGCAGCCTGGTTATTAGCACCGGCTGCGTTCGCCTTCACTACGGCTCTCGCGCCTTCAGTCACCCCAGACGCTGCGCCTTTTTGGCCCGAATGCGGCCCGGCCCTTATCACCAGCCGCGATCGATGTCCCCGCGCTGCGCCTTTTGGTCCGAATGCGGCCCGGCCCTTATCTCTGGTCGCGATCGATCTCACCGCCCTTATTCCTCCGTCTTCCCTCCCCGTCTGTACAGCCAACGCGGCCGACTTTCTGCTCACGTCGCTGACCGGCTTACCCACCACCGAGGTAGAAGAAAGATAGCTGACTGCCGTTGATGGAGGCTTCGAGTTCAGGATATCTTCTGCACTCCGGGTTCTCGATGCCTGCCGCGCGACGTGTCTTCCAGCAGGGTGATGAGGGTGGATGCCTCTCTTCGACGCCCGTTCTGTGGACGAAGCCGCCGTGGATATAAACTGCCGCAGGGTAAGAATCGGACTCGTCGCCACTGTTAAGTCTGTGTGTTCTAGTTGTATTTAAAATTAATTACTGACACAGACTACAAGAATAACGTTTCAACAGGTCTTTACTAGTTGGAGGTCAGGGCTATACTAACAGCAATATCACTACACGGTATTTATATACCGGTGGTCACCACCGGTATTACGTATACAGCAGCCAGAGAAAGTAGTACATCTCTTAAGGTGGAACAGGCTTAAGTTCTCTTAAGGTGGAACAGGTTACATACACCACACCACCTATTTTGCGTCCCCACCCAAGTCGAATTTCATCACCGTTAGCTCAAAACTAGCTATAATTCTTTCACAACCCCTTTGAAGCATCTTAAATTGCATTAGCCCGACATCTCCTGCTTACCTGGCATTCCCCTGCGCAATCCGAACGACCAAGTTGTTGTTGGAATCTATCGCACAGTATACATTCTGATAATACCACGATATTAATACTGACTTCTGTATTATTAAGCTATTTTTCCCATTATATTGTACACTACCCTACAGCGTGTTCACAAGGGGCAACAAACTTCTCAATTGAGCCATCCGAAGAGGTTTATTTCTCCAATCTCCTTAGGATAACGTGGATTCTGAGACAGAGTAGCCTGGGTGAGCAGTATGGGAGTGACGCCACTGTGGGGAGAGAGACTGAGATGGATTGGATGCATGGCTTGAAAGACAAGAGAGTCCAAGACAGAGTATATGAGAGTGGAGTGCCTGCATCAATAAAGCTATGGGTGGGGACTATAGTCATTGGATGAGTGGAGACCCTGCAGTTAAATCCAAGAGGCGGATGGCTAGAGGCAGAGAAACAAAGACAAACAGAAGTGTGTTTTAGGCGGGAGAGGAGAAGACATAATTACAGCGATCTCGACCACGGAGTAAAAAGAGTCAAGATTATAGAGAGGCGAAAAAACACGTCCATGACTGAGATACAGGGGAACGTATCCAGGGAGAAATAAGGAAGGGTCAAATGAGGCTAGGATCGTGTAGTGGTTATATCACTGGACGAGTAATCCAGAGGTCAAGAGTTCAAATGCTACTGTGGCAGTTTGAGAATTGGAAATCAGTTTTTCTCTTAAATCTAACTCGTATTGACCGGTGATCTAACCAGGGCATGTTGTGGTCTGTATGGCTCCATTCCATGCTGGAATGTAGACATGTTGAGAGTGAAATTCATCTTGGGGGCGGGGACACAAAACGGGCAGTGTCGCATCTGCTGCCAGTTACACGCCCCGCCCAATATTCAGTTCCGTTCAAGTCAATGTACAGTAATAGGTTGACAGTATGTTCCATTGCAGTTTCGTACAATCAGATTTAAACCAAATTGTTGAAATTTTTAAGACATGCTAATGAAATTGTGATAAACATTGAACTCAATAGTTTCTTGATATCTCCTTCCACTTATGTTCAGCGCAGGTCACGATTCATGTTAGGATCACTTCAATTGATGCAGCTCTGCATTTGATTTTCGGGTGGAGGTGAGATTTTGCCGTGTGGAGCAGTGAGATACCGGTTTTTTTTTAAGGCAACAAACCTGAATTCTGTCCAACCGGGCATGAAAACCAATTTAAAGGAGTACACTCAGACTAATGTGTATATACTCGTAGGAAAATAGTTTTCTGAAGCGGAACATAGGCAATATAAAAAAAAATGAGCAACAGATGGGAATTTCCTTTCAAGGGGCAGAAACAGCTTGCACTTACATCGCACCTGGAACATTGGAAAACACCCAAAGGCACTTCACGGAGGTGTAGCCAAAAAATACGGACGTCGAGCCAAAGAAGGAGATGTCAGGTGGGATGACCGAAAGTTTGGTCAACAAGGTGAGATTTCATAGAATCATAGAATGATACAGCACAGAAGGAGGCCATTCGGCCCATCGTGCCTCTGCCGGCTCTTTGGTAGAGCTGTCCGATTAGTCCCACTCCCCCGCTCTTTCCCCATAGCCCTGCAATTATTTTCCCTTCAATATTCGTCCAATTCTTGTTTGAATGTTACTATTGAATCTGCTTCCACCGCCCTTTCAAGCAGCGCATTCCAGATCACAACAACTCGCTGCATAAAAAGAAGTGTTTCCTCATGTCGCCTCTGGTTCTTTTGCCAATTACTTTAAATCTGTGTCCTCTGGCTACCGACCCTTCTGCCACTGGAAACAGTTTCTCCTTATTTACTCTGTCTAAACCCTCCATGATTTTGAACACCTCTGTCAAATCTCCTCTTAACCTTCTCAGCTGTAAGGAAAACAACCCCGACTTCTCCAGGCTCTCCACATAACTGAAGTCCCTCATCCCTGGTGCCATTCTAGTAAATCATTTCTGCACCCTCTCTAAGGCCTTGACATCCTTCCTAAAGTATGATGCCCAGAATTGAATGCAATACTCCAGCTGAGGCCTAACCATTGTTTTATAAAGGTTCAGCATAACCTCCTTACTTTTGTACTCTATCGATTTAAGGAGGGTCTTACAGGAGGAGAACGGGAGGGAGAGGTTTAGGGAGGGAGAGGTTTAGGGAGGAATTTACACACATGGAGCCTAGGCCACTCACGGCACGGCTGTCTACGGAGGGGTGAAGGAGCCGTGGCATGGCTCTGGCCAGTGCTGGGCTGCGGCACCACGCCGCCCTGGTGGCCTAGTGTGGGCCATCAGAGGCCCTGCAGAGGGCACAGCGGCCCTCCCCTTTAACTGAAGGGGCGGGGCACTGAAACGCGGCCGCGCCCCACGGAGCCTCTGCTGCCGATCGCGCCCTGACATCGCCTCGGTTACCGTCCGACCAGGAAGTGGCGCGCCCGAGATTGCGCTGCACCTCCTGTGTGGGGCGATAAGGCGAATTTAACGACCGGGACGGTACCTTCCTGCCGGTCGCTAAATGTCAGGCCTTAACTCGGTTACCGCCCCTGACATGAATCAGAAAGAAAGACTTATGAAATATTACTGAATGGCCTACGGGTGGCACTGTCCAGGGAGAGTATAAATACTCGGGCACGGGCCCAGCTTGCGCAGGACATTCTTAACAGGAACTAGTGAAGGACACAACTAGACCTCCATGTTGTAAAACAGTTGATTAAAGCTTTGTTTAATGCTTAGACCAGGTGCCTAGTAGTTTTCTTACGTCAGCCCCCAAACGGGGCGTAACCGAATTTTGCGTCATTAGTGTCCTTACATTTTGAAACCCTGGTTAAAGAAACGATCAACAAATGTTACATGAGGATGGAAATGAGCTATGCAACCTTCACACTTTAGAACAGGGAATCTCAGAACTTACAAAAGCTTTATTGCTCTGTATCATTATAACCCTCGACTTCCTGTGGCAGTGCAAGGTTGTTGTTTTGAAAAAAAATTCAATCCTCCACAGATATTGTCAGATGCCCTGTTCAAGACTAAGGGCTCCATTTGCCCCTCTTGCACTGGCAGTCTCCACGACGGACCTGTGAGAAAATGGAATTACCCTGGCCAAGTGCAGCAGAGGTACTACTTGAGCCTGTGGGGAATGAGGCTGTGAAACCCTGCGAGCAGCCTTTAGGGCAATCTCTCCAAGTCTCACAATTGCAAATCAGCTCCTGTATCTGTGTGCAGATCAGGTCGGCCTGAAGCAGATGTTGACCTATGTGTGTTCTCATGGGGCACCCGGCTGTGGGCGGTGGCTCAGCCCCGTGTTATAGGGAGCAGAATTAAAATTAGCACCGCCTTTAATCAAGGTAGATCTGTGATCTTGTTATTTCAACTCTCCATGTTTGTCATGCTGCCAGGCTCAGAAACTCCACTAAACCAGGTCTGTTCATGTCATTAACACACAAATAAAAATTAAAGGATATTAGTTCATGCTTTTTAACTGATTTTTCATTGTGGTTCTGCAGGTGAGATTCACAATTTTAAAGCTAGCTAAAACTTCCTCAAATTTAAGAGTTTCATTTAGATTTTTTTTAGTAACTTTAGATTGTGTTCTCCCTCCCTCCCCCCACCTACCCCAGGAATCCATCCCAGTACAGTGTCTCCCTTCCACACACCTTCCCCCGGGAATCCATCCCAGTACAGTGTCTCCCTTAAAACTCCTCCCCCGGGAATCCATCCCAGTCCAGTGTCTCCCTTCCTCTCCCCACCTCCCCCGGGAATCCATCCCAATACAGTGACTCCCTTCCACACATCTTCCCCCGGGAATCCATCCCAGTCCAGTGTCTCCCTTCCACACACCTTCCCCCGGGAATCCATCCCAGTACAGTGTCTCCCTTCCACACACCTTCCCCCGGGAATCCATCCCAGTACAGTGTCTCCCTTAAAACTCCTCCCCCGGGAATCCATCCCAGTCCAGTGTCTCCCTTCCTCTCCCTACCTCCCCCAGGAATCCATCCCAGTACAGTGACTCCCTTCCACACATCTTCCCCCAGGAATCCATCCCAGTCCAGTGTCTCCCTTCCACACACCTTCCCCCGGGAATCCATCCCAGTACAGTGTCTCCCTTCCACACACCTTCCCCCGGGAATCCATCCCAGTACAGTGTCTCCCTTCCACACACCTTCCCCCGGGAATCCATCCCGGTACAGTGTCTCCCTTAAAACTCCTCCCCCGGGAATCCATCCCAGTCCAGTGTCTCCCTTCCACACACCTTCCCCCGGGAATCCATCCCAGTACAGTGTCTCCCTTACTCTCCCCACCTCCCCCGGGAATCCATCCCAGTACAGTGTCTCCCTTCCACACACCTTCCCCCGGGAATCCATCCCAGTACAGTGACTCCCTTCCACACCCACTCCGCCGGGAATCCATCCCAGTACAGTGTCTCCCTTAAAACCTCCACCCCCGGGAATCCATCCCAGTCTAGTGTCTCCCTTCCTCTCCCCACCTCCACCGGGAATCCATCCCAGTACAGTGACTCCCTTCCACACATCTTCCCCCGGGAATCCATCCCAGTCCAGTGACTCCTTTCCACACCCCGCCCCCCCCCCCCGGGAATCCATCCCAGTACAGTGTCTCCCTTCCACACCCCCTCCCCAGGGGAATCCATCCTAATACAGTGACTCCCTTCCACACCCCGTCCCCCAGGAATCCATCCCAGTACAGTGACTCCCTTCCACACCCCCTCCCCAGGGGAATCCATCCCAGTACAGTGACTCCCTTCCACACCCCCTCCCCCCGGGAATCCATCCCAGTACAGTGTCTCCCTTCCACACCTCCTCCCCCGGGAATCCATCCCAGTCCAGTGTCTCCCTTCCACACCTCCTCCCCCGGGAATCCATCCCAGTACAGTGTCTCCCTTCCACACCTCCTCCCCCGGGAATCCATCCCAGTCCAGTGTCTCCCTTCCACACCTCCTCCCCCGGGAATCCATCCCAGTACAGTGTCTCCCTTCCACACCTCCTCCCCCGGGAATCCATCCCAGTACAGTGTCTCCCTTCCACACCTCCTCCCCCGTGAATCCATCCCAGTACAGTGTCTCCCTTCCACATCCACCTCCCCCGGGAATTCATCCCAGTACAGTGTCTCCCTTCCACACCTCCTCCCCCGTGAATCCATCCCAGTACAGTGTCTCCCTTCCACACCTCCTCCCCCGGGAATCCATCCCAGTACAGTGTCTCCCTTCCACATCCACCTCCCCCGGGAATTCATCCCAGTGCAGTGTCTCCCTTCCACACCTCCTCCCCCGTGAATCCATCCCAGTACAGTGTCTCCCTTCCACACCTCCTCCCCCGGGAATCCATCCCAATACAGTGTCTCCCTTCCACACCTCCTCCCCGAAATTCCATCCCAGTACAAAGTGTCCCCTGGTGAAACCATCCCATTACAGAGTCTTCCCTTGGAAAATCTGTCCCCTTACAGAGCACCCCCGACCCCCACACCCCCGACCCCCACACCCCCGACCCCCACACCCCCGACCCCCACACCTCCGACTCCCCCCACCCCCGACTCCCACAACCCCGACCCCCACACCCCCGACCCCCACACCTCCGACCCCCACACCCCCGACCCCCACACCCCCGACCCCCACACCCCCGACCCCCACACCTCCGACTCCCACACCCCCGACCCCCACATCCCCGACCCCCACACCCCCGACCCCCACACCCCCGACCCCCACACCCCCACACCCCCGACCCCCACACCTCCGACTCCCCCCACCTCCGACTCCCCCCACCTCCGACTCCCCCCACCCCCGACTCCCCCCACCTCCGACTCCCCCCACCCCCGACTCCCCCCACCTCCGACTCCCCCCACCTCCGATTCCCCCCACCCCCGACCCCCGACTCCCCCCACCCCCGACTCCCCCCACCCCCGACTCCCCCCACCCCCGACCCCCACACCCCGACCCCCACACCCCCGACCCCCCCACCCCCGACTCCCCCCACCCCCGACCCCCACACCTCCGACTCCCCCCCACCCCCGACTCCCCCCACCCCCGACCCCCACACCCCCGACCCCCCCCACCCCCGACTCCCCCCACCTCCGACTCCCCCCACCCCGACCCCCCCACCCCCGACCCCCGACCCCCACACCCCCGACCCCCACACCTCCGACTCCCCCCGCCCCCGACCCCCACGCCCCCGACCCCCACACCCCCGACCCCCCACCCCCGACCCCTACACCTCCGACTCCCCCCACCCCCGACCCCCCACCCCCCACCCCCGACCCCCACACCCCCGACCCCCCCACCTCCGACCCCCCCACCCCCGACCCCCCGACCCCCACACCTCCGACCCCCACACCCCCGACCCCCCACCCCCGACCCCCACCCCCGACCCCCCCACCTCCGACCCCCCCACCCCCGACCCCCCAACCCCCAACCCCCACACCTCCGACCCCCCCACCCCCGACCACCGACCCCCACACCTCCGACCCCCACACCTCCGACCCCCCGACCCCCGACCCCCCCACCCCCGACTCCCCCCACCCCCGACCCCCGACTCCCCCACCCACCCCCACCGCAAACCTATCATGGTGCATTGACTCCCCTCACTTACTTACTCCTTCAATAAAAATAAAATTTTTGCCACAAATTGTCACCTTATCCGTAAGCCTAAATCTAATCATGGGGAATTTTGGTCTGAAACGGGCAGTGGATCTTTTTTTGACACCACATTGCCCCAAATGCGTCACAATGTCACCGCAAACATTCAAACGAATACCTCGGCTGGGAAGCTCACACCGGTTTGTACGTCGAAGTGTGAGCCAGCGAGGTACAGGCTATCCAGCGTGCAGCAGTTGCACCACTGTGTACGTGCTCAGGCACATATGCTTCTGCATGCGTGGTGATACTCCACGTTTTGGAGAAAATTGGAGCTTTGTCGGTCTCAATCAACATAACCCGGTTGGCACAAGTGAGCTGGCATCAATCGCACCAGACTCCCCAGAGCTAACAACCCCGTAAGGTTCCAAAGCCCTCCAGGCCAAGATTCCATGTTGTGAGGGAGTGTAACAATGGCAATGAGCACACACATTCATCATGTATATTTTGTACAGCCTTCCTGAGGCAAATTAAGACAGTTTTTTAAATGTATTTCCGTTCTGAATGTCAGCTGTGGCTCATTTAACAGCACCCTCACCTTTGAGTGAGAAGGTTTGTGTCTCCAAGCCGTGACAATGTACCGCAGGCTGACATTTTGGTGCAGTGCTGTTGGAGGTGGTGTCTTTTGGATGAGACCAGGACCCTGTCAGTCTCTTCAGATGCACATGAAGAATTCCCATTCAAAGAAGAGCCAAAAGGTCCTCGTGGTGTCCTGGTCAACAACCCTCCCTCAGCCACCAATAACAGATCGGCTGGTCATTCATTTACATTTGCTGTTAATGGGATCTTCCTGCACACAAATTGGTCACCACAGTTGCCAAAATGGCTATAGTGACTACAGTTCAAAAGCAATTCATAGGATATGAAGCACTCTGGGACACCCTGAGTATAAGATAGCTGTATAAAAGCAAGTTCTTTTCTGAATAATAATAAACTGAGCATTGCAGACTGATACCTGGGATGGCAGGAATGACGTATGAGGAGAGATTGGGTCAATTGGGCTTATACTCGCTGGAGTTTAGAAAAATGAGAGGGGATCTCGTTGAAACTTATAAAATTCTAACAGGACTAGACAGACTAGATGCAGGAAGGATGTTCCTGATGGCGGGGGAGTCCCGAACCAGGGGCCACAGTCCAAAGATAAGGGGTAAGCCATTTAAGACTGAGATGAGGAGGAATTTCTTCACCCAGAGAGTGGTGAACCTGTGGAATTCTCTACCACAGAAGGCAGTTGAGACCAATTCATTAAATATATTCAAGAAGGAGTTAGATATATTTCTTAAGGCTAAAGGGATCAAGGGATATGGGGAGAAAGCAGGGACAGGGTACTGAATTTGGATGATCAGCCATGATCTCATTGAATGGCGGAGCAGGCTCGAGGGGCCGAATGGCCTACTCCTGCTCCTATCTTCTATGTTTCTATGCAGACAATGCCTGTGCCATTTTATGTGTGACTCCTTAACCCATGCAAGGATATTGCTCTGCACCTGGGTCGCATTGAGTTCAGCATTTATTTGAATTGAATGTCATGCAGAGGGGGGAATGATGTAACATGGGTTGCTTTGCCCTATCCCCAGCAAATTCAGCTCCAGTCCTTCTTCGACGGCACCCCCCAAACCCACGAGCTCTACCGCCTAGGACATCAAGGGCAGCAGACGCATGGGAGCACCATCACCTCCAAGTTCCCCTCCAATTCACACACCATCCTGACTTGGAAGTATATCGGTCGGCCCTTCATCGTCGCTGGGTCAAAATCCTGGAATTCCCTCCCTAACAGTACTGTAGGAGCGCCCTCACCACGCGGACTGCAGCGGCTCAAGAAGGCAGCTCACCACCACCTCCTCAAGGGCAATTAGGGATGGACAATAAATGCTGGCCTTGCCAGCATCCCAGGAACAAATAAAAAAAATGTCCACTAAACTCATAAAACTGTGCGACAGCAAGCAATAATGGGAGGGAAACATAGGAGAAAAAACTGTGGAAGGGCCTGGAGCATTAAATCCAATCCGGAATCGATGTGATCAAATCGTGTCAGCGTCTGCAGCTGGAGGGTTGCTGCACAATGCTGTCACTGGTAAAACAAACTGCTTTCAGCCTTACTCCTCTTCCTAATGAGCAGGAAACCATAACAATAAAATGTCCTGGTCCAGTGACCTCAGGGTTGAGTGGAAGAATGGAAAACCTTCGCCATTTGTTACAAGGGAATACTTTTGGTTTGAGATACAGAAAATTGCTGTTATGAGCACAAAAATAACCACAAGCAGCGAATGGTGGAATTTTTATTATTACTGTTGCCGCCTCTGCCACAAACTGAAGGGATTTATACCCCACGTAAAGAAGTCACGTTCTTTGTGATAGATTTTAGTTTCAGTCATCCCTTCATGATGTTTACTATTCATTTACTGACACAGGTTTAAAGAAAGACTTGCATTTCTATAGCACCTTTCACGACCTCAGGATGCCCCAGAGCGCTTTACAGCCAATGAAGTACTTTTGAAGTGTGGTCTCTGTTGTAATGTAGGGAAACGCGGCAGCCAATTTGCGCACAGCAAGATCCCACAAACCGCAATGTGATAGTGGCCAGGTAATCTGTTTTAGTCATCTTGGTTGAAGGATAAATATTGGCCAGAAAAACAGGGATAACCCCCCTGCACTTCTCCAGATAGTGGCATAGGAAACTTTACAACCATCTAAGAGGGCAAACATACAGGCCTTGGTTTAATGGCCCGTAATTTCCGATAGGAGGCTTCCTGCGTGCGGAGGCCTCCTATCAAAAAAAATCTACGAGCTTATCTGAGGGCTCCCGAGGTCCGGACAATTCCGCTCCTGGGCCTCTCCACAGTCGGAATGCGCAGGGCCCACGTATCCCAGGGGCGCAGGCGGTTCGCAAGCCAATGAAAGAAGGGAATCCCCCTTCGTACTTTTGACAGATAGACCTGTCAAAAGTATGAATGGGGATCACTGAAAAAAGACACTAAAACATTAAATAATTTTTTTAAAAACCATCACATTTTTAAAATGAGTTAAAATGACATTAAATTAAATATTTTAAACAAAAATTTAATTGTTTGAAAAAAATCATTAAAGTTTTTTTACGGGGCTAAAAATAAACTTACCTTTTTTAAAAGTATTTTAAAACTTTAAATGAGTGAAAAAAACATTAAAAAAAAACTCTAATGCTGGTAAAAGCATGCCTTATGCCTGCTTTTACCAGGTGTAAGATTTTTAAGGGTTTTCAGCGGGCGGAGGTTCTGCAGAAAGCGGAACACTCCCCCCGTAGAGGCCCTTCTCCTTGTTCCGTCAGAGAGACAAGTACAAGGCTTCATGGCAGCACCCACACTCCAAGCACTGGCATCTGCTGGACTACATCATCATCCGAGCGAGGGACCGCAAGGACGTCCGCATCACCCGCGCCATGACAGGAGCTGACGACTGCTGGACAGACCACCGCCTAATCCGCTCTGTCATCCCCATCAATGTAGCCCCAAAACAACGGCAGCAACAGAAACAATGCCGCAAGAAAATCAATGCTGGAGCACTCAAAGACCCCGTTAAGAAAGCTCTATTCAGCCTGCGCCTCACAAACAACCTGATGACTCCCAGTGATGCAGAGACACAGAGTGCCCACAGCGCCTGGTCTGCACTCAAGGCCTCCATAATCAGCACCTGTGAAGAGACACTCGGTCACTCGACCAGGAAACAACAAGACTGGTTCGACCAGGAGATCCAGGAGCTAATAAGCCGCAAGCACAAGGCATTCCTGATCTGGAAACAGCAACAGAACTTGAGAGCAAGAAAGCAGCTCTACAGACACCTGAAGGCCGAGGTCCAACAAATAACTTACCTAAAGAACAGATGGCGGATGGAGAAAGCGCAGGAGATCCAGCAGCTAGCCGACAGCCATGACGTGCGTGAATTCTTTAGCGCAGCCAAGATCACCTACGGCCCAAGCACCCAAGGTCCTACCCCACTGCGGGCCAAGAATGGAGAGGTACTCATCAAGGACAGAGAGGTAGCCAGTGCCCGCTGGAAGGAGCACTTCGAAGATCTCCTTAACCAAGACTCTGTCTTCGACACGAGTGTCCTCAACTCCATCCCGCAGCATGCTACCCGCCCCCACCTCAGCACAACCCCAGCCCAGCATGACTGAAGAACAACAAGGCCTCAGGAACAGATGGAATCCTCGCCGAGGCGCTAAAACATGGCGGAGAAGCACTATTGGTGCGAATACATGGACTCATTTCTCTTATTTGGAAGGAGGAGAGCATGCCAGGGGATCTCAGAGACACCGTAATCGTGACCATCTTCAAGAAAGGTGACAAGTCCGATTGCGGTAATTACAGAGAAGTTTCCCTGCTGTCTGCCACAGGGAAGGTCATTGCAAGATTCCTCCTCATTCACCTTCTCCCAGTGGCTGAAGAGCTCCCCCCAGAGTCGCAATGCAGATTCCGCCCACTAAGGGGCACAATGGACATGATCTTCACCGCGCGTCAACTACAAAAGAAATGCAGGGAACAGCATCAACCGCTGTACATGGCCTTCTTTGACCTCACAAAGGCCTTCGACACTGTCAACCTGTCAGGGATTATGGAGTGTCCTCCTCAAATTCGGCTGCCCTCAAACGTTTGTCACCATCCCCCGCCGCTTCACGACGACATGCAAGCCGTGATCCTGACCAATGGATCCACCACAGACCCAATTCACATACGGACCGGGGTCAAGCAAGGCTGTGTCATCGCACCAATACTCTTCTCAATCTTCCTGGCTGCAAAGCTCCATCTCACCCTCAGTAAGCTCCCCGCTGGAGTGGAGCTAATCTACAGAACAAACGGGAAACTGTTCAACATCCGCCACCTCCAGTCCAGATCCAAGGTTGTCCCATCCTCTGTCATCGAATTACAGTATGCAGATGACGCTTGCTTTTGCGCACACTCTGAGGTTAAACTCCAAACCATCGTCAACACCTTCACCGAAGCATACGAGAGCATGGGCCTTGAAGGGATATTTACTAGTCCAAGCCCCTTTAGGGCTACCCCGGATCAGGCGTATTTCTCAGACGTTCATTTTCAACTAAAGTTTGAGGTAGCCAAATCCTAAAGATGCTTAATTGGGTCTAAAGGTCCGGGCTATCTCTCCCTAAAGGAAAGAAACAACCCGAGAATGTTACCATCCTCCAGATAACGCTTTTATTAAGTTTAGCTAGACTGTAACGTTCCAGATATTATGAGAGTCCGGAAAACTCCCTCAGAATTCTGCAACTCCTCACCAAAGAGTGTACAGAGATTGAGTTTGCAAGTTTTTGATGCAGAAGTCTTATGTGAGACAATTCTAAAAATATATAGATTTATTAATGAACCAACATGCAATTTACAGTTGGTGAATCAGTCAATCGCAACATTAACAATTCTAAAAAGAGAAAAAATGCTATCTTATTATTAACAGAGAATCTTACTTTTAAATCTTAACTCCACTACAGTATTACAGTTCTTAAAGTTCTTATACAGGATATCCATCAATATCAAATACCTTTGATCCCCGAGGTACAAAGAGTTGGGGACTACAGAGCCACCTCTGAAGCCAAGAATCACTTTGCCCGATTAAAGCGAGTCTGTTATCCCATTTGAGAGTTCAATATTTATACCCTTTTCCAGTGGTATTTCCTTTAAGGTTTTCTGCTGATGCAAGCTAATTATCTCTAGTCATTTTTCTGCCGACCTCTACAACTCTTACAGCCACCTCAGCCAGAATCTTGTCTCATCTCTAGGTGTTCTAAGTTTACCATATGAAAACGGTATGATGGCAGGTGTTCCTTACTTTATGTCACCTTTACGAGGGCAGATGTTCCTTATCTTATGTGCTTCTTTATGAAGTGTAAATTAGAACACCTTATCCAGGGTGAACCATTGTTTTTTTCCCAAAAGGTCAGCCTGTCAGAGCCCTTCACCTTCTGTTTCAATAAGGTTATTTATTCAGGGTCAACAACTATCTTATCTCAATAGCCAAAATGCTTTCATAGCTATTGCATAGTTAGCTTTCTAAATTTCCAAACCCAGTTTGTCATGTTTTAATAAGACCAGACTTCTTTCATAAGATAGTGTATTTTTCTGAATAGGTTATGACATAAGAAAACTCACTAAGCACTTGGTTGAGTATAAAACAAGGCTTTAATCAACTGTTTCACAACCATGAGATTCTAGTTACATCACTAGTTCCTGGTTACAAAAACGTCCTGGGCATGCTGGGCCCACGCCCGAGTATTTATACTCCTTGAACGGTGCCACCAGCTGGCCGCCCAGTGTTATTTCATGAGTCACTTCTTCATGAATGATAAGATTCATGACAGGTTATATAGCTTATTCCTTCACAGCCTTACACTAAACATCCGTAGGACAAAGGTCCTCTGCCAACCTGCCCCCGCCACACAGTACTGCTCCCCGATTATCAAAATCCATGACGAGGCCTTGGATAATGTGGACCACTTTCCATACCTCAGGAGCCTACTGTCAACAAGGGCAGACGTCGATGATGAAGTCCAACACCGCCTTCAGTGTGCCAGTGCAGCCTTCAGTCGCCTGAGGAAGAAAGTGTTTGAAGACCAGGGCCTCAAACCCAGCACCAAGTTCATGGTCTACAGAGCAGTAGTAATACACGCCCTCCTGTATGCTTCAGAGACATGGACCATGTACAGCAGGCACCTCAAAGCACTGGAGAGGTACCACCAACACTGCCTCCGCAAGATCCTGCAAATCCATTGGCAGGATAGGCGCACGAACGTCCGTGTTCTTGCTCAGGCCAACATCCCCAGCATCGAAGCTTTGACCACACTCGATCAGCTCTGATGGCCGGGCCACATCGTCTGCATTCCCGATACGAGACTCCCAAAACAAGCGCTCTACTCGGAGCTCCGACATGGCAAGAGAGCCCCAGGTGGGCAGAGGAAACGCTTCAAGGACATCCTCAAAGCTTCCTTGAAAAAGTGCAACATCCCCACCGACACCTGGGAATCCCTGGCCCAAGACCGCACAAAGTGGGGGAGAAACATTCGGGAAGGCGCCGAACACCTCGAGTCTCTTCGCCGGGAGCAAGCGGAAGCCAAGCGCAAGCAGCGCATGGAGCGCACATCAACCCAAGCACCCCACCCACCCGCCCCTTCAACCACCGTCTGCCCCACCTGTGACAGAGACTGTAGGTCCCGCATTGGACTCATCAGTCACCTGCCAACTCATTTTTAGTGTGGAAGCAAGTCATCCTCAGTTCCGAGGGACTGCCTAAGAAGAAGACCAGGCATAAGATTTCTAAGGGTTTGCAGCGGGCAGAGGTTCTGTAGAAAGCCGTACTCTCCACCCGCAGAGGCCCTTCCCTAGGGAAGGCGTCCGATCTGTCAAGAGGATTCTTGACAGATCGGAAATGCCGGTTTTCAGTGCATGCGTACCCACCCGTAGGGATCGGAAAATACGAACCAATGTCTCACCCCAAAGTCAGCCTAGATGATGTACTTAGGTCTCTGGAGTGAGATTTGAACCCACAACCTTCTGACTCAGAGGTGAGTGTGCTACCCACTGAGTCACAGCTGACACTCAGTAACATTTTGTCAGGGGCAATAATCGTAATATCTATCTCGCTCTCAATATTTTATTTATATAATATAATAAACCAGAGATGGCATGTCATGGAGTGAGGCCCAGAGAAGACTTGGAGCAGCCTTTCTGCTGAGGCCCACAGATAGGTGAAGGCCAGGCTGCAAGTAACCCTTAGGCCATATTATGAGTATCAGTGACATAGCAGCTCAGTTGAATATTTCCTCAGTGACTTCCTCACATACCACTTCATCTACATTCGCTTCCAATCCTTATTGTTGTCTCTCTTGGGCTTTTTAATTTCTCTACCTGCTGATATTAACTCGTGTCAACATTGGCTCGGTGGTAGCACTCTTGCCTCTGAGTCAGAAGGTTGTAGATTTAAATCCCAATTAAGAAGTTTGAGCCCACAATCCAGGCTGACACTTCAGTGCAGTACTGAAGGAGTGCTGCATTGTCAGAGGTGCCGTCTATTCAGCTGTGTCTGCCTGTTTAGGTGAATGTAAAAGATCCCATGGCACTATTCGAAGAAGAGCAGAGGAGTTCTCCCAAGTCTTGGCCAACACCTATCCCTCAATCAACACCTCCAAAAAGAGATTAACTAGCCATTTATCTCATTGCTGTGTGTGGGACCTTTCTGTGTGCAAATTGGCTGCCATTTTTGACTACAAAACAATGACCACACTTCAAAAGCTATTCATTTGGTGCAAAGAACTTTGGGAGATCCTGAGGTTGTGAAAGGCGCTATATGAATGCAAGTTTTTGTTGTTGAAATGTGATGTTTACTGCCACTAATGGAAAGACTGATCGGGGAGATGCCTCTGAAGCTGGTTGGGGTGGAAAGGGACAACAGGGGCCACTGAACGATTGGGAGAGAGTTAGAACCAACTAGAAGAGCAAGAGTGAGATACTGTAGCAAGAACAAGTGAGAAAGGCCGAGATAGCAACCAATAAGAAAAAAATAATTTGCATTTATGTAACCCCTTCACGGTTCTTTAGATATATGTGAGATGTGGTCTCTGTTGTAGACAGTATTCTATAGTCCAGTAAGGAGATCACTACTACAATGGCTTAATTCTAATTATCTTACTTTATAGTTTTAACATCAAACAGTATAAGAAGATTACGGGTCAATGACCTAAATTAGACATTTGCATACATTAGAATGAATCTAGACATAATAAACATACATTCTCCATTTATATGGATTCAAAGGAGAATCTGTCCCTGTGTCCAAATTCGAGTGCACTCTTTCGTTGGCGCGCTTAAGTTGGAGCTCATGGTATGTATAATGTCTGCAAGACTTACGACTCCGAACCCCTTCGTTGAATTCTCTTCACGATCACTGAATCCCACTTTGAGTTCTGGATGCAGAGCTACTAATACGAAGGGCGGCAGCCGAGTTTGGAAGCCTGGGACGGGATGTGGCAGCCATTTGCCTCCTGAGCCCTCTTTTCAGAGCTCCTGCCCTCTTCTCTTCCAGTCGCTCCTGTCTTCCCGCTCAAAAAACCCGACTCCACCCCTTCCTCCTGGGGTTTCTGCCTGGAGACTGCGCAGCCTCACTGTCTGCAACAGTTGATACTGGTGCAGAATTATGGAAAGTCTGCTCTTAGTCACATTGTGTCCTTAAAAGTTCTTGCCGTACCTTCACATGGGCAACTTTAACCCAGGGATTTATAACAATGATAATACAGTGTCTAAGTTAAAGATTGATAACCATACTTAGCGTACATATCATTTCCAGTGGGTATTACACTCCCCCCCTACCAAATATAGGCATGTCCCCATGACTAATGAACTTTACACATAAGGGGTTGCATGCTTCCCAACCATGTATAAAGGGAGGTAACATATCGAACCGTAGGGGCTATCATTACACTTGGCACTCCTAGTGTACTGTATGTCAATCTTTCAGGAACCTTCTTAACTCGCTGTGAGCTCCTTATTTCGGATACCCGGTCTTCAGTTCCTTCAACTACGTTGGAGGCGTTGGTTCCTTTGTTATCATGCCTTTCAGTCTCTTTTATCTCCTTCTCGGAAGCATCTGGTTCTTACCAGACCATGTCCAAGTCTGAGCTAAATGGTTCAGACAATTCATCCAGATTCTGTCTTATGCGTCTTTCTGGGAGGTCGTACCATAGATCCCATTCTTCATCTTCCGACTCATCAGGTTCCTCATGATCCACACACTGTGTCATGGGTTTTCTGTCTTCTGGAACAAAGTTTTCCTGGTTTCTCGTTCTTTTCCTTCTTCTTCTCTGCAGGGTTCTCCTACTAGGTGTCGGCTCATTATCCGCTGGCGGATCCAGACGCACTTGCTGTCCCAATGGCAGGATATGATTCCGGTGCAGTATTTTTATGGGTCCTTTCCCACCTGCAGGTTTTAGCCGAAACACAGGTAGTTGTGACATTTGACTTTCAACAATGTAAGGTGTAGAAGCCCAGCGGTCTGCTAGCTTATGTTTCCCTTGAAGTCCTAGGTTCCGTATGAGAACTCGGTCACCAGGCATGAGTTGGGAAAAACGGATCTTCTGGTCATACCTCTGCTTATTTCCTTTATTCTGTTTGGCAGAAACAGACTCAGCAAGTTCATAAGCAGCTTGCAATTCCTTTCTCATGTCAGATACATACTTGAGGTAAGTTCTCTGTGATGTGCCATCACTGGATACTCCGAAACACAAACCCACTGGCATCCTCGCTTCACGTCCAAACATGAGGTAGTACGGTGAAAAACCAGTAGCGTCATTTCGGGTACAATTATAAGAATGAACAAGATGTCCAATGTGCCGACTCCACTTGTTCTTTCGCTTTGAATCCAGCGTTCCAAGCATGTCTAACAAAGTACGGTTAAACCGCTCAGGTTGAGGATCTCCCTGAGGATGGTATGGAGTTGTTCTTGACTTCTCAATCCTGAGCATGGACAACAACTCATGTATAAGTCTACTTTCAAAGTCTCTACCTTGATCACTGTGTATTCGCTTTGGCAGTCCATAGTGGATGAAGTATTTCTCCCACAACACTTTGGCAACGGTGGATGCTTTCTGATCCTTTGTGGGAAAAGCTTGGGCATAGCGAGTATAATGATCTGTAATGACCAAGACATTTGCAGTATTGCTGGAATCGGGTTCGATGGACAGAAAATCCATACAGACAGGGTCTAGAGGTCCATCACTTTGCATGTGAAACAGAGGAGCAACTCTTTTAGGTAAAGTCTTTCTCTGGACACAACGTGCACAGGACTTGCAGAACTCCTCAACCGCAGACTTCATACGCGGCCAATAGAACCTGTCCTTGACCAACCCATAGGTCTTATCTACTCCCAGATGACCTGCGTCATCATGCAAAGACTTCATCACTATTTCCCTGTACTTTTCAGGCAGGACCAACTGTGAATGACATGGTTTAGTGGGTGGGTGAGTGATTCTACACAACACTCCCTCTTTAATTTCCAAGTGGTCCCATCCTCTTAGGAGCAGACGACAGTCAGGATGTTTTGATTTGTCGACCTGTGTAATATCACCCAGACGGAGAGCTGAAAACACCTCATGAATACAGGGATCCTCCTGTTGTGCTTTGGATATTTCAGATGAACACAACATGGGTAAGTTTTGTACATCCAAACTGGAAAGGTTGCAAAATGCCTGGGGAACAGCATGCATTGACGCTCCCAAGTGGTCAATCTCTCGGGCATGAAATGAATTCTTTGGTCCAGATACCACGGACATCTGACACATTACTTTCACATCTGCTGAAGCAACATCTTTCCACTCTGGTTTCTGGTAGTGCGGGCGACGAGACAGAGCATCTGCGTCAATGTTCTGGTTCCCAGGTCTGTACCTGAGACTAAAGTCGTAAGCAGATAGTGCAGCAAGCCAGCGGTGGCCGGTGGCATCAAGTTTTGCCGAAGTCAACACATAGGTTAATGGATTATTGTCTGTCCTCACTTCAAACTTCGCTCCATACAGATAATCCTGCAGCTTATCCACCACCCCCCACTTCAACGCCAAGAATTCTAGCTTATGAGCTGGGTAGTTACGCTCTGATGGCGTAAGACTGCGACTGATGAACGCTACGGGTCTCAGCCCTGCTCCTTGGTCCTGATACAACACACCACCCAATCCTTCTTGACTGGCATCCACGTGTAGCACATATGGCAGCTGTGGGTTTGCAAAAGCCAACACGGGGGCTTGAGTAAGACTTTGCTTTAAGGTGTGGAAGGCCGCTTTGCATTTCTCATCCCATCTAACACCAAAAGGCTCAGAGGGTTTGAAGTAGTCCTTGTTCTCTTTACCTTTAGCCTTTTCCTTCCTCTCGGCTGATGGGAGGTAACCAGCCAGCAGCTGATTCAGAGGATGGGCCACTTTGGAGTAATTCTGCACAAAGCGCCTGTAATATCCGCAGAACCCAAGAAATGACCACAAGGCAGTCACTGTGTTCGGTTTGGGCCATGTGGTAACAGCTTCGATCTTGGATGGATCTGTGGCTACTCCATCCTGTGATACAATATGCCCCACATAGGACACGGATGTTTGGCAAAACTGACACTTGTCCAATGATAGCTTGAGACCTTCATCCTCCAGGCGACCAAGCACTTTCAGCAACCGAGCTTCGTGTTCTTCAAGGGTTGCCCCAAACACAATGATATCATTCAAGTACACCAATACTTCGAGCAAGTTCATGTCCCCAACTGTTTGTTCCATTATTCTTTGAAAAGTTGCTGGAGCGCCTGAAACTCCCTGTGGCATCCTTTCAAATTGGTAGAACCCAACTGGACATATAAAGGCTGTCTTTTCTTTGTCCGATTCACTCATCGGTATTTGGTAGTATCCACTTCTGAGATCCAACACACTGAACCACTTGCTTCCATTAAGACAAGCCAGTGCATCCTCAATTCTTGGAACGGTGTATTGGTCGGGAATAGTACATCTGTTAAGCGTCCTAAAGTCCACACACATCCGAATCTTTCCGTTCTTTTTCCTCACCACCACTATAGGAGATGCATAAGGACTCCTGGACTCGGTAATGATCTCAGCTTCTTTTAACTGCAACAGGTGCTGTCTCACTGCTTCGATGTCAGCTGGTGCCAGCCGTCGAGACCTCTCCCGGAAGGGTTTATCCTCGGTAATTCTGATAGAATGGCGAGTACTCTTACTACAACCAACATCAAACTCATGAGTAGAGAAAACTCCTCTCCGCTCCATCATCTTCCTGACTAATCGGTCCTTCCATTCTTTAGGAATGAATGAATCTCCAAAGTTGAAGGAGGAGGGTGTCAGATCTCCAGTTGAGTTAACTTTGGACTCTTCCTTCACATGTAACGACAGTACATTTACAAGAAACAGATGCGCAATCGGCATTCCTTTCCTCAATGTGATTCCTTTGCCTGACATATTCCTCACGGTCACTGTAACTCTCCTTGACATCACAGCTGTCGGGGTCTGCAACTCTGGTCTCACCAGAAGCTCATTTGGAAACCGTGACTCTTCTGCAGGATCATCAGGTGACTCTATCAGAATGGCTTCAGTACCTGGCGTTCCAGGGAATTTTGGTATCCCAGGGATTCTAGCCACTCCTCCAGGACGCAGGGTGATAGGTTTGGCTCGAACGTACCACACAGTTCCTCTTTTGCTATCATCTACGTCGGAAGAAAGTTCAGGCAGTGTCTCAAAAGCCTTTTTGAAAACAGGGTGAATGTGCCTGGTGCTCAAGAAGTTTTCACCTCCCTGCTCTTTGCAGCTTGTCAGGAGTCGTCTCACTATGGGTGTATTACTGCCAACCAGTATGGAAACCTCACCTTTCACCATGGGCTCAGGGCAAACCAACACAAGTGCATCAATGGTCTCAGTGGTCCCTACATCAGCTTCCAAGAACTCCAACCTCAACGACAAATAGCCATCATATGGGTAATCAGCAGGACTAAGGCCCCAGATCTGCAGAAGACTGATTGGGGTTAACGGCAAATGCGTCAGGTATCGGTCATAGAAGGATCTGTACAGTATGGTAACCTGAGAACCCGTGTCGAGGATAGCTTTAGTATAAATGCCTTCAATCTGTATTGATACAGCAGAACTCGGCCCTACTAAACCTTCAGGTATGATGTCTTTCATATCCCCTCGTCTATTATTGCACTTAGCGGAACGTGTCTTAACTACAGGGACAGCAGGCCGTTCCGTTACTGTGCCCCTTTGTAGTTTCCCGACTTCTTGGTAAGTTTTATGAGACGGTCATTTACTTTTTTTAGATTTTCCTCACCTCTACATTCTCGCTTGAAATGTCCATCTTTTCCACAGTTATAACAAAAGACTCCAGGTCTATCTCCTTCATGGGGATATCCTTTAGAGGAATCATTCATTTTGCTGTTAGACTTCGCAGGGTGTTCAACCTTTTGCACCCGTGCGTCATCCCTTTCTGTGTTGGGCTTAGACCGAAAATATGCCATCTCGGCTCTCATGACATTTATTTCCTTCTTCAGCTGTTCCATCTCAGGGTTGACATCACCCTTAGGAGTAGGAACTGTAACAGGAGTCACAAGCTTGGACATCACAGCACTCTTTGCTACATTCCGGGCCTAAAGCATATCCTCCTCCTCTCTGACTTCCCTTAGCAGCTCAGTGAAGGTAGGTGGATCTCGCAACTTATGGGTCATGCGTATGCGAAGAGCAGTCGCGTCTTCGAGCAATGCACCTCGCACAACCTGTTCAATGCAGAACCGATTCATTTCAGGCAACTCAATCCCTCTTTTCCGTAACATACAATGCAGCAGTTTGTCTATTCTCAGCAGATAACTGGACAGCTTCTCTCCCTCACACTGGAATGTGCTTCTGAATCTGACCATCAAATCTGAAATGGTTTCAGTAGTTCCAAAGGCAGTTTCTAGAGCCTGCATGTAATCAAAGGAAGTAGCAGAGGTGTTCTGCGCCTTTAAGAATCTTACAATGTCAGCAGCAGGACCCTTAAGGCTTTCTACTATTCTCTGCCTCTTCACATTGTCACTGCACTGCCATTCCTCTAGCAGAGGCAGGGTCTGCTCAGCCCAGGCATCGTACTCCTCTTCCCCACTGGGAGTTGGTCTCACTCCTGAGAACATACGGAGCTTACGGTATCCCTGAGCCTCGAAGGGCAGATTGGTGCATTTATCCACCAGAGAACTAATGGCACTGACCAACTGAGTGTTCATATCCAGGGCCGAAGGACCTATCAGACCTTTGACATCAGCAACAGTCTTTCCTTCTTCTCTCAAGAATGACAACAACTTGGTCTGAAACCCTTCTTCTTCCTTAGTAGTAATAGGGACAAACTGAACTGGCCAGGGACCAGCCTCTTCAGAAAGCCCAACTGCCTCAGGTAAACCATGACCTCTCAGGTTCTCTGATGTCTGGATCAACACAAACTGCTTCTTGGTAGCTGTATCCAAGCAGCGCTCAACTATCCTAACCTTTCCAAAGGCTTTGACACAATTCAGAGCCCTTAGCAAGACATCATCAGGGTCATTGTTAGCAACACCATTCAGCACAGTGGCATGGGTAGTAGCTATCTGCTTCCGTTTACACCAAGCTTCAACCTCAATAACATCCATCTTTTATGCTCAAACAGCCCAGTAGAAACCACAAACCACTCTCTTAGCAATGAGCATTCAATACTGTTAGTTTACTGAAATAAATAGACCACAATCCCGGACGAGCCCCCAAAATGTAACCCCTTCACGGTTCTTTAGATATATGTGAGATGTGGTCTCTGTTGTAGACAGTATTCTATAGTCCAGTAAGGAGATCACTACTACAATGGCTTAATTCTAATTATCTTACTTTATAGTTTTAACGTCAAACAGTATAAGAAGATTACGGGTCAATGACCTAAATTAGACATTTGCATACATTAGAATGAATCTAGACATAATAAACATACATTCTCCATTTATATGGATTCAAAGGAGAATCTGTCCCTGTGTCCAAATTCGAGTGCACTCTTTCGTTGGCGCGCTTAAGTTGGAGCTCATGGTATGTATAATGTCTGCAAGACTTACGACTCCGAACCCCTTCGTTGAATTCTCTTCACGATCACTGAATCCCACTTTGAGTTCTGGATGCAGAGCTACTAGTACGAAGGGCGGCGGCCGAGTTTGGAAGCCTGGGACGGGATGCGGCAGCCATTTGCCTCCTGAGCCCTCTTTTCAGAGCTCCTGCCCTCTTCTCTTCCAGTCGCTCCTGTCTTCCCGCTCAAAAAACCTGACTCCACCCCTTCCTCCTGGGGTTTCTGCCTGGAGACTGCGCAGCCTCACTGTCTGCAACAGTTGATACTGGTGCAGAATTATGGAAAGTCTGCTCTTAGTCACATTGTGTCCTTAAAAGTTCTTGCCGTACCTTCACATGGGCAACTTTAACCCAGGGATTTATAACAATGATAATACAGTGTCTAAGTTAAAGATTGATAACCATACTTAGCGTACATAACATTTCCAGTGGGTATTACATTTATAAAAGAAAGACTTGCATTTATATAGCACCTTTCACGACCACTGGACGTCCCAAAGCCAGGACACCGGGGATAACTCCCCTACAGCCTTCTGACTTAGAAGTGAATGTGCTACCCACTGAGCCACAGCTGAAACCGAAAGCGCTTTTAACAGAATAAAACGTCCCAAGGTGCTTCACAGGAGCATTACCAAACAAAATTTGATACTAAGCTGCATAAGGAGATATTAGGACAGGTGATCAAAAGCTGGATCAAAGCAGTAGGTTTTAAGGAGCGTCTTAAAGGAGGAGAAAGAGATGGAGAGGCGGAGAGGTTTAAAGGAGGGAATTCCAGAACTTTCTGCTGATATTCGCAAAGGACCTCTTTAAATATCCGCAGATACATTCTCTGTGCATCGTTTTCTTATTCCAGTTTCTATATGTGCAAAAGCGTAAAAATGTCAACAATTAGTTAAAAACAAAGTAGCATTATCCTGCAGTTGTTATGTGCATGTATCACAAATGAGGAAAAAAAGCATGTAATGTCCTGCAGGTTGAGAATAAATGAGGTGATTGACAGGTCCTTCCTCTGGTCTGTCCTTTGGTTGTCCAATTTCTCAGTGTGGAAGATGCCAGGCATCCTTCCAGCTTATGGTATCAGTGGATTGTCCACCTCTTCAATCAGGTCTCAATAGGGAGGACATTGCCCTCTTGTGGCACGTGCCGGATTTTCAGTCAAGTTGCTGCAAACAGGGCCAAGCATCTTCCGTCATAGAATCATAGAAATTTACGACACAGAAGGAGGCCATTCGGCCCATCGTGTCTGTGCCGGCTGAAAAAGACCCATCCGGCCTAATCCCACACTCCAGCTCCTGGTCGTAGCCTTGTAGGTTACGGCACTTCAAGTGCATATCCAAGTGTTTTTGTGATGAGGGTTTCTGCCTCTACCACCCTTTCAGGCAGTGAGTTCCAGACCTCCACCACTGTCTGGGTGAAAAATGTTCTCCTCAACTCCCCTCTAATCCTTCTACCAATTACTTTAAATCTATGCTCCCTGGTTAATGACCTCTCTGCTAAGGGAAACAGGTCCTTCCTATCCACTCTATCTCGACCCCTCATAATTTTATACACCTCAATTAAATCTCCCCTCAGGCTCCTCTGTTCCAAAGAAAACAACCCCAGCCTATCCAATCTTTCCTCATAGCTAAAATTCTCCAGTCCCGGCAACATCCTCGTAAATCTCCTCTGTACCCTCTCCAGTGCAATCACATCTTTCCTGATGACCTGAAGGTAAGCATGCAGGTGCAGCAGGTGGTTAAGAAGGCAAATGGTATGTTGGCCTTTGTAGCGAGAGGGTTTGAGTACAAGAACAAGGATGTCTTGCTGCAGTTGTACAGGGCCTTGGTGAGACCACATCTTGAGTATTGTGTGCAGTTTTGGTCGCCTTATCTGAGGAAGGATATTCTTGCCATGGAGGGAGTGCAGCGAAGATTCACCAGGCTGATACCTGGGATGGCAGGAATGACGTATGAGGAGAGATTGGGTCGATTGGGCTTATAATCGCTGGAGTTTAGAAGAATGAGAGGGGATCTCATTGAAACTTATAAAATTCTGACAGGACTAGACAGACTAGATGCAGGAAGGATGTTCCCGATGGCCGGGGAGTCCAGAACCAGGGGTCACAGTCTAAGGATAAGGGGTAAGCCATTTAGGACTGAGATGAGGAGGAATTTCTTCACCCAGAGAGTGGTGAACCTGTGGAATTCTCTACCACAGAAGGCAGTAGAGGCCAATTCATTAAATATATTCAAGAAGGAGTTGGATATATTTCTTAAGGCTAAAGGGATCAAGGGATATGGGGAGAAGGCAGGGACCGGGTACTGAATTTGGATGATCAGCCATGATCTCATTGAATGGCGGAGCAGGCTCGAGGGGGTGAATGGCCTACTCCTGCTCCTATCTTCTATGTTTCTATGTTTCTATGACCAGAACTGTACACAGTGCTCTAGCTGTGGCCCAACTAGTGTCTTAGCAGATGGTGAGGGACACTCCCCTTTACTTACTGTGTAGTACACAGCTACCTTTTTAAGTGGAATTGTGCTGTGTGACATTGCCTTATGTGGCTTGTTTCTGCTGCCTTCTGGATGGATGTTGCAAAACCGATGTTCTCAGATGAGAAATTCTCTCCATCCCCCACTTATTTTACTGGTCCTGCAAATAGGAACATAGGAACAGGAGTGGGCCATTCAGCCCCTTGAGCCAGCTCCGCCATTTAATGAGATCATGGCTGATCTGCGACCTAACTCCATATACCCACCTTTGGCCCATATCCCTTAATACCTTTGGTTAATAAAAATCTATCAATCTCTGATTTAAAATTAACAATTGATCTAGCATCAACTGCCATTTGTGGAAGAGAGTTCCAAACTTCTACCATCCTTTGTGTGTAGAAGTGTTTCCTAATTTCATTCCTAAAAGGTCTGGCTCTAATTTTTAGACTCTGCCCCCTAGTCCAAGAACTCCCAACCAGCGGAAATAGTTTCTCTCTATCTACCCTATCTGTTCCCCTTAATATCTTGAAAACTTCGCTCAAATCACCCCTTAACCTTCTAAATTCTAGGGAATACAACCCTAATTTGTGTAATCGCTCCTCGTAACTTAACCCTTGAAGTCCGGGTTTCATTCTGGTAAACCTACGCTGCACTCCCTCCAAGGCCAATATATCCTTCCTAAGGTGTGGTGCCCAGAACTGCTCCCAGTGCTCCAGGTGTGGTCTAACCAGGGCTTTGTATAGCTGCAGCATAACTTCTACCCCCTTGTATTCTAGTCCTCTAGATATAAAGGCCAGCATTCCATTAGCCTTTTTGATTATTTTCTGTACCTGTTCATGACATTTTAATGATCTATGTACCTGAACCCCCAAGTCTCTTTGGACCTTCACTGTTTTTAGCCTTTCACCATTTAGAAAGTATCCGGTTCTATCCTATTTAGGTCCAAAGTGGATGACCTCACATTTTCCTACATTGAAATCCATTTGCCACAGTTTTGTCCATTCACTTAATCTGTCGATATCCCTCTGTAATTTTATGCTTCCATCTACACTGCCTACAATGCCGCCTATCTTTGTGTCATCGGCAAATTTGGATATATGACTTTCTATGCCTTCATCTAAGTCGTTAATAAACACTGTGAATAGTTGAGGCCCCAACACAGATCCCTGCGGGACACCACGAGTCACCTCCTACCAATTTGAGTACCTGCCCATTATCCCTACTGCCCACCTCCTGACGCTCAGCCAATTTCCTAACCAGGTCAATAATTTGCCCTCAATTCTGTGGGCTTCTACCTTAGTTAACAGTCTCGTATGAGGGACTTTATCAAATACCTTCTGGAAGTCCATATAAATAACATCCATAGACATTCCCCTGTCCACTACTTTAGTCACCTCTTCAAAAAATGCAATCAGGTTTGTCAGGCATGACCTACCTTTCACAAACCCATGCTGGCTCTCTCTGATCAACTGAAAAATTTTGAGGTGTTCAGTCACCCTATCCTTAATTATGGACTCTAGCAATTTCCTGACAACAAATGTTAGGCTAACTGGTCTATAATTCCCTGGTTTCCCTCTCTCACCATTTTTAAATAACGGAGTGACATGCGCAATTTTCCAATCTATACAAATGGTTCACATGGGGGGGGGGGGGGCGGGGAAAAGCACAGTTATTGAATGTACAGTGCATGCCAACTTACCATTGATGTGAGCAATTGTTTAAAGGAATGGTTTGGTGAGGGGCCAGCTAATCTTCCCCATTTTCTGCTCCACATTAATTATTACAAGCGACTGGGTGAAGGAACTATACTGACAGACATCATGGGAGTACCTTCACCACACGGACTGCAGCGGTTCAAGAAGGCGGCTCAGCACCACCTTCTCGAGGGCAACTAGGGATGGGCAATAAATGCCGGCCTTGCCAGCGACGCCCACATCCCATGAACAAATTTTTAAAAAGTTCCTATCAAAATAAATTTCTGTTGCATTAATAAGATTTGGTTATGGATCACCTCAGCGATGGGTTTCTAAACACGCGCCATTTTCAGAGCTCATGAGAATGTTCCAGAAAGCAGCACAGGGACGGAGCGACCTCATAACCATGTGGGAACACATCATCTTTTTCCAATCAATCATCATCCATTCTAGCTGAGGTTGCTGAATTATTGATAAAGGTGATGAGGTCGAGTTTTATCTATAATTAACAAGCTGAGGCTGGATCCCATTGCTTACTCCACCATCATGTCCGGCAAGCCATTTGAGATTTAGTGTATACAATTGCCCAATGAAGTCATAGCATATCACCCCTCTCCCATTCCAGACAAAATACTGAGGGGCCGACTTTAATAAACCAGTTGCATCCTGGGACCTATCCTATCAGTGACATTTAGTTGCAAAGGGCAATGAACTTGCATCTACATTATTGCAATGATACCAGAAGAACGAAAGACTTGCATTTATATAGAGCATTTCACGACCTCAGGACATCCCAACAGCCAATGAAGTACTTTTGAAGTGTAGTCACTGTTGTAATGTAGAAAACATGGCAGCCAATTGAGCACAGCAAGCTCCCACAAACAGCAATGTGATAATGGCCAGATAATCTGTTTTAGTGATAGTGATTGAGGGATAAATATTGGCCAGGACACCGGGGACAACTCCCCTGTTCTTCGAAACAGTGCCATGGGATCTTTTACGTCCACCTGAGAGGGCAGACGGGGCCTCGATTTAACGTCTCATCCGAAAGCTCTATGCTATTGATCACATACCAAACAGATTCTCCAACACGTTCCAAAGCCTCCCATCAATCACCAGAGGATTTGGCCTTCAGCCCACTTTCCAAACACATCTTGAAAGTTAAATGGATCTTTCCCTCTGTATTAGCTTGTAAAATTACCTCTGTCACGTAATCTGTTTCATTTAGTCCAATTGTCATCCTATCATAGTCACCTCATTGTGTAAATAAAATCGATATTGAAAAATATTAATATCTATATTATTCGCCCCATCATCATCACTCAAAGGATGTTCATTCGCGTTTGAAGCATTTTGAAAGTGGCCTGTTAACATTTATGTAGCTGTGCTTCCAGAGTTGATGCAATCCGAGCCTTTGGCTGAAGAAATGGTATTGTTCGAATGTCCTCTGCATATTGCGATGTGGGAAAAGACTGAAGGAAAATGTAATACAGTACAGGATGTTCTGGAGAGACTGTAAAAAAATAAACAAGTAGTTAATATCAGAACCAATGGTTAAGTAAGGAAGCCGAAATTAGCGGAAAGGAAAATCCAAACTGTTCCTAAGGAAACTGAACAGGGAAAATAAGCGTAAAAGATTCATAAAAATCATCTGGGAATAAAAACGACCAGCAAATAAACAAAGTGTATTTTCTCATTTGGAGAAATGAAAGGCAATTCTTAGCATGCAAAGCACAAGTGGGGTCCCTTGGAAAAAGAGACAATGGGCAGGATTTTCATTGAGCCGTGGAGGCGGGATTGGAGGCGTGTGGGGGGTTAAAACCTTGAAATCGGGGGGCACGAACCCATCCCGCCCCCAACCTGCCTCCATGCCAGTTTCAAAGGAGGCGGGTACCCGACCTGTGCTGGGACCCGCCTCCCCGAGGCGGGAAGGGGATTAGTGCCAATTAATTGCCTGTTAACAGGTAGTTAACAGGCAGTTTTTAGCCTAATCCCTATTTTCAATGGTGAAGTGTGGGATTCCCGATGGCTCCAAACCACGGCAAGTTAGCGAGGCGGGCCGTCGGGCTGAAGGGCTTGGAGGGGTCGAGATGTCCAGTGTTCAGGTGAGTGATGGGTGCATGAGTGCAAAGGTAAGTATGTCTGGTGTGTTTAAAGAAGTTTTACGTACATTTACTTACCTTTACAGCCTTCCTTCCTTCAGGTCTCGGGAGTCCCTCATCTCACCGGCACAGAAAGCAGAATGGCTGCGATCTGTCAAAAATTGCAGCATTTAGCTTTCTGTTCCGGGGAGATCTCTAAATCATCCTGAGAGGAAGGAATTAACTTAGAGTACAGATTGTCAGTGTTTGACAGCTTCAAACAGCTGTCAAACACTGATATTTCATCTGTCAAAAGGTCTTGACAGATGAAATGTCAATCTGTGACGTCACCTGTTGTCGAGTGGCCCTTAATTGGCCTGCTGAGCTCGCTGTGAGTTGGCTAGAACTCGATGGAGGCGGGACTACAACCCCGAAAGTTGTAGTCCCGCCTCCTACCCACCTCTTCAATGAAAATCCAGCCCATTTAATCTTAATATTCTCTTATTTTTCTTTTGTAGCAATTACGCAGAAGGAGGCCATTCGGCCCATCACACTGATGCTGGTGCTAGCTTTACAACTGGGAGCTATCTACAGATCGCTTCACACTCGTCCGAACCAAAGACCATCCAATCCCCTTTTAAATGATGTTATTGGGGTTGAATTTCTGTGGGGGTGGTGTTCTTTCCAATATTTATGCTGGGATTTCTCAAGAATCTTCTGCCAAAGTTACGGTGGATGATCGGAAGCGTCCCTGCGGAAATTACTGGTAACAGTCTCTGCCTCAATAGCCACTTGTGATGAAGCATTCCATGTTCTAATAACCTTCTACATTACAGCAGTGACTACACTTCCAAAGTACTTCATTGGCTGTAAGGCGCTTTGGTCCCAAGGTCGTGAAAGGTGCTATAGAAATGCAAGTCTTTCTTCTGTGTGTAAAAAAAATTAACCTAACTTCCCCCTTATTTCTTCTGGTGAGAACCCTCAGCCTATGATCTCATGGTCACAGAACCAGTGGCAATAATCTTTCACTATTTACTTTCTCAAAACCCTTCCTAATTTTGCAAACCTCAGTTTGGGACCTCAGTTATGTGGAGAGACCAGAGAAGCTGGGATTGTCCTCCTTCGATCAGAGAAGGTTAAGGAGAGATTTGATAGAGGCGTTCAAAATTATAAAAGGTTTTTTGACAGAGTAGTGTAAGATTTGGATCACAGGTCACACACAGATTACCCCAAAGGGTCTTAGGAGTTGTAAGGCATTTTATTCAGGAGCGGCAGTTTAAGTTAAGTACAACACGCAATCAAGATAGACGCATTAGACACACGACTGTGACAAGCAGCAGGTATCGGTCCCGATCAGACAGACGGCTGACGTGCACGAACAGCTCTTCCCTTCACCGTCTGTGCTAAAAGCTCTCTTGACATCTCTTTCACTCTCTTTTTAGGGGTGGGCCGAGGGTAGATTATCAAAGATACAGTCAGCAACCTTTCTAGCACACAAACAGCAGACAGCGAGTCTGGAAACAAGGTCACCGCCACGGTGCAGAATGTTAGAACATCCGCAGGGAACCAAGAACATCAGCAAATTCTAAGCGTCTATCCAGTTATTCCAACACCAGCCTGAAGAGACTGTTTTGTCTCAAGTTATTTCTTCCAATTCACGATTTCTTACAGTAGATAAGGAGAAGCTGTTTCCACTGGCGGGCGGGTCAGTAACCAGAGGACACAGATTTAAGATGATTGGCGAAATAGCCACGAAAAATTTGATTTTTTTTATGCAGCGAGTTGTTATGATGTGGAATTTACTACCTGAATAGGTGGTGGAAGCAGATTCAATAGTAACTTTCAAAAGATAATTGGACAAATACTTGAAAAAGAGCATTTTGCAGCGCTTTGGGGAAAGAGCAGGGGAGTGGGACTAATTGGGTAGCTCCACCACAGGTGGAAACATGCACGATGGGCCAAATGGCCTCGTTGTGTGCTGTATGATTCTATGATCGAAAAGGTTCCCGCTTGACATTTTGTTTTCCGTGAGAAAGCCAAGATTTTCTTCATAAGTTTCACTACAGAAAATTACTGTAATATTCCCAATCTAAATTGAAAAGTTGTGGGAGTTTATTTAAAGGGCACAGATTAGGGTAAGTGATTTAAGTTTTTTTGTTGCTTATTCTGTTCTGTTTCCTGCTGCCATGTCAACACAATTCTATTCACAACCACCCTTTACTTTTTTTGCTTTCAATCCACTCCAGATACTTGTCCCCTCTCTCGTGGTCTCCTTCCTTGTGAACTACTCACTTAGATCACGACCTCAACCCTGCTCCAACGTGTCCACTATTGGGTTTAACGGAGGTGCGTTTGGATGCCTGCGAGTAACCTATTAGCCGCAGTCAGGACTTTAATTATCGCAGCAATTAACGACCTTAGGAGACATTAATGAGGTCTTTTTGCCTTGCATTTTACTAACCTTTAAATTTAACGTCTCCAGCATGTGTTTCCCGGGGCTTGGGCAACCCAGGCAGCTAAAGGGAGGCGAGAAGTGCCGGTCCCAGCAGGTAACTGCTTGTGGGCCAGGAGGAGCAGAAGTGCTTCCCCATGGTCCCCCAAGCTAACCTGCTTTCCTCTCCGCGATCGGCCTTCCTTTTCCACCATCCCCGCGATATGATCTCCCCCCAACACCTCCACGATCTCCACCCCAAACTACCATCCACGATCTCTCCAGATCTTCCATCCACGATCTCTCCTGACCTTCCATCCACGATCTCTCCCGACCTTCCATCCACGATCTCTCCTGACCTTCCATCCACGATCTCTCCCGACCTTCCATCCACGATCTCTCCCGACCTTCCATCCACGATCTCTCCTGACCTTCCATCCACGATCTCTCCAGATCTTCCATCCACGATCTCTCCCGACCTTCCATCCACGATCTCTCCTGACCTTCCATCCATGATCTCTCCCGACCTTCCATCCACGATCTCTCCTGACCTTCCATCCACGATTTCTCCTGACCTTCCATCCATGATCTCTCCCGACCTTCCATCCACGATCTCTCCTGGCCTTCCATCCACGATCTCTCCCGACCTTCCATCCACGATCTCTCCTGACCTTCCATCCACGATCTCTCCCGACTTTCCATCCACGATCTCTCCCGACCTTCCATCCACGATTTCTCCTGACCTTCCATCCATGATCTCTCCCGACCTTCCATCCACGATCTCTCCTGGCCTTCCATCCACGATCTCTCCCGACCTTCCATCCACGATCTCTCCTGACCTTCCATCCACGATCTCTCCTGACCTTCCATCCACGATCTCTCCCGATCTTCCATCCACGATTTCTCCTGACCTTCCATCCATGATCTCTCCCGACCTTCCATCCACGATCTCTCCTGGCCTTCCATCCACGATCTCTCCCGACCTTCCATCCACGATCTCTCCTGACCTTCCATCCACGATCTCTCCTGACCTGCCATCCACGATCTCTCCTGACCTTCCATCCACAATCTCTCCTGACCTTCCATCCACGATCTCTCCCGACTTTCCATCCACGATCTCTCCCGACCTTCCATCCACGATCTTTCCTGACCTTCCATCCATGATCTCTCCTGACCTTCCATCCACGATCTCTCCCGACCTTCCATCCACGATCTCTCCTGACCTTCCATCCATGATCTCTCCCGACCTTCCATCCACGATCTCTCCTGACCTTCCATCCACGATCTCTCCCGACCTTCCATCCACGATCTCTCCTGACCTTCCATCCACGATCTCTCCCGACCATCCATCCACGATCTCTCCCGACCTTCCATCCACGATCTCTCCCGACCTTCCATCCACGATCTCTCCTGACCTTCCATCCATGATCTCTCCCGACCTTCCATCCACAATCTCTCCTGACCTTCCATCCACGATCTCTCCTGACCTTCCATCCGCGATCTCTCCCGAGCTTCCATCCACGATCTCCCCTGACCTTCCATCCATGATCTCTCCCGATCTCTCCCGACCTTCCATCCATGATCTCTCCCGACCATCCATCCACGATCTCTCCCGACCTTCCATCCACGATCTCTCCCGACCTTCCATCCACGATCTCTCCCGACCTTCCATCCATGATCTCTCCCGACCTTCCATCCACAATCTCTCCTGACCTTCCATCCACGATCTCTCCTGACCTTCCATCCATGATCTCTCCCGACCTTCCATCCACGATCTCTCCTGACCTTCCATCCACGATCTCTCCTGACCTTCCATCCACGATCTCTCCCGACCTTCCATCCACGATCTCTCCCGACCTTCCATCCACGATCTCTCCCGACCTTCCATCCATGATCTCTCCCGACCTTCCATCCACGATCTCTCCCGACCTTCCATCCACAATCTCTCCTGACCTTCCATCCACGATCTCTCCCGACCTTCCATCCACGATCTTTCCCGGCCTTCCATCCATGATCTCTCCTGACCTTCCATCCATGATCTCTCCCGACCTTCCATCCACGATCTCTCCTGACCTTCCATCCACGATCTCTCCCGACCTTCCATCCACGATCTCTCCTGACCTTCCATCCACGATCTCTCCCGACCTTCCATCCACGATCTCTCCTGACCTTCCATCCACGATCTCTCCCGACCATCCATCCACGATCTCTCCCGACCTTCCATCCACGATCTCTCCCGACCTTCCATCCACGATCTCTCCTGACCTTCCATCCATGATCTCTCCCGACCTTCCATCCACAATCTCTCCTGACCTTCCATCCACGATCTCTCCTGACCTTCCATCCACGATCTCTCCCGACCTTCCATCCACGATCTCCCCTGACCTTCCATCCATGATCTCTCCCGATCTCTCCCGACCTTCCATCCACGATCTCTCCCGACCATCCATCCACGATCTCTCCCGACCTTCCATCCACGATCTCTCCCGACCTTCCATCCACGATCTCTCCTGACCTTCCATCCACGATCTCTCCTGACCTTCCATCCACGATCTCTCCTGACCTTCCATCCACGATCTCTCCTGACCTTCCATCCACGATCTCTCCTGACTTTCCATCCACGATCTCTCCTGACCTTCCATCCACGATCTCTCCTGACCTTCCATTCACAATCTCTCCCGACTTTCAGGCTGGCTGCCGGCCAGAAAACGGAGAAAAAAAATTTAAATGAGGTCCTGCCGTTAAATTCAACAGGACCTCCATGTTACCCACTTTCCCAGGTTCCCCGGCTGCTCCTACCAATCCCCCGTTCCCCAGCACGCTCCCTCCCTGTAAATATCAGGGCCAATACTCCAGCTGAGGCCTAAGCAGTGCTTTATAAATTTTTTGCATTACTTCCTTGCTTTTGTACTCCATGCCTCTATTTATAAAGCCATATGCTTTTTTAACAGCTTTATCAAATTGTCCTGCCACCTTCAAAGATTTGTATATGTGTTACCTTATCATTCATTCCCTACATTACAACAGTGACTACACTTCAAAGGTACTTCATTGGCTGTAAAGGACTTTGGGATGCTCTGAGGTCATGAAAAGGTGCTATATAAATGCAAGTCTTTCTTTCTTTTTCTTTCTACCTGTCTCGCTGTTCAGCTTCCCTGGTTAGTTTTGTAACCTCCTTTACTTCGTTTTTGTTGAGTTTGATTTTTTTTTTTACCCCTTCCTTAACCCAGGGCAATACAGCCAGTTATAGCATTCACGCTAATCACAGCTCCAGCACAGACCATAATCGAATCTAGGATCTTCCTGGTCAATGCAGTTTAAGTATCTCACCGGGCCGGTGGGAGCGCGCCCTCACATTGCTATTCATTCCTTGGCCCGTCATTTGGGGTCAGCGGCGAAGCAAGGGCGCTCGCCCACTGGCCCCGAAGAAAGCTGCCCGTGGAAATCTCGCCATCTCTCTGGGCAGAGGTTTGCCTTCTTCCGACGCGTAATTGATTTCAGCACAGTGTAGTGGGGAATCCCGAGCGCGATCTGCTGTGACGTCAGCAAGCTGTCTGAGCAGCCAATCACACTGAAGAATTCTCACAGGCAGCAAAGCAGGAAATGAGAACCTGCTTTTATCCCCATTTTTAAAAAAATGTTACAGAGAGCAAAATAAAGATTGGGCTCTCACAAGGTAGGAGCCGAAATATCGTGAACAAACTTTTAAAAAAAAATTGTTTTAAAAGTTTTTTTAAATAGTAATTTTTATCATAATGGAGAACTTTGACACTCCACAAATTAAAAAAAATTTGTTTTTCAGGGCCGTAACATTTGTTTAGCAGTCAATGCACTGTTAAAATCCCAGTTACGACTATTCCATCAAGGCTTAACATTTAACAGGGTATTTAACAGCGATATTGGCCCAGAAATTCAGGTCGGCGGCTTCCCGCGGGTGCAAGCCCCCGACCTGCACTTACCTAGCACGCCGGCCATTGAGCTGTGGGCCCGCGAGGGACTCCGATCCTGGGCCTGCTCCAACTGCCGGCGCGCAGTGCTTGCGTATCCCAGGGGCGCAGTTAGTTCAATGCGTTCCCTGGGATCACATGGGCCATGGCGAGCCAATGGTAGCAGGGAATGCTTCATTCATAAGTTTGACAGGAAGAGCTGTCAAACCTATAAATACTATAAGCCCCAAAACATCACTAAAACTTCAAATAAATTTTTTAAAAACCATCACATTTTTTAAATAACTATACATTACATGAAATAACTATTCTAAACAATAATTTAAATTTTTGAAAAAATTAATTACATTTTCTAACGGGGCTAAAAATAAACTTACCTTTCTTTAAAGTATTTAAAAATAATAAACCTGTGGAAAAAATGTTTTAATTTTAATTAATTCACCACTTACCTTGTTAAAAGCAGGCCCTGCGCCTGCTTTTTAAAAGTGTAACTGCTGGAGACTTACCCTCCCGGAGAACCCTGCAAAAAAAACGTAAGTTCGATGCGCACGCGCTGCCTCTCCGGCGCACACGTTCCACCTGTCAACCCCTTCTTTCAGGGGAACGGAAGTGCCGGTTTCCCGCGCATGCGCAGTGCATGCACGAAACCGGCACTTTCGTTGGGCCTACGCGTGAGCACCCCGTGCGTACTCACCCGTGGGGACCCAAATTTCTGTGCCATTACCGCGGAAAAGCCCAAGTTTCAGTTTCACTGATTTCATGATATCCGGCTATGGGGTGGGGGGGGCGGGGGTTTTAGATGCGCACGTGCTACATCCTGAAATTGCGGTCAGTTTCAAAGGGGTAATAACAGCGAACGCTGACAATTCACCGTTATTACCCACCGCGAATTCCGGCCCCTTATATCTGCCAACTTATAACAGAGGGTTACTGATTTTATTCTCAGTAATCTGACAGTGGGAAATGAATGTTTAGGATTGATTTGACACTGCCCTGATTTTATTTGTTTATTGCACCAGTCAGACTCTAGTTTCCTGCGAAGCGAATGTTTATCAGCAGATAACATCGGACGTCGGAGGATGTCGCACCAGCAGTGATTGCAGAGCTCAGGACCGTGAACCCGTTTCCTGAGGTTTGAATGCCCAGATACCACCTGATTCCTCTTGTGTTGCGAAAAGAATTCCTGGCTGGAAAAAAAATAAGTTTGCTGGCAAAAGCGGAAACAAAATAGGAGTCAGGAAATTAGGTCAGAAAAACACTTTCGTGCATACATTATTTTTTTATTGACATTTGGTCTAACAAGAAGGTTTAAACTACAATCGGACATTGCGCTTGACTTCAGTGATACTGGGTTTGTGGGACAAAAGAAAATAAAGACTTGCATTTCTATAGCGCCTTTCAAGACCTCCGGACATCCCAATGTGCTTTACAGCCAATGAAGTACTTTTGAAGTGGAGTCACTGTTGTAATGTAGGAAACACGGCAGCCAATTGCACACAGCAAGCTCCCACAAACAGTAATGTGATAATTGACCAGATAACCTGGTTTAGTGATGGTGACTGAGGGATAAATATTGGTAGGCTCCCTCCCCTGCTCTTCTTCAAAATCGTGCTATGGGATGTTTTATGTTTTATGTCCACCTTGGTTTAACGTCCCATCTGAAAGACGGCGCCTCCGACAGTGCAGTACTCCCTCAGTACTTCACTGGGAGTGTGAAGCTTTGTTTATGTGCTGAAGTCCCGTGGAGTGGGACTGTGAGCCCACAACCTTCTTGACTTAAAGGCAAGAGTGCTACCCACTGAGCCACAGCTGACACAGACAAGGAGAGATCAGCTAGGCGTCGTGATGCACTGATCCCTGTTAGATAGAGGTGTGTAGGGACACCAGGAGGGGGAAGAATTCCGTTGCACGCTGCTTGTAGCAAAGTAATAAACCCATTCTTTATGAGTGGGTTTACAATTTTGTTACACTTAACATACTGAGGAAGTCTTCACCTTTGAGTCAGAAGATTCAACTTGTTTCATTGGCATCTGCAATCCAACAGCCTGTTGACTCGCAAGCCCGGATTTTAACTCGGGGCGCGTTTGGGGCATGCGGGGTGCATTGCTCGTAGGAAACACCTACAACACCAACTTGCATTTATGTAGCACCTTTAACATAGTAAAACATCCCAAGGCCCTTCAGAGGAGCGTAATCAAAACAAAATTTGACACCGAGCCATATAAGGAGGTACTCGGGCAGGTGTCCAAAAGCTTGGGTCAAAGGGGTAGGTTTTAAGGAGCGTCTTAAAGGAGGAGAGAGAGTGAGAGAGGCGGAGAGGTTTAGGGGGAGAATTCCAGAGCTTTGGACCACGTGGGTGGAGGCACGGCCACCAATGGTGGAGCGATGAAAATCGGGGATGCGCAAGAGGACAGAATTGGAGGAGCGCAGAGATCACATAGGGGTGTAGGGCTGGAGGAGGTACTTAGAGTCAAGTGTGAGGCTCGGCCATTTTAATTCCTGGGCTTCATTAAACATCTCTCAGACGTCTACATCCCGAAGCCGACAGGAATTACCGAAGAGCCGACGAACAGGAGCCGGGAAAACCGATGGGGGGCTGACACCACTGGAGATCCAAGGGATCGGACCCAGGCAAGGAAACTGAGGGTTGGAGGCAGTTCTGAGGAAGCATAAAAAGCAAAATATCCCACACGAGAACACTGCTCCCGATAAGTAATGAGAATGAGAAAGCAGGAAAATTGTTAACATTTCAATTAAGTTTCCTAGAGAAAAGGCCAAGGGTTGGGGATAAATCTATTGAAAGATTTGGCCAACACCCTGAAGTTTCTAGTTTATGTGTAGCATGAGGGAGCATGACTGAGATAATCTGTAATGTTCCTTCAAAGTTAATATAATTCAAGAATATAAATTACTCTAAACTATCAAAGTACCCCACAGCAAGAGGCTAAGAAGAGATTTATTAAAAATTGTATTGAAATTCTGAAGGGTTTTGATAGTGTAAAGGGAAAGAATGTTTCCTCTGGTTTCCAAGTGGTTCACAAGCATCCCTGGGATCACGTGGGCCAGGACAACCAATGACAAAGGGCGATTCCTAATATGCTTACGGGGATTCCATTTATGTATGGAATCCACTAATAAACACAATTTCACACCTGAACTAAAAAAAAATGATCCCAGGCTCAAAATTAATTAAAATACCTCTTTAATTAAACATTTAAAATAAAAATTTAATTTTTTGAAATATAAATTTAAACATTTTTAACCGGGACAAAATTGACCTAAACTAATTTTAAATGTAAGTGAATGTTTAAATCATTTAAAAAAAAATTATTTTAATGTTTATTTAAACCCTTACGCTGGTAAGAGAAGGCTTTATGCCTGCTTTTACCAGACGTAAGGGTTTCATGGGTATTCGTTGGGCAGATAGCCCAACCTTACGCCAGCGAAAGTGAGTTTACAGCGGATGAGTACGATCTGACAAGGAGAAACTTGACGGATCGCAAGTTCCGGGTTTTCGCGCATGCGCATCGCATGGAGAAAGCCTGAACTTGCAGGGCGCTTACGACGGCGTACACTGTGCGTACGCTGTCATAAACCCCGTAAAAATCAGGGCCATAAGATTCTGAAGGGGATTGACAGGGTCAATGCTGAGAGGTTGTTTCCCCTGACTGGAGCATTAGAACGAGGGGGCATAGTCTCAGGATAAGGGGTCGGCCATTCAAGACTGAGATAAGGAGAAATTTCTTAGTGAATCTTTGGAATTCTCTACCCCAAAGGGCTGTGGATGCTGAGTCATTGAGTATATTCTAGGCTGAGATAGATAGAGGGGATTGGGTGAGAAAGTAGAGTTGAGGTCAAAGATCAGCCATGATCTTATTGAGGAGCCACATGGCCTACTCCTACTCCTAATTCTTATGTTCTTAAGAAGGTTCAGGACCATGGGGAGAGAGTGGGGCAATGGGATTAGTTTGGGAATTAACAGACATTTGGTTCGAATGACTTATTTCTGTATTGTAAACAGCAGAAACTGGTTATGTGGCAGGAACTTTTTTTTATTCATTCCTGGGATTTGGGCATCACTGGCAAAACCAGCATTTATTGCCCATCCGTAATTGCCCTTGAGAAATGTGAGAAGTCACACAACACCAGGTTATAGTCCAACAGCTTTATTTGAAATCACAAGCTTTCGGAGCGCTGCTCCTTCACCTGACAAACAGGCACCGGCATCTCCACATCATGCCCTTGAGAAGGTGGTGGTGAGCCGCCTTCTTGAACCGCTGCAGTCCGTGTGGTGCAGGTACTCCCACAGTGCTGTTAGGGAGGGAGTCCCAGGATTTTGACCCAGCGACGATGAAGGAACGGCCGATATATTTCCAAGTCAGGATGGTGTGTGACTTGGAGGGGAACTTGGAGGTGGTGGTGTTCCCATGTACCTGCTGCTCTTGTCCTTCTAGGCGGTAGAGGTTGCGGGTTTGGGAGGTGCTGCCAAAGAAGCCTTGGCAAGTTGCTGCAGTGCATCTTGTAGATGGTACACACTGCAGCCACAGAGTGAATGTTTAAGGTGGTGGATGGGGTGCTAATCAAGTGGGCTGCTTTGTCCTGGATGGTGTTGAGCTTCTTGAGTGTTGTTGGAGCTGCACTCATCCAGGCAAGTGGAGAGTATTCCATCACACTCCTGACTTGTGCCTTGTAGATGGTGGAAAGGCTTTGGGGAGTCAGGAGGTGAGACACTCGCTGCAGAATTCCCAGCCTCTGGCCTGCTCTTGTAGCCACAGTATTTATATGGCTGGTCCAGTTAAGTTTCTGGTCAATGCTGACCCCCAGGATGTTGATGGTGGGGGATTTGGCGATGGTAATGCCGTTGAATGTCAAGGGGTGGTGGTTAGACTCTCGCTTGTTGGAGAAGTCAAAGATCCCTATAGTAAAGTGTCAAAGTCCTGATTGCTCAATCTGCTGCAGGGAGCACTCTGTTTCTATTGGCTGTGATATGTTTTTTGCCCCATGGGTTCGCCTGTTTGAACTTGCAGAGAGCCAGTTCTCAGCACTGCTCATTCCTTGGTGGATTTAGAGTCTATATTGTGTCTCTGTGGCTCGTTTAATCTTGATCACTTGCTAGACCTTTCATTCTTCATCATTCATTAGTCTTCACACACCACAACATCTGTCCGTTGTTCTATTGGTCTTGAAGGGTCATGTGCTTGACATTGCAGCAGGTGATGTCCTGAGAGTGATTGTCAAGATTTGATTGGCTGTTGTTCCCTCCATAAAAGGCAGTTAGTGCATCTGTCATCAGTTCATTTGCCCAATAGCTATAGCACCTAACTAAGTAGCCCACCTTAACTAGCAGATGGAAATTCCTATCTGAGCCAGAGGAAAGGAGTGTAGCACATGGAGAATGTTGTGTCTTTCATATCCTCAGTACGTCCCAAAGCGCTTTACAGCCAATGAAGTACTCTTGAAGTGTAGTCACTGTTGTAATGAAGGCAAACGCGGCAGCCAATTTGCGCACAGCAAGGTCCCACAAACAACAGTGAGTTAAATGACCAGTTAATGTGGTGTTGGTTGAGGGATAAATATTGGTCAGGACACTGGGGAGAACTCCCCTGCTCTTCTTCAAATAGTGCCAGGGATCTTTTACGTCCACCTGAGAGAGCAAGTGGAAGTTCAGTATAATGTCTCACCTGAAAGACGGCACCTCCGACCCTTAGTATTGCACTGGATTGTCAGCCTGGATTATGTGCTGAATTCTCTGAAGTATTTCCAAATTTTTATAAAACTGAACTCAAATTCTCAAAATAGAGGGTCTTGAACTCACCTTCACTGGATTATAAGAACAGGCCTCCGTATTAACCACTACATTACCGTAACCCTAGAAAGAAAGAAGGAAAGACGTGCATTTATACAGCGCATTTTACGAACACCGAACGTCCCAAATCGCTTTACAGTCAATGAAGTACTTTTGAAGTGTAGGCACTGTTGTAATATGGGAAACGCGGCAGCCAATTTGCGCACAGCAAGCTCCCACAAACAACAATGTGATAACGACCAGATAACCTGTTTTTGTGATGATGGTTGAGGGATAAATATTGGCCAGGACTCCGGGGATAACTCCCCTGCTCTTCTTCGAAATAGTGCCATGGGATCTTTTACATCCACCTGAGGGAGCAGACAGGGCCTCGGTTTAACGTCTCATCCGAAAGACGGCACCTCCGACAGTGCAGCACTCCCTCAGTATGGCGCTGGAGTATCAGCCTAGCTTTATGTGCTCAAGTCCCTGGAGTGAGACTGTGATCCCACAACCTTCTGACTCAGAGGCGAGTGTGCTGCCCACTGAGCCACAGCTGACACAATAATTGCGTAAAGAAGAGGAAAAATGCATAAGTGGGGTTTCCACTACACTTCCAGCGGAGAAGCAAGAGGAGCTCCGAGGAAATTCCCGGCCTTTGTTTTTAATTTTAGGAGGAGCATGAGAGGAGTGTTCAGCAGGGGACGTTGACCAAAGCCATGTAGATTAATACAGAGGCAAGGAAGGAAGCAGAGGGTCTCGGGGGCCAAGGGAGGGATCGCCTATCAGTGGCAGAGGGACTCGGGGGCTAAGGGAGGGATCGCCTATCAGTTCACAAACTTTTATAGCCTTATATCAGGGGTAGAAGACAGGAAAATGGCAGAGATGGCCCTTGCAAACACATTTCAGGTAGTATAAGAAGGTCATTACATGAGGGACTTCTTCAAAGAGCGAAACGTGCCTGGGAGGAGCAATAGTGAAATCCCTGCCAACGTGACTTGTGCTACAAATCTAAACACATTAAAGTGTTGCATTTAATTTTTTTCATTTGTTCTCCGGATGTGGGCGCCACTGGCAAGGCCAGCATTTATTGCCCATCCCTAATTGCCCTCGAGAAGGTGGTAGTGAGCTGCCTTCTTTGACAACTAAGTGGCTTGCTGGGTCATTTCAGAGGGCAGTTAAGAGTCAAACCACAATGTTGTGGGACTGGAGTCACATATAGGCCAGACCGGGTAAGGATGGCAGATTTCCTTCCCCAAAGAACATTAGTGAACCAGTTGGGTTTTTACAACACTCTAGTAGTTTCATGATCACCATTACTGACACTAGCTTTTTATTCAAGATTTATTTAATTAACTGAATTTAAATTCCCCAGCTGCCGCGGTGCAATTATGAACTCTTGTCTCTCCTGGATCATTAGTCCAGGCCTCTGGATTACTAGTCCAGTAACATAACCACTATGCTACCGTACCCTACAGTAAGCTAAGGAGTTTACTACTAGTTTGCTGTTAGCTTCGCCAGTGTACAATGTACCGTGTACAATGTTTCCATCCCCGCGTTTTATTTTTAAGTTCTCTTCCAATCCTTTCATACTTTCCATCGTCCTTGCCCAGTCCTGATTGCATGTTCCTTATCGACCTTTATTCTCCGGTTTCTTCTCCTCTCAACTCCTTTCTTCTTCTGCTGATTCAGCCTTGTGTTATTTCCCCTTTCGAGTTTCAGCGGGATAGTGTCTTGAGCAGCTGGACCCTGTTAATTGCATCTTCGCTAAGTGCATCGAGTGGAAGCTCCAGCCATTATGGAGCCACGGTGATGAGCTGTCAGCAGCTCTGATGGCTTTCTCCGCTGCAGGTGGTGAACTGAAGATCTGTCAACACCAGATGTATTCACTCTGCTGCCCTGAGCAGTTCAGAAAAGCAAAAAAAAAGAATCATAAGAACATAAGAGCATAAGAAATAGGAGCAGGAGTAGGCCAATCGGCCCCTCGAGCCTGCTCCGCCATTCAATAAGATCATGGCTGATCTGATCCTAACCGCCAATCTACTATCACAGAACCATCTCCTGAATCTAACGGAATTAGACACACGAAATAGGAGCAGGATCAGGCTACACGGCCCCTGGGCCCGCTCCGCTACCCACAGGGCCATGACCGATCCGAACCTAGACTCATGTCCAAATTCCTGCCCGCTCCCCGTAACCCTTAATTCCCTTTACTTCTAGGAAACTGTCTATTTCTGTTTTAAATTTATGTAATGATGTAGCTTCTACAGCTTTTTGGGGCAGCATATTCCATGGACCTACCACCCTCTGAGTGAAGTAGTTCCTCCTCATCTCAGTTTTGAAAGAGCAGCCCCTTATTCTAAGACTATGCCCCCTAGTTCTAGTTTCACCCATCATCGGGAACATGCTCCCTGCATCCACCCGATCCAACCCCTTCACAATCTTATATGTTTCAATAAGATCGCCTCTCATTCTTCTGAACTCCAATGAGTAGAGTCCCAATCTACTCAACCTCTCCTCATATGTCCATCCCCTCATCCCCGGGATTAATCGAGTGAACCTTCTTTGTACTGACTCGAGAGCAAGTATGTCTTTTCTTAAGTATGGACACCAAAACTGTATGCAGTACTCCAGGTGCGGTCTCACCAATACCTTGTACAACTGAAGCAATACCTCCCTATTTTTATATTCTATCCCCCTAGCAATGAAAGCCAACATTCCATTGGCCTTCTTAATCACTTGCTGCACCTGCATACTAACCTTTTGAGTTTCGTGCACCAGGACCCCCAGATCCCTTTGTACTTCAGTACTTTCCAGTTTCTTGCCATTAAGATAATAACTTGCTCTACGATTTTTCCTGCCAAAGTGCATAACCTCACACTTTCCAGTATTGTATTCCATCTGCCAAATCTCTGCCCACTTACTTAGCCTGTTTATGTCCCCTTGCAGGTTTTTTATGTCCTCCTCACTCACTACTTTCCCTCCCATCTTAGTATCATCTGCAAACTTTGATATGTTACACTCGGTCCCCTCCTCCAAATCGTTAATATAGATTGTAAAGAGTTGGGGACCCAGCACTGACCCCTGTGGAACACCACTAGTTACTGATTGCCAGTCCAAGAATGAACCATTTATCCCAACTCTCTGCCTTCTGTTAGATAGCCAATCCTCTATCCATGCCAGAATATTACACCCAATCCCGTGATTTTTTATCTTAAGCAATAATCTTTTGTGTGGCACCTTGTCAAATGCCTTTTGGAAGTCTAAATACACTACGTCCACTGGTTCCCCTTTATCCACCCTGTATGTTACTTCCTCAAAGAACTCCAACAAATTTGTCAAACATGACTTCCCCTTCATAAAACCATGCTGACTTTATCCTATTAAATTATGATTATCCAAATGTCCTGTTACTGTCTCCTTAATAATGGACTCCAATATTTTACCTACCACAGATGTTAGGCTAACCGGTCTATAGTTTCCAGCCTTCTGCCTACTGCCCTTTTTAAATAAGGGCGTTACATTAGCAGTTTTCCAGTCTGCCGGGACCTTTGCTGAGTCCAGGGGGTTTTGGAAAATTATTACCAATGCATCCACAATCTCTACCGCCACTTCCCTCAAGACCCTAGGATGTAAGCCATCAGGTCCAGGTGATTTATCCGCCTTGAGTCCCATTATTTTACCGAGTACCACTTCCTTAGTGATTTTGATCATGTTTAGCTCCTCCCCCCCTATAGCCCCCTGTTTGTCCAGTGTTGGGATATTCTTAGTGTCTTCTACTGTAAAGACTGATACAAAATATTCATTCAGTGTTTTTGCCATCTCCATATTTCCCACCATTAATTTCCCGGTCTCATCCTCTAAGGGACCAACATTTACTTTAGCCACCCTTTTTCTTTTTATATAACTATAAAAACTCTTACTATCTGTTTTTATATTTTTTGCTAATTTACTTTCATAATCTATCTTCCCTTTCTTAATCAATCTTTTTGTTATTTTTTGCTGTCTTTTATAGTTTTCCCAATCCTCTATCCTCCCACTAGATTTGGCTACCTTATATGCCCTTGTTTTTAGTCGAATACTATCCTTAATTTCTTTACTTAGCCTTAGAAAAGGCTGTCTTTTCTTTTACACCCTTTTCTTCTCAGTGGAATATATATTTTTTGGAAGTTGTAAAATAACTCCTTAAATGTACACCACTGATCATGTATCGTCTTACCCTTTAATCTATTTTCCCAATCCACCCTACTCAATTCCGCTCTCATACCTTCATAGTCTCCTTTATTCAAGCTTAGCACGCTGGTTTGAGATCCAACCTTCTCACCCTCTAATTGAATATGGAATTCAACCATGTTATGGTCACTCATTCCAAGGGGACCCTTTACTAGGACATTTTTAATTAATCCTGTCTCGTTACACAGGACCAGACCTAAGGTTGCTTGCCCCCTGGTCGGTTCAGTTACATACTGCTCAAGAAACCCATCCCTAATACACTCAATGAACTCATCCTCAAGGCAGCCCTGCCCAATTTGATTTGTCCAATTAATATGATAGTTAAAATCCCCCATAATTATAGATGCTCCCTTATTACAAGCCTCAACTATTTCCTGATTGATACTCCATCCAACAGAGTTGCAACTGTTCGGAGGCCTATAGACTACGCCCACTAGTGTTTTTTTCCCCTTATTATTCCTTACCTCCACCCAAACTGTTTCATTATCCTGATCTTTTGACCCAATATCATTTCTCTGTATTACAGTGATTCCTTCCTTTATTAACATAGCCACCCCACCTCCCCTTCCTTCCTGCCTGTCCTTCCTGATCGTTAAATAACCTGGTATGTTTAATTCCCAGGCATTGTCACCCTGCAGCCATGTTTCTGTAATGGCCACAAGATCATACCCATATGTAGTTATTTGTGCCATTAACTCGTCTATTTTGTTACGAATGCTACGTGCATTCAGATAGAGAACTTTCAAATATGTTTTGTGACACTTAGTTCCTGCTTTTGCCCTTTTTATTACTTTACCTTTCACTCCATACCTTCTGCCCCTTCCTGACATGCTCTGGTTTTTAATTTCCCCACTGCTACCTAAGTCTATGACCTTCTCTGTTGTCATTTTTATTATTTGCTCTCTAGGAACCTCCCCCCCCACTAGTTAGTTTAAAGCCCTCTCTACAGCCCTAGTTATATGAACCGCCAGGACTCTAGTCCCAGCACTGGCCAAGTGAAGCCCGTCCCAACGGAACAGCTCCCTCCTGCCCCAGTACTGGTGCCAGTGTCCCAGGAAGCAAAACCCATTTCTCCCACAACTGTCTTTGAGCCACGCATTTAACTCTCTAATTTTATTTGTCCTAGCCAAATTCGCTCGTGGCTCAGGTAATAATCCAGAGATTATTACCCTTGAGGTTCTGTTTTTTAATTTCACCCCTAGCTGCTCATACTCCTTTAACAGAACCGGCTTCCTAGTCCTATGTCTCAAGAATATGTCTGGAGTGCGTCGCAGGTCGAGTGGGCTGCGGGTTAGGATTCTAGGGTCACGTCGAGGGGATTCACAGGTGAGTTTGGATTCATTCATATCATCTGATGTGGATCAGAAACACTCTGGCTGTTAATAATCGGGGCTGCCCTATTCACACTGCTCTTTGTGACTTGGCGGTTATACCATCTACTTCATGCGCAGGCCCAGAGCAGAAGTCTAGCAATAAATATCCATAAGCGCCAGCCTTTAGGTTGCAAAACTCAACTGTTTAATACTGGACCTTTTCACACAAGTGTGAGCTGGAATGAAATCGGATGAGATTGGTGCAAGAACATGCCTACTGTCACGAAACTACCTCTTCCTCTTTGCCTAGCTGTCTTTACCTCCTATATCTCTCTCTCACTCACTCTCTCTCTCTCTCTCATCATAGCCACCACTTTCAGCCCCCCACAAAACAAAATGTCAGTGCTGCCTCCAACAAAGCACCGCCTCTGGAAACAACAGCACTGCCGTTGGCTACCAGAAACACCACAGGCGGCAGTGCAAGTCACCCATTTTTTTCTGGCCCTGGCTGGGCACTCAGCCATCCTACACACGCCAGTCATCTAGTTGTTTGCTGCACAGACCGTCTATAGCCGCTTGGCGACGTTCCCGGCCGGAAAGGGATTTTCTGGCCAGTGATGGAGCTGAGCCATACAGACCAGGAAAGTCCCAAGTTCAGTCCCTTCTCTGACCTACATTGGCTCCCGATCCAGCAATGTCCCAGTTTTAAAATTTTCATCCTTGTTTTTAAATTTCCTCCATGGCCTCACCCCTCCTTTTCTCTGTAACCCCCCCCCCCCCAAGATATCTGCGCTCCTCGAATTCTGACCTCTTGCGCATCACCGATGTTCACCGCTCCACCAGTGGCGGCCGTGCCTTCAGCTGCCTGGGCCCTAAGCTCTGGAATTCCCTGCCTAAACCTCTCCGCTTCTCCACCTCTCTCGCCTCCTTTAAGGCGCTCCCTAAAACCTACCACTTTGACCAAGCCTTTCCTAATATCTCCTTATGCGACTCGGTGTCAAATTTTGTTTGATGACGCTCCTGTGAAGCATCTTGGGATGTTTTACTACGTTAAAGGCGCTATATAAATACAAGTTGTTGTTATTGTTGAGTTTGCTGATTTTAGCCTGGGTGGTGATACGGGCACAACAATTGGTTTCAAGAGGAGTAAAGCGAACCAGGGTCACAGCTCATGACCTCCGACTTCTGTCGCCCATCTGGCAGAGATGCTGCCCATGTTTGAATCTCAGAAACTCGGCCCCTACACGCAGAAGGACCAGTCAGGTGAGGCAGCATGGGGCTGGCAGCATATGTGGTGCTGTACCAGAGCATGAGTTGGCTCATGTATGAGAAATGGGGGCAAGGTTGGAAGGGAGGCAAAAAACATTGACTGCTGAAAGTGGGACTTGAATTTCTTTTTGACTTTTGGCTCTTGTCAAACATAAAAGTCTTTGAAAACGAGATATTTTCAGCAAGATTTCCCCTTAAAAAGTCTCCATAAATAATATCGAAGGCGCAACAGCTCCTATTTCTGTAGTGCTCCTCACATACAGGGTGTATTACAGAGCTGCGGGTACCATGGTCAGCAGGGAAGGTGGGAAAAGATGGGTTAGTGTTTTGGAAGGAAGAATGAGGAGAGGCAATATAAACTAAATGGTACAATTTTAAGCTGGGTGCAGGGAAAAGAGAGACCTGTGGGTTCACATATACAAATCTTTGAAGGTGGCGGGACAAGTTGATACGGCTGTTTAAATAGCGTACAGGATCCTAGTCTTTATAAATAGCGGCACAGGGTACAAAAGCAAATGTTATGCTAAATCTTTAGGCCTCAGCTGGAGTGTTGTGTCTGAGGCACCAGACTATAGGAAAGACTTGGGCCGTGATTTTTCCTAACTCGGCGGGTCTGTGGTGGGCGATGTCGGTGGCGGGTTCCGACCCCGCTCCTGGCTCCAGCCTGCTCTGTAGAATGAATTTCCCTTGATTGGGCTTGTTAAGCCCGCCCAGTGCGTTTCCCGGTCCAATTGAAGGAAGCGGGTCTGATGATGTCATTTCATGACACGTCATCAGCCGGTTTCCTTAAAGGGACCGTGCGCAAATTTACTTTGACATTTGTGCTTTCGGTGTTCTACAGCATTGAGGTGCTGCAAACACTGACAAGCACTGCGCAGAGGTGCACGGCTGCACCCAGGTTCTCCCATGATTCCCTTCTTTTGCTTATGGAGGGAGTCACAGCACACAGGGAGGTCCTCTTCCTTCCCATGGGTGGAAGAGACCGCCCCAGGAGACCAACGCAGCCTGGTTGCACATTGCACAGGAGGGCACAAGCAGGGATGTCATCAGGAGGACCAGGCTGCAGTGGCACAAACCTTTCAATGATCTCAATAGATCACAAAACGTTACTGCAAAGCCACACTCAACCTCATCCTGCTGTGCCACTCATCACATCCCCATCACTCTGCCTTCCTACCCTACTCCTGCACATCCTTACTCACATCAACTTACCTTGCACCTCCACCCATCCCTCTCTATCTACATCATCACTTCCCCATCTCACTAACCACCCCTCACACTCACCCTCATCCTAGTCAATCATACGAATTAACAACACACAAGGGTAGGCACTTGTGTGTTTTAGCCAATGTTCATGTAAAGTTTCTGTTAATGTGCTGTCAAACATTTGAAATCTTTATTTTCAACACTTTGCATTGTTGGTCAGATTTGTGTGCACCTTTGGAAGTGGCTTAGTGAGTTGCAGTGAATGGTGAGACATAACGGTACCCCCCGCAATGGTGATGCGTGTGAAAGGAATGGCTTGGGCATTGTAGGGATGCTTTATGTTGTTGGTGTGGGGTGGTGCCAACCTGGCGCATCATGTGGCAGCCAGGGTGTACAGCATCAAGTGAAGTAAATCTGGCCATGGTGATGCCATCGCTGGCCTCCCGGGCAGCAATGTGGTCGGGTGCTGATGCCCTCTGTCCTGTGCAGCATCAGGTGATTGCGGAGAAGGTTGGTATGGCTGTTGGTGCTGCTGGTGTGCCTGGTGATGCTGGTGTTGGGGCTGATCATGGTGGGATTCTGAGGACCAAGGTGAGATGGAATAGATGGCAGGTGAACTTGAGATGACAGAAGCAATCTGTCAATGGTGAGAGAGGTTGTTCCAATGAGGTGACACTGGATAGAGTTTGCTCCAAACACTTGCAACCTGCATAAAGCTCAATCTGTCTTCCAAATGCAGTAAGCAACAGCTTCTGAGCTTGGAAAGTGAACAGCTGTGAGATTGGAGTTTTTATAGCACATTTCAAGTTGTCAAGTAATGAGGTGATTCCATGACCATTCAACTCCCGCCCAGCTTCACAGACATGATCCCCGAGTAGCGTGGACCCCGTTGGCGAGCTGGCAAATTCTAAAACTCAAAATTGTTGTTAATCCTCTGTTAACAAGGTCATAATGACCTGAATTGCCTCCCCAGCACTGACAGACCCAACATTTGGTAAAGGCGCATGGCGGTGGGTTGACAGCAGGGTCCCAACCCGCTGTCCAAAAAAAAAACACTTTCCCACTTGACCCGCCACCGATCGTGCCCGCTGACCCCCCGGAAAATTTCCCCCTTGGAGAGGGTGCAGAGAATGGTATCAGGGATGAGGGAGTTCAGTTATGTGGAGAGACTAGAGAAGCTGAGATTGTTCTCCTTAGAATAAAAGTAAGGGGAGATTTAATGGTGGAGGGGGTTAAATATGGTCAAATATGAGGGTATTTGTCAGTAGGGGGAAAGTGACGAGGTGGAATTGTTGAAGGGAGGGATTACCAACTCCCTGTGTCTTTGAGAATCTCCTTCACTAGCCTTGTTATCTAGGTAAGCAGGAAACAGGCTATTCTGGACCTGGTACTGTGTAATGAGAAAGGGCTAATCAATAATCTTGTGGTAAAGGGGCCTTTAGGGACAAGTGACCATAATATGATTGAATTTTACATTAAGTTTGAGAGTGATGTAGTCCAATCTGAAACTAAGGTCTTCAATCTAAACAGAGGAAATAACAAGGGTACGAGGGACAAGTTGGCCATGGTAGATTGGGAGACTACACTAAAAGGTATGAAGGTGGACATACAATGGCTAACATTCAAGGAAATAATGCATAATTTGCAACAAACATATATTCCTCTAGGGCATAAAAACCCAAAAGGAAAAGTGATCCAACCACGGCTAACAAAAGAAATTAAAGCTAGTATTAAGTCAAAGGAGGAAGCTTATAAAGTTGCCAGAAAAAGCAGTCAGCCTGAGGATTGGGATCTTTTTAGAAATCAGCAAAGGGGGACCAAGAAATTGATAAAGAAAGGGAAAATGGAATATGAGCACAAACTAGCGAAAAATATAAAAACGGATTGTAAAAGCTTCTATAGGTATGTGCAAAGGAAAAGACTGGCAAAGGTAAATGTAGGTCCTTTACAGTCAGAGACAGGAGAATTTATAATGGGGAATGAGGAAATGGCAGAGAAATTAAATAAATACTTTATTTCTGTCTTCACGGAGGAAGACACAAAAAACCTCCCAGAAATACGAGAAAACCAAGGGTGTGGCGAGAATGAGGAACTTAAAGAAATTATTATTAGTGAAAAAACAGTACTAGCAAAATTAATGGGACTAAAAGTCGATAAATCCCAAGGACTGGATGACCTACATCCTAGGGTTTTGAAAGAGGTGGCCATTGGAATAGTGGACGCATTGGTTGTCATCTTCCAAAATTCTATAGATTCTGGAACGGATCCTGCAAATTGGAGGATAGCAAATGTAACCCCTCTATTTAAGAAAGGAGAGAGAGAGAGAAAACAGGGAACTACTGTAAGATTCGCAAAATTTGTGCATTTCCCCGAAGGTTATTATCGATAAAAGGGACACTGTGTGGACATTTCTTTGAAATTAAAAAGGATGCCCAAAATGGCATCCGTGCCTCGTGGCAGAAAGCCTGCGGGTCTCCAAAATGGATTCTGCAACCCAGGCTGTTTGAGGTAAATCGAAACTAAGGCTGCAGGTTTCCTGTGAACAGCACTTTGTGATTTGGGACACAGACAAACTGTGAATTATGTATTAGGCTGAATCAGAGGCAGATCTGAATTCAATGAGGCCTACAGTTAAAGCCATCAAACAGTCTGCATACATAATCGGAAACAGATTAAACACATCCATCGAGGCTGGACAAGCCCATCAAGGACTTTCAGGACAATACGAGTCCATTATCGGGCCGGTAGAAGCAATTACCGGCCATCTAAAAACCCGTCAGTATAGATTGCTACCATTATTTTAACTAGCCCGCCAAAAATAAAACAAAGAACTAACCTGATTTGGCAGGCAGATAAGGTTTTTCGATGAAGGTATAATTGAAGGCCCCCAGGTAGCAACTGGGGGTAGTCGTTGGACGAAGAAGAAGAAGACTGCTGCTCGACTGCTGTCGGTATCACTGCTCCAGGTCCTTCGACCCCTCGCCCTCGTGGCTGCTGCCCTTTCCCCCGTCCCGCGCTTACCCCCTGGCCTTTGCCCGTGCCCTCTCCAACTCCATCTAGACTCGCCCCGACACCGGGTTGGGCGAACATGGGCAATTCAGGCCAGGCGATGTGGGACGTGACGAGGGGAGGAGGAGGAAGACCACCCGGGGAAGGCCAACTGAGGGTAAGCTTCGAATTATCGGGCCTTCAGCCTCAGCCGACCTGCGAGTATCTTCATGCAAACTCAAGCTGTCGGCGAAGAATCATCCCTGCAAAGTAAAGTACCCAAGCAGAGACTGTAACTTTGGGGTACTTGAACCTGGACAATGCTCTTGCAGCACCCGGAGCCCATGTGACGACGGCAGGCTCCAGAGAGCACCAAGAGTGAACCCCGAACCCAACCGCTGTTTTGAGTCTAGCAAACCCATTTATTGGTGAGCATGAATTCTGACCCCTCATAGATTAACCTAGTTAAGTATAGGGGGTGGGATAAGGATAAGGGGATTGTTAAGATAGTTGTTTTCCATCGATGTGCCGTGTGTTCCCCATTCCCTGTATAAGTATAGTATTATTATGACTCTCTTGTAATTTTTGCCTGTAGAAGTGTACACCAATGATTTTCCATAAGATTGTTTCAAGTTTTCCTCTTCAATAAAATCTTGGTTTTGTTTGCATCCAACCACCTGTCTACTTGAGTCTTCTCTGTATCACTGCCTGTGTCTAAGTCCGGTGTCTAGAACCCAGGGGGTGAGCTATTCGAACCGCTCAAGGAAGGTAGTCAGAGGCAAAGCTGACTGACCCGAACACGCCTGTGCAAAACCCCCTACACTACAGACCTGTTAGCCTCACATCAGTAGTTGGGAAAATGCTGGAATCTATTATAAAGGATGCAATAACTGGGCACTTAGAAACTAATACTGTAGTAAGATTGGGCAGGGTCAACATGGATTTATGAAAGGGAAATCCTGTTTAACAAACCTATTGGAGTTCTTTGAGGATGTAACAAGTGGAGTAGACAAAGGGGAACCTGTAGATGTGGTATATTTGGATTTTCAGAAGGCCTTCGATAAGGTCCCACACAAGAGGTTGGTGAACAAAATTAGGGCACATGGAATTGGGGGTAATATACTAGCATGGATTGCGAATTGGTTAACAGACAGAAAACAAGAGTAGGGATAAACGGGTCTTTTTTAGGATGGCAGGCTGTGACTAGTGGGGTACCGCAAGGATCGGTGCTTGGACCCCAGCTATTCACAATCTATATCAATGATTTGGATGAGGGGACTAAATGTAACATTTCCAAATTTGCTGCTGATACAAAGCTAGGTGGCAGTGTCAGTTGTGAAGAGGATGTGAAGAGGCTTCAAGGGGATCTCGACAGGCTCAGTGAGTGGGCGAGTACATGGCAGATGGAATATAATGTGGATAAATGTGAAGTTATCCACTCTGGTAGAAAAAACGGAAAGGCAGAGTGTTTCCTAAATGGTGAAAGATTGGGGAATGCAGATGCTCAAAGGGACCCGGGTGTCCTTGTACATGAGTCACTGAAAATGAATGTGCAGGTGCAGCAAGCCATTAGGAAGGTAAATGGTATGCTGGCCTTCATTACAAGAGGATTTGAGCACAGAAGTAAAGAAGTCTTACTCCAATTATATAGGGCCTTGGTGAGGCCACACCTGGAGTACTGTGTACAATTTTGGTCTACTTACCTAAGGAAGGATATACTTGCCTTGGAGGGAGTGCAACGAAGGTTCACAAGATTGATTCCTGGGATGGCGGGACTGTCGTATGAGAGATTGAGTAAACTAGGCCTGTATTCTCTTGAATTCAGAAGAATGAGAGAGGATCTCATTGAAGCATACAAAATTATTACAGGGCTTGATAGAGTGGATGCTGGGAGAATGTTTCCCTTGGCTGGGGAGTCTAGAACCAGGGGCCACAGCCTCATGATAAGGGGTCGGCCATTCAAGACTGAGATGAGAAGAAATTTCTTCCCACAGAGGGTGGTGAATCTTTGGAATTCTCTACCCCAGAGGGCTGTGGAGGCTCAGTCATTGGGGTATATTCAAAGCAGAAGTTGATAGATTTCTGACTAGTAAGGGCATCAAGGGATATGGCGATAGGGCCGGTGAATGGAGTTGAGGCAGAAGATCAGCCATGATCTCATTGAATGGCGGGGCAGGCTCGAAGGGCCGAATGGCCTACTCCTGCTCCTATTTCTTGTGTTCTTATGTAAATCTTTGATAACGATCCCAGGGTAACAAACAGAACAACCTTTCTGTTAATTGCTTTAGCTCCTGGGAATTATCTTGTGGCTCCCCACAGTATTCTTACCTCACCTTCAAAAGCGGTAGAACAGCACCACAGATCTGATATTAGGTTTAAATGATGAAGCAAGTTCATTGTGTCAGCTGTGGCTCAGTTGGTAGCGCACTCTTGTCCCTGAGTCAGAAGGTTGTGCGGTTCGATAATCCCACTCCAGAGACTTGACCACAAAAATCTAGCCTGACACTCCAGTGCAGTACTGAGGGAGTGCTGCACTGTTGGAGGTGCCGTCTTTTGGATGAAACCGAGGCCCTGTCTGTCCTCTCAGGTGGACGTAAAAGATCCCACTATTTCAAAGAAGAGCAGGGGAGTTCTCCCCGGTGTCCTGGCCAATATTTATCCCTCAAACAACATCACTAAAACAGATTATCTGGTCGTTATCACATTGCTCTTTGTGGGAGCTTGCTGTGCGCAAATTGGCTGCCGCGTTTCCTACATTACAACAGTGACTACACTTCGAAAAGTACTTCATTGGCTCTAAAGCGCTTTGGGACGTCCTGAAAAGGTGCTATATAAATGCAAGTCTTTCTTTTTATTAAATGGACAATAAACAACAATATAAAACAAAAAGAAAGAAAGGCTTGCATTTATATAGTGCCTTTCATGACCACCGGACGTCTCAAAACGCTTAAACAATATAATATATCAGAAATTCTATTAAAAACAATAGAAGATCGGCATCAAGTATAGATAACTTTTATATACGTTGTTCTTTTCTTCTTTGTAATCGTCATAGAATCTTACTGCACAGAAGGACGCCATTCGGCCCATCGTGCCTGTGCCGGCTCATTGAAAGAGCGATCCAATTAGTCCCACTCCCCCTGCTCTTTCACCATCGCCCTGCAAATTTCTCCTTTTCAAGCATATCTCCAATTCCCTTTTGAAAGTTACTATTGAATCTGCTTCCACCGCCATTTCAGGCAGCGCATTCCAGATCACAACAACTTGTTAAATAAATAAAATTCTCCTGATCTCCCGCCTGGTTCTTTTACCAATTATCTTAGCTCTGTGTCGTCTAGTTACCGACCCTCCTGCCAGTGGAAACAGTTTCTCCTCATTTACCCTATCAAAACCCCTCATAATTTTGAACACCTCTATTAAATCTCCCCTTAACCCTCTCTATTGTAAGGAGAACAATCTCAGCTTCTCCAGTCTCTCCACATAAATGAACGCCCTCAGCACTGGTACCATTCTCTTCACCCTCTCCAAGTCCTGAACATCTTTCCTGTAGTGTGGTGCCTTGGACACAATACTCCAGTTGAGGCCTAAAGGTTTAGCGTAGCATTTGCTTTTGTACTCTATGGGCTGGATTTTCATTGAGGAGTTGGGTAGGAGGCGGGGCTACAACTTTCGAGGTTGTAGTCCCGCCTCCATTGAGTTCTAGCCAATCCTCGCTATTTAGACTTGATTGACCTTGTTGAGCCCACCCAGCGGGCTCAGCAGGCCAATTAAGGGCCACCCGGCAACAGGTGACGTCACAGATTGATATTTCATCTGTCAAGACCTTTTGACAGATGAAATATCAGCGTTTCACAGCTGTTTCTGACAATCTGTACTACAAGTTAATTCCTTCCTCTCAGGATGAATTAGAGATGTCCCCGGAACAGAAAGCTGAATCCTGCAATTTTTGACAGCTCGCAGCCATTCTGCTTTCTGTGCCGGTGAGATGAGGGACTCCCGAGGCCTGAAGGAAGGAAGGCTGTAAAGGTAAGTAAAACTTCTTTAAACACTTTGCACACAGCAAACATACTTACCTTTGCACTCATGCACCCATCACTCACCTGAACACCGGACATCTCGACCCCTCCAAGCCCTTCATCCCTGTACTGGCCGCGCTAGACGTGTTCCTATCTAGTTATCCAGCAAGTTAAACACTCATTCAAAATAATTCTTCTGAAGCCGGTTGCTGTTTTGAAGCTTTACTTGAACAAATTTGTGAAACTGTAAACAAAGACAAAGTATGTTTTGTACATAAACTGAGTACTATACATTCGATATTACATAAGATATAAACATATTTACAACAGTAGAGTGGACTAATTGTATAACTAACTAACATTTGAACTAATTTCTGTAACTATTAAATACTAACCTTTTATAAACATAGTATTATCAGAATATTACTCTGACAATGTTGCTATTATGCTAAGGAACAAAGATACTCACAGATATTGCGCTTGGCCTAACATATGAAATCAGATTACATTAGATTGTAAATGGAACCTCTCATGGCAGATTCTCCATTACTCGAGTCAGGTTCTTCCTGGCAAAACTGCTTCCTGGGGTCAACAGGAAGAAAGGTAGGAAGGTCAAATGACCTCTCACAGGAAGAAAGGAACAAAGGTCAAATGACCTCACACAGGAAGAAAGATCAGATGATCTTTCCAGCATACAAACTGTTAACACAATAACCACCACCAGAGGGTGCTATTGCATGTAAAAATGTCCAGAATGTCACATAATGTCCATCGGTCCAGAACACTCCCCGTCTGGGGTCGTTAACGACTCCACATAGTCCGAACTCTACTTGTCACTGGAGTCCTCTGGCGACAAAAGAAGAACCACCTCAGAGACGGTCCGTTGATGTCGATGATAGGATGCAGCTTCCGTAGACTGCTGTGAGGGGGTAGGTTGCGTTCTGCTACGCACAGTTCCAATCTGGGTATGGTGAGGTCTGGCTGGGGCGCCAACTTGCCTCTATCAAAAACAAAGCCGATTTTGCTTTGTCCTTCTTGAGTGGTGACCTTCAGATAGGCCACACTTGCAATGGCCTTAGCGGATGCGTCTGCAAAGACACAAAGCTCTTTGAATTGGGCATTTAAGGGAGAGAAAGACGAATAGCAGCGAGGTATTCGGATCTCCTGTAAGTCTTGGAGTGAGTCTCTCCATCTGTCCCACTCTGCTTCCATCTCTTCAGGGAGAGGTGAATCCCACTCTTCAGCGCGTGTGGAGAGTTCCCTGAGGAGCAGCCTGCCTTGTATGGTGACAGGGGCTAAGAAGCCGAGAGGGTCGTATAGGCTGTTGACTGTAGAGAGCACTCCTCTATGTGTGAAGGGTTTCTTGGCGTCTAGGACTTGGAACGTGAACGTGTCTGTTGCTATGTTCCACGACACCCCTAGGCTACGCTGTAGGGGGAGGTCATCAGTGAAGAGGTCTAGGTCCTTGACGTCCTTAGCACGATCTTCAGGGGGGAATGCCTCCATCACTGCTGGTCTGTTAGAGGCTATCTTATGCAGCCTGAGGTTGGATAGTGCAAGTAGTTCCTGGGCTCGTCCGAGGGTACTGATGGCCTCTGCTTCGGTCGGGAATGACTTCAGTGCGTCGTCGACGTAGAACTCTCGTTCGATGAACCCTCTCACATCACTGCCAAAGTCGTCGTCTTCTTCCTGGGCAGCCCTCCTTAGTCCGTATATGGCGACAGCAGGGGATGGGCTATTCCCAAAGACATGGACACGCATTCTGTAGTCCACAATGTCTCTATTAGGGTCATTGTCCCGATACCACAGGAAGCGGAGAAAGTCTCTGTGGTCTTCTCTCACCACGAAGCAATGAAACATGTGCTGGATATCGGCAGTGATGGCGACGGGCTCTTTCCTGAATCTCATGAGCACTCCCAAGAGGCTGTTGTTAAGATCGGGCCCTGTGAGGAGTACGTCGTTGAGAGAGACGCCCTGATATGGTGCACTGGAGTCAAACACCACGTGGATCTGTCTACTGCATGGGGTAAGGTAGCTTGGACGACCATTCTCCAAGATGGAAGTCTTGAGTGTGCTCACCTGAGATGGCTTGTTCTCTAGTGTGCGACGTCCTACAGGGTACACATTAACGAGGCATATCTTGGAGCATGCTCTTGCGCTCACTCCTTCTCCACCCACCTCGGTGCATCTGGATGTAGTCTCTGGACCAGCAGCTCCCTCTCTCTCCCCGCCGTGCTCTGATGCGGGAGGAGGCGTCTCTGACTTCCAAGGAGCTGGGCCTGGGTGTAGTGCTGAAACGTGCCGATCACTTTCACATTCAGCGCATTTTGCATCCACCTTGCAGTTCTTGGCGAGATGGCTCGTGGACGAGCAGCACCTGAAACATATAGAGTTCTCTTTAAGATAATGTTTCCGATCTTCCAGGGACATCTCCCTGAAGCCTCTGTACTTCTTTAAAGGATGGGGCTTGTTGTGCATAGGGCACTGTTTGCTCATATCCTCAGGTTTCTTCTGAATCTTTGTGTGCTCAGTTGAGGACACTTGCATTTTGTGGACAGATATTGGTGCCTTTCCATGTCTGTCGAACTTGTCTCTTCTGGCAAGTGCTGGGTGGGAGGAGAAGAAGTTGAAGCTGGGGTCGTTCCTGGCTTTGGCTTCTTTATGGATGAATTTAACGAACGCAGAGAATGGTGGGAACGCCACGTTGTGCTTTAGCTTGAACTTTGATCCAAACGTTATCCACTTCTCCTGCAGGTTAAATGGAAGCTTCTCAATGATGGGACTTACCCCTCTGGAAGTGTCTAAGTACGATAGACCGGGTAGGTAGCCGTCCTGCTTTGCGGCTTCGAGTTCCAACAGCAGATCTCCAAGGTCGCGGAGCTTCTGGGGTTCCTTACTCGTCAACCTCGGAAAGTTCGCCAACCTGTCAAAGAGAGCCCTTTCAATGGCTTCGGGCGAGCCGTAGCTATCTTCCAGCCTCACCCAAGCCTTCTTCAACCCCTCTGGCAGCTGCCCCACATTGGCCGCTTTTATCCTGCAGGCCTGTCCGGCGGACTCTGGGTCGAGCCATTTGATAAGGAGGCCGAGCTCTTCTCCTGCCGACAGGTCTAAGCCCGATATGGCATCGTGGAAGCAGGACTTCCAAGCCCGATAATTCTCCGGCCTGTCATCAAACTTGATTAACCCCGAAGTCAGCAGCTGGGTGCGTGCAAGGTATTTGGCGAGGTCGTAGGTGCTGGGACCTGGGCCAGGGTTGCCTTGGCTGGGGGCTCTGTTGGGGGTCTCAAGGAACCGAGAGGGGATTTGCCTCTGACTTCCTCTATTCGGCGTCCTATTCCTTTGCACCGTGTCTTCAGTTCTGCTGGCGGAGACTCTGCGGCTTGAGGCACGCCGTCTGCTTTGACATTGGTTGGCAACTTGTGGCATGTTATACGAAGTGTTTGCGTCTGTAGAGATGTGCGGGCCTCCATCCCTTTCTCCTGTAAACTGTATGTCGGCATGGTCGCTCACGTAATCTATGGTGCGCTGTCGTGGACTCTGCCACGGAACGGGAATTAAAGGTTTGTAAGCTGTCTCGGGATCAGCTCCCTCCAAAATTGCCTCGAATACTTGTGTCTCAGCTAATGCAGCATCTATCTCTTTTTGTTGCTGCAGAGCATCTAATGTGGCTTGGAGACGGGCCTGTTCAGCCTGGCGTTCAACCTGGTGACGGGCCTGTTCAGCTTGGAGTCGGGCCTGGTCAGCTTGGAGTTCAGCTTGGAGACGGGCCTGTCTTACTTTTATTTCTATTTCACTGTCCGTATGCGCAGCTCTGGCTTGAGCTGCTACTAGCTTAGCCCGTGCTTTGGCGATGGCTATGCTTACTCTAGAACCACCCGATGACCGTGAACCAACTTGTGATCTGTAGTAACCGGAGCTTATAGACCGATTGTCACGTTCTACAGTTTCGTCTGCCTGTTTAAGGTCTTCTATTTGCTGCAAAGCATTTTCGTTATTATCTTCTGACATGTTGATGTGAGGTAGATGTGCTCTACGAGGTTAAAGCTTACTCTGGGTTCCTCCTGCTCCGCTCTTCACAGCTAGCCGTATTGCTATCTTTTCACTGATACCTTTTCACTGATATCTTTTCACTGATATCTTTTCACTGCTAGCCGTATTGCTATCTTTTCACTGTACTGGCCGCGCTAGACGTGTTCCTATCTAGTTATCCAGCAAGTTAAACACTCATTCAAAATAATTCTTCTGAAGCCGGTTGCTGTTTTGAAGCTTTACTTGAACAAATTTGTGAAACTGTAAACAAAGACAAAGTATGTTTTGTACATAAACTGAGTACTATACATTCGATATTACATAAGATATAAACATATTTACAACAGTAGAATGGACTAATTGTATAACTAACTAACATTTGAACTAACTTCTGTAACTATAAAATATTAACCTTTTATAAACATAGTATTATCAAAATATTACTCTGACAACATTGCTATTATGCTAAGGAACAAAGATACTCACAGATATTGCGCTTGGCCTAACATATGAAATCAGATTACATTAGATTGTAAATGGAACCTCTCATGGCAGATTCTCCATTACTCGAGTCAGGTTCTTCCTGGCAAAACTGCTTCCTGGGGTCAACAGGAAGAAAGGTAGGAAGGTCAAATGACCTCTCACAGGAAGAAAGGAACAAAGGTCAAATGACCTCACACAGGAAGAAAGATCAGATGACCTTTCCAGCATACAAACTGTTAACACAATAACCGCCACCAGAGGGTGCTATTGCATGTAAAAATGTCCAGAATGTCACATAATGTCCATCGGTCCAGAACAATCCCGATGGTCCACCTCCTTTAACTTGGCGTGGTTTGGAGCCATCGGGAATCCCACACTTCAACATTAAAAATAGGGATTAGGCTAAAAACTGCCTGTTAACTACCTGTTAACAGACAGTTAATTGGCACTAATCCCCTTCCTGCCTCGGGAAGGCGGGTCCCAGTGCGGGGCGGGTACCCACCTCCTTTGAAACTGGCATGGAGGCGGGTTGGGTGCGGGATGGGGTCGGGACCCCCGATTTCAGGATTTTAACCCCCCAATCCCGCCTCCACGGCCCAATGAAAATCCTACCCTATGCCTCTATTTATAAAGACTAGGATCCTGTATGCTTTTTAAACAGTCGTATCAACTTGTCCGGCCACCTTCAAAGATTTGCGTCTGTGAACCCTCAGGTCTCTCTTTTCCTGCACCCAGCTTAAAATTGTACCATTTCGTTTATATTGCCTCTCCTCATTCTTCCTTCCAAAATACCTCACTTCACATTTCTCTGCATTAAAATGCCGTGTGACTGCCCACTTCACCCATCTGTCTATGGCCTCCTGAAGTCTGCTACTGTCCTCCTTTCTGTTTGCTACATTTCCAAGTTTTGTGTCAGCTGCAATTTTGAAATTTTGCCTCCTTCAGCCAAGTCCAGGTCATTAATATATATCAAAAAGAGCTGTGGCCCTAACATCGTCCCCTGGTGACACCGCTGTACACTTCCCTCCATTCTGATAAACAACCGTTCACCACTACACTCTGCTTTCTGTCTCTTAGCCGATTTTGTATCCACGCTGCCACTGCCCCTTATTCCCATGGGCTTCAATTTTGCTAAAGTCTATTATGTGGCACTTTATCGAACGCCTTTTGAAAGCCCATATACACAACATCAACAGTACTACCCTCATCAGCCTCTCCGTTATTTCTCCAAGAACTCAATTAAGTTCGTCATACATGTTTTGCCTTTAACAAATCCGTATTGGCTGTCATTTATTAACCAATGTTCTTCCAAGTGACAATTAATTTTGTCCCGGATTATGGTCTCTAAAAGAGTTGCCTACCTTTGACGTTAGGCTGAATGGCCTATCATTATCGGGTTTAACTGGTAAGGGTCCTTAAACAGGCATTAGACGCCTCATTAGCACATGGGGGCCTAACACCTGATTTAAAATGGCCTGACCCAATTTTAGGTAGCCTGCAGGACGTTGCGCCCCGAAATTGATCCTTTTTGCGCCTGTAAAACGGGTACAACGAGGACCAATTTCTATCCCTATATGCTTCTTATCTGCCAGCAAAAAAAAGGATATTTGGGGCCACTCTCAAAGTTTCCCTGGAACTATCCCCAAATTTCCCTGATTAATTAGCAGCAATCAGAACCTGCAAAACCCCATTTCGGAGTAGTGTGTGAGAGAGTGTGTGTGTGAATGTGTTTGTGAGAGTGTGAGAGAGAGTGTGTGTGTGAGAGTGTGTGTGAATGCATGTGTAAGTGTGAATGTGTGTGTGTTTGTGTGAAAGAGTGTGAATGGTGTGTGTAAGTGTGAATGTGTGTGTGTTTGTGTGTGAGTGCATGTGTGTAAGTGTGAATGTGTGTGTGTTTGTGTGAGAGAGTGTGTGAATGCATGTGTGAATGTGTTTGTGAGAGTGTGTGTAAGTGTGAATATGTGTGTGTTTGTGTGGGAGAGTGTGTGAATGCGTGTGTGTAAGTGAGAATGTGTGTGTGTTTGTGTGACAGGCTGTTTGTGTGAGAGAGTGCGTGTAAGTGTGAATGAATGCAAGTGTGAATGTGTGTGTGTTTGTGTGAGAGAGTGTGTGACTGCGTGTGTAAGTGTGAATGTGTGTGTTTGTGTGAGAGAGTGTGTGACTGCGTGTGTGAATGTGTTTGTGAGAGTGTGTGTATGTGTTTGTATTTGTGTGAGAGTGTGTGTGTGACTGTGTGTGTGAGTGTGTGTGTGAGTGCGTGTGTGAGTGTGTGTGTAACTGCATGTGAGTGTGTGTGTGACTGCGTGTGAGTGTGTGTGTGACTGCGTGTATGAGTGCGTGTGTGAGTGTGTGTGAGTGTGTGTGTGTGAGAGTGTGTGTGAGAGTGTGTGTGAGTGCGTGTGTGAGTGCGAGTGTGAGTGCGTGTGTGAGTGTGTGAGTGTGTGAGTGCGTGTGTGAGTGCATGTGTGAGTGCATGTGTGAGTGTGTGTGTGAGTGCGTGTGTGAGAGTGTGTGTGCGTTTGTGCACGTGCATTAATTTTTGACATCAGACTGAATTGGGGGTAAAAGTGTGCATTCATTGCAGCGAACCCTGGGCAGCTTCAGCTGAGTTCAGACTGGGCCAGTTCGGGATGCAGGACAATTGCAGAAATTCAGCAACTGTTGGGGATTTCCGTGTGGTCTTTCTTCTAAGCGGAAATGCCGGAAGGTGTTGCTGCTTTTGGAGTGGGTGTCACTGGGTGACCTGACCTTTAACCTTTGCAGTGCCAAGGACACAATCCAATTTCCATGTCAGTGTTAAGATGCAGCCAATTTAGACAGAGCTCATTTCCATTCCCCTTTTTCCGAATGAAATAGATTTGTTTTGGGCCAGACTTCTATGGAAAGTTCCACACCTGCCCTTATATGTAAGGTTCCCTCCCTTTGCAAATTCTATTTTTTATGTTTTTTTGGCTACAGCAGTTCCCACTGGAGCACAATTTTAGCCGTGATACTCTTGACCTCTACTTGTCCAACCCGCACTGTCACTGAGAGGGGAAAGCAAGAGGCAGATTAGTGGTTTTCGTGCCCTTTTCCTGAGTCTTACTGGAACAACAGCTTGTATTTATACAGCACCTTTAACATAGTAAAACATCCCAAAGCGCTTCACAGGAGCGTTATCAAACAAAATTTGAGAGAGACACAATGAAGAGGCAGGGAATTAGAGTTAGGGTTCATCTCCAACACTAAGTCATGGTTTATTTATAGAAAATAAATAATCTATGGTTCGCAAGCAGTGAAGCATTTACAATGATGACACACAAAGGCCAAACTGAGCAATTTGCAAAACAAGCAAAGGAGCCTAGACAGGTCCACCTCTAACCGTCATATAAACAGACCGAGGTCGCAATAAGCAGATAATAATCAACCAGTGCTAAAGGTTCTGCTACAACTGGATGGATGAATCATCATTGAGCTAAAGGGTGGTCTCGCTCTGCTTTGGATATCTTGGCCTAGTGCAGGCCTCCTCTCTGCCCGGCTGCTCGCCTGAAGTCTTAGCTGCTTGGCCCTGTGGTGGGCCCCACAGGCTCAGAAACCTAAAACGGCCTCCGGCCGGGCTGGGTGGGGTTTTAATATACGTGTGTGCAACCAGCTCCCTGACCCGGCCTAGGAGACCCTCACAGTTCGTAAAAGTCACTGCAAATTATATCAGCGTTCAGAGACAGGTCCAACTTAACTGAAAGCTGTTCCGCCAATAGGTGGGACTCCTTTCCCCCTATATCGCCCCCCTCCCCCACCCCCACCCACGAAAAGATATGCCACCTAACTGGAAATGTTTTCCTGTCTCATTGCTAATTGTACCTTATTTACATAGAATTACATCGAATTTACAGCACAGAAACAGGCCATTCAGCTCAACTGGTCGGTGTTTATGCTCCACACGAGCCTCCTCCCACCTTACTTCATCTCACCCTATTAGCATATCCTTCTATTTCTTTCTCCCTCATCTGTTTATCCAGCTTCCTCTTAAATGCATCCATACTATTCGCCTCAACCACTCCTTGTGGTAGCGAGTTCCACATTCTCACCACTCTCTGAGTAGAGAATTTTCCCCTAAATTCCTTACAGTGTCAGCTATAGCTCAGTGGGTAGCACACTTGCCTCTGAGTCAGAAGGTTGTGGGTTCATAGTCCCACTCCATGGAACTTGAGAACATACATCCAGGCTGACACTCCAGTGCAGTACTGAGGGAGTGCTACACTGTCAGAGGTGCCGTCTTTCAGATGAGACATTAAACCGAGGTCCTGTCTGCTCTCTCAGGTGGACGTAAAAGATTCCATGGCACTATTTTGAAGAAGAGCAGGGGAGTTCTTCCCGGTGTCCTGCCCAATATTTATCCCTCAATCAACGCCACTAAAAAACAGATTATCTGGTCATCATCACATTGCTGTTTGTGGGATCTTGCTGTGTGCAAATTGGCTGCTGCATTTCCCACGTTACAACAGTGACAATACTTTAAAAGTACAGTACTTCTTAAGATATAAGAGAGGTTTTTCTCTCTCTTTTTGCCCGTCCTTCCTGATTCTGCCAGTGTCCTCCTCTGTTTCTCTCTTTCGGGGTTTTCTGATTCATCCAGATCTTTGCAGGTGTTTCCCGGTGACCTGTCTTGTGTGCTGTTGGTGTTCTGTGGGCTCTGACACAAAGGGGACAATTGATGGCGTCACTGAGCGGGCTGTTTTAGCACTAGGTGTCAGTGTTCCCTTGCACTGTATCTGTTGCCTGTTACAGAACTGATGGCAAAGAGAAAGAGCTTTTACTTGCATTTCACTGCATTTTTGTTCTTGCTATGTAAACTATTCTGAAAAGTCTACATGTGTTCCTTAATCCAGGGCTTTGGCACACCTAAAATTGTGAAGGCAACTTTTTCCCCGATTTCCAAATACTATATTAAATGCATTTGTTATCAAATAACAACAGAAAGTGCTGGAAACACTCAGCAGGTCAGGCAGCATCGAGGAGAGAGAAACAGAGTCAAATTGGACTCGAATTTCATCGGGCCGTTGAGGCGGGATTGGAGGCATGTGGGGGGTTAAAATCGCGAAATCGGGGGGCACGAACCCACCCCGCCCCAACCCGCCTCCATGCCCGTTTCCCAGGAGGCGGGTATCCAACCTGTGCTGGGAGCCACCTCCCCGAGGCGGGAAGGGGATTAGTGCCAATTAACTGCCTGTTAACAGGTAGTTAACATGCAGTTTTTAGCCTAATCCCTATTTTTATCCCTGAAGTGTGGGCTTCCCGACGGCTCCAAACCACGCCAAGTTAGCGAGGCGGGCCGTCGGGCTGAAGGGCTTGGAGGGTTCGAGATGTCCGGTGTTCAGGTGAGTGATGGGTGCATGAGTGCAGAGGTAAGTGTGTTTGGTGTGTGTAAAGTGTTTAAAGAAGTTTTACTTACCTTTACTTAATAATGCAGCCTTCCTTCCTTTAGGTCTCGGGAGTCCCTCATCTCACCAGCACAGAAAGCAGAATGCTGTCAAAATCTGCAGCATTCTGCTTTCAGTTCTGGAGAGATCTCTAAATCAGCCTGAGAGGAAGGAATTAACTTGGAGTACAGATTGTCAGTGTTTGACAGCTTCAAAGAGCTGTCAAAAGCTCTTGACAGATGAAATTTCAGTCTGTGACGTCACCTGTTGCCGGTTGGCCCTTAATTGGCCTGCTGAGCTCGCTGGGCGGGCTCAACAAGGTCAATCAAGTGAAAATCGAGTGGGTTGGTCACAACTCGATGGAGGCGGGACTACAACCCCGGAAGTGGGAGTCCCGCCTCCTACATGCCTCCATTGATAAAATCCAGCCTGTCGGGTCAAACCCTTCGTCAGAACTGGAAAAGGTTAGGGAGGAGAGATTTTTAAGCAGGGGCAGGGAGGAGGGGAGGAAAGGGAAGGTCTGTGATAGGATGGAAGAAATCTCTCCTCCCTAACCTTTTCCAGTTCTGACGAAAGGTTCGATGCTGCCTGACCTGCTGAGTGTTTCCGTTGCTATTTCAGATTTCCAGTATCCGCAGTATTTTGCTATTACATTTGTTATAAAGATGGGCATATGAGGTGTGGTGGAATATAACTGAATCATTTCCCTCCTCTGCGCCCCTCAATTATGCTGCAGTCCTTTAATCACTTTCACTCCCAGGTATTCATTACTATCTAGCCTAAGAGCTTAGTCTTGGCCTTGGTTCAAGGGGTGACACTGAAAGTGGGTAGGATAGTGTAGTGGTTATGTTACTGGACTAGTCATTCTAGAGGCCTGGACTAATAATCCAGCTTAGAACATGAGTTGAATCCCGCCATGGCAGTTTGAGAATTAGAATTCAATTTGAAAATAAAAAGCTGGGGCTGGATTTTCATTCAGAAGTCGGGAAGGAGGCGGGACTACAACTTTCAGGTTTTAGACCCGCCTACTTCGACGTCCGGCCAATCCACGCGATTTTCCCTTGATTGACCTTGTTGAGCCCGCCCAGCGGGCTCAGCAGGCCAATTAAGGGCCACCCAGCAACAGGTGACGTCACAGACTGAAATTTAATCTGTCAAGACGTGTTGACAGATGAAATATCAGTGTTTCACAGCTGTTTGAAGCTGTCAAACACTGACAGTCTGACTTCTAACCTGAGTCCTTCTACGCAGACTCAGTTAGAACTCTCGCTGGCACTGAAAGCTGAAGGCTGTCACTTTTGACAGCTCGCGGCCATTCTGCTTTCAGTGCCGGCTGAGTGATGGACTCCCGAAGCCTAGAGGAAGAAAGGCTGTAAAAATAAGTACAGGTAATTTAAACTTCTTTACACACTTTAGACACACCAAACACACTTACCTTTGCACTCATGTACACATCACTCACCTGAACACCGACATCTCGACCCCTCCAAGTCCTTCAACCCGACGGCCCGACTCCTCTAACCTGGCGTGGTTTGGAGCCGTCGGGAATCCCACACGACACCCCTCAAAATAGGGATTAGGCTAAAAACTGCCTGTTAACTACCTGTTAACAGGCAGTTAATTGGCACTAATCCCTTCCCGCCTCGGGTCGGTGGGTCCCAGTGTGGGGCGGGTACCCGCCTCCTTTGAGACTTACGTGGAGGCGGGTTTTGGGCGGGATGGTGTCGGGACCCCCGAATTCTGGATTTTTGCCCCCTGCACGCCTAAAAGCCCGCCTCACAGCACACTGAAAATCGACCCCCTGGTATCAGTAAGAGTGACCATGAAGCTGTCGAATTGACATAAAAACCCATCTGGTTCACTAATGCGTTTCAGGTAAGGAAGCCTTCCATCCTTACCTGGTCTGGCTTATACGTGAGTCCAGACCCACACCAAAGTGGTTGACTCTTAACTGCCCTCTGAAGTGACCTAGCAAGCTACTCAGTTGTATCATACAGCTAGAAGGCCCACCACCACCTTCTCATGGGCAATGAACTACGGATGGGCAATGAATGCTGGCCTTGCCGGCAATGCCCACACCCCGAGAATGCATAGAAATCTGGCCTCTGGGTCAGAAGATCGTAGGTTGAAGCCCCGCGCCAGAGACTTGAGCTGACACTTCAGTGCAGTACTGAGGGAGCGCTGCACTGCTGGAGGGTCCGACTAATAGATGAGATATCTGGGACCACTACTGGCACCGGCAGCTCACCGCAGTAGAACCAATGAGGCCGGCGGACCAATTTCTCGTGGTCCTACCACCGGCCTCATTGGGCGCGTGCAGCGTGCGCAACACCGTGACCGCGCTTCAATTGGGGCACGATCCAGTTTCTGGGCCCTATGGTCCATTTTTCACAACTGAGGCCCATTTCCCACTCACTGTGCCTTATGTGTTATTATTATTAAGGCTGGTCTGCTTTTCAATGAACTTCCATCAGCAGCAAAACCAACAGTAGAATTCAAAGCATAATCCCTCCCTCTGCCCTGCCCATGTCCTGCCCCTCTGTACTCCCGGCAGATGGTGCCAGCCTTACCAACATTTGCCTTACCAAGCTTTTTAACTGGAAGGTCCTTACACCATTAGAGATTGGGCACTGACACCTAGTGAAGGCAAAAGAAAACAGCAGCAGTAACAGAAGCAAAAGTGAAGAGTTTTCCTTTGTGCATTCATAATACGTAACAAAATATCAACTATTTATAAAGAACACACAATTAAAGAAAGAAAGACTTGCATTTATATAGCGCCTTTCATGACCACCAGACGTCTCAAATCGCTTTACAGCCAATGAAGTACTTTTTGAAGTGTAGTCACTGTTGTATTGTGGCAAGCAGGCAGCCAATTTACACACAGCAAGCTCCCACAAACAGCAATATGGGCCCAGAAATTCGGGTCGGGGGCTTGCCGTGCGTGCAAGCCCCCGATATGCACTTACCCGACACGCCGGCCGTTGAGCTTCAGGGACGCCTGGAATTGCTGTTTTAAAATGTTGACTCCCGGGCAGCGTCTGACGTCACGCCGCCCAGGAGTGCAGCCAGCGCGAAGCCTGTAGCGCGCTGTGCAACTGAGACACGCCCCTTGAGGTCTCAGTTTAATAGGACACGCCCCCAATGTTTCTCACAAGCTGCTAAGCATTTTTACATGCAAAGCAGCATTTTAAATAGGTTTTTGGTATTTTTATGAAGCTTTTGGTAACTTTTATAAACTTTTAAAAACGTTTACATTATTTTGAAGAATCTGAAGTAGTTTTAAACAGAATTAAAGCAATTTAAAGACTTTTAAAAGCCCTAAAAGAATTTTTTTTATTCAATTTATTTATTTAGCAATGTCGTCGTCATACGTGTCTTCACACTGTTCCCTTTGGGGAACTGTATGAAGTGGTGGAAGGATTTATGGCCGTGATTAACGCTCATTCCGTGACCGTAACCATCTTTGAACCAGCCATTAGGGTGGTTAGTCCTATGGCGGGAGGGTTTTACGGGCTCCCACAAGCTATACAAGGAGGGGGGGCCACCCACACCCACGGATGCAAATATCCCACTGGATGTCAACCCAGAATTTAGAGCCGGAGCTCTGACTCCACTTGCCGGGACTGTCTGGAGCGGGGTTCGAAACCCTACCCCGTCTGGCCCAGCGGCGGGGATCCTACCGCTACGCCAAAGGCCCAATCCGATTAGCAACGTGAAATGGCTGGAATGAGCACAATTCACGGCATTAAAAGAACTCACAATTGAACTGATGATGACCTCAGCAATCTCCTCAACGAGGTGGAGGCGCAGCGCCTGCTCATCATTGGTAATGAGAAGTCAAAGGCGCCGCAAAAAGGACAGATGATAGCTTGGTCTTTCAAGTGGCAGCATAGGGCTCCAGTCACGGGGAGGGAAAAGGCGCAGGAAACGTATGGGTGTCACCTTGTGCGCGGAGTGGGCCTTTTGCGTAGCGGTAAGCATCCCCGCCGCTGGCCCAGAAGGAGTAGGGTTTCGAACCCCGCTCCAGACAGTCCCGGCAAGTGGAGTCGGAGCTCCAACTATAAATTCTGGGTGGACATCCAGCGGGATACTTGCGTCCGCGGATGTGGGTGGCCCCCCCCCCTCAGATGGGTTGTGGGAGCCCGTAAAACCCTCACGCCATAGGACTAACCACCCTAATGGCTGGTATGAAGATGGTTATGGTCACGGAAGGAGTGTTAACGTGGCCAGAAATCCTTCCACCACTTCATACAGTTCCTGAAAGGGAACAGTGTGAGGATACGTACGACGATGACCTCTTGCGCAATGCACCTCCTTGGACCCTCAGTCGCAGATGCAAGGGGGCAAATCGTGCAATTGTTAAATTTTTCATTTTATTGACATGTAAAATGTTGGCCCAGTAATTCCCTTCCAAACGCGCGAGTACGGTCGGGGTACTTACGCGTCTGGCTGGAGGAAATGCCGGTTTTCAGCATGCACAGCGCATGCAGGGAAAACCGGCATTTCCTGTCCTCTGAACGAAGGGGTTCAGAGGCAGAACGCGTGCGACTGTACAGGCAGCGCGTGCGCAGTAAAATTCGCCACTTTCATTCATGCTTTCAGTGAGGTCAAGTCCTTACAACTTACACATGAAAAAAGCATGAGTACAGTTGCTCCAGAGGCTGCAGAGGAAGATATTTCTTATCGTGAAGCTTCTGAAAGGCAATATTTTTGTTTGGGAAAGGGAGGAAAGTTATTTTAAGAAATGCTGAGGTAAGTTTTAAAGTTTATTTTTGTTTTATAAAACGGGTTTTCAGTACTGTAGGTAGAAGAATCAATTGTGGCTATGTGAATTGAATTTGCTGTGTTTATTAAATGTGAAAATGACTCCAACATTTTTAAGAAAGAAACTTTTCATCAGTAATATATTCTTTTAAGTAATTATGTATGTATGTCTGTATATATTCCTTTGCGTGTATGTATATATTCCTTTACTTATGTGTATGAATGTATGTATTTAATTATGACTTTCAGAGAAAGTAACTTATTGGAAAATCATAATTAAACACATACATTCATACACATAAGTAAAGGAATATAAAACATACATACATATACGTAAAGGAATATATGCGGACATACATACATAATTACTTATTACTGATGAAAAGTTTCTTTCTTAAAAGTGTTGGAAATGTTACATTACTCATTTTAGAACACTCATTCTCACATTCAATTCACACAGCCACAATTGCTCCTTCTACCTACCGTACTGAAAACCCGTTTACAAAAAAAAAATTTTAACTTTAAAACTTACCTCAGCATTTCTTAAAATAACTTTCCTCCCTTTCCCAAACAAAAATATTGCCTTTCAGAAGCTCCACGATAAAATATATCTTCCTCCGCAGCCTTGGAGCAACTTTACACATGCTTTTTTCAAGTGTAACTTGTAAGGACTTACCCTCACTGAATCCATGAATGAAATCGACGAAGTTCACTGCGCAAGCGCTGCCTGTGCAGTCACACGCGCTGTGCCTCTGAACCCCTTCATTCAGAGGACTGGAAATGCCGGTTTTCCCCGTATGCGCTGTGCATGCTGAACACGGGCATTTCCTCCGGCCAGACGCGTGAGTACCCCGACCATACTCACGCGTTCAGAGAGGAATTACTGGGCCATGATAATGACCAGATAAGCTGTTTCTGTTATGTTGATTGAGGGATAAATATTGGCCCCAGGATACCGGGGATAACTCCCCCTGCTCTTCTTGGAAATAGCGCCGTGGGATCTTTTACCCCCACCTGAGAGAGCAGACGGGGCCTCGGTTTGACGTCTCATCTGAAAGACGGCACCTCCGACAGTGCAGCGCTCCCTCAGTACCGCACTGGAGTGTCAGCCTGGATTTTGTGCTCAAGTATCTGGAGTGGGACTTGAAATTGACAGAGGGAACCTTCCCCCAAAGAATGTGTGACGAGGCAACCATTTGACTTTAATCTGGGAAGGAGGGGAGAGAAAAAAGCAGTGACTTGAAAAATTGGTTGTTGTTTTTGGATCAACAGATAACGAACACTTGGTCCGTGTGATATTCTGGACCAGTTTTGCCTGAGGGGGGTCAGAGAGGAATTTTCCAGAGGTTTTTTTTCCCTTATTGTCCCTGGGGTTTTTTTCCTGTTTTTTTTTTTGCCTCTCCCAGGAGATTACATGGCTGCGAGGATGTAGGAAGTGTTTAGTCATAATGCTCCAGGCATTGTGACCAATGTTCCCTCTTGGCCGCGCAGTAACGGGAAAGGTCGCGCACAGGCCGCTCACCGGCTTCTCCGCTGTAAACACCGCGCACGAGCATAAATTTAACGGGACCGCGCACTAAAAGAAGCAGGCCGCGCATCACAAAGCGCCGCTCACAGGGAACATTGATAGTGACGGTGGGGCTGGCTCGATGGAATGGTGATGCTACAATTGCTCTCGGTGACTAGTAATTAAGAAGAGACAAATCAACCAGGGTTCTCGTTACTGATCTCCGCCTTGTAACTTGGTCTTCTCCTGCCCATTACTTGAATACATTCATATGTAACAAGAATTGTATAAATGGCTGCAGAGCACAGCTACTGCAGAAAGTGTGTAGGAAAGCTGCCATCAGTATTTCTGTGTGTCTTTATCTAGATGCACCAGATCACTCACTGTTTTAATTCCATCACGTTTGGTGCCGTTTCACCGCCATTATTTTGGATTGTTACTCATGCTTGAAAATAATCGACAAATAAACCACAGGAACATAGATCAACATCCGAGCTATTAAAATTTTTTTTTTATCTCCTACAGTTTCCTCCTGTGCTCCCCAGAGAGCACTGACCCGTGTTTCTGATGCCATTTAACGGCATAGATTTGACTTTACGACCATCACACCTCTCCATCCCCCATAGTGCAATCTCCAGCTGATCAATGCGTAGCTCACTGTGGTACTGAGCCGCGGAGAGCTGGACGCTCCCGGGTTCAATCCTTTGTCTGTGGTGAGTTTGCCGACCTCAGTCGGAGCAGCAGTGGTGATGCTACAATTGATGCTCTCGGCGACACTTAACTGAAGAAGAGACAAATCAACCAGGGTTCTCGTTACAGATCTCCGCCTTGTAACTTGCGCTGAAAAGTTTATGTTTGTGTTTATGTGTGCATATGTATCTGTTTGCGAGTGTGCATGTGTGTGTATTATGCATGTGTCTGTGTGTATGTATCTGTGTCTGTGTATGTATCTGTGTTTGTCTGTGTGTATGTATCAGTTTGTCTGTGTGTATGTATCAGTTTGTCTGTGTATATGTATCAGTTTGTCTGTGTGTATGTATCAGTGTGTCTGTATGTATGTATCAGTTTGTCTGTGTGTATGTATCAGTTTGTCTGTGTGTATGTATCAGTTTGTCTGTGTGTGTGTATCAGTTTCTCTGTGTGTATGTATCAGTTTGTCTGTGTGTATGTATCAGTTTGCCTGTGTGTATGTATCAGTTTGTCTGTGTGTGTATCAGTTTGTCTGTGTGTATGTATCAGTTTGTCTGTGTGTATGTATCAGGTTGTCTGTGTGTGTGTATCAGTTTGTCTGTGTGTATGTATCAGTTTGTCTGTGTGTATGTATCAATTTGTCTGTGTGTATGTATCAGTTTGTCTGTGTATATGTATCAGTTTGTCTGTGTATATGTATCAGTTTGTCTGTGTGTGTGTATCAGTTTGTCTGTGTGTATGTATCAGTTTGTCTGTGTGTATGTATCAGTTTGTCTGTGTGTATGTATCAGTTTGTCTGTGTGCATGTACCTGTGTTTGTCTGTGTGTGTGTATCAGTTTCTCTGTATGTATGTATCAGTTTGTCTGTGTGTATGTATCAGATTGTCTGTGTATATGTATCAGTTTCTCTGTGTGTATGTATCAGTTTGTCTGTGTGTATGTATCAGTTTGTCTGTGTGCATGTATCTGTGTTTATCTGTATGTATGTATCAGTTTGTCTGTGTATATGTATCAGTTTGTCTGTGTATATGTATCAGTTTGTCTGTGTGTGTGTATCAGTTTGTCTGTGTGTATGTATCAGTTTGTCTGTGTGTATGTATCAGTTTGTCTGTGTGTATGTATCAGTTTGTCTGTGTGCATGTACCTGTGTTTGTCTGTGTGTGTGTATCAGTTTCTCTGTACGTATGTATCAGTTTGTCTGTGTGTATGTATCAGTTTGTCTGTGTATATGTATCAGTTTCTCTGTATGTATGTATCAGTTTGTCTGTGTGTGTGTATCAGTTTGTCTGTGTGTATGTATCAGTTTGTCTGTGTGTGTATCAGTTTGTCTGTGTGTGTGTATCAGTTTGTCTGTGTGTGTGTATCTGTGTTTGTCTGTGTGAATGTATCAGTTTGTCTGTGTGTATGTATCAGTTTGTCTGTGTGTATGTATCAGTTTGTCTGTGTGTGTGTATCTGTTTGTCTGTGTGTATGTATCAGTTTGTCTGTGTGTATGTATCAGTTTGTCTGTGTGTGTGTATCAGTTTGTCTGTGCGTATGTATCAGTTTGTCTGTGTGTGTATCAGTTTGTCTGTGTGTGTGTATCAGTTTGTCTGTGTGTGTGTATCTGTGTTTGTCTGTGTGTATGTATCAGTTTGTCTGTGTGTATGTATCAGTTTGTCTGTGTGTATGTATCAGTTTGTCTGTGTGTGTGTATCAGTTTGTCTGTGTGTATGTATCTGTGTTTGTCTGTGTGTATGTATCAGTTTGTCTGTGTGTGTGTGTATCAGTTGGTCTGTGTGTATGTATCAGTTTGTCTGTGTGTATGTATCAGTTTGTCTGTGTGTATGTATCAGTTTGTCTGTGTGTATGTATCAGTTTGTCTGTGTGTATGTATCAGTTTGTCTGCGTGCATGTATCAGTTTGTCTGTGTTTGTGTATCAGTTTGTCTGTGTGTATGTATCAGTTTGTCTGTGTGTATATAGCAGTTTGTCTGGGTTTGTCATAGAGTCATAGAGTCATAGAGTCATACAGCACGGATAGAGGCCCTTCGTCCCATCGTGTCCGAGCCGGCCATCAAGCCCTGTCTAATCTAATCCCATATTCCAGCATTTGGTCCGTAGCCTTGTCTGCTATGGCATTTCAAGTGCTCATCCAAATGCTTCTTGAATGTTGTGAGGGTTCCAGCCTCCACAACCCTTTCAGGCAGTGAGTTCCAGACTCCAACCACCCTCTGGGTGAAAAAGTTCTTTCTCAAATCCCCTCTAAACCTCCCGCCCTTTACCTTGAATCTATGCCCCCTAGTTATTGACCCTTCTACTAAGGGAAAAAGCTCCTTAGTATCCATCCTATCTATGCCCCTCATAATTTTGTACACCTCAATCATGTCCCCCCTCAGCCTCCTCTGCGCCAAGGAAAACAAACCCAATCTGCCCAGTCTCTCTTCATAGCTGAAGCGCTCCAGCCCTGGTAACATCCTGGTGAATCTCCTCTGCACCCTCTCCAAAGCTATCACATCCTTCCTGTAGTGTGGCGACCAGAACTGCACACAGTCTGTGGCCTAACCAATGTTTTATACAGCTCCATCATAACCTCCTTGCTCTTATATTCTATGCCTCGGCTAATGAAGGCAAGTATCCCATATGCCTTTTTTACCACCTTATCCACCTGTTCCGCCGCCTTCAGGGATCTGTGTACTTGCACACCCAGATCCCTCTGACCCTCCGTCTTGCCTAGGGTCTTACCATTCATTGTGTATTCCCTTGCCTTGTTAGTCCCCCCAAAGTGCATCACCTCGCACTTTTCCAGGTTAAATTCCATTTGCCACTGTTCCGCCCATCTGACCAACCCATCTATATCGTCCTGCAGACTGAGACTACCCTCCTCGCTATTTACCACCCTACCAATTTTTGTATCATCCGCGAACTTACTGATCATACCTTTTACATTCATATCCAAGTCATTAATGTAGACCACAAACAGCAAGGGACCCAGCACCGATCCCTGTGGTACCCCACTGGCCACAGGCTTCCAGTCACAAAAACAACCTTCGACCATCACCCTCTGCCTTCTGCCACTAAGCCAGTTTTGTATCCAATGTGCCAAGGCACCCTGGATTCCATGGGCTCTTACCTTCTTGACCAGTCTCCTGTGCGGGACTTTATCGAAGGCCTTACTGAAATCCATGTATACCACATCCACTGCGTTACCCTCATCCACACACCTAGTCACCCCCTCAAAAAATTCAATCAAATTAGTCAGACATGATCTTCCCTTGACAAAGCCATGTTGACTATCCCTGATTAATCCTTGCCTCTCCAATTGGAGACTAATTTTGTCCCTCAGAATTTTTTCCAATAATTTTCCTACCACTGATGCTGGCTCACTGGCCTGTAGTTCCCCGGTTTTTCCCTACTCCCATTCTTGAATAATGGTACTACATTAGCGGTTCTCCAGTCCTCTGGCACATCCCCTGTGGCCAGAGAGGTTCTGAATATATGTGTTAGAGCCCCCGCAATCTCTTCCTTTGCCTCACACAGCAGCCTGGGATACATTTCGTCCGGGCCTGGGGATTTATCCATTTTTAGGCCTGCTAAAACCGCCAATACCTCCTCCCTCTCGATGTTAATATGTTCGAGCATATCACAGTCCCCCCGCCCTATTTCTATGTCTACATCGTCCCTCTCCATAGTGAAAACAGATGCAAAAAATTCATTTAGAACCCCTCCTACATCTTCCGGCTCCACACACAGATTGCCACTTTTGTCCCTAATGGGCCCTATTTTTTCCCTAGTTATCCTCCTACCCTTAATATACTTATAAAACATCTTAGGATTTTCCTTTATTTTGCTCGCCAGTGTTATTTCATGGCCCCTCCTTGATCTCCTAATTTCTTTTTTAAGTATCCCCCTGCACTTTTTGTACTCCTCTAGGGCTTCCTCCATCTTTAGCCTTTTGTATCTGCCAAAAGCCCTCCTTTTTTTTCTAATCCATTCTCGTATATCCCCTGACATCCAAGGTTCCCTGTGGTTTTTGGAACCACCCTTGACCTTTACGGGAACATGTTGTCATTGTATGATCTCAATCTCCCTTCTGAAAGCCTCCCATTGCTCCGATGCGGATTTTCCTACAAGTAGCTGATCCCAGTCCATTTTGGCCAGATCCTGCCTTATCCTATTAAAATCGGCCTTCCCCCAATTTAGAACCTTTATTTCCGGCCCATCCCTGTCCTTTTCCATGACCACCTTAAATCTCACCATATTATGGTCACTGTCACCAAAGTGCTCACCTACTAGCACTTCTTCCACTTGGCCGGCCACATTCCCTAGAATTAGGTCCAGTACCGCCCCCTCTCTTGTAGGACCTTCTACATGCTGGCTCAAAAAGCTCTCCTGGATGCACTTTAAGAATTCTACACCCTCTGTGCCTTTCACACTCTGACTATCCCAGTTAATATTGGGGAAGTTGAAATCCCCCATTATTATTACCCTATTATATGCACATTTCTCTGAGATTTGCCTACATATCTGTTCCTCTATCTCCCCCTGACTGTTTGGAGGCCTATAGTACACTCCCAGCAAAGCGCTTGCCCCCTTTTTGTTTTTAAGCTCCACCCATATGGCCTCATTAGAGGAACCTGCTAATATGTCATCCCTCCTTACTGCAGTAACTGACTCCTTAATTAATATTGCGACACCCCCTCCTCTTATACCTCCCCCTCTGTCTCGCCTGAAGATTCTGTACCCCGGAATATTGAGCTGCCAGTCTTGCCCCTCCCTCAACCATGTCTCCGTGATAGCAACAATATCATACTCCCATGTGTTTATCAATACCTTCAGTTCATCCACCTTATTTGCAAGACTCCTTGCATTAAAATAGATGCCATCCAGCCTTGCCCTTGTATATTTGCCCTGTCTACCAAGCTGACTTGCTTTTTTCTCTATAATTGGCAGCACATCACCCCCTATTTCAGCTCCCCTCTGTATCCCATCCCCCTGCCAAGTTAGTTTAAACGCCCCCCAACAGTGCTAGCAAACCTCCCCGCAAGGATATTTGTCCCGCTCTGGTTCAGGTGCAACCCATCCGACTTGTACAAGTCCCACCTTTCCCAGAAGCAGGCCCAGTGATCCAGGAAACTAAAACCCTCCCTCCTGCACCAACTCTTTAGCCACGCATTCATCTGTTCTATCCTCCTATTCCTATACTCACTAGCACGTGGCACTGGGAGTAATCCAGAGATTACAACCTTTGAGGTCCTGTTTTTTAATCTGCTACCTAGCTCCCTAAATTCTTGATGCAGGACCTCATCCCCCTTCCTACCTATGTCGTTGGTCCCAATGTGGACCACGACCTCTGCCTGCTCACCCTCCCCCTTGAGAATGCCCTGTAGCCGCTCAGTGACATCCATGACCCTGGCCCCAGGGAGGCAACAAACCATCCTGGAGTCACGTTTGCGGCCACAGAAACGCCTATCTGTTCCCCTTATGATAGAATCCCCTACCACTATTGCTCTCCCACTCTTTTTCCTCCCTTTCTGAGCAGCAGAAGCGTCCCTGGTGCCAGGAAGCTGGCTGCTGCTGCCTTCCCCTGGTGAGTCATCCCCCTCAACAGTATCCAACTTGGTATACCTGTTTGAAAGGGGGATGTTCGCAGGGGGCCCCTGCACTTCCTGCCTGCCTCTGTTGCTCCGCCTGATGGTCACCCAAGTTCTTTCTGCCTGTGCAGCCCTACCCTGCGGCGTGAACAACTCGCTAAACGTGCTATCCATGACCCTCTCAGCATCGCGCATGCTCGAAAACTCATCCACCCGCAGCTCGAGCGCCGCAATGTGGTCTACAAGTAGCTGCAGCTGGATGCATTTCCCGCACACATGTGTATCAGTTTGTCTGTGTGTATGTATCAGTTTGTCTGTGTGTGTGTATCAGTTTGTCTGTGTGTGTGTATCAGTTTGTCTGTGTGTATGTATCAGTTTGTCTGTGTGTATGTATCAGTTTGTCTGTGTGTGTGTATCAGTTTGTGTGTATGTATCAGTGTTTGTCTGTGTGTGTGTATCTGTTTGTCTGTGTGTATGTATCAGTTTGTCTGTGTGTATGTATCAGTTTGTCTATGTGTGTGTATCAGTTTGTGTGTGTGTATGTATCAGTTTGTCTGTGTGTATGTATCAGTTTGTCTGTGTGTGTGTATCAGTTTGTCTGTGTGTATGTATCAGTTTGTCTGTGTGTATGTATCTGTTTGTCTGTGTGTGTGTATCAGTTTGTCTGTGTGTATGTATGTTTGTCTGTGTCTATGTATCAGTTTGTCTATGTGTATGTATCAGTTTGTCTGTGTGTATGTATCAGTTTGTCTGTGTGTGTGTATCAGTTTGTCTGTGTGTATGTATCAGTTTGTCTGTGTGTGTGTATCAGTTTGTCTGTGTGTATGTATCAGTTTTTCTGTGTGTGTATATCAGTTTGTCTGTGTGTATGTATCAGTTTGTCTGTGTGTATGTATCAGTTTGTCTGTGTGTGTGTATCAGTTTGTCTGTGTGTATGTATCTGTGGTTGCGAACATACGAACAACATACGAACAATGGCAGACAGGTAAAGACCCTCTTGCCCATCGAGCCTGTCTGACACAATTGCGATACCTTGTGTATCACGACATACACACTCCACCCCACCCAAAAACCATGGGATCTCCTGTGAGAGGCAAAAATACAGCTTAAAAACCCAGGCCAGTTTGGGGATAAAAATCTGGGAAATTCCTCTCCGACCCATCTAGGCAATCGAAACTAGTCCAGGAGATCACTCTGGTCCTGAATTCCCTGAAGTACCCACCTTCTGTGAGAGGCAATCTCCGCCCCAGCCGGAAACAGGTCCAGCTCTCGCTAGAAGGAATTCAGCGAATCAGCATCCACCGCACCAGCCGGCAGCCTGTTCCAGAGGCCCACTATTCTCTGGGAAAAGAAACACCTCCTGACATCTAACCTACACCTGGCCTTATACAACTTAAAATTGTGACCCCTGGTCCTTTCTAACCTATTTAATTGAAGCAAACTGTAAACTGGAACACAACCTAATCCCTTCATAGAAACATAGAAACATAGAAGATAGGAGCAGGAGTAGGCTATTCGGCCCCTCGTGCCTGTTCCGCGATTTAATGAGATCATGGCTGATCATCCAAATTCAGTACCCGGTCCTTGCCTTCTCCCCATATCCCTTGATCCCTTTAGCCTTAAGAAATATATCTAACTCCTTCTTGAATATATTTAACGAATTGGCCTCAACTGCCTTCTGTGGTAGAGAATTCCACAGGTTCATTACTCTCTGGGTGAAGAAATTCCCCCTCATCTCTGTCCTAAATGGCTTACCCCTTATCCTTAGACTGTGACCCCTGGTTCTGGACTCCCCGGCCATCGGGAACATCCTTCCTGCATCTAGTCTGTCTAGTCCTGTTAGAATTTTATACGTTTCAATGAGATCCCCTCTCATTCTTCTAAACTCTAGCGAATACAAGCCCAATCGACCCAATCTCTCTTCATACATCATTCCTGTAGTGTATGTACCTTTAAGAGAGAACTACTTTTACAGCTCCTGTATAATGTAGTACCGGCAGTGACCACACCTGTATATAAGTCTTGAGCATGCCGCTGTACCCCAGTCTTGAGATTACCCTACTCCAGTAAATGCCTGTTGATTGTTCAGTTACAGCATCCATGTGGTTATTGAAAAACAGAATACTCTCAGAATCACGGATCTAACAGTGGCGACGAGTGTCGATTCGAATCTATCTGCAACTCTGCATTTCCCTTCGAGGATTCGCTCCGGGAGGGCGGTGGAAGAAAGTCGAGGCCAGAAGCACGGGCGTCGACCACGAGCAACCGCCCAGTCGTCCGGCAGAGAGTGAACATCGCAGGGGAGGCTGCGGAGAGCCGGGCTTGGTTCCCCAGCCACGACGATCAGCAATAGACTGACGACAGGTACAGCGCAGACCCTTCCCGGACAGCGGCGGCTGGAGCCGACCGACGGCGGAGAGAAAGCCGAGCAGCGTCGACGGGGTAAGACAGAGGGTGAAGCGCACAGGGCGCAGCCGGGGGTTGAAAACCGAGTGGCATCGAGGAAAAACAAAACAGAGAGAGAGAGGGTAAAGCAACAGCCGGGTTCAGGAGCGAGCGGCGGAAACGGGAAAGGCGCACAAAAAAAAAGAACGCGCAGAGCACAGCCAGAGCTCAAGGGCTGAACAGTGTCTGCGGGGAGAAGAAGGGAGAGCGCGGGAGACGCCATTGAGCTGCGGAGAAGAAGGAAGAGCGCGGGAGATGCCATTTTTAGAAGCCGCAGCGGAGAAGAAGGGAGAGCGCGGGAAGAAAGGAAAGCGCGGGAGACGCCATTTTGTGCCAGCGGAGAAGAAGGGGAAGCACGGGAGACGCCATTTTTGACAGTTAAATCACACCCAGAGATGCCGAAGAGTGGCAGTATCTCTACATTCGACAATGAAGTCGAAGATTGGGTGACATATGTAGAACGTATTGAGGTGTACTGCAGGGCAAATGAAGTGCCAGATGTTAGGAAAGCACCGGTTTTGTTAAATTCCATGGGTGCAAAAACTTATGGGTTACTGCGAAACCTAATAACCCCAGAGAAGCCTGTGAACAAGAATTTCGAAAGCATAGTAGAAATCCTACAGAACCACTTAAACACCACACCGCTGCTGATAGCAGAACGATTTAAGTTCCATAAAAGGAACCAACACAAAGACAAAAGCAATGCTGAGTACCTAACGGAACTGCGCAAGCTATTGAAACACTGCCAGTTTGGAGCGGGACTAGCAGATACGTTAAGGGACAAGTTTGTGTGTGGGCTGCAAAGTGAAGGAATCCAGAAACGGCTTCTATCAGAAAAGGATCTTACGCTGGACAAGGCTTTCAGCATGGCAGTATCACACGAAGCAGCCGCAAGGGGCGCTGCAGAGATACAATGGAGACCGCAAGAATATGGCACTAATGAAATGTCCTATGGAACAGGGAAGTGCTAGCGCTGCGGCAGAACAACACATGACCAGAAGGATTGTTGGTTCAAGGACCAAGTGTGCAGACAGTGTGGAAAAGCAGGACAGATAGCAAGAGTCTGCAGGTCTGGGAAGAAAACCAACAGTAAGAAATCTCCACAGGAGAAGTACAAAAAGGTACACAAGGTGATGGACAGTAGTTCAGACGAACAGAAAAGTGACACAGACTCCGGAAGCAAGGAGCTGGGTTGTCTGAAACTACATAAGGTAACCAAAATGGAGGATCACCAGACTATCTGGGTTACACTCAAGATAGACAGAGTCCAAGTGAAAATGGAATTGGACACAGGATCAGCCTTAACAATCATAAACCAAAGGGACTACAAGCGGCTATTTTCACATATACCCTTGAAAGCTACAGAGATTGTCTTGAAGACGTACACGGGGCAAAAAGTCTACCCCAAAGGAAAAATAAGGGTGAAAGTGATATATAAAGGCCAGGAAATACCTAAAATGGATATATATGTATTGCCAGATGGAGGACCACCACTGCTAGGACGTGAATGGATCCGGAAGATACAATTAGATTGGCATTCCATACAGGAACTGAAGGTTGAGGCCAAAAAGGATGACGACGTCACACCTGGACGACTGTCAAAAATGCTAACTGATGCAAAAGAAGTGTTCCAGGAGGGACTCGGAACACTAAAAGGCATAACAGCAACGATTAAAATAGAGGAAAATGCAAGCCCAAAGTTTCTTAAGGCCAGACCAGTGCCTTATGCGATCAGACCAGCTGTCGAAGCAGAGCTGGAAGGGTTGGAACGTTCAGGAGTACTGTCCAAAGTAGACTGGAGCGAGTGGGCTACACCCATCGTTCCTGTAATGAAGAGGTCGTTGAGTAATACGCCTGGGGAACCAAAGAAGGTCCGCATCTGTGGGGATTTTAAGGTGACAGTGAACCCAGTCCTTCACACGGTACAATATCCACTTCCACGAATTGAGGATATTTTCGCCTCGCTATCTGGAGGTAAATGCTTCACCAAAATTGATCTAGCCCAGGCGTACTTGCAAATGGAGGTAGAAGAAGCCTCGAAACAATACCGTACGATTAACACTCATAAAGGTCTTTATCAATACAACCGGCTGGTGTTCGGGGTAGCATCAGCTCCGGCTATTTGGCAAAGGGCGATGGATCAAGTCCTGCAAGGGATTCCAGGGACCCAGTGTTAATTGGACGACATCCTGGTCACGGGCGAAAATGACAGTGATCACCTCGCCAACTTGGAGAAGGTGCTCACCAGATTAAAGGAATATGGGCTACGAGCTAATCGCCACAAGTGCGAGTTTTTCCGGAAGCAGATCTCGTATTGTGGCCACGTCATCGATGAAGAGGGGTTACATAAGTCCCCTGAAAAGATTGAGGCAGTAGTCAAGGCTCCAGCACCGGAAAATGTGTCACAACTGAGGTCGTTCCTCGGGCTGGTAAACTACTACCATAAGTTCTTACCAAATTTGTCCACACCCACTGAACACCCTAATGCAAACAGGGGTACCATGGAAGTGGAATGACGAACGTAGATGAGCTTTCCAGAAGTGTAAAGAATTGATCACATCAAAAGAGGTGTTGGCCCATTTCAACCCAGCACTACCAATTCGTTTGGCATGTGATGCATCGCCCTATGGTATTGGAGCGGTGCTGTCGCACAAATTCCCAGACGGGTTGGAGAGGCCAGTAGCCTTTGCGTCTCGGTCACTAACCTCAGCCGAGCGCAACTACGCCCAGATTGACAGGGAGGCCCTCAGCCTAGTATGGGGAGTAAAAAAAATTCAACCACTATCTGCATGGGCAGAAGTTCATCTTGCTGACTGACCACCAACCACTTGTCTCCATCTTTAATCCTAAGAAGGGCGTTCCAGTGATGACTGCACAATGGTTACAAAGATGGTCCCTGTTTCTAGGGGCGAATCAATATGAAATAGAATATAAAGGCACGAAACAGCATGGAAACACTGATGGGCTATCGCGCCTGCCACTGCCTACTGTGGAGGAAGCACCAGCAGTGGACCCTATCGAGATATTTTATTCGTCAATAATTGAACGATTGCCAGTAACGAACGCGGATATAGAGAAAGAGACCCGCAATGATCCGACGCTGTCTCGGGTATATGATTTGACGGTGAGGGGATGGCCAACACATGGCGACTCACTGTTGCCAGCATTCTCATCCAGAATAGAACAGCTGTCAGTATGCCAGGGGACAGTGATGTGTGGATCCAGAGTGGTGATTCCACCCAAGTTAAGGGAGAGAGTGCTAAATGAGCTACATGAAGGTCATCTGGGGGGAGTGAAAATGAAAAGCCTTGCTAGGGCTTATGTGTGGTGGCCGGGAATCGATCAACAAATCGAAGACCTAACCAAGAGCTGCTCAGGATGCCAGAAGGTCCAAAATGCACCACCACATGCCCCTCTACACCCATGGGAGTGGCCCTCCTCTCCATGGCAACGGGTGCATATTGATTTTGCTGGTCCATTCATGGACTCAATGTTCTTAATAGCAGTGGATGCTCATTCGAAGTGGCCTGAGGTGATAAAAATGTCCTCAACCACTACAGAGAAAACGATTGCAGTCCTACGGACCATATTTGCCAGGAACGGCTTGCCAGAGCAGATTTGCTCTGATAATGGACCACAGTTTGCGTCCGAAGAGTTTCGAAAATTTATGAGAAGGAATGGGGTAAGGCATTACACATCCGCCCCGTATCATCCAGCCACAAATGGATTGGCTGAGAGGTTCGTACAAACCTTTAAGAAGGCGATAAAGGCCATGTGCGATGATGAAATTCCATGACAGCATAAGGTGGACAATTTCTTATTAGCCTACCGAAACGCGACACATGCAGTTACCAACCAAACCCCGGCCATGATGTTCTTTAACCGAAGGTTGCGATCTCGTCTGGACTTGCTTAGACCAAATGTGCGAAGAAATGTTGAGGATAAACAATTCCAGCACATCAATGAGAAGCCGACAAGGAGCTTCAATGTAGGACAACCAGTCTTGGCCCGTGACTACCGAACAGAGAAATGGCAACGATATGCACACGGCAGGGGCCATTAATGTACACAGTGGATGTCGGGGAGAACATTGTGAGACGCCACGTTGATCAGATCTTAGCGTCACAGGAACGACTCAACCCCATGTCTTGCGTACCTGGGGATGAACCCGACATATCGGTAGCATCTATCTCCGAACCAGTAGCAGTGGAACCCGATGAACTAACCGATGAAAAGGGGCCAGAATCGCCTCCGCACCAAGAACAAGAACCTCAGGAAAGGCGCTATCCCGAAAGGATCAGGAAGCCGCCCCAAAGACTGAATCTATAAATGGACTATTGTTGTTTAATGTACATGTTAAAGTGTTAATTGTTATTTGAATATTATGGGTACTACTAATCTAAAAGGGGAGGAATTGTAGTGTATGTACCTTTAAGAGAGGACTACTTTTACAGCTCCTGTATACTGTAGTACCGGCAGTGACCACACCTGTATATAAGCCTTGAGCATGCCGCTGTACCCCAGTCTTGAGATTACCCTACTCCAGTAAATACCTGTTGATTGTTCAGTTACAGCATCCGTGTGGTTATTGAAAAACATCATACTCTCAGAATCACGGATCTAACAATTCCTGCCATCCCAGGTATCAGTCTGGTGAATCTTCACTGCACTCCCTCCGTGGCATGAACATCCTTCCTCAGATAAGGCAACCAAAACTGCACACAATACTCAAGGTGTGGTCTCACCAAGGCCCTGTACAACTGCAGCAAGACATCCTTGCTCCTGTACTCGAATCCTCTCGCTATGAAGGCCAACATACCATTTGCCTTCTCAATCGCCTGCTGCACCTGCATGCTTACCTTCAGCGACTGGTGCACAAGGACACCAGGTCTCGTTGCACTTCCCCTTCTCCCAATCTATTGCCGTTCAGATAATAATCTGCCTTCCTGTTTTTGCCACCAAAGTGAATAACCTCGCATTCATCCACGTTATACTGCATCTGCCATGCATCTGCCCAATCACTCAACCTGTACAAATCATACTGGAGTTTCTCTGCATCCTCCTCACAGCACACACGCCCACCCAGCTTTGTGTCGTCTGCAAACTTGGAGATATTACATCTAGTTCCCTCGTCCAGATTATTAATATATATATTGTGAATAACTGGGGTCCAAGGACCGATCCCTGCGGTACCCCACTAGTCATTGCCCGCCACTCGGAAAAAGACCCGTTTATTCCAACTCTTTGCTTCCTGTCTGCCAACCAGTTCTCTATCCAAGTCAGTACCTTATCCCCAATCCCATGTGCTTTAACTTTGCATGCTAATCTCTTATGCGGGACCTTATCAAAACCTTCTGAAAGTCCAAATACACCACATCCACTGGTTCTCCCTTATCTATTCTACCAGTTACATCCTCAAAAATTTCCAGTAGATTAGTCAAGCATGATTTACCTTTTGTAAATCCATGTTGACTTTGTCCGATCCTGTCACTGTTTTCCAAGTGCTCTGCTATTACATTTTTTATAATGGACTCTAGCATTTCCCTCACTACCGATGTCAGGCTTACTGGTCTATAATTCCCCGTTTTCTCTCTACCACCTTTTTTTAATAGTGGGGTTACATTAGCTACCATCCAATCCAAGGGAACTGTTCCAGGGTCTATAGAGTTTTGGAAGATGACCAGCAATGCATCTACTATTTCTAGAGCCACTTCCTTAAGTACCCTAGGATGTAAATGATCAGGCCCTGGGGATTTATCGGCCTTCAATCCCGTCAATTTCCCTAACACCATTTTCCTACAAGTACTGATTTCATTTAGTTCCTCCCTCTCATTAGACCCTATATTCCCCGACATCTCTGGGAGGTTATTTGTGTCCTCCTTTGTGAAGACAGAACCAAAGTATGTATTTAATTGGTCTGCCATTTCTTTGTTCCCCATTATAAATTCCTCTGATTCTGACTGCAAGGGCCATGCTTGACTTCACCAATCTTTTTCTCTTCACATATCTATAGAAGCTTTTACAGTCAGTTTTTATGTTCCCTGCAAACTTACTCTCATACTCTATTTTCCCATTCTTAATTAATCCCTTTGTCCTCCTTTGCTGAATCCTAAACTGCTCCCAATCCTCAGGTTTGCTGCTTTTTCTGGCCAATTTATATGTCCTCTCCTTAGATCTTATGCTATCCCTAATTTCCCTCGTTAGCCACGGTTGAGTCACCTTTTTTGTTTTATTTTTATGCCAAACAGGGATGAACAAATTCTGTAGTTCATCCATGCAATCTTTAAATGTTTGCCACTGCCTATCCACCATCAACCCTTTAAGTAACGATCCCTAATCCATCCTAGCCAACTCGCGCCTCATACCATCATAGTTTCCTTTATTTAAATTCAGGACCCTAGTCTCTGAGTCAACTACTTCACTCTCTATCGTAATGAAGAATTCTATCATATTATGATTGCTCCTCCCCAAGGGGCCTCGCACAACAAGATTGCTAATTAATCCTTTCTCATTACATAATACCCAGTCTAAGATGGCCTGATCTCTAGTTGGTTGCTCGACATATTGGTCCAGGAAACCATCCCGTATACACTCTAGGAATTCCTCCTCCACAGTATTGTTACTAATTTGGTTAGCCCAATCTATATGTAGATTAAAGTCACCCATGATAACTGCTGTGCCCTTATTGCACGTGCCTCTTATTTCCCTTTTAATGCCATCCCCAACCTCAACATTACTGTTTGGGAGTCTGTATACAACGCCCACTAACGTTATCTGCCCCTTGGTATTTCTCAGCTCTACCCATACAGATTCCACATCATCAGAGCTAATATCCTTCCTTACTATTGTGTTAACCTCCTCTTTAAGCAGCAATGCTACCACACCTCCTTTTCCTTTTTCTTTCATTATCTTATAAACCTCAATCAGATCACCTCTAAGTCTATACATCTCTAAAGTGTAGAGTCCCAACTCTTTTAGCCTATCTTGATAATTAAGGTACTTTAAACTGGGATTTAGTCTAGTGGTTGTGTGTGTATGTATCTGATGTGTGTGTATGTGTTTTTGTGTGTGAGCGTGGGTGCATGTTCATTTTTTAAATGTGTCTGCTGTTCATTACTGTTACATTCAGCTAATTACCCTCCTTTTTTTAAAAAAGCACATAAATTGACAGCACTTCAGAGGAAAATTTGCTTTTACCACCCTATCTCCACAGGACCATTAACCCACCAATTCAACGTCACCTTGGGCAGCATTAGGATTCAAATGGGCATGATTACCTCAATCTCTAGTCTAACATCAAAAACTCTACTCCCCCCCCACCAATCTTTATGTCCCCACTCCCCAGTCCTCCCCAGAGAGCCTCCGAATTGGTGCCTGCACTGGAACTTGATAGCTCTTGGGTGGGTTCAGAGTGACTGCTTCCTCTTCCAGACCCTTTCATATGATTGAATACAGTGAGCCCTGATAGCACAATCGAGCAGTCAGAATGTGGGGAAAAAAGGGCAGCAAAAGATCTAAGGACCAATCAGCAGGTGCACCCCAGGGCACCTTTTGGCTGGTCTTTCTAATTGGGCATTTCCCACCAAGTTTCTAAAAGTTGATTATCCTTTGCAGGAAATGCTGGTTGAGAAAGCCTCGACCATTTCAGCACAGGAGGCGGTCATTCAGCCCATTATGCCTGTTCCAGCTCTTTGCAAGAACAATCCAAAACTAATCCCAGTACCCCACTCTCTCCCCATAGCCCTGTATCTTCCTCTACTTCAAATACGAATCCAATTTTCCCTTAAAAGATGCAATGGCCTTTGCCTCAACCGCTCCCAACAAACCTCTGCATAAAAAAATTCTCCTAAACTCTTTTCCCACTCCCTGAAGGATTGTTTTAAATTGGCGGCCTCTTGTCACTCACTCCCCAAATAGACTTTCCCTAGTCATTCTCTCCAAGAGGGAACATAGAAACAGAGAAGATAGGAGCAGGAGTAGGCCATTCGGCCCCTTGAGCCTGCTCCACCGCTCAACGAGATCGTGGCTGATCATCCAAACTCCGTACCCTGTCCCTGCCCTCTCCCCATATCCCTTTAGCCTTAAGAAATATATCCAACTCCTTCTTGAATATATTTAATGAATTGGCCGCCACTGCCTTCTGTGGTAGAGAATTCCACAGGTTCAACGGTAGCATAGTGGTGATGTTATGGTAATGGATTAGTAAGGCAGTGGCCTAGACTATTCATCTTGGAGGAGAAGAGTTCAAATCCCACCATAGCAGCGCAGAAATTTAAATTCAATGAAAGCTAATATCAATAATGGTGATTATAGAAGCTACCAGATTGTCATAAAAACACCAGCTGGTTCACTAATGTCCTTTAGGGAAGACAATCTGTTGGTCTGGCCTGAACAGAATTCCAGACTCACAGCAATGTGGTTGACACTGAAAAGCCTCGCCAGCTACTCAGCAATTAGGGGTGGGCAATGAATGTTGGCTTTGCCAGTGACGCCCACATCCTGCAAGCAAGTTTATTTTAAAAATTCTATCTAAACCCTTTATCATTTTAAAAACCTCTATTAAATATCCTCTTACTTCGCCTTTTCTGTTCCATTGGAAATAGTCCTACAGGAAACTCTCAATTTACCGGCACCTAAATAACCGGAAATCTCTGTTAACCGGCAAAATTCAGGAGTAGGTTCAGGTAAGTTTTACTTCATATTAGTGGCCGTTCCTGGATCTGTGGCTGTGTGTAATCGGGGTTCCTGCACTTGTTGCTAAGCAACAGGGACGCTTGGTCCGTGGCCGGGGTTCCTGCACTTGTTGCTAAGCAACAGGGAAGCCTGGATTTGTTGCTGTGTACGGAGCTCTCGTACCTTTTAACTATACCTCTCTGTAATCCGGACTTTTTGATAAACCGGCACCACGCCGGTCCCGTCGGTGCCGGATAATAAAGAGTTTCCTGTAGTATCTTAAGTCTCTCCCATCCCTGGTGTCATCCCAGTGAATCTGTGCCACACGCTCTCTGTGGTTTTAATGTTCTTTCTGTAATGGGGCGCCCGGAACTGCACCCAGCACTCTAACTGTAGCCTAGCCAATATTTTGTCCAAATTTCTCATTATAAGTGGTGGTTGTGCCATTCCATTGGCTTCAATGGAAATACAAATGGGGAAGGATGTAGAACAGGCTGCAAATTCTCCATCACCTGTTTTACACTGTCGCACAAAGTCAAGAGCGACTCAACAAAATAAGGAGCTTCTTCAGTGGTGATAGCTTTAATCCTTTTCTGGAAAAAGAGGTGATCGCATCATAAGAAAGGTGGAAGTAAATCGTTCTGGTTAATAATTAATGAGTTTGCGGCCTGCAGTACTGAAGGAGTGCTGCACTGTCGGAGGTGCCGTCTTTCAGATGAGATGTTAAACTGAGGCCCTGTCTGTCCCCTCAGGTGGACGTGAACGATCCCACGGGCACTATTTCAAAGAAGAGCAGGAGAGTTCTCCCCGGTGTCCTGCCCAACATTTATCCCTCTGCTAACATCACTGAAACAGATTATCTGCTCATTATCACATTGCTGTTTGTGAGAGCTGGCTGCGTGCAAATTGCCTGCCGCATTTCTTACATTACAACAGTGACTACACTTCAAAAGTACATAATTGGCTACAAAGCGCTTTGGGAAATCCTGAGGTCATGAAAGGCGCTATATATCAAAGCAAGTTCCCTCTTGCTTCTTTGATATGCCTTAAAGAATAGGACCCTTGTGCTGGAACACCGGAGAATGTTTAGAGAAAGACACTGCAACAACAAATATACAGAAATATCACAGAGTACTGATGCAGTTGAAATTGAAAGTCTATTTTTGTAACATACTGTTTGCCTGGTGCTTTAATAGCAGACAGTGCCTGTGATTAATCTATAGTGTTCACAATAAGCATTCCCTTAGTAATTCTCGCTGTGCTGCCACTTCATTTTCCTGCTGTCAGTCATAGAGCCGCAAGCTCCATTTTTCAAGGCTCCATCTTTCATTCATTTCAGTGAGGGATTAATTCATCGGGTTTCAAATGCAAACCCCAGAGGCTTCAGCATGCTTTCACTTTGCTTTTTGTTAAGAGACATCGATTGTTGCATAATTTTAGAAGAATTCTCATTTCTATTCAAAAATAAATAAATAAGAGGGCCTGGTAGAAAGACATTCACAGTACACCCTCAGCCGGTCACAGTGGGACTTGTCTGAACTAACTCCTGCTATGATTCTAGTGTTGCGTTCTTCTCCAAAAAGCACTTCCTCTTGCAAGCTGTACAGTCAGTGTATCTTGGTGCATGCTTGCACAGGTTTCATCTCCTTCATACCAGCTAGTACTGAGGTGCTGTTTGCTTGGGAAATCTGAGGGAAACTATCTGTTAGCCTAAGTGAATTTTCTTTATTCTTATGGCAAAGCATGATGATCTTTAATAAGAGATGGGCCTAGAAATTTGGCCGCTCATCGCCTGTTTTTCGGGTGCTACATGGCCTCCTAAGCCTCCAATATGGCAGGCAAGTAGTGCACGTTCGTTACAAGCCGGAAGTGCACCACCCGTCATATTGGTAAAGGCCAAAAATATCGCATGCAGCGCCAATGCCTGAAACATATGCAAATAAGGCACCTACCGCCTGTTAGAGGCCCCCTCTGCCCCAAGGCAGCTGGCACCAGAAAACCAGGTCAACGTGCGGCCCAGCAGGCAGTTCTTAAACGCCGCAACCAACAAGATAAGTTTTTAAATAAACTTACCTGAATGTGGAGCCGGGAGGAGCAGGAACTATTCTCCCAACCACCCCCTGCCCCCAACTCAAAGCACGCGGGCCGCTACCAGACACTGATCCCCCCGATCACCTGTCCCCCCCAACAGACAAACCCCCCGATCAACACCCCCCTCGGTTGACACCGATCCTGCCCCGATCAAAACCCCCCCATCGATCAACTCTCCCCTACCCCGATCGACACCCCATGATCGATCCCCCTGATTACTGATCCCCCCCAATAGACAAACACCCTGATCTACACCCCACCCCCGGTCTACACTGATTTCCCACTCCCCAATCGATCGACCCCCTCCCCAATGGACACCCCATGATCGATCACCCCAAATCGGGACCCCCTCCAATCGATCGACTCTCTCCCCAATGGACACTCCATCATCGATCACCCCAAGTTGGCACCCCTCCAATCGATCGACTTCCCCTCCCTGTTCCGGACCACTGCCAATACCCACCGACCCAACCCGACTCCCCAGCCGCCACTACCTCCCGACCCAATCACCGCCTCTTCCTCACTTACCAGAGGGTAGCTGCAATTCCAGCAGTGGCCCGATCTTCCATCGCGCTTCACCAGCGAGCTGCCCGTTGGCCTTATTAAAACATGACAAACTGGGTTTGGAAATTTAGAAACCTAACTATGAAATAGCTATGAAAGCATTCTGGCTATTGAGATAAGACAGTTGTTGACCCTGAATAAATAACCTTATTGAAACAGAAGGTAAATGGCTCCGACAAGCTGAACTTTTGGGAAAAAAACAATGGTTCACCCTGGATAAGGTGTTCTAATTTACACTTCGTAAAGAAGCACATAAGATAAGGAACATCTGCCCTCATAAAGATGACATGAAGTAAGGAACACCTGCCGTCACACAATTTTTTATATGGTAAACTTAGGACACATAGAGATGAGACATGATTCTGGCTGATGTGGCAGTAAGAGTTGCAGAGGTTGGCAGAAAAATGAGTAGAGATAATTAGCTTGCATCAGCAGAAAGCCTTAAAGGAAATACCACTGGAAAAGGGTATAAATATTGAACTCTCAAATGGGATAATAGGTTTGCTTTAATTGGGCAAAACGATTCTCGGCTTCAGAGGCAGCTCTGTAGTCTCCAACTCTTTGTACCTCGGGGATCAAAGGTATTTGATATTGATGGATATCCTGAATAGAAACCTTTAAGAACTGTAATACTGTAGTGAAGTTAAGATTTAAAGGTAAGATTTTCTGTTAATAATAAGATAGCATTTTTTCTCTTTTTAGAATGGTTAATGTTGCGATTGATTGATTCACCAACTGTAAATTGCATGTCGGTTCTTTAATAAATCTATGGGGGAAAAATTCAGTTGGTTGCGCCACCCATTAGCGCCTAAAGAGGTTGAGAAGTGGGGTGCTAACCAACTAGCGCCCGGGCGCAGCGAACCCTGCGCCTCTTCCCAAATTGAGCAGACATTTAGCGCCGGTGCTAAACCGTTGCGCCCACTCACCGGCGCACGCAGATCATGACGTCATTTCAGTGTGCAACGCCCTTGGGGCGCCCCGGACCGGAAATTCAGTGGCGTCCCCCTCCGTTCCGTCTGGCGCTACCAAGGACAGGTTACCTTGAACGTTTCCCAGTCGCTGTCAGGCTTGGGGGGCGCTATTTAATGGGGACTCTTCCTGGATTATTAGTGGTAGCCATTTTTGGACCACACCTTCTTTGAGAGAGAGAGAGAGTTGCTCAGAGACAAACGGAGAGCCATTTCTGCAGTGAGCCAGCGCTGGCTGAGGAACTTTAGTCTTCTGAACATAACTTTGCAGTTGGTAAGTGTAGTGTCCGCGCATTAATAACACACGGACTGCAGGAGAACGATAATAAGAGATGTTTACTGCACAGAGAGTATGCTGGAACTGAAAGTACAGAAGCCTGCTACTGCTTTATATACAGGTGTGGTCACTGCCGGTACTACAGCATAAAAGCAGTTCTCTCTTAAAGGTACATACACAACAATTCCTCCCCGTTTAGATAACCAGTACATAACATTCATTTAACAATTGAATAATAACTAATTACAATTACAATTTTCTTTGTACTATATACATCAGCTGAAAGTAAACATTTATAAATTCAGTCTTTGAGGAGGCTTCCTGATCCTGTCTGGATAGCGCCTTTCTCAAGTATCCTGTTCTTGCAGCGGAGTCAATTCTGGCTCATTGTCATTGGTTGGTTCGTCAGCTTCCAATACCACTGATTCTGAGGTAGGCGCAAGCTGTGCTTTGGGTTCATCACCAGGTGTGCATGCTCGTGGTATGGGTTTGACTTGTTCCTGTGACTCTAGAATCTGGTCAGCATGGCATCTCACGATGCTCTCTCCAACGTCCACTGTGTACATTAGTGGTCCCTGCCGTGTGCATCTCGTTCCTGGCTGCCATTCCTGGCAAAGATGGTCCGTAGGACTGCAATAGTTTTCTCCGTGGTGGTGGAGGACATTTTGATGACCTCTGGCCATTTCGAATGTGCATCCACGGCGATTAAAAACATTGAGTCCATAAGTGGACCAGCAAAATCAATGTGTACCCATTGCCATGGAGATGAAGGCCACTCCCATGGGTGTAGCGGGGCCTGTGGTAGAGCGTTTTGGACTTTCTGGCATCCTGTGCATCTCTTGGTCATTTCCTCGATTTCTTTATCGATTCCCGGCCACCACACAAACGCCCTGGCTAGGCTCTTCATTTTTACCCCTCCCAGATGACCCTCATGAACCTCATTGAGCACTCTATCTCTCAACTTGGGTGGAATTACCACTCGGGATCCACACATCAAGGCCCCCCGGCACACTGACAGCTGTTCTCTCCTTGGTGAGAATGCTGGCAACAGTGAGTCACCATGTGCTGGCCATCCCTTCACCGTCAAATCATAGACCCGAGAGAGTGTCGGGTCATTTCGGGTTTCCTTCTCTACTCTTGAGTTAGTAACAGGTAGACATTCGACTATGGTCGAATGGAATATCTCAACAGGGTCCACTGCAGGTGCTTCCTCCACCATAGGCAGCGGCAGGCGCGACAGCCCATCAGCATTTCCATGCTGTTTCGTGCCCTTATACTCTATGTCGTATTGATGTGCTCCTAGAAAAAGGGACCATCTTTGCAGCCGTTGCGCCGTCATCACCGGAACGCCCTTCTTTGGGTTAAAAATGTTGACAAGAGGCTGGTGATCAGTCAGTAAGGTGAATTTCTGCCCGTGCAGGTAGTGATTGAACTTCTTCAACCCCCACACCAGGCTGAGGGCCTCCCTGTCAATCTGGGCGTAGTTACGCTTGGCTGATGTTAACGAGCGTGACGCAAAGGCTATTGGCCTCTCTGAACCGTCAAGGAATTTGTGCGACAGCACAGCTCCAATGCCGTAGGGAGACGCATCACATGCCAACCGAATCGGTAGTGATGGATTGTAGTGAGCCAATACTTCTTTTGAAGTGATTAGGCATTTACATTTCCGAAAGGCACGCTTACACTCATCACTCCACTTCCATGCTACTCCAGTTTGCAGCAGGGCGTTCAGCGGGTGCAGAATTGTAGACAAATTTGGCAAGAACTTATGGTAGTAGTTCACCAACCCGAGGAACGACCTCAGTTGTGACACATTTTCCGGTGCTGGAGCCTTGACTACTGCCTCAATCTTGTCTGGGGACTTATGCAACCCCTCTTCATCAATCACGTGGCCACAATACGAGATTTGTTTCCTGAAAAACTCGCATTTGGGGCGGTTGGCTCGTAGTCCATATTCTTGTAATCTAGTGAGCACCTGCTCCAGGTTGGCATGGTGTTCACTGTCATTTCCGCCCGTAACCAGGATGTCGTCCAAATAACACTGGGTCCCCGAGATCCCTTGCAGGACTTGTTCCATCGCCCTCTGCCAAATAGCCGGAGCTGATGCTACCCCGAATACCAGTCGATTGTACTGATAAAGACCTTTGTGAGTGTTTATCGTGAGGTATTTTCTAGATGATTCATCTACCTCCATTTGTAGATACGCTTGGGCCAGATCAATCTTCGTAAAGCGTTTCCCCCCAGATAGTGAGGCGAAAATATCTTCTATCCGCGGAAGTGGATATTGTACCATGTGAAGGATTGGGTTCACAGTAACCTTAAAGTCCCCACAGATGCGAACCTTCTTCGGTTCCCCAGGCATGCTGCTCAATGATTTCTTCATTACAGGGACGATGGGTGTGGCCCACTCGCTCCAGTCCACCTTGGGCAGCACACCCGAACGCTCCAGACTCTCCAGCTCTGCTTCAACGGCTGGGCGGATCGCATACGGTACCAGTCTGGCCTTAAAAAATTTTGGGTTTGCGTTATCTTCAATTTTTATCATTGCCGTTATGCCTTTTAGAGTCCCAAGTCCTTGCTGGAACACCTCTTTCGTGTCAGTTAGAATTTTTGACAGTCGTCCAGGTGTGGCGTCGTCATCTTTTTTGTCAGCCACAGTTAGTGCCTGAATGGAATGCCAATCCAATTGCATTTTTCGGATCCATTCACGTCCCAATAATGGTGGTCCTCCATCTTGCAGTATATATAGATACAGTTCCTGTGTTTCCTTGCCGTTGTATTTAACGGGCACCCTTATTTTTCCTCTGAGGTAGACTTTTTGCCCCGTATATGTCTTCAAGACAATGGACGTATCCTTCAAAGGAATGTGTGAGAATAGCCGCTCGTAGTCTCATCGATTCATGACTGTTAGGGCTGATCCTGTGTCCAATTCCATCTTTACTTGGGACCCTGCTATCACGAGGATGACCCAAATGGTTCGGTAATCCTCCTTTGCGATCACGTTGTGTAGCTTTAGACAACTTAATCCCCTGCTCCCGGAGTCATTGTCACTACTCTGGTCTTCTGAACTACTGTCCGTCATCTTTTTTACTTTCTTGTACTTTTCCTTAGTAGTTCTTTTAGTGTTGGTTTTCTTTCCCAACCTGCAGACTCGTGCTATGTGTCCCATTTTTCCACATTGCCTGCATACTTTGTCCTTAGCCCAGCAATCCTTCTGGTCATGGGTTGTTCTGCCGCAGCGATAGCACTTTTCTGCTCCATATGCCATTTCATTAGTGCTATATTCTTGCGGTTTCTGTTGTATTTCCGCAGCTCCCCATGCTGCTACTTCGTAGGATACTGCAACGCTGAAAGCCTTTTCTAGCGTAAGTTCCTTTTCCGAAAGTAGTCGTTTCTGGGTTCCTTCACTCTGGAGCCCGCAGACAAACTTATCCCTTAAGGTATCTGCCAGTCCTGTTCCGAACTGGCAGTGTGCCGATAACTTGCGTAGTTCCGTAAGATAGTCAGCATTACTCTCGTCTTTGTGCTGGTTTCGTTTATGGAACTTGAATCTTTCTGCTATCAGCAGCGGTGTAGGGTTTCGGTGTTCCTGTAAGATATTGACAATCTCTTCAAAATTTTTCTCCATTGGTTTAGCAGGGGTAATTAAATTTCGCAATAGGCCGTGCGTTCTCGCGCCCATCAAATTTAATAATATCGACGCCTTCTTTTCAGCGGCCACCTCATTTGCCCTGCAGTACACTTCAACTCTTTCCACATACGTGGTCCAGTCTTCTATTTCGTTATTGAAAACAGTGATGCTGCCACTCTTCGGCATCTTGGGTGGTTTAAAATGGCGCCTCCTGCGCTTTTCCTTCTTCCCCAATGGATTAAAATGGCACCTCCCGCGCTTTTCCTTCTTCCCCAAAGGATTAAAATGGCGCCTCCCGCGCTTTTCCTTCTTCCCCTTGCTGCCAATGCTGCTCCTCGCGTTCTAACAGGTAATGGCGGCGCCCCGCGGCTTTCTGCGCGTCTCTTTTTCAACGCTGCCCGACTCTTGAACACTGGCCGCGCCCTGTGCGCTCCACCCTCTCTCTCTCTTTGTCTTCCCGACGACGCTGCTCGGCCCCCTTACAGAGCCGCTTGCCCGAGCTCTAGCCCGCCGCAGTCCAGGGAGGGTCAGCGCACTACCTGCTACCAGCCCGATTTGCTGGGACACCTTGATTGGAGAACCAGGCCCAGCTCTCCACAGCTTCCCCTGCAACTCTCTGGACTCCGATGGATCACTGGGCGGTTGCCCCCGGTCGATGCCCGTTGCTCTGGCTTCGACCTCCAAGAAGCTTCTTCCCAGGGATGGATCCCCATGAGGTGATGCAGTACTGCAGGTGAGTTCGAACCTGCTCGTCACCACTGTAGTGTCCGCGCATTAATAACACACGGACTACAGGAGAACGATAATAAGAGATGTTTACTGCACAGAGAGTATGCTGGAACTGAAAGTACAGAAGCCTGCTACTGCTTTATATACAGGTGTGGTCACTGCCGGTACTACAGCATAAAAGCAGTTCTCTCTTAAAGGTACATACACAACAGTAAGCTTCTCAACCGGCATAACTTTCAGTGCGCACTTACTATGGGGGCTGCATTGGATGGGAACGTCGTCCTTCTCAATCATATTGACAGGGCACAGAGACGCAGGGATAGAGTGGCAGGCATGGCCAGACGGAGGAGGGCCAACAGATGTTGGCACATGAGACCTTACGCTGCCAGGGTTTTTCGCCAACAGTTTTCGTATATCAACAGGTCGGAGGAGCAGTGTTTCTGAAGGTTGCGCTTCAGCAAGGAGGTGGTCACTGAGCTCTGCCACCTGCTTCAGCCAGATCTGCAGCCTCAACTAAGGTGCAGGACATCTCTGTCGGTGGCTGTGAACATCACTGTGGCTCTAAACTTCTATGCCAGCGGCTCCTTTCAGGCCGCTGCTGGGGACATTGCCAACATCTCACAGCTCGCGGTGCATTGCTGCATCCGTCAAGTGACTAATGCCCTCTTTAAAAGGAGACGGCAGTACATCTCCTTCCCAATGACCCCGGACAAGCAGCGAGAGCGTGCAGAGGGCTTCGCAAGGATAGTGGGCTTCCCCATGGTGCAGGGCGCCATTGACTGCATGCATGTGGCTTTGCAGGCGCCTCTAGAGAATGCGGAGGATTTCCGCAACCGAAAGGGGTTCCATTCTTTGAATGTGCAGCTGGTCTGTGACCACCGACAGCTGATACTCGCTGTCAATGCCCACTTTCCAGGCAGCAGCCACGACGCCTTCATCCTGCGCCAGACTTCTGTGGCAGACCTTTTCGAAGCCCCGGCTCACCCAGGAGGCAGGCTTCTCGGGGACAAGGGCTATCCTCTGTGCCCCTGGCTGATGACCCCGCTCCGTTCGCCCAGCACCCCTGCTGAAGAACGATACAATGAGAGTCATCAAGCGACCAGGAACATCATTGAGCACACAATCGGCGTGCTGAAGCAACGGTTCCGCTGTCTGGACCATTCCGGAGGAGCCCTTCAGTACTCACCTGAGCGAGTCTCCCACTTCGTGGTTGTGTGTTGCATGCTGCATAACCTGGCAATCCTCAGGACCCAGCCAATGCCACCAGACATTGAAGCACCAGCAGAGGAGGAGGAGGAGGAGCAGCACCAAGATGGGAGGGAGGCACAAACTGCAAGGGCCTTCCGTCAGAGGCTTATAGCAAGTCGCTTCTAGGCCCCTCTGAGGGAATGCTTTTTGCCATTCCAAGAACATGAATGGAACCGTTCTGCTACCCCTAAGCCGGTCAAGGCAACAATTTGTGCAAAGAACAGACATGGACATTGTCAATAAATAAACTTCTTTATTTAACAAAATGTGTATCCTTCCCGCATGACAAAGCAATGGAAACAAACACCAAAACAAACAGACTGCCACATAACTGGCTCTCACACCCTGGAGACAATGTCCAAAACATAATTGGCTCTCACACCCTGGAGACAATGCCCAAAACATAACTGTCTCTCACACCCTGGAGACAATGTCCAAAACATAACCAACATTCAGATCAGCATCCTCAGCCTTGAATGAAAGAAATAACATAATTTAGCAGCACCTCCTACTTTTTGCCTCTCGATGGTGATCTGCTTCCCTTGCGGAATTGCCCCCTTCCCGCCCTGCAGCTCCTCCGTAATGGGACCCCAGTGGCTGCAGCAAGGCTGGGAGAGGCCTGCTGACTGTCCGAAACTGAGACCGCAGATGCCCTTGAGGTATGGCCTGGACCAGCTCTGGGCCAGGAGGGCCCGGCTGCTGACTGCTCCAACTCCGCATGGGCGGAAGCAGTCTGTCCTACAGGTGGTGGCAGCTGCAGTGGAGAAGTGCCAGTGGTGGCATCAGGAATGCTGTCATCCTGAGAGCGGACAGCAGCTCCCTGGTCGGCCGACACACTGGCACTCTGACGGGGCAGCACCGCAGCATGCGCAGCAATCGGCTGGTGCACAGATTGCTGGCCTGCTGTGGCGCGGCGAGGGCCCCGGGGAATCCTGCCCAATCCAGCGAGGGTGGCAGCAGTCAGTGCTCGCGTGGCCTCAATCTGCGTCTGCATGAGACCAGCCACTGACTGCGTGGCAGCACTCAACACTTGCGTGGCAGGTGCCAGTGCTTCGCCGAAGTCCTGGAGAATCCTTGCCAGTTCTGTGCCGAAGTCCTGCACATTCCTTGCCTGTGCTGCACCGAAGTCCTGGACACTCCTTGCCAGTGTCTCAATGGAATCGGGCATCCTTGCCACTGCAGCCATGAGCTCAGTGTGCCTCAGCCCAGCCTGGGTGCTCATTTCTGCGAGGGCACGCACCTCTTCTGCGCTCTGTGTAGCAGCACTCGCGGCCTGACTCGCCCTCCGGGGAGACGCGTGCCCCCGAGCTTCCCTACCCCCCTCACGTTGCTGCAGGCCGCTGGGTTCTGGAGCTGCATCCTCCTCAGACCATTCCCCCCCGCTCCCCTCCAGGGAAGGCGTCTCCCCAGTCTGGACATGGGCTGGCTCGGCTGAGGGTGGTACGGATGGTCCGGCTTCCTCCTCCTCATCGCCTCCAGAGTCACTCGCACTGGCAGCTTGAGGGCCCACCTCCCGAGCTGGTGATGCAGCATCTGAAAGCAGGGAGGTTCAAGAGTGGCTTTAGCGAAAGGACAGGGTGGCAGCAAGGGATGCATGAGTGCTGCAATGCTCTGAGTTGGCTCGAGAGTGAAAAAGCATGCTGGTGTGGGGAACAAGTGGAAGGAGAGAGGTCAAAAAGGTCATGAGCTTACCATTGCTGTCCACAATGGGGTCGGCATCTCCAGAGGCGACGGGGCCAATCATCCGGCTTGCCACAATCCCCTCCAGGTCTGTGAGGGTCTGCAGGTGAGGCCGGCCTCCTCCGGTCCAATGCTGTTGCCTTCTATTATGGGCCCGCTTGGCCTGCAAGAGAAAGGACGTGGTGTGATGAAACCTGCAGCCCTGATCTGGGATGACATGCCGCCCATGGTCGATTAGCCCTTACATTATGCTGCCCTGATCTGGGATGACATGCCTCCCATGGTCGATTAGCCCTTACATTATGCTGCCCTGATCTGGGATGACATGCCTCCCATGGTCGATTAGCCCTTACATTATGCACAGAGCTGAATGTGCGTGTGTGTTTCCAGAAAGGGCCATGGGTGCTGGATGACAGCTGGCCATTGGGGCTTTGCACACCCTCTGGCCATAAAGTGAGGTCCAGATGGAGGGATGAAGATGATTCTGAAAAAGGCACTCACCCTGACGACCCGAGTGAGGTCGTTGAACTTCTTCCTGCATTGCACAGGAGTCCTGGGAACCATGCTGCTGGAGGTGACTCTGTTGGAAACCTCCCTCCAAGCTCTGCGATAGTCGCTGTGTTGAGGCCTCCTGCCATTCTCTGAGTAGAATACAGATCGCCTGCACTCCACCGCACCAACCAAAGCATCCAATGACCCCTCGCTGAAGCGCTGCGCTCTCTCCCTGGCCCTCTCCATATTCAGGCAGTTGTCGACGCCACAGGTAGGTTACCGCTGAGTTTGAGGCCTACGATGCGCAGGGTATGGCTGGAGACGATGATGGAACCACCCCTTTAAGAGCTGGCCGGCGCCAGAGTGTCTGGCTGAACTCGATAATTGACAGCACCTGTGCTGCGCCTGCCCGCGGAGATATTGCGTCGCGCCGCCTTGTTAGCGCCTTAAGACTGTCGGGCAGCGCTTGATTTAGCGCCGCAATCACCTTCAGGGGCGCAGCTACCCAATATTGCTCAAGGTGGCGATAATTTGCGCCTGCCACTAAACTTTGCGCACCGCCAGTACTAGCGCCCCAAACGGGGCGATACCGAATTTCTTTCCCTATATATTTTTAGAATTGTCTCACAAGACTTTTGTATCAAAAACTCACAAACTCAATGGCCTAGAAATTCAGTATAGCCACTTTTGGGGCGGTAAAGTCGGGCGGGCGCTAAAGTTTGCGCCCGCCGGAAAGTGGAGGCCACTTCGCCGATATTCAGTAGCTTTGGCCAAGGAGTTTGGCCGAGCACTAAAACTGGCGTTGCACCCCTATCTTTAGGCGCTAAGCCGGCGGTGCAGACTGATAGCGCCGAGGCCGGGCGCAGCGCAGGTGCGGTCATGTTTTGATTGACAGCAGACACCCTGGCGCCGGCCAGCTCTTAAAGGGGGAAGGGGCGACTTGGTCTGCTGCCACGCCCTGGATACTGCAGCCCTCCAGCTAGGCCTAAACACTGCTGCTGGAGAGAAATAGCGCCAGCAACAATGCAGAGGGCCCGTGAGCGAGCGCAGCGCTTCTCTGCCCATGCTTTGAAGGTGCTGCTTAGGAGTTTGGAGAAGAGAAGAGATATCTTGTGCCCGGACAGTGGCAAGAAGGCTCCCAAGAGGCTGTACAGGAGAGCCTGGAGGGAAATCGCCCAGAGGGTCATAGCCAACAGCGATGTCCCCAGGACTGGTGACCAATGCCGGAAGAAGTTTAACGACCTCACTCGGTTGGTCAGGGTGAGTACCCTTTCCAGTGTCCTCCTCATCCTTGCATGTGCACCTCACATTATGGGCAAAGGGACCTCAAAGGCCTAATGGCCAGCCCTCCTCCAGCAGCTATGGCACTGGCATGAACATCAATAGCACTTTCTGCACTTGACTCACTGGCCAAGCTATTCCACCATGGGAGGCAGTGCACACAACAACAGGGCACCACACTGGCCAAGCTATTCCACCATGGGAGGCAGTGCACACAACAACAGGGCACCGCACTGTACTTAGAGGCCGTCCTTTCTCTTGCAGGCCAAGATGGCCCAGAATCTGAAGAGCCGGACTGTCACCGGGGGAGGCCATGCCCAGTTCCAGGAGCTCAGTGACCTGGAGGAGCGCGTGGGTCGACTCATGGGTGCCCGGGTGATTGGCCCCGTTGCAATTGGAGATGCCGACCCTGTGTTGGGCCCCAATGGTAAGGACATGACCGTTTGGAGCTCTCTCGTTTCCCTTGCGCTTCAGAGCTACATCCTTTGCCAGTGTCCGACCAATGCGCATAATGCCACCACTCATGCCTCCCTCGCTGATGCCCTGTCCTCACTCTAAAGCTACTCTTGTGCCTTCCTGCTTTCAGCTGGTGAGGAGGAGGTCCCTGAAGCTGCGAGTGTCAGTCCCTCGGAAGAGGAGGACGAGGAGGAGCAAGAGGAAGGCGGCACATCGGGGGAACCCTCATCCGCGCCAGGGGATGGCAATGGAGGGGACACATCTTTCCTGGAGGAGAGCCAGGGGGAAGTGTTGCAGGGGGGTGTAGCTACTGTGCCCAGTGGCGTCCAGCCACACGGGAAGGGTCGGGCAGCACGGCTGCCTTCTCCCCAGAGGGGGGAAGTGTTGCAGGGGAGTGTAGCTCCTGTGCCCAGTGGCATCCTGCCACGCGGGAAGGGTCGGGCAGCTCGGCGGCCTTCTCCCCAGAGGGGGGAAGTGTTGCAGGGGAGTGCAGTTGCTGGGCCCAGTGGCGTCCAGCCACGCGGGAAGGGTCGGCCAGCTCGGCGGCCTTCTCCCCAGAGGGAGAGTCCGGCCTCCAGTCCGGAGACGGTCCTCGCCCAGGAGGTGCGCCTCCTTGATCAAATGTCCGCGGACTCGGATCGTCGGCACACCGAGTTCATGGGGGTTGTGGGACGGTTGCCTGAGGCCATTGAGTCCCTGGCTCATAGTGTGGCCGATTTCGGGGCCTCACAGGCCAGGGGTTTAGAACAACTCGCGGCAGCACAGGCCAGGGGTCACGAACAATTCGGGGCAGCACAGGCCAGGGGTCACGAAGAATTCAGGGCATCACAGGAAGCGAGTCGGGCCGATTTCAGGGCAGCACAGGCAGCGAGTGCAGAGTTGATGAGTGGTGCCGTGCAGTCACTGGCTGGTCTGATGCGGGCACAGACCAGGGCAGTACGGGCACTCACTGCTGCCACACTCGCTGTGTCACGCTCGCATCGCCAGGGCACCCGCCGCGCTGCTGCAGCACAGCGGTCTGGGCTTCACCAGATTGCTGCGCTTGCTGCAGTGCCAGCCCAGCCGAGTGCCAGTGTCTCTGGCGACCAGCCAGCGCCTGGCATCAGCCAGCTTGCCCCCATTGCTGCAGCCGCCACTGCCACTCCCCCAGCAAAGCTGCGACGAGCTGCTGGAGAGACTGATGCTGCCCAGCCACAGCTGCAGCAGTCAGCAGCCGGCCCCTCCAGGGCCGGAGCTCGTCTAGGCCGACCCCCAAGGGCATCTGCCGTCACGCATTGTGCCCCTCAGGAGCCTTCCCCCAGCCTTGCAACACCCACAGGGCCCAGGTTGAGGCGGAGCAGCAGGTCGGCCAGGGGCCGGAAAAGCCTGCACAAGGACTCGCCCTCTCGGCAGACAAAGTAGAGTGTGTTGCCAAATGTTTCTTTATATGGGGGTGTTTGTGTTCTGTATGGGGGGGTTTATTTTGGTAAGGCCGAGGATGAAGGCCATTGTTTCTTTATATGGGGGTGTTTGTGTTCTGTATAGGGGGGTTTGTCTTGGTAAGGCCGAGGATGAAGGCCATTTGGATGGGCAAGTTTTGTTATTCCTCCCCAGGTTGTGGGAGTGAGATATGTTTTTGACTGTTTTTTGGGGGTCTTGTCTGTTTTTGGGTTTCATGTGGGAAGGGCCCTGAGTTTGTTCAATAAAGCTTTTTATTTATTCAGCTTGTCCATGTGTGATGTTTCAAGTGGTTGTTGCGTTAACCGGCTGAGGGCTTGCGGAGCGGCTGCATTCAGGTGCGTTCATTGCCACAAGCCATTCCCTGACAGGGGGCCTAGAAGTGTCGTTCAATAAGCCGCCGACGGACGGCCCTTGGACCTTGTGGCTCCCTCCTGGGCTGGTACTCCTCCTCCTCCTCCTCCTCCTCATGGTCCTCCTGCTCATCCTCCTGAGGTGGTGGTCCAACGTGAGGTGGCAGTGCCTGAGTCCTGCGGATAGCCAGGTTGTGCAGCATGCAGCAAACGACGACGAACTGGGAGACTCTATCCGGCGAATACTGTAGAGATCCGCCGGAACGATCCAGGCAGCGGAACCGTTGCTTGAGGACACCAATCGTTTGCTCTATGATGTTCCTTGTGGCTTGATGGCTTTCGTTGTATGCCTCTTCAGCAGGGGTCCTGGGCACGCGGAGCGGGGTCATGAGCCATGTGCACAAAGGATAGCCTTTGTCCCCGATAAGCCATCCTCTTGCGGGAGGCTGTGCCTGGAACATGTCAGCCACAGTAGTCTGGCGCAGGATAAATGCATCGTGGCTGCTGCCTGGAAAGCGGGCATTGACAGCTAGGATGCGCTGCCTGTGGTCACACACCAGCTGTACATTGAGGGAATGGTAGCCCTTACGGTTGCGGTAATCCTCGGCATTGTCGATAGGTGCCCGCATAGCCACATGCGTGCAGTCAATGGCGCCCTGCACCATGGGGAAGTCGGCGATCCTCGCAAATCCGACTGCACGCTGCTCCTGCCTCTCTAGGGTCATGGAGAAGGAGATGAATTGGTGTCTCCTTGCGAAAAGGGCATCGGTGACCTGCCGGATGCAGCGATGCACGGCGAACTGGGAGATGTTCGCTATGTCCCCAGCAGCGGCTTGGAAGGAGCCGCTTGCATAAAAGTTCAGAGCTACCGTGACCTTCACTTCCACCGACAGAGACGTCCTGCACATCAGCTGTGGACGCAGATCTCTGTGAAGCAGCTGGCAGATCTCTGCAACCACCTCCCTTCTGAAGCGCAGCCTCTTAACACAATGCGCGGCAGTCATGGTGAGATAGGACACCTGCTGGCGGTATTCCATGACTGGGTAAGGCCTACGTTGCCGACGCCTGATGGCCCCTCTGCATCTAGGCATGGCTGCCCCTCTCACACAGCGTCTGCGAGCCCTTCGCACATAATGCTGGAACTGAGGGTTGGAACCCCATGCAGCCCCCATAATATACTTTCAAACAGTGAAATCACAAAGAGTCAAATTTCCAAGCTCTGGCCAGAAGCCAAAAATACCTCTCCTATGTTGTCCCAAATCAGTAAGGTCTCTTCCTTGGTCTCTGTCCAGAAATCCAAAGCACTAAAGTCATTGCAGCAAAATGGCTGCCCTTTATAGTTCAGTCTAAGTGCCCTTTAATTAGCGCTCCCCGAGGCCCGCAGGGCCTCTGCTGCGTTCCACTTCACAGTTCTTAACAGCGCCACACCCACATTGGGCGGGCGCCACTGAAGTTCCGGTTTGGGGCGCACAAACGGCGTTGCATGACGAAATGACGTCATAAGGTGCGCGCGCAGCTGAGCGCGCGCAAACACTTTGCGCCAGCGCTAAATGTCAACTGAAGTTGGGCGTAGGCACAGATCGCTCTGCGCCCGGGCGCTAAGTGCCTAGCGCTCGAGATCTACTCCTCTTATGGCGAACGCAACTGAATTTCTAGGCCAATCCCTGTACACTCTTTGGTGAGGAGTTGCAGAATTCTGAGGGAATTTTCCGAACCCTCATAATATCCAGAACGTTACAGTCTAACTAAACTTATTAAAAGCGCTATCTGGAGGATGGTAACATTCTCGGGTTGTTCCTTTCCTTTAGGGAGAGATAGTCCGGACCTTTAGACCCAATTAAGCGTCTTTAGGATTCGGCTACCTCAAACTTTAGTTGAAAGTGAACATCTGAGAAATACGCCTGATCCGGGGCAGCCCTAAAAGGGGCTAGGATGAGTAAATATCCTTTCATGAGGACGTGAAAGACGCTATATAAATGCAAGTCTTTCTTCTTTCTTTATTCTAGGTGACCCACTAGTAAGTACACTAATTTGACAGTCCCAATAAATATGTAGTAAAGACGGATTTGATTCATTCAACTATCAAGGCAGCTATAACCTCACTTTTTATGCACTGAATCATGAGATAATAAAGTCATAAACAGGCTCTGTGAAATCTGTGTGTGTGTCATTTTTGTCAATTCTGTGTAATTTTGGCATTTTAATAGAAAGAAAGACATGCATTTATATAGCGCCTTTCACAACCTCAGGAGATCCCAAAATACTTTACAGGCAATGAAGTACTTTTTGAAGTGCAGTCACTGTTGTAATGTAGGATACACGGCAGCCAATTTGCGCACAACAAGCTCCCACAAACAGCAATGTGATAAGAACATAAGAATTAGGAGCAGGAGTCGGCCATTCGGCCCCTCGAGCCGGCTCCGCCATTCAATAAGATCATGGCTGATCTCCTCCCTCAACTCCACTTTCCTGCACTATCCCCATATCCCTTGATTCCCTTAATATTCAAAAATCTAGTGATCTCTGTCTTGAATATACTCAACGACTGAGCCTCCACAGCCCTCTGGGGTAGAGAATTCCAAAGATTCACCACCCTCTGAGTGAAGAAATTTCTCCTCATCTCAGTCCTAAATGGCCGACCCCTTATTCTGAGACTGTGACCCCTGGTTCTAGACTCCCCAGCCAGGGGAAACATCCTCCCTGCATCTACCCTGTCAAGCGCTGTAAGAATTTTGTATGTTTCAATGAGATCACCTCTCATTCTTCTAAACTCTAGAGAATATAGGCCTAGTCTACTCAATCTCTCCTCATAGGACAATCCCCCCATCCCAGGAACCGGTCTGGTGAACCGTTGTTGCACTCCCTCTATGGCAAGTATATTCTTCCTTAGGTAAGGAGACCAAAACTGTACACAATACTCCAGGTGTGGTCTCACCAGGGCCCTATATAATTGCAGTAAGACGGCCCGAATTTTCCAATCAGAGGCTTCCTGCGTGCGGAGGCCTCCGATCTGGAAAAAATCTACGCTCTTACCTGAGGGTTCCGGATGTCCGGACATTTCTGCTCCTGGGCCTCTGCTCTACGAAATGCGCAGAGGGCCCAGGTATCCCAGGGGTGCAGGCGGTTCGCAAGCGTCCCTGGGATCACGTGGGCCATGGGGAACCAATGAAAGAAGGGAATCTCCCTTCATACTTTTGACAGCTTAGACCTGTCAAAAGTATGAATGGAGATCACTCCAAAAACACATCAAAACATTAATTTTTTTTTAAATCACGTTTTTAAAATTAGTTAAAATTACATTAAATTAAATATTTTAAACAAAAATTTAATTTTTTGAAAAAAGTTTTTTATGGGGCTAAAAATAAACTTACCTTTTTTAAAAGTATTTTTAAATTATAAATGTGTGAAATTTTACTTTTTTAAACTCTTACAGGCGTAAGATTTTTAAGGGATTTCAGCGGGCGGAGGTTGTGCAGAAAGCGGACAAGCGGAGGATCTGTCAGGAGGATGCTTGACAGATCGGAAGTGCCGGTTTTCAGCGCATGCTCTTCGCGCGCCTGAAACCGGCACTTGCGAGGTCCCTACGGGCGTGTACACAGCTCGTACACACCCGTAGGGATCGGAAAATACAGGCTAACGTCTTTACTCTTATACAGGAAACTCTTTGGTATCCGGCACTAACGGGACCGGCGTGTTGCCGGTGGATTAAAAATTCCGGATGACGGAGAGGGTTATCTACCGAGGCTATTTTTAACAAACAAAAATTTAAAAAATCAAGAAATGTGCAGTATACAGTAATTGGGTACTCACCTACAGAATGTTGTGTTAAATGGATGGTGGAAGATGCTTGATTAAGTACAGTACAATTGAGGGTAATCCATAACTCTTTAATCGGAAGAGACTACCGGCAGCGCGGGAGACACACAGAAAAATGGCGGATCGGAAGAGACTACCGGCAGCGCGGGGGAGTCAGACTCCTGTTATTGAGGTGTTCGGACTTCCGACAGCGCCAAGAAGCCGAGTAGTGGCAATTTGGAGAACTACCCCCACTGACTAACTCAGCCACCGCGGGAGACTTGGACTCGGACTCGGCAACATTTCCGGTTATTGAGGTGTTGTTTTCGGAGTATGAATTTTGCCGGTTAATAGAGAATTCCGGATATTTAGCTGCCGTTTAAACGAGAGTTTCCTTTACTCAAATCCTCTTGTAATAAAGGCCAACATGCCATTTGCTTTCCTAATTGCTTGCTGTCCCTCCTAATTGCTTGATAGTGACCAAATAATCTGTTTTTTTATGTGTTGGCTGAGGAACAAATATGGTTGAGAACGCCGCTGCTGTACTTCGGAATAGTGCCGTGGGATCTTTCGCGTCCACCTGAGAGGGCAGGTGGGGCCTTGGTCTAACGTCTCATCCGAAAGACAGCTGCTGGGGAAAGAGACACACAAGAACCAGGTAAAGTGAGCTTTTGCTGGGATACCAATTAAGACAAACAGTAGGCCACTGCTAGTGCTGATTTCATGCTGCAACACCGTCAGTAGCCTTGCCAGAAAACTAACCCTGCAGTTCCCAAAGGACTAATGATTCCAATGGAAAGCTGAGATCAGGTACTCAGAACATTGTGCAATAGGGGATTTTAAAGAGCGAGGAGGATAACAAATCACTTCGCTGTATATAGGCAGACAATAAACTATTTGTTTTAGCAAGGAACCAAAACCCAGAGAAAGAAATGTGAGCGTGATGACATTAAAAGGAAAATATGACAGAGTGCTTTGTGGCGGAGTGGGAATATCCATGTTTTACAGTGTTGACTTATTGGAAAAGCTTAGATTACCACAAGAAAACTACAATGAAAGCTATTGTTCAACTGGGGAGTTGCTCAAAGAACACACTGAATTAGGTGAGACACTTGAACACAAAGTTAATTTGATTATACCGGCACTGTAGAATGTAATTACTCCTGTCACTCATGAAATGAAAGTTGCTGTGCTGAAGGGTCGACCTCATTGCGTGGCTCACACCAACTAAAGCAATCAAGCCGAGTTACTTTTAGCGAACTGGTGTAATTTAAAAGAAAGTGATTATCATACTGAGGGCCCGAAGGAGATTATACACCAGGGGTTGTAAACTAAAATAGATTGTGCTTTCTGTCTCAGCCACTGAACTTTCCAACTGAGTAACCAGGAGAAAATCCCACCTTTAAGCAACTTGCATTGATACAGGGCCTTTGATGTAGAAAAACAGCCCAAGGCACCGCACGGAGGGGTAACAACAACAACAACTTGTATTTATATAGCGCCTTTAACGTAGAAAAACATCCCAAGGCGCTTCGCAGGAGTGTTAGATAACAACATTTGGCACCGAGCCACATAAGGAGAAATTCGGACTGATGACCAAAAGCTTGGTCAAAGAGGTAGGTTTTAAGGAGCGTCTTAAAGGAGGAAAGAGAGGTAGAGAGGCGGAGAGGTTTAGGCAGGAAATTCCAGAGCTTAGGGCCGAGGCAACAGAAGGCACGGCCACCAATGGTTGAGTGATTATAATCAGGGATGCTCAAGAGGCCAGAATTAGAGGAGCGCAGATATCTCGGGGGGATTGTGGGGGCTGGAGGAGATTACAGAGATAGGGAGGGGGCGAGGCCATGGAAGGGATTTGAAAACAAGGATGAGAATTTTGAAATCGAGGCGCTGCTTAACCGGGAGCCAATGCAGGCCAGCGAGCACAGGGGTGATGGGTGAACAGGACTTGGTGTGAGTTGGGACACGGGCAGCCGAGTTTTGGATGACCTCAAGTTTACGTGGGGTAGAACGTGGGAGGCCAGCCAGGAGTGCGTTGGAATAGTCAAGTCTGGAGGTAACAAAGGCATGGATGAGGCAAAAAAAATGAATGCCGAGCCAAAGGAGAGAATACGGAGAGGCGACCAAGGTTGGTCAGAGAGGTGTGTTTGGGAACCAGTGTAGATCGGCAAGGACAGGTGTAATGGATACGTCATAGTCATAGAGTTATACAGCACAGAAAGAGGCCCTTCGGCCCATCATGTCCGTGCTGGCCGTCAAGCCCTGTCTAATCTAATCCCATTTTCCAGCACTTGGTCCGTAGCCTTGTATGCTATAGCATTTCAAGTGCTCATCTAAATGCTTCTTGAATGTTGTGAGGGTTCCTGCCTCTACCACCCTTTCAGGCAGTGAGTTCCAGATTCCAACCACCCTCTGGGTGAAAAAGTTTTTCCTCAAATCCCCTCTAAACCTCCTGCCCCTTATCTTGAAAATATGACCTAGGTTATTGACCCCTCTACTAAGGGGAAAATTTCCTTTCTATCTACCCTATCTATGCCCCTCATAATTTTGTACACCTCAATCAGGTCCCCCCTCAGCCTTCTCTGCTCCAAGGAAAACAACCCCAGCCTGTCCAGTCTCTCTTCATAGCTGAAGCGCTCCAGCCCAGGTAACATCCTGGTGAATCTCCTCTGCACCCTCTCCAATACACTCACATCCCTCCTGTAGTGTGGTGACCAGAACTGCACACAGTATTCCAGCTGTGGCCTAACTAGCGTTTTGTACTTGTGTAAGATTTGGGTACAAGCAGCTGGTGTTTTGGATAAGTTTATAGGGTGTTTAGGACGAGCGGCCGGCGAGGAGAGCATTGGAATGGCCGATTCTGGAGGTGATCTTCTGGCCTCTGGATCATGAACATCTTGTAGACGTGAGCCCAGCCAGATTGTGGGTGGAGTCCAGCAGCAGCCAGCCGCAGAGGCCTACCATGGCATAGCAGCCCCTGAGCTGCCAGCAAAGGCTGAACACTGTTTCACTTACCCCCTGCCCCTGGCGTGTGCACTCGATTGCTTTATGCTCCATTGGCCAGGCTTTCATCTGCTGTCCCTGGTGAGCAGTGTTGTTATGGCTTCAATAACAGGAAATAAGCATCATTGATATTTTATAATCCCTTACAATATGCCGACGCAAATATGGTTGGGTGTGTTGTATACTGGCGAGCCCATCCTGAAATTGGCACCATTTTCCACCCCAGTTCTCAATGGAGACAGGGTCTGGGCACAATGGTAACACTCTTAACTCTGAGCCAGAAGGTCATGGGTTCAAGCCCCACTCCAGAGACCGGAGTGCTTCACGGTCGGCAGCTGCCATCTTTCACGAGACGTTTAACCAAGGCCCAGTCTGCTCTCTCTGGGGTGGTTGTAAAATCTCCCACGGCACTTTTGGAAGAAGAGCAGGGAAGTTCGCAAGGTGGCCCGGCCAACATTTATCCCTCAAGCAACACCTAAACGAGATAATCTAATCATTCATCTCAATCTCTTTTGTGCAAATTGGCTGCTGCGTTTCCATTACAACGGAGACTAGACTTCAAAAAGTACTTCATTGGCTGTAAAGCCCTTTAGGAGGTCCTGAGGTCATGAAAGGAGCCCCATAAATGCACCTTCTTTCTTTTTCTTTTTAGTCTAAGTGTCTCGGGTCACCTCATAAAACTGGCCACCCCCGCAAGGAATCAAAGGATGTCCGGTCCTTATTAAAGCGCATCACCGTGATGTAAGCCCCCAAAGTGTGGACTGAGTGATATACACAGTCGACAACACTGGCTTGTTGTAAGAAAGACAGACCCAATAATTGAAGTAAAAACAGTTTATTCAGGCCTGGGGAGCTATGGCTCTTGCGTCCCAACACAAGGCTCCAACTCCACCGAATCTCTTGAGGTTTACACAGTTATACACATATTCCGAGACCTCCTACTCCAGAGGTCCAATCGATTTAAAAGTCTATACATTAATCACTAATTAGGTGTGCCTGACTTCTACAAGGTAACCAATAACATAAGTTTCACTTTTCACTGTATGGGCCTGTGGCCCCTCTGATTTCTTGGAAATGAGTCATCAGGTCATGTGATTTCTGAGAAGCGAGACCCTCTCTCTCTTGACCACTACTAAGTTTCGTTTTTCCAGAAAAGGGTTATGTCATTGTCTCTTTTTGTAAGTTTCATCTCTTTAAACTGGTATGGTCATTTCTGCAATTAAACATACGAGTAATTAGTACATTTCATCTTTAAACATTTTACTGCGCAATTGCGTTCTACTAAACGTGCCCTTGTTACGCTCATTTTTAAATCTTACTTCAACCGCATAATTCAAGGCCTTTGGGAGAAAATTGAAAACAGAAATTCTTCCCGTATATCTTTTGTGTTTATTACATTTTTAACAGAAGATAGAAATGTAAAAATACAATGCATAATAATTATAAACAATGGAATAATTCTTTCAAAACAAACAAAAATGAACAAGTTTGCTGTGGTACATTTGTATTGAGTATCCTCAACTTAAATATCTGCAGTGCCAATAAAAGATAGGAAATTCTTGTTTAGCTAAATATGGAAATATGATTCATACATCAGTACATCTGCGTAAGTCAAGCAGAACAGATAAAACCCAAGAGAATGGCCAGTATGGCCCTCAAGGCCCTTATTGTGTATTATACAATGAGAACATTCTGGCCCCGATTTTAACTGCCCCTGCCTGGCAGAAACTGGTAAGTGGGTGGGGGGCAATTAAAATTAGGTCAGTCACTTACCCCACGCTGCCTTCCCACTGTGTGCTGATCTTAACCTGCTCTTTTGAGCAGGCGAGCGGGACAACTGCAGGAAGGAAGGGGAGGTCTGTCTTTAAATATGCAGATCGTGGCTGATGGTGTCCTCGGGACCTGATCTGCAATTTTAGTCAAGGGCCCGAGTGGGGGGATGGTGTGGGCGGAGGGGGTGGCATTGGAGGCAGTGAGGGCTTCCCTGTCAGTTCAAACCTACCGGGAGGTGGACCGTGGACCAGAAGAGATCCAACAGGCAAATGTGAAAATGTAATTTTAAGTTTCCTTGTGGGTCCCGGAGGAGCAGGTATGCACCTCCAGACCCCACAAGGAAGCCTTGGACCTCCCTTGCCCTTTACCTCGGGTCCTCGGCTACGACCTCCTGCCACCAACCTCCCACTCCCGCCCACCAGCCTGGTAGTGGATCTGGCTGGGACTCCGGGGATATTGATATAAATGACACCCAGCAATTAAGATCCATGTTCCTGGACTCCCCGGGTGCGCAGCCCGCTTCAGGGCTCATGTGCAACACACCCACCCCCCTTAAAAAATTGGGGCCCCAAGTTTCAGAGTAGACCACAGGACTTCCGTTATGGCTATCTCAGAGAGATCTTAGAACCATGGATTCAAGTTAATTTCTTCTTCGATTTTCCAATTGAACAGAAACGTTTTCTGAGGCAGAAGAGAGACCAAGTCTGTCGAGACTTTACTTTTGTGTCTTTCCAAGGGATGAGACTTGACTATTCCAATGCTCTTCCAGCCGGCTTCCCATCTTCCACCCTCCATAAACCTGAGCTCATCCAAAACTCTGCTGCTCGTATCCTAACTCGTACCAAATCCCGTTCACTCATCATCCTTGTGTTCACTGAACTACGTTGGTCCCGGTCAGGCAACACCTCAATTTTAAAATGCTCATCCTTGTTTGCAAATCCCTCCATGGCCTCGCCCTGCCCTATCTCTGTAACCTCCTCCAGCCCCACAACCCTCCGAGATCTCTGCGCTGCTCCAATTCTGGCCTCTTGCGCATCTCCGATTTTACTCGCTCCACCACTGGCGGCCATGCCTTCATCTGCCTAGGCCCTAAGCTCTGGAATTTCCTCCCTAAAAATCTCCACCTCTCTACTTCTCTCTTCCTTTAAGACGCTCCTTAAAACTTACCGCTTTCACCAAGCGTTTGGTCATCTGTCCTAAAATCTCATGTGGCTCGGTGTCGAATGTTGCTTGGTATCGCTTCTGTGAAGCACCTTGGGATGTTTTACTACGTTAAAGGCGCTATATAAATGCAAGTAGTTGTTGTTTGAGAAGAATACATGTGATTGGGAATTAATAAAGTCAACTATTTTGTCCCAGCAAATGGACACTTGTCTACCAGACCATCTGGGATGGTCCACTTCCATTCTACATCTTCAAAAAAGTGGGATCAAACGTAATTTTATTGGTGTTAAATGAGCTGTAACTGATAGGGATTTGATGCTTTTCCATACGTCAGCTGATTTTATTTGCAAGAATGTTGAGGCCTCATGGCCAAATCTGCATTGAACTTTGAACAGCGAATTATTTTGTGTTATGCCTCTTAGAACCTTTATGTTGAGTTTTTGTGCTCACCAAGGTGAAGGATAGGAGTGCTGGGAATGGACCAGTTCCAATTTTTGTCACTCGGTGTCAGCATTAATCACGTTCAGATCAGCGCCAGTGAAGCCCTCTTTTCTGTTCCAACCTCCTACTGCGCCCATGTGAATTGTTTTTTTTTTCATTTCCGACACCGTCTGTTTTTGTGCCTGAGCAATATTTGCCAGTTTGTGTTGAGTTGTTTGAAAGGCTTGTGTCATTGGTTCCTCACAAAGAGCTGAATTCAGACAACACACCTTACCTTACAGCAAACAGAGAGAGAGCTCCAACCTATTAATATGACTGGAATTCAAGTCCAGGCCTCACTGAAAGGACAATGTGTACTGAGGGAGTGCTGCGCTGTCGGAGGTGCCGTCTGTCAGATGAGGCGTTAAACTGAGGCACCGTCTGCCCTCTCAGTTGGACGTAAAAGATCCCACAGCGCTATTTCGAAGAATGGCAGGGGTGTTCTCCCCGGTGTCCTGGCTAATATTTATCCCTCAACCAACATCAATACAAAAGATTATCTGGTTATCATCGCATTCCTGTTTGTGGGAGCTTGCTGTGCGCAAATTGGCTGCCGCATTTCTGACATTACAACAGTGACTGCACTTCAAAAAGTACCTCATCGGCTGTAAAGCGCTTTGGGACATCAACAGGCTGTGAAAGGCGCTATAGAAATGCAAGTCTGTTAACTCTGAAGGAGGTGGGGTGGAGCAACAATGTAGCGGGGGGGGCGGCGGGGAGAAAGCGATTTGGGATACTGTGGAGTCGAGGGAGCATTCTTGCTGCTCCTGGCTACACAGCAGCGATTTTTTTTATTTTAAAAACTTAGCGGCACCTGCTCTGCTCGTCGCTATCCAATTCGACAAGGGGACCGAAAACAGGCGTTAGCCCCCTCATTTACATATATACGGGGCCAAACAGCTGTTTTAAGCGGCTAGCAGGAACTAGTCATTCAGTACCTCTAGTCACTCACTATATTTAGGGGAATGGATATAGCGAGGGTTTTTAATAGGAAACAGTGTCCTGGTTCAGTAAAAGACAAACAGCAAACAGTTGACATCAATAACACAATACAAAAAATGGCAGAAAACCTGACAGCTCTCGATACTGTCATCCAAAATACGGTACAACTAGTTATATATTTCACCAAGAGAGTAAGCTAAAACGTATAATATTGATATTTCTCATCATATATTGATACAATAAAAAGTTTACTAAATACAATATATTAATCCACGTATTTCATTTTATATGAAACTTATGCATCTGTGACAAGTGTTGCGCTCCTTCCCTTAATGAATTCAGAAAGCTGTTTAATACCTTGTACTTCTATGACTATACACTAGATGACTGCAACGTTGGCTCTACTTCAAAATGTTGCAATACTTAGCTGATTTTCAGAGGACATTGTACAGGCAACACAAAACTGTAATTGTCATGGGCTACATATGTAACCTTTCTCCCTCAAAGCATTAACAAACATTAAAATATATCAATTGTTTTCATGCATTGTAGGCCATCTTCTGTTAGTCGTGGACGTCAAGATGACGGCTACATATTCTTAAGTCCAAGAGTTTCCAGAATAAAATCTTCACAGACCAGTTACCTCTATAGTATTAATTTACTCATTACGAAATAAAATCTAACCACTCATTTTGACCACAAATGGTGGTCATTATTGTCAAATAGTCAACCTGCATGGTTCTTATTTTGCCTCAAGCAGACAGATGTACCACAGAACGGCCATGGAGAATAACGACACCCACTGTATGTATTTTAGGAAAAGAATCTGTAATATCGGTTCCACCTGTCCATGAACGACAAGTCCAGAAAAAGGTCACATGAAGTAGTCCGTCGCAAACAATAGTGCTACAATTCACATCAGTCAATCACAGAGGAAGGCTGTGGACGGACACAACACTGTGGGGACCTCATATTCTGTAGAACTGTCCTGAATATATTTTGCTGCCTCCTTTTGTTGGCTTTATTACCCCCGGGCATTGCATCCATAGACATTGATCTTTTGCTATGATTATTTACTTTGATTTGCTTCTCGTACTCTACGATCTGTCTCTGTAAGTGACACTGAATGGCAAATCCCAATGATTCAGGGTCAAGGGAGGCACCATAAACTTCCCAGGTCATGCCTTGCTCATCCCAGACCACATCCCGGACATTCTTTGACTGCGCTTTCTCTTTACTTGAATCGCTGGCCAACTGCTTTTGTTCAATTTTCACATCAATGCTATGTTTTGATTTCCCAGTCTTAAAAAAGTGAGAATGCTTACTAATATGGTGAGTAGTTTTTGATTGGCCAGATTGCTCATGAGTGGCATGACCAGCTTTTGATTGGGCAAATTTCTTACTGTTGTCATGTGACATTATTAATTGACCAGATTTTTTGCTGATGTTAGAATTCGTTTTTGATTGGCCAGATTCTTTACTGATGCCACAAAGAGCTTGTGGTTGGGCCGATTTCTTATTGATATGTACACCTTTTGATTGGCTAGATACGATGCTGGTGCCCTGGTCAGTTTCTGACTGAACAGATTCTTTCATGACATTGTAAGGGCCTTGCAGTTGGCCAGATCCTTTACTGATGTCACAAACAGCTTGTGGTTGGACAGATATCTTATTGATGTTCTGCGCATCTACAGATTGGCTAGTTTCCTTTTTGGTGTCATGCTTTGACTGAACATGTTCCTTTTTGACCGTGTAAACACCTTGTGGTTGGCCACACTTTTTAATCATGTCACCAGCAGCCTGTGATTGGCCAGATCCCTTATTGGCGTTATCTGCAATTTTTGACCGACCGGATACTTTTTGGATGTCTTCAGCAGTTTTTGAGCATATGGATGGCTTACTAATGTCAGGGACTATTTTTGATTGGTCAGGTTCATTACTGATGTCCTGTAGTTGGCCAGATTGCTTACTAATTCCAGGTCCCTTTTTTGATTGGTCAGATTCATTACTACTGCTCTGTAGTTGGTCATCTTTTTTATTGATGTCAGCGGCAATGTTTGACTGGCCAGATTTAGCAACGTTGGCTTGTGATTGGTCAGATCTGTTATCGAAGTTGGCAGCAATGCCCGATTTCTCATTAATGTCATGAGCACATTGGCCAGATTCCTTAGCAACACTGTATGAAACGGTGGGATGGCCAGATTCTCGGTCGATGCTGTCATTAATATTTGGCTGGTCTGATTCCTCACGGTTATCACAAGGCATGCTTGACTGTTTGGATCCCTTGTGTAACTTAGAAGTAGCCTTCGAGTGGTCAGATTGTGTTTTGAGCTTCAGGTGGTCACATGCTCCAGTTGCACCAGGTTCTGATTCATTAGCAATAGGGACAGATGGTGCCTGTCCATATTCTGGATCTTCTCTAGTATTTGGTAGCTCACTCCTGCTGTCGCAGCTAAATTTTAGATGATAATCAGGCTCTTTAGGGGGTTCCTGCTCATTTTCCTTTTTATCTCTAAAAGTAGCCTCTGATAAGAAAGATTCCACCTTGATTCCCTCCGCTGATTCCTCGCCGATTTCACAGATGATACTCGATTGTTCAGATCCTTCCATAAATGTACACGTTATCTTCAGTTGCTCTGACCCCCGGTAGATATCACTGCCACACACTGACTGACCATTGGCCAAAGTGAGTTTGGAGTTGCTGCTTTCTGAATGGACCTTCTGAGCAGCCTGGCAGTCACTCAGTGAGTTCCCCGCCAAGCCAGGCGCTGGACTCTTAGGGCTGGTCGCAGTGGATTTACACTGAAAACTTTGTAGGACAGCCTGGACCTCAACGTCCCGACAAGACTTGCTCCAATTGGAAGTGAAGGAGCTGCCTGGAGACTGGCTCGTCATTGTCTCTGCGTCTTTAAACTTGGACTCTTGTTGTTGAACTTTCCCCCTTTGGTTTGGCCCTGTATCTAATGGTTGCTTTGTTGGCTGGTACTCTCTGGGACTATCATGGGCAGACCCCGGCGTCCCCTTCGGCACAATCTGTTGCCCATGAGTTTCCAGAGGTAAGGCAGAGTCAGTTTTTGGAGGGGCTTCTCGGGCCTTTGTAAATCCCAATTGCTGCTCTTGGTTTTCAGGTTTAGTTTTAGAGGCCGCTTCTCCTTTCACAGTTGTTGGTTGGAGTCCATCCTTTATTGCAGGGTCTGGCTGCTCCCAGTCATTCTCACTCCCAACCTTCCCTTCCCCTCCCCTTTCAATGCCATACCATTCGGTTTGCTGGTTCTGGGCAGCTTTCAGGGGGGTTAAGTCCACTACTGATGGTGTGTTTCTCCCTCCCACCTCTTCACCTGAGGACTCTGGACCCTTCTCATTTCCTATTAGATCCTGGCTGTTGGTCTGCTGACTGCAGGTCTCAGAAAGTCCAGGATCACTACCCTTGGTCTGCTGACTGTCGGTCCCAGAAGGTCCAAGGTCACCACCCCTGGTCTGCTGCCTATCAGTCCTAGAAGGTCGAAGGTCACCACCCTTGGTCTGCTGATGGGCAGTCCCCGATGATCCAAGGTCACCACGCTTGGTCTGCTGACTGCCAGTCCCAGGAGGTCCAAGGTCACCACCCCTGGTCTGCTGCCTATCGGTCCCAGAAGGTCCAAGTTCACTACCCTTGGTCTGCTGCCTATCGGTCCCAGAAGGTCCAAGTTCACTACCCTTGGTCTGCTGCCTATCGGTCCCAGAAGGTCCAAGGTCACCACCCATGGTCTGCTGATGGACAGTCCCCGATGGTCCAAGGTCAACCTCTCTGGTCTGCTGACTGTCAGTCCCAGAAGGTCCAAGGTCACCACGCTTGGTCTGCTGACTGTCAGTCCCAGAAGGTCCAAGGTCAACATCTCTGGTCTGCTGACTGTCAGTCCCAGAAGGTTTAGGGTCAGCACCTTTGGTCTGCTGACTGTCAGTCCCAGAAGGTTTAGGGTCAGCTCCTCTGGTCTGCTGACTGTCAGTCCCAGAAGGTCCAAGGTCAACATCTCTGGTCTGCTGACTGTCAGTCCCAGAAGGTTTAGGGTCAGCTCCTTTGGTCTGCTGACTGTCAGTCCCAGAAGGTTTAGGGTCAGCTCCTTTGGTCTGCTGACTGTCAGTACCAGAAGGTCCACGGTCAACATCTCTAGTCTGCTGACTGTCAGTCCCAGAAGGTTTAGGGTCAGCTCCTTTGGTCTGCTGACTGTCAGTACCAGAAGGTCCACGGTCAACATCTCTAGTCTGCTGACTGTCAGTCCCAGAAGGTTTAGGGTCAGCACCTTTGGTCTGCTGACTGTCAGTCCCAGAAGGTTTAGGGTCAGCACCTTTGGTCTGCTGACTGTCAGTCCCAGAAGGTTTAGGGTCAGCACCTTTGGTCTGCTGACTGTCGGTCCCAGAAGATTTAGGGTCAGCACCTTTGGTCTGCTGACTGCCAGTCCCAGAAGGTTTAGGGTCAGCTCCTTTGGTCTGCTGACTGCCAGTCCCAGAAGGTTTAGGGTCACCACCTTTAGTCTGCTGACTGTCAGTCCCAGATGGGCCAGGGTCAGCACCCTTGGTCTGCTGATGGTCAGTCCCAGATGGTCCAGGGTCAGCACCCTTGGTCTGCTGATGGTCAGTCCCAGATGGTCCAGGGTCAGCACCCTTGGTCTGCTGATGGTCAGTCCCAGATGGTCCAGGGTCAGCACCCTTGGTCTGCTGATGGTCAGTCCCAGAAGGTCCAGGGTCAGCACCCTTGGTCTGCTGATGGTCAGTCCCAGATGATCCAGGGTCAGCACCCTTGGTCTGCTTTGCTTTTACTACACTTTCTGTCTGCTTGCCTGGGACTACTTCTGATGGGTTTGGAGCCACGGTGTCTTCCTCTGCACCATCCCGACTGCTGTTCCCTGCGCCTGGCTCCCTCTGCTGTCCCAGTTCTCCTCCACCGTCGCACTTGTCTCGATCTCCATTGGAAGATTTGCTGGGCATATCGCCTTCAGCTTGGCTGACTTCAAATGTAGAAGGGGCCGAGCTGATGACGCTCTCTTTGTGCCTGGGGGAGGAGCTCAGCGCCTTCTGTTGGTCTGGAGAGGTTGGTTTCTGTTGGTTGTGGTTACAAGTGCTTCCTCCAAGGCCCAGTGCAGCTGTTAACCTCTGCACCGCCTGAGTGTTCTGGGCGCCTGGTACAGTCCCCATCCAGCCCTGCAATCTCCAGTGCTCCTGTTCTCACTCGGGGTCCCACAAACCGCAGCGTGAGCCTTTTATTATTCTTTTCTCGTGTGATTTTCCTCAGGAGCCCATGCACTTCCCTGAAACGACAAGGAATCATGAGAGAAAAATCCAGGATGTGAATTATACCATATGGGGGAGGGGAATTAAAGTGCCCCCCACCCCCAGTCAAAAATAATTAACTTTACTAAAGCTTTCTGAAATATCTGACACACCTATTATATGATCCTGTATTGGAGAATTTCAAGGACTCATTGTCATATTTTGTCAATAGTTGTAATGGAAATTTGATCAAGCGTCAAATATAATTTTAACCATTGCGATATTGCATCATTCTTAATTAATAGCATTTTAAATCCAGTTTTAAATGTGTGAAATGCAGTCCGCCAGTTGTCACTGAGCTGCCACATTCTATGTCACGATTGTTTATTTCAGAGATTACATGCTTGAAAAGTACATTCTGTCTAAGGTGCTCTCAGTCGCACAAAATAATAAGCGTGCTATCTAAAAGATCTTTCCCCGTTCAGTATAAATTACCCAGTAGAACCTACCTATTTCACAGCGAATGATGTGGCTTCCATGAATCACACGCATGCTCAGACACATAAGCAAAGACACACACACATGGACACACACACAGACACACATACAGACACACGCGCACGTACAGACACACAAGCACAGACACACACACACGGACACACACACACAGACACACACACACAGACACACACACACACACGCGCACGTACAGACACACACACATAGACACACGCGCACGCTCAGACACACAAGCACAGACACACACACACGGACACACACACACAGACACACACACACACAGACACACGCGCACGTACAGACACACACACACAGACACACACATATACAGACACGCGCACGCACAGACACACACACATAGACACACGCGCACGCTCAGACACACAAGCACAGACACACACACACACAGACACACACACACAGACACACACACACAGACACACGCGCACGTACAGACACACACACACAGACACACACATATACAGACACGCGCACGCACAGACACGCGCACGCACAGACACACACACACACGGACACACACACATACAGACAGACACACGCGCACGCGCAGACACATACACACATGCACAGACACACGCCGACACACACACACATACAGGCACACGCGCACGTACAGACACACACACTCACAGACACACACACGCACATACAGACACAGACAGGCACAGACACACACATACACATATAGACAGGCACACACGCAGACACACATGCAGACACAGACACACACATACACAGAGACACAGACACACACAGAGACACACACAGAGACACAAACAGACAGACACACACACATAGACCCCCCCCCACACACACACACACACACACACAGACTCCATGTCGTGGCTCCTCATTTGTATTTAAAATAATGTTCACTATTTCCTTTAATAGCCGAGTATCCCCTGAATAATCAATACATTAGTTTAGTAAAACCGAGGGGGGGCGCGGGGCGGTTTAATTCCTATATTTATTTCCCCAGACACAGCATCGACCTATTTATAAAGCAAAAGTATTTTGAACTGAAAGCTGGAGTGCTGGCGAGCTCCCAGCAAGGAGAGCACAGCGCTGAGAGCAAACATGCGTGACATTGGAAACAGAAATCCGGCGAGCTCGTTATATCCAGCCAGCCACACATGAGAGCAAGGTTACGGTAAAGGTTCTCGGTGCATTCCCCGCCCCCACACACATACACACACCTTGCATTGAGGAAGCGAAGAGTTTTTTTTTTGCAATTGCGAGTTCAGACAGCACCGGGTCCGCTGCTCTGTCCGGTGGCCCCCGGGGGCTGGTCTGCCGGAGCGCTTTGTCCCTCTCCCTCTCCCTCTCCCTTGCACCTTTGCAGAAGCGGGGGAAGCCACTCGTTCACCGGTGCCTGTGCGAACCAGGCAGGACGGCAGCGCTCGAACGGGACATGCTGGAGGAGACACCACTGCAGCGCACACTGCGGCTGTGAGTCTCGCAATCCAAGGTCTCCTGAAAACGCACTCACCTCCTCTCCCCCGGGCTCCCTCGCTCTCCTGCTTGTCTTCCTCCCAAGGAGATCAGACCCTGACCTTGCAACAACAACAACAAAAAATCCAATAATCTTTATAAACAGCAATCCAACTCCAAAGGTGCTCAAGTGAAGAGCCAGAGAAGACCTTCCAAAGGGCAACTGACAGATTTTTGCAGTTCTTTCCAAACGCAGGGCAAAACTGGTCTTTGCAATGTAAAGGGCTCCATGTAGCTCAGAGGAATCCTCAGAAAAGCGGCACCGAACCTGCAGTCGGCGTAACCACGTCAGGCTAAACCCACCCACTGCTTCTCGCTGACTTCATTCATTTCCAATTTGTTTCGACGCGGAGCCCTGCTTGGGGCTGACAGCATCTCGCCCCTATTATTTCTTTCTTCTTTGCAGCACATCTGAATCTAGGCTAGTGTCAGCCCGGGCTCAGTGGGGAGCAAGCTCGCCCCCCTGATGTCAGAAGCTTGTGGGCTCAAGTCCCACTCCAGAGACTTGACCACAAACATCTAGGCTGACACTCCCAGTGCAGCGCTGAGGGGAGGCTGCTCTGTCGGAGGTGCCGTCTTTCAGGTGAGATGTTAAACCGAGGGCCCCCGCCCTGTCTGCTCTCTCAGGTGGATGTAAAAGATCCCACGCACTATTTCAAAGAGCAGGGGAGTTCTCCCTGGTGTCCTGGCCAATATTCATCCCTCAACCAATATCACTAAAACAGATTATCTGGTCATGATCACATTGCTGTTTGTGGTAGTTTGCTGTGCGCAAATTGGCTACCGCGTTTCCTACATTACAACAGTGACTGCACTTCAAAAAGTACTCAATTGGCTGTAAAGTGCTTTGGGACATCCAGTGGTCTTGAAAGGTGCTATATAAATTGGGGGTTACCATTGATCAGAAACTGAACTGGACCAGCCATATAAATACTGTGGCTACAAGAGCGGGTCAGAGGCTGGGAATTCTGCGGCGAGTGTCTCACCTCCTGACTCCCCAAAGCCTTTCCACCAGTTGTACAGGGCCTTGGTGAGACCGCACCTTGAGTATTGTGTGCAGTTTTGGTCACCTTACCTGAGGAAGGACGTTCTTGCCATGGAGGGAGTGCAGCGAAGATTCACGAGGCTGATACCTGGGATGGCAGGAATGACGTATGAGGAGAGATTGTGTCGATTGGGCTTATACTCACTGGAGTTTAGAAAATTGAGAGGGGATCTCATCGAAACCTATAAAATTCTGTCAGGTCTGGACAGACTAGATGCAGGAAGGATGTTTCTGATGGCCGGGGAGTCCAGAACCAGGGGTCATAGTCTAAGGATAAGGGGTAAGCCATTTAGGACTGAAATGAGGAGGAATTTCTTCACCCAGAGAGTGGTGAACCTGTGGAATTCTCTGCCACAGAGGGCGGTGGAGGCCAATTCATTAAATATATTCAAGAAAGAGTTGGATATATTTCTTGAGGCTAAAGGGATCAAGGGATATGGGGAAAAGGCAGGGACAGGGTACTGAATTTGGATGATCAGCCATGATCACATTGAATGGCGGCGCAGGCTCGAAGGGCCGAATGGCCTACTCCTGCTCCTATCTTCTATGTTTCTATCTACAAGGCACAAGTCAGGAGTGTGATGGAACACTCTCCACTTGCCTGGATGAATGCAGCTCCAACAACACTCAAGAAGCTCGACACCATTCAGGATAAAGCAGCCCGCTTGATTGGTACTCCATCCACCACCTTCAACATTCACTCCCTCCACCACCGGCGCACTGTGGCTGCAGTGTGTACCATCTACAAGATGCACTGCAGCAACTCACCAAAGCTCCTTCAACAGCACCTTCCAAACCCGCGACCTCTACCACTTAGAAGGACAAGGGCAGCAGACGCATGGGAACATCACCACCTACAAGTTCCCCTCCAAGCCACACACCATCCTGACTTGGACCTGTATCGCCGTTCCTTCACTGTCGCTGGGCCAAAATCCTGGAACTCCCTTCCTAACAGCATTGTAGGTGTACCTACACCATATGGACTGCAGCGGTTCAAGAAGGCGGCTCACCACCATCTTCTCAAGGGCAATTAGGGATGGGCACTAAATGCAGGCCTAGCCAGCGACGCCCACATCCCATCAATGAATTTTTTTTTAAATTAACAAGATCTACCCGCCACGTTTAGTAGTGAACAAGATTGAACTAGAAATAGAAACAGAAAAGGCTGGAAGCACTCAGCAGGTCAGGAAGCATCTGTGGAGAGAGAAACAGAGTTAACGTTTCAGGTCGATGACCTTTCATTAGAACTAATACACTTACCAGCTGCACATGCACAGCTCAAATTTGTCAATTGCTTCGATTGCTCTGGCTAGCTGTTGTCTCTTGTGACATTTAGAGTACTTAATGACTCATATCTTTCATAGAAACATAGAAGATAGGAGCAGGAGTAGGCCATTCGGCCCTTCGAGCCTGCTCCGCCATTCAATGAGATCATGGCTGATCATCCAAATTCAGTACCCTGTCCCTGCCTTCTCCCCATATCCCTTGATCCCTTTAGCCTTAAGAAATATATCCAACTCTTTCTTGAATATATTTAATGAACTGGCCTCCACCGCCCTCTGTGGCAGAGAATTCCACAGGTTCACCACTCTCTGGGTGAAGAAATTCCTCCTCATTTCAGTCCTAAATGGCTTACCCCTTATCCTTAGACTATGACCCCTGTTTCTGGACTCCCCGGCCACCAGAAACATCCTTCCTGCATCTAGTCTGTCCAGGCCTGACAGAATTTTATAGGTTTCGATGAGATCCCCTCTCAATCTTCTAAACTCCAGTGAGTATAAGCCCAATCGACACAATCTCTCCTCATACGTCATACTAACATTTTATCTTCTCTTATCAAGGTGTCAACCTTGACCCAGTGGTAGCACTCATGCCTCTGAGTCAGAGGTCATAGGTCATAGCCCTACTCCAGAGAATTAAACACATAATTTAGGTTAACACTCCCAGTGCTAGTACTTAGGGAGTTGCTGTGTCAGAAGGTTGTGGGTTCAAGTCCCACTCCAAAGACTTGAGCACAAAAATCTAGGCTGACACTGTCGGAGTTGCCGTCTTTCAGATGAAACTTTAAACTGAGGCCCCGCCTGCTCTCTCAGGTGAATGTAAAAGATCCCACTGCACTATTTAGAAGAAGAGCAGGGGAGTTCTCCCCGGTGTCCTGGCCAATATTTATCCCTCAATCAACATCACTAAAACAGATTATCTGGTCATTATCACATTGCTTTTTGTGGGAGCTTGCTGTGCGCACATTGGCTGCCGTGTTTCCTACATTACAGCAGTGACGACCCTTCAAAAATACTTCATTGGCTATAAAGCGCTTTGGGTTGTCGTGAAAAGTGCTGTATAAATTCAAGTCTTTCTTTCTTTTTAAAAGTGACCACACTGCAAAAGTGCTTCATTTGTTGTAAAGCATGCAGAGATCGTGAAAGGCGCTTATATAAATTCAGGTTCTTTCCTTTATCTTTTATTCTAAAATTTGAGATAGGTTGTAAGTAAGTCTTTCAACGCTGAGAGAAAATTTACAAAGATAGTGACAAGAAGGCTATGGCTGCCCTTGTCCTACCTGCTTGCTCCAATTTGGCAGCAGTGAGCTAATAAAAAGGGACAACTAGATTGCAGAAATAATGAGATTAAGATTTGAGGACTGGATTTCAGCAGAAGGAAAATAAACGTATCTAAAATGGTGGCGATTGGAGCGTTTGAGTGGAGGCAGTCGACAGCTATTGGGCTTTTCACCTCAATCCAGACCGGTCCCGGCCAGAATGCCCATTAGAATTTCAAAACTCATCTCATGGCAGCAAGCAAACATAGAACCATATTTTACATGGAGAAGTTACCCGTGTTTTAGACATACATGTTTGTTTTCCTTCCCCTAAAATTCAGCGCTCAAGTCTTAGTCTTGTTGTTTATGTAATTCTGCGCTTCACATTGTAAGCTCGACTTATAAGTTAATTATGTGAAATTTTGGAATGAAAGATAAAATGCTAGTTAGCACTGGAGAGAAAAGGTGAGATGGTGACACGATATTCTAACAGCTCCCCAAATGGTGGATGTCATTAAGAACCCAGATAGGGATTGAGATTCACCAGATCACTCTCATTGTAACTTTACATCTGTCTCTGATCGGAAACATATTTCTTAAATAAGAGGTTACCATAGGAACCATTGTGCTAGCTATTGATAAGATGACTATTATATACACGCATTTCACAAAGGTACCATGATTTTATTGGAATCTCAAATGAACCCAGTTTACAAAGATTTTTTTTGTACTTTAGGAAGTCAAATTACAGAGAGAACTGCACCGAGGATGGTGATTCTGGTTCTTGTGAACACAAAACTGAAAAATCGTACTGAGGTATCAATGAGTAACTTGTACATTTGCTACTCCACTCACTTGCTTTCTCCAATACCCTGGATTTTTGAAGGCAAGGCACAGAATTCTAGGTGATAACTCTGTTTATTAACACTGTTATAACACGCTCCTGAAGTACATCCACTTAATTTGGCCCGTGTCCCTTTCAATGGTAGAGTTTTATTTGCGCACCTTGGCATGACCAACAAAGCCTACTGTTTCACCAGAAATAGCCTGCTCCATTTTGCTTATGAGCAGTGTAAAACATCAGGGATTCAGAATGGACATCTGCCAGACTCTTCCAATCAAGGCACTCCCCCAGCCCTCGCCACTGATACTGCCTTGCCCATTTATCATCCCTGGCTTCCTCTTGCGTTCTACAGGCTGGGAAGCTGCAACCTGAATTCCCCGAACACTCTTCTATGTAGCTTGTTAACTGAAGGTGTATTCAGTGTACGTGAGCGATGCCTGATTATGGTAACTAGATACTTACTTACACAACAGTACGACTTCTCAGGATAGATTCTGATCAGGAAGGCAATTTGATTCATCTTGGCTCATCCATCTGGAAATACTCTAGAGTGCCCCACCCCCCCCCCCCCCCCCCCGGCCACCAATCACAGCATCCACTTCTTTCTTAAAGTGGTCCCAAAGCTTTTGTCTTCGGTAAAGTTAAAAAGACTTGCATTTCTATAGCGCCTTTCATGACCTCAGGACATCCCAAAGCACTTTACAGCCAATGAAGTACTTTTGAAGTGTAGTCACTGTTGTTGTAATGTGGGAAACGCGGCAGCCAATTTGCGCCCAGCAAGCTCCCACAAACAGCAATGTGATAATGACCAGAAAATCTGTTTTAGTGATGTTGATTGAGGGATAAATATTGGCCAGGACACCGGGGAGAACTCCCCTGCTCTTCTGTCAAAACAGTGCCATGGGATCTTTTGTGTCCACCTGAGGGGGCAGACAGGGCCTCGGTTTAACGCCTCATCCAAAAGACAGCACCTCCGACAGTGCAGCGCTCCCTCAGCACTGCACTGGAGTGTCAGCCTGGATTTTTGTGCTCAAGTCTCTGAAGTGGGACTTGAACCCACAACCTTCTGACTCGGAGGTGAGAGTGCCACCCACTGAGCCATGACTGGCACCTATATGGGCAACTATACCCTATACAGAAGTCTGTTCCATTTTTTTGTGCAACAAGGAACTTGTGACATCAATCCTGAATTTGCTTTTATCTAGTTTGAATCTGTGACCAATTATCCTACTCTCGTGGTTTAGTTTAAAGTCATATTCTGGAATTAACTTTCTATATTGTTTACTATTTTATACACCTCTAAAAGAACAAGAGCAAAAATGATTGCATTTATCATCATGCCTTTAACATAGAAAAATGGCCCTAGGGATTTCACAGAAGCATTTAAAATCCACTCAATTACCTCTTTACAAGGCTGAAAAGCACAAGTTTCAACAGTCTCTCCTCACAACTTAACCCCATGATGTTCGGGATCAGACTTGTGGCTTCTTTTAATTGCCTCCATCAGACCTTCAATCCACAAAGACAGAGGATCGTCACTTCTTAAAGACACGCTGTTGTGACGAGCATTGTACTTTCCCAAACCTCAGCATGGTTTTCTCTCCGCAGCGGACATGCGGTCAGTGGGGAAACGAAGGCACTCGTCGCTGACCACGAAGAAATCTTGCGATCTCTGTGATGAAAACTTAAGCTCTCTCGACGTTTAAATTGACGGTAGCGCTGTACAGAGGGCGTCCCCAGCGCGATGCAGCAGTGAATGAATGACTGCAACTCCAGCATATCTGCGTTTACCTGCGCGTTCGCTAAATCCTGAAGTTACGGTCAGTTTCAGAGGGGTAATGACAGCCCAGCGCTGACAGTTCGCCATCATTACCCACCGCAAAATCCGGGCCAATGTATTTAATTAGAGTAGACTGTTTCAGTTCTTTTCTCTTCATCCATTTTTCAGTGTCCTCGAAATCACATTCGGTTGCAACCAATGCATCGGTTTTGTTGTGTTGTGTGACTGGATCTTTAGGATGGATCAAACAGATTTTTGATCTTAAGTAATGCTGATAAATAGCAAGCACCTCATTGGTGTTTTAGCAAGATTTGTTGGGTCATTAATTCGTTTTTTCAGCATCAAAGTAGCTAGTCGCCTGTTTTCATTTTACTCTGTATGAAGGAATTTGTAGCATCTAAGTATTGTTAGAAGCAGGAATAAGCAATTAGGCCCAAAAACATCTCTTTGATGAGTGTCAAATCCATCGACGTATTCTCTCACCATATCCCTCAGTCCTTTCCCTTTCAAGAAAGACAGCGAATTATCTCTTGAACCACTGTGTACTGACCATTCCAATGGCTTTCCTTGGTAACATATTCAATAAGCACATTACCCTTTGTCTTCCATCCATCATTCCCTTCTTAACTTCCTAATATTGGACTTGTGTCTTCAGGTATTGGACGTGTGTCTTCAGGTATTGAACACTTTGTCACACTCAAAAAATTGCCTGGATCTACTTCATCAATCCCCTTCACAATCCTTGGCATAAATGTCAGCCATGGCTCACTGGGCAGCACTCTCTAGATGGGAGGTGCTAGGAGTGAGCAGTGCTTGATTACTGCAGGGAGTTGGAGTGAGTTTGTAAACATAGAAACATAGAAGATAGGAGCAGGAGTAGGCCATTCGGCCCCTCGAGCCTGCTCCACCATTCAATGAGATCATGGTTGATCATCCAAACTCAGTACCCTGTCCCTGCCTTCTCCCCATATCCCTTGATCCCTTTAGCCTTAAGAAATATATCTAACTCCTTCTTGAATATATTTAATGAATTGGCCTCCACTGCCTTCTGTGGTAGAGAATTCCACAGGTTCACCACTCTCTGGGTGAAGAAATTCCTCCTCATCTCTGTCCTAAATGGCTTACCCCTTATCCTTAGACTGTGACCCCTGGTTCTGGACTCCCCCGCCATCGGGAACATCCTTCCTGCATCTAGTCTGTCTAGTCCTGTTAGAATTTTATAAGTTTCAATGAGATCCCCTTTCATTCTTCTAAACTCCAGCGAGTATAAGCCCAATCGACCCAATCTCTCCTCATACGTCATTCCTGCCATCCCAGGTATCAGTCTGGTGAATCTTCGCTGCACTCCCTTCATGGCAAGAACATCTTTCCTCAGATAAGGCGACCAAAACTGCACACAATACTCAAGATGTGGTCTCACCAAGGCCCTGTACAACTGCAGCAAGACATCCTTGTTCCTGTACTCGAATCCTCTCGCTACAAGGCCAACATACCATTTGCCTTCTTAACTGCCTGCTGCACCTGCATGCTTACCTTCAGTGACTGGTGCACAAGGACACCCAGGTCTCGTTGCACTCCCCCTTCTCCCAATCTATTGCCGATCAGATAATAATCTGTCTTCCTGTTTTTGCCACCAAAGTGGATATCCTCGCCTTTATCCACATTATACTGCATCTGCCATGCATCTGCCCAATCACCCAACCTGTCCTGATTGGTTTTTTTTCAGGTTTTAGGGCCTTTTTGGTCCTTAAACAGCAGCTGGGCCCCTCAGAGGACAATGTTACCAGGATGAATTTAATCAGGGGAGAAAATGTTGGGGGAAGGGGGAAAAAAAGCCCAAAGATTTGACTGGGACCCCAGGAGGTTTGGAAAAGAAAACACGGTGGTTGTTCAGTGCGAGAATAAGGAGATACGAGTTTGGGATATTATCCAGGTGGTAAAAGAGGACTGTGACGAGGGAAGCTGCTTTGCCTGCCCACCAAAGCCGAATGTTGGGTTCGAGGTGACGGTCAGTGGCCAAGAGGAGGTGGAAAGACTTTTACTGAGTTTGAAGGTTGGAGATAAGTTCTTGGAGGTATCTCTGCTATATTCTGAAGAGGTGGTGGTCTCATTCTTAAACTTGCCAGTTTATATTGAGGACAATATGCTAATAAAAAAGTTGGAGTCGTGGGACATTAAAATATGCTTGGTAATAAAGAGGAGATACTGTCCAGGAACGCGGGTAGCAGATGGAACCTGTTATGTAAAGGTGCGGTTCTCAGAGGGGGTGAAGTCATTGCTGTACAGCATGAAATTTGAGACAATGGAAGGAGTGCAGTACTTCCAGGTGCTGCATGATAACCAGGTGAAGGTTTGTTATTATTGTCTTGGACATGACCATCTTGTAAGAAACGATCCAGACTTGTACTGTTATAACCGGTGAGTCTGGACACATCATTCGGAGCTGTAAGGCAGAGAGCTGTGGGGTGTGTCACAAAGGCCCCACCCACAGTGAGTGTGAGGCAGAAGGAAGCTTTACGAGTGACGAAGAGATGGAAGAAGGAGAAGGAGCAGGAGGTGTGAGTGGAGCGGCTGGAGGAGCGGAGCAGGCGGAGGACACAGCTGGTGAATGGAAGGAGAAAAGAGCGCAGGAAGAGGCAGAACATTGCAGAGCAGAGAACAGGATGGAGATGGTGGAAAATACACTAAATATGGTGGAAAAGGACAAAGACAGCAGCAGGCAGCACGGGTCGAGGACAGAATCGAGCCATAATACGGCTCAGCTCTCCTTAAAGAATCTGGTGTCCACAGGGGGAGAGAAGGCAGGAGCGGGGTGTGGGGTAAATGTAAGTACTCCAAAAAAAGATGGGGAGTCGGACATCTTGAGGAGCAGGAAGGGGCAAGACAAGAAGAGGGTGCAAGAGGCAGGAGCCTTAAAGGGGCAGCAGGATGGGAGTGGGGAGACAATGACGCCAGAAGGGAGCAAGATAGGTGCAGATGCGCCATTGTCCCAGAGAGAGAAGAAACGGGGAGCAAGGGTCAGCAGTGGAGATGAGGCCGAAAGGAGTGGCACTGTTGGAGAAACCGTGATAGCAGGAAGATTCTCTAAGGGAGATTATGGGCAGGATTTTCATTGGGCCGTGGAGGCGGGATTGGAGGCATGTGGGGGGTTAAAATCCCGAAATTGGGGGGCACAAATCCATCCCGCACCCAACCCACCTCCATGCCAGTTTCAAAGGAGGCGGGTACCCGCCCTGCACTGGGACCCGCCTCCCCGAGGCGGGAAGGGGATTTGTGCCAATTAACTGCCTGTTAACAGGTAGTTAACAGGCAGTTTTTAGCCTAATCCCTATTTTTAATGTTGAAGTGTGGGATTCCCGACGGCTCCAAACCACACCAAGTTAGAGGAGGCGGACCATCGGGATGAAGGGCTTGTGTAGGGGGTGGCGTGTGTGCCCAGTCAGCTTCACCTCTGACTGTCCTCTGAGCGGTTCGAATCGCTCCCACACCCCTGGGTTCTAAACACTGGACTTAGGTACAGGCGGCGATACAGAAAATCGAGTAGACAAGTGGTTTGGTGTAAGAAAACCAAAATTTTTTTTAAAGCAGAATACAACAATCTTATGAAAATTACTGGTGTGAAAATACAGGCATAAAACAATGACACTTATATGGGAATGGGGAACACACGGCACATCGAGGGAAAACAAGTACATTAACAATCCCTTTCCTTATCCCACCCCCTATACCTAACTAGATTAAGCTATGAGGGGCCAGAAATTCATGCTCACCAATCCAAAACCTGTTCCTTTAATTGGGCGGGTTTTGAGATCTGCTCTTGTTGTCCTTTAGGGTATCCCATCACCACATGGTCTCAGGGCGCAGCACTGAAGTAGTTGATGCGAAGCACCCTCCTTTTCCTCAGCTACCGTCGTCGTCTCGTCGCAATGGGTTTTCTTCTTCTTCTCCCTCGGGCGGTCATCGGCGGTAATGTTACGGTCGGGGGGGTCGATTGGCGGTCTTTATCGTCTAGATGATTTTACTAGCCATGCTTCGAATGCCAGTTTATTCTTTAACCGGGCTACTATTGTCCATGTGACAAACGCCAGCTTATAACTAGGCTGTATGTCTCGATTCTTCTACCCATCCTTCGAATGCCAGCATATTCTTAAATTGGGGTTACACTATACGTCAATCTTATTCACAAAACACCAGCATATAACTGGGCGTTGGTCCCCAAATGCGTCTTCCCGCTGCCCTTCTCTGCCTTTACTGGTTTACCTTCTTCTTCGTCTCGTCTCGTCTGCCCGTTTGTGGCCTGTGTGTCCTGTGTGGTTTTGAACTCGGGTCTCGTTCTCCTCCCACGTTTGGTCCCGGTGTAATGGGCGTCCTTGGTTGAGCGGTGCGGGGAGCGAGAAGAGAGCCCGCCACAAGGCCAGGGTGCGTGTATGAGAGGCAGCAGGCCAAGGCCACAGGAAAGAGGTCAGAGCCAAGAGCCAAGAGAGCGATTGCCACTGATGGGCCTACAATTATACCCGTTCTTCAACTCCTTATCTGCGCGCCAAATCAGGTCAGTCCATTGTTTAACTTTTGGCGGGCTTGTTTAAATGATTACAGCCATTTATTTTAACGACTTGTGGGGTGGTTGTCTCCGGGTCTAATGGCCCCGATGTCCTGGTTGTTTGTCATGGATAAGACTTAATTGTCCCCATCCTGACTTGATGGCTACTGTGAGGTGTTACCGATTAAATATGCAGAAACCTAATGGCCTCGATTCTAGGCCCATTCTGGCTTGATCTATTTCAAGTCGAATGAATGCGTATTCTGTGTTTACTTTGTCTGGCTGGCTCCAGAGAGTCCTTTTCACAGATTCCTGCATTTTAAGTTTCGTCTCCGGGCCTGCCTGTCTGCAGAGCCTTGCTTTAAAATCCTGTCGGTTTTGGTCACAAGGTTACAGAAGCCATTTTGGGTACCCTGGTTTTAATAACTTGTCCAATAACAGGGTCCCTTGATCCATACGATAGCAAAATACTGCAGATGTTGGAAATCCGAAATAACAACAGAAAATGCTGGAAAAACTCAGCAGGTCAGGCAACATCCGTGGAGAGAAATTTGAGTTGACGTTTCGGGTCAAACCCTTCTTCAAAACTGGAAAGAAAAGAAAATAGATCGAAGGCAGGGCTGCGATCGGACAAAAGAAGTGAAAGAGACAAAAGAAGTAGAAGAGACAATAAAAGGTATTCGAAGCCAGACGAGATGGTAATAGGCTGAGATTAGGTGTGAAGTGTACTGGCAGGGCAAGAGATAGCTGCCAGGTGTGAGAGTGAAACAAAAGGAAAGGGGGGGGGGGAAAGGAGTGGAAAAATTACAAGTAAAAATGTAATAGGGGCCGAGGTTATGATCTGAAATTGTTGAACTCGATATTGAGTCCGGAAGGCTGCAAAGTGCCTAATCGGAAGATGAGGTGCTGTTCCTCGAGTTTGAGTTGAGCTTCCGTGGAACAATACAAGAGGCCAAGGACAGTGAGGCCCGAGTGGGAATGGAGCGGTGAATTAAAATGACAGGCGACCGGAAGCTCAGGGTCACCCTTACAGACTGAACGGAGGTGTTCCGCAAAGCGGTCACCCAATTTGGGGAGTGCGGGAATTTTGAGAACCCTGCACTTGCACTTGGAGGGGTCGAGATGTCCGGTGTTCAGGTGAGTGATGGATGCATGAGTGCAAAGGTAAGTGTGTTTGGTGTGTGTAAAGTGTTTAAAGAAGTTCTACTAACCTTTACTTACCTTTACAGCCTTCCTTCCTTCAGGTCTCGGGAGTCCCTCATCTCACCGGCACAGAAAGCAGAATGGCTGCGAGCTATCAAAAATTGCAACATTCAGTTTTCTGTTCCGGGGAGATCTCTAAATCAGCCTGAGAGGAAGGAATTAACTTAGAGTACAGATTGTCAGTGTTTGACATAGAAACATAGAAGATAGGAGCAGGAGTAGGCCATTCGGCCCCTCGAGCCTGCTCCGCCATTCAATGCGATCATGGCTGATCATCCAAATTCAGTACCCTGTCCCTGCCTTCTCCCCATCCCCCTTGATCCCTTTAGCCTTAAGAAATATATCCAACTCCTTCTTGAATATATATAATGTATTGGCCTCTACTGCCTTCTGTGTTAGAGAATTCCACGGGTTCACCACTCTCTGGGTGAAGAAATTCCTCCTCATTTCTGTCCTAAATGGCTTACCCCTTATCCTTAGACTGTGACCCCTGGTTCTGGACTCCCCGACCATCGGGAACATCCTTCCTGCACCTAGTCTGTCCAGTCCTGTCAGAATTTTATAAGTTTCAATGAGATCCCCTCTCATTCTTCTAAACTCCAGCGAGTACAAGCCCAATCGACCCAATCTCTCCTCATACGTCATTCCTGCCATCCCAGGTATCAGCCTGGTGAATCTTCGCTGAACTCCTTCCATGGCAAGAACATCCTTCCTCAGATAAGGCGACCAAAACTGCACACAATACTCAAGATGTGGTCTCACCAAGGCCCTGTACAACTGCAGCAAGACATCCTTGTTCCTGTACTCAAACCCTCTCGCTACGAAGGCCAACATACCATTTGCCTTCTTAACCGCCTGCTGCACCTGCATGCTTACCTTCAGCGACTGGTGCACAAGGACACCCAGGTCTCGTTGCACTTCCCCTTCTCCCAATCTACTGCCATTCAGATAATAAATTGCTTTCCTGTTTTTGCCACCAAAGTGGATAACCTCACATTTATCCACGTTATATTGCATCTGCCATGCTTCTGCCCAATCACCCAACCTGTCCAAATCATCCTGTAGTTTCTCGGCATCCTCCTCACAGCACACATGCCCACTCAGCTTTGTGTCGTCTGCAAATTTGGAGATATTACATCTAGTTTCCTTGTCTAGATCATTAATATATAGCTTCAAACAGCTGTGAAACGCTGATATTTCATCTGTCAAAAGGTCTTGACAGATGAAATATCAATCTGTGACATCACCTGTTGCCGGGTGGCCCTTAATTGGCCTGCTGAGCCCGCTGGGCGGGCTCAACAAGGTCAATCAAGTCTAAATCATGTGGGTTGGCTAGAACTCAATGGAGGCGGGACTACAACCCCGAAAGTTATAGTCCCGCCTCCTCAATGAAAATCCAGCCCTCTGTATCTGACGGGGAGCAGGGACGGGAGGTTACAGAAGAACTCGAGAGTGAGGAGTCAGAGGGCGACAGAGACATGGAAGTGGGGGGTGGGGTGGCTTCGTGTGGAAAGGGAAAGGTTAGTGAGGGGCAGAAGGAGGGAGAAGGGGCAGCTCCTCGGCCCAAACCTAATGTAAAGAAGAGGCTGAAACTGCAGGGAAGGTTCAAACAGGAGGTGAACAAGAGCCGGAGGCTGCAGGAGAAAGCAACAGCTGCCTGAAAAGTTGGGAAGGAGCATGAGAGGTGGGAACGGCCGGAGATTAAATGATGGGGGATTATCAGGCACACTTCCCTTATTCGGAGCCATGATTACTGATCAACTTTTAAAGTACAATAGATTAGTATATGTTAGGAGAGACAAATTAAGCTTCAGGTTTTGATAATATGTGGTGGTGGAATCGCTGTGCAGAGTGGCAAAATGGATTTGTATAATACAATGGAATGATCGCGATGTTGTAAATGTTTTTAATGTTCAAAATAATAATATATATTTTTAAAAAGTGGGCAGCACCCTCGCCTCTGAGTCAGAAGATCGTGGGTTCAGGTTCCACTCCAGAGACTTGAGTTCAAAAATCCAGGCTGACAATCCAGTGCAGTACTGAGGGAGTGCTGCCCTGTCGGAGGTGCTGTCTTTCGGATGAGATGTTAAACTGAGGCCCCGTCTGCTCTCTCAGGTGGATGTGAAAGATCCCATGGCTCTATTTCGAAGAAGAGCAGGGGAGTTATCCCCAGTGTCCAGGCTAATTTTTATCCCTCAACCAACATCACTGAAACAGATTATCTGCCTCATTATCACATTGCTGTTTGTGGGACCTTGCTGTTTTCAGATTGGCTGCCGCGTTTCCAACGTAGTGACTACACTTCAAAAAGTACTTAATTGACTGTAAAGCGCTCCGGGACATCCTGAGGTCATGAAAGATGCTATATAAATGCAAGTTCTTTCTTTACTGAATATGATAGGAAGAAATAGCTTTAAAAGAACATTTGTTCCATCAAATGATATGATGCAGGTGAACACCCCTTCGAAATCAAGAGTCAAAATGATGCTGACCTACTTTCTGTAGCCTGTGCAAACTCCTTGTAGCATCGCAATGACAACAGCTTTGCTCTGTTGGTGAAAAAAAAAGCAAGCAAGCCTCAAGTTTATCTATAAATATGCATAGAAGAAGAGAATTTCTGAAATCAATATAGTACAGAAAAAATAAAATGTAGGAGCAAAAAACCAAATTGGTATTAAGTAAATGGAAAGAGGTTTGAGATAAATTAAGTTGATGGAAATGGCTAGGGACTGTGAGTGACAGGAAAATATGGCATTTATGCAGCTCCCTATCAAGGGCTAATTTATTCACTTATTTTTGGCCAACTGCCCATTGTCATAGATGCTAAACCCAATGGAAAAAGATCAAGGACTGAGGCAGCAGCAATAATGATTACAGACGCGAGTTGGATTTCTTCTGTCAGCTCTAAGTTGGAGTCAAAATCTGTAGTGGGATATTATTTGCAAAGCACTTTGGGCCATCCTGTGAAATGCAAGTCTTTCTTTCATTTCTGATGCTGCCTTTCAGTTTAGAGGAAAGGTATGGTCCTTTACTGGAGCTGTCAGGCAGTTCCCAGATATCAAAGGCAATATTTTGGCCCAGAAATTCGGGTCTCCACGGGTGAGTACGCACGGGGTACTCACCCGTAAGCCCAATGGAAGTGCCGGTTTCCTGCATGCACTGCGCATGCGTGGGAAACCGGCACTTCCAATCCCCTGAACGAAGGGGTTCAGAGGTCGAACGCGTGCGCAGGAGAGGCTGCGCGTGCGCATCGAATTTCGTTTTTTTTTGCAGGTTTTCCCATGAGGGTAAGTCTGCAGAAGTTAGACATGTAAAAAGCAGGCATAAGGCTTGCTTTTTACAAGGTAAGTGGTGAATTAATTAAAATTAAATCATTTTTTCCACAGGATTATTATTTTTAAATACTTTAAAGCGAGGTAAGTTTATTTTTAGCCCCGTTAGAAAATAAAGTTATTTTTTTCAAAAATTTAAATTATTGTTTAAAATAGTTATTTCGTGCAATTTATAGTTTATTTAAAAAATGTGATTTAAAAAAAAAATTATTTGAAGATTTAGTGCTGTTTTGGGGCCGTAGTATTTATAAGTCTTGACAGCTCTTCCTGTCAATCTTATGAATGGAGCATTCCCTGCTCCGATTGGCTCCCCATGGCCCACGTGATCCCAGGGGATGCATCGAACTAACTGCGCCCCTGGGATACGCAAGCACTGCGCGCCGGCAGCTGGAACAGGCCCCGGATCGGAATTCCACGGGCGCCCACAGCTCAACGGCTGGCGCGCAAGGTAAGTGCAGGTCGGGGGCTTGCACCCGCAGGAAGCCCCCGACCCGAATTTCTGGGCCAATATTCCTATTGAATAGACACCAACCCCATCTTCTGGTTGCTTGCAACAGGCTAGCCATCCTGGTGTCTGTAAGGGTCAACACATAGCTTCCTTTAGTGCCCATGTATACACCTGGTGTATTATACATGTTGGCGATAGAGGAGTGCAGAAGGTAATGTTTGATAAGCACCAAGTGTTTCATGTACAATGGTCGAGAAATTTGATGGCACTGCGCCCGTTTTCCAGGCGCCAAACGAGCGCCTAGGCATGCAATATGGTGGCCGGGACGCGAGTACTCGTTACATAGAAACATAGAGCAGGAGTAGGCTATTCGGCCCCTCGAGCCTGCTCCGCCATTCAATGAGATCATGGCTGATCATCCAAATTCAGTACCCTGTTCCTGCCTTCTCCCCATATCCCTTGATCCCTTTAGCCTTAAAAAATATATCTAACTCCTTCTTGAATATATTTAATGAATTGGCCTCAACTGCCTTCTGTGGTAGAGAATTCCACAGGTTCACCACTCTCTGGGTGAAGAAATTCCTCCTCATCTCTGTCCATAATGGTTACATGCCGGAAGTGCGCCACCCGCCAAGACAGAAAAAGAGGCGTCCAGGGCCCGTGTCTGAAACAGTCGATAGACCCTTGCATATCTAAATAGTGGGCCTAACCCTTGTTTGAGGCCTCCCTTGTAAAATTGGGCTGTTCTGAATGCAGCCGGCCCTTTTTAAAAAGAAATAAAACAAAGAAAAAGACAGAAATTGCATTTATATAGCACCTTGCACGATCTCAGGATGCCCCAAAGCACTTTACAGCCAATTAGGTACTTTTGGTGTAGTCCCTGTTGTAATGTAGGGAAACATGGCAGCCAATTTGTGCACAGCAAGATCCCACAAACAGCAATGAGATAAATGATCAGGTAATCAGTTTTGGGTATTGGTGAGGGATAAATATTGGCCAGGACACCGAGGAAAACCCCCCTGCTTTTCTTTGAAATAGTGCCATGGGATCTTTTACGTCCACCTGAGAGCGCAGACGGGGCCTCGGTTTAACGTCTCAACCGAAAGACAGCACCTCCGACGGTGCAGCACTCCCTCAGTACTGGGTTGTGCGCTTTAGTCTCTGGAGTGGGACTTGAACCCACAACCTTCACCAGGCAAGAGTGCAACCCACTGGCACCTTGGCAAAAAGCAAAAACATCTTTTTACTCTGTTCGTGTTTATTACCCTTATTTAATCAAGCTGCCGATTCTCAATTATCCACAAGTTACAAGAGAACCCGTTGGCATATAATTGATGCAAAAGAGCTTCGAGTCTTAAGGTTTAATGTAGGACTTTGGCTCTGCAAAATAATTTGATTTATGGAAGTTGTTTCACATGCCTACAGGTCCCCAGTCATTGTGTCCTATTTTTGCATTTCAGTGCCGTTGGGTGGCATGGAAACAGGCTTGTGATTGGTCTCTCTGGGCACCCTTCCTGTGGTGTCTGAATGTGGCTATGTGATGTTAACCTGGATATGTCACTTGTTCCAATTGATGATCTGAGGAAGATTGTCACGCAACACTTTCAGTCTCTCGCTTCCTTTTTTTGTGTAATCTCTTGCGCCCGTTGAGCTAGTGGACCATTGCTGCTAGTGAGCATTTTGACCTGACACTAGCATGTCTGATTTTAACCCAACCTTGCCCAGTGGGAACAGTTTGCAGGTTGCGGGGTGGGGGAGTGCCTTTAAAATGAAGCATTAATCCTTACCGCCAGCCACTATTTTAACAGCTCGCTGGCAGTTCAGTGGCTGAGGGGCCTGCTGGGAGCGGACGGGTTTCTCGTGAATTGGCGCACATTACGTCAGTGATGACCTCCCCACCGATTGGATTTTAACCCGCGCCTGAGTGGGGGAGGCTGCCGCGGCATTTTCCCGCCAAGTGACGGCAGGTCGGGAAGCTGCCGGGAAGGGCGAGGTGTCAATCCTCCAGGGTAAGTGGGAAACTTTCCTTCCGCGGGGGCCCCAAGAAGAGCAGAAGCGCTTCTCCCTGGCCCCATAAGGAAAGACTCGGCTTCCTGCCCCGGCCTCCCAGGGGACTCCGCTCCTTCTTTCCCCCTCGAGCCCCTTCCCCCACCATCCCTCGCTTGCCGCGAGTCCTTCTTTGGTGCCAGCTGCCCAGGCTCGCTCTCCCCGCCTGCCATCTCGGACGGGTAGATTGACTGGTGGCATTCGGACGATGCCCCGAGGTTAAAAATTAAAATACAGTGTTGTTTGGACAGGCGGGCTATTGGTGAACAAAATACTGAGCTCCTATCCATTGTTTTTCCCCAATTCAGTGCATCCATTGGATTTTTTCCCAGCTTTATTCTCACTGGTAGAGGCACAAACCTGAATCAGAAAAAATAACGATTAGGAGATTCGAGTCCTAGATTGCTCCCCAGTTACTGAGTCAGGTATAGGCTTTTTAAAATTGATTTTATGCAGAAGCAGCCATTGAAAATTGGGAATAAAATAGCACAGTTTGAGCTGTTGTGCTTGCTGGGACTAGACACAGCATCTTGAGAGACAAATAAAACACAATTGGTTATTCTTCATGCTGAGCATCTTTCCATTGGCAGCACATTTGGCAAAAGATTCATAGGCGGAATGACATGAGAAAAGTGGAGACACTGCATTAAATATTGAATTAAAAGCCGCGTTTAAATCAATGGGGGAGAAATTCGGTCGGTTAGCACCTCCCATTAGCGCCTGACGGGGGCGCTAACGGGACGCTAATGAAGTAGCGCCGGGACGAGGCGAATCCAGCGCCGTACGCCAGGTCCAGTCACCCCTTAGCGCCACCGCTAACAGCGCCAGGCAGGTCGTGACGTCAGTGAATGTGCAACGCTCACTGAGCGCCCGATCTGTCAAGTTGATTATCGCCCCCTGCCTTAGCGCCTCGCCCCGACAACAACAGGAAGAGGAGGAGTGAAGCAGGCAGATGGCCACTCCAGGGGCAATATTTAAAGGGATCAGTCGCAGCTCTCAGGTTAGTGCTGTTTCACTGCTTCCTTCTCAGTTTGCAATTGTGCAAGAGTTTAATTCAGTCATTTAAAGGTTCTTTAGTAGCAGGAGTGTTGTGGCTACAAAAAATTTGTTACATTTATTCTGATGAAATTTCAAAGCGCTACACTTCCTTACATTAATGGGGGCTATACTGGCTGTCGACCTCACCCTCCAGGATCTATGGCGGAGGGAGCGCAGGCAGCGAGAAAGATTGCAAGATGTGGCCAGATGGAGGAGGAGGGCCATCAGGGTTCTCAACAGGAGGCCTTACCCTCTGAGGGTATTCCGAGAGCACTTCTCCTACCTCCAATTAAGCGAGGAGCAGTGTATTAGAAGGCTCCGCTTCAGCAAGGATGTGGTCACCGGAATCTGCCACCTCCTGCAACCAGACCTCGAGCCTCAGATCAGGTCGACCACGGCGCTCTCAGTGGCAGTCAAGGTCATCGTCGTGCTCAATTACTTCACCAGCGATTCCTTCCAGTCTGCAATAGGAGATATAGTGAACATCTCGCAGTTCGCCGTCCATCGCTGCATCCGAGAGGTCACGGAGGCTCTCTGCAGTAGGAGAAGGAACTACATTTCTTTCCCCATCACCAGAGAGAAGCAGGACAAGCATGCATGTAGCTTTGCCAGGATAGCGGGCTTCCCCATGGTGCAGGGCGCCATTGACTGCACCCACGTGGCTTTGCAGGCACCGCATAACAATCCTGAGGTCTTCCGTAACCGCAAAGGCTACCACTCACTTAATATGCAGTTGGTGTGCGACCACAGACAGCGAATCCTCAATGTGGATGCCCGCTATCCTAGCAGCAGCCACGATGCCTTCATCCTGTGCCAGACCAGTGTGCCAGCACTCTTCCAGCCACCATATCAAGCTCGCAGCTGGCTGGTCGGAGACAAGGGCTATCCATTCTCCACCTGGCTCATGACTCCTCACTCAACCCCAGCACTCCTGCCCAGCACTCATATAATGAGAGCCATGCCACCACCAGGAACATCATCGAGCAGACCATCGCGGTGCTCAAGCAATGATTCTGCTGCCTTGACCGCTCGGGAGGAGCCCTCCAGTACTCAGCTGAGTGGGTCTCCCATTTCGTGGTGGTCTACTGCATGCTCCACAACTTGGCCATCATGAGGGCCCAGCCCTTGCCACCAGGGATTGCGGGACCACCTCAGGAGGAGGAAGAGGGAGAGGAGGAGGAGGAAGAACAGGAGCGAGGGAGGAGGCAGCCACTCAGTCGGCCTTCCGGAAGGGCGGTCCATGACCACCTCATCAAACTGCAATTCCAATAAATTAAACCCCAGATCCCCGTTGCTCACCACATCCCCATCATTCCATCCCTGTCACACGACATATCACAGCGCAAAGCTGAAATGAGAGGCAACACAAAATCACCCAAAGCCAATTAATAAATATATCAATAATCACTGAACACACATTATCCAAAAACAATATTAGCTGTTCACCCTTGTGCAATCCCTTAGTGCCCCTCGTTACAGTGCTGTTGCCTACTCTAATGCTCCTACGAAGTGTTGGCCTAGTGGCTGTAGCAGGGCGGGTGGAAGGCTGCTGAATGTCTGTGCGGAAAACTTCAGATGGCCTTGCAGGACACCCTCGACCAGCTCAGAACCTGGAAGGCCCGGCTGTAGACTGCACCACCTCAGCCTGGGCGGCAGCAGTCTGGGCTGACTGGATGACAGGCAGCGACAGGGACAATGGCAGAGTGGCAGTGGTGGGAGCAGGAATGCTGTCATCCTGAGAGAGGACAGCAGCTTCCTGCTCCACTGACCCACTGCCACTCCCCCGGGGCAGCACCTCAGCATCACCACCAATCTGTTGGAGCACAGATTGCTGGCCTGCTGCGACACTGTGTAAGCCTCGGTGGACGGTGGTCGACCCAGCTACGATGGCAGCAGTCAGATCTTGCGTGGCATCAAGCTGAGACTGCATGAGAGCAGTCTGAGAATCGATGGCACCAACCATAGACTGCATTACAGCACTAAGACGTTGCATGGCTTCCGCCTGTGCTGCAATGGAAGCTGTGACATCGCCCATCACATGCTGCATGAGGTCTGGGTCGCCATGGTCTCTCTGGGAGTCCACCATCCTTTGCAGACTGGAAATGATGGACTCCATGGTGTGCACAGAACCTTGTGCAATGTTGGAGGCGGACTCCTCCACGCTCCTTACCATTGCCGAGAGGCTTTCAGGCACCCTTGCCATTGCACCTGTCATCTTGGTGTGCAAGCCTGTGATATCCGAGTGGTAAGGTCAGAAACTGAGAGAAGCAAGGTATTAGGAACAAAACCCAACTGTTTATTTACCTGGTGTAGCAGAGAAACATCTCTTACAGGCTGCAAGCAAAGCACACAATTCTTACTGCACGATGGCAAGATGGAGGATTCACCTCTGAGTCATACCCATAATGCAATGCCACATTACCATATAAACTGGTGTACCAGGACATTGAATACATGACCCATTACCTTAAAAACTGGTGAATGTGAACCCTTAATATTTGGCTCCATCTGGTGGATAACTTAAACATTACATCCCAGATTACTATAAAGCCCTTCTTCTAAAGGCCTCCCTATCGAGGTCCTCATCTGAGTCCTGTGCAGCAGAACTCGTGCGCGAACTTGCCCTCCGGGGAGCTGATTTCCGAGCTACCCTTTCCCCCTGGCCTTGCTGCAGCCCGCTCGCCCCCGGTGCATCACCCTGTGCAGATCCCGCTACTATGCCAGCCTCTAAAGGACTCGTAGGGCCAGTATCTGAGCTGGTGCCTGCGGGTGAGACATGCAGTGACGCGGTGTGTTCTTCCTCCTCCTCTTCTTCCGCCTCGTTCTCTACGGTACCCTCAGAGACAGGCTGCTCAGCTGCTTGCTCATTCTCTGAAAGCATAAAGACACAAGAGTCGGGTTAAGGTGAGGGGAGGGGAGAAAGGCATGCATACAGCATGATTAGCTGGAAAGTGTGAAATGCTTGTGGGGCGAGGGAGAAGTGGGATGTGCGAAGAAGGAGTAGGGATGAACATACCATTGTTGTCCCCAAGGGGGTCAACGTCGCCGGTGGCCACAGCGCCCACCACCTGGCACCCAATAATTTGCAGCACTCTTTCCTCCAGCTCAGAAAGTGGTTGGGTGTCAGGTTGTCCCCCACCTGTGCGCTCCTGCTCCCTCCTGTTGTGAGCGACTTTTGCCTTCAAGAGAGAGGAAAGTGTGTGAGTGAGTGTGGAGCAATGTGTTTGGGAGATGTGCCTGCCATAGTTGAATAGCTGTGCAAGGTGTGAGATGTGGGTGTGAGTGTTGGTCGGTAGAGTTTGTTGGTGGGTGAGTGCTGGGGGTGTGGTGCTTTGGGCAGTGTGTGCAGACTGAGGTTCAGACGGTGGTATGTAGCATTTGTTGAATAATTGACTCACCCTGACCACCCGAGTGAGGTCATTAAATTTCTTCCTGCACTGTGTGTGGGTCCTGGGGACCACAGTGCTGCCCGAGACCTGCCGGGCTACCTCCCTCCGCATGGCGCGGAAGACTTGCGGCGAGGGCCTCCTGCCACTTGCCGGGTAGAGCACCGTTCTCCGTCTCTCCACAGCGAAGACCAACGCCTCCAATGCTTGGTCGCAGAATCTGCGAGCTCTCTCCCTGGGCCGTTGATCTGCCATAATGACACCTCCTTCCATGGTCCGTTTCCTTCTCCTTGGCCTTCTACTGCTTGCTGAGACAGCTGCGGAACCAGCAATGCTGAGAATGAGGTTCTGCAGCATGAAGGAACCTCCCCTTTAAGAACGGGAAAGAGCCTGTGGCAGTGGTGACTAGTGATTAGACTGCACCTGAAATTGCTTAGCGCTTTGAGCCTAACGCCACTGTGCCAGGTTGTTAGCACTTGATTTAGCGCTCCCATTCTTTCTTTGAGCGATGACATTGAATTTTACATGCAGCGAGATTCATTAGCGCCTGGCGCTAAATCTCAAACTTTTCCGAAGTAAGCGCCCATTCCTGGGCGATAATGAATTTCGCCCCGATTGTCTCTAGCAAGTTGTGGCTAAGAGCAGCTATGTCGTGGGAGCACCATCACCTCCAAGTCAGGACATACGTGCCATGGACATACATTGCCGTTCCTTCATGGTCACTGGGCCAATATCCTGGAATTCCCTACCCAACATCATTGTGGGAGCACCACCACCATCAGAGACTGCAATGGCTCAAAAGCGAAAGCTCACCACCACCATCTCAGGGCAACTAGGGATGGGCAATAAGTGCGGCCTTGTCAGCGACACCCCCATTCTTAGAACAATTTTTTTTTAATTGCCAGACCGTGGGGCAACTGCACATTGTATGTGGGGGGAGGGGGCTCAGCACAATATAATGTCTAATTAAAAACACAGCTCAGCAAATTTATAGAACCTTAGAAATTTATGGCACAGAAGGAGGCCATCTTGGCTGTGCCGTTTATCTGGTAGGTGACGTAAGAAAACTACTAGGCACTTGGTCTGAGTATTAAACAAGGCTTTAATCAACTGTTTTTCAACATGGAGATCCAGTTGTGTCCTTCACTAGTTCCTGTTAAAGAATGTCCTGAGCAAGCTGGGCCCATGCCCGAGTACAGTATTTATACTCTCCCTGGACAGCGCCACCAGCAGGCCGCCCAGTATCATTTCATAAGTCATTTCCACATGAATGACAAGATTCATGTCACTGGGTAACTGAGTTATTCAAATCAGGGAGATGCAAACAATTCAGGGTATTGACCCAGCGATGATGAAGGAACAGAGATATATGTCCAAGTCAGGACGGTACGTGACATGGAGGTGATGGTGTTCCCAAGGCATTATTGCTCTTGTCCATAGACGGTGATTTGAACGTGGATTCCTGGCCTGTGCTGGAGTCCGCTGATTTCAGCTGGGGCTGCTATTTGAGACTTTACAATTGGCCTTGGAGGCTTTGGATTAGAGAAGGATCGAGCAGGGTTCCTGCTCCTGATTGCTACCCAGTGACTCCCTGCCCCTTGTGTGTGGACGTTAATTAAGGGCAGGATTGAGCTCAGTTGTGATGCCCCATCAGGTCAGCTGGGTGAGGCACTGAAGGTTGCCTGATGACGAGGGAACTGTCTCCCAGCAAGAAGTCAGTGCCTGCAGGAGAAGAGGAAACAGGAGCAAATAGTCAAGAAACAAAAGTGAACAGTGAAATCTGAGCAGGGTAAAGATTTTCTTATGTAATACAGAAAAAGTATATGGAAAATAAACTCATTCCCCCTCCTCAGACTGTGCCCTATATATTTTTTATAAATCGTTCACATTTTATAGAAAGCCAACAAAGGCAAAGTCCAACAATCTAAATGGCCCAGAAATTCGGGTCGGGGGCTTCCCGCGGGTGCAAGCCTCCGACCTGCACTTACCTAGCGTGCCAACCGTTGTGCTGTGGGCCCGCGTGGGATTCCGATCCTGGGCCTCCTCCAACTGCCGACTCGCAGTGCTTGCGTATCCCAGGGGCGCAGTTAGTTCGATGCGTGTCCTGGGATCACGTGGGCCATGGAGAGCCAATGGTAGCAGGGAATGCTTCATTCATAAGTTTGACAGGAAGAGCTGTCAAACCTATAAATACTATAAGCCCCAAAACATCACTAAATCTTCAAATAAATTTTTTAAAAATCACATTTTTAAAATAACTATAAATTACATGAAATAACTATTTTAAACAATAATTAAATTTTTGAAAAAATTAATTACATTTTCTAACGGGACTAAAAATAAACTTACCATTCTTTAAAGTATTTAAAAATAATAAACCTGTGGAAAAAATGTTTTAATTTTAATTCATTCACCACTTACCTTGTTAAAAGCAGGCCTTGCGCCTGCTTTTTAAAAGTCTAACTGCTGGAGACTTACCCTCCCGGAGAACCCTGCAAAAAAAACGTAAGTTCTAAGTGCACGCGCTGCCTCTCCGGCGCATGCGTTCGACCTCTGAACCCCTGCTTTCAGGGGAACGGAAGTGCCGGTTTCCCGCGCATGCGCAGTGCATGCACGAAACTGGCAGTTCCATTGGGCTTATGGGTGAGTACCCCGTGTGTACTCACCCATGGAGACCCGAATTTCTGGGCCATTGGCCCAGAAATTCGGGTCGGGGGCTTCTCGCGGGTGCAAGCCCCCGACCTGCACTTACCTTGCGCGCCGGCCGTTGAGCTCTGGGCCCGCGTGGAATTCCGATCTGGGGCCTGGTCCAGCTGCCGGTGCGCAGTACTTGCGTATCCCAGGGGCGCAGTTAGTTCGATGCGTCCCCTGGGATCACGTGGGCCATGGAGAGCCAATCGGAGCAGGGAATGCTCCATTCATAAGTCTGACAGGAAGTGCTGTCAAGACTTATAAATACTACGGCCCCAAAATAGCGCTAAATCTTCAACGAAATTTTTTTTAAATCACATTTTTTAAATAAACTATAAATAACATGAAATAACTATTTTAAACAATAATTTAAATCTTTGAAAAAAATAATTTTATTTTCTAACGGGGCTAAAAATAAACTTACCTTGCTTTAAAGTATTTAAAAATAATAAACCTGTGGAAAAAATGTTTTAATTTTAATTAATTCGCCACTTACCTTGTAAAAAGCAGGCCTTACGCCTGCTTTTTATATTTCTAACTTCTGCAGGCTTACCCTCGCGGGAATGTTCAATGCGCACGCGCAGCCTCCCCCGCACACGCGTTCAACCTCTGAACCTCTTCATTCAGGGGAACGGAAGTGCCGGTTTCCCACGCATGCACAGTGCACGCAGGAAGCCGGCACTTCCATTGGGCCTACGGGTGAGTAACCAGTGCGTACTCACCCGTGGAGACCCGAATTTCTGGGCCGATATCATTCCAAGCTCCGGGTGCGAGAGCGGCATCTTGAAATAGTCGCTCTGTGAATTAACTAAATGGCCAATTTTGTTTTGTGAGTGACGCTATTGAAGATTCATAGTATAGAGAATCTTACAGCACTGAAGGAGGCCGTTCAGCCCATTGTGCCCCTGCCGGCTCTTTGATAGAGCTACCCGATTAGTCCCGCTCCCCCTGCTCTTTCCCAACAGCCCTGCACTGTGCTGGCTTTTTCCACTTCTCGTGGAAGGAAGAAATCAGCACGGTCGAAGGGAATGTTTGTGTGGGCTCGCAGGGAAACTCAGTGCACGGACAGTGTCGGATCAAGTGCCTACAGCTCGGCCTCTGTAAACATTGTGCAGCCGTCTGACACAATCGTCCAGCTGCAATAGCTCCAAGTTACTTTAAAATATGCACGATAGGAGGAAAGCATAAATTATTTTGTGTTTTAAAAAAAAAAGACAGTTCTGTGTTCAAAGACTAAAACTAGGTCAGTTTCCTTGTGGATGCCATGTTAAATAACCATAACCTGCAGTGTTTATACAGCAGCTGTCTCTGCCTGGAGAAAGGAAAGATTCCTAGGCCTGCTGAAGAAAATAATTTGTTTCACGCTGTGCATCGGTGCTTTCACCTTGAAGATGCAGCATTAGAATATTATCGAGCATCACCCATTGAGGCTGTTGTGAGTCGTGGCTCAGTGGGCAGCACTCTTGCCTCTGAGTCAGAAGGTTGTGGGTTCAAGGTCCCACTCCAGAGACTTGAGCACCAAAGCCTAGGCTGACACTCCAGTGCTGGAACTGAGGGAATGCTGCACTGTTGGAGGTGCCGTCTTTCAGATGAGACGTTAAACCGAGGCCCCGCCTGCTCTCTCAGGTGGATGTAAAAGATCCCACGGCACTATTTTGAACAAGAGCAGGGGAATTATCCCCGGTGTCCTGGGCCAATATTTATCCCTCAATCAACATCACAAAAACAGATTATCTGGTCATTATCACATTGCAGTTTGTGGGAGCTTGCTGTGCGCAAATTGTCTGCCGCGTTTCCTACAATGACTACACTTCAAAAGTACTTCATTGGCTGTAAAGTGATTTGGGATGTTCTGAGGTCATGAAAGCTGTTATATAAATGCAAATCTTTCTTTTGTGTTTAGTATCTTCACGCTCTTCCGTTTTGAAATAGTGAAAGGGTTTGCAAGCTGATTAATAGGTTTGACAGGCGGCGATGTGAACGCTCCTTCCATTGGCCATAACCATCTTTATACCAGACGATAGCCGATACCAAACTCTTTGAATAAGTTTTTCCAGTTCTCAGCTGGCCACTAGTTAGTACCATGCTTGGCGGAGGGCTGTTATCTCTTGGATCAGAGGATGGCGGAATAGGAGAAAAAACTGGCAGGACCAGTTCCATGCTAATCACAGAGCTGTACTGATGGTATCTATGAAGGAGGTCATGAAGCCCTTGAATTGAAAGAGAAATATAATTCATAGAATCATAGAATAGTACAGCACAGAAGGAGGCCATTTGGCCCATCGAGCCTGCGCCAGCTCCTTCGAAGAGCAATCCAGTTAGTCCCACTCCCCCGCTCTTTCCCCATATTCTGCAATTTTTTCTCCTTCAAGTATTTATCCAATTCCTTTTTGAAGGCTACTATTGAATCTGTACCCACCACCCTATCAGGCAGTGCATTCCAAATCCTAACCACTCGTGTAAAAACGTTTTTCCTCATGTCATCTCTGGTTCTTTTGCTAATCACGTTAAATCTCTGCCTTCTCGTTATCGACCCTTCAGCCATTGGAAACAGTTTCTCTTTATTTACTCAATCCTTCATGATTTTAAACACCTCTATCCAATCTCCTCTTAACCTTCTCTGCTCCAAGGAGAACAACCCCAGCTTCTTCAGTCTATCCACGTAACTGTAATCCCTCATCCCTGGAACCATTCTAGTAAATCTCCTCTGCACCCTCTCCAAAGCCTTCACGTCCTTCCTAAAGTGCGGTACCCAGAATTGGACACAATACTCCAGCTGGGGCCGAACTAGTGTTTTATACAGGTTTAGCATAACTTCCTGGCTTTTGTGCTCTATGGCCTAGAAATTCAGTTGTTTGCGCCAGCCGCTAGCGCCTTAGGAGGAGTAGAAGTGGGGCGCTAAGCGGCTAGCGCCCGGGCGCGGCGCGATCTGTGCCTCTCGCGAACTTCAGTTAAGATTTAGCGGCGGCGCAAAACCTTTGTGCGCGCTCAGCTGCGCGCACAGATCCTGACGTCATTTCATGGTGCAACGCCCTTTGTGCGCCCCGAACCGGAAATTCAGTGGCGCCAGCCTATTGTGCGCCTGGCGCCCCTAGCGACTGGTAGAGGGGAACAGTTCCCAGTCGCTGCGGGGCGCGGGGGGCACTAATTAAAGGGGACTCCTCCTGCAGTATAAATGGCAGCCATTTTGCACCACACCTTCTTTGTGAGAGACAGATCTTTGGAGAGAGACAAAGGTAGAGAGCTTTCTGGTTTGGCTCAACACTTGCACAGGTACTTGTGGCTTCAGGCCACAGCTTTGCACTTGTCTTTAACTTCAGTGTCATAGCATTGATTGGAAACATATAATGGGGGCTGCAATGGGTGGAAACGTTGGGCTTCTCCATTGCATTCAAAGAGCTCAGAGACGCCGTGAGAGAGTGCCAGTCATGGCCAGACGGAGAAGGGCCAACAGGCATCGGCAAAGGAGGCCTTACCCACCCAGGGTATACCGCTAGCAGTTCTCATATCTGAACATGTCTGAGGAGCAGTGTGTTCGGAGGCTGCGATTCAGAAGGGCGGTGGTCACTGAGATCTGCCACCTGCTTCGCGGAGATCTGCAGCCACAGCTGAGGAGCAGGACGTCTCTGTCGGTGGCAGTGAAGGTGACGGTGGCTCTCAACTTCTATGCCACCGGCTCCTTTCAATCCGCTACTGGGAACATTTCCAACATCTCCCAGTTCGCGGTACATTGCTGCATCCACCAGGTGACCAATGCCCTTTTCAGAAGGAGACGTCAGTTCATCTCTTTCCCCATGACCGTTGACAAGCAGCAAGAGCGTGCAATGGGCTTTGCAGCATTAGCGGGCTTCCCCATGGTGCAGGGCGCCATTGACTGCATGCATATGGCTTTGCGGGCACCTCTAGAGAATGCCGAGGATTACCACAACCGGAAGGGCTACCATTCGCTCAACGTGCAGTTGGTGTGTGACCACAGGCAGCTCATCCTAGCTGTCAATGCCTGCTTTCTAGGCAGCAGCCACGATGCCTTCATCCTGCGCCAGACTTCTGTGGCAGACATGTTCGAGGCCCAGCCTCACCCACGAGGATGGCTTCTCGGGGACAAAGGCTATCCTTTGTGCACCTGGCTGATGACCCCGCTCCGTGCGCCCAGCACCCCTGCTGAAGAGGGATACAATGACAGCCATCAAGCAACCAGGAACATCATTGAGCAAACAATCAGCATGCTGAAGCAACGGTTCCGCTGTCTGGATCATTCCGGGGGAGCCCTACAGTACTCGCCTGAGCGAGTCTCCCATTTCGTTGTCGTGTGCTGCATGCTGCACAACCTGGCAATCCACAGGACTCAGCCACTGCCAGCAGACATTGGAGGACCACCAGAGGAGGAGGAGGAGGAGGAGGAGGAGGACCAGCACAGGAGGGAGGCAGAAAGTGCAAGGGCCGCCCGTCGGCGGCTTATTGCAAGTCGGTTCTAGGCCCCCTCTCAGGGAATGGCTTGTGCCAATGGCAGATGAATGTAGCCGCTCCACAAGCCCTCAGCCAAGCAGGGCAACCAGGACTTCCAAAAGAAAGCATGGACAGTGCGATTTAAGAAAATTTTTTACTGTGATACCTCTGTGCCCTTCCCACATGACAAACTAATGGAGAGAAACCACCCCCCAAAAACACAAATATACCAGTCTCGGCCTTTATAAGTAAAACAAATATACCAGTCTCGGCCTTTAAATATAAAACAAATACAGCAGTCTCGGCCTTTATAAGTAAAACAAATATACCAGTCTCGGCCTTTATAAGTAAAACAAATATACCAGTCTCGGCCTTTATATATGAAACAAATACACCAGCCTCGGCCTTTAAATATGAAACAAATACACCAGTCTCGGCCTTTATATATAAAACAAAACATTTGGCCACACCTTCTACTTTTTCCCCTGCGAGGGTGATCCGTTTCGCTTCCGTGACTGGCCCCTACCCGCCCTGCAGCTCCTCCTCAATGGGACCCCAGTGGCTGCAGCAAGGCTGGGGGAAGGCTGCTGAGGGTCAGATGGTGAGACAGCAGATGCCCTTGGGGGTCGGCCTGAACCAGCTCTGGGCCTGGAGGGGCCGGCTGCTGACTGCTCCAACTCTGCTTGGGCGGCAGCAGTCTGTCCAACAGCTGGTGGCAGCTGCAATGGAGGAGTGACAGTGTTGGCTGCAGGAATGCTGCCAACCTGACAGATCACAGGCACTCCCTGGTCGGCTGATACATTGGCACGTGCACGGGCCAGCACTACAGCATGCGCAGCAATCTGCTGAGGCAGAGACTGCTGGGCTGCTGCCCCGGCGATGCCTGGCCGATCCAGCGAGTGTGGCAGCAGTTAGTGCCCGTGTGGCCCTGGTCTGTGTCTGCATGACAGCAGCCAGTGAATGCACGGCACGACTGAGCACTTGGCTAGAAGCCGCCTGTGAAGCAGCGAAGTCCTGCTGACTCCTAGCCTGTGCTGCCGCGACGTCCTGCAGACTCCTGGCCTGTGCTGCACTGAATTGTTGCAGACTCCTGGCTTGTGCTGCCCCAAATTCCTACACACTCCTTGCCAGTGACTCTATGGAGTCAGACATCCTTGCCACTGCAGCCATGAGCTCAGTGTGCCTGCGCTCAGCCTGGGTGCCCATTTCCGCTAGGAGCCGCAACTCCTCTGCGCTCACCGTAGCAGGACTGGAGGCTGCACTCACCCTCCGGGGAGAAGGCCGCCGAGCTTCCCCACCCCTCCCGCGTTGCTGCAGCCCGCTGGGCCCCGGAGCTTCACTCTCCTCAGACCCTTCCCTCCTGCCCCCCTCCAGGGAAGACGTGTCACCATCATGGCCATGGGCTGCCTCGGCTGAGGGTGTCCCTGATGGGCTGGCTTCCTCTTCCTCCTCCTCTATGTCTGACTCAGACACAGTGCCAGCTTGAGGGGCCGCCTCCTCACCTGGCGAGTCACCATCTGAAAGCAGGGAGGCACAAGAGTTGCTTTAGAGTGAGGACAGGGCAGCAGCGAGGGAGGCATGAGTGCTGCTGTGTACTGCATTGGTTCGATAGTGGCAAAGGATGCTGGTGTGAGGCGCAAGTGGAAAGGGAGAGGTCAAAAAGGTGATGACCTTACCATTGGTGCCCAGAACAGGGTCAGCATCTCCAGTGGCGACGGGGCCACTCAGCCGGCCTGCCATGATCCGCTCCACTCGCTGCTCGAGGTCGCTCAGCTGTTTCAGGTCAGGACGGCCTCCCCCGGTCTGTCGCTGCTGTCTTCTGTTATGCGCCAGCTTGGCCTGCAAGAGAAAGGACAGCCTCTAAGTACAGTGTCAAGCCCTGATCTTGCCCGCACTGCCTCCCATGGTCAATTAGCCCTGACAGTGTCAAGCCCTGATCTTGCCCGCACTCCCTCACATGGTCGAATAGCCCTGACAGTGTCTAAAGTCCTGAATGCGCAAGTGCTTTTCATGACAGTCCCATAGCTGCTGGATGAGGGCTGGCCATTAGGGCTTTCAGGCCCCTTTGGCCATAAAGTGAGGTGCACATGCAGGGATGAGGAGGATACTGGAAAGGGTACTCACCCTGACAACCCGAGTGAGGTCGTTGAATTTTTTCCGGCACTGGGTTGGTGTCCTGCCAACCACGCTGTTGGACGTGACCCTGTTTGCCACATCCCTCCATGCTTTCCGATATTCGGCGGGCAGCAGCCTCCTGCCACCCTCAGGGAAGAGGATATGGCGCCTGCACTCAACTGCGCCAACCAGCACCCTCAGGTCACCCTCGCCGAAGCGCTGCGCTCTCTCCCTGGCCTTCTCCATTCTCCTGGGCGTGGAGCTGTTCCAGAAGCAGTGTTCAGGCCTTGCCTTAGGGCTGCAGTGTGCAGGGCGTGGCAGCCAAACAATTCCACCCTCCCCCTTTAAGTGCTGACCGGCGCCCTCAATGAGCAACTCGCCGCACCTGCGCTGCGCACGCCTTCGGTGTTTGCGCCCCGGATCGCCGGTTTAGCGCCTAATGATAGTCGTGCATCGCCTGCTTTAGCGCAGCAGCAACCTCTTGGGGCGATGCAACTGAATATCGGCGAAGGTGGCGCTAAGTTGCGCCGGGTGCAAAAGTTAGCGAACGCCATGCTGTAGCGCCCCAAACGTGGCTATACTGAATTTCTAGGCCTATGTCTCTATTTATAAAGCCCAGGATCCCATACGCTTTATTAACTGCACTTGTTAACCTGTCCTGCCACCTTCAAAGATTTGTGCACAAGCATCCCCCCACCCCCACCCCCCCCTGCCCCCAGGTCTCTCTGTTCTTGCACCCCCTTTAAAATTGTACCATTCAGTGTGGATGGCCTCTCCTCATTCTTCCTACCAAAATGTATCACCTCGCCTAATTGCTTCAGGTAGCTCTGGAGAACCATTGGGGTTTATTTCTGGGAGGGGATCGGTGCTTCTGCCTTTTCTAGAGACCCCCTGGGCCATGGCACTGGCTGTTGAGCTGGGAGGGTGGACAACCTCCTCTCGAGCATAGACCACTGCCAGTCTGAGTGGACCAATAGGGAGCATGTGACAGCATCATAGGGTATGCCTTACTTCTGTTTGTCCAGACTCAGTCCTGTTTAGCACTTGTAGCAATGGAGAACACAAAAGGCGGAGGTGAGAAAGCGGACTGTGAGATTGTAAGAAGAAAGAAAGAAAGAACTTGCATTTCTATAGCGCCTTTCACAACCTCAAGACATCACAAAGCACTTCACAGCTAATAAAGCACCTTTGGAGCATAGTCACTGTTGTGATGTAAGGAAATGCATCAGCCAATTTGTGCACAGCAAGCTCCCACAAACAGCAGTGTGATAATGAGCAGATAATCTGGTTTAGTGATGTTGATTGAGGGATAAATCTTGACCAGGTCACTGGGGAGAACTCCCCTGCTCTGCTTTGAAATAGTGCCATGGGATCTTTTGCAGCCCCCGGAGAGAGCAGACGGGGTCTCAGTTTAACGTCTCATCTGAAAGACGGAATCACAAAATAGATAACATTCCCAGTGTCCATATAGAAAGAAAGAACAAACTTGCACTTACATAGTGATTTCCACATCCTCAGGCAGTTCATAACTACATTTGAAATGTATAACGGGGGTAATTTTAACCTAACCTGTCTGCTGGGAAACTGACTGGATTGGATTGTTGACTTCAATGGAAAGTGAAATCGGACAGAGTGTAAAAATGGCGGTCGATCGATCCCGTCAGTTTCCCGACGAGGGGGGCGGGGGGTGGGGCGTGGGATAAGTTAAAGATATGGCAGGAGATCGGAGAATCTCTGCGGAAATCTAACCCGAAACGTTTCAGAGCATTTATTTACCTGTAGGCACTGCTACTTTCAGCTAAATGATCAGTCATTAACTTACTCATTCACGGGATGTGGACATTGCTGGCAAGGCCAGCATTTATTGCCCTTGAGAAGGTGGTGGTGAGCCGCCTTCTTGAATCGCTGCAGTCCGTGTGGTAAAGATACTCCCACAGTGCTGTTAGGGAGGGAGTTCCAGGATTTTGACCCAGCGACGATGAAGGACCGGCGATATATTTCCAAGTCAGGATGGTGTGCGAAGTGGAGGGGAACTTGGAGATGGTGGTGTTCCCATGCGCCTGCTGCGCTTGTCCTTCTAGGTGGAAGAGGTCGCGGGTTTGGGAGGTGCAAAGATTTGCCTTGAAATAATCCCTACAGATTAGACGCAGTTTCCAATGAATAGATGTATATTGTGACTGTGTACCGCTGTTGGAACTTCCACCAAAGTGTAAGGAGAGAGCAGCATTTGAGTAACATGGATCAAAGATGAAAAACCCCACTAGGATTGTAGTGCTCAATATCACAATGATAAATTGAAAGTGACCGAAGAAAATTAGCCGGAATGAACACTTAAGCATTCTGCTGTTAAGAGGGGGTTGGCTGCAATAATTCTTGTACTGCAATCTAAAAGCTAATTTTATCAAAATAATAAGACAAAAAAAAAGGAACAGGGTCTGATCGCTCTGATGGCTTGGTGATGTACTGAGCCATATGGGCCAGGGAAGTCTCAGACTTAATCTCCGGCCTGTTTGAGTGAGCTGATCTCAGTGCTGTAACTGACCGCGCGGTGTGCCTGGGCTATGGAAGGATAAACAAATCACCCTCCCCACTCCCGCAATCTAATAATCTCTGCTGGAATGTATGGACACGGGTTAAGGACTTGGTCGGCCTCAGGTGGGACATCAGATTGGCCGAATGCTACTCGTTGTCCAGCCTAACGTGAAGAATGGCTCCCTGAGGGAGGCACTGGAGGTCTCCAGTACCTCTAAAGCAGCATAAGCATCCTTGCTGTGGCTCTCCCCACCTTCAGAAGTGTCCTTAAAACCTACTACATTGACCAAACCTCTGCCCACCTCCCCTAATTCCTTCCGACTCCTGCCCATATCTGACATCCCCCTTACCCCAATTGTGAAGCGACCTTGGGATACTTGGCTACTTTAAATGCAAGTTCTCGTTTTTATCGTCACCACCTTCAAGAGAGGAGGGCAAAGAATGGAACAGCCCTCCCTATCTGCTCGCTAAGCCATACGCCACCTTCTACAAATGCCTCCGTAACAGCAGCCAGCAAGTCCTGGGAGACTACCAGTTGCAATGATAGGTTTGCAAGTTCACTTTAGAAAGAAAAGAAAGCCTTGCATTTACATAGCACCTTTCACAACCTCAGGACATTCAAAATAGCGCTTTACAGCAAATGGGGTGCTTTTGGAGTGTAGCCACTGTTGTAATGTAGCTGTGGAAGCTACATCATTAAATAAATTTAAAACAGAAATAGATAGTTTCCTGGAAGTAAAGGGAATTAAGGGTTACGGGGAGCGGGCAGGAAATTGGACATGAGTCTAGGTTCGGAATGGTCATGGCCCTGTGGGTAGTGGAGTAGTGGAGTGGGCCCAGGGGCCGTGTATGCTGGTTCTGCTCCTACTGTGTTCTAATTCTGTGTTAGATTTCAGGAGATGGTTTTATTCCTGTTCCTGGCTGGGGTGGAGATCACCTTTACAGAAGGTAAGTACTGTAGAAAATATAGGGACAGCGTGATCTCCTGGAAGAATTTCGATCGCCTAGATGGGTCGGAGAGGAATTTCCCAGATTTTTTTCTCCCAAATTGGCCATTAGGTCTTTATCTGGTTTTTCGCCTCTCCCGGGAGATCACATGGGTTCGGGTGGATGCACAGTGATAGAAGATTTGAGGTTAGGATCAGATCAGCCATGATCTTATTGAATGGTGGAGCAGGCTCGAGGGGCCGATTGGCCTACTCCTGCTCCTATTTCTTATGTTCTTATGTTCTTAAATGCGGCAGCCCATTTGCGCACAGCAAGCTCCCACAAACAGCAATGTGATAATGACCCAATCTGTTTTTGTTATGTTGGTTGAGGGATAAATATTGGCCATATACTGGGGAGAACTCCCCTGTTCTTCTTCGAAATAGTGCCATGGGATCTTTTACGTCCACCTGAGAGGGCAGACGGGGTCTCGGTTTAACGTCTCATCCGAAAGACGGCACCTCCGACAGTGCAGCACTCCCTCAGCACTGCACTGGAGTGTCAGCCTAGATTTTGTGCTCAAGTCCCTAGTGTGGGGCTTGAACCTTGATGTGCACAAATTGGCTACCCCGTTTACCAACGTTACAACAGTGACTACACTTCAAAAGCACTTAATTGGCTGTAAATGCTTTGGGACATCCTGAGGTCATTAAAGGTGCTAAATAAATGCAAGTTCTTTCATTTAATATACATTCTACTTATATTAAATGTGTTGCTTTGACCTATCAGATTAAATGTATACTCACATTTTGTTAGTTCTCAGATGGAGACCTAGGTAATTATTGTAAGAAATAGAAAACCTTTTGTTGGCCTCATCCTACAGCAAGCTCATCTTCTCTTAGCTGGCCACATTTGTGGACAGCAGACATCAATGCCTTTGTGACTGGTTGATGGGAGGTGTATTTACAGTCAGCTGGGTTGAACTTGTCAACTATTTCACTGCATCCAAGATTGGAAAATACTTCCTGTCAAAGGGTACTTTATCTCAAAAACCCAGGTAATACAAACCTCAGTCCCAAGCACTGGCTTGCAATCTGGACTGAGACAAGGCTGGGACTCGAACCTGTGGCCAGCTCAGTATGAAGCAGTCACTGTGCCACCCAGCCAAAGCTAATAATGCCAAGCTACGCCAAACTGATTTTGATGATGTGAGCAAGTGATGGCATTCTGGTCAACATGTCCCTTCAAACTTTATTAGCTCAACCTAAAGGTACTCTGAAAGTAGCACGACAGATAGATATGGTGGTTAAGAAGGCATACGGGATACTTGCCTATTAGCCGAGGCATAGAATAGAAGACCAGGGAAGTTATGCTTGAACTGTATAAAACATTAGTTAGGCCACAGCTAGAGTACTGCATGCAGTTCTGGTCACCACATTACAGGAAAGATGTGATTGCACTAGAGAGGGTACAGAGGAGATTTACGAGGACGTTGCCAGGACTGGAGAATTTTAGCTATGAGGAAAGATTGGATAGGCTGGGGTTGTTTTCTTTGGAACAGAGGAGGCTGAGGGGAGACTAAATTGAAGTGTATAAAATTATGAGGGGCTAGATAGTGTGGATAGGAAGGACCTATTTCCCTTAGCAGAGAGGTCAAAAACCAGGGGACATAGGTTTAAAGTAATTGGTAAAAGGATTAGAGGGGAGTTGAGGACAACTTTTTCCATCCAGAGGGTGGTGGAGGTCTGGAACTCACTGCCTGAAAGGGTGGTAGAGGCAGAAACCCTCATCACATTTGAAAAGTACTTGGATATGCACTTGAAGTGCCGTAACCTACGAGGCTATGGACCAAGAGCTGGAAAGTGGGATTAAGCTGGATGGGTACTTTTCGGCTGGCGTGGACACGATGGGCCGAATGGCCCCCTTCAGTGTCATAAATTTCTATGATTCTATGATTCTAAAATGCAATGCCATGTGGCCAGTGAGCCCCAGTCTGCCTTCTACGACATTGCTGTAATGTATATACCTTTAAGGGGGGAACTATCTTTTACAGCTCATGTATACTGCAGTACCGGCAGTGACCACACCTGTATATAACACTGAGCAGTAATCTGTACAGATCAGTTCCAGTGTGAGCCACGTTGAGTAAACACCTGTTGTACCGTTCTCCTGCAGTCTGTGTCTTATTATACACAGACACAACATTGGCGACAAGGCAAGTTCAAACCTACCTGCAACTCTGCATCACCTCCCGGGGATTCGTTCCTGGAGATCAGTGGATTGGAGGTCAAGGCCAGAGACTCGGGCGTCGACCACGGGCAACCGCCCAGTCATCCAGCAGAGACTCGAGAATTGCGGGGGAGGCTGTCGAGAGCCAGGCTTGGCTTTCCAGTCGAGGTGGTCCAGTGAAACGGGCTGGCAACAGGTAGTGCGCAGACCCTTCCCGGACAGCGGCGGGCTAGAGCCCAACCGAGCGGCACAGCAAAGGGCCGAGCAGCGTCGACGGGGGAGAGAGAGAGAGGGCAGAGCGCACAGGGCGCAGCCGGTGTTCAGGGGCCGAGCAGCGTTGAAGAGAGGGAGAGAGAGACGCGCAGAAACCAGCGAGGCGCCACCATTGCCATGAGGACCGCCGAGAGCGGCGTTGGCAGCAGCGCAGGAGAAGCGCGCGAAACCTGAAGGGCGCCGCCATTGCCACGAGAACCGCCGGGAGCGGCGTTGGCAGCAGCGGGGGAGGAAGGAAAGCGCGGGAGACGCCATTTTAAGCCATTGGGAGACGCCATTTTAAACCACACCCAAAATGCCGAAGAGTGGCAGTATCACCGCATTTGACAATGAAGTCGAAGATTGGACTACATATGTCGAACGAATAGAGGTATACTGCAAGGCAAATGAGGTGTCAGATGACAAGAAAGCGTCGGTGTTGTTAAATTTAATGGGTGCAAAGACGTATGGTTTATTACAAAATCTAGTAACCCCAACGAAGCCAATGGAAAAGAGTTTTGAAGACATAGTAACGATCCTACAGGAACATTTAAACCCCACACCACTGCTGATAGCAGAAAGATTCAAATTTCACAAACGGAACCAGCATAAGGATGAAAGCAATGCTGATTATTTAACAGAACTGCGCAAACTATCGAAACACTGCCAGTTTGGAGCGGGACTGGCAGATACCTTAAGGGACAAGTTTGTGTGTGGGCTTCAAAGTGAAGGAACCCAGAAACGGCTTTTAGCTGAAAAGGACCTTACGCTGGAAAAGGCTTTCAGCATTGCGGTATCATATGAAGCAGCAGCACGGGGCCCTGCAGAGATACAACAGAGACCGCAAGAATATGGCACAAACGAAATGTCATATAGAACAGAGAAGTGCTATCGCTGCAGCAGAACAACACACGACCAGAATGATTGCTGGTTCAAAGACAAAGTGTGCAGACAGTGTGGAAAAGTAGGACACATAGCACGAGTCTGCAGGTCGGGAAAGAAAACCAGCAATAAGAAACCTACCAGAAAAGTATAAGAAGGTACATAAGATGACGGAGAATAGTTCAGACGAACAAAAGAGTGATAACGACTCCGAAAGCAGGGAACTGAGTTGTCTGAAACTACATAATGTGATCACAACGGAGGATCACCGAACCATTTGGGTCACTCTCAAGATAGCAGGAGTCCAGGTAAAGATGGAATTGGACACAGGATCAGCCCTAACAGTCATAAACCGATGGGACTACGAGCGGCTAGTCTCACACATACCCTTGAGAGACACAAAAATTATTTTGAAGACGTACACAAGGCAAAAAGTCTACCCCAAAGGAAAAATAAGGGTGACCGTTATATATAACGGTAAGGAAACACCAAAACTAGACCTGTATGTATTGCAAGATGGAGGACCACCATTACTGGGATGTGAATGGATCCGGAAAATACAACTGGATTGGCATTCCATACAGGCACTGACTGTGGCTGACAAAAAGGATGACGACGTCACACCTGGGCGACTGTCAAAGATCCTAACTGACGTGAAAGAAGTGTTCCAGCAAGGACTCGGAACACTAAAAGGCATGACAGCGACGATTAAAATTGAAGAAAACGCAAGCCCAAAATTTTTTAAGGCCAGACCGGTACCTTATGCGATCCGCCCAGCCGTCGAAGCAGAGCTGGAGAGTCTGGAACGTTCCGGTGTACTGTCCAAGGTAGACTGGAGCGAGTGGGCTACACCCAGCGTCCCTGTGATGAAAAAGTCATTGAGCAGCACGCCTGGGGAACCAAGGAAGGTTCGCATCTGTGGTGACTTTAAGGTAACAGTGAACCCGATCCTTCACACCGTACAATATCCACTTCCGCGGATTGAAGATATTTTCACCTCGCTATCTGGAGGGAAACGCTTCACTAAGATTGATCTGGCCCAGGCGTATCTGCAAATGGAGGTAGAAGAAGCATCAAAAAAATACCTCACAATCAACACCCATAAAGGTCTCTACCAATACAACCGGCTGGTATTCGGGGTAGCATCAGCTCCGGCTATTTGGCAGAGGGCAATGGAACAAGTCCTGCAAGGGATCCCAGGGACCCAGTGTTATTTGGACGACATCCTGGTCATGGGCGAAAATGACAGTGATCACCTTGCCAACCTGGAGCAGGTGCTCACTAGATTGCAGGAATATGGGCTCCGAGCTAACCGCCCCAAATGCGAGTTTTTTAGAAAACAGATCTCGTATTGTGGCCACGTTATCGATAAAGAGGGGTTACATAAGTCCCCAGAGAAGATTGAGGCAGTAGTCAAGGCTCCAGCACCGGAAAATGTGTCACAACTGAGGTCGTTCCTCGGGCTGGTAAACTACTACCATAAGTTCTTGCCAAATTTGTCTACAATACTACACCCACTGAACACCCTACTGCAAACTGGGGTGCCATGGAAGTGGAGTGACGAATGTAGACGAGCTTTCCAGAAGAGCAAAACACTAATCACATCGAAAGAGGTATTGGCCCATTATAACCCGGCATTACCAATTCGGTTGGCATGTGATGCGTCACCCTACGGCATTGGAGCGGTGCTGTCGCACAAATTCTCGGACGGCTCAGAGAGGCCAATAGCCTTTGCGTCACGATCACTAACCTCAGCCGAGCGTAACTACGCCCAGATTGACAGGGAAGCCCTCAGCCTAGTGTGGGGAGTGAAAAAGTTCAATCACTATCTGCACGGGCAGAAATTCACCTTGCTGACTGATCACCAGCCTCTTGTTTCCATTTTTAATCCGAAGAAGGGCGTTCCGGTGATGACTGCGCAACGACTACAAAGATGGTCACTTTTTCCAGGAGCCCACCACTATGAGATTGAATATAAGGGCACGAAACAGCATGGAAATGCTGATGGGCTATCACGCCTGCCACTGCCTACTGCAGAGGAAGCACCAGCAGTGGATCCTGTCGAAATATTCCATTCGACTATAGTTGAATACCTACCGGTAACTAACGCTTGTATCGAAAAGGAAACCCGAAATGACCCGACACTGTCTCGGGTATATGATTTGACGGTGAAGGGATGGCCAGCACATGGCGACTCACTGTTGCCAGCATTCTCGACAAGGAGAGAACAGCTGTCAGTGTGCCGGGGGGCCTTGATGTGTGGATCCCGAGTGGTAATTCCACCCAAGTTAAGGGATAGAGTGCTCAATGAGCTTCATGAGGGTCATCTGGGAGGGGTAAAAATGAAAAGCCTAGCCAGGGCTTATGTGTGGTGGCCGGGAATCGATAAACAAATCGAGGACCTGACCAAGAGCTGCTCAGGATGCCAGAAAGTCCAAAATGCACCACCACATGCCCCTCTACACCCATGGGAGTGGCCCTCATCTCCATGGCAACGGGTGCATATTGATTTTGCTGGTCCATTCATGGACTCCATGTTTTAATAGCCGTGGATGCGCACTCGAAATGGCCTGAGGTCATCAAAATGTCCTCCACCACCACGGAGAAAACTATTGCAGTCCTACGGACCATTTTTGTCAGGAATGGCTTGCCAGAACAGATTTGCTCCGACAACGGACCACAGTTTGTGTTCGAAGAGTTCCGGAGGTTCTTGAAAAAGAATGGGGTAAGGCATTACACATTCGCCCCGTATCATCCAGCCACAAATGGATTGGCTGAGAGGTTTGTACAAACCTTTAAGAAGGCAATGAAGGCTATGTACAATGACAACATTCCGCTGCAGCACAAGGTGGACAATTTCCTGTTCGCCTACCGGAATGCGACACATGCAGTCACCAACCAGGCCCCAGCCATGATGTTCTTTAACCGAAGGTTAAGATCTCGCCTGGATTTGCTCAGACCAAACGTACGAAGAGATGTTGAGAGTAAGCAATTCCAGCACATCCATGAGAAGCCAACAAGGAGCTTCAATGTAGGGCAACCAGTCTTGGCCCGCGACTACCGAACAGAAAAACGGCAGCCAGGAACGATATGCACACGGCAGGGCCCACTAATGTACACAGTCGACATTGGGGAGAGCATCGTGAGACGCCATGCTGACCAGATCCTAGAGTCACAGGAATAAGTCAACCCCATGCCTCGCCCATACGTACCTGGTGATGAACCCGACGTACAGGTCGCATCTACCCCAGAAACAGTAGCATCGGAAGCTGATGAACCAACCGACGACAGGGGGCCAGAATCGCCTCCGCACCAAGAGCAAGACACTCGGGAAAGGCGCTATCCAGAAAGGATCAGGAAGCCTCCCCAAAGACTGAATATATAAATAGACTATTTTCAGCTAATGTTGCATGTTATAAGTGTTAATTGTAATTAGTTTGATATTTAAATGTTAAATGAGTGTTATGGTACTGTTAATCTAAAAGGGGAGGAATTGTAATGTATATACCTTTAAGGGGGGAACTATCTTTTACAGCTCATGTATACTGCAGTACTGGCAGTGACCACACCTTTATATAGCACTGAGTAGTAATCTGTACAGATCAGTTCCAGTGTGAGCCACGTTGAGTAAACACCTGTTGTACCGTTCTCCGCTGTCTGTGTCTTATTATACACAGACACAACAATTTCTATACCATATGGTGCTGTACTAATCCCAACGGTGTAGAGACAAGGGACATCCTCAAGTAGGGTGGCCAACCCTCCAGGATTGCCCTGGAGTTTCCAGGAATCAAAGACTAATCTCCAGAGCACTACTGCAAACAACCCAGGAGAAAAATCATTTAATTTGCTAAGTCTCAGTTGTTGTATTTTTGGTTAAGTTAGTTTTTTTTAGTTGATGCACCAAAACAGAATTATGGCAGGTTCCTCTTCACGTAAAAAAATTGTGGTCTTAAATGTTCTTTTCTTTGAACACTTTTGTTTCCTAGTTATAAAAATATTGGACATGGGGGAGCGGGGAAAGGCTCGTTGACTGACAGTCAAGAATCATCCACTCAGGGAATAAAGATTCTGCTCGCTTTCCAATTGGTGTGAGAAAGCGGTGCGCCGCGAATATGGACGTGTCGGGCGACCAATGACGGGAGCGTGGGGGCGGGGCAGTTGGAGGCAAGAGGTCATGTGATGACACCTCCAGGAATACGTCCAACCAGAGATGGCGGCCCTATCGTGTTCCGAAACTGTATTGGCGCCAATATATCTCATTTGAATACACGATCTGGCAGCGTGATCCCGTCTTCAAGAAAGCTAGGATGCCGCCAGTAAAGTTTCTGATCCAGCTTGTGCCTGTACAGTTGAATTAGTGAAGCAACATTGCACTGGGGTGACCTTGTCTTTCTTTAAAGGTTTAGAGTTATTGCACTGCTCTGAGGGGAAGGAAGAGGCTAGCACTGAAATGACACTTAGTCTGGAATATGCATTGTTTCTCAAGGGCGTTAACGCTGTTCTCATTTCAATCGCCTTTGTTCATTCCGCTCGGCGAATTTAACTAAAAGTAGTGGGGACAATGGGGTCGGGGGGGGGGGGTGGTCACAGAGGCCAAGGGCAGCCTTCGAGACATGACAGGCATTTGGCAACGGGCCTGGGGTTTCTGTCAGTGGGACCTGTACCCGAATCAAATGGGTGGTGACCTTGTTCACCTGTCACCGTGCTGCTTTGAGCTGGAGCCAGCATTGATCAGTCCTGATGATCTTATTTGAACCTATTCTTCAGTTTGTGATTAAACCTCATGCTTATTGCTCCACAGTTAAGATCTGTGCTTCTGGATCTGATGGTCAAGTCTGATTAGCTTCAGGTTTTTAAAAAAGCCGCTTCATCCAATTTTCTGCAGATAAATACCACTGAGCTGAGCGCCACTGGTGATAGCAACTCTTTCTTGCTGATAGTTACCCTAGTAACACCATTCTGGTTTGTAATGCAAAAGCCGGACATTTGTGGAGCGCCTCCCTACAGACCTGAGCAGTGAGAAGGCAGAGGGAAAGAAAGAGGACAAGCTGGGGAGCAGACGTGCTCTGACACAGACTGTGTCCTGCTGCACGAGTGAAAGCGAGGCCTGCCATCCAATCAGAGGTAACGTTTGTCTGCCGGCTGACCTTCAAACCACCTAGGCGCCATCTGGGAGAAGATAAATTAACATTTGCTGCTATAGTTGTTGAAACCAAGTCAATGTCAGTTATCGTGAGTGCTTCTCTCCGACTTTAAACAGCAAATTGTTTGAGGACAGGGATCAGTAAAGCTCCGCGACCCCTTATATAAAAATAATAAAGTAACTTTGCATTTATATAGCGCCTTTCACCAGCTCAGGATGTCCCAAAGCGCTTTGCAGCCAATTAAGTATTTCCGACATGTAGTCACTGTTGTACTGTAGGGAAATGCGGCGGCTAGTTTGCACACAGCAAGCTCCCACAAACAGCAATATGATCATGATTTGATAATCTGCTTTTTTAGCGATGTTGGTTGAGGGATAAATATTGGCCAGGACACCGGGGATAACTCCGCTGCGCTTCTTCGGAATAGCGTGGCGGGATCTTTTACGTCCACCTGAGAGAGAGTAGACGGGGTCTCGGTTTAACGTCTCATCTGAAAGACGGCACCTCCGACAGTGCGGTACTGCCTCAACACTGCACTGGGAGTGCCAGCCTCGATTATGTCTCTGGAGTGGGATTTGAACCCACAACCTTCTGCCTCAGAGGTGAGACAGCTGCCACTGAGCCAAGGAAGTAATCTGATAGGTCAAAGCAACACATTTTATATATGTAGAATGTATGGTAAGTAGCTGTAGTGTATGTACTTTGCAGAAGGAACTATATTCTGCAGCCCCTGTATACTGCAGTACCAGTAGTGACCACCCCTGTATATAAGCCTGTGTAGTAACTTTGCATAGTAGTTCCAGTTTTGTCTCCACTCAGTAAACACCTGTTGTAACCAACTCCTGCAGTCCGTGTCTCAATTACACACGGACATAATACTGGCGACGAGCAGATCCGAAGTTACCTACAGTCTGCACCACCTCATGGGGATCCATCCCTGAAGCGAAGTTGTCAGAGGTCGAGGCCAGAAGGAAGAAGGAACGAAAGAAAAAAAAAAAAACGAACAGAAGAAACGAGCGTCGACCGTGGGCAACCGCCTCTGATTCATCGGATTTGAAGATTGCAGGAGAGGCTGTCGAGAGCGGGGCTTGGTTATCCTGTCTATGGTGTTCCAGCTAATCGGGCTGGTGGCAGGTAGTACACTGATCCTTCCTGGGCTGCGGCGGGCTAGAGCTCGATCGGGTGGCTTTTCAACGGGGCCGAGCAGCGTTGTCGGGAAGAGGAGAGAGAGAGAGAGGGTGGAGCACACAGGGCGCGGCTGGTGCTACGAAGCCGGGCAGCGTACAGACCCGAGAAGAGGGAGGAAAGTGTCCCATAGGGTTTGCTCTGACGACAGGAAAATAAAAGAAATTAGAAGCGCAGAAAGCCGCGAGGAGCTGCAGTTTGCCACGGGGACCGCGGAGAGCGGCGGTAGCAGCAGCGCGGGGGGGAAGTGCGCGAAGACCATAGGGCGTCGCCATCAAGGCATAAAAATGCCAGCAACAGCACTAGCAGCAGCGGAGAAGACAGAAAGCGCGGGAGGCACCATCTTAATCCAGCGGGGAAGAAGGCAAAGCGCGGGAGGCGCCATTTTGTTAAATCGGGGAAGAAGGCAAAGCGCGGGAGGCGCCATCTTAAATTTCCAAGATGCCGAAGACTGGCAATATCACTGCCTTCGATAATGCAATAGAAGACTGGACCACGTATGTGGAAAGAGTCGAAGTATATTGCAAGGCAAACGAAGTAGCCGATGAGAAAAAGGCATCGGTACTACTAAACTTAATGGGCGCAAGAACGTACGGCCTATTGCGGAACCTGATCACTACAGCCAAACCGATGGCGAAGAGTTTTAACAAAATTGTTGATATCCTACAGGAACACCTAAATCCTACACCGCTGCTGATAGCAGAAAGATTTAAATTCCACAGGAGAAATCAGCATAAAGATGAGAGCAATGCTGATTACCTTACGGAACTACGCAAGCTATCAAAGCACTGCCAGTTCGGAGCAGGACTGACAGACACTCTACGGGACAAATTTGTCTGTGGACTCCTGAGTGAAGGAACCCAGAAGATGTTACTCTCAGAGAAAGAGCTGACGCTGGATAAGGCTTTCAGCTTGGCAGTATCGTACGAAGCAGCAGCAAGGGGAGCTGCAGAAATACAGCAAAAGCCACAGGAATACGGCTCCCATGAAATGACACGGGGATTTGAAAAATGTTATCGCTGCGGCAGAACAACCCATGACCAGAAGGACTGCTGGTCCAAGGACAAAATATGCAGGCAATGCGGAAAGATGGGACACGTTGCACGAGTTTGCAGGTCTGGAAAGAAGACTAACGACAACAAAAAGGCTACTAAGGAACCGTACAGGAAAGTATAAAAGATGACGGACAGTAGTTCCGAAAACCAGAAGAGCGATAGTGAATCCTGGAACAAGAGACTAAGCTGTCTCAAACTTCACAACGTAATCGCGAAAGAGGATCACCGAACCATTTGGGTCACCCTCATGATAGCAGGGTCCCAAGTCAAAATGGAATTGGATACAGGATCAGCCCTGACCGTCATGAATCGACGAGACTACGAGCGGCTATTCTCACACATACCCTTGAAAGAGACATCCATTGTCTTGAAGACGTATACGGGGCAGAAAGTATACCCCAGAGGGAAAATAAGGGGGCCTGTTGAACACAAATGCAAAGAAATACAGAAATTGTATCTGTACATTGATGTGCCTCAATAATTCCGAGACTCGAAGTTAGCAGAACAAAAACAAGGCTTTTATTAACTTAGAAAGTAACACGTAAGAGAGAGAGATGTCTTCCTTCTGGAGACTGAGGCCAGACTGAAGCTAGCTTTTAAACGGGGCCAGGTATGGGCAGAGCCCTACACACAGCACATTCCAGCACATTCCAGTATACAATACAGCACATTCCAGTACACAATACAATGAGGTCTGGGGGAAGGGAAATGACACTGAAACCGATCTCAGTCACAGGCAGTGGTGAATGGAATATTTCATCACATTCACCCCTTCTATAGATTTAGTCTGTTCGGGGGTTTGATAGTCCTCTGCGACCGATGTGGCTGTTGCGGTGCCGCGGGTGTCGGCTGGGTGTCCCCGGTAGCCTCCTGGGTCTCTGCCGGGGGTGCCGCCAGGGTTGTTGGAGGGGTAGTTGGTGGGGGTGCCGTTGGTCGGTGTTCTTCCGGGGGTGATGAAAGAGTAGTGGGTGGGTAAGAGTTGCTGTGATCGTCGTTGCCGCTATTGCCGTGGTTGTTGTCGATGCCGGCTGGGGCGACGTCTTTTATGGACACGGTGTCCTCCCTTCCGTCGGCGTGCCGGACATATGCGTATTGGGGGTTGGCGTGGAGTAGGTGTACTGGCTCCACGAGAGGGTCCGTCTTGTGGCCCCTCACATGCCTTCGCACGAGTACCGGACCTGGGGTGGAGAGCCATGACAGCATGGATAAGCCTGGGGTGGATTTCCGAGGAAAGACAAACATTCATTCATGAGGCGTGGTATTAGTGGCCGTACACAATAGCGACCGTATCGAATGGAGCACATCCGAGAGGACTTCCTGCCAGCAGGAGATAGGGAGGCCCTTGGTCCTTAGAGCTAGAGTGACTGCTTTCCATACTGTCCCGTTCTCTCGCTCCACTTGGCCGTTACCCCGGGGGTTGTAGCTGGTGGTACGGCTCGTGGCGATCCCCTTGGACAGCATGTACTGGCGTAGCTCTTCACTCATGAAGGACGCCCCCCTATCCGTATGGATGTAGCTCGGCATACCGAACAGGCAGAACAGGCTGTTGAGGCATTTAATGACCGTGGCGCTGGTCATGTCTGGGCAGGGGAAGGCGAATGGGAACCGGGAGTATTCGTCCACAATGTTCAGGAAGTAAACATTGCGGTCGACGGACGGGAGGGGGCCCTTGAAATCTAAGCTGAGCCACTCAAAGGGCCGTGTAGCTTTGATTAAGTGGGCTCTATCTGGGCGGTAGAACCGAGGCTTGCACTCAGCGCAAGTGCGGCAGTTCCTGGTCAGGGACCGAACTTCCTCAATCGAGTAGGGTAAGCTACGGGACTTTATGAAGTGGAACAGCCGCGTGACCCCTGGGTGGCAGAGGTCGTTGTGGAGGGTCTGTAGCCGATCCCCGGTGGCGCTGGCACACATCCCTCGTGAGAGGGCGTCAGGGGATTCGTTAAGGGCCCCTGGCCGGTAAATGATGTCGTACTCGAAGGTGGAGAGCTCGATCCGCCACCTAAGAATCTTATCATTTTTAATCTTCCCCCTCTGTTTATTATTGAACATAAACGCTACCGACCGCTGGTCGGTAAGTAGGGTGAAGCGTTTGCCGGCTAGGTAGTGGCGCCAGTGGCGCACTGCCTCCACGTTGGCTTGGGCCTCCTTTTCCACGGAGGAGTGTCTGATCTCGGGCCCTTGGAGGGTCCTCGAGAAGAAAGCTACGGGCCGCAGAGAGCAGGAAAGAGGATGCTTTCAAGAGGGGGCGGGCTTTGTCGGAGTAGTTGGGGACCCATTGGGAATAATAAGAAAATAACCCCAGGCACCTTTTCAGGGCTTTGGGAGTGTTGGGCAGGGGCAGCTCCCGTAGGGGGCGCAATCGGTCGGGGTCTGGCCCGATTTCCCCATTCTCCACCACGCTGCCTAGTATGCAGAGGCGCGTGGTGTTGTAAACGCACTTGTCCTCGTTGTAGGTGAGGTTGAGTTTTTGTGCAGTTTTCAGGAACCTCTCGAGGTTCGAGTCGTGATCCTGCTGGTTGTGACCGCAGATGGTGACGTTGTCGAGGTAGGGGAAGGTTGCCTGCAAGTGGTGGTCATCGACCATGCGGTCCATCTCCCTCTGGAAGACCGAGACCCCATTCGTCACCCCAAAGGGGACTCTGAGGAATTGGTAGAGGCGTCCGTTCGCCTCGAAGGCGGTGTACGGGCGGTCCTCTGGTCTGATAGGGAGCTGGTGGTACGCTGACTTGAGGTCGATGGTGGAGAACACCCGGTATTGGGCGATTTGGTTCACCATTTCTGATATGCGGGGTAGTGGGTAGGCGTCTAGTAGGGTGTACCTGTTGATCGTTTGACTATAGTCGATCACCATCCATTTCTTCTCGCTACCCCTTACCACTACCACTTGGGCGCGCCACGGGCTGTTGCTGCGTTCAATAATGCGCTCTTTCAGGAGCCTGTCTACCTCGGTCGCGATAAACCGCCTGTCCTCCCAGCTGTACCTCCTGCTTTTGGTCGCTATTGGCCGGCAGTTAGGGGTAAGGTTCGCGAATAGCGAAGGCGGCTTTACCTTCAGGGTAGCCAGACCGCACACTGTGAGGGGCGGCTGGGACCCACCGTACTTGAGCATGATGCTTTGGTGGTTGCACTGGAAATCCAGGCCCAAGATCACGCTTGCACATAGGTTCTTCATGATTAATACTTTAAAATTATCATATACAGTTCCGTTAACGCACAATTGTACCATGCAGTAACCCAGAATGGTCGATGTCTGGGTTTTATCAGCCATAGAGATGGTACCCTGAGTAGGGACCACCTTTAGGGAGAGTTGTTGTGCCAGTTCTGGGTGGATAAAGCTCTCCGTGCTTCCACTGTCAATTAAGCATTTAACCCGGCACCCGTTTACCTCGATGTCCACCATTGATCTGGATAGCGGGTGCGGCCTGGTCTGGTCCACTGTGACCGATGCCACTGTAGGGCCCTGATCGATACAAGATGGCGTCCACGCTGTCTGCTCACAAGATGGCGGACCCCACGAGGTCAGGCAAGATGGCTGCTCCCACGGCGCACACGCGGCGGTGGCGGGTTTTCCGGCGGTTGGTTTTCCGGCGGGGTTCCCTCTGCACACCTTCCCGAAGTGCCCCTTCTTACCGCACTTAAAGCAGGTGGTGCCTTTCGCCGGGCACAGGTTTCTGGTGTGCTTTGGCTGCCCGCAGAAGTAGCAGTTGGGTCCCTGACGCGTCGCGGCTGTCGTAGGGCTTCTAGGGGGAGAGCGGGGCCCAGCCGGTGTCGGGCTGTCGGGCGGGGAAGATGCCTTCCAAGATGGTGGCGCCCTCGGTGCACACGTGGCGGCGTGGACGGCGCGGGCTGAAGAGTAGGCGTCCGAGTTTCTCTGGGCCACATCCAGGGATCGCGCGGTGTCCGCAGCCTGTTTCAGGTCCAACCCCGTTTTTTCCAGCAGTCTTTGCCGGATGTAAGTGGAGCTGAGGCCCGTGATGAAGGCATCGCGAACAAGCTCGTCAGTGTACACTGCGGCTTTTACATCTCAGCACTTGCAGTCTTTGCCAAGCATTTTCAGGGTGCTTAGGAACTCCTCCACCGATTCCCCAGGTCGCTGTGCGCGGGTAGCGAGCAGGTGCCTAGCATACACCTCATTCGTAGGCTGCTGGTAATGCACCTTTAAGATGTCGCAGGCGGCCAGGTACGTCTCGGCGTCTTGGATGAGGGGGTAAACCCGGTGGCTTACCCAATTCCGCAGAATTCCGAGTCTCATCCTCGCAGCGTCCGTAGCATCTTTGACGGCTGCGGAATTGTCCAGGAAGAATTCCATACACTCAAACCAGTGTCCGAAGCGTGCTGATGCGTCCGGAGCATGTTGATCCAAATCCAAACGTTCGGGTTTCAGGAGTTGATCCATAGTGTTGAATAATAAGTTAATAAAATTGATGTGCCTCAATAATTCCGAGACTCGAAGTTAGCAGAACAAAAACAAGGCTTTTATTAACTTAGAAAGTAACACGTAAGAGAGAGAGATGTCTTCCTTCTGGAGACTGAGGCCAGACTGAAGCTAGCTTACAAACGGGGCCAGGTATGGGCGGAGCCCTACACACAGCACATTCCAGCACATTCCAGTATACAATACAGCACATTCCAGTACACAATACAATGAGGTCTGGGGGAAGGGAAATGACACTGAAACCGATCTCAGTCACAGGCAGTGGTGAATGGAATATTTCATCACATACATACTGCAAGATGGTGGACCACCGTTATTGGGATGTGAATGGATCAGAAAGATAAGTCTAGACTGGCACTCCATTCAGGCACTGACTGTGGCTGGTAAAAAGGATGACGACGTCACACCTGGACGATTGTCAAAAATCTTAGCTAACGCTAAAGAGGTATTTCATCAAGAACTGGGAACTCTTAAAGGCATAACCGCCTCGATAAAAATAGAAGAGAATGCAATCCCCAAGTTTTTCAAAGCAAGACCGGTACCGTATGCAATTCGCCCAGCTGTCGAGGCAGAGCTGGAGAATCTGGAGAATGCAGGCATGTTATCTAAGGTAGACTGGAGCGAGTGGGCAACACCCATCGTTCCTGTCATGAAAGAAACGTTAAACAATAAGTCTGAGGAGCCAAGGAAGGTTCGCATCTGTGGGGACTTCAAGGTGACGGTGAACCCAGTCCTTCACACAGTACAGTATCCTCTTCCGAGGATAGAAGATATTTTCGCCTCACTATCTGGAGGGAAGCGTTGTACAAAAATTGACCTAGCACAAGCATATTTGCAGATGGAGGTTGAAGAATCCTCTAGGAAGTATCTCACGATAAACACTCACAAAGGTCTTTACCAGTATAATCGACTGGTATTCGGAGTAGCATCAGCTCCGGCGATATGGCAAAGAGCGATGGAACAAGTCCTGCAAGGGATTCCGGGGACCCAGTGTTACTTGGACGACATCCTAGTGACAGGTGAAAATGACAGTGAACACCTTGCCAACCTAGAGCAGGTGCTCACTAGACTAAGAGAACACGGGCTACGAGCCAATCGCCCCAAGTGCGAGTTTTTTAAGAAACAGATATCGTATTGTGGCCACGTGATTGACGAAGAGGGGTTACATAAGTCCCCTGACAAAATTGAAGCGGTAGTTAAGGCTCCAGCGCCTGAAAATGTGTTGCAACTGAGGTCATTCCTAGGATTGGTGAATTACTACCATAAGTTTTTGCCGAATTTGTCCACAATTCTGCACCCACTGAACGCCCTACTACAAACTGGAGTAGCTTGGAAATGGAGCGATGAATGTAAGCGGGCTTTTTAGAAGAGTAAAGACCTAATCACTTCAAGAGAAGTATTGGCTCACTACAACCCATCACTACCGATAAGACTGGCGTGTGATGCGTCTCCCTACGGCATTGGAGCGGTACTGTCACATAAACTCCTTGATGGTTCAGAGAGGCCGATAGCTTTTGCGTCACGCTCATTAACTTCAGCCGAGCGTAACTACGCCCAGATTGACAGAGAGGCCCTCAGCCTGGTGTGGGGGGTGAAGAAGTTCAATCACTACCTGCACAGTCAGAAATTTACTCTACTAACTGATCATCAACCTCTTGTCTCCATTTTCAACCCTCAGAAGGGCGTCCCGATAATGACAGCACAACGGCTACAGAGGTGGTCCCTTTTCCTAGGGGCACACCAATATGACATCGAGTACAAAGGAACTAAACAGCATGGGAATGCTGATGGATTGTCGCGCCTACCGTTGCTGATGGTGGAAGAAGCACCTGCAGTGGATCCTGTGGAGATATTCCACTCGACCATAGTCGAATGTCATCCTGTGACAAATGCAAACATAGAAAAGGAAACACGAAATGACCCGACACTCTCCTGGGTCTATGATTTAACGGTGAAGGGATGGCCAGCACATGGCGAACCACTGTTGCCAGCATTCTCGCCGAGAAGAGAACAGCTGTTAGTGTGCAGAGGAACCTTGATGTGTGGATCCAGAGTAGTAATTCCAACCAAATTGAAGGATAGAGTGCTCAATGAGCTTCATGAGGGTCATCTGGGAGGGGTAAAAATGAAGAACTTAGCCAGAGCATTTGTGTGGTGGCCGGGAATCGATAGAGAAATCGAAGAGATGACCAAGAGCTGTACAGGATGCCAGAAGGTCCAAAACGCCCCACCACAAGCCCCTCTACATCCATGGGAGTGGCCCTCATCTCCATGGCAAAGGGTGCACATTGATTTTGCTGGTCCATTTATGGACTCGATGTTTTTAATTGCGGTGGATGCACATTCAAAGCGGCCAGAGGTAATAAGAATGTCCTCAACCACCACAGAAAAAACTATCACAGTCTTACGAACCATATTCGCCAGAAATGGGCTGCCTGAACAGATTTGCTCCGACAATGGACCACAGTTTGCGTCTGAAGAGTTCCGGAGGTTCTTAAAGAACAATGGTGTTAAGCATTACACATCCGCCCCATATCATCCAGCCACCAATGGATTGGCTGAGAGGTTCGTTCAAACATTCAAGAAGGCTATCAAGGCAATGTGTAATGAAGACATACCCCTACAACACAAGGTGGATAACTTCTTGTTTGCCTACCGGAATGCGACACATGTGGTTACCAACCAAACTCCAGCCATGATGTTCTTCAATCAAAGACTAAGGTGCCGCTTGGATTTGGTTAAGCCAAACATCAGAAGAGATGTGGAGAACAGGCAGTTTCAGAATATGAATGAAAGGCCAACCAGGAGTTTCAAGATAGGTCAACCAGTTTTGGCCCGGGACTACCGCACAGAGAAATGGCAGCCAGGAACGATCTGCACACGGCAAGGACCTCTAATGTATACCGTGGACGTTGGAGAGAGCATTGTAAGACGCCATGCTGACCAGATTCTAGAGTCACTGGAAAACGTCAATTCCACACCACGATCCGATACACCTGGTGATGAAACCGAAGTACCAATTGCATCTACCTCAGAATCGGTGATATTGGAAGCAGACGAACTAAACAACGACGTTGATCCCAAATCAACTTTGCCAGAAGAACCTGCTACCCCAAAGAGGCGTTATCCGGACAGAATCAGGAAGCCTCCTCAAAGACTGAACTTATAATTGCTTAACTTCAGCTAATGTATCTAGCAACTGTAATTGTAAATATGTTATTTACTTATTAATCGAATGTTATGTACTGTTTAGCTAAAAGGGGAGGAATTGTCGTGTATGTACTTTGCAGAAGGAACTATATTCTGCAGCCCCTGTATACTGCAGTACCAGTAGTGACCACCCCTGTATATAAGCCTGTGTAGTAACTTTGCATAGTAGTTCCAGTTTTGTCTCCACTCAGTAAACACCTGTTGTAACCAGCTCCTGCAGTCCGTGTCTCAATTACACACGGACATAACAGTAGTGAATATCCCAACACCACACTTCAAAAATACTTAGTGGGTGACGTATTGCTGGAGTGTGTTACAAGACAGAGACACAGTAAGGTTTTAGATGATGCCACAGAATGTGCAAGCAAAGCTCAGTCTATTATTCTTTACCGTGGAGTTTGTGGGACTGGTTTTATTCCATTTTTATTGGCGAGCATTAATAAATGGCATTTTGAACAACATGCTTCTGTGATTGAATTGCAGACGTTGGGTTTTATGTAGGGGAGGATAGCATATTTTGTCGGTATAAAACCCCTGCAAAAACGCTCTTTACTTTAATGTGAAGCGGTATCTTTGGGATGACCTTTACCACAAGGATTTGTCTAACACTTCTTCCCATCCTGTGACAAGAAAATGTGGCGGATTCCACAGGCAAGGAGGGAAAGCGATAGGCTAGCGGTCCGTTTATGCGGCCTAACAGTAGAGCAACATTCACCTTGGCTTGATCTCCTCGGTGGCTTCTCTCAGGTGCACCCTTTGAGCTGGAGGGTCTGGATCAACAGGTCTGGGTGCCTGGCCGCCACATGAGACAGATGTTGGCACCGCCACACCTCGTCATCACCTCCTGAAGGAAGTATTTGTCTTGCATGCCAGGACATTTTTATATTAAAGAATGAAACACCATTGATTGCACAGAATATATGGCTGATGGGCACGTTAGAAATTAAGCATGGTCTGACATCATTAAGAAACTGCTTCAGTCTTGTTCTTGCATGAACATCAAAGCTCCTCTACTTCCCAACACTCACCCTAGTGTCTGTTATACAATATTCACCATTGTGATTGAGATGTACTTTTCTTATGGCCTGGTACTAAGGCCTGAATGGAAAAAGGAGAAGAAAGGAATCACATAGAGTCATCATAGGGGGAGAAATTCAGTAGGTTGCGCCACCCGTTAGTGCCTTAAGAGGGCGCTAAGTGGGTTGCAAGCCAACTGGCGCCCGGGCACGGCACTGCCCACGCCTCCCGCTAAATTCCACGGGACGTTAGTGGTGGCGCTAGCCGTTAGCGTTGCGCCACTGCCGATGATGTCATCGGTGTGCGCAGCGCCCCGCTGACGCCCCGGCCGCGATATTTGGTAGCGCCCCCGATTTACCGCCGGACGCTATGTCCGACCGGTTCAGGGGGGCCTACCTGCGGCCGGGGAGGCGCAAATTAAAGGCGAGGTGCGGGGCGGCCATTTTTGTTGTTGGCCGCCTGCCAGCACCTGCCTGCGCTCCTGTCCCCAGCCTCCTGAACCACCCCCCCCCCCCCACGGAGTGCCGGCTGCGCTCCAAGAGCCCGGCACTTCTCTTCGGTGCCGGGCTCTTTTGCCTGCACTCCCGATCCTCGGGGGCCCAGCTGGGCCCCAGCTCGCGCTGCACAAGGCCCCTCCCCTTTAAGAAGAGGCGGAAGGCCTTCAATACCACAGCGTGACGTGCTGCAGCGTGTGGCGCTGCGGCACATAGCGCCACGATATTCACTCGCAGCGCCCCAAGAGGGATGCGGGGCGCCTCCAGTAGTGCCGCGCTTCCCTTTGGGGCGCAACCACTGAATTTCCGGTGCGGGGACAAGAATGTTTCCGGGGCGCTACTTTTAGCGCCCTGGCGAGGCTGGCGCCCCAAACGGGGCTATACTTAATTTCTCCCCCATAAAGTCATAACGGCACAGAAGGAGGCCATTCGGCCCATCGAGTCCATGCCGGCTCTCTGCAGAGCAATCCAGTCAGTCCCATTCCCCCGCTCTATCCCCGTAGTCCTGCAAGTTTATTTCCCTCAATTGCCTATCCAGTCTCCCCTTGAAAACATTGAGTGTCTCCGTTTCCACCACTCCCGTCGGCAGCGAGTTCCAGGTCCTCACCACTCGCTGCAATAAAACGTTTTTCCTCACATCCCCCTTGCATCTCTTGCCCAAAACCTTAAATCTGTGTCCCCTAGTCCTTGTACCATCAACTAGTTGGAACAGCCTTTCCCTGTCTAGCCTATCCAAACCCGTCATAATCTTGTACACCTCTATCAAATCACCCCTCAACCTCCTTTGCTCTAATGAAAACAAATCCAGCTTCTCCAACCTGTCCTTGTAGCCAAGATCCCCCATCCCTGGAACCATTCTGGTAAATCTCCTCTGCACCCTCTCAAGTGCCTTCACATCCTTCCTAAAGTGTGGTGACCAGAACTGGACGCAATACTCCAGTTGTGGCCTAACCAGCGCTTTATAAAGGTTCAGCATAGCTTACTACTTTTGTACTCAATACCTCTATTTATGAAGCCCAAGATCCCATATGCTTTGTTAACTACTCAATATATTCCGCCACCTTCAGGGACCTATGCACATTAACTCCCAGGTCCCTCTGTCCCCTCACACTCTTTAAAACTGTGCCATTAAGTGTATATTGCCTCTCCCTGTTCCTTCTGCCGAAATGCATCAACACACACTTCTCTGTATTAAATTCCATCCGCCACTTGTCTGCCCATTCTGCTAGCCTTTCTATGTCCTGTTGCAGTCGATTGATATCAGCATCACTGTTTGCCACACCCCCAAGTTTGGTGTCATTGGCAAATTTAAAAATTCTACTCTGTATTCCAATATCCAGGTCATTTATATATAACAAAAAAAGCAGTGGCCCCAGCACTGACCCTTGGGGAACACCACTGTCTTCCATCCTCCAGTCTGAAAAACAGCCATTTACCACAACTCGGGGTTTTCTGTCCTTAAGCCAGTTCCTTATCCAAGCTGCCACTGACCCATCTATTCCACGAGCCTCAATTTTGTTAACCAGCTACAAGAACAGCTATTAAACTAGCATTTAAATGTAGTCTGGTTTGAACAGCAGTTCATAAATAGCTGCAAGACTGGTTTAACATAGCAACATCATATAATCTTATCAGCAGAATATAAAAAAGATAAGTCTCTCTAGTTAAACATCTTTGCTCGGCACACCATCTCATGATCAAAATAATCTTTAAAATTTATGTAAGCACGTCAAGCACAGAAGGTTGGGCCACACCTGACTAAAAATCAGGGGACTGCTATTTTTGAATTCTTTGGGTATGAAGGCACTTTAGGCAACTAGCTGCATGGCAGTGTTAAATCAAAACATTCAATCAGTGAGGAAGTTGTCCTCTGTAAATGCATTCTTTTCAAATTTGTTTAACATAGGAAATCTTCTTGCTATATTTATGATGTCACCATAAGTATTTATGATGTCACGACACATATTTATGATGTCACTGAATGTATTTATGATGTCACTACACCTATTTATGACATCACTACACATATTTACGATGTCACTACACATATCTATGTCACTACATATATTTATGATGTCACTACATGTGTTTATGATGTCACAACCAATGTTCCCTGTAATTTTGGGGGGGGCCGTTAAAGGGGCCGCGTGGCCGATTCAAAATTCCACACATGCGCGTTTTTTTTCAATTTAAAAGCCAGCTCACCGGCTGTGCGGGACCCCTGAAGCATTGCACGGCCACGTGGCTGCGGAGCTTAAAGGGAACATTGGTCACAACATATGTTTATGATATCACTGCACGTATTTCTGTAGTCATTACACCCATTTATAACATCATTGCACCTATTTATGATGTCATTACACCTATTTTTGACATCATTACATGTATTTATGATGTCATTACTCCTATTTATGACATCATTACATGTATTTATGATGTCATTACACCTATTTATGACATCATTACACATATTTATGATGGCATTACACCTATTTATGACACCATTACACGTATTTATGATGTCATTACACCTATTTATGACATCATTACATGTATTTATGATGTCACTACACCTATTTATGACATCACTACACATATGTATGATGTCACTACACATAGAAACCAGTGGGAATCTTCGCCACCGCTACTAATTAAAGTTATTGAAATTCACCACCTCAATAAACACGAATAAATAAATATATTAGACACTGGTGATGAAAAAGCAGAAATGGAGACCAGATACCCAAAAGCACTGTCCATAGCATTTTTCTTAATCATATCAATTTGTAAAGCCATGAAGAAAGTTCCTTTGCCAATGCATCGGAATTGAGTAAACTATTTCGTGCTCGTCTGACATCCACGTCTGAAATAATGGCCCAGATTCTGAATGAAAGTTAATAATGAGTTGAAGAATTTGTTGTCTGATGTTATAATGACAATTGGTGACTGATGGCTGAATTATTGCCTTGGGGTAAGATGCTGCCCGCGCTGGTACAGAGTGTAGATTGGTTCAGAATAGCCAAGGATCTCACCACTTTTATGATGTTGCCAGCACAGTTCTTGTATATGCTGTGGAAATGTGTGTGCACACAAGGCAATGAGCTGACGTCAAAGTGCAAGGAGACCCCTATGTCCAGGTGTTTACCAGTATTATTTTCTGGTTGCGAGGCAGGATAATAGGGCAATCCACGTATGTCACGCCCCACTGAAGAAACACAGTTTAATAATGCCCAGCGCAAAACATGCAGCTATCGAACAACTCAGGGTTCTGAAAAAATGAGAGCAAAATTATTGAATGGGTTAAATTTCTCCTCAAAGCAGAGTATAAAAACACTTGTCTTTGTTAATCCCTGTGTAAGGGGTTTTCAGATTGCAGAGGTTTCTCTCTCTGGAGGCATCTCTCTCTTGCACAGTAAAAACCTTGAGTGGTTCGACCCACTCGCCCCTTAGGTTCTATACACTGGACTTTGAGGCAGGAACGACAATGCAGAGAATACTCTATAGACCAGGTTTAATGAAAACGAAATGAAATTTTATTGCATAAAGGAACAAAATTGAATGTAAGCCAATAAGGTACATGGGAGGGAAAAACAAATCATAATACAGTACTAAACAACATATATACAGGCATGTTATACTTTACAAAAGTCATCTCGAAATGGGGAAACACACGGAACATCGAGGGATAACAACTCATAATTAATTATACCCAAAATGCCCACCCCCTAAGCCGAGCTAGATCAGATTATGAGGGGCCAGAAACATGCTCACCAATCCAATGAGAAAATATAAGATTTTGAAAGGTCTGCGTTTTGATCCTCTCAGGCGTCCTGTCTCCACGTGGTCAACGCTGCGGGCTGCGACTCTCTCTCTTCTTCCTCGAGGTGAAGGTCATGGACAGGCTGGATGCTGGCGGGCCTGGACGGCGGCGTGGACGGAGACCACCTATTTGATCATGATCAAATAGGTTTCTTCGCAGAGCCCAGCTGGTTTACCATTTTCAGATAGGTTTCTTCTGAAGGGCTGCTGTCCTTCGTCTCGTCAACGGCCTGGGGTTTGTCGATGATCTCCCGATGGTTACCCCGGGGCGGGACGCAGACTCGAATCACCTTCCTGGCTGGTCTCCGGATCGACGTTCCTCCACGGCTCTCGAAAAAGCAAGCTAGCTCAAAAGCTACCAGCTACAAGCTCCAGGCTGCAGAAGCTGCAAAAGCTACCGATGGCTAACCCGGGACTCCAGTTATACTTTTCCGTGGAGGCCCTTATCTCCTGCCAAATCAAGGTTAGTCTTTGTTTAACTTTTGGCAGGCTTGTAGCACAGCGGGGTAGTCTTTGTTTTTTAAAATATCTTCGAATGGCCGGTAACGGCCATCTCTGGTCTGGAACGACCCGGTATTGTCTTTAATGTCCTTCTGATGTCTTAAACGGTTCTTGATGTTCCCCCTATGAATATGAAACTGTTTCCCTTTGTCTGGGTAAACATATAGATGGCCTTTATCTACAGGCCGATCTGATCGGATCTGCATCCAATCTATATGTATGGGGCTCTGTCTGGTTTCGTTTTCCCTGAAACTGCCTTCCAGAACCTACTGTGGGCTGAATCCACAAAAACTGTCTGAGGACTGCAGGAACCATTTTAAAGTGTCCCAAAAGCTGGTCACGGGGTCTGGTGGCCATTTTGTGTGTCCCTTTTTCTGGGCTTCTTTTAAAACAGTCTTTAAAAGTTAAGGCCTTTTCTGCCAATAGACCCTTATAGGACAATGTTCAATTTTGCAAATTCTACACCTGCTCCATATCCACAATGATGTCTGACCTTGCCTGTGCCCCCGCCCCCGCCCCCAACAGATTGCCCAGGCTCTCAAAATGCTGATTCTTCCCCTAGACTGATACAAGGCCCACAGTGAAGCCACCTGCAGTTAAACCACTCTATTGTTTCTGGTGGTTTAACTTTAGTGACTTCATCCTGTCACCGGCATTTTCTCATGAGGTAAGATCACTTTGTAATCTCCTGGGACTTGACCTTAAAGGGCCAGCACAAAGCTTTCAAAGTCGGTGTTCACTTGTGGCTTAGTCTAGTCTGACCCTCATACAGATTGGGTGGCCTGTTGGTCCTGAATCCACGTTGAGTCCTAACAATGGAAATCCTGCTTGTGAACTGATGTTTAACAAAACAAAACCATCTTTTAATAATTACAGCCAAGGCAAGCAAACTGCAACAACAGCAACACCAGTTGTTGTGACTTGTAGTTTTTTAGTGTTTGTTTCAGTTGCTTTGGAGGAAGTACCAACGTTTAGACTCTCAAATTGATAATTATATTAACAATTAACAAGAGGACCATAATAGAACTGATACATGCAAGTCTACAACATTTACCTTGAGTGAAGGTAAAAGTAATTCATTGCTGTCTTTTTGGTCAATGTATCACAATAAGACCTCAACATCAGCAGAATAAAGATCAGGAGCAGAAAGGTGTTAATAGTTTTAAAAATAAATCTAGCCAGCTGTCATTGAATCACTTCTGCCACAAAGCCTGAAATTATCTGAAATTTCCACCCAGTTCTTTCAAGGCTTCAGAAGCAATTTGTGCAGTGAAAATAAAAGATAGCAGAAGTCCATCGAGTCTGTCACACACTGTCCTGGTGCGAGTTAGGTTGATTGGCTATGATAAATTGACCCTTAGTGTTAGGGGGATTAAATACGTGGGGTTACGGGGATAGGGTGGGATATGTGTTGGTGTAGGGGTTACGGGGATCGGGTGGGATGTGTGTCGGTACAGGCTCGATGGGCCGAAATGGCCTCTATCTGCATTGTGGGGTTTCTGTGATTCTGTGTTGTGATTCTGTGACTTCTACACACCATCAACCTCCATCTGCCCCTTCCCCACGCCTCTCCCCCTCTGCCAGCCACTAAATCTCCTGGGGGGGGGGGGGCAGGGGGTCAAAAAACAGAAAAGACCCGAGGCCAATTTAGGGAAAAAACCTCTGGGAAATTCCTCTCCAATCCCTGAAGTCGCTCAAATCCTTTCATTATTTTAAATATCTCAATCCGACCTCTGAGGAGTCTGTGCTTTTCATAGAGTGAACAACCCCAAGCTCTCCGAACCTATCATGCTAACTCAGGGCCTTTAAACTTGGTATTTAATCCAGTGGCAATTCTCTGAACTGTTTCTATATCACCTACCACCATGTGAGGGGCCAAGACCGGACAGGGCATATGTTGGGACCTCAGGTGAGGATAGCATCTCAGTCAACCGTGATGGCCTCAGCGGTTGTCTACGCTCCATCACCAAAACTGCCTACTTCCACCTCTGTAACATCGCCCGTCGCCGACCCTGCCTCAGTTCAGCTGTAGCTGAAGCCCTCATTCATGCCTTTGTTACCTCTAGACTGGGCTGCTCCAATGCTCTCCTGGCCGGCCCCCCATAAGCATGAGTTTCTCCGAAACTCGGCTGCCCATGTCCTAACTCGCACCAAGTCCTGTTCACCCATCACCCCTGTGCTCGCTGACCTACATTGGCACTTGGCCCGGCAACACCTCGATTTCAAAATTCTTCGTCCTTGTTTTCAAATCCCTCCATGGCCTCGTCCCGCCCTATCTCTGTAGCCTCCTCCTGCCCTACAACCCTCCGAGATCTCTGCACTCCTCCAATTCTGGCCTTTTAATATCAGGGAATCATAGAACGGATTCAAATAGTAATGCAGGCAGAGAACTATACTGTATTATCCATTATACCTTGCACTGCAAAAGCCTTGTCCAGGGAGTTTATTTAGCAATTCCCAGTGCACAAAGGATGCAAGAACATTTCTGCTTCATTTTTTTTGCTGTCAGTTATCATTGGTAGTGACTAAAAGAAATAGGTCAGACAATGTTTTAGCCAGGAATCCTTCCTAAGGGAGAATGTGCAGGGAAAGAAAAGACAGTTAGATGGAGAATGAAGTGGCAGGTGATTGATAGGACTGAAAAAATACTTGGAAATATTTGACAGATTCACACTCGTGGCCTGGAGCTTTGCTCACAAGGCTTTCGTATCGGGAATTCAGGCGTAGAGGTCGACAACAACAATTGCATTTATATAGCACCTTTAATGTAGTAAAATGTCCCAAGGCTCTTCACAGCAGCGTAATCAGACAGAATTTGGCACCGAGTCATGTAAGGAGATATTAGAGCAGATGACCATAGAAACATAGAAACATAGAAGATAGGAGCAGGAGTAGGCCATTCGGCCCCTCAAGCCTACTCCACCATTCAATGAGATCATGGCTGATCATCCAAACTCAGTACCCTGTCCCTGCCTTCTCCCCATATCCCTTGATCCCTTTAGCCTTAAGAAATATATCTAACTCCTTCTTGAATATATTTAATGAATTGGCCTCAACTGCCATCTGTGGTAGAGAATTCCACAGGTTCACAACTCTCTGGGTGAAGAAATTCCTCCTCATCTCTGTCCTAAATGGCTTACTCCTTATATTTAGACTGTGACCCCTGGTTCTGGACTCCCCCGCCATCGGGAACATCCTTCCTGCATCTAGTCTGTCTAGTTCTGTTAGAATTTTATAAGTTTCAATGAGATCCCCTCATTCTTCTAAACTCCAGCGAGTATAAGCCCAATCAACCCAATCTCTCCTCATACGTCATTCCTGCCATCCTAGGTATCAGTCTGGTGAATCTTTGCTGCACTCCCTCCATGGCAATAACATCCTTCCTCAGATAAGGATCTGGTCAAAGAGGTAGGTTTTAAGGAGCGTCTTAAAGGAGGAAAGAGAGGTAGAGAGGCTCAAAGGTTTAGGGAGGGAATTCCAGAGCTTAGAGCCTAGGCACGGCCTAGCTGAAGGCACGGCCACCAATGGTGGAGTGAGAAAATCGGGCATACGCTGTAGGTCAGTGGGCTCATAGGATTATCCATCTGGGGCCCTCAGGCCCTGCACCAAATTCCTGATGACTCTTGGTGGGTAAAACTCTCTGTGGAAAGTGCCAATTGCTAATTGGTGGAACATCCTGCTGGGATCAGCGGATCTTCATGGTTCCTGATTCCTGATAACGGCTCTCTGAGAGTAAAGCTGCACTCTGGGAGTGCGAATTTGTAAAACATATACCCCACTATGTTATAGAGAGACAGCCTGTACTTAAAAGGGGGGTAAATTCAAAATAAATCTGCAGAAGCAATACTTCAGTGAGCGAGTGGTCAATCTATGGATCTGTAGGCTCCATAGGAAGAAGGTGGAAGCAGCAAATGTTGATTCATTCAAATGCAAATTAGATAAGATTTTTTCCAGAAAATAACATTTTGGGATACAGTATATGAGTAATTTGAGGCATGATGTGTGGTAAGTGTAGCATGCTTGGGAGGAACAGGTGACTTTGGACCTATGGTTCCCAAAGCTCTCCACCACTAGGGTTTTCCTCACCTCATATCTGGGTCTGTTGTGGACTATCTGATAGAGATTGATTGCTATGATTAGTCAATGACTCCATTATCATTGTACTAGCAGAGGGTGCCCGGCGTTGCCAGGGCAATTTTGGGCCGCGCGGTCTGCCTGCCGGTGTCTGTCCCCTCTCTCTCTCCCTCCCTCTCCCTGAGCTGAGCTTCCCAGGGGATGGTGCGGTTCGGCCGGCAGCTGCAGCTCGCCCGTCCGTTGCGTGTCTCAGGCCTAGCGCTTGAGGCCCGGCCGGGCTCTCGGGGCGAGACGGACCCGAGCTGAGCTCCCCCGCGGATCGCGCGGTTGACGGTCGGCCGCTGCCGATGACCCGCCCGCTGTGTGGAAACTGACCTGCAGCTCCCGGAGTCGCAATGTGGGGGTCTGTTTGGTTGGTGGTGTCCCTGTGGGGATGAAAAAAATGGCAGCGAAGTTTAGGGAGACTGGAGGATTAGGACCCACCCGTGATGCACTGATTGGTCAACCATCAGGTGAGTGAACTGTAGGATTGGTCAAGCAGCACGTCAGTCAACGCTAATGACAGGTAGGATTTTTGAACTTTTTTTGTATACTGTCCTAACAATTTTTGTCTGACGAAAAAGTAAATACACCTACGAGAGTCCCCTAATGATAAGCTTTCTTTTGATATAACATATGTGTAGGTACGCTCTATAACTTTTGATTGTATAGCCGGACAGACAGAAAGACAGAGAGACAGACAGAGAGACAGAGAGACAGACAGAGAGACAGACAGAGAGACAGACAGAGAGACATACCGGTTTATATATATAGAAGATTATTATTATGCGACAACCAGGATGATAGAAGCTGAACTAGATGGTCTTTCTTCATCTAGCAATTCCTATGTTCCTGTGGATGAAATTTCTATTGAGACAGGGGCTTTATTACAATCACACACAAAGTAGCTGTATTCTAAACTGGGAATAAATTCAGACAACAAGAGGAAAAATGGAAGAATGATGGTACATGGAATCAGGGGGGCGGATGAGGAGATTTTCTTTTATGCGAGTTGTTATGGTCTGGGATGCGCTGCCTGAAAGGATGATGGAGGCAGATTCAATAGTAACTTTAAAAAGGAATTGGATAAATACTTGAAGGGGAAAAATTGCAGGCCTATGAGGAAAGAGTTGGGGAAGTGGGAGTCATTGGATAGATCATTCAAAGAACTGGCACAGGCACGTTATATATCCAAGTTTACAGATGACACTAAATTAGGAGGGACGGTAAGTAGTGCAGATGGGAGCAGGAAGGTGAGTGGGAAAAACTATGGCAGATGGACTTTAATGTGGGCAAGTGTGAGGTCATTCCCTTTAAAGCTAAGAAAGCTAAATCGGATTATTTACTAAACGGTGAGAAACTGGGAACTGAAGAGGAGCAAAGAGATTTGGGAGTCCGAGTACACAAATCATATAAAGCTAGTTGGCAGGTACAAAAAACAATCAAAAAGGCTAAGGGAACATTGGCCTTTCTCTCAAGGGGGCTGTCGTAAGTGGGACCCACGTTGGAGGAAATGCCATCGAAAAACGGATGAGCTAATCCTTGAATTGGCCAATGGTGTCCACAACCTGCAACCCGCGACACAGCCGCCGTACGTAGCAAGTCAATGAAAGAGAGACCGTGGACAGCCCAACACACAACACCAGGACTCAGGTCCCCTGCCTTAAAGTGGAGGACAGTCACAGGAGCTCTGACGATAGTCCACTGATGACAACGATGAGGATGATGAACATGATGACGGTACCCTATCGTTTTCTTTGGGAGCGAAAGATACATTTTACAGAACATTCCCTCAGGAAATTAAATAAGTGGAGGGTAAGTCCATGGAGATGCAAATTGTACATGGTTATCTGGAATTTCCGTGGGAGTCCTCCTGATCTTCCATCATAACTTATTTTCACATAAGTAGGCATTTAGAAACATTATGAGGAGTTTCTGAAAGTATGAATTTCCATAGCTGCATTGGGCACTGTGTTTAAGGAGCTTGTTAATAGATAATGGTGTGACATTGTTGTCATGTCAGATTGCTGTGAACTTCAGATCTATTCTCTCCTAGCCTAGCAAATGCAATTAAATGTTACTGTGCACTTGCACTAAAGCATGCATCACACTGTAGTACCCAAAATGCTTGGTTGCAGAGGACTATGTATGTAATGTAGGTGGGGTCTACTTTAAGCCTTCATGTAATCACTGCCTACTCAAACTTCTGACAGGTACAATAGCTGCAATATGATTTGTGACCATTATATTTTGTCTTAGCTCTTATCAGAACTCTGCGTTCCTCCAACTCTGGCCTCACATCCATCCCCCACTTCCTTCGCCCCACCATTGGCAGCCGTGCCTTCAGCCGCCTAGGCCCCAAGCTCTGGAATTCCCTCCCTACACCTCTCCGCCTCTCCACCTCTTTCTCCTCCTTTAAGACACTCCTTTTGGTCGCCTGTCCTATTATCTCCTCTTTGGCTCGGTGTCAATTTTTTGACTGATTACGCTTCTGTGGGGCCAGGGGCCATTTTACTGTGTTAAAGATGCTATATAAGTTATTGTTATAGTAATCAAAGTAGGAGAGTTTATGTTAGCAATTGTGAGCGTGACATTTCCCCACCCTCGTGGGCATGGAGTGTGTTTATGCAGGGCGCGATAACGATTTTAAACCCCACCAAACAGTTCTCCCTTAGACAGGAGTGCAATCCGTTGAACACTTGCAGCACACGGCCCTTTGTACGTGTATTTATTAAACAACAGCGCGGCATTTGCAGGACAAGGGATGCCCTGCTCGCAATTCACCTCGCAATGAGTTTTGGATCTCAGCCGAGCTCTCTGGGAGAAGTTCCAAACAGAGGCAGCGTACTTTGCAAGAGGTCAGGAGGGAAATATCAGAGTGGGCAAGTCATCCTGGAGTGTGGTTGGATATCTTATAGCAGCCTGTTCATAGAGTGGCAGAGGTCTGAGGCCAACTCAAATGCCGCCCACCATGACCAGGACATCATTATATGTGGCACTTTTATAAAGGAATAGAAAAGAAAAGAAAACCTTGCATTTATATAGCGCCTTTCACGACCACCGGATGTCTCAAAGTGCTTTACAGCCAATTAAGTACTTTTGGAGTGGAGTCACTGTTGTAATGTGGGAAACACGGCAGCCAATTTACGCACAGCAAGCTCCCATTAACAGCAATGTGATAATGACCAGATGATCTGTTTTTAGTGATGTTGGTTGAGGGATAAATATTGGCCAGGACACCGGGGATAACTCCACTGCTTTTCTTCGGGATCTTTTACATCCACCTGGGAGAGCAGACGGGGCCTCGGTTTAACGTCTCATCCGAAAGACGGCACCTCCGGCAGTGCAGCGCTCCCGCAGCACTGCACTGGAGTGTCAGCCCAGCTTTATGTGCTCAAGTCCCTGGGAAAATATTATACATTAACCATTGAGGATACCATATGAGGCAACCTCCTCACTATAATTCTTGTATTGCTCCTGAAAGCCTGCGATATTAATAGCTGCTGTTGTATTTGCTATTTTTTTCTGTACAATTTTCTGTTGCAAGGAGTCAATTACTCGAACAATGCCCCTCTTCTTTGCTGGAAAAGTATTGTGAGTAAACAAGAACAAAGCCCTTGGTCACTGTGGGGAACATATTTATTGTCTCCTTCTTAAGCAATGGGAAAGTGACTGTAATAAGGTCTTGAAACTGTGTATCAAGCTGTGGATCCAAGTAAAATACCTGTTAAGAAAATCTCAGCCAAGTTCGCCAGCTGGGCCTTAAAAATAACGACATGAAATATGAACCTTACACAGTTGGAGTATAACCCGGAGAACAATGGGTTGAAACGACCTATTGCACTGTTATGTGGCCCTTCAGTATATCTTTGCCAAATCTGTCCTCATTTTTCTGGTTCTGCATCCTGTTGGGTTGAATTTCTATTTAGCTGGAGAATTGTGCTCAGCGGGAAACGTGGCCTCAAACAAAGGAGGGAATGTAACAAACATAGGCACGTAGGAATTGCTGGACAACAAAAGACCACGGTCCCTCGAGTTCACCTCCTCCCATCCTGGTAGTCGCATGATCCAACGATAATGGAGTTGTTGACTAATCACAGCGATCAATCTCTGTCAAGGAGTCTACAACAGACCCAGGTATAACATGAGGAAAACCCCCAGTGGTGGAAAGCTTCAGGAACCATCACCTCTTCCTCCCAAGCTCGCTACACTTACCACACATCATGTCTCAAATTACTCGTACACTGTTTCACAGAATGTTAATTTATGAAAGAAATCTATCTAATGTGTATTTGAATAAATCAATACTAACTGCTTCCACCATCTCCCAAGGGAGCCTGTTCCATAGGTTGGCCACTCGCTCACTGAAATATTGTTCTGGCAGATTCGTCTTGAATTTACCCCCCTTCAAGCACGGGATCTGTCCTCTGGTTGGACTGTTCTGGATAAAGTGAAATAGTTTGTCACAGTCAACATTATCTAGTCCCTTTAGAATCATAAAAATAGAAAACTTATCACCTCGCAACCTTCTCTTTTCCAGTGAGAACATGCCCAATTTACGTAATCACTCCTCACAGTCCAGTCCTCCCATCCCCTCAATCAAATTAGGGAAAGCAAAATGAAACAACCGCAAACATCTTAGTGGCAATGGCAATTAATTGTCCCTCCAGCCCCCTTCCCAAGTAGCTGCTGGCTTAATCTTTGCAATCATGATTTTGTTAAGTGTTTTTGATGTCACTTTGTGTCAGTCTGGGTTGAGATAAACTGGAACAAATGATTGGTTCCGCCAGTCACTGTTTAATCGACCAGCGTGGCTCAACGTGATTTTTCTTCTCACTTGCTCCAAGTAAGTTGCAGTAAGAGCTATTTGAAATGTGATGGAGGCAAACTGTGCAATACACTAGAAAATAACAAATGACCCACCACGTCAGTTTCTGGTGTGCATCAGGCTCTTAATGAACATCATGTTCGTAATACCTCAAAGTACAGTAACTCCCTTACAATATGTGCTGATCGTATTAGTTCCTCATTAACTCTCAATAGACTTGCAGTCATAACATTCCATTGGCAACCCTCCAGGAATTGCCCCAGAGTCTCCAGGAATTGAAGGTTAATCTCCAGGACACTGCTGTGAGCAACACCCGGGAGAAACGTCATAGGGGGCGTTCCAAAAGAATGACATTTTCTTTGAACACGTTTGTTTATTAGTTATAAAAAAATATTGGAGATGAGGATGCATGACTGGTTGGGGTGGTTGGAGGCAGGAGGTCAAGTGATGAAACGTCCAGGAATACGCCCAACCCCAAGGGTAACCAACCCTATGTTGCAAACATTGATCTGTCGGGAGTGGATGTCATGATTCATGAATCACAGGAGGCTCTGCATTGACATGTGCTCACACAACAAAAGCTCAAAAGTGAATGAACCCATCCCGTGGAGTCACCCTGTGTCCGACTTTAAAAAGAAAGAAAGACTTGCATTTATATGGCGCCTTTCACGGCCACCGGATGTCACAAAGCGCGTCACAGCCAATGAAGTACTTTTGAAGTGCAGTCACTGTTGTAATGCGGGAAACACGGCAGCCAATTTGCGCACAGCAAGCTCCCACAAACAGCAATGTGATAATGACCAGATAATCTGTTTTTTTTTGTTGTGTTGATTGAGGGACAAATATTGGCCAGGACACCGGGGATAACTCCTCTGCCCTTCTTCAAAATAGCGCCATGGGATCTTTTACGTCCCCCTGAGAAAGTAGACGGGGCCTCGGTTTAACGTCTCATCCGAAAGGTGGCACCTCCGACAGCGCAGCACTCCCTCAGCGCTGCACTGGGAGTGTCAACCTAGCTTTATGTGCTCAAGTCCCTGGAGTGGGGACTTGAACCCACAAACTTCTGACTCAGAGGCGAGGGTGCCACCCACTGAGCCACGGCTGACACTATCTGCTAACTCTAGTAGGGAGGCCGACTTGGAAAGGAGACTGGGACCCAAATATGCCAGGTCCTGACCTCAGTTGGGAAATCCTGCTCGTTAAGGCCGGAGCCTCCAACCCACACTGTAAGAGAGAGGGCCCCGGGACTCTCTGCGCTCGGAGCTCCCACTTGCCCTCCCCATATGCGACCCGGCGTAACACTGGAGCCAGTACGCTGACGCAGGTGAGGCGCACCAGCCTCTAGTCCCCACTGTGGGGAGCCCACGCCAGGGAAGGGGCCTGGATCCCAAAGTCCAAAGGGTTCTTTTCATTTTTTTTTTAGCATTAGTCCCCTTGGTAAGGGGGCACCTACCAAGTTTCTCTGGAGGGGAGCCCACCCACCCCCGCATCCCCCCTCCCTCCACCCCCAGAGTTTCCTGTAGCATGAGGTTGGCGGCACCCAAGCTGCACCCTTAGTGGCATGTAGATGAGGTGACCTCTCACTGACCCCACAATCTCCGGCTGGAGGGCACAGTCGACGTGATCCCAACGTGACTGCTGGAATTGGAGCTGGAAGATTTACGGGCCCACTCTGTATTCTAAAAAAATATTTACCCTGCAGAGATTTCAATATAACCTCAAGATGCCAATTAATGGTGTCCTCCAAACCACTCCCACCCCCCGACTATAATATTAAAAAAAAACATGTTTTTATTCATTGATGGGATGTGGGCGTCGCTGGCTAGGCCTGCATTTAGTGCCCATCCCTAATTGCCCTTGAGAAGATGGTGGTGAGCTGCCTTCTTGAACCGCTGCAGTCCATATGGTGTAGGTACACCCACAATGCTGTTAGGAAAGGAGTTCCAGGATTTTGGCCCAGCGACAGTGAAGGAACAGCGATACAGGTCCAAGTCAGGATGGTGTGTGGCTTGGAGGGGAACTTGTAGGTGGTGATGTTCCCATGCGTCTGCTGCCCTTGTCCTTCTAAGTGGTAGAGGTCGCGGGTTTGTGATAGTAGATTGGCGGTTAGGATCAGATCAGCCATGATCTTATTGAATGGCGGAGCAGGCTCGAGGGGCCGATTGGCCTACTCCTGCTCCTATTTCTTATGTTCTTATGTTTGGAAGGTGCTGTTGAAGGAGCCTTGGCGAGTTGCTGCAGTGCATCTTGTAGATGGTACACACTGCAGCCACAGTGCGCCGGTGGTGGAGGGAGTGAATGTTGAAGGTGGTGGATGGAGTGCCAATCAAGCGGGCTGCTTTATCCTGAATGGTGTCGAGCTTCTTGAGTGTTGTTGGAGCTGCACTCATCCAGGCAAGTGGAGAGTATTCCATCACACTCCTGACTTGTGCCTTGTAGATGGTGGAAAGGCTTTGGGGAGTCAGGAGGTGAGACACTCACCGCAGAATTCCCAGCCTCTGGCCTGCTCTTGTAGCCACAGTATTTATATGGCTGGTCCAGTTCAGTTTCTGATCAATGGTAACCCCCAGGATGTTGATAGTGGGGGATTCAGTGATGGTAATGCCAATGAATGTCAAGGGGAAATGGTTAGTCTCGCTTGTTGGAGATGGTCATTGCCTGGCACTTGTGTGGTGCGAATGTTACTTGCCACTTGTCAGCCCAAGTCTGAATGTTGTCCAGGTCTTGTTGCATATGGACACGGATTGCGTCAGTATCTGACGAGTCTCAAATGGTGCTGAACAGTGTGCAATCATCAGCGAACATCCCCACTTCTGACCTTATGATGGAGGGAAGGTCATTGATGAAACAGCTGAAGATGGTTGGGCCTAGGACACTGCCCTGAGGAACTCCTGCAGTGATGTCATGTGATTGAGATGAATGACCTCCAACAACCACAGCCAACTTCCTTTGTGCTAGGTATGATTCCAACCAATGGAGAGTTTTCCCCTTGATTCCCATTGACTTCAGTTTTGCTAGGGCTCCTTGATGCCACACTCGATCAAATGCTGCCTTGATGTCAAGGGCAGTCATTCTCACCTCACCTCTTGAGTTCAGCTCTTTTGCCCATGTTTGGACCAAGGCTGTAATGAGGTCAGGAGCTGAGTGGCCCTGGCGGAACCCAAACTGGGCGTCAGTTAGCAGGTTATTGCTGAGTAAGTGCCGCTTGATAGCACTGTCGACGACACCTTCCATCACTTTGCTGATGATTGAGAGTAGACTGATGGGACGGTAATTGGCCGGGTCGGATTTGTCCTGCTTTTTGTAGACAGGACATACTTGGGCAATTTTCCACATTGCCGGGTAGATGCCAGCGTTGTAGCTGTACTGGAACAGCTTGGCTAGGGGCGCAGCTAGTTCTGGAGCACAAGTTGTGGTAAACCACTTTTATCGTTCACTATCGTTACACTATAGTTATCACTGTTATATCGTTACTCTATGGTTATCACTGTTCACACTGTTGTATCACTATACGAGGTCGCCTCTTGTCACGCTGCTATACCTGGGCTGACCACTGCTGACTCCGCCCATGAATCCACCTACCTGCCCAGGTATAAAGGTAGTCGACTGGCTGGCATTCCTCCTTGTTGTATCCGATCACCCACGAGGGTGGGCTCTGTTATTTAGCCAATAAAAACCTATAGTTACTTTCTTAACTCGTCGCTTTTCATTGGATGAATTGATAGGTATATCAATTTTATTGGCTAAATTTTAAAATGTCGACAACTGAGCAGTCAAACGACCAGCCAAGCGACCAGCCAGACGCCCAGCTACAACAGCCACAGCAGCCGGCCTGGCTGCGAGCCCTCAGACCACCGTACCTGGATCTAAACCCACAGGCAGCAAACTCAGCCCTCGACTTCGAACACTGGCTGAGCTGCTTCGAAGCCTACCTGGGAGAATCCGGCGTGCCTCAGAAATCCATGCTAAGAGTTCTGAACGCCCAAGTGAGCCCTAAAGCATTCGCACTCATCCGGGACCTTAAAACATACGAGGACGCCATCAACCGGCTGAAAAGACAGTACCAAACCCCGGTAAATTCCATGTATGCCAGACACCTCCTAAGATCCCGCCCGCAACAGCCAGGAGAGCCTGTGGAGGAATTTTTACGGGTGCTACAAGCACTCGGCAGAGACTGTGGCCTAGAAATTGAGTGGGCTTTGCGCCCATTTTGCGGCGCTAGAGGTCATTGCGCTGGACTTACAGCCGGTTCAGAAATTCCCTGGGGCCCTACCATCGGCGGTAGACCGGTTGCGCTGCGCCGGCACCAATGACGTCATCGGTGTGCGCAGCGTCCCGGTTGCCGTGGTGACGGGCCCCAGCGCCGAAATTGAGTTGCGGCCGCCTCGCCCGTGGCAGCCGCAACTAAGACTCTGGCAACCGAGTCTTACAGGAGTTTGCGCCGGCGCATTAAGGTCGCGCGGCAGCCGGCCGCTTTCCCGCCGGCCGCCTGCCCGCACCTCCCTCCCCGGACTCCTCCACCCCCCCCCCGCGGAACAGATGCTTCTGGGCTGCGAGCCCGGCACTTCCCCGAGGTGCCGGGCTCATTTTTGTGAAGATTTGGCCGGCCAGCGGGCGGGTGCAGGCAGCTCCTCCTTAACTGAAGGAGGAGGCCTGCACTTCCCAAGCCTGCCGCACCACATCGGGCGCCGCAGCACCGGAATAGCGCCGCAATGCGGCAGGTAGCGCCCATTTTCAGGCGCAAACACCCTTCAGTAGCGCCGGCAGCCGTTTGGGCGCGGCGCTACTGAATTTTTGGCGCGCGCAGGGGGACTTAGCGCCGGCGCTAACTTTCCGGCGCTAAAGCCCTGGTGCGGCGCCAACTGAATTTCTAGGCCTGTAACTTTAAAGCGGTAACGGCGGCAGAAAATACTGAAGACAACGTCCGTGATGCCTTCATGAAAGGCCTGCGGTCCGACTACTCATGGCAAAGACTACTGGAAGCAAGGGACCTCGACCTGGACAAAGCTGCAGCCCTCGCTCTCTCTCTAGAGGTGGCCCATCGGGACCTCGAGGCATACTCAAGGTACTGTAACTCGCGACCCTGGGACTTGGGACCGACCCCGACCGCGATACCCCCCGCAGCAACCCCCCTGGGACCTACCTCAGCGTCGGCGTCCCGGACCCGATCGAGACCGCCACCCCCGGTACCGGCTCCGACATCGGACCCCCGCGATCGGGCCGCCGGCTGCTTCTTCTGCGGCCAGGCGAAACACCCGAGGTCGCGCTGCCCAGCCAGGAACTCTACCTGCTCAACCTGCATGAAGAAAGGCCACTTCGCTAAGGCCTGCAGAGGTGGATCATCAGAGGCCAGCAGTGCCTCATGCGAGCTGTGGGGGCGGCCATCTTCCTTCAAGGCAACAGAGGCCAGCATCCCCACATGTGAGTCATGGGGGCGGCCATCTTTGATACAGGCAACCGACACCAGCAGTGCCTCATGTGAGTTATGGGGGCAGCCATCTTCTCCGCCATTTTGTCCAACCTCGTGGGAGACGCCATTTTACCCACCACGCCCGACCGCCACCGTGCCTCTAGACCCGACTACCGCCTCAACCGCAGACTACAACAACTCGCTCAGCTATACACGAGCCTCCGTCACACTGGACCAGGCCCGCCCGCATCACCTGTCCAAGTCGATGATGGACATCAAAGTAAACGGCCACGCCACGACCTGCCTGTTCGACAGCGGAAGCACGGAGAGCTTTATCCACCCAGACACGGTGAGCCACTACTCCCTCCCTGTCCTGCCAACGCGCAACCGGATCTCGATGGCATCGAGGTCACACGCCACAGACATCAGCGGCTACTGTGTTGTGACCCTGTCGGTTAAGGGTATGGAGTATAAAAATTTTAAACTCCTCGTCCTGCCCCAGCTATGCGCTGCCGTCCTACTAGGCCTAGACTTCCAATCCCACCTCCAAAGCGTCACGCTAGCATACGGCGGACCCCTCCCCCCACTCACAGTCGACAACCAGCAGATTTTAAACCGCCCACCGCGTAACACCTGCGGCCTATCCACCCTCAAGGTCCCACCACCTTCCCTGTTCGCTAACCTCACCCCCGACTGCAAACCCGTCGCTACCAAGAGCAGACGGTACAGCGCCGGGGACAGAGCTTTCATTAGCTCTGAGGTGCAGCGTCTCCTGAAGGAGGGCATCATCGAGGGGAGCACCAGCCCCTGGCGTGCCCAGGTCGTGGTCGTTAAGACCGGCAATAAAAACCGCCTGGTCATCGACTACAGCCAGACCATAAACAGGTACACCCAGCTGGACGCATACCCCCTTCCCCGCATATCTGATATGGTCAATCAGATTGCGCAGTACCGGGTATTCTCCACCATCGACCTTAAGTCGGCCTATCACCAACTCCCTATCCGCCCTGAGGACCACCAGTATACAGCCTTTGAGGCGAACGGCCGCCTCTACCACTTCCTTAGGGTTCCCTTCGGCGTCACCAACGGGGTTTCGGTCTTCCAAAGGGAGATGGACCGGATGGTTGACCAGAACGGGCTGCACGCCACGTTCCCCTATCTAGATAACGTCACCATCTGCGGCCGCGACCGGCAGGACCACGATGTTAATCTGGAGAGATTCCTCCGTACGGCCCAACGGCTGAACCTCACCTACAATAAGGATAAATGTGTGTTTAACACCTCGCGCCTTGCCATCCTCGGCTGTGTAGTAGAGAACGGAGTCATCGGCCCCGACCCCGAAAGAATGCGCCCCCTCATGGAGCTACCCCTCCCCCACTGTCCAAAGGCACTGAAGAGAACCCTGGGGCTCTTCGCCTACTATGCCCAATGGGTGCCCAATTATGCGGACAAAGCCAGACCCCTCATGAAGTCCACATCCTTCCCCCTTACGGAGGAAGCGTGCGCAGCCTTCTCCCTCATTAAGGGAGACATTGCCAAGGCCACTATGCACGCAGTGGATGAGTCCATCCCCTTCCAAGTCGAGAGCGATGCATCCGACTTCGCCCTAGCCGCCACCCTTAACCAGGAGGGGAGACCGGTGGCCTTCTTCTCAAGGACCTTACAGGGCCCTGAGATCCGACACTCGCCGGTCGAGAAGGAGGCCCAGGCGATTGTGGAGGCGGTACGACGCTGGAGGCACTACCTGGCAGGCAAACGCTTTACCCTCCTTACCGACCAACGTTCAGTCGCTTTTATGTTTAATAACAAGCTGAGGGGCAAAATCAAGAATGACAAGATCTTGAGGTGGAGAATCGAGCTCTCCACCTACGAATATGATATCTTGTACCGGCCAGGTAAGCTGAACGAACCCCCTGATGCTCTGTCACGAATTACATGCGCCAGCGCGCAAAGTGATAGACTTCAGACCCTCCACAACGACCTCTGCCACCCCGGGGTCACCAGACTTTACCACTTCATTAAGGCCCGCAACCTGCCCTACTCCATCGAGGAGGTCAGGACCATGACCAGGAACTGCCAGACCTGTGCCGAGTGCAAACCGCACTTCTTTAGGCCGGACAGAACAAGCCTGATCAAGGCCACCCGCCCCTTCGAGCGCCTGAGCATCGACTTTAAGGGCCCCTCCCGTCCTCTGACCGTAATGTGTACTTCCTCAACATTGTTGATGAGTACTCCCGTTTCCCCTTTGCCTTCCCCTGCCCAGACATGACCAGTACCACGGTCATTAAATGCCTGAACGACCTCTTCGCCTTGTTCGGGTTCCCAAACTATATACATAGTGACCGGGGCTCCTCCTTCATGAGCGAGGAACTCCGTCAGTTCCTACTAGCGAGAGGTATTGCTGCAAGCAGGACCACCAGCTACAACCCCCGAGGGAACGGCCAGGTAGAAAGAGAAAACGCGACGGTATGGAAGGCCGTCCTCTTAGCCTTAAAGTCTAAGGGCCTCCCAACCTCCCGCTGGCAGGAAGTCCTCCCGGCAGCGCTGCATTCCACCCGGTCACTACTTTGCACTGCCATCAACGCCACCCCCCATGAACGAATGTTTGCTTTCCCCAGGAAGTCGACTACGGGAACCACGCTACCAACCTGGCTGACCTCTCCGGGGCCCGTCTTGCTGCGAAAGCACGTGAGGGCCCATAAAACGGACCCCCTGGTCGAGAGGGTGGACCTCCTGCACGCCAACCCCCAGTACGCCTATGTGGCATACCCAGACGGGCGGGAGGACACAGTTTCCTTACGAGACCTCGCACCCTCGGGCACACCGGAGACACCACCTTCACCCCCCCCCCACCACCCCCCCAATTCCAGACCAGGTAGACGGCATGCCGGAACCCCACGAGCCTTCGCCGACCACGCAGACACCAGCATTAACACCGGATAATGCAACACCGCCGCTGCGACGATCAGGAAGGCTTACGAGGCCTCCGGACAGACTGACATACCAGAACTGGTAGTACACTTCACCCCGCCGGACTCAAATCTAAACAAGGGGTGAATGTGGTAAACCACTTTTATCGTTCACTATCGTTACACTATAGTTATCACTGTTATATCGTTACTCTATGGTTATCACTGTTCACACTGTTGTATCACTATACGAGGTCGCCTCTTGTCACGCTGCTATACCTGGGCTGACCACTGCTGACTCCGCCCATGACTCCACCTACCTGCCCAGGTATAAAGGTAGTCGACTGGCTGGCATTCCTCCTTGTTGTATCCGATCACCCACGAGGGTGGGCTCTGTTATTTAGCCAATAAAAACCTATAGTTACTTTCTTAACTCGTCGCTTTTCATTGGATGAATTGATAGGTATATCACAAGTCTTCAGTACTATTGCCGGAATGTTGTCAGGGCCCATAGCCTTTGCAGTATCCAGTGTCTTCAGCTGTTTCTTGACATCACGTGGAGTGAATTGAATGGGCTGAAGACTGGCATCTGTGATGCTGGGGACCTCAAGAGGAGGCCGAGATGGATCATCCACTTGGCACTTCTGGCTGAAGATAGTTGCAAATGCTTCAGCCTTGTCTTTTGCACTCACATGCTGGGCTCCACCATCATTGAGGATGGGGATATTTTTGGAGCCTCCTCCTCCTGTTAACTGTTTAATTGTCCACCACCACTCACGACTCGATGTGGCAGGACTGCAGAGCTTTGATTTGATCCGATGGTTGTGAGATCGCTTAGCTCTGTCTATCGCATGTTGCTTCTGTTGTTTGGCATGCAAGTAGTCCTGTGTTGTAGCCTCACCAGGTTGACACCTCGTTTTTCGGTATGCCTGGTGCCGTTCCCGGCATGCTCTCCTGCACTCTTCGTTAAACCAGGGTTGATCTCCTGGCTTGATGGTAATGGTAGAGTGAGGGATATGCCGGGCCATGAGGTTACAGATTGTGGTTGAATACAATTCTGCTGCTGCTGATGGCCCACAGCGCCTCATGGATGCCCAGTTTTTAGTTGCCAGATCTGTTTGAAATTTGTCCCATTTAGCACGGTGGTAGTGCCACATAACACTGTGGAGGGTATCCTCAACATGAAGACAGGACTTCGTCTCCACAAGGACTGTGCGGTGGTCACTTCCACCAATGCTGTCATGGACAGATGCATCTGCAACAGGTAGATTGGTGAGGATGAGATCAAGTGGGTTTTTCCCTCTTGTTGGTTCCCTCACCGCCTGTCGCAGACCCAGTCTGGCAGCTATGTCCTTTAGGACTCGGCCAGCTCGGTCAGTTGTGGTGCTACCGAGCCACTCTTGGTGATGGACATTGAAATCCCCCACCCAGAGGACATTTTGTGCCCTTGCTACTCTCAGTGCTTCTTCCAATTGGTGTTCAACATGAAGGAGTACTGATTCATCAGCTGAGGGAGGGCGGTAGGTGGTAATTAGCAGGAGGTTTCCTTGCCCATGTTTGACTTGATGCCATGAGACCTCATGGGGTCCTGAGTCAATGTTGAGGACTCCCAGGGCTACTCCCTCCCGACTGTATACCACGGTGCCACCACCTCTGGTGGGTCTGTCCTGCTGGTGGGACAGTACATACCCAGGGATGGTGATGGTGGTGTCTGGGACATTGGTTGTAAGGTATGATTCGGTAATTATGACTATGTCAGGCTGTTGCTTGACTAGTCTGTGGGACAGCTCTCCCAATTTTGGCACAAGCCCCCAGATGTTGGTAAGAAGGACTTTGCAGGGTCGACAGGGCTGGGTTTGCCGTTGTCGTTGTTGTTTCCGGTGCCGAGGTCGATGTCGGGTGGTCCGTCCGGTTTTATTCTTATTTTGTAGTCTCTGCCGATTATATGTTGTTTCTTATTTTATATCCTCTTGTCAATCGTGTGCAAGTATTCTGCAGTGGTGACACAACAATAGCCTCTTCTTAATCTTCAATCAATGCCATTTCAACTCTTCTTCTAACTGACTTTGGACTATACTGCATATATTCCAGAAAAAATGCCAGGTACCACCCAGACGGTTTATGTATAAATGCATCATGCAGTCCAGAACTTGGCTATACAATAACGCCCATTTCTATAGCTCCTATCACATAAGAACATAAGAAGTAGGAGCAGGAGTAGGCCATACGGCCCCTCGGGCCTGCTCCGCCATTCAATAGGATCATGGCTGATCCGAACTTAGACTCACGTCCACTTCCCTGTGCTCTCCCCATAACCCCTTATTCCCTTATCAGCTAGGAAACTGTCTATCTCCGTTTTAAATGTATTTAATGTCGCAGCTTCCACAGCTCTCTGAGGTAGCAAATTCCAAAGATTTACTACCCTCTGAGTGAAGAAGTTTCTCCTCATCTCAGTTTTGAAAGGGCAGCCCCTTATTCTAAGACTATGCCCCCTAGTTCTAGTCTCACCCATCAGTGGAAACATCCTCACCGCATCCACCCGATCAAGCCCCCTCACAATCTTATATGTTTCGATAAGATCGCCTATCATTCTTCTGAATTCCAACGAGTAGAGGCCCAACCTACTCAACCTTTCCTCATACGTCAACCCCCTCATCTCCGGAATCAACCGAGTGAACCTTCTCTGAACCGCCTCGAGAGCAAGTATATCTTTTCTTCAATATGGAAACCAAAACTGTACGCAGTATTCCAGGTGTGGCCTCACCAGTACCCTGTATAACTGCAGCAAGACTTCCCTGTTTTTATACTCCATCCCCCTTGCAATAAAAGCCAAGATTCCATTGGCCTTCCTGATCACCTGCTGTACCTGCATACTAACCTTCTGTGTTTCATGCACCAGGACCCCCAGATCCCTTTGTACTGTTGTAGGATTCGCAAAATTGGACTTTATATTAATAAGGGTCAAATGGCAGAAGAGGCCGTGATTTTAAAGACTGTTTTAAAAGAAACCCAGAAAAAGGGGCATACAAAATGGCTGCCATACCATGTGACCAGCTTATTGGGACACTTTAAAATGGTTCCTGCGCAACCTCAGACAGCTTTGTGGATTCAACCCACAGCAAGTTCTGGAAGCCGTTTCTGAGAGAACGAAACCAGACCCACACATATGCATATGGATTAGATGCAGATCCAGTCAAGATCGGCCTGGAGACAGAGGCCATCAAAATGTTGACCCAGACAAAAGGGGACAATTTCATATTCATGAGAACAGCACCCAGGACTAGATAACGGGATCAGCAGGACATTAAAAACAATGGAGGTCATTCCAGACCAGAGATGGGCCTTTACCAGCCGTTTAAGACATTTTAAAATATAATAACTACCCCGCTGTGCTCCCAGCCCGCCAAAAGTAAAACAAAGACTAACCTGATTTTGGGCGGGAGATGGAAGTTTCTGGAAGAAAGGTATATCTGGAGAGACTTTTCGGCAGTTGGGGCAAGCTTGGAGAGTTACTGAGTTGAAAAGAAGCTTGGAGACAGAGAGAGCTGGAGAGCTGGAGAGTTTGAATCACAGCCAGAAGAAGAAGCAGGCACTCGCAGGAGGAAGAAGAAAGCCAACATTGAGAAGGCCGTCTCGAAGCCGGCGTCCTGCCCCGGGGAAACACATCGGGAGATCATCGACCATCCCCGGGCCGTTGCCGGAACGAGAGGCCATCGACCCAACTTGGGAGAAGAGACAAAAAAAATTAAAAACCCCAAGAGAAGAAACCTTCCAGCCACCCCAGCTCGGGAGAAGAGATAAAAGGAAACTGAAGAAGCGATGGGAACCAGCTCAAGGCTCCTCTAACCAGGGTCGAGCCGACGATCCTCGACCCCGCCGACATCCAGGCCCGCCGGTGTCCAGCTGCCCCCGACCCCCACCTCAGGAGAGAGGTGTGGCGCAGCTCGCAGGGGCTCCACGATCCACGTGGAGACGAAACGCTTGAAAGGACCAAACACAGACTCGATTTCAAAACCTTGCACTTCCTAGTGGGATTGGTGAACATGTTTCTGGCCCTTCACAATCAGATCTAGATAGGTTTAATAAGGGGGTGGATTTAAGGGTACAATTAACATGAGTTGTTGTCCCTCGATGTTCCGTGTGTTTCCTTATTTCATGATGATCTGTGTAGAGTATAAGATGCCCGTATTTGCTTTAGTTAGTACTGTGTCGTTATGATTTGTTTTGTGTTTTCCCTCCCATGTACTCCCTTATCTGCTTGCATTTGATTTGATATTTTTCCTTATGCAATAAAATTTCATTTTGTTTCATCAAACGTGGTCTACAAGAGTTTTCTCTACATTGTAGTTCCTGCCCCTAAGTCCAGAGTACAGAATCTAAGGGCCGAGTGGGTCGAACCACTCAAGGTTTTACTGCGCAAGAGAGAGAGGCCTCTAGAGAGAGAAACCTCAGGGACATCGCTCAAGGAAAACCCCTTACACTGTAGCACTTTGCAGTTTCTCTCCATTTAGATAATAACTTGCTCTTTGATTTTTTCTGCCAAAGTGCATAACCTCACATTTTCCAACATTATATTCCATCTGCCAAATTTTTGCCCACTCACTTAGCCTGTCTATGTCCTTTTGCAGGTTTTTTATGTCCTCCTCACTCACTGCTTTCCCTCCCATCTTTGTATCGTCGGCAAACTTGGATACGTTGTACTCGGTCCCTTCCTCCAAATCGTTAATATAGATTGTAAAGAGTTGGGGTCCCAGCACTGACCCCTGTGGAACACCACTAGTTACTGATTGCCAACCCGAGAATGAACCATTTATCCCAACTCTCTGTTTTCTGTTAGATAGCCAATCTTCCACCCATGCCAGTATATTGCCCCCAATCCTGTGATTTTTTATCTTGTGCAGTAATCTTTTGTATGGCACCTTGTCAAATGCCTTTTGGAAGTCCAAATACACCACATCCACTGGTCCCCCTTTATCCACCCTGTTTGTTACGTCCTCAAAGAATTCGAGCAAATTTGTCAAACCTGACTTCCCCTTCGTAAAACCATGCTGACTCCGTCTGATTAAATAATGCTTGTCCAAATGTCCTGTTACTGCTTCCTTAATAATGGACTCCAACATTTTACCAACCACAGATGTTAGGCTAACTGGTCTATAGTTTCCAGCCTTTTGTCTGCCTCCCTTTTTAAATAAGGGCGTTGCATTAGCAGTTTTCCAATCTGCTGGGACCTTTCCTGAATCCAGGGAGTTTTGGAAAATTACCACCAATGCATCCACAATCCCTACCACTACTTCTCTCAAGACCCTAGGATGTAAGCCATCACGTAGAAAAACAGTCTGCAGGTGCTTCACAGAGGTGCAAGGGAAAGAAAATGGACCAAAGAAGGAGATATTAGATGGGGTGACCAAAAGCTGGGTTGAAGAGGTGGATTTTAAGGAGGGTCTGAAAGGAGGAGAGAGAGGTGGAGGGGTTTAGGGAGGATATTCCAGAGCATGGGGCCAAGTTGGTTGAAGGTACAGCTGTCAATGGTGGGGCCAGGAGAAGATGGAATGCACAAGAGGCCAGAGTTAGAGGAGCAGAGAATTTCAGGGACCTTGTAGGGCTGGAGGAAGTTGTAGGCACAGTGAGAGATGAGGCTCTGAAGGAACTTAAAGACAAGGATGAGCATTTCAAATGGGAGGCACTGGGGTGCTGGGAGCCAATGTAGGTTAGTGAGGACGGAAGTGATGGATGAGCGAGAGCTGGTGCAGGATAGGACACGGGCAGCAGAGTTCCCTGTAAGCTGCACTTTGTTCTGCGCGGCCTGTTTCTTTCCATGGGTGGTCCTTTTAAACTTCTGCACACGTGCGGTATTTCCAGTGTAAGAGCTTGTGAGCGGCCTGCGCGGGACCCCGCCGATTACTGCGCGGCCATACACGCGCGGTATTTCCGGTGTAAGAGCTTGCGAGCAGCCTGCGCGGGACCGCGCCGATTACTGCGCGGCCGTGCACGCGCGGTATTTCCGGTGTAAGAGCTTGCGAGCGGCCCGCGCGGGACTTCGCCGATTACTGCGCGGCCGTGCACGCGTGGTATTTCCGGTGTAAGAGCTTGTGAGCGGCCCGCGCGGGACCGTGCCGATTACTGCGCGGCCGTGCACGCGCGGTATTTCCGGTGTAAGAGCTTGTGAGCAGCCTGCGCGGGACCGTGCCGATTACTGCGCGGCCGTGCACACGCGGTATTTCCAGTGTAAGAGCTTGTGAGCGGCCCGCGCGGGACCGTGCCGATTACTGTATGGCCGTGCACGCGCGCAGTTTAGAGGGAACATTAATGGGCAGCAGAGTTTTGGATGAGCTGAAGTTTTCGGAGGGTGGAGGATGGGAGGATGGAGGATGGGAGGCTGTTGGTGCCAGGAGAGCATTGGTGTAACAAGTTAAAAAAAAGAATATGCAGGAGGTTAACACAAGGAGACAGAATGGCCCAGAAATTCGGGTCTCCACGGGTGAGTATGCACGGGGTACTCACCCATAGACCCAATGGAAGTACCGGTTTCCTACATGCACTGCGCATGCGCAGGAAACTGGCACTTCCATTCCCCTGAAAGAAGGGGTTCAGAGTTCGAACGCGTGCGCAGGAGAGGCAGCGCGTGCACATCGAACTTACGATTTTTTTGCAGGTTTTCCCGGGAGGGTAAGTCTCCAGAAGTTAGACATGTAAAAAGCAGTCGCAGGGCCTGCTTTTTATAAGGTAAGTGGTGAATTAATTAAAATTAAAACATTTTTTCCACAGGTTTATTATTTTTAAATACTTTAAAGAAAGGTAAGTTTATTTTTAGCCCCGTTAGAAAATAAAATTATTTTTTCCAAAGATTTAAATTATTGTTTAAAATAGTTATTTCATGTAATTTATAGTTTATTTTAAAAATGTGATTTAAAAAAAAATGTATTTGGAGATTTAGTGATGTTTTGGGGCCCGTAGTATTTATAAGTTTGACAGCCCTTCCTGTCAAACTTATGAATGAAGCATTCCCTGCTCCGATTGGCTCCCCATAGCCCACGTGATCCCAGGGGACGCATCGAACTAACTGCGCCCCTGGGATATGCAAGCACTGCGTGCCGGCAGTTGGAGGAGGCCCAGGATTGGAATTCCACGCGGGTCCACAGCTCAACGGCCGGCGCGCTAGGTAAGTGCAGGTCGGGGGCTTACACCCGCGGGAAGCCCCTGGCCCGAATTTCTAGGCCATTATATTACTGCTTATTTCTAAACCCCAGCAGGTAAACTAGTATGGTGCAGGGGCCTTACCTAAGTATCTAGAGGGGGAAAAAAATCTGAATTCACCATATGACTTGACAAGCATATCCTTAGAGCACATTTGGCCATTTTGGGTGAAAGGCTGAGCATGCTCAGTGAAGTCCAAGGAGCACTGAACACACATTGCTGGCCAGGATAGCTCTCCATCCCTGAATTGAGAAGCAGTCAATACAAAGATACCTTCTTCTTCTTGAATTTCCTCCTGAAGCCAAATCTGGGCTTCACAATACATAATGTTAGAGTTGATTCATTTTATTTTATGGTTTTTTTCCCCATCAAACACCAGGAAGATCACAGTTACTACTGGTGCACAAGGTAGAAACTGTATTCTTTGAGTTGAAAGTTTCAGCAATCTAGCTAAATTGGTAATTTTTGATGGTGCACTTGGTGGACCAGCTATCTCCTCCTTTAAGACGCTCCTTAAAACCTATCTCATTGGCCAAGCTTTTGATCACCTGTCCTAATATCTCCGTATGTGGCTCGCTGTCAAATTTTGTTTGATAACGCTCCTGCGAACACAGCGTCAGTTTCCACATGTACGCTGACAACACCCAGCTCTACCTCACCACCGCCTCTCGCGACCCCTCCACTATCTTGACATCCAGTACTGGATGAGCAGAAATTTCCTCCAACTAAATATTGGGAAGATCAAAGCCAATGTCTTTGGTCCCCGCCACAAACTCCATTCCCTAGCCACCGACTCCATCCCTCTCCCTGGCAACTGTCTGAGGGTGAACCAGACTGTTCGCAATCTTGGTGTCGTATTTGACCCCGAGATGAGCTACCGACCACATATCCACACCATCACTAAGACCGCCTGACATGAATCTTGTCTTTCATGTGGAAATGACTTATGAAGTAATACTGGGCGGCCTGCTGGTGGCGCTGTCCAGGGAGAGTATAAATACTCGGGCATGGGCCCAGCTTGCTCAGGACATTCATTAACAGGAACTAGTGAAGGACACAACTAGATCTCCGTTAAAAAACAGTTGATTAAAGCCTTGTTTAATACTCAGACCAAGTGCCTAGTAGTTTTCTTACGTCACCGCCTACTTCCACCTCCGTAACATGGCCGACTCCACCCTGCCACAGCTCATCTGCTGCTGAAACCCTCGTCCATGCCTTTGTTACTGCTAGACTTTACTATTCCAACACACTCCTGGCCAGCCTCTCATCTTCCACCCTCCATAAACTTAAGCTAATCCAAAACTCGGCTGCCCGAGTCCTAACTCGCACCAAGTCCCGTTCACCCATCACCCCTGTGCTCACTGACCTACATTGGCTCCCGGTTGAGCAATGCTTCTATTTAAAAACTCTCATTCTTGTTTTCAAATCCCTTCATGGCCTCGCCTCTTCCTATCTCTACAGCCTCCTCCACCCCCAAAACCCTCCGAGATAGCTGCACTCCTCCAATTCTGGCCTCTTGCGCATCCCTGATTATAATCGCTCCGCCATTGGCGGCTGTGCCTTCAGCTGCTGAGGTCCTAAGCCCTGGAATTCCCTGCCTAAACCTCTCCGCCTCTCTACCTCTCTCTCCACCTTTAAGACGCTCCTTAAAACCTACCTCTTTGACCAAGCTTTTGGCCATCTGCCCTAATATCTCTTTATGTGGCTCAGTGTCAAATTATGTTTGAAAACTCTCCTGTGAAGCACCTTGGAACGTTTTACTACATTAAAGGTGGTATATAAATACAATTTGTTATTGTTGTTATTAAAAGATCAAAGGCTTTCAACAACAATTTATGTTTGCCACCATACAACAGTGTACATCAAGAAGTTTTCATAGTCTAAAAGTTCACATTGTACCTGGCAGCTGACCTTGAATATTTTTAAGAGTCTAAATCCATTAATTTTATGGACATCTCTGAAACTTGGCCAATTAACCACATGTGAGAGTATAAATTGATGTAGGTTTGGGCATGCAGATCCGGCAGTCATGAAATATGTGGAGTAAAAAATATATCTAGGTTTACATTTACATTATCTGCAGGTGGTTCAACTGAGTATGTAAAATTTACGAGCTGTTCTGACCAAAACAGTAAACTCACCAGCTGAACAGACCAGTGAACGGGAAAACCAACAACACTCAACAACAACTTGCTTTTTTATAGCCCCGTTAACGTAGTACAACGTCCCAAGGCGTTTCACAGGAGAGTTGCCAAAATTTGACACCGAACCACATCAGGAGATATCTCAGCGGTTTGTAGGTCTGGAGGAGGTTACAGAGCTAGGGAGGGTCGAGGCACTCTCTCGCCTCAGTCAGAAGGTTGTGGGTTCAAATCTCAGCCCAGAGGCTTGAGCACAGAAATCTAGGCTAACACCCCAGTGCAGTGCTGAGGGAGTGCTGCACTGTTGGAGGTGCCGTCTTTCGGATGAGCCATTAAACCGAGGCCTTGCCTACCCTCTCAGTTGGACGTAAAAGATCCCATGGCATTCTTTCGAAGAGGAACATGGGAGTTATCCCGGTGTCCTGGCTAATATTTATCCCTCAACCAGCATCACTAAAACAGATAATCTGATCATTATCCCATTGCTGTTCGTGGGACTTTGCTGTGTGCAAATTGGCTACTACATTACAACAGCGACTACACTTCAAAGTATTTAATTCAATGTGAAGCGCTTTGGGGCATCCTGAAGTCATAAAAAGTGCTACCTAAATGCAAGTCCCTTCTTTACTCTTTTACTTCCTGGACGCCATAGGGCATTAAAAGAAGTGGAAGGGATGCTTTAAGCGGGCTCTTCAGCAGCTAAGGAACCGCTGAGATTGCTTGAGTTCGGCCCTGTAACTTGGGGGCTGAGAGTGACAACAGCTGTAAATGTTAGGACAGCTGTGAAAATGAATTACATTTAGGATTGAGGTTTTGTTTGGTCTGTTGTCACGAGTCTGTGCCCAAAATATTTCATGCTCCAATCTGCTGTTGAAATCTGAACTTACGGCGCTAAGACAGAGGAGTCGGGAGCAAAGAGCTGCCACCTGCCACGCTCATACTAATGTGTTTGGACTGCCCGTTGGCGACCTGATCTGGGTTGCAATTATATCCTATATGGCTCCCGTGAAAATATCTGACTCCCGTTGCGATAGACACAGAGCTTTAAAGCAGTAAAGAGCTCCGTAATGTTGAAGCATCTGACAGCTCCATTTAAGAGTGCGGCAATTATTTACTTTTTGACAACCTCAGCTCCATATTTATTTGAATGCTCTCCCCTCGTATCTGACCCTCCGGGCTGGATTTTGCCAGCCCTGGGGAGGGGGGTTTGGAGGTGGGACTGCTGGGAAAATGGCAGAATTTGGGGGAGAGTGCCCAACCCGCCTCCATGCCATCTTGCCAAGAGACAGGTAGCCGACCCGCGCCAGGTCCCACGGGAAGGGGATTAATGCCAATTAACTGCCTGTTAACAGGTAGTTAACAGGCTGTTTTGTGGCTAATCCCTATTTTGAGCCCTGAAGTGTGGGCTTCCCGACGGCTCCGAACCTCACCAGGGTCAGCGAGGCGGTCCGTCGGTCTGCGGGGGTCGGAGGGGCCGAGATGTCCGTTGTGCAGGTGAGTAATGGGCGCATGTGTGCAGAGGTAAGTGTGTGAGGTGTGTATAAAGTGTTTTAATAAGTTTTACTTACCTTTACTTCTTCCTGCAGGCTTCCTCCCTTTAGGTCTCGGGAGTCCCTCAGCTCACTGGCACAGAAAGCAGAATGGCCGCTGAACTGTCAAAAGCTGCAGCCTTCTGCTTTCTGGTCAGGAAGGCTTTCTAATTGAGTCTTGAGTAAAGACATAATTTAGAAGACAGATTGTCAGTGTTTGACGGCTTCACAGAGCTGTCAAACGATGACATTTCATCTGTCAAAAGCTCTTGACAGATGAAACGGCACTCGCTGACATCACCTGCAACTGGCTTTCCCTTAATTGGCCTGCTGAGCCCGCTGGGCGGGCTTAACAAGGTCAATCAAGGGAAAATAGCGTGGGGTGGCCACAAGTCAATGGAGGCGGGACTAAAACCCAACAAGTGGGAGTCCCGCCTCCAAAAGCTCCCCATTGACAAAATCCAGCCCATAGAGTCTCATTATTTCAGTGTTTGCCGCTGTGAATGAATCGCAGTGATAACAAGACTGGAAATCCATCGGGCCGATGCCGATAAGAAGGCAGGGACATTCGGCAGTGGGAAGAAGCTGAATAATGTCTTGTAGCTCAGCCCAGTGATCTCAACCGCTTTTCAGGCTGATTTCTTTAAGTGTCTTGGACTGAGCCTGTTTGCATTTTCCTTAGCTCAATGAGCACGAGGCCACATCTAGGAATTTCCTAACGTGTTCACTGTCAAGGCAGAACCCTTGAACGTTCAACATGATTCCATATGGCAACTGATGTGAACTGATGTGAATCGTTAAGGTGCCTGCACAATGGGTCATGTCACTGATGTGATTGCTGAGTGAATATACAGCATTTATTGGAATGTAGGAACAGGAGTATAGACCACACAGCCTGTTCCCCTATTCAATTAGATCATGGCTGGTCTGTTTTTTCCCGCCTTTGTTCCACGCCCCTCCATAACCTTACCTAACAAAAATCTATCGATCTCAATCTTGAAAGCTCCAATTGACCCAGCATCCGCAGCCTTTTGAGAGAGAGTTCCAGATTTCTACTAACCTTTGTGTGAACACTGCTTCCTGATTTCACTCCTGAATGCCCTGGCTCTAAGTTTAACATTATGCCCCCCTTTTTCTGGATTCCCCCCACCAGAGGAAATTGTTTCTCTGTATCTAGCCATCCCTCTAATATTACAAAAAAAAGGGTAGGTATGTGATGCGCTATCAATTACTCATAAAAGACTGAGAGTTAAGAGAGTAACTAAAGGCTTTTATTAACAAAGGAATGAAGGTCTGCCTCGAGTGGTCGACCGGTCCAGAATACAAAGGGGCTGGGGAGCAGTCACCTTTATACTAGGACTTGTGGGAGGAGTCAGCCGAGGCATGTCCAGGCATGTACACAGTGGAATACAAACAGTGGTTTACCATATTCACCCCTTGTTTAAAATTGAGTCCGGCGGGGTGAAGTGTATTAAAAGTTAGTGTATTGGAGTCTCTCCGGAGGTCTTGTCTGCCGCTGTGATCGGCGTGGCGACAGCAGGGGTAGTGGAGCTTCCGGCGTCGAGTCCCGCGTAGGCTGTGGCACAGGCGTGTCGTCCTCGTAGATGTCGAGCGGGTCGCTGGGCCCAGGCCTGCCGTCTGCTGGGGCTGGATATCGGATCGTGGGGGGGGGTGGTAGTGAGTAGTGGGTTACTGCGGCCCCCGAGGGTGCAAGGTCTCTTATGGAGACTGTGTCCTCCCGCCCGTCCGGGTATGCAATGTAAGCATACTGGGGGTTGGCGTGGAGGAGGTCGACCCTCTCGACCAGGGGGTCCGTTTTATGGGTCCTCACGTGCCTTCTCAGTAGGACCGGCCCTGGGGACGTCAGCCATGGCGGTAGCGATGTCCCCGATGTGGACTTCCTTGGGAAGACAAACATTTTCTCATGAGGGGTGGCGTTAGTGTCAGTGCAGAGCAGTGACCGAATAGAGTGGAGCGCATCGGGTAGCACATCCTGCCAGCGGGAGGTTGGAAGGCCCCTAGACTTTAAGGCTAGCAGGGCGGCCTTCCAAACTGTCGCATTTTCTCTTTCCACCTGTCCGTTCCCCCGGGGGTTGTAACTGGTGGTCCTGCTTGTGGCAATACCCCTAGTTAGCAGGTACTGACGGAGTTCGTCGCTCATAAACGATGAGCCCCGGTCGCTATGGATATAGCTGGGGAAACCGAACAGGGTGAAGAGGTCGTTCAGACATTTAATGACCGTGGCACTGGTCATGTCCGGGCAGGGGATGGCGAACGGGAAACGGGAGTACTCATCAATAATATTGAGGAAGTACACATTGCGGTCGGAGGAGGGGAGAGGCCCTTTAAAATCAACGCTCAGGCGCTCGAAGGGGCGAGTGGCTTTTATCAGGTGGGCCCTGTCTGGTCTATAAAAGTGCGGTTTGCACTCAGCGCAGATTTGGCAGTTCCTGGTCATGGTCCTGACCTCCTCAATAGAGTAAGGCAGGTTGCGGGCCTTGATGAAGTGGAAGAACCTGGTGACCCCCGGGCGGCAGAGGTCATTGTGGAGGGCCCGCAGTCTATCGATCTGCGCGCTGGCGCAGGTGCCACGCGATAGCGCATCCGGGGGTTCATTGAGCTTCCCGGGCCGGTACAAGATCTCGTAATTGTAGGTGGAAAGTTCGATTCTCCACCTCAAGATCTTGTCATTTTTGATTTTGCCCCTCTGCTTGTTGTTAAACATGAAAGCAACTGAACGTTGGTCAGTGAGCAGGGTAAATCGTTTTCCGGCCAGGTAGTGCCTCCAATGACGCACAGCCTCCACAATCGCCTGGGCCTCCTTCTCAACAACGGAGTGTCTGGTCTCCGGGCCTTGGAGGGTTCGTGAAAAGAAGGCCACGGGTCTCCCCGCCTGATTGAGGGTAGCGGCCAGGGCAAAGTCGGACGCGTCGCTTTCCACCTGGAAGGGGATGGATTCGTCCACTGCGTGCATGGTGGCTTTGGCAATGTCTTCCTTGATACGGTGGAAGGCTAAGCGGGCCTCTGCCGTCAAGGGAAAAGAGGTGGACTTGATCAGCGGATGGGCCTTGTCCGCATAGTAGGGGACCCACTGGGCATAATCGGAGAAAAACCCTAGGCACCTCTTCAGGGCCTTGAGGCAGTGGGGCAGTGGGAGTTCCATAAGGGGACGCATCCGGTCGGGGTCGGGGCCGGGGCCGATGACTCCATGTTCCACAACACAGCCAAGGATGGCGAGGCGGTTTGTGCGGAATATGCACTTCTCCTTGTTATATGTCAGGTTCAGGAGTTGGGCGGTGCGGAGGAATTTTTCGAGGTTTGCGTCATGGTCCTGCAAGTCACGGCCGCAGATGGTCACATTGTCCAGATATGGGAAAGTGGCCTGCAACGCATTTTGATCTACCATCCGGTCCATCTCCCTTTGGAAGACGGAGACCCCGTTGGTGACGCCAAAGGGAACCCTAAGGAAGTGATAGAGGCGGCCGTTTGCCTCAAAGGCCGTATACTGGCGGTCCTCAGGGCGGATAGGGAGCTGGTGGTACGCTGATTTCAGGTCAATGGTCGAGAAGACGCAGTACTGCGCGATCTGGTTGACCATATCAGCTATGCGGGGGAGTGGGTAGGCGTCCAGCAGGGTGTAGCGATTTATTGTCTGGCTGTAGTCGATGACCAGGCGCTGCTTCTCGCCGGTCTTAACGACCACAACCTGGGCTCGCCAGGGGCTGGTGCTGCCCTCAATAATCCCTTCCTTCAGGAGCCGCTCCACTTCGGTTTTAATGAAAACCCTGTCCCCGACACTGTATCGCCTGCTCTTTGTGGCGATGGGCTTACAGTCGGGGGTGAGGTTAGCAAACAGTGGGGGGGGGGTGACTCTGAGTGTGGAGAGGTTGCACCTGGTGCGCGGCGGGCAATTTGGGAGCTGCTGGCTGCGGACTGTGAGTGGGGGTAGGGGTCCACCGTACGCCATCGTAACACTTTTAAGGTGGCACTGAAAATCTAACCCCAGCAGGACGGCAGCGCAGAGGTCGGGCAGGACCAGAAGTTTAAAATGATCGTACACGGTCCCGTCTACTACGAGTGTCACTACGCAGTAGCCGCCGATGTCCGCCGACTGGGACTCGGAGGCCATAGAAATCCGCTGGTGCGCAGGCAGGACTGGGAGAGAGCAACGCCGCACCGTGTCGGGGTGGATGAAGCTCTCCGTGCTCCCAGAGTCAAAAAGGCAGATTGTATCGTGGCCATTTACCTTAATGTCCATTGTGGAACTGGCCAGCTGGTGCGGTCTCGCTTGGTCCAGTGTAACGGATGCCAGCGTAGGGGTCGGTGTGTCGCTGCGGGTATCCGATGAGGCGGTGTTGAGGGCCTGCTGCATTCCGGCTGTCGTCCAAGATGGCGGCGTCCATGATCCCCATGTGGCTGGAGGCGTCCAAAATGGCTGCTGTACCGGTGGTTCGCACATGGCCGGGGAGGCCCAAGATGGCGGCCCGCATGGCCCACACGCGGCGCTGCTGGGGTTTGGGGTGGCTTTGGCCCTGCAGACGTTAGCGTAGTGTCCCTTCTTCCCGCAGCCCGAGCAGACCGCGTTTTTCGCCGGGCAGCGCGCTCTGGGGTGTTTTGCCTGGCCACAGAAGTAGCATTTCTGGCCTTGGGGCACTGCTGTCTGGCCTTGGGACACTGCTGCAGTAGTTGGGCCATTGCTGGGGTGTGGCTGGGGTGGCACGGCGCTATGAGGCGGTCCTACCGTGTCCCAGGCTGTCATTCCCCGCGGCATCCACGGTGCAGAGGAGTAGGCATCCATGCCCCGGTAGGCTGCATCCAATGATAGTGCGAGTTCAGAGGCCTTGTTGAGGTCGAGGTCACTCTGCTCCAACAGTCGCTGTCGGGTGTAATTGGATCTGTGGCCCGCTACAAAAGCGTCCCGGATAAGTTCCTCTGTGTACACGGCGGCCTTTACATCCTTACAACCACAGGCCCGGCCAAGCACAGACAGTGCCTGAAGGTATTCCACGGTCGATTCCCCAGGTTGTTGTTTACGACTCCCCAGAAGGTGCCTGGCGTACACTTCGTTCACTGGGCGCGTGTACTGGTCCTTGAGGAGCTTGATAGCGTCCGCGTACGAGGTCGCGTCTTGGATGACCGAGTACACTCGGTGGTTCACTTTGGAGGTCAGGACATCCAGTTTGTCCTCGTCCGATTTGATTGCTGCGGAGGCGGTCAGGAATTTTTCGAAACACTTAAGCCAGTGAGTAAACTTGGTGGATGAGTCCGCCTCCCGATGATCTAAGTCCAGGCATGCTGGTGTGAGGATCTTCTCCATTATAAAAACTTTGTTAATAAAATTGATGCGCTATCAATTACTCATAAAAGACTGAGAGTTAAGAGAGTAACTAAAGGCTTTTATTAACAAAGGAATGAAGGTCTGCCTCGAGTGGTCGACCGGTCCAGAATACAAAGGGGCTGGGGAGCAGTCACCTTTATACTAGGACTTGTGGGAGGAGTCAGCTGAGGCATGTCCAGGCATGTACGCAGTGGAATATAAACAGTGGTTTACCACAGTATGTTCACTCTCCTGTTTGTCCATCACATTTATGATATGCAGAAATCCGTATAACACTTTCACCTGGTTGGCTCAAACTTTGTTTCGTAAGTCAGGGACAAATCACAATTGAATAGGTCGGCATTATATTAACTGAACGTGAGAAAGGCAAATAACTGAACTTCCAATCAAACTGACTAAGGATCTTAGCTTTCCCGGACTGCAGCTAAGGATCCGTTTAAATAGCATTATAAATGGCCACCTCCCGACCTGTACCGCCCGTGGTGTGTGGGTGGGTTGAAGAAGTAGCCTTAGCAGCGTTGGTTGAGACAAAAGTGGCGTTGGGGGGGTCCTGACTACATCAGTTGACCCCTGTTTGCATATATGTGAGGTCCTCGCCTGTTCCCAGCAGGATCGCTAGCCGGGTCATTCTACAGAAACGGTGGCATTCCTGTCTCTCACCTTTGCAGCAAGCAAAATACTTTAAATGAACTTAATGATCACATGTAATATATATTTTTGATAAATATACACTGTTCTTTTAATAATAAAACATATTTGAGTCGTCTAATGAGCAATGCTTGTTTTTTATAATTTATATAAAATACCAAGTGCAAGCAATTTGCTTGTCACTCAGATCATGTATGGAAGTTTAGAGACATATTCTGAGTTTAAAAATATATTTTTCTCCTACTTTAAATGTCATTAAGTAAACACAAATGTCACATTTATGGAATGGAAACCTAAAAAAATTAAAATACCAACTAAACATTATAAATAATATAACGGTAATTGCGGTAACCCCATGTTATGTCATTGGTGTTACTGCTTCACAAAACACACTATTTTGAAAAAATGCAATGACTTTTGGAAGTACTTCCTGGTTCAAGGGGTCATTGGAGAAAGTGCGATCAACAGAGGCACATGGTGAGTCTGCTGTCTCTCTTCATTTGTTATAAATTTGATGATTTATTTGATAATTTTATGCGAGGCTTTTAAGTATGTCATTGGTGTTAGTCATTTCATAGGAAGGGAAATGAGAAATTGATCATAGAAATTGATTAAATTCAATATTTGAATGATTTTAATATGATTGAAGACATGTGGTCTGAGGTACTGTGGCATCCATTTTGTAAAAAACATTTTTTCTGCAAATTGTCATTGGTGTTACCGTCATTGGTGTTACTACTCCTCCTGGTAAGACCAATGACAATCAGTAATACCAGTGCCGTTTTTGTGTAAATGAGCTTTTATAAAAGCTTCAACAAAAGTTATTAGGGCAAAATAGCACATATTGTTTCATTTTCATAACTTCCTATTGTTATTGTTATTGTTCCTTTTGTCAGGTATGGCGAAATTGAGTGCAGTTGAGAAGCAGAGGCTTCACAGACAGCGCAGGGATACAGACCCTACACGTAGAGCAGAGTACTTAGAAAAAAGGCGTCGGGGTTATGCCAATGATATAGCAACAAAAAAAAGAAAGAAAATAAATGATCTCAGTGAAAGGGCAAAGAGAGGTCAGCGCAAGGCATGGCGAGTCAACCAGGCAAGACACAAGCAAGATATGAGAGCAGGAGAGACAGTCTTGACCCCCCCATCATCTCCAGAGAGTTCACCCAGCATCTCAAGGTAGAACTGAAGACATTGGTGTTAGTCATTTCATAGGAAGAGAAATGAGAAATTGATCATAGAAATTGATTAAATTAGATATTTGAATGATTTTAATATAATTGAAGACATGATTGGATTACTATTCTGACATATTACACCAATATATTTGACAGACAACTACGACAAGGGAGGAGAGCGCGCCGGAGAGATGCACAAAGGAGCCAGAGGAAAATTCAGAAGTTGGAAGATAAGCTTGAGGAAAGCGATCGACAATGCAACATGTACAAGAAACGTTATTTTCGTTTGCGGGGTAGAGTTGAAAATTCCGAAAGCCCAGGAACGAAGACGAAAGAGATCCTCCAAGGTTACACAGTCCACTCTCCAGTCAAGAAAGCTCTGAAATTCCACTTTGCTCTTGTGGGAGATTTAAAGGAAAAGTACAATGCAGCCAAAGAAACAAAATCCAAACAGGTTTTTGCAAACATACTGACGGGAAAGCTGATCAGATAATACAAATTCCAGCTGCTGTGCTAGAAGAGCATTGGCTTCTCATACAAAGCTTGGAGAAAACCAAAGATCAGCTCTCGAGAAACCACCACAAACAAGAGGAAGACTGTGAGACAGTTCTACCTAAGAAATGGGGCCAGAAATTGGTGAACGGGGCTTGCCGCGCGTGCAAGCCCCATATATGCACTTACCCCGCGCTACTGCCGATCAGCTCCAGGGACGCCTGGACTTGGTGTTTGAAAAAGAAGAATCCCGGGCAGCGTATGACGTCACGCCGCCCAGGAGTGCAGCCAGCGCGAAGCCAGGAGCGTGCAGTGTAAGTGAGACACGCCCCTTGAGGTCTCAGTTTCACTGGACACGCCCCCAATGTTTCTGTCAAGCTGCTAAGCATTTTTACATGCAAAGCAGCAGTTTAAATAGGTTTTTGGAAGTTTTTTGAAGATTTTGGTAACTTTTATAAACTTTTTAAAATGTTTACATTATTTTGAGTAATCTGAAGTAGTTTTAAAGAGAATTAAAGCAATTTAAAGACTTTTAAAAGCCCTAAAAGAATTTTTTAAATTCCATTTATTTATTTAGCAATGTCGTCGTCATACGTGTCTTCACACTGTTCCCTTTGGGGAACTGTATGAAGTGGTGGAAGGATTTATGGCCATGATTAACGCTCATTCCGTGACCGTAACCATCTTTGAACCAGCCATTAGGGCGGTTAGTCCTATGGCGGGAGGGTTTTACGGGCTCCCACAAGCTATACAAGGAGGGGGGGCCACCCACACCCACGGACGCAAATATCCCACTGGATGTCAACCCAGAATTTAGAGCCGGAGCTCCGACTCCACTTGCCGGGACTGTCTGGAGCGGGGTTTGAAACCCTACCCTGATCTGGCCCAGCGGCAGGGATCCTACCGCTATGACAAAGGCCCAATCCGATTAGCAACGTGAAATGGCAGCATAGGGCTCCAGTCACGGGGAGGGAAAAGGCGCAGGAAACGTATGGGTGTCACCTTTTGTGTGGAGTGGGCCTTTTGCGTAGCAGTAAGCATCCCCGCCGCTGGGCCAGAAGGAGTAGGGTTTTGAACCCCACTCCAGACAGTCCCGGCAAGTGGAGTCGGAGCTCCAACTTTAAATTCTGGGTGGACATCCAGCGGGATACTTGCGTCCGTGGGTGTTGGTGGCCCCCCCCCCCTCAGATGGGTTGTGGGAGCCCGTAAAACCCTCCCGCCATAGGACTAACCACCCTAATGGCTGGTTCAAAGATGGTTACGGTCACGGAATGAGCGTTAATCACGGCCATAAATCCTTCCACCACTTCATACAGTTCCCCAAAGGGAACAGTGTGAGGATACGTACGATGATGACCTCTTGCGCAATGCACCTCCTTGGACCCTCAGTCGCAGATGCGAGGGGGCAAGTCGTGCAATTGTTAAATTTTTCATTTTATTGACATGTAAAATGTTGGCCCAGTAATTCCCTTCCAAATGCGCGAGTACGGTCGGGGTACTTACGCATCTGGCCGGATGAAATGCCGGTTTTCAGCATGCACAGTGCATGTGGGGAAAACCGGCATTTCCTGTCCTCTGAACGAAGGGGTTCAGAGGCAGAACGCGTGCGACTGCACAGGCAGCGCGTGCGCAGTATAATTCGCCGCTTTCATTAATGCTTTCAGTGAGGTCAAGTCATTACAACTTACACATGAAAAAAGCATGGGTACAGTTGCTCCAGAGGCTGCGGAGGAAGATATTTCTTATCGTGGAGCTTCTGAAAGTATGTATGTCTGTATATATTCCTTTGCGTGTTATGTATATATTCCTTTACTTATGTGTATGAATGTATTATTTAATTATGACTTTCAGAGAAAGTAACTTATTGGAAAATCATAATTAAAAACATACATTCATACACATTAGTAAAGGAATATAAAACATACATACATATACGTAAAGGAATATATGTGGACATACATACATAACTCATTCTCACATTCCAGTCACACAGCCACAATTGCTCCTTCTACCTACCGTTCTGAAAACCCTTAAAAAAAAAAATTTAAACTTTAAAACTTACTTAAAATTTCTTAAAATAACTTCCCTCCCTTTCCCAAACAAAAATATTGCATTTCAGAAGCTCCACGATAAACTATATCTTCCTCCGCAGCCAATGAACAACTTTACACTTGCTTTTTTCAAGTGTAACTTCTAAGGACTTACCCTCACTGAATCCATCATTGAAATCCACAAAGTTCACTGCGCAAGCACTGCCTGTGCAGTCGCACACGCTGTGAATAGACCTCGGGTCTGGAAATGCCGGCGTTCCCCGCATGCGCTGTTCCTGCTGAACGCCGGCATTTCCAACGGCCAGATGCGTGAGTACCCCGACCGTACTCACGCTTCTGGCCGCGAATTTCTGGCCCATGATGTCAGCAGACTGACCACAGGAAAGAAAAACACAGTCGCTCTCCAGAAGGTGAAGAAACAGAGGAGGTTACTCTGTGACTCCCTGCTCAACCTCCACAAGAGATTGGTTGCTGAGCATGGGGAACAGATTTCTTATGCCTTCTTCTGCAGGCAGAGGCCCTTTCAGGTTGTGACACCAAATGAGCGGGACAGAGAAACATGTCAGTGCAAGACTCATGAAAATCTTCAGTTTATGGCAGATACACTGTACAAACTTGGGCTCTCAGAGTATAAAAACCTGGATGAAATGGCTGACAGCACCGTCTGCAACAACTCAAAGCCATGTGCCTATGGTGAATGCCAAGAATGTGAACGCACCACATATCCCCCTCACCGAATCAACATCAAATACACTGGTAACTTTAACCCAGTGGTGTCTGGAGAAGATTGACCATTCCAAACCAGGTGAAGAGTCTGAGAAGAGAAGAACAATCACTGTCAAGAAAGATGTGCCAATAACAGAGGATGAGCTTGCTACCCATTTTCAAGATAGGCTCTTTAAGTTCCGCAGACACATCTTCAACATCCGTTGGCAGTACAATGCTTACAGAAATCTAAGAGAGAACCTGACCTCCAAGGACTGCCTTATACACATAGATTTTAGTGAAAACTACACTTGCAAGTATGCAAATGAAATCCAGTCTGCGCACTTTGGGGGGTCACATCAACAAGTGACCCTCTACACTGGTGTTCTCTATGTGCAGGACCAGCCCCCCATGCCCTTAAGTACGATCTCCCCAAGTAGAAGGCACGACCCAGTGGCTATATGGGCTCATCTTGACCCCATCCTGGAGATGGTGAAAAATCAGTGCCCTGAAGTCCAGAACCTTCATTTCTTCAGCGATGGCCCTGCCACCCAATACAAGCAGAAGGGCAATTTCTACATGATTTGCTCAGAACCTCACCAGAAGAGCTTCCCCAGAACCACTTGGAATGTCTTCGAGGCAAGCCATGGGAAGGGTGCTCCGGATGGGGTGGGGGGTGCATTACAGAGGTCAGCCGACATCTTGGTCCATCAGGGAAGGGATATCGCAGATGCACTCTCTTTCATCCAGGAGTTAAAGGACTCTGGAACGCAGGTGAAACTGTTCTATGTAAGCGAGGAAGATGTGGAGACTAAGGCACAGAAAATGCTGGAGGTGCCTCTTGTGGCAATAAAGGGGACCATGAAAATGCATCAACTTTTGAGCATCACACCTGGCATCCTCAAATACAGAGACATCAGTTGTTTCTGCCACGCAGCAGAGGGCATGTGGGATTGTCCATGTTACAGTCTCCAAGAAATCATTGTAGGAGCTGTGCCGCCTACAGAACGTGACCACTCTGCTCCACAACAACCACACCGACCTGATGTCATTGAGACTCACCATAGCGGGCAGTGGTGTATTGTGAGGTATGATGACCAGCCATACCCTGGCATTATACTGGAGGTGGAAGAGCACAACATAAAAGTCAAGTGCATGCACAGGAATGGCGTGAATAGGTTTTTCTGGCCAAGCCCAAGAGATGACGTAAACTGGTATGGGGACGACCAGATAATGGCCTAGAAATTCGGTTGGGTTAGCGCCCAATTAGGGGCGTTGGAGTGGCTTGCGCCGGCGGTATCGCTGCGCCTGAAATTGCGATGGGCCCTAACATCGGCGTTACCCGGTAGCGCTGCGCCGGCACCGATGACGTCATCGGTGTGCGCAGCGCCCCGGTTGCAGTGGTAATCCGGCCCGATGGCCAAATTCAGTTGCGGCCGCCTCGCCCGTGGCAGCCGCAAACAACGATTGTGGAACGGGATGTTGCAGCACCGTAAGGCCGGCGCATAAAGGTGGAGCGGCGGCCGGCCGCTTTCCCGGCGGCTGCCTGCCCGCACCTCCCTCCCCGGACTCCTGCACCACCCCCCCGCGGCACTGATGTGTGTGTCCCGCGAGCCCGGCACTTCTACGAGGTGCCGGGCTCATTTGTCGGGGGAATCCACCGGTCAGCTGTCGGCTGCACGCAGCTCCTCCTTAAGCGAAGGAGGAGGCCTGCAGTACCCCAGCCTGCCGCACCGCATCGGGTGCCGCAGCGGGGGATTAGCGCCTGAAACCTGCATTCAACGCCCATAGCGAGGCGCTGAAACCCTCCATTAGCGCCCGCCGCCGTCTGGGCCCGGGGCAACTGAATTTTAGGCGGGCGCAGCGACAATTATGGCGGGCGCAAAATTTCGGGCGCTAAAGCCCTGGCGGACTCAAACCGAATTTCTAGGCCAATGTGTTTCATGCCAGAGCCAGTTCCTGTGAACAAACGATCAGTTCAGGTTGACCAGAAGATCTGGACATATTTGAAGGGGCAGCTGGATGTGTGACCACAAGTCAAAAACCAGTTGCTGGAAGCCTAAAGTTGATGTAAAAACAGATTACTTTTTTTTACTTGTGTTCTAATGAGTATGTTTTATATCTGGCTCAATCAGGATAGAACTAGGCTGCATGTTTTATGAGTTTCTATGAAAATGGTGATGTTGACTACGATGTTGATGACAATGTTCAGACACAATCATTCTTGGTCTTGGTCTTAATGTGCTCTCTTTAATGTGCTCCTCTTTGGTCTTAAAGTGCTTTGGCTAAGTTTTTTTATGTTATTACTCAAATTATATGAATCTCTCAGTGCTGTAAATGAGTTAACTGAAAAAAATGGCACATTAGTTAGATGAAATGTAATAAATTCATTGAGTTGTTTGAAATAGTCTGGGGTCAAGTCATTGGTGTTGTATTGTGTCACTGGTGTTACTGCATGTTTTTTTTCAGTGATATAATATCAAAGGTGTCATTTTTGACTTTATAATAATGTTGTGTTTGTTGCTTTATTCATGAGTTAGCAGTTTAAGGATAGTATCATTCAATTTTGATGACTGTCCTTCAGTTATTGTTGATATTATAGCAGAAACATGATGGCGCAAATGAAAAAATGTCACACAATGTAACTTTACACATACCTGATTATAATAAATAAATAAATAATCAAAACTTTTTCTTTAAATTATTATCAACCTACTCTGTCTTTCAGTATATGTGCAGATTGAATTGAGAAATAGCATTCTGATAAGCCTTTAATTTTGTTTAAGGTATAAGTAACACCAATGACAAAAAGACGGCACAAGCATTCTTTGAGTGAATGTATAAAAATAATTTAAATACATTAAGCTTTCATTTTTGTGGATTGATAAAGTTAAGAGGTTAATTAATATTGTACAATAAGTTTTGATTATGTAAAATGAAATACATTCCAAGACATCTTGCAATTCCAAATGCCACCGTTTCTGTAGAACGACCCAGCTGCGTAAATCGAGGGCCGTCCGAAAATCAGAACGAGCAGTGGTAAAGAAAGAATTTATGTAGCGCCTTTCACAACCTCAATACATCTCAAAGTGCTACAAGTACATTTTGAAGTGTCGTCACTGTTGTAATGTAGGAAACGCAGCAGCCAATTTGCGCACAGCAAGCTCCCACAAACAACAGTAAGACAATGACCAGATAATCTGTTTTAGTGTTGTTGGATATATATTGGCCAGGACACCAGTAGATCTCCATAACTCTTCTTCAAATAGCGCCATGGTATCTTTTACTTCCACCTGAGAGGACAGACAGAGCCTCGGTTTAATGTCTCATCCAAAAGACGGCACCGCCGACAGTGCAGCACTCCCTCAGTACTGCACTGGAGTTAGCCTAGATTTTTGTGCTCAAGTCTCTGGTGTGGTACTTGAACCCACAACCTTCTAACATCAGAGGCGAGAGTGCTACCCACTGGGCCACGGCTGAGACCTAAGTAAGTCAGCCCACCACTGCATCATTTTCAGGCATAAACAGGGTGGTAGAGAGGTGAAAATTAGCCCTCATAAGTCAGCTAGCCACAGAGAGTGATCCATGCACTGAGAGACAGAGACAGACAGGAATAGCACAAAGTGCGCTTTAAGAGCTGACTACAGGCCAGCAGCCAGGCTGACAACCTGAGAACACTGCTGTGGGGGTGGTCATTCTCTTAGGCACCTCCCCGCCGCCCCAATGCTGGCAGACCCCCTTTGCTCCCAGATCCCTGGATTATTAATAATAATAATAATAATAATCAACTTTATTGTCATTGTTAGTGCACAAGTGCAGTACAACGAAATGTAGGCTTGCGGCTCCCGAGAGTGTACATTTAGATTAAGACATTTAAACATTCAACATTCATTTGGCTTGTAATACATTAACATAAACATAAACATAATAAAGTGCATTGGCAGATGTGCAGGCTTTAGAGTTTATTTGTGGAGTTCAGTAGGATGACAACCCTGGGAAAGAAGCTGTTCCTAAATCTGGTCGTTCGGGTGCGAATGCATCTGTAGCGTCTCCCAGATGGCAGGGGGGGCGAACAGACTGTGGCTGGGGTGGGTAGGGTCTTTGATGATGGTCAGTGACCTCCGTAAACAGCGTTTCTGGTATATGTGCTCTATGGTCAGTAGCCGGGTGCCGGTAATGCGTTGGGCAATTTTGACTACCCGCTGCAGGGCTTTCCGGTCATAGGAGCTACAGCTGCCATACCATACTGTGATACAGTTCGTCAGGATGCTCTCTATTGTGCAGCGGTAAAAGTTAGAGAGGATCAGGGGTGGCAGGTTACATCCCTTCAGCCTCCTTAGGAAATATAGGCGCTGCTGGGCCTTCTTCACCAGAGAGGAGGTATTGAGGGACCAGGAGAGGTCTTCCGTGATGTGGACTCCGAGGATCTTAAAGCTGTCCACCCTTTATCTGGTGCCCTCAAATCCTGGGACCTCCACGGTGTTGCCGGAACCCTAAGTTCCCAGAACTTGTGTTGCCAAACACTGGTACTCCCTCCTAATGCTCCCGGACCCCCTTCTGAGTGCTCCAAGACCACAGCACCCCTTCTTGGTACTGAAGTAAGCTTCCAGCTGCTTCCTAATAACAGTTGGTCAAGCAGTTGCCAAGTGTTCATTCACTGGCACAACTTAAAATGCTAGATTTAGTAAGTTGCTGGTAAGAGAAGCATGTGGAAAACTGGATTAGTAAGTGTTACACTAAGTAAAATGCCCTTTACTGTCAGGTAGGTTGAGAGAGGCAAGAATTGCATTGATATAGTAACCCTAACATAGAAAAAGGTCCCAAAGGCGCTTGGCAGAAGTGTAATCACACAAAACACCAGGGCCATGAATTCATGTGGGGATTGTTTCTGATCTCCTGGTGTAACACCAGTGGAGATTGGTGTAAACCCCAAGAAAACCAACTAGATGGCCATTTTTAGCCATTAGTGCCGTTTTTGCACGGATTCTGCCAGCCTCCTGTTGATGAAACCCCCAGGGAATTTCCAGGCCTGGCAAAGCAAGCTGCTGATTAAAATTCAGCTTTCATAGCTAATATATTTGAGTCTCTTTTCGCGCCTCTTGTCGAAGATATTATGGACTGGAAATTCGGTGCCTTGGCACCTCCCGTTAGCGCCTCCGGGGGGGGAGGGGGCGATAACGGAGCACTAAGGACTTACCGTCCGGGCACGGCGATGTTACCGCCGCCCGCAAAATTCACCTGGCGGTTTGCGGCGGTGGTAATCCCTAGCGCCACGCTCTCCTGCGCCCGGAGATCATGACGTCATCTGGCTGCGCATCGCCCCGGTAGCGCCCCGGACCCAAAATTCATTTGCGCCCCCCCTGCAGCATTGTCGGGCGATGACACCGACAGCTGCAGGAGGTGTTGATCGGGAGGCCGGGCGCTTCGGTGGCGATACTTAAAGGCGAGGTGGCCGAGGTAGGTTAAAAAAAAATCTGAAATGCTCTTTTCATTTTTTTTTTGTTTCGTTGCCAGCCATCGATCAGCCTGGCTCTCTGCTGCAATGCATCGGGTTGAGCGGGCCGCATCGCGGCTGCCATCGGGGACCAGGTAAGTTTTGCCCTTGCAGAGCCTGCAGCGATGGCCCTTCCCTTTAAGGGAGGGAAGGGGCCTTTGAACACGGCGGCAGCGCTGCACGGCCCAGTGAGCAGCGTTGCTCACCTACCGCCTCGCCTGCTGCCTGTTGCGCTCCAGGAATGAAGTGGACACTTGATTTAGTGCTCCACTTCCTTCCTGGAGCGCTAAACCGAATATTTTTAAAGTTGAGAAATATTAGTTCCTGGTGCTAATTTTCTCAATTTTTAAAAGTTACCACCCCAAACGGGACTTTAATGAATTTCTCCCCCTTTGACTTCTGTGTTTGAGATTAATCACACAGCTAGCTCTTAACTCCCTACGGCCTTGAAAATATCTTCGCTAGTGTGGATGTCTCGGTAAGTTGCTGATAGTGAACCCAGGATAACTAACAGAAAACCTTTCTGTAAATCACTTTAGCTCCCAGATTTATCCCGTGCCTCCATTGGGCCTCTCTTGTATATTCGAAGAGCGATAGGACATCACATCAGACTTTGTCTGAGACTTCAAAGATCAAGTGAAGTGACTAAACAAAAGATAAACAAATATTTAACAGTAATGTAATACATAAATATATTTAGAATATAGATTCTACTAACCTAATCCTCAAACAAAAAGCAATTTAATGGTCGTAATCTTAATACTAAACTATTATTTTTAGTTAACTTTTGTATATCCAGTATTCTTACTTCTTGTAGTCCGAGTTAATTGGCTTGACCAGTCTCTCTGAAGATTCCAACTGACTTGATTCAGATTGCTTAGCTGCTTTAGTTCATTAAACCTCCCCCAAAAACAGTTGTTGGAGAGTCCATAGAAACATAGAAGATAGGAGCAGGAGTAGGCCATTCGGCCCCTCGAGCCTGCTCCGCCATTCAATGTGATCATGTCTGATCATCCAAATTCAGTACCCTGTCCCTGCTTTCTCCCCATATCCCTTGATCCCTTTAGCCTTAAGAAATATATCCAACTTCTTCTTGAATATATTTAATGAATTGGCCTCTACTGCCTTCTGTGGTAGAGAATTCCACAGGTTCACCACTCTCTGGGTGAAGAAATTCCTCCTCATTTCTGTCCTAAATGGCTTACCCCTTATCCTTAGACTGTGGCCCCTGGTTCTGGACTCCCCGACCATCGGGAACATCCTTCCTGCATCTAGTCTGTCCAGTCCTGTCAGAATAACAGTGAACTACATTCAGAAGTAACTGTCAGTCATGCAAGGTAGATGCAGAGAGGATGTTTCCTCTCGGGGGGAAATCTAGAACTCCGGGGCATAGTTTCAGAATAAAGGGTCGCCCTTTTAGAACTGAGATGAGGAGGAATTTCTTCTCTCAGAGGGTCGTAAATCTGTGGAATTCTCTGCCCCAGAGAGCCGTGGAGGCTGGGTCATTAAATACATTTAAAGTGGAGATAGACAGATTTTTGCAAGATGAGGGAGTGAAGGGTTATGGGGAGCGGGCGGAGAAGTGGCTTTGAGTCCAAGATCAGCCATGATCTTATTGAATGGCGGAGCAGGCTCAAGGGGCCAAGTGGCCTGTTCCTGCTCCTATTTCTTATGTTATGTTCTTATGCACATAACTGAGCAAATCATGCATTATGGGGTGGAAATTCCCTTAGGCCTGTTTTTCAGCCTAAAATGGGTGCCCTGCCCCAACTGGGAGACACGCGGCTGACCCGTAATTCGGTTTCGGGCCTCATTAACATTATTTGGGGCGAGCTGCCAGTGCCTATTGTTAGCAGTGGCACAAAGGTAAGTCCCGGGGGTGGGGGCAGGGGAAGTAGAAGAGAACAGGGAAGGGCTAAGCACGGGCTGGCAATGGCCCTTGGGAGTGCTGTGGAGTCAGGAGTGACTAGGCCGCATCCACGCCCTTGAAAACCTGAGCGGATCAGGCCTGACGCAGGGCAGCTCGATTTCCCTGAGGGTCCCTAAAACAGGCCCTTCATTAGAATATGGAAAGGGCCTGATGCCTGTTTTAGGCGGCCGCCTCGTGGGAACCGTTTGGGAGACATCTGGCTCGCATTGCTCTGTTTGTTTTAGCGACCTTTAAACAAAAAAAGAGGGGCAGAAATTGGACATTTTTGTATCGCAAGAAGATTTCATAGCAACTCGTGGACAAATCCAATTTCGTGCCAGCACGTTCATCAACTACCATCCACAATTACATGTGGGTTCATGCCTGGTAACTAAACTCTGCTCCTGAAATCAGCTGAGTTGTCTTTGGAAAGCACTGAATCGAGGTGAGGATGAGAGGGAAAATTCAAGGAAGCTCTCGCATGCCTTCTAGTGGTCACTTACAGAATAGTACAGACAAAGGCTTGGGAACATGTCACTTTGCCTCTGTGGAATGGTGTGAGATACTTCACGCCACAAAACCAAAATATCAGCAAAAAAAAAGGGAAAATAGAATAAAGTGTCTGTAATGTGTCGGCTTCCAATTGTTCTATTTTAGTGGCAATTGTTTATACAATGTTTCTGTACTTCATTGTCCATTTAAGTTGTACAGTCAATTTTAATTTGGATGGTAACGTGGGTGAGTGGATTGCCTGTCTGTTGTAGATCACACCCGATTTACATTTCCATCAATTTGGACGGGATGTAATTCGGGCGGGTTCTATAATGGGTGAACAATCTGCTCCCCCACTTCACCACCCAAGCAGTGAGGGTGAAAATTACCCTCATTGTTTCTACATAGGCTGGTATAGTGGATTTACCGGGGTTGAAGGAGGGGGTCAATTTTCAACTTCGCCCCTTGGGGTTAGTAAGCTGATCCCCTGGCCTAACAAAAATCTATCGATCTCGGTCCTGAGTATTTCAATTGACCCAGCACCCACAGCCTCCTGGGGAGGAGAGTTCCAGGTTGTAATACCGGCCCAACCTTTCTTCCATTGATTTCAATGGAATACGAATGACCGAGTCCTGCAACGGGCGGGCGAAATTCTCCGCCAGGTTACTGCCCAGGTGTCAGCGTTGAAAATTGCCCCCATTGTACCTTCAGCAACTCCAAGCTCCAGTGATCAAACGTTCCTCAGGTTTGCGCGCAACTCATGCCTATTTGACCGTGGATTTCCCTCTACATGGAAAGATGTTGGGGGAAAAATTGGGTTGCTTTGCGCCTTCGGTTAGCGCTTCTCTTGAGTGCCGGACTCTATTGCCAGCACTCCCGATCACCGGGGGCCCAGCTGCGCAAGGCCCCTCCCCTTTAAGAAGGGGAGGAAGGCCTGCAATACCGTGGCATGACGTGCCACGATATTCCCTCGCAGCGGCCCAAGAGGGTAACGGGGCACTTCCAGTAGTGCCCTGCTACCCTCTTGGGGCGCTACCACTCAATTTCCGTTGCGGGGACGCTAATTTTTCCGGGGCGCTAAAGGTAGCGCTACTCAAAGGGGGCGCTACTCAATTTTTAACCCGTTAACTTTATGACCCGCCAGGAGTGGGGGCGGGGGGGTTGCGGGGTGGGGGGCCTGATAGCATGCAGGAAATTCCCTAAGCCCGGGTTTCCCCGTACGCTGTGAAGATTTAACTCTAGAGCGTGCGTCTGCCTGGAAGACTGATTGACAAGCTTGGCTTCCAGTCGGGCGGGAAACGCTGAAGAAGAGGCCACAGGGCGAGGTAGGTCCAATCCCGGAGGAGGAGGGGGGCGTGGTCCGATCCCAGGCGGATCCGATCCCGGGGGGGTGGTGGCGAGCGGGTTCTCGTGTCGGGGGAGCTTGAGGGGCCAGGTTAAATCCGAGGCTTCCAGCTTCATTAACACATTTAAAATACCAACCCGCCTCCTGGGTTGGCTGCCCGCCCCTTGTCCCGCCTGAGGAAAAGTTGGAAATCGGTGGGTTGGAGCCCGCTACCCAACACACTTGCATTCTTTGGCCATTTAACCCCCCCCCCACCGCCACATGCACCCAATCCCACCACCTGCTCCCCTATGTTAAAATTCCACCAATTTGTTACCTTCCACAGGTCTCCCTAGTCCATATCATGGAGGGCATCGTGTGGTCTACAATGCCATGAAGATTAATGTACATACAGCTCGATTATGAACCATTCTCATTGATCTGTTGCACCGTGTCCTAATCCCTGCTGTATGAAAGGTTTCCTCATGTCCCGTCATTTGCAGTAATCTGGACACACCTTCCGTATGTTTAAGTCTGATTCTGGGCAACCGTTTTTTTGACCAGCCTAAATGTCCCATATAACCGCGCTCCACTCACTAAAGAACTGAATTTAATTACAATGAAATCAGGGATTGAATTTATTTAATTGGGAAAAAAATTATTAGATATTAGATATTTGGGGGTTCAGAAAACTTTACTGACAGTCCCCTCTCCACATACACACACACTTACACACATACACACACACTCAAACATGCGTACACACACGCACTCACACACATGCACTCTCACACACACACATACGCACACTCACATGCGTACACACACACACTCTTGCACGCACACGTGCATACACACTCTCGCATACACATGTACACACACACACATGCACACCCACGTACACAAACACACGTACACACTCACAAACACACTCACACACACGCACACACACATACACACACTCACATGCATACACGAGCACTCTCACATATACACGTACATACACTCTCACATACACATGTACACACACACGTACACTCACGCGCACACTCACACACACACACACACACACACACACACACACTCACATGCGTACACACGCACTCTCACACACACACGTACATACACACTCTCGCATACACATGTACACACACACACATATGCACACACACATACACAAACTCACATACACACTCACACACACTCACACACTCACACATACACACACTCACACACACAGACACACTCACATGCACACTCACACTCACACATACACACACTCACACACACACACTCACATGCACACTCACACATACACACACACTCACATACACACACACTCACTCACACTCACACACACACTCACAAGCACACTCACACTCACACACACACTCACACATACACACACTCACACACTCACACATACACACACACTCACACACACGCACACTCACACTCACACTCACACACACACTCACACATACACTCACACTCACACATACACACACACTCACTCACACACACACACACCCACTCACATGCACACTCACACTCACACATACACACACACACACACACACTCACACGCACACTAACACTCACACACACACACACACTCACACATACACACACACTCACACACACATGTTTACCACCTTCTCACAGTCACTAGGAAATGGGCAATAAATGCCCGAGGACAGATTTTTAAAACTTAAACAGAATTTTCCAGTAACACCATGAAAAGAAAAGCTGGTGTGGATGTTGCAGCAGCTTAGTGGTACAAGTAATGGATAATACCCTTGACCGGAACCCTGAGTCTTCAAGTCCAGGCTCTACGACAAGTCAAATCCCTTTGCCCCAGTGATTTTGGTCACTTTTCGGCTCCAAATTAAGCGGAATATGGAAATAAGGCAATCCAGCTCAGGAGGGTGAATAGAAACAGTGTCAAGTTGTTCCTGTGGCAAAGGATACGATGATTTCATGACATGGGAAAGTGTGTCTTTCCTCTGCCGTTCGCCACATGGTGAGTTCATCAGCACAACCACGATGCTGAGAAAGGTGCTGAGTGGGTCCAGATGGTTCTCCACAAGGAGCATGACAATGCTGACAAGTCAATCTGGAAGATACTCACACACTCGCTGGATGACAGAGGCCAAGAAATAGGCCACCAGCTCATTCTCACAGGCAAGGAGTGAAGGAGGAAGCCCGAGAGATAATTCAAATGAATGTACATCATCCAGCAACTACCGCCCTCCCTCTTCTTGGATTTCACCCCTAACATTGAAACATAGAAGATAGGAGCAGGAGTAGGCCATTCGGCCCCTCGAGCATGCTCCACCATTCAATGAGATCATGGCTGATCATCCAAATTCAGTACCCTGTCCCTGCCTTCTCCCCATATCCCTTGATTCCTTTAACCTTAAGAAATATATCTAACTCCTTCTTGAATATATTTAATGAATTGGCCTCAACTGCCTTCTGTGGTAGAGAATTCCACAGGTTCACCACTCTCTGGGTGAAGAAATTCCTCCTCATCTCAGTCCTAAATGGCTTACCCCTTATCCTTAGTCTGTGACCCCTGGTTCTGGACTCTCCCGCCATTGGGAACATCCTTCCTGCATCTAGTCTGTCTAGTCCTGTTAGAATTTTATAAGTTTCAATGAGATCCCCTCTCATTCTTCAAAACCCCAGCGAATATAAGCCCAATCGACCCAATCTCTCCTCATACGTCATTCCTGCCATCCCAGGTATCAGTCTGGTGAATCTTTGCTGCACTCCCTCCATGGCAAGAACATCCTTCCTCAGATAAGGCGACTAAAATTGCACACAATACTCAAGGTGTGGTCTCACCAAGGACCTGGACAACTGCAGCAAGACATCCTTGCTCCTGTACTCGAATTCTCTCGCTATGAAGGCCAACATACCATTTGCCTTCTTAACCGCATGCTGCACCTGCATGCTTACCTTCAGCGACTGGTGCACAAGGACACTCAGGTCTCGTTGCACTTCCCCTTCTCCCAATCTATTGCCATTCAGATAATAATCTGCCTTCCTGTTTTTGCCACCAAAGTGGATAACCTCGCATTTATCCACATTATACTGTATCTGCCATGCATCTGCCCAATCACCCAACCTGTCCAAATCATACTGGTGTTTCTCGGCATCCTCCTCACAGCACACACGCCCACCCAGCTTTGTGTCATCTGCAAACTTGGAGATATTACATCGAGTTCCCTCGTCTAGATCATTAATATATATTGTGAATAGCTGGGGTCCTAGCACCGATCCCTGCGGTACCCCACTAGTCACTGCCTTCCACTCAGAAAAAGACCAGTTTATTCCAACTCTTTGCTTCCTGTCCGCCAACCAGTTCTCTATCCAAGTCAGTACCCTACCCCCAATCCCATGTGCTTTAACTTTACACGCTAATCTCTTATGCAGGACCTTAACGAAAGCCTTCTGAAAGTCCAAATACACCACATCCACTGGTTCTCCCTTATCTATTCTACCAGTTACATCCTCAAAAAAATTCCAGTAGATTAGTCAAGCACGATTTACCTTTTGTAAATCCATGTTGACTTTGTCCGATCCTGTCACTGTTTTCCAAGTGCTCTGCTATTACATCTTTTATAATGGACTCTAGCATTTTCCCCACTACCGATGTCAGGCTTACCGGTCTATAATTCCCTGTTTTCTTTCTACCACCTTTTTTGAATAGTGGAGTTACATTAGCTACTCTCCAATCCATGGGAACTGTTCCAGAGTCTATAGAATTTTGGAAGATGACCAGCAATGCATCTACTATTTCTAGGGCCACTTCCTTAAGTATCCTAGGATGTAGATTATCAGGCCCTGGGGATTTATCGGCCTTCAATCCCGTCAATTTCCCGAACACTATTTCGCTACAAATACTGATTTAATTCAGTTCCTCCATCTCATTAGATCCTATGTTCCCTGACATCTCTGGGAGGTTATTTGTAACCTCCTTTGTGAAGACAGAACCAAAGTATGTATTTAATTGGTCTGCCATTTCTTTGTTCCCCATTATAAATTCCCCTGATTCTGACTGCAAGGGACCTACGCTTGACTTCACCAATCTTTTTCTCTTCACGTAAGAAGTAGGAGCAGGAGTAGGCCATACGGCCCCTCGGGCCTGCTCCGCCATTCAATAGGATCATGGCTGATCCGAACCGAGACTCACGTCCACTTCCCAGCCTGCTCCCCGTAACCCCTAATTCCCTTATCAGCTTGGAAACTGTCTATCTCCGTTTTAAATTTATTTAGTGTCGCCGCTTCCACAGCTCTCTGAGGTAGCAAATTCCATAGATTTACTACTCTCTGAGTGAAGAAGTTTCTCCTCATCTCAGTTTTGAAAGGGCAGCCCCTTATTCTAAGACTATGCCCCCTAGTTCTAGTCTCACCCATCAGTGGAAACATCCTCACCGCATCCACCCGATCAAGCCCCCTCACAATCTTATATGTTTTGATAAGATCGCCTCTCATTCTTCTGAATTCCAATGAGTAGAGTCCCAACCTACTCAACCTTTCCTCATAAGTCAACCCCCTCATCTCCGGAATCAACCGAGTGAACCTTCTCTGAACTGCCTCGAGAGCAAGTATATCTTTTCTTAAATATGGAAACCAAAACTGTACGCAATATTCCAGGTGTGGCCTCACCAGTACCCTGTATAACTGCAGCAAAACTTCCCTGCTTTTATACTCCATCCCCCTTGCAATAAAAGCCAAGATTCCATTGGCCTTCCTGATCACCTGCTGTACCTGCATACTAACCTTCTGTGTTTCGTGCACCAGGACCCCCGGATCCCTTTGTACTGTAGCACTTTCCAGTTTCTTTCCATTTAGATAATAACTTGCTCTTTGATTTTTTCTGCCAAAGTGCATAACCTCACACTTTCCAACATTATATTCCATCTGCCAAATTTCTGCCCACTCACTTAGCCTGTCTATGTCCTTTTGCAGGTTTTTTATGTCCTCCTCACTTACTGCTTTCCCTCCCATCTTTGTATCGTCGGCAAACTTGGATACGTTGCACTCGGTCCCTTCCTCCAAATCGTTAATATAGATTGTAAAGAGTTGGGGTCCCAGCACTGACCCCTGCGGAACACCACTAGTCGCTGATTGCCAACCCGAGAATTAACCATTTATCCCAACTCTCTGTTTTCTGTTAGATAGCCAATCTTCCACCCATGCCAGTATATTACCCCCAATCCCGTGATTTTTTTATCTTGTGCAGTAATCTTTTGTGTGGCACCTTGTCAAATGCCTTTTGGAAGTCCATATACACCACATCCACTGGTTCCCCTTTATCCACCCTGTTTGTTACGTCCTCAAAGAATTCGAGCAAATTTGTCAAACATGACTTCCCCTTCATAAAACCATGCTGACTCTGTCCGATTAAATTATGCTTGTCCAAATGTCCTGTTACTGCTTCCTTAATGATGGACTCCAACATTTTACCAACCACAGATGTTAGGCTAACTGGTCTATAGTTTCCAGCCTTTTGTCTACTTCCCTTTTTAAATAATGGTGTTACATTAGCAGTTTTCCAATCTGCTGGGACCTTTCCTGAATCCAGGGAGTTTTGGAAAATTACCACTAATGCATCCACAATCCCTACCGTCACTTCTCTCAAGACCCTAGGATGTAAGTGTGGTAAACCACTGTTATACCTGTCTGTATGTGTATGTGTATTCCACTAGGTACAGGTCTGGACATGCCTCGGCTGACTCCTCCCACTATTCCAGGTATATAAGTGACTACCTCCCAGTCCCTTAGTATTCTGGATGGGTCGACCACACGAGACTAGACCTTCATTCTTTAGTTAATAAAAGCCTGGTTGTTACTCGCTTAACCTCAGTCTTTTGAGTAATTGATGGTGCATCAATTTTATTAACTAAATTTTTTATAATGGAGAAGATCCTCACACCAGCATGCCTGGACCTGGACAGTCGGGAAGCGGACGCTTCCACCAAGTTTGCTCACTGGCTCATGTGCTTCGAGGCATTCCTGACTGCCTCCACTGCGGTCGTAACGGATGCGAACAAACTGTCTGTCCTGATCTCCAAGGTGAACCACCGAGTGTACTCAGTCATCCGGGACGCGACCTCGTACACAGCCGCCCTCCAGCTCCTCAAGACCCAGTACACGCGCCATGTGAACGAAGTTTATGCCAGGCACCTCCTGGGGAGTCGCAAGCAACAACCTGGGGAATCGACTGAGGAATACCTCCAAGCACTGTCCGTGCTTGGCCGGGCCTGTGGGTGTAAGGCGGTAACGCCCACTAAGTACACGGAGGAACTGATCCGGGATGCCTTCGTAGCGGGCCACAGGTCCAACTACACCCGACAGCGACTGCTGGAGCAGAGTGACCTCACCCTCGACAAAGCCTCCGAAATCGCACTAACGTTGGGCGCAGCCTACCGGGGCATGGATGCCTACTCCTCCGCACCATGGACGCCGCGGGGAACGACAACCTGGGACACGGTAGGACAGCCCCATAGCACCGTGCCACCCCAGCCACAGCCCAACAACGGCCCAACCACCGCAGCAGTGTCCCAAAGCCAGACAGCAGTATCCCAAGGCCAGAAATGCTACTTCTGTGGCCAGGCCAAACACCCCAGAGCGCGCTGCCCGGCGAAGAATGCGACCTGCTCGGGCTGCGGGAAAAAGGGACACTACGCTAGCGTCTGCAAGGCCAAAGCCACCCCGAACGCCAGCAGCGCCGCGTGTGCGCCGTGCGAGCCGCCATCTTGGGCCCCCAACAGCGCCGCGTGTGGGCCGTGCGGGCCGCCATCTTGGGCCTCCCCAGCCATGTGCGAACCACCGCAGCAGCAGCCATCTTGGACGACTCCAGCCACATGGGAATCATGGACGCCGCCATCTTGGACACCAGCCGGGACGCAGCAGGCCGCCAACCCCCCCCCCATCTGATACCCGCAGCGACACACCGACCCCTACGCTGGCCTCTGTTACGCTGGATCAAACGAGACCGCACCAACTAGCTCGGTCCAAAATGGGCGTTAAGGTAAACGGCCATGCAATGAACTGCCTTTTTGACTCCGGGAGCACAGAGAGCTTCATCCACCCCGACACGGTGCGGCGTTGCTCTCTCCCAGTCCTGCCTGCGCACCAGCGGATTTCTATGGCCGCCGAGTCCCAGTCAGCGGACATTGGCGGCTACTGCGTGGTGACACTAGTAGTAGATGGGACTGTGTTCAATAATTTTAAACTCCTGGTCCTGCCCCAACTTTGCGCTGCCGTTCTACTGGGGTTGGATTTCCAGTGCCACCTCAAAAGCGTTACGATGGCGTACGGTGGCCCCCTCCCCCCACTCACAGTCCGCAGCCAGCAGCCTCCAAATTGCCCGCCGCGCACCAGATGCAACCTCTCCACACTCAGAGTCCCACCCCCCCCACTGTTTGCTAACCTCACCCCCGACTGTAAGCCCATCGCCACAAAGAGCAGGCGATACAGTGCCGGGGACAGGGTTTTCATCAAAACCGAAGTGGAGCGGCTCCTGAAGGAGGGGATTATTGAGGGCAGCTCCAGCCCCTGGCGAGCCCAGGTTGTGGTCATTAAGACCGGCGAGAAACAACGCCTGGTCATCGACTACAGCCAAACAATAAACCGCTACACCCTGCTGGACGCCTACCCACTCCCCCGCATAGCTGACATGGTCAACCAGATTGCGCAGTACCGCGTCTTTTCGACCATTGACCTGAAATCAGCGTACCACCAGCTCCCCATCCGCCCCGAAGACCGCCAGTATACTGCTTTTGAGGCAAACGGCCGCCTCTATCACTTCCTTAGGGTTCCCTTTGGCGTTACCAACGGGGTCTCCGTCTTCCAAAACGCGCTGCAGGCCACTTTCCCTTACCTAGACAATGTGACCATCTGCGGCCATGACTTGCAGGACCATGACGCAAACCTCGAGAAATTCCTCCGCAGCGCCCAACTCCTGAACCTGACATATAACAAGGAGAAGTGCATATTCCGCACAGACCGCCTCGCCATCCTTGGCTGTGTTGTGGAACACGGGGTCATCGGTCCCGACCCGGACTGGATGCGTCCCCTTATGGAACTCCCACTGCCCCACTGCCTAAAAGCTCTGAAGAGGTGCCTAGGGTTTTTTTCCTACTACGCCCAGTGGGTCCCCTACTATGCAGACAAAGCCAGTCCGCTGATCAAATCCACCTCTTTTCCCCTGATGGCAGAGGCCCGCTCGGCCTTCCACCGTATCAAGGAGGACATTGCCAAAGCCACCATGCACGCAGTGGACGAATCCATCCCCTTCCAGGTGGAAAGCGATGCGTCTGACTTCGCTCTGGCCGCCACCCTTAATCAGGCGGGGAGACCTGTGGCATTCTTCTCACGAACCCTCCAGGGCCCGGAGACCAGACACTCCGCGGTCGAGAAGGAGGCCCAGGCCATTGTGGAGGCTGTGCGTCATTGGAGGCACTACCTGGCCGGAAAACGATTTACCCTGCTCACTGACCAGCGTTCAGTTGCTTTTATGTTCAACAACAAGCAGAGGGGCAAAATCAAAAATGACAAGATCTTGAGGTGGAGAATCGGACTTTCCACCTACAATTACGAGATCTTGTACCAGCCTGGGAAGCTCAATGAACCCCCAGATGCCCTATCGCGTGGCACCTGCGCCAGCGCGCAGATCGATAGGCTGAGGGCCCTCCACAATGACCTCTGCCACCCGGGGGTCACCAGGTTTTTCCACTTCATCAAGGCCCGCAACCTGCCTTACTCCATTGAGGAGGTCAGGACCATGACCAAGAACTGCCAAGTCTGCGCTGAGTGCAAACCGCACTTTTATAGACCAGACAGAGCCCAGCTGATAAAAGCCACTCGCCCTTTCGAACGCCTGAGCGTCGATTTTAAAGGGCCTCTCCCCTCCTCCGACCGCAATGTGTACTTCCTCAACATCATTGACGAGTACTCCCGTTTCCCGTTCGCTATCCCCTGCCCGGACATGACCAGTGCCACGGTCATTAAATGTCTGAACAGCCTCTTCACCCTGTTCGGTTTCCCCAGCTATATCCATAGCGACCGGAGCTCATCGTTTATGAGCGACGAACTCCGCCAGTACCTGCTCGCTAGGGGTATAGCCACAAGCAGGACCACCAGTTACAACCCCCGGGGGAACGGACAGGTGGAAAGAGCGAATGCAACAGTTTGGAAGGCCGCCCTACTAGCCTTAAAGTCTAGGGGCCTTCCGACCTCCCGCTGGCAGGAGGTGCTCCCCGATGCGCTCCACTCGATTCGGTCACTGCTCTGCCCTGCCACCAATGCCACCCCTCACGAGAAAATGTTTGTCTTCCCAAGGAAGTCCACATCGGGGACAGCGTTACTGCCATGGCTGACATCCCCAGGGCCGGTACTACTGAGAAGACACGTGAGGACCAATAAAACGGACCCCCGGTCGAGAGGGTCGACCTCCTCCATGCCAACCCCCAGTACGCTTACATTGCGTACCCGGGCGGGCGGGAGGACACAGTCTCCATACGAGACCTCGCACCCTCGGGGACCGCTGTAACCCACTACCCATTACCACCCCCCCCCCACAACACCCTCGGGGACCGCTGTAACCCACTACCCATTACCACCCCCCCCACGACCCGATATCCAACCCCAGCAGCCGGCTCGCCTTGGACCGTCACCCACGAGGACTACACTCCAGTGCCCCAGCCTACACGGGACGCGACGCCGGAAGCTCCACCACCCCTGCCGTCGCCACGTCGATCACAGCGGCAGACAAGACCTCCGGAGAGACTCCAATACACAAACTTTTAAATACACTTCACCCCGCCGGACTCATTTTTAAACAAGGGGTGAATGTGGTAAACCACTGTTATACCTGTCTGTATGTGTGTGTGTACTCCACTAGGTACAGGTCTGGACATGCCTCGGCTGACTCCTCCCACTATTCCAGGTATATAAGTGACTACCTCCCAGTCCCTTAGTATTCTGGACGGGTCGACCACTCGAGACAAGACCTTCATTCTTTAGTTAATAAAAGCCTGGTTGTTACTCGCTTAACCTCAGTCTTTTGAGTAATTGATGGCGCATCAGTAAGCCATCAGGTCCAGGGGATTTATTGGCTTTTAGTCCCATTATCTTACCGAGTACCACCTCCTTAGTGATTTTAATCGTGTTTAACTCCTCTCCCCCTATAGCCCCCTGTCCAGTGTTGGGATATTTTTAGTGTGCTCTACTGTAAAGACTGATACAAAATATTTGTTCAGCGTTTTTGCCATCTCCATGTTCCCCACCACTAATTTCCTGGTCTCGTCCTCTAAGGGACCAACATTCGCTTTAGCCACCCTTTTTCTTTTTATATAACTGTAGAAACTCTTGCTATCTGTTTTTATATTTTTTGCTAGTTTACTTTCATAATCTATCTTCCCTTTCTTTATTAATCTTTTAGTTATTCTTTGCTGGCTTTTAAATGCTTCCCAATCTTCTATCCTCCCACTAGATTTGGCTACTTTATATGCCCTTGTTTTCAGTCAGATACTATCCTTTATTACTTTACTTAGCCACGGATGGCTGTCTTTTCTTTTACGCCCCTTTTTCCTCAGTGGAATATATTTTTCTTGAAAGTTGTGAAATATCTCCTTGAATGTACACCACTGCTCATGTACCGTCTTACACTTTAATCTATTTTCCCAGTCCACTTTAGTCAACTCTGCTCTCATATCTATAGAAGCTTTTACAGTCAGTTTTTATGTTCCCTGCAAGCTTCCTCTCATACTCTATTTTCCCCCCTCTTAATTAATCCCTTTGTCCTCCTTCGCTCAATCCTAAACTGCTCCCAATCCTCAGGTTTGCTGCTTTTTCTGGCCAATTTATATGTCCTCTCCTTGGATCTTATGCTATCCCTAATTTCCCTTGTTAGCCACGGTTGAGTCACCTTTTTTGTTTTATTTTTATGCCAAACAGGGATGAACAAATTTTGTAGTTCATCCATGCGATCTTTAAATGTTTGCCATTGCCTATCCACCGTCAACCCTTTAAGTAACATTCTCCAATCCATCCTAGCCAACTCGTGCCTCATACCATCATAGTTTCCTTTATTTAAATTCAGGACCCCAGTCTCTGAGTCAAATACTTCACTCTCCATCTTAATGAAGAATTCTATCATATTATGATCACTCCGCCCTAAGGGGCCTCGCACAACAAGATTGCTAATTAATCCTTTCTCATTACATAATACCCAGTCTAAGATGGCCTGATCTCTAGTTGGTTCCTCGACAGATTGGTCCAGGAAACCATCCCGTATACACTCCAGGAATTCCTCCTCCACAGTATTGTTACTAATTTGGTTAGCCCAATCTATATGTAGATTAAAGTCACCCATGATAACTGCTGTGCCCTTATTGCACGCGTCTCTAATTTCCCATTTAATGCCATCCCCAACCTCAGCATTACTGTTTGGGGGTCTCTATACAACTCCCACTAATGTTTTCTGCCCCTTGGTATTTCTCAGCTCTACCCATACAGATTCCACATCATCGGAGCTAATATCCTTCCTTACCATTGTGTTAATCTCCTCTTTAACCAGCAATGCTAACCCACCTCCTTTTCCTTTTTGCCTGTCTTTCCTGAATATTGAATACCCCTGGATGTTGAGTTCCCAGCCTTGGTCACCCTGGAGCCATGTCTCTGTAATCCCAATTCTTTCATATCCGTTTACATCTATTTGTGCAGCTAATTCATCCACCTTATTACGAATGCTCCTCACATTAAGACACAAAGCCTTCAGGCTTGTTTTTTTAACACTCTTAGACCTTTTAGAATAATTATTTACTTTGGCCCTGTTTGATTTAAACCCTTGATTTCTCTGACTGTCACTTTTGCTTTTCTCCTTCCTGTCTTTTGCTTCTATCCTTGCTTCCCTTTCCTCTGTCTCTCTGCACAGGTTCCCAACCCCCTGCCATTTTAGTTTAAACCCTCCCCAACAGCACTAGCAAACACTCTCCCTAGGATATCGGTCCCGGTCCTGCCCAAGTGCAAACCGTCCAGAACCGGTTCCAATGCCCCAGAAATTTGAATCCCTCCCCCTTGCACCATTCCTCTAGCCACGTAGTCATCTGAAGTATCCTTCTATTTCTACTCTGAGTAGCACGTGGCACTGGTAGCAATCCTGAGATTACTACCTTTGAGGTTCTATTTTTTAATTTACCTCCTAACTCCCTATATTCAGCTTTTAGGACCTCATCCCGGTTTTTCCCTATATTGTTGGTACCTATATGCACCACGACAACTGGCTGTTCACCCTCCCCCTCCAGAATGCCCTGCAGCCGCTCCGAGACATCCTTGACCCTTGCACCAGGGAGGCAACATACCATCCTGGAGTCTCGTTTGCGGCCGCAGAAATGCCTATCTATTCCCCTTACAATAGAATCCCCTATTACCATAGCTCTCCCCCTCTTTTTCCTCCCGTCCTGTGCAGCAGAGCCATCCCTAGTGCCAGGAAGTTGGCTGCTGCTGCCTTCCCCCGATAAGCCATCTCCCTCAACAATATCCAAATTGGTATGGCCACAGGGGACCCCTGCACTACCAGCCTGCACCTACTATTCTGCCTGACGGTCACTCATTCCCTTCCTGCCCGTGCAGCCTTTACCTGCGGTGTGACCAACTGATTAAACGTGATATCCACGACGTCCTCAGCATCACGAATGCTCCAATATGTATCCATTCGCAGTTCCAGTGCCACAATGCGGTCTGCCAGTAGCTGCAGCTGGATACACTTCCCGCACACATGGTCGTCAGGGACACAGGAAGTGTTCCTGATTTCCCACATAGTGCAGGAGGAGAATGCCACAGGGCCGAGCTGTGCTGTCATGACTTACCCTTCAATTAATTTAAATTAACTTAAATCAAATCAATACCACCAATGATATACTCAAGGGCCCTTGGTTACTAGCACTCCCCGATACACAACAGAGACCTTAGAAACCAGAACCACAAAAATTAAGACCTTCTTAACTTTATAAACTATTCACCTTAACTGTCAAGCTATAAAGTGGTATAAATACTTACCTGGCCGTACTCACCCAATCAGCTGCTTCCTCTTGCCCGCGTCACTTTTGGAATCGTGGCGTGGCTCTGGAACGCTGCCGCCGGTCTGCGAGATTGACCGACCTTTGAGAAATAGCCCGTGAAAGTGAGTTTAAATACTCACTACTCTCCTGCTGCTCCCGACACCAGCCTCTTCCTACAGGGTGAAAAGTTAGGAAAAACAACGGCGAAGCAAGGGAGCTCCTCCTTCCACTCCTCACCTAACCCTGACTCACCCAACTCTGTTGAAACTGCACACAGTGCAAAATCGCACGTCAAAGCCTGTTTTATAGGCCCTGAAGCAAGGGAGACTTGCTGAGACTTGTTGAGCCCAGCTACAGGAGAAGCAGCTTAATCTAGTGGAATCGTTGGCTCCCACACAGGTTTCCATAGCCCAGGAGTGTGTGTGTGTGTGTTTGTGTGTGTGTGTGTGTAATGTGTGCACGTGCGTGTGTGCACGTATGTGTTATGCATACATGTATACATGTGTATGCGTGCAGGTGTGTGTTATGTGTGAATCCGCACACACATGTATGCATGTGTGCATGCGCATGCGCGCGTGTGTGTGTCTGTACGTGTGTGCATGTGCATGCATGCGTGTGTGTGTGGGGGGGGGTGAACAGCATTGGACAATCAATAAATTGGAGAAAAGGGAAGAAAAATAGGCCTAGAAATTCAGTTAAGGCCCGCCAGCAGGCTAACGCCCAAAAGTTAGCGCTGCGCGCGGAGCCAGTTGCGCCCGCCAGAAATTCACTTTTAGCGCCCCAAGTCGGAACCGGGCGCTGTTCCAGGGTGTGCCCGCCTCCGCTTGGGGCGCTGAAAGTGAATTTCAGCGCTCCAGCTACCGCTGCGCCACCCGATGCGGTGCGGCAGGCTGGGGTACTGCAGGCCTCCTCCTTCTCTTAAGGAGGAGCTGCCTGCAGCCGTGAGATCGCCGCTGGATTCTGCCGGCAAATGAGGCCGGCACCACGGAGAAGTGCCGGGCTCGCGGGAATCAGCCACCAATGCCGCGGGGGGGGGGTGGTGTAGGAGGCCGGGGAGGGAGGTGTGGGCAGGCGGCCGCCGAAAAAGCGGCCGGCCGCACCTCCACCTTAAAGCGCCCCAGTTGCGCAGCAGTACGGCCCCGTTTTTCCAGCGCTGTTTGCGGCCGCTGCAGAAGAGGCGGCCGCAACTAAATATGGGGTTTGGGCCGGAAGCGGGGCGGAACCGGGGCACTGCGCACACCGATGACGTCATCAGTGTCGGCGCAGCGCTACCGGCTACCGCCGCCATTACTGCAGCGCTGAATATCAGCGCACCCTCTTACACTGGCGCAGAAACCCTCTTTGGGCGAAAAGTGGGCGCAAAGCCTACTGAATTTCTAGGCCATAGTCTTTTAATAATAAAATCTGTTCTACCGAAGTACAGAAGATTCTTAACTTTGTTACCTGGGCTGTAACCTGGCAGAGACGATAATCAAATCAATGGGATGAAAATCAGGCAGGGTCCGAATGAGCTGACAATCTGCTCTGCCAGGTTACTGCCCAGGCAGTGACGTTGATAATTACCCCTGAGCTAACAGTAGTCTGATGTTTTTTTTCCTTCAAAAGCCAACAGTTAGCTGCAAAAGACAAAACCTACCCTTTAGCCAAAGCTGGGAAATTGTCCTTCACCTAGTTCTTTAACTGATATTTGTATTTATACAAATCAGGAAAGAGCGGGCATTTGAATAGCGCTTATCATGTCCCAAAACACTTTGCCACCAATGAATTATTTCTGAACTGCAAGTTACAAATGTAGCAGCCAATCTGCGCACAGCAAGGCCCCACCAACAGCGAATAAGTTCAATAAGCAGATCATCTGTTTTTGGTGATGTCGTTTTGAGGGAGGACTGTTTGGCATGAGAACCACATGCCCTTTATCAAATAGTACCACAAGAACACCTTTCGCATTCACCAGAACAGGCTGAAAGACGGCACCTCCGACACTGCAGCACTCTCTCAGTACTGCACCGAAATGTCATCTTGGACTGTGTGCTCAAATACTGGAGTGAGGATTGAACCCACAACCTTCTAATGCAGAGGGGAGAGGGCTAAAAACCAACAAATGCCTAAGTTAATTATTGAGCTATAGAAAGGCACTGTAGCAGTGTAGTATGGAGAGGATAATGGATGGTGGCAGGTGTAATAGGGATTTTTGTATCATGCATTGGACTATATATATCAGCCTAACCCATATATATCAGAATAAGATCATAGAATCATAGAATGGTTACAGCACAGAAGGAGGCCATTCGGCCCGTCAAGCCCGTGCCGGCTCTCTACAAGAGCATTTCAGCCAGTCCCACTCCCCCGCCCTTTCCCCGTAGCCCTGCAAATTTTTTTCCTTCAGGTACTTATCCGATTCCCTTTTGAAAGCCTCGATTGAATCTGCCTCCACCACCCTTTCAGTCAGTGCATTCCAGATCCAAACCACTTCGCTGCGTAAAGAAGTTTTCCCTCCTGTCGCCTTTGGTTCTTCTTCCATTGGTATTTCTCAAAAGTGAGGTAAAAATCAATATTGCAGTTGTGAACTTCAATTGCTCTAGTTATTGCATCTGTTACTCTGAGAAAAAAATTATTTAAGGTTTTAGTATGTTTTCTCTCAGGGCTGTAATTTGACAATTTGTTGCTACTTTAGGATCAATCACTTTCTTACCCTGTTTATATGTGGGTGATGGCTTTTCTCAAAATATATTGAGATATAAGAGATTCTTGTATTTATATAGCGCCTTTCACAACCTCAGGACATCCCAAAGCGCTTTACAGCCAATGAAGTACTATTTAAGGTGTAGTCACTGTTGTAATGTGAGAAACGCGGCAGCCAATTTGTGCACAGCAAGCTCCCACAAACAGCAATCTGCTTTAGTGGTGTTGGTTGAGGGATAAATAATTGGTCAGGGAGAACTGCCCTGCTCTTCTTTGAAATGGTGCCACAGTGACCTTTTACATCCATCTGAGAGAGCAGGCGGAGCCTCGGTTTAACATCTCAAAAGACGGCACCTCCTGACAGTGCAGCACTCCCTCAGCACTGCACTGGGAGTGTCAGACCTAGAGTTTTTGTGCTCCAGTTGTTGGAGTGGGTCTTGAACCCACAACCTTCACACCCCCGAGGCAACGGGTGCTTCCAACTGCGCCACAACTGACACCGTCGATGCGCTGGTATTCTCCACAATCTGTCCTGTGAAAGGTATTTATGTGAAGGATGGCGAACATGTCACAGTGATTCTGGTGGAAATGGTTGAATCATGTGTAAGAATTCACTGTTGACCTCAAGGCCGGTGACCCCTTCAGTTGACGTATCACCACCGCAGGCAATATTTCCCTCCTGTTGAAATATATTTCAAATTGATAACATTTTTCACCCTTCATTTGAGAATTATTCAGTGTGGTTCAGTTGGGAGCTCTCTCTCCTCTGAATCGGAAGGCTGTGGGTGGGCTGTAGCTCCACTCCAGAGACTTGAGCCACATAGTCTAGGCTGACACTTCAGTGCAATACTGAGGGAGGGTGGCCTTGCCCGAGGAGCTGCTGTCTTTCAGCCTGTTGTGGTGGATGTAAAAGATGTTCTTGTGGTACTATTTGAAAAAGGGCATGTGGTTCTCAGTCCTCCAAAACAGATTATCTGGTCATTGAACTCATTTGTTGTTTATGGGACCTTGCTGTGCACAAACTGGCTGCTACGTTTGTAACTGCAGTTTAGGAATAATTTATTGTGATCTGCAGCTTTTGCGACACGGTTTTGCTCATCTAGCTATTTTAATCTAATTTAAAATTGCGTCTAGCATGCATCTGTCACATTACGTCTTTCAAAGCTGTCACGCCTGAAAGTGTCACACATCAGAGCGGCACGGCACGGTAGGGCAAGAGTTAATGATTGGTTCAAATGAGGGCTTCGCTATTAAATCACCAATCAAATATCCATCCAACTAAATGTGTACAAATCAGTCAATAAGTGTCAATGAGGAATAACAGCACAAAACAGAGCAATGCCATCGCTCTTTTCTAAAGTGACCAACCCATTGCTCTAAATATCAACCAATGACAAAGTACGCTGCTCCCATGCACCATTTTCCCTTCAAAGGGTTGCTTCAATGACATCACCCTTTTAATGGTGCCATCTAATGATAGTAAGTCATACTTGAGGTTAAGAAGCACTTCCAGTCACTACAATTGTTAGCAGAGGACTTGCCGTAGCGCATGGGGAACGTCTGTACAAGCCACCAATAGCAGAACAGCATTGCTGGCCGGAACAGGCCGGCCTGTGGGCTCAGCTTGTGAGGTGTTGCTAAAAGGGTTCAGATGCGAGGAGAAAAGTTACTTCCGGCCCAGACTGCCCCATTCCCTTCCGCTGCCATTTTTGCCAGGGTTTGCCGCGAGGGGGGGTCCCCAGGCGCCCATCTGTTTCAGGTAGAAGCCTAATTCTAAAATGCAATTTTGAGGTGCCAATGGACAGAGTGTGCACTACACACACCCTGCCTATTGGTACCAGGTGTTGAGTGACCTAACCAGCGGTTCTTAAAGGAACCACTGCCGGACGCTCCAAAAACCGGGCGAGTTTCTGCTTTCTCCATGCTCCTCCTGATCCCACAAAATTGACACCAAATGACAACCCCCAACCATTCCCCTCCACCCTGGAAGATAACATTTCCAGCTCAGCTCCGCAGGGAAGCTGCCAGATTTTGCAGTATGCCGATCAAGCATAAAAACAACAACAACTTGTATTTATATAGCGCCTTTAATGTAGTGAAACATCCCAAGGCGCTTCACTGGAGCGTTATTATTATGTCCGTGTATAATTGAGACACGGACTGCAGGAGTTGATTATAACAAGTCTTTACTGAATGGAGACAACCTGGAAACTGAAACTACAGAAGCCTGCTAGGGCCTTTTATACAGGGGTGGTCACTGCCGGTACTGCAGTCTGAGACCAGTTATTCCCTTAAAGGTACATACACAACAGTTATCAAACAAAATTTGACACTGAGCCACATAAAGAGATATTAGGGGTGACCAAAAGCTGGGTCAAAGGGGTAGGTTTTAAAGAGCGTCCTATAGAGGAGAGAGAGGTGGAGAGGTTTAGGGAGGAAATTTTAGAGCTTGGGGCCTCAAAATGGCTTGGGCCTCACACTGAGGACCTTGAACCGGCAGCGTCGTAACATCGCCCACCTGAGGTCCGTCCAGAGTTAAAATTGACCCTGTTCTTCCTAATATATCTGTTTTAAGTTTACTGTTCAGTCTCGTGAAGCTATGTCCTCGATTCGACTCCCCTAGCTAGCTTTAAAGTAATACTCTGGGTCGAGTTTGTCCAGCTATTCTTGATGAGGTGCAGAGCTTTAACCACCTTCTGTCTAGGCAGTACAGCTGAAGTTTCTTTAACACTAGCCCATCGCTCATCGCCGTTACACTTGGGACGAGTCCTGCAGCAATTCTGTGTATCCTTTCCAATGTGTAATAAATCTACATATTCAGGCCTAGCAAATATCTTCCACTCTGTTACTTATCAACAAGCTTCAAGTTTAATTTGTGCAACATTCTTCAGTGTTGTGGTATATATTGAGCACATTTATGATAGACTGCTTGAAAAAGAATTGTGCTATTGGTTTACTTATTTAGCTATGTAAAAGTCTGTCGTACCTGAAAATGTTGCATTTAAAAACGGTTCACAGCAGAACCTTTTTAACTTCCCTCAGCAACAGCCTCGATTGGGCCTCTGCATGTACCAGCAAAGACATTCAAAGTTCTCCCAGTGTCCTGGCCAACCAACATTTATCCCTCAACCAGCATCACTGAAACAGATTAACGGGACATTTATCACAATGCTGTTTGTGGGATCTTGCTGTATGCAAATTGGCTGCCACGTTAGGCTAAAAAACAAGTGGCTACACTTCCAAAGTAATTAATTGGTTGTAAATCTTTGATTGTATTATATTATTGTTAGATTACTTGACGTAATAAAGACTCACTACGCACTTGGTTGAACATAAAGCAAGGCTTTAATCGACTTGTAACAAAACATGGAGGTCTAGTTAGTAGTCACTAGCTTCCTGTTTCCAGATTGTCTCTGGCCAAGTTGGGCCCACGCCCAAGTATTTATACTCCCCAGACGGCGCCCTCAGCTGGCCGTCCAGTAGTACTTCCTGAGTTACTTCTTGTAGAAGTTGCGATTTATGACATTACTCACTTGTTAATTGTTAAAATACAATTATATATTTACAGTAAAATGTCTATTAACGAACACCTCAAGTGGACAAAATAATAATTAAAAAAAAGAAAGAATTGTATTTCTATAGCACCTTTCACAACCTCAAGATGTCCCAAAGCACTTTACAGCCAATGAAGTACTTTTGAAGTGTAGTCACTGTTGTTGTAATGTAGGAGACGCAGCAGCCAATTTGCACGCAGCAAGCTCCCACAAACAGCAATGAGATAATGACCAGATAATCTGTTTTAATGATGTCGATTGAGAGATACATATTGGCCAGGACACCGGGGATAACTCCCCTGCTCTCCTTCAAAATGGTGCCAGGGGATCTTTTACGGCCACCTGAGAGAACAGACGGGGCCTGGGTTTAACGTCTCATCCGAAAGACGGCACCTCCGACAGTGCAGCACTCCCTCAGCACTGCACTGGAGTGTCAGCCTAGATTTTTGTGCTCAAGTCTCATGGAGTGGGATTTGAACCCACAACCTTCTGACTCAGATGCGAGTGTGCTACGATAATAAACACACTGTAACTCCAGGAAAGAAAGAGCTTGCATTTATAGTGTCTTTCACATCCTCAGGATGTCCCGAAGTGCTTTACAAGCAATTAATTACTTTTGAAGTGTAGCCTAAAACGTAACACTCATGTGGTTGAAATGATGAATTATTTTGTATGTTTAGCTATCAAGCAGAAATGAGCCCCAGTGGGGAAAAAAATGGGTTTTCACAGCTTCATTAAGCAAAAAAAGCTTTAATTGAAATTTAAAGCTATAATCCTTGAAGAGCAGTGTGGCACCATTTTCAGTTCAATTACTTATATTAAAAAATGAAAGTCTCCATCCTATCTCCTATACTTACCTGCAGCTTCTTAGTATTCACAGGACGTGTCATTATCAGTGGTGTGAAATTATAAATTTTCCACCTGCGGCAGAGTGACAGGTAAATGATGCTCAGACTTGTGAGTGGAGATCTTTATCATAACACTCCTGTGGCGTATCAGCCACAATAGGATGAATTTTAATGAGTGATTTTATTAATAGATTTTGCAGGCCCAAAAGCCTTACTTGTAGCTGATTTGGCCTGTTAAAGGTGTCAGCCGTGGCTCAGTGGGTAGCACTCTTGCATCTGAGTTTAGAAGGTTGTGGTTTCAAGTCCTGCTCCAGGGACTTAAGCACAAAAATTCTAGGCTGATACTCCAGGGCAGTACTGAGGGAGTACAGCTGAGATGTTTAAACTGAGGCCCAGTCTGCCCTCTCAGTATTGGATGTAAAAGATCCTAAGGCACTCTTTGAAGAAAAGCAGGGGAATTCTCCTGGTGTCCTGGCCAACATTTATCCCTCAACTAACAGATGAACTGATCATTTATTTCACTGCTGTTTGTGAGAGCTTGCTGTGCGCATTGGGATGTCGTGAGAGGAGCTATAATGCAAGTTCTTTCGTTTAATGTTACTGTTGAACAATAATATCTGACAAGAATTATTTCTGGACATGTGCCCCCCACATAAATGGAACATTAATGCTCTAAATTTCCCATTTAAACCTATTGACAAAGTATACAAATGGATATATTACTCCAAGAAATGCATCTTTTTGTGATCCTTTTTTACCCATTCTCCCCACAACATGCCCCGTCCTCATTGTAAAACAAGCCGACAGGAGCAGACGGCATTCCCGCCCGTGAGTCGGTGGTTTTAACTGCTGGGTCACATTCAGTGGATCAGCTGGACGTCTGCATTTTAGTAGAAAGCGTCGTACGCACAATCCAGGTAAATGGACTTCATTTGTGCCCATTTACTTAACCAACATCCACCGCCATTCAGGAACCAAGGAAGTAAAGCACTCGCAACCTTTGACCTCAGTGGAAATAAAAGCGGGGAAAGATGTAAAACGGGCGGCCGATTCACTGTCACCCATTTTACACTGTTGTACAAAGTCAAAAATACCCCCATTGTGTGGGAAACTTTACACATCTGACATTTTACACTTTCCCTGATTGATAAGTGATTGATTCTGTGGGCGTTCCAGAACTATTTGGAATTCACCAAATGCCTACCAGGCAGATTAAAAAAAAATCTCTTTCAACTTGGCTCCCCATCCACCATCTTAAACATTCACTCCCTCCACCACCGGCACACCGTGGCTGCAGTGTGTACCATCTACAAGGTGCACCACAGCAACTCACCAAGGCTTCTTCGGCAGCACCTCCCAAACCCGCGACCTCTACCACCTAGAAGGACAAGGAGGCAGGCGCATGGGAACACCACCACCTCCAGGTTCCCCTCCAAGTCACACACCATCCTGATTTGGAAATATATCAGCCCTTCCTTCATCGTCGCTGGGTCAAAATCCTGGAACTCCCTCCCTGACAGCACTGTGGGAGCACCTTCACCACACGGACTGTAGCGGTTCAGGAAGACGGCCACCTTCTCGAGGGCAATTAGAGACGGGCAATAAATGCTGGCCTTGCCAGCGACGCCCGCATCTGATGAACAAATTTTAAAAAGTCAGCGGCCAGCATTTCTGCCGAAGACCCTTGCTCAGTCTGAATGGCCTCTGCCTGAAACCATTTCAGCTGCCGAAGGACTTGCTTGTCTATTTCCAGCATTTTCTGTTTTTATTTCAGATTTCCTGCATTTGTAGGAATTTTTTTCCTTCTATCTTTTCATTACGCAAATCTTCCTTCAGATCCGCCCTTTTCCTCACGTGTATACTAGTAGAACCTGGTGTACAGCCATATAGAGAATGTCATGGTATTCTTTAACACCCTGAGAGAAAGGAGCCACACTGTAACCCTTACCCTGCTGAACTAGCACATTTATTGGGCCTCATTTCCACTCCTTGGGGGAGAAATTCGGTATTGCCCCGTTTCAGGCACTAAAACTTAAAAAGTTGAAGAGAAATCATTGTCGACTCCCGTGAAATTCATTGTTAGCGCTCCAAGAGGGAAGTGGAGCGCTATATCAAGCGCTACACCCCTAACCTAGGGCGCTAACCTCTGAGGGCGGTGCGCTACCGGCAGAGCGATAATGGCAGTCATGCGCAGTCAAACGGCATTCTTTAATCACACAGGCTGCTTCCATCTCTTAAAGGGAAGGGCCAATCACGCTGTATAATCTCATAGTCATCAGTGGTGTTTTTCAACGCGACCTGGGCGACGGCCATTGCCGCCCCCATCACTTTCAGAAAGTGCAGCATTTGGAGATGTTTGAGGAAAAGGTGTAAAAATTTTTGCGCAGGCAGAAGACTGGTGCCAGTAATAAACGGTGTGATCACAGAAAGCGCCTTTTTCACGATGTTCAAGCGTCATGGAAGCATTCCCTTTAATTACCGCTCCTGCAGCGCACTTCCGAGTGCACAGCGCCTCCTCTTACTGGCGTTGCCGGCGCGAGGCGCTAAAGTAGGGGGGCGAAAGGCAATTTTGCATCTGGGCCGTTAACGGGGCGTTGCACACGCATTGACGTCACCATGGGAGAGGCGCTAGAGGCCTAGGCACGGACAGTTAGCGCCAGCACTAATTCGTCACTGAAGGTCACGTGCGGCGTTGGATTCGCCGCGGCCGGACGCTAACTCCTTAGCACCCGCTTAGCGCCCCTGCCAGATGCCAACGGGAGGCGCTAACCTACCGAATTTTGCGGCGTATGTAGGGGACAGTAAAGTACACCTGGTGTGTCCCGGTATGCAAACGTCCTATTTCTGCTAGAACACAACTGCCAGCCCTACACAAAAGCAGAATACTGCGGATGCTGGAAGTCTGAAATAAAAACAGAAAATGCTGGAAATACTCAGCAGGTCAGGCAGCATCTGTGGACAGAGGAACAGAGTTAACGGTCGGAATTTTGCCGGCGCTCAGCGGACGGAATCGGTGGCGGGTCAGCAGTTAAATGTGAATTGATTGACAGTGGGTCGGGAATCTGGTGTCAAATCGCACACACTTGACTTTCCCGATGTTGGGTCTGCCAGCGTTGAGCAGACCCGACAGGCAGCGGCGGGGGAGCCAATTTAAATGATTAGTGGCCTGTTTACAGCGACTTAACAATGGTTTAAAACTTACCTTTTGAATTTGACAGCTCGCCCATGGATTTCACACTGTTGCTAGACCACGTCTGTGAAGCTGAGGCGAGAGTTCAGTGGCCATTGAATCAGCTGTTGAGTTGAAAGCTTCAAATGTCAAGTAAAAGCTCCCACCCTACAGAGATATCGTCCCTCAGCCACAAGCTCTTCCTCACAGCATTTCCACAACAGATTCGCCATGCTGCAAGTCTTTACATAAGTCTCCATCCAGTCTGACCTCATTACCTCTCTCACCATTGACAGATCGCTTCTGTCACCTCTACTTCACCTGCCATCCTTCCATCAGCATGGGTGCCCTTTATACTCTCTCACCTTAGTCCTCAGAATCCCACCATGATCAGCCCCAACACCAGCAGCACCAGACACACCAGCAGCACCAACCACAACACCAACCTTCTCTGCAATCACCTGATGCTGCACAGGACAGAGGGCATCAGCACCCGACCACATTGCTGCCTGGGAGGTCAGGGATGGCCTCACCATGGCCAGATTTACTTCACTTGACACTGTACACCCTGGCTGCCACATGATGCACCAGGTTGGCACCACCCCATACCAACAACATAAAGCATCCCTACAATGCCCAAGCCATTCCTTTCACACTCATCACCATTGCGGGGAGTACCGTTATGTCTCACCATTCACTGCAACTCACTAAGCCACTTCCAAAGGTGCACACAAATCTGTCCAAGATCGCAAAGTGTTGAAAATAAAGGTTTCAATGTTTGACACCACATTAACAGAAACTTTACATGAACATTGCATAAAACACCCAACTGTCTACCCTTGTGTGTTGGTAGTTGGTATGATTGGACTAGGATGAGGGTGAGTGTGAGTGATGGCTAGTGAGATGGGGAAGTAATAATGTAGACAGAGAGGGATGAGTGGAGGTGCAAGGTACATTGGTGTGAGGAAGGATGTGCAGGAGTAGGGTAGGGAAGGCAGAGTGATGGGGATGTGAAGAGTGGCACAGCAGGATGAGGTTGAGTGTGGCTTTGCAGTAACATTTCGTGATCTACTGAGATCATTGAAAGGTTTTCGCCACTGCAGCCTGGTCCTCCTGACGACATCCCTGCTTGTGCCCTCCTGTGCAATGTGCATCCAGGCTGTGTTGATCTCCTGGGGAGGTCTCCTCCCTGCATGCTGTGACTCCCTCCATAAGCAAATGAAGGGAGTCATAGGAGAGCCTGGGTGCAGTCGTGCACCTTTGTCCAGTGCTTGTCAGTGTTTGCAGCACCTCAATGCTGTAGAGCACTGACAGCACAAATGTCAAAATAAAGTTGGCGATGGTCCCTTTAAGGAAACTGGCTGATGATATGTCATCAAATGACGTCACCAGACCCACTTCCTCTAATTGGCCGGGAAACGCGCTGGGCGGGCTTAACAAGCCCAATCTGGGGAAATTCATTTCAGAGGCCGGGATGGAGCCAGCAGCGGGGTCGGGACCCGCCACCGACATCACCTGCCACGGACCCGCCGAAGTTAGCAAAATCGCGGCCAACGTTTCAGGTTGATAACCTTTCGTCAGAACTGGAAAAAGTTAGAGATGTAACAGATTTTAAGCAAGTGTTTTGCCTTGTTCATCTTCATTGCTTTCTGTTTCCCTTCTCGTGTTTGATCAGGTATCTGCCAAAACTCGCTTTCACAGCCACATCGCTTTCCTCAGCAACTGTCTCCGGCTCTTGTTGTGTATGTACCTTTAAGAGAATAACTGGTCTCAGACTGCAGTACCGGCAGTGACCACCCCTGTATAAAAGGCGCTAGAGAGCCTCTGTTGTATAGATTCATTATGGACTTCCACCAGTAAACATCTGTTTGTTTTCACTCCTGCTAGTCCGTGTCTAAATCATTCACGGACTTAACACTGGCGACGAGTAAAGAAATGAACTTACCTGCAACTCAGCAGCAGCTCCGACGACGTTGTTGAAGGTCGGAGCCAGAAGAAAGAAGAAAAAAAAATAGAGGCCATTGAAACTCGAGAAACGGGCGTCGACCGTCAATCATCGGGTTCAAGGCTTTGCAGGAGCGACTTTCCAGAGCCAGGCTGGGTTCCTCGGTCCGTGGTTTCCCAGCTAATTGGGCTGGTGGCAGGTAGTGCTCTGATCCTTCCTGGGCTGCGGCGGGCTGAAGCTCGATCAGGTGGCCTTTCAACGGGGCCGGGCAGCGAGTCGGGAAGCAAGGAGAGAGAGAGAGGGTGGAGCATACAGGGCGCGGCCGGTGTTTCGAAGCGTTCGGACCTCAGAAGAGGGAGGGAAGTGTTCCAGAGGGTCCGCTCCACGACGGGAAAATAATAAAAGAAAAAGAATACGCGCAAGAAACCGTGGAAAGCAGCGTTAACAACAGCGGGGAAGAAGACAAAGCGCGGGAGGCGCCATTTTGTTAAATCAGAGAAGAAGGCAAAGCGCGGGAGGCGCCATTTTAGATTTGCAAGATGCCGAAGACTGGCTGTATCACTGCTTTTGATAATACATTAGAGGACTGGACCACGTATGTGGAAAGAGTAGAGGTATATTTCGAGGCAAACGATATAGCGGAGGGGAAAAAGGCATCGATATTGTTAAACTTAATGGGCGCTAGAACGTACGGCCTATTGCGGGATCTGATTACTCCAGCCAAACCGAAGGCGAAGAGTTTTAACGAAATTGTTGCTGTTCTACAGGAGCACTTAAACCCTGCACCGCTGTTGATAGCAGAAAGATTTAAATTCCACAGGAGAACTCAGCACAAAGATGAGAGCAATGCTGGGTATCTTACGGAACTGCGCAAGCTATCAAAGCACTGCCAGTTCGGAGCAGGACTGGCAGATACCCTACGGGACAAATTTGTCTGTGGACTCCTGAGTGAAGGAACACAGAAGAAGTTACTCGCAGAAAAAGAGCTGACGCTAGATCAGGCTTTCAGCGTGGCAGTATCGTATGAAACAGCAGCCAGGGAAGCTGCAGAAATTCAACAAAAACCACAGGAATACGGCACCCACGAAATGACACGGGGATTTGCAAAATGTTATCGCTGCGGCAGAACTAACCATGACCAGAAGGACTGCTGGTCCAAAGACAAAATATGCAGACAATGCGGGAAGATTGGACACATTGCACGAGTTTGTAGGTCTGGGAAGAAGACCAGCGACAACAAAAAGGCTACTAAGGAGCCGTACAAGAAAGTACAAAAGATGACAGACAGTAGTTCCAAAGACTAGATGAGCGATAGTGAATCCGGAAACAGGAGAATAAGCTGTCTCAAACTTCACAATGTAATCGCAAAAGAGGATCACCGAACCATTTGGGTCACTCTCACGATAGCAGGGTCCCAAGTTAAAATGGAATTGGATACAGGATCAGCGCTAACCGTCATGAATCGACGAGACTACGAGCGGCTATTTTCACACATACCCTTGAGAGAGACATCCATCGTCTTGACGACGTATACGGGGCAAAAAGTATACCCCAGAGGAAAAATAAGGGTGCCTGTCGAATACAATGGCAAGAAAATACGGAAATTGTATCTCTACATACTGCCAAATGGTGGACCACCGTTATTGGGACAGGAATGGATCAGGAAGATAAACTTGGATTGGCATTCCATTCATGCAATGACGGTGGACGGTAAAAAGATGACGACATCACTCCTGGACGATTGTCAACAATCTTAGCTAACGCCAAAGAGGTATTTCAACAAGAACTGGGCACGCTTAAAGGCGTAACCGCCTCGTTAAAAATAGAAGAGAATGCAGTTCCCAAGTTTTTCAAAGCGAGACCGGTACCATATGCAATTCGCCCAGCCGTCGAGGCAGAGCTGGAGAATCTGGAGAAGGCGGGCGTGTTGTCTAAGGTCGACTGGAGCGAGTGGGTGACACCCATCGTTCCTGTCATGAAGAAAACGTTAAGCAATAAGTCCGGAGAGCCAAGGAAGATTCGCATCTGTGGGGATTTCAAGGTGACGGTGAACCCAGTCCTTCACACAGTACAATATCCTCTTCCAAGGATAGAAGACATCTTCGCCTCACTGTCTGGAGGGAAGCGTTTTACAAAAATTGACCTAGCACAAGCATATTTGCAGATGGAGGTTGAAGAGTCCTCTAGGAAGTATCTCACGATAAACACTCACAAAGGTCTTTACCAGTATCATCGATTGGTATTCGGAGTAGCATCGGCTCCGGCGATATGGCAAAGAGCGATGGAACAAGTCCTGCAAGGGATTCCGGGGACTCAGTGTTACTTGGACGACATCCTTGTAACAGGTGAAGATGACAGTGAACACCTTAACAATCTAGAACAGGTGCTCACTAGACTACGGGAACATGGGTTGCGAGCCAACTGCCCCAAGTGCGAATTTTTTAAGAAACAGATATCGTATTGTGGCCACGTGATTGATGAAGAGGGGTTACATAAGTCCCCTGACAAAATTGAAGCAGTTGTTAAGGCCCCAGCGCCTGAAAATGTGTCGCAACTGAGGTCATTCCTCGGGTTGGTGAATTACTATCATAAGTTTTTGCCGAATTTGTCGACAATTCTGCATCCACTGAACGCCCTGCTACGAACGGGGGTAGCATGGAAATGGAGCGATGATTGTAAACGTGCTTTTCAGAAGAGTAAGGACTTAATCACTTCGAAGGAAGTATTGGCTCACTACAACCCAGCACTGCCAATCAGGCTGGCGTGTGATGCGTCTCCCTACGGCATTGGGGCGGTACTGTCACATAAATTCCTTAATGGTTTGGAGAGGCCGATAGCTTTTGCGTCACGCTCGTTAACTTCTGCCAAGCGTAACTACGCCCAGATTGACAGAGAGGCCCTCAGCCTAGTGTGGGGGGTGAAGAAGTTCAATCATTATCTGCACGGTCAAAAATTTACTCTACTAACCGATCATCAACCTCTTGTCTCCATTTTCAACCCTCAGAAGGGCGTACCGATAATGACAGTACAACGGCTGCAGAGATGGTCCCTTTTCCTAGGGGCACACCAATATGACATCGAGTACAGGGGAACTAAACAGCATGGAAATGCTGATGGATTGTCACGTCTACCGTTGCCGACGGTGGAAGAAGAAGACCTTGCAGTGGATCCAATGGAGTTATTCCACTCGACCATAGTCGAATGTCTCCCTGTGACGAATGCAAACATAGAAAAGGAAACACGGAATGACCCGACACTATCACGGGTCTATGATTTAACGGTGAAAGGATGGCCAGCACATGGCGAACCACTGCTGCCAGCATTTTCGTCAAGAAGAGAACAGCTGTCAGTGTGCAGAGGAACCTTGATGTGTGGATCCAGAGTAGTAATTCCATCTAAGTTGACGGATAGAGTGCTCAATGAGCTTCATGAGGGTCATCTGGGTGGGGTAAAAATGAAGAGCTTAGCCAGAGCGTTTGTGTGGTGGCCGGGAATCGATAGAGAAATCGAAGAGATGACCAAGAGCTGTGCAGGATACCAGAAGGTCCAAAACGCCCCACCACAAGCTCCTCTGCATCCATGGGAGTGGCCCTCATCTCCATGGCAAAGGGTGCACATTGATTTTGCTGGTCCCTTCATGGACTCGATGTTTTTAATTGCGGTGGATGCACATTCAAAGTGGCCAGAGGTAATAAAAATGTCCTCAGCCACCACGGAAAAATCTATCGCAGTTTTACGAACCATATTCGCCAGGAATGGGCTGCCTGAACAGATTTGCTCTGACAATGGACCACAGTTTGTGTCTGAAGAGTTCCGAAGGTTCTTAAAGAACAATGGTGTTAAGCATTACACATCTGCCCCATATCATCCAGCCACTAATGGATTGGCCGAGAGGTTTGTCCAAACATTCAAGAAGGCTATCAAGGCAATGTGTAATGAAGATATACCCCTACAACACAAGGTGGACAACTTCTTGTTTGCCTACCGGAATGCGACACATGCAGTTACCAACCAAACTCCAGCCATGATGTTCTTCAATCGAAGACTACGATGCCGCTTGGATTTGGTTAAGCCAAACGTCTGAAGAGATGTGGAGAACAGGCAGTTTCAGAATATGAATGAAAGGCCGACCAGGAGTTTTAAGATAGGTCAACCAGTTTTGGCCCGGGACTACCGCACTGAGAAATGGCAGCCAGGAACGATTTGTACACGACAAGGACCTCTCATGTATACCGTGGACGTTGGGGAGAGCATTGTAAGACGCCATGCTGACCAGATTCTAGAGTCACTGGAAAACGTCAACTCCACACCACAATCTGATACACCTGGTAATGAAATCGACGTTCCAATTGCAGCTACCGCAGAACCGGTAATATTGGAAGCAGATGAACCAAACAACGACATTGATTCCGACTCAACATTGCCAGAAGAACCTGATACTCCAAAGAGGCGTTATCCAGACAGAATTAGGAAGCCTCCTCAAAGACTGAACTTATAATTGCTTAAACTTAACCAATGTATCTAGCAACAGTAATTGTGATTGTAATTCGTTATCATTAGTTGTTAAATGAATGTTATGTACTGTTTATCTAAAAGGGGAGGAATTGTTGTGTATGTACCTTTAAGAGAATAACTGGTCTCAGACTGCAGTACCGGCAGTGACCACCCCTGTATAAAAGGCGCTAGAGAGCCTCTGTTGTTTAGATTCGTTATGGACTTCCACCAGTAAACATCTGTTTGTTTTCACTCCTGCTAGTCCGTGTCTAAATCATTCACGGACTTAACAGCTCTGACTTATTCCATTTGTTTCCAACTGAAATTCCACCCCTCAATATTTGGATCCACCCAGGATTACAGGTTTCTCCGAGATATTCAGCGTTCCTTGAACCACTGCTCTCACCGTATCCTGAGACCCACGCTCAACGTCATGCACCGCGACATGCACGCTCTCGACCTCTCTCTTCAGCAGCACCGACTCACTCTCTCAAAGCTGTCCTGGTCCGCAGCTCCATTTTATCCTTCGCCTCATCCGGCGCTTTAACAAGAAACCTTTTTTCTTCCTTTCAGGTGTCAAGGATCGCAAGCTCCAACAACTCATGAACACCAATGCCCCTACCGAACCTTCTTCCCCTTCACTTTCGTCTGACCCCATCCCTTCTTCTAATCTCACCCCCTGCCGTGATTTCACTATCCCATTTGACCTCCCTCTCTCTGACCCCGAATGATCAGTCCTCAGCAAAGGCCTGAGCTTTATCCCCTTACGCCCCCCACCTCAATGAATTTTGAGCTCGGCACAAAGCTGAGCTATTTTTTCATCGCCTTCATCTCCATGCCCACTTCTTTGGCCAGGGGTCTTCCCCCCACACAGCTGACCCTTTCTCCCGTGTTCAGAGTTCTCATCCGACCTGGACCCCTCCCTCTGGCCTCTTACCCTCTCTGAATCTTTTCATTGCTAGCTGCCAGCGTGACATCAGCCATCTCCATTTCTCTGCTCCCCTCATTCACTCCAACCTACCTCCCTCTGAACTTGCAGCGCTCCGTTCTCTCAGATCCAACCCCAACATTGTAAGGGGTTTTACTGTGTGGGTGTCTTGGGTTCGTCAGTTATGCCTCTGACTACCCCCCTTTAAGCGGTTCGAATCGCTCGCCCCTTTTGAGTTCTGACCACCGGATTTATTTGCAGGTAGCAATATAGAAAACGAGCAGACCAGTGGTTTGGTGCAAAGAAAAACCAAGATTTTATTACCAGAGAACGATTCTATACAAAGGATAACATGGATGCAACACACTTACACTTAACAGGGATGGGAAATAAATGGCACATCGAGACTAAAATGACAATTTTAGCAATCCTCTTAACGCCCACCCTCTAAACCTCGCTAGGCTATCTTATGAGGGGTCAGAATTCCATGCTCACCAGTCCGAGTCGTTTAAACAGATGAGAATCTTGCTTCTTTGCCCTGCTGCCTTTCGATGCCACGTGGTTTCAATGCTGCACAGGGTACCGTCCAGGTGAAAATACCCCAGTAATAAAATAGTCTCTGGCAGGGTATTTCACCTCTCGGGACGGGCTCTTCTTCATAGGTCCTCTTCCTGGGGTGGTGGCAGGCAGGGCGCGGGAGGCGAGGAGAGAGAGAGAGCATGGCTTCCTGAGGGGCTATAGTTATACTCCTCTCGGGAGCCCTTATCTCACGCGCTAAATCAGCTCATCCTTTGTCTGATTTGAGCGGGTTGGAATTGAACAAAAGGTGCCGATCTTGGCCCATCGACTTAGATGGCCAGTAATAGCTTCTAACGGTCCCATAACTGCTCTCCTTTGTTCAACAGATTCCTAGATGGGGCCAGCCTAACCTGGATGGCTCCACTGATTGTTTGGATCATTTGAGTAAACAAGCTTGATGGCCTGTAAACGGGGGCCTGAATGCAACTGAGTTTGCTCCCAATACATAAATTTAAAAGTTCTGTCTGGTTTCCTGATCTTGCAGACATCAAAAATACCCAAGCTGTTAGCTTGTCACAGAGTCCACAATTGGAACTTACAGGTTTTTGGTCACGAAGTTAACCGCAGCCACCTTGTGTGCCCCTGGATTTTTAAAATCAGTCCAACCAGGGTCTCTTTTAATTAAATAATCTTCGGGGGGGAGGGGGGGAACTGCCTGAATTTTGCGAAACTTACAACATCATCATTAAACCTGCTGACAAGGGTGGTGCTGTTGTTGTTTGACGAACTGGCTGCTACCTTGCGGAGGCTGAACGCCAACTCTCCGACACCTCCTCCTATGTCCCCCTGGAACATGACCCCACTACCGAACATCAAGCCATCGTTTCCAAGACTGTCACTGACCTCATCTCCTCTGGCAGTCTTCCCTCCACAGCCACCAACCTCATAGTCCTCCAACCCCGCACAGACCGCTTCTACCTCCTTCCCAAGATCCACAAACATAACTGCCCTGGTAGACCCACCATTTCAGCCTGTTCTTGCCCCACAGAACTTATCTCTTCCTATCTCGACTCTATTTTTTCTCCCCTTGTCCAGTCTCTTCCCACCTACGTCCACGACTCTTCCAATGCCCTCCACCACTTTAACAGTTTCCAGTTTCCTGGCCCCCAACTGTCTCTTTTTCACTATGGACGTACATTCCCTCTACACCTCCATCCCCCACCGGGACGGCCTGAGGGCACTCCACTTCTTCCTTGAACAGAGGCCCAACCAATCCCCATCCACCACCACCCTCCTCCGCCTGGCTGAACTTGTTCTCACACTGACCAACTTCTCCTTTGACTCCACTCACTTCCTCCAAATCAAAGGTGTTGCTATGCGAACCCGCATGGGTCCTAGTTATAGCAAAATACTGCGGATGCTGGAAATCTGAAATAACAACAGAAAATGCTGGAAACACTCAGCAGGTCAGGCAGCATCCGTGGAGAGAGAAACAGAGTTAACGTTTCAGATCTGGTACCCTTCATCAGAACTGGAAAAAGCTGGAGATGTAACAGATCTTAAGCAGGTGCAGAGACAGGGAGGGGGGGAGGGGAGGAAGGAATTGAAGGAACATACTGTGCTAAGGTAAGAGCCAGGAAAGATAAAATGTTGCAAATGGGGATGGCAAAATCATACAGCATGAAAAATGGGAGCAGGGGTTATGGTCTGAAATTGTTGAACTCAATGTTGAGTCCAGAAGGCTGTAAAGTGCCTAATCGAAAGATGAGGTGCTGTTCCTCGAGCTTACGTTGAGCTTCATTGGAACAATGTAAGAGGGATCAGAGTGGGAGTGACGCGGAGAATTAAAGTGACAGGCGACCGGAAGCTCAGGGTCACCCTTACGGACTAAAACCCTGTTTCTCTCTCCACGGATGCTGCCTGGCCTGCTGAGTGTTTCCAACATTTTCTGTTGTTATTTTGGGTCCTAGCTATGCCTGCCTTTTTGTGAGATATGTGGAACATTCTTTGTTCCAGTCCTACTCAGGTCCCCTCCCTCAGCTCTTTTTCCGGTACACTGATGACTATCGGTGCCATTTCCTGCTCTTGCCCTGAACTGGAAAATTTCATTCACTTTGCTTCCAATTTCCACTCTTCCTTCACCTTCAAATGGTCCATCTTCGACTCTTCCCTTCCCTTCCTCGACTTCTCTGTCTCCATTTCTGGGGATAGGCTATTGACAAACATCCACTATAAGCCCACTGACTCCCACAGTGACCTGGACTAGACTTCCTCCCACCCCACTTCCTGTAAGGACTCTATTCCATTCTCCCAGTTTCTCTGTCTCTATCGCATCTGTTCTGACGATGCCACCTTCCATACTAGTGCTTCCGATATGTCTTCCTTTATCCTCAACTGAGATTCCCTCTAACATGGTTGACTTGGCCCTCGACCGTGTCCGTTCCATTTCCCGCACTTCTGCTCTCACCCCTTCCCCTCCCTCCCAGAACAACAATAGGGTTCCCCTTGTCCTCACCTTTCACCCCACCAGCTTCCACATTCAATGGATCAGGCTCTATCATTTCCGCCATTTCCGCCACCTTCAGCGTGATCCCACCACCAAACACATCTTCCCCTCCCCTCCCCTTTCAGCATTCCAAAGGGACCGTTCCCTCTGCAATACCCTGGTCCACTCCTCAATCACCCCCAACACCCCTTCCCCTTCCCCTTCCCACGGCACCTTCCCGTGCAAGCGCAGGAGATGCAACACCTGCCCTTTTACCTCCTCCCTTCCCACTGTCCAGGGCCCCAAACGCTCCTTTCAGGTGAAACAGCGATTTACTTGTAATTCTTGCAGTTTAGTATACTGTATTCGCTGCTCACGATGCGGTCTCCTCAAACGCAGATTGGGTGACCGCTTTGCGGAACATTCGTTCAGTTCGTAAGTGGAACCCCGAGCTTCTGGTCGCCTGTCACTTTAATTCTCCTCTCCACTTCCACTCTGATCTCTCTGTCCTCGGCCTCTTACACTGTTCCAACAAAGCACAACGTAAGCTCGAGGAACAGCACCTCATCTTTCGATTAGGCACTTTACAGCCTTCCGGACTCAACATCGAGCTCAACAATTTCAGACCATAACCACTGCCCCCAATTTTTCACATGGCAGCTGTTGATGATTCTGTCAGTCCCATTTACACCTCTTCTAGACTCATCTTTTGTTTCTTTACTTGTCCCATTACCATCTCCTTTTGCCTTGCAACGTCATACCTTTTGTCATTTAATCACTCCTGCCCTCCGCCCTATCACAGACCTTTCCTTTTGTTCTTTCCTCCCCTCCCCCCTTTCCCAGCCTCTGTACTTGCTTTAAATCTGTTCTATCTCTAACTTTTTCCAGTTCTGACGAAAGGTCATCGACCTGAAACGTTTACTCTGTTTTTCTCTCTCCACAGATGCTGCCTGACCTGCTGAGCGTTTCCAGCATTTTCTGTTTTTATGCCAGCCCTACAGTCTTCTGAGATCCTTCAATTCTGGCCTCTTGCGCATCCCTGATTTTCATCGCCCCATCATTGGCGGCCGTGCCTTCTGCTGACTCGGCCCGAAGCTTTGCAACTCCTTTAAGGCAATCCTTAAAACCTACGTTCTCTGACCAAGTTTTTGGTCACCTGTCCTATTTCCTCCTTGCGTGGCTCGGTGTCCAACTTTGTTTGGTAACGCTCCTGCGAAGCGCCCTGGGTCGTTTTATTACGTTAAAGGCGCTGTATCGATGCAAGCTGTTGCTGTTGCTAAACATTTAATTGAAGCCTGCCCACTTCATCAGTTTCTGTCCAAACTCCGAGTATTTTTTTCTTTCTCAGTTATTTAGGTAACAGGATCATTTACTGGGAGCTGCCCCCGCTTGCGACGGGAATTCTATTTCAGGCACGTGAGTAGGGTTGCCGCCGCACCTCCGGTGAACTGATGGCAGCAAAACGGGAAGAGCTCCGAGGAAATTCCCCGCCGCTATTGTGGATGGGTCAACACAAAGAAAGGCAGGGCAAGGTGCGTCCCCCGCTGTGGAAGGGTGCAGGACCTTCTGGCAGGTGGTCCTTCTCGCCTGCTCATGGCATGGTGGCAGCGGGATCAGAGGGGCCTTATTTTAGTTGCCGGCTCCGCCCGGTTTCTGCCAGGCAGGGGGGACTTAAAATCGAGCCCTAGGTACCTGCAACATAGAAGGGAATCCGACCATAGAAGCTTGCCATAGAAAGTGATACTTCCCCTCCACTCCCACTGTCCAAACAGGCAGCAATGGCAAAACATTAAAATGGCACTATGAACGAACAGACTGTTTTAAAGGGACTAAATCAATCAAGCCTGAAGTGCGCCAAAGATAGGCATTCAGTAATAAATCATAAACACCCCACCCACCCCCGCCCCCGTCGCCTCACTTCATCTCTTGAAAAAGAGAAGAAAGACTTGCATTTATATAGCGCCTTTCGCGACCACCGGACGTCCCAAAGCGCTTTACAGCCAATGAAGTACTTTTTGAAGTGTAGTCACTGTTGTAATGTAGGAAACGCAGCAGCCAATTTGCCCACAGCAAGCTCCCACAAACAGCAATGTGATAATGACCAGATAATCTGTTTTTAGTGATGTTGATTGAGGGATAAATATTGGCCAGGACACCAGGGATAACTCCCCTGCTCTTCTTCGAAATAGTGCCATGGGATCTTTTACATTCACCTGAGAAAGTAGACCTTGGTTTAACATTTCATCCGAAAAATGGCACCTCCGACAGTGCAGCACTCCCTCAGCACTGCACTGAAGTATCAGCCTAGATTGTTGTGCTCAAGTCCCTGGAGTGGGACTTGAACCCACAACCTTCTGACTCAAAGGCGAGAGTGCTACCCACTGAGCCACGGCCGACAGATTGATCCCTTGCTGGGGTGTAGTCCCTTGGGCCCTCTGGAAGCCCATCTGTGAGCCGTAGCAGTAAGTGTTTGTCAGCTATTCTACCAAATGGGTATATCACAGTCATCAACAACAAAACATGGGAGCCAAGCCAAAGAAGGATGTATTAGGAGGGGTGGTCAAAGAGGTGAGTTTTAAGGAGGGTCTTAAAGTGAGGTGAAGAGATGGAGGGGTTTAGGGAGGGAATTCCGAAGTGTGGGGCCTAGGCGGCTGGTGGCCAGGCCCCAGATGGTGAAGCAAAGGGAGGGAGGTGATGCGCAGGAGGCCAGAGTCAGTGGGATGAAGAGTTTCAGGGGAGGGGCGAGGCCATGAAAGGATTGCTAATCTTCTTTCTCATTCTTATTTTTGGGGAAGATAATTACAATTTATGCAATACTAAAAAGAAAAAAGATTTCAAGAGCTTAAATAGCCTGTCAGCGTAGCAAATTTATTAAAGTGCATGTTAGGTCACTAGAATCCCACACAAACTTTTCCCACAATCACCAGTCATTCTTTCTGTCTGCTTTTTTTGAAAGAAATAGGCAGCCGTTCCCTTTTAAATAAATCTTTTTTGACCGTGCTGTGATCCAGTTAAGATTGTTATGGCAGTGTTTGTGAAAATTGCGACAAATTGTTTTATTTCCCGCAAATAATCATACATTTCGACAAGCATTACTAAACCTGATCACATTCCTGGATATTTCTCTGCCAGCCATGCAAAGAGTTTGCTGCCAACCACACCATCTGAGGGACTCATTTTGTATTTTGGAAGCTGTCCTGGGATACAAGTTAAAGGTCCAAGTTAAATTGTGTTGCCAAACATAATAGACTGTCTGAACAGCTGCCATCTCCTGAATCCCTCACGACATATCAGAGGCACATCTTATTTTCTGGAGCTTAACGACTTATATTTCTGTTTTTTTCTTTGCTATTTTATATAAAGTGTTAAAACTATTTCAAATAACAACAACTTGCAGTTATAAGGTGCCTTTAGCGTAGTAAAATATCCCAAGGTATAATATACGCTGGTAGAACAAATGAAGGACAGAGATTGGTGTTGTTGAGCCTTCTGGACTCAACATAGAGTTCAACAATTTCAGATCATAACCTCGGCCCCTATCATATATATTGGGCTAGAAATTCAGTAAGGCCCCGCCAGCTTTGTGCCCAGTTACCGCCCAAAGAGGGCTTCTGCGCCAATAGAGGAGTTTGCGCAGATATTCAGCGCAGCGGTAATGGCGGCGGTAGCCGGTAGCGCTGCGCCGGCACCGATGACGTCATCGGTGTGCGCAGTGCCCCGGTTCCGCCCCGATACCGGCCCGACCCCCATATTTAGTTGCGGCCGCCTCTTCCGCAGCGGCCGCAAACAACGTTCTGCAACCGTGGCCGTCCTGCAGCCTTAGTGGTGCTAGTTAAGGCGGAGGTGCGGCCGGCCGCTTTTTCGGCGGCCGCCTGCCCGCACCTCCTTCCCCGGCCTCCTCCACCCCCCCCCCCCCCCGTGGCATTGCCGGCTGCTTTCCGCGAGCCCGGCACTTCTCCGTGGTGCCGGGCTCATTTGCCGGCACTATCAAGCGGCGATCTCCCCGTTGCAGGCACCTCCCCCTTAAGAGAAGGAGGAGGCCTGCAGTACCGCAGCCTGCCGCTCCGCAGCGGGTGGCGCAGCGGCACCTACAGCGCTGAAATTCAGTTTCAGCGCCCCAAGCGGGGGCGGGCACACCCTGGAATAGCGCCCGGTTCCGACTTGGGGCGCAAAAACTGAATTTCTGACGGTCGCAACTGGCTCCGCGCGCAGCGCTAACTTTTGGGCGCAAGCGAGCTGACGGGACCTTACTGAATTTCTAGGCCATTATTTTTCCACACTTTTTTTGTTTATTTGTGTTTTCTTTTCTTCTCTCCCACATGGCAGCTGTCTCTCATTCTGCCAGCGCATTTCACACTTCATCTCGAGCCATCCTTTGTTTCTTAACCTGTCCCATTACCATCTCGTCTCGCCTTGAATATCTCTTAATGTCTCTTAACCTCTTCCGCCTTCTATCCTATCACAGACCTTCCCTTTTGTACTTTCATCCCCTCCCACCTTTTCCAACTCCTACACTTGCTTAAAAATCTGTTCCGTTTCCTGCTTTTTTCCAGTTCTGACAAAAGGTTATCTATTGCATCTTGACCGAACAGTAATGAATAGAGGAGACGGAATGTACCTTTTACTATTTATTGAGTAAATGGGTGGACATTACAGCACATTGTCTGCAAGGCAGAACCCAAAAGTGAAAGTGAAAGACAAAGTAAAACCGAGCCCCCCAGCACCCCCTTCAGGTAACACCCGGGAACTGGGACAAACTTAATTGAAGCAAAGCTCAAAACACAACACTCCTTTCCCCCAGATAAAACCCCTTAGTCCTCCAGGCGTATGGGACGGAATCTAACCCGACTTGAGCGCCGCTGGACAGGCATAGTCGGGGTGCCACTGCTAGCCGCAGGAAAACCTTCCTCCGTGGCTGATGACTCCGTGACACCTTCTGTCGATGTGGCTTCCGTCGTTGTTGCAGGAAGCAGGCCGTCACTGCCTGACAGAGGTGGCGGAGACAATGGCCTAGCCTGTGACGTCTCTGTTACTCTCACCGGAGTACGACCCCGTAGCTGGTCTACGTGGTGTCTGTGTAGCTGGCCATTAGGTGTACGGACGCTGTACGACAGGGGACCCGTGGCCTGCTCCACCACGGCAGGCATCCATTTGTCTCCTCCTGCATAGCAACGGGCAAACACAGTCTCTGACGGCTCGAACTGCCTGGCGGGGCCCTGGTGCTTCTTAGCCAGCTCCTCTTGCTTTGTGTGCATCTCATCCCTGTAGTCCGGGTGTAGCTGGTCCAGTGCAGTTGCCAGCCGGCGACCCATCAGCATCTCGGCAGGACTCTTCCCCATTGCTGAGTTTGGTGTGGTATGTTGTGATAACAGGAACCTGGCCAATCTGGTTTGCCAGTCCCCCACCGATATCCTCACCAGTGCCTCTTTTGTGATTTGCACCATCCTCTCTGCCTGCCCGTTAGAGGAGGGGTGATAGGGCGCTGTGGTCACGTGGCGGATCCAATTTCTGCCTGCAAAAGCCTTGAACTCCGCTGACGTGAAGGCTGCTCCATTGTCCGAAACCAGCACGTCGGGGACCCCATGTGTGGCAAACAGCAAACGCAACGCGTTGATCACTGCACTGGATGTCATGGAGCTCATGATAGCCACCTCCAGCCATTTCGAATGAGAATCCACCACTATCAAAAAGACCTTCCCCTGAAATGGCCCGGCAAAGTCAATGTGGAGTCTTGACCATTTACGAGTGGTCCACTCCCAGGGGTGAAGGGGAGCCTTGGATGGGCTATGGCGAGTCAGCTAACATGTCTCACAGCTCTTTACCACCTCCTCCACGTCTCGGTCCAACCCCGGCCACCAGACGTAGCTTCTCGCCAACGCCTTCATGTGCACAATCCCAGGGTGTGAGTCATGCAGCATTTTCAGCACCTCCTCTCTTGCGGCGGCAGGAGCCACCACACGGCTTCCCCAGAGCATGCAGTTCTTGTGTGCAGACATTTCATGGTGCCTCTGAACGAAGGGCTTGAAATGCTCCTCCTGGACCTGGGAGGGCCAGCCATGCAGCAGCCAGCGTAGCACCCATGATAAGACTGGATCTTTCTGTGTGAGGCTGCCAATCCGCTGGGCATGGAGTGGGGCCTCCGGAACCTCTTCCAGTAGCAGCACCTCCAGGGGTTGTGGCGTCTCAGCCATCGGCCGGTTCAAAGGCAAGCAACTCAGAGCATCAGCATTAGCCAGCATCTTCCCAGGCCTGTAGCAAAGTTCATAACTGTAGGCCCTCAACATCAGACTCCACCGAAGCATACGCGGTGATATGATCTGGGGCATGGGCTTGGAGTGATGCAGGAGCCCCAAGAGTGGCTTGTGGTCTGTGTAGATGATGAACTGTCTCCCTAACAGGTACTGGCTGAACTTCTTTACCCCAAATATGATGGCTAGGGCCTCCTTGTCAATCTGGGCGTAATTACGTTCTGTTGTTGAGAGTGTTCTTGAGGCAAAACTGATAGGCGCTTCCCGGCCATCTGGCTCTATGTGACCCAACAGAGCTCCCAGCCCGTATGGTGAGGCATCACACACCAACACCAATGACTTGTTTTCATCATAGTGTGCCAGAACCTTATCTGCTTGTAGCAGTTCCTTTGCCTGTCTGTAGGCTGTTTCATGAGCTGAGGTCTGTAGTGTATGTACTTCGCAGAAGGAACTATATTCTGCAGCCCCTGTATACTGCAGTACCAGTAGTGACCACCCCTGTATATAAGCCTGTGCAGTAACATTTGCATAGTAGTTCCAGGTTGCCTCCATTCAGTAAAGACCTATTATAACCAACTCCTGCAGTCCATGCCTCAATTATACACGGACATAATACTGGCGACGAGCAGATACGAACTTACCTACAGTCTGCACCACCTCATGGGGATCCATCCCTGAAGCGAAGTTATCAGAGGTCAAGGCCAGAAGGAAGAAAGAAACAGAAGAAGCGGGCGTCGACCGTGGGCATCCGCCTCTGAGTCAGCAGAGTTGAAGATTTGCAGGAGAGGCTGTCGAGAGCAGGGCTTGGTTTTCCTGTCGATGGTGCTTCAGCTAATCGGGCTGGTGGCAGGTAGTACACTGATCCTTCCTGGGCTGCGGCGGTCTAGAGCTCGAGCGGGTGGCTTGCAACGGGGCCGAGCAGCGTTGTCGGGAAGAGGAGAGAGAGAGAGGGTGGAGCACACAGGGCGCGGCCGGTGCTACGAAGCCGGGCAGCGTACAGACCCGAGAAGAGGGAGGCAAGTGTCCCGCAGGGTTGTTCCGATGACGGGGAAATAATAAAAATTAAACACGCAGAAAGCCGCGAGGAGCTGCAGTTTGCCACGGGAACCGTGGAGAGCGGCGTTAGCAGCAGCGCGGGGGGAAGTGCGCGAAGACCATAGGGCGTCGCCATCAAGGCATAAAACGCCAGCAACAGCGCTAGCCACAGCGGAGAAGACAGAAAGCGCGGGAGGCGCCATCTTAATCCAGCGGGGAAGAAGGCAAAGCGCGGGAGGCGCCATTTTGTTAAATCGTGGAAGAAGGCAAAGCGCGGGAGGCGCCATCTTAGATTTCCAAGATGCCGAAGACTGGATATATCACTGCCTTCAATAATGCAATAGAAGACTGGACCACGTATGTGGAAAGGGTCGAGGTATATTGCGAGGCAAACGAAGTAGCCGATGAGAAAAAGGCATCGGTACTGCTAATCTTAATGGGCGCAAGAGCGTATGGCCTATTGCGGGACCTGATTACTCCAGCCAAACCGAAGGCGAAGAGTTTTAACGAAATTGTTGCTATCCTACAGGAACACCTAAATCCTACACCGCTGCTGATAGCAGAAAGATTTAAATTCCACAGGAGAAATCAGCATAAAGATGAGAGCAATGCTGATTACCTTACGGAACTACGCAAGCTATCAAAGCACTGCCAGTTCAGAGCAGGACTAGCAGATACCTTACGGGACAAATTTGTCTGTGGACTCCTGAGTGAAGGAACCCAGAAGAGGTTACTCTCAGAGAAAGAACTGACGCTAGATAAGGCTTTCAGCGTGGCAGTATCGTATGAAGCAGCAGCAAGGGGAGCTGCTGAAATACAGCAAAAGCCACAGGAATACGGCACCCACGAAATGACACGGGGATTTGCAAAATGTTATCGCTGCGGCAGAGCAACCCATGACCAGAAGGACTGCTGGTCCAAGGACAAAATATGCAGGCAATGCGGAAAGATGGGACACATTGCACGAGTTTGCAGGTCTGGGAAGAAGACCAACGACAACAAAAAGACTACTAAGGAACCGTACAGGAAAGTACAAAAGATGACGGACAGTAGTTCCGAAGACCAGATGAGCGATAGTGAATCCGGGAACAAGAGACTAAGCTGTCTCAAACTTCACAACGTAATCGCAAAAGAGGATCACCGAACCATTTGGGTCACCCTCATGATAGCAGGGTCCCAAGTCAAAATGGAATTGGATACAGGATCAGCTCTAACTGTCATGAATCGACGAGACTACGAGCGGCTATTCTCACACATACCCTTGAAAGAGACATCCATTGTCTTGAAGACGTATACGGGGCAAAAAGTATACCCCAGAGGAAAAATAAGGGTGCCTGTCGAATACAACGGCAAGGAAATACAGAAATTGTATCTGTACATACTGCAAGATGGTGGACCACCATTATTGGGACGTGAATGGATCAGAAAGATAAGTTTAGACTGGCACTCCATTCAGGCACTGACGGTGGCTGGTAAAAAGGATGACGACGTCACTCCTGGACGATTGTCAACAATCTTAGCTAACGCCAAAGAGGTATTTCAACAAGAACTGGGAACTCTTAAAGGCGTAACCGCCTCAATAAAAATAGAAGAGAATGCAATTCCCAAGTTTTTCAAAGCAAGACCGTTACCATATGCAATTCGCCCAGCCGTCGAGGCAGAGCTGGAGAATCTGGAGAAGGCAGTCGTGTTATCTAAGGTAGACTGGAGCGAGTGGGCGACACCCATCGTTCCTGTCATGAAGAAAACATTAAACAATAAGTCTGAGGAGCCAAGGAAGGTTCGCATCTGTGGGGACTTCAAGGTGACGGTGAACCCAGTCCTTCACACAGTACAATATCCTCTTCCAAGGATAGAAGATATCTTCGCCTCACTATCTGGAGGGAAGCGTTTTACAAAAATTGACCTAGCACAAGCATATTTGCAGATGAAGGTTGAAGAATCCTCTAGGAAGTATCTCACGATAAACACTCACAAAGGTCTTTACCAGTATAATCGACTGATATTCGGAGTAGCATCATCTCCGGCGATCTGGCAAAGAGCGATGGGACAAGTCCTGCAAGGAATTCCGGGGACTCAGTGTTACTTGGACGACATCCTAGTGACAGGTGAAGATGACAGTGAACACCTTGCCAACCTAGAGCAGGTGCTCACTAGGCTACATGAACATGGGCTACGGGCCAATCGCCCCAAGTGCGAGTTTTTTAAGAAACAGATATCGTATTGTGGACACGTGATTGATGAAGAGGGGTTACATAAGTCCCCTGACAAAATTGAAGCGGTAGTTAAGGCTCCAGTGCCTGAAAATGTGTCGCAACTGAGGTCATTCCTCGGATTGGTGAATTACTACCATAAGTTTTTGCCGAATTTGTCCACAATTCTGCACCCACTGAACGCCCTACTACAAACGGGAGTAGCATGGAAATGGAGCGATGAATGTAAGCGGGCCTTTCAGAAGAGTAAGGACCTAATCACTTCAAGAGAAGTATTGTCTCACTACAACCCATCACTACCGATAAGACTGGCGTGTGATGCGTCTCCCTACGGCATTGGGGCGGTACTGTCACATAAATTCCTTGATGGTTCAGAGAGGCCGATAGCTTTTGCGTCATGCTCGTTAACTTCAGCCGAGCGCAACTACGCCCAGATTGACAGAGAGGCCCTCAGCCTGGTGTGGGGGGTGAAGAAGTTCAATCACTACCTGCACGGTCAGAAATTTACTCTACTTACTGATCATCAACCTCTTGTCTCCATTTTCAACCCTCAGAAGGGCGTACCGATAATGACAGCACAACGGCTACAGAGGTGGTCCCTTTTCCTAGGGGCACACCAATATGACATCGAGTACAAAGGAACTAAACAGCATGGGAATGCTGATGGATTGTCGCGCCTACCGTTGCCGACGGTGGAAGAAGAACTTGCAGTGGATCCAGTGGAGATATTCCACTCGACCATAGTCGAATGTCTACCTGTGACGAATGCAAACATAGAAAAGGAAACACGAAATGACCCGACACTCTCCTGGGTCTATGATTTAACGGTGAAGGGATGGCCAGCACATGGCGAACCACTGCTGCCAGCATTCTCGCCGAGAAGAGAACAGCTGTCAGTGTGCAGAGGAACCTTGATGTGTGGATCCAGAGTAGTAATTCCACCCAAATTGAAGGATAGAGTGCTCAATGAGCTTCATGAGGGTCATCTGGGAGGGGTAAAAATGAAGAACTTAGCCAGAGCGTTTGTGTGGTGGCCGGGAATCGATAGAGAAATCGAAGAGATGACCAAGAGCTGTACAGGATGCCAGAAGGTCCAAAACGCCCCACCACAAGCCCCTCTACATCCATGGGAGTGGCCCTCATCTCCATGGCAAAGGGTGCACATTGATTTTGCTGGTCCATTTATGGACTCGATGTTTTTAATTGCGGTGGATGCATATTCAAAGTGGCCAGAGGTAATAAAAATGTCCTCAACCACCACAGAAAAAACTATCACAGTCTTACGAACCATATTCGCCAGGAATGGGCTGCCTGAACAGATTTGCTCCGACAATGGGCCACAGTTTGTGTCTGAAGAGTTCCGGAGGTTCTTAAAGAACAATGGTGTTAAGCATTACACATCCGCCCCATATCATCCAGCCACTAATGGATTGGCCGAGAGGTTCGTTCAAACATTCAAGAAGGCTATCAAGGCAATGTGTAATGAAGACATACCCCTACAGCACAAGGTGGATAACTTCTTGTTTGCCTACCGGAATGCAACACATGCGGTTACCAACCAAACTCCAGCCATGATGTTCTTCAATCGAAGACTACGATGCCGCTTGGATTTGGTTAAGCCAAACATCAGAAGAGATGTGGAGAGCAGGCAGTTCCAGAATATGAATGAAAGGCCGACCAGGAATTTTAAGATAGGTCAACCAGTTTTGACCCGGGACTACCGCACAGAGAAATGGCAGCCAGGAACGATCTGTACACGGCAAGGACCTCTAATGTATACCGTGGACGTTGGAGAGAGCATTGTAAGACGCCATGCTGACCAGATTCTAGAGTCACTGGGAAACATCAACTCCACACCACGATCTGATACACCTGGCGATGAAACCGAAGTACCAATGGCATCTACCTCAGAACCGGTGATATTGGAAGCAGACGAACCAAACAACGACATTGATCCCGACTCAACTTTGCCAGAAGAACCTGGTACCCCAAAGAGGCGTTATCCAGACAGAATCAGGAAGCCTCCTCAAAGACTGAACTTATAATTGCTTAACTTCAACTAATGTATCTAGCAACTGTAATTGTAAATATGTTATTTCATTGTTAATCGAATGTTATGTACTGTTTAGCTAAAAGGGGGGGAATTGTAGTGTATGTACTTTGCAGAAGGAACTATATTCTGCAGCCCCTGTATACTGCAGTACCAGTAGTGACCACCCCTGTATATAAGCCTGTGTAGTAACATTTGCATAGTAGTTCCAGGTTGCCTCCATTCAGTAAAGACCTGTTATAACCAACTCCTGCAGTCCATGTCTCAATTATACACGGACATATTAAGGTCCAGTTCCACACTGTTGCTTGGTCTAACAGCCTGTGCAGTGGCTCTAAGATTGTGGCTTTGCCCTTGTGAAAACAACTGTAGAAGTTTAACAGTCCGAGGAATGCCTGCAGTTCGGTCTTGTTCTTGGGGGTGGGAGCACTCCTGATAGCCTCCACCTTCTCCGTAGTCGGATGCACACCGTCTTTGTCCACTCGGAATCCCAAAAACTCCACCCCATTGGCAGTGAACACACATTTCTCCTTCTGAAGGCGTAGTCCTACCTCAGCCAGCCGGCGTAGTACTTCCTGCAGCCGCTCATCATGGGCTTCCTTTGTCTTGCCTGTAATCAGTATGTCATCCAAGTAAGGCTGAACTCCCGGAACACCAGCCAACAGGGTGTCCATGAACCTCTGAAAGATTGCCACAGCCGTAGACACCCCAAACTGCAGCCTTGTGGCTCGGAAAAGTCCTCTGTGGGTGTTGATTGTCAACAGCTCGGCTGACTCTTCATCCAGGACCAGTTGCTGGTATGCTTGCTTGAGATCCAGCTTGGTGAACAGAGTGCCTCCAGCCAGTGTTGAAAACAGCTCTGTAACTGTTGGTAAGAGATACACATCTGGTAACACAGCAGTATTAACCGTACATCTGTAATCTCCACAGATTCGCAGGCCCCCATCCTTCTTTGCAATGGGCACGATAGGGGTGGCCCAACGGGAGTTCTTCACTGGCAAGAGAACCCCTGGGTTCACCAGCTTATCCAGGGCCTCATCCACCTTCTTGCGCAACGCAAAAGGCACTGGACGCGCCTTGAAGAACTTAGGCGCTACCCCGGGTCCACTTCGATTGAGACTGGCGGTCCCCGACAGGCCCCGAACTCACCAAAAACCTCGTCATAGTTCTCCAACATAGGCATTATGGGTTGTCGCTGTACCGTGTGTACTCCTGTCACTTCAATACCTAGGGGCTCAAACCAACCTCTGCCCAGCAGGCTTGTGCCCTGCCCCGCCACCACATAAAGTGGAAGTGTGTCCTTGACTGCCTGATACTTAACTTCCACACGAATCATACCCAGCACCTGGAGTTGAGCTTGGGACCACTGCCGTAGCACGCCACTGACCTGAGCCATCGCCGAGGGTTCACTTGGCCACAGCCTATTGTAAGTCTCTTCACTTATCAACGAACACGCTGAGCCTGAATCCACCTCCATGCAGAGTGGTGCCCCATTCATGATCACATTTGCCGTGTATCCCCACCGTCTGTGGGGTAGCTGCTCAGCTTCCGTGGTATACACTGTGTACTCATCGTTGTCCTCCAATGTCAGGGTGTGTGTCTGCAATGCTTGTGTTGGCTCTGCTGCAGCAGCCTGAGCTTTCTTCATGCAAACACGAGCTATGTGTCCTCTTTTCTTACAGAAATGACATACCGCTGACACAAATTTGCATGTAGTGGAACCATGGAGAGCCCCACAGCGGAAACATTTTCTTCCTGTCTCTTTAGTTGCTTCCATGTCTCTCGCAGCAGCAGCTGCGTGTGTGGTCTTGTGCACCTCCTCGGCGGCCTGAGATGGTGCTGCCTCTGTACGGAGCATACGTGTGTTCATCGATGCAGCCTCTGCTGCTAAAGCCTTCTCCTCGGCCAGTCGGAACGTCAGGGCCTTCTCCGCTAACAGCTGTCTCTGCAATGCCGAGTCCAGCACTCCACACACAATCCGATCACGGAGCATATTGTCGAACTGGTCACCAAAATTACAATGTAATGAGTGTTTCCTCAACTCAGCAATGTAACTTGAAATAGATTGTCCAGGCTGTTGTTTACAATTGTGAAAATGGAAACGCTGCACAATCTCTGAGGGTTTTGGGTTAAAATGTTTCTGCAGCTTCTCAATCAAATCAGCATAATCCACCTCACTAGGTTTACGAGGAGCCACCAATGAATGCAGGACGGGGTAAGTAGCAGCTCCGCATACACTTAGCAACATTGAGCGCTTCTTCTCTTTGTCAATATTATTGGCCTCAAGGAAACACCCCAGTCTTTCTGCGTATTCCGCCCATGAACTGTGCTTATCCCCAGAGAACTCTTCAATACGTCCCAAGGTCGTCATAGTTTTAATGTGCACTGTCCCTTTAAGATCCACGGACTTTTTCTTTTTTTTTTAAAAATTCTTTTTCTCCTCCGGCCAGAGTTATGGTAGCTACACTCACGGTAGTTGCCTGGCCCGCACAATACTCTGTCCGCCGTCTACGTCGCAGCTAGCCAACTATCAAAATGCCGTTGATGTTGCTAGCTGAGTGGCCCGCTCGTCGCAATTTCCAATATCACGGCTGTAGGTTCGCATGTCTATCTCCGTCCTTCTAGAGAGTTCAACAGCCGCCTCGTCGCCAGTATTGCATCTTGACCGAACAGTAATGAATAGAGGAGACGGAATGTACCTTTTACTATTTATTGAGTAAATGGGTGGATATTACAGCACATTGTCTGCAAGGCAGAACCCAAAAGTGAAAGTGAAAGACAAAGTAAAACCGAGCCCCCCAGCACCCCCTTCAGGTAACACCCGGGAACTGGGACAAACTTAATTGAAGCAAAACTCAAAACACAACATCATCGACCTGAAATGTTAACTTTGTTTCTCTCTTCACAGATTCTGCCTGACCTGCTGATTATCTCCAGCATTTTCTGTTTTTATTTAAGGACAGAGACACGCTCAGTTGCTAGTCCATGTGCTTGCTTTATTATGCCAGAGTGAACTGAGCATGCTCATACCAAACCATGTGATAATACATTACACAAGGCGCTTCACAGGAGCGTTATCAAACAAAATTTGGCACCGAGTCACATAAGGATAAATTAGGGCAGATGACCAAAAGCTTGGTCAAAGAGGTAGGTTTTAAGGAGCATCTTAAAGGAGGAAAGAGAGGTAGAGAGGCAGAGAGTTTTAGGGAGGGAATTTCAGAGATAAGGGCCTAAGCAGCTGAAGGCACAGCCACCAATAGTTGAGCGATTGAAATTGGGGATGCTCAAGAGGGGAGAATTAGAGGAGCACAGATATCTCGGGGTGAGGGGATGGGTGGTGGTTGTGGGGCTGGAGGAGACTACAAAGATAGGAAGGGGCAAGGCCATGAAGGGATTTGAAAACAAGGATGAGAATTCTAAAATATAACATCGGGAGTAATATGCTGCTTTTTAAAAATTTGTTCCTGGTATGTGGATGTCGCTGGCAAGGCCAGCATTTATTGCCCATTCCTAAATGCCCTTGAGAAGGTGGTGGTGAGCTGCCTTCTTAAACCGCTGCAGTCCTTGTGGTGAAGGTACTCCCACTGTGCTGTTAGGGAGGGAGTCCCGGGATTTTGACCCAGCGACAATGAAGGAACAGCGATATATTTCCAAGTCAGGATGGTGTATGACTTGGAGGGGAACTTGCAGGTGATGGTGTTCCCATGTGCCTGCTGCCCTTGTGCTTCTAGATGGTTGAGGTCGTGGGTTTGGGAGGTGGTGCCGAAGAAGCCTTGGCGAGTTGCTGCAGTGCATCCTGTAGATGGTACACGCGGCAGCCACGGTGCACTGGTGGTGGAGGGAGTGAATGTTTAAGGTGGTGGATGGGGTGCCAATCAAGTGGGCTGCATTGTCCTGGATGGTGTCAAGCTTCTTGAGTGTTGTTGGAGCTGCACTCATCCAGGCAAGTGGAGAATATTCCATCACACTCCTGACTTGTGCCTTGCAGATGGTGGAAAGGCTTTGGGGAGTCAGGAGGTGACACACTTGCCACAGAATACCCAGCCTCTGACCTGCTCTTGTAGCCACAGTATTTATGTGGCTGGTCTAGTTAAGTTTCTGGTCAATGGTGACCCCCAGGATGTTGATGGTGGGGGATTCAGCGATGGTAATCCCGTTGAATGTCAAGGGGCAGTGGTTAGACTCTCTCTTGTTGGAGATAGTCATTGCCTGGCACTTTTGCGGCGCGAATGTTACTTGCCATTTGATGAAGCAGTTGAAGATGGTTGGGCCTAGGACACTGCCCTGCAGAACTCCTGCAGCGATGTCCTGGGGCTGAGATGATTGACCTCCAACAACTACAATCACCTTCCTTTGTGCTAGGTATGACTTCAGCCAGTGGAGAGTGATGTAAGAAAAAGGAGACTTACCATCAAGTAACTTTAAAGTAAGCTTTAAGTAACTTATAAACACACTATATACACAAGAGAGGTCTTTACCATGCCTCTGGTAGAAGCCTCTTACAATACTGAACAGACCAGTATTTATACCAGTCCAACAGGAAGTGACATATGACAGGAAGTGAGGTATGTACACAGTTCATAGTTCATAGTTCACAGGAAGTGATGACATAACTTCCCGGAAGTTATCATTTTTATCACAGAGAGTTTCCCCCCCTGATTCCTATTGACTTCAATTTTACTCGGGCTCCTTGATGCCACACTCGGTCAAATGCTGCCTTGATGTCAAGGGCAGTCACTCTCACCTCACCTCTGGAATTCAGCTCCTTTGTCCATGTTTGGACCAAGGCTGTAATGAGGTCTGGAGCCGAGTGGTCCTGGTGGAACCCAAACTGGGCATGAGTGAGTTGGTTATTGGTGAGTAAATGTCACTTGATAGCACTGTCGATGATACCTTCCATCACTTTGCTGATGATTGAGAGTAGGCTGCTGGGGCGGTAATTGGCCGGATTGGCTTTGTCCTGCTTTTTGTGGACAGGACATACCTGGGCAGTTTCAGCTATCAGAAAGGAAAAGGAACAGTGGACAATGGGAGAAGGCAGCTCCTGGAAAACTGCATCAAATACTACTGCCTGAAAACAGGGATCTTTCTAGCTAGAGGAAATCTGATAAATATAACGATATTCTGGTGATTTTTTTTTTAACAAAGTAACACTTGAGTGAAACCAGTTCTGATTCATGGTGCATGACCATTCTTCATTTCATAGCCCACAGACCAATCAGCAACAATCAGCCTTCCAATAACACGGATGGTTTAAGTTTAAACTACGTACCATCCGGGCTGCCAATCTGTTGAACCATCAAAATTAAGTATGCGCCAGACAGACAACCCCTGATTCTTTTTTATTTTATTTTCTAAACTGAAACCCTTACAGGTGCTCAGGTCTGTTTTGTTCTCTCCCCCGTTAACGTGGTTTGATTTTCCCGTTTGCTTTGAGCATCTTTTCACAGTGCACACTGACGCCTTTGGCCCTTTGCGGTCTACCGGTTTTCAGCTTTGCTGGTCGCTGGCTTGTGGTTTTACTTTTTCTCCGCCACTTTGATCTATGGTGACCTCCAACCGGCATCAATTTCGCCATCATCTTCCTGCACCGCTCCCGACTCTCATTCCTACGGCAACAACCTCCATCCTCGAACTCTCTGCCCTTCAAATAGCTTCTGGACTTCACTCGCCTGCTTTGGACAGCGGTTTGTCTGTGCTCCGTGCCGGCCCCATCCTGCTTACCTCGGCTTTGTCCCTCCATGGGACCTCTGACATTAACCCTGGTCTCCCTACTATTGTCTCCAACCTATTCCCTGCTACTAGGATATAAGTATCCCATTAATTACTACATTTAACCAAGCCTATGTAACCTGAGCTTTTCCCCTGTATCCATTCATGTGCGCACTTTGGTTGCCACTCCGGACCTGAGCTATTCAACACTTTTCCACTTTTTCTCTCCCCTTTCCTTTTCTCTCTATCCCTCCCAGACAGCTCTTATCTGTCGTCATGCCTCCTTTCATCTCTCCTCTCTCGGATACTCTGTCCTCCCAAATCCCTACCCCAACCCTTCATTACTCTTCGACCTTCCTACTCTCGTGCCATCATCCAAGGCGTGACTCCCTCTTAGATAAGCCTACAGCTTCTCTCTGTGCCTCTCTTGGCATCCTACAAAGGGCCCATCGAGGCACTCATCGCTGCCTCCTTACGAGCAGCAACCCCAACTGTCCCATCCTACTCTCTCGCCGACCTTCCCGCCCAGCGCGCCCACTGGGGGCTAATCCTGCCAACCTCCTCCCCATCCAACTCCTCCCCCACAGTACTGACCCTGTGGACACTGGCAGTGGGGCAGCCATCACCGACCGTCTCCGCATCTCCCTCCAGAATGTCCGTTCACTTGCAAACAAGGCCCTTGCCATCCATGAGCTTATTGTGGATAATTGCATTGACATCATGGCCCTGACAGAAACTTGGTTGAGGGGTGATGACACCTTACCCTCAAATGAAGCCTCCCCACCTGGCTATTCCTTCCACCACTTGCCCCGCTCAGACCGCCATGGTGGCGGTGTGGCTTTCATCACCAAATCACACCTTGGTCTGTCCCCTTACTCCTCCGGCACTTTCTCCTCCTTTGAACATCTCACCTTATTCCACCCCTCTCACCTCTCATTTAAAATTCACATTCTCTAACGCCCACCTAAGTACCATAAAAACTTTATTACCAAGATATCTTCACTGCTTTCTTCGCTCAGCTTCTGCACCGAACGACTTCTCATCCTCGGTGATTTCAACCTCCATCTCAATTCATCGTGCTCTCTCTCCTCTTAGTTCACCAGCCTCCTATCCTCCCTTAATCTCTCCCTCCATGTAAACTCCCCAACCCATATTCACAGCAAACCCCTCGACCTTGCCATCTCTCGTGGCCTCACTACTCCCATTGTGTCAATCGCAGATAAGGCCATCTCTGACCACTTCCTTGTATCGCTCTCCACCCACATCCCACTTCCAGCCCCTCACAACCCTACTTCCTTCTGTGTCCGCCCCTGAAAAAAACTCTCTCCCAACTCTCTTACAACTGTACTTATGAAATCATAACTGTCCAGCCTTTGGCCCTCCATTCACCGTGACATTTCTGCAGCTTTTGTTCTGCTCAACCACACCCTCACCACCACCTTTGATGCCCTCGTCCCTATTAAAAAAATTACTCTCTCTCACCCTGGCCATTCCCCTTGATACTGCCCTCTTCTTCGCTCCCTTAAGTCCAAGGGATGCAGACTTGAAAGGATATGGCGGACAACTGGTTTAGCCATTCACCGCTAGATCTAGCTGGACCACATAAAGCATTATCAGGCCCTGCTCTCGTCTGCCAAAATTGCTCAGTATTCCAGAATCATTCTGGAATGCAAAGATAAACCCCAGCTTCTGTTCTCCACTGCACACCATCTTCTTAAATCCCTCCCCCCTGTCTCCTCCACCCTCACCTCCGACAACAAGTGTAATGAGCTCATGGACATTTTTGTCTCTAAGATTGAGACCATCCGTTCAGCTGCCTCTGCCACTTCCCTTCCTTCCCCTAGCCTACCGGGCCAAACTTCCTCTGAGGTTCCCCCCCTCCCCCCCCCCCACCCTAACCCTGAACTCACATCTTTCTCCAGTTTCTTTCTGATCTCCCCTCATGACCTCTCCATGCTCATCTTGTCCATGAGACCCATTTCCTGCTCCCTTGACCCTATTCCCACCAAACTGCTGACCGCCCAACTTCCTTTTCTCCCATGTTAGCTGACATTGTTAATGGTTCTCTCTCCTCAAGTACTGTCCCCCTCTCCCTCAAATCTGCCGTCATCACCCCTCTCCTCAAAAAAACAACCCTTGACCCTGAAGGGATAAGTACAAGTCCTAGCCCTTTTGGGCTACCCCAGATCAGGCGTATTTCCCAGACGTTCACCTTCAACTTAAGTTAGAGATAGCCGAATTCCATAAGACGCTTAAATGGGTCTAAAGGTTCAGGCTATCTCTCCCTAAAGGAAATGCTATCCTCCAGATAGCATTTTTAATAAGTTTAACTAGACTGTATCCTTCTGGATATTATGAGGGTCTGGAATACCCTCCAGAATTCTGCAACTCCTTACAAAAGAGTGTACAGAAATTGGGTTCGCGAGTTTATACAGAATTACTCTTTGAGACAATTCTAAAAATATAGGCCTAGAAATTCGGTAGGCTTAGCGCCGCATTTGAGGCGCTAGAGGGCCTAGCGCCGGAGTTATGGCCAGTTGAGAAATTCCCTGGGGCCCTAAATCGGCGTTGCACCGGTAGCGCTGCGCCGGCACCGATGACGTCATCGGTGTGCGCAGCGTCCCGGTTGCCGTGGTAACCCGGCCCCAAGCCGACATTCAGTTGCGCCCGCCTCGCCCGTGGCAGGCGCAACTAAGACTCTGGCAACAGAGTCTTCCCCCAGTGTGCGCCGGCGCATAAAGGTGGAGCGGCGGCCGGCCGCGTTCCCGGCGGCCGCCTGCCCGCACCTCCCTTCCCGGACTCCTGCATTCCCCCCCCCGCGGCCCTGATCAGTGTCTCATGCGAGCCCGGCACTTCCCCGAGGTGCTGGGCTCAGATGTCGGGTCAATCCGCCGGACAGTTGTCGGCTGCAGGCAGCTCCTCCTTAACAGGAGGAGGAGGCCTGCAGTTCCCCCGCCTGCTGCACCGCATCGGGTGCCGCAGCGGGGGATTAGCGCCGGGAAACCCAAGTTCACGCCCGTTTTGAGGCGCTAAAGGAGGGTTTTAGCGCCCGCCGCCGTCTGGGCCCGGCGCACCCGAATTTTCGGCGGGCACTGCCGCATTACCGCTGGCGCAAACTTTCTGGCGCTACAGCCCTGGCAAGACCAGAACCCAATTTCTAGGCCATATAGTTTTATTTAAGAGCCGACATTCATTTAACAACTGTTGAATCAGTTGCAACATTAACAATTCAAAATACAGATAGCTTACATTTCTTATTTCTCAGAGATCCTTATTTTCAAATCTTTACTTCGTTACATTTCTACATTTCTTACTTATCTCTAAATTCCAGGACATCCACCAAAATCAATTACTTTGATTACCCGAGACTCAGTTAAAAACTTACAGAGCATGCCTGTGAAGTTGAGAAGCACTTGCCCCGTTCAGCGAGTTCTGACTTTCTGTTTGAAAAGCTCTTATTTTTATACCCTTTTTGCAGTGGTTTCTTCTTTGAAGTTCTCTGCTGATGTCAGCTAATTGTCTTATTCATTCTCTCTGTTTGAATGCTTTCTATCTTACTATCAATTCAACGATTGCATGCATAATTATGTCTCTACCTTTAGGTGTTTCAAAAACCGTCATAAAAACAAAATGACAGCTATGGTTTCTGTTTGATGCCATTCTTACAAAATTCTTTCATTCAATTCTTAATATTGGCTTTACTGGTTTTAGCAGACGTTGAGTCTCCTTACTGCACTAAGTTCAATACAAACACAATGTAATTGCTTGGTGCATCTACTGAAGTCATATCTTCAAAGTGTTCTTGTTGGTATCATATTTACTATGTATATATTAAAGACACTTCAACTAGGGTGGTTCATGCATTTCTAGCTATCTCAATTGGTTGCAATCGTGTTTCCTGTCTTCCAAGTTTAACATAAAAACTATTTGACCAGCAGGTGTTTCTTTTACTTGATGTCATCTGTTCAAAGGCACTTGCCTCTTTTAATGTTTGTGTTTCTGTTCAATGTGTTAGCTGGTAGCACCTTAAACTGGGCATTTTCATTGTGTTCCCTCCAAACTCTAGACCTTTCGGAAGCACCAAACTGCCATTTCAATGGGGTAATTGTTTTAGTATATTTAACTAATTCCCATTTCAAAGCTTGTTTGGTTTTTACAACTTTGTTTAACAACTGATCTTTATCTCAGAAGCCTGTATTTCTGTTTGCAGCCTATGTCTCCAAGGCTTTAGATGTTTAAACCCAGTATATCATGTATTAATAATATCAGTATTCTGTTCATATTATGGTGTATCTTTTTGAAATATGGCATATTCCCTCACACCCCCTTCTTGACCAACAGATGAGCTCATAACATCAGGGCAGAGTTTAGTCAATGATACTCATGAGGTTACAATAGCATATTAAGTTCACGAGATGTACAATCATGTGCTACATGAAAATTCCTTTGAAGTCATCCTAGGACAATGTTTTGTCTTATTTTAAATTGTACACAATTTAAAAGGATGTTAAGTACATAGTCATGCTATTAGCGAAACAACAATGTTCTTAGAATGTCCAATCGGCAGATGTACGTTCTGCAGAGGTGAGTTATTCATACAAGTCAAGAAAACGTCAGTTGAAACTAGTTGAAGCTTTACACGCTGTTTCTTCGATCCGGCGTGTGTACAGATGCATGTTGTGGTAAAGGCCTTGCCATGCACTCAGTTGATTCCTTCATTTATCTGTGGTGTCTTCCTCCTTCGCTGAAGTAACTCGTTGATCTTTCCTTGTTTCAGTTGTTTCATTTCGCAAATCCAATTCCTGATGCGTTGCCAGGCAACGTGTGGAAGTGTCGGCGACACCTTCTGACTTCCCATCGTCAGTAATTCGATCGCATCCATTTCCTGTGTCGTGCTCCAAGCTGGGTCTTTAAAGACAGTGTACGACTGCACCTTATATTGTTCCTCCTTTTCAGTATCCTTCAGGACATCTTTTGATATTGTCTATGGAGACAGTTTTCAGAATATGCTTGCCATTCGGCTGGTTAATATGTATTTGAACTGTTCTTTCATTAGTAACAGACTGTATTTGAACAGGATTTTTCCACTTCAGTCTTAAACCAGGTTTCTGCTCGAACTTCTTTTCCTGTACCCATTCTCCTACTATGGGTTGCCATACTTTATTTGTAAATTTTTTCTGCCTATTTGCTTCCCTTATCCTCTGGTCAATTCGATGAATCTCCTTTGTTACCTTTTTTTAAAAATCGAACTGTCGCTGTCGGGTCAAGGACTCAGAGTGTGTAGAGGCAATAAAAAAACTATGGGTAAGCAGTGTATGCATCTCAACCCCATACATCAGATAAAATGGAGTTTCTTAGGGGACACTGTCCCTGATGCAGATGTGGGCACATTATTGAGTGATAGCTGTACTTCCGGAATGCTGGCAGTCCACTTATTCCCCTGATACTCAACAATTTGACCAATAACTTTATTACTTCCCAATTTTTTACATTCCACCAGCCCCGCTGATTGCGGATGACGTGGCGTGCTGTGCTCTAACCCAAACCCACTTTGTTCGCAATAGTCTTTGACGACCTTAGTTACAAAGGCTCCACCTTAATTAGAGTGTAAGATTTTGGGTGCACCAGCTACAGTAATTATATCAGAAATAGCCCTGGCGAGTGCGTTTTCCGAAACAGTTTTTGTGGGGACCAGCCAGCAGAAGGAAGTGCATCCATCCACACAAATGAGAACATGTCTATATCCCAAAAATGGGGGAAGTGGTCAAATAAAGTCAATAAAGAATTTTCCCATTTGCTCATCAGCTTTCACAGGAGCCAATGGTGGTGGCTTAATTTAGTGATGACTTATTGGGTGAATAGTGTGATAAAAATGATAACATCCGGGAAGTTATGTCATCACTTCCTGTGAACTATGAACTATGAACTGTGTACATACCTCACTTCCTGTCATATGTCACTTCCTGTTGGACTGGTATAAATACTGGTCTGTTCAGTATTGTAAGAGGCTTCTACCAGAGGCATGGTAAAGACCTCTCTTGTATATAGTGTGTTTATAAGTTACTTAAAGCTTACTTTAAAGTTACTTGATGGTAAGTCTCCTTTTTCTTACATCAATTTAAGTAACTTAATATTTACACTGAAATACTAGACCTTCAGACAAACTCGGAAGTTAAGGATCCAGGGAACCACCCATCATGGAGAAAATCCTTAGACCTATTCGTCTGGACTTGGACCCGAATACACCAGCAGCTGGCAGGGTATGGAAGCATTGGTATCGTACTTTTGAGAATTTTCTGGATGAATGTAAAGTGGATGCTCCTGCTAAATTGAAGATACTTGTCAATTATGTGACCCCAAAAGTGTTCGAATATGTTGATGACTGGGATAGTTACGAAGAGGTGATTCGGGCACTTAAGAAACTGTATGCGAAGACCCCAAATGAGGTCTATGCTAGACATCTACTGGCCACAGCCCGACAAGGGCCAGGGGAATCAATTGACGAATTCCTGCAAGAACTTCGCAGGCTCAGCGTAGATTGTAACTTTCAGGCAGCCTCAGCTGAGCTGTACCGCCAAGAAATGATTCGTGATGCTTTCATCTGCGGGATTGCCTCTCCATTTATACGCCAGCGTCTACTAGAAAGTAAAACACTTGAGCTACAAAAAGCTTTTGACCTAGCTTGTTCACTGGATTTGGCAAAGAGAAATGCAGACCTCTATCAGCTGCCCAGATCTCGATCTGCTGCTGTAGCTGCAACCAGACAATTCAAGCGGTCTCAGGTGAACCCTATCATGGGGGAATCTAATTCTGATAATTCTGATGAAGAAGAGGAGGACGACCCCACTTTAGCAGCCTCTTGGCAATCTAGGAAGGAATGCTTCTTTTGTGGAGATGCTTTTCACCCTAGGAAAACTTGCCCTGCTCGCAATGCAATCTGCAGTTATTGCGGGAAAAAAGGACACTTTGCTAAAGTTTGCCTATCAAGGGCCTCTACGAGGGCCAATCCAGCTAAGGCCTACCGAACTGCCCCAATTAGGGCCTATCAAGATGCTCCAGCTAGGACCTATCAAGCTTCCTCTCGAGCTCTCTCCCGAAGAAGCACACCGAGAGTTTTAGCCACTCTCTGTGCAACGACACCAATTACAGCTGCTTGCCCACAGAACCTGTCTCAGGCAGCCACAAAAATTTCAATTAAAGGGCATACCTTAGATGCCTTAATTGACTCAGGAAGTACTGATAGTTTCATTAAGGAACAGATTGTTGCAAAATTGAAACTACATGTCTTCCCATCGGACCAGGCAATTGCGATGGCCCAGTCATCACTTAATACCAGAATCTCCGGCTTTTGTGTTGTTGATATGACACTTCATGGTCGTATGTATCCCTCCACCCGACTTTCGGTGCTCAAAGACTTATGTAGTGATCTCCTCTTAGGGCTGGACTTCCAAAAACAGCATAAGAAACTCACCATTGAGTTTGGTGGATCCAAACCCGGACTTACTATTTCTAATATACCATCTAAATTACCATTTTGTGCATTATCAGCAGCTTCACTTAATGAACCCTCATTATTTGCCAGTATTCCGCCTCAATGCCAACCGATAATAACGAAATCGCAGCGCTTTAATCAGGAAGACCAATCTTTTATTGCGGCTAAAATCTCTCGACTTCTAGCAGAGGATATCATTGAACCATGTTCGTCGCCCTGGCGGGCTCAAGTCGTCATTGTCAAGAACCCTCTAAAACCTCACAAACAGCGACTATGCATCGATTATTCGCAAACCATCAATCAATATACCGACTTGGACGCCTACCCATTGCCACGCATTGATGATATGGTTAATAAACTGGCCGAATACAAAGTGTTCTCAACTTACGATTTAAAAAGTGCCTATCATCAGTTACCCTTGAAGGTCTCAGATAAGCAGTACACAGCCTTTGAGGCTAATGGACGGCTGTACCAATTTCGTCGCCTCCCATTCGGGGTTACTAATGGAGTGGCTGTCTTTCAACGGGCAATGGATGGCCTGGTTAAGCGGGAAAACCTAAGGGACACTTTTCCCTATCTTGATAACATTACCATTGCAGGTCACGATCAACAGGAACACGACTCCAACCTCCAAAAATTTCGGGATGCCCTCCATCGCCGTAATTTGACCCTGAATGAATCCAAATCTGTTGAGTCGCAACCGACCATCAACATCCTTGGCTACTGCGTAGGCAATGGTATCATTAAGCCAGACCCAGAAAGACTTCGCCCGCTCCAAGAGCTCCCGTCACCTAAGAATCCGGCTTCTTTACGTCGGGCTCTCGGTCTGTTTGCATACTACGCTAAATGGATTCCTCATTTTTCGGACGAAATCCAACCCTTGCTGCATGCTAGATCATTTCCACTGGGAACAGCGGCTGTTGCAGCCTTTAACCTTCTCAAAAAACAGTTGGAGAAAGCGGCTCTTCACTCCATTGATGAGAATCTCCCTTTCGTGGTTGAATGTGATGCCTCGGAGGTGGCGATCTCGGCTACTCTGAATCAGGAAGGTCGTCCTGTAGCATTTATGTCCAGGACCTTACAAGGTGCCGAGCTACATTATCCTCCGGTTGAGAAAGAAGCCACAGCCATCATAGAGGCAGTACGGAAGTGGAACCATTTTCTAGCTCGCCAGCACTTTACATTGATCACGGACCAACGATCAGTCGCCTTCATGCTCGATAATCGAAAACGAACCAAAATTAAGAATAATAAAATACAACTTTGGAGGATGGAACTGGCCTCTTTTGGTTATACCATTCTCTATCGGCCTGGCAAGGAGAATGTGGCCCCGGACACCCTCACACGGGCATTCTGCTCCACTATGTCATCCTCCACTCTCATGGATGTCCACAATGGTTTGTGTCATCCTGGCGTTACGCGCATGCTACATTTCGTACGATCACGGAATCTCCCTTTTTCCACTGGAGATGTAAAGAAAATATGCTCAGAATGCCGGCTTTGTGCGGAATTAAAACCTCAGTTCTTCCGCCCCTCAGATGGTATACTCATACATGCAACCCAACCGATGCAACGACTTAGCATCGATTTTAAGGGCCCAGTGCCCTCTTCAACTCGGAACACATATTTGCTCACCATGATCGACGAATATTCACGTTTTCCGTTTGCCTTCCCCTGCTCCAATATGCTGGCGTCCACAGTAATCTGCTGCCTTGAGCAGGTATTTTCTCTCTGTGGCATGCCGGCTTATATTCACTCAGATCGGGGTCCATCCTTTATGTCAAGGGAACTCAAGGACTACCTCTCAGAACGGGGAATTGCTACAAGCAAAACAACACCATACCATCCCATCGGAAATGGGCAGGTAGAGAGGTATAACGGTATCATCTGGAATTCCGTACGTCTCGCTTTAAGATCTCGGGGCCTACCAGACCAGCAATGGGAAACAGTGCTTCCGGATGCATTGCACTCTATACGGTCCCTGCTTTCTACAGCCACAAATACTACACCTCATGAGCGGTTCTTTGGATTCCAGCGTCGCTCATCTCATAGGACATCACTCCCGTCATGGCTAACTACTCCTGGACCTGTATTACTCCGAAGATACGTTCGGACGTCTAAAAATGACCCTCTTGTAGATGAGGTCGAACTAACCGATGCCAACCCCACCTATGCAAACATACGATATTCCGACGGCCGAGAATCTACCGTATCATTACGGGATCTGGCTCCCTGCCCACCAGGACCTAGTGGGACATCGGGTGATGGCATTTCACCAGGAAACTCTTGGGACCTATCGGGTACCCCTCTCCAGGATCCTGATCGGACACCAACTAGCTTGGTGCCGGTAGAACCCCGTGCTCAAGGTTGCGACCCTCCCAGTACCGCGCATGAAAGTACTGATCCGCCACAGACCAGCTCTGCACCTCCCTCTGAACAGAGGCAGTCCGACTTTGAACCTATTGGGGCTCGTACTCGAAGCCATGATCTCCCCGACCCTTCACAGGGCAATCCAGGCCACACAGACTCTGACCAATGGCCAACCGCATGTAAGCGGACCAGCGACCCTCTACGACGGGAATCCAAACGGGTGCGACTCTTCCTTGTTCGGCGGCTGCGGACCAAAAGGTAGACCACAGCCTCCTAATCCTGCAGGAGGGAAGAATGTGATAAAAATGATAACATCCGGGAAGTTATGTCATCACTTCCTGTGAACTATGAACTATGAACTATGAACTGTGTACATACCTCACTTCCTGTCATATGTCACTTCCTGTTGGACTGGTATAAATACTGGTCTGTTCAGTATTGTAAGAGGCTTCTACCAGAGGCATGGTAAAAACCTCTCTTGTATATAGTGTGTTTATAAGTTACTTAAAGCTTACTTTAAAGTTACTTGATGGTAAGTCTCCTTTTTCTTACATCAAATAGCATGGCTCACAATTTGCCACCTATGTTTTACAGGCTTTAAGCATGCCTGGCCACCAATATAAGGGTCAATTTGCAGAATGTTATTCTGGCACTACAATATGATTGACTTATGCCCTTGTGAGCTTCTTTTACAAGCTGTTCTCGTTTGTGGCTCGGGGGTACTTCTCGGTTTCCTTTGGGCAACTTAACTAGTACAATACCTGTAGGGGTTTCCGAGTAAAAGTACCTTGGTGGACAGTCTGGTGGATTCTCTGTTATTGGGTCTAATAGCTGAATCAGTTCCTCATCCTGATTAGCTGCCCGTTCTGCCCTAGTGATTACACTAACATTGGCAGGCCCCTCTCGAGGGGGTGTCATGCAGACCGAACATTTTGCTTGTTCGTCTGTATGGCTGTTTCCTTTTGAGTGTACTATTCCAGTGGTATGCCTGTTTATATGAATCACCTGACACTTCTTTCTCTCCATTCTTGAATGGAGATTATCTTCTCACAGTGTGGGTTTAATATCGTCTGCTTTCTTTAAAACATACCGTAATGCTGCGGCTTCAGCATATTGCGCTGTCTTATGGCCAAGGGCTTTAAACAGTCATTCTTTTGGATATAAAGAATAGGAATCTCGAAAAGTCCCTACTACTATCCCCATCCTAGCTGAGGATTGTTGGGATGTCTCTTTTTTAATCGTCATTGATGATCCATCACAGTAAATAACTTGATGGTATTCTGTAAGCGGTCTCATAAGTATTTGTCTGATTCTCTCCTCCGTATTATCATCCTCCATGATGGAGAGATACTCTATCTTTCCACATTAATTTTGGATGACTTTGTAGATAAAGATAGTATTTATTAATGAGTTGCTCGAGGAGGTCTTTGCCTCCCCCTTCTCGACAAGTTTAATCAAGCTGTGTTCGTTTGTGGGCAAGGTTGCCAAGGTATAGGGGAATTCAAAAGGTCCTGGCTGGGTGCCAGGCCTTCAATGCTGGGATTGATCATCCTCAAGATGCTGAGGTTCATTTGCTGCTTTATCTTTAATTATTTTAACTGATTTTTGTTCCTCCCTCTTGGGGATTTCATGTTTTCCAGATCCCTGATGGGGTTTATCGGACCATTTACTTTCTTGATGATCCTCCTGTTGAGGTGGACGCTGGTTCTGCCGGGAATCTTTTTGATCCCAATTTCGTTTTTCTCGGTACCCTCCCATGGCTCTTTGATAACTTTGGCCAGTGTAAAAGCTGCCCCCACAGTACCGATACTACTCTCATCAAAGTCACAAGTGACATCCTTTGTGGCAGTGACAAAGGTAAACTATCCCTCCTCGTCCTTCTTGACTTGTCTGCAGCCTTTGACACGGTTGACCACTCCATCCTTCTCCAACGCCTCTCCGCCGTCGTCCAGCTGGGTGGGACTGCACTCGCCTGGTTTCATTCTTATCTATCTAATCGTAGCCAGAGAATCACCTGCAATGGCTTCTCTTCCCGCTCCCGCATCGTTACCTCTGGTGTCCCCCAAGGATCTATCCTTGGCCCCCTCCTATTTCTCAGCTACCTGTTGCCCCTTGGCAACATCATCCGAAAACACAGCATCAGTTTCCATATTTACACTGACAACACCCAGCTCTACCTCACCACCGCTTCTCTTGACCCCTCCATGGTCTCTAAATTGTCAGACATCCAGTTCTGGATGAGCAGAAATTTTCTCCAATTAAATATTGGGAAGACCGAAGCCATTGTTTTCGGCCCCTGCCACAAACTCCGTTCCCTAGCCACTGACTCTAGCGCTCTCCCTAACATCTGTCTGAGGCTGAACCACACTGTTCGCAACCTTGGTGTCATATTTGACCCTGAAATGAGCTTCCAACCGCATCTCCATGGCATAACTAAGATTGCCTATTTCCACCTTCGTAACATCGCACTCCTCTAATTCTGCCTTCTTGAGCATCCCTAATTATAATCACTCAACTATTGGTGGCCATGCCTTCTGTTGCCGAGGCCCTAAGCTCTGGAATTCCCTGCCTAAACCTCTCCGCCTCTCTACCTCTCTTTCTTTCTTTAAGACGCTCCTTAAAACCTACCTCTTTGACCAAGCTTTTGGTCACCTGCCCTAATTTCTTCTTATGTGGCTTGGTGTCAATTTTTTTGTCTTTTAATACTCCTGTGAAGCGCCTTGGGACGTTTTACTATGTTAAAGGCGCTATATAAATACAAGTTGTTGTTGTTGTTGTTCCCCTTCCGTATTGTTAATTTTGTATTTGTATGAAAAGAAAAACTTGCATTTATATAGCGCCTTTCACGAACCCATGATGTCCCAAAGTGCTTTACAACCAATGAAGTACTTTTTGAAGTGTAGTCACTGTTGTAATGCAGGAAACGCCCAATCGCCCAAGCTCCCACAAACAGCAATATGATAATGACCAGATTATCTGTTTCAGTGTAATATCTCCAAGTTTGCAGACGACACAAAACTGGGTGGGCGTGTGTGCTGTGAGGAGAATGCAGAGAAACTCCAGTACGATTTGGGCAGGTTGGGTGATTGGGCAGATGCATGACAGATGCAGTATAATAATGTGGATAAATGCGAGGTTATCCACTTTGGTGGCAAAAACAGGAAGGCAGATTATTATCTGAACGGCAATAGATTGGGAAAAGGGGAAGTGCAACGAGACCTGGGTGTCCTTGTGCACTAGTCACTGAAGGTAAGCATGCAGGTGCAGCAGGCGGTTAAGAAGGCAAATGGTATGCTGGCCTTCATAGCGAGAGGATTCGAGTATAGGAGCAAGGATGTCTTGCTGCAGTTGTACAGGGTCTTGGTGAGACCACACCTTGAGTATTGTGTGCAGTTTTGATCGCCTTATCTGAGGAAGGATGTTCTTGCCATGGAGGGAGTGCAGCGAAGATTCACCAGACTGATACCTGGGATGGCAGGAATGACGTATGAAGAGAGATTGGGTCGATTAGGCTTATATTCGCTGGAGTTTAGAAGAATGAGAGGGGATCTCATTGAAACTTATAAAATTCTAACAGGACTAGACAGACTAGATGCAGGAAGGATGTTCCCGATGGCGGGGGAGTCACAGTCTAAGGATAAGGGGTAAGCCATTTAGGACTGAGATGAGGAGGAATTTCTTCACCCAGAGACCTGTGGAATTATCTACCACAGAAGACAGTTGAGGCCAATTCATTAAATATATTCAAGAAGGAGTTGGATATATTTCTTAAGGCTAAAGGGATCAAGGGATGTGAGGAGAAAGCAGGGACAGGGTACTGAATTTGGATGATCAGCCATAACCGCATTGAATGGCGGAGCAGGCTCGAGGGGCCGAATGGCCCACTCCTGCTCCTATCTTCTGTGTTTCGATGTTTCTATGTTCTTCTTCAAAATAGTGCCGCGGGATCTTTTACGTCCACCTGGAGAAGGCAGACGCCCCCTCCGACAGCGCAGCGCTCCCTCAGCACTGCACTGGTGTCAGCCTAGGCTATGTGCTCAAGTCTCTGGAGTGGGACTATGAACCCACAACTTTCTGACTCAGAGGCGTGACAGTGCTGCCCACTGAGCCACGGCTGACACCTTGTGCCCAGACCCAATGGATCCCTTACATATTTTTAGAAACATAATTTTCAATCTTTTTTAATGTGAAAAAAAAAGCAACACTTCAGTTTATGCTCCTAAGATTCGAATAAGCTAGCCAGGTACAAGAGCTCTTTTGTCTGTTGTACTGCAGCGACTTGTCTCCTGTCAGCTGCACCTGGCACTGAGCTCAGTGACAAAACATCATACAAAAATATAATAACATGCAAATATGATGCCAAAAGAGCCCTGCTCCATTACTAGCTAATTCTAAGCATAAACAGCAACGTCTCATTTTTCTTAATCAACAACAACAACAACTTGTATTTATATAGTGCCTTTAATGTAGTAAAACGTCCCAGAGTGCTGCACAGGAGCGTTACAAGACAAAAAATAAAAAGTTGACACCGAGCCACATAAAAATTAGGGCCGATGACCTTGGGCTTGGCCAAAGAGGTAGGTTTTAAGGAGCGTCTTAAAGGAGGAAAGAGAGGTAGAGAGGCGGAGAGGTTTAGGCAGGGAATTCCAGAGCTTAGGGCCGAGGCAACAGAAGGCACGGCCACCAATGGTTGAGCGATTATAATCAGGGATGCTCAAGAGGGCAGAATTAGAGGACCGCAGATATCTCGGGGGGATGTGGGGCTGGAGGAGATTACAGAGATAGGGAGGGGTGAGGCCATGGAGGGATTTGAAAACAAGGATGAGAATTTTAAAATCTCAGCGTTGCTTAACCGGGAGCCAATGTAGGTCAGCGAGCACAGGGGTGATGGGTGAACGGGACTTGGTGCGAGTTAGGACACGGGCAGCCGAGTCTTGGATGACCTCAAGTTTACGGTAAGGGTAGAGAATGTGGGAGGCCGGCCAGGAGTGTGTTGGAATAGTCCAGTCCAGAGATAACAAAGGCACGGATCACATTCAAAAAGATTGAAAAATAAGTTTATTAAAAACAAATGGGTGGGGGGGGGGGGTTCGAGTGGGCTTGAGCACGTGTCTTTGCATTGGGCTGAGTATTATTTTGTTGTCTCTGAGCTCAGTGCAATTGACAGACGGGAGAGCCGGCTGCAGTATAACTGCAGCCCGGAGAACTGTGACAAGAGCTCGGTGAACTGTCGCAGCAGGTGGCGCTTCTCTCTCTCTCTCCTTAATCCTCACTGACCATATGCAGCGCTGTAGCGCTCCTCCTGTTTGCCCGAACGGCTTCTGCCAGGCTCGCAGCGGGCAATGGCCAACCCTCCAGTAAGAGCCTGATACCTCACTCTTGGTTTTTTTTTTAATTGATTTCTAGGGAGGTGGGAGAGAGAGAGAGAAATTCGGACGTATTTACGTTGCACAGCGAGGCTTGCAAGAGCAACGCGCCGAGCAAGTTTGCAAACAAGAACGCCGGGGAAATGGAATTTGGAATTTAGAATGTAGAATTTGGAACCTGGAACCGCAACAATGGGCAGAAATGGAACGTTGAAACAATGGTCGAATCCGAGGTAACCATTTCCTTCCCCAGAGTAGCGAGAGCATGTCTGTCAAGCTGCTGCTCGTCCATCCTGAACTTCGTGTCTGCCTGTAATCCAGGGATGCAGCTCTCTCTCCCTCTCTATATTTTTTGCACTACTAGTATCTTGTTCAACCAGGGAAAATATCAGCTCTTTTTTTATGTTGCATATTTACGTCCAGTGATATTGGAGTGGGACTAATTGGGGCTAAAAGAGGCAGGATGGGCCGAATGGCCTCCTATTATTGTATGGATAAGGTATTTTAAAAAATCTTGCCATTTTGACTGCGAGAACCCTACTTCTCGTTGTCAGGCTTTGGTGTCAACTTCTTCCATTAAAACCTGCCACTTTATCCACTTTATCCAAGCTTTTGGTCACCGGCCCGACTATCTCCTTATGTGGCCAAATTTTGTTTGATTACGCTCCTCTGAAGCGCCTTGGGATGTTTTACTACGTTAAAGGTGCTATATCAATGCAAGTTGTTGTTGTCTGCAGTTAAATATTGGGAAGACTGAAGCCATTGTTTCCGGTCCCCGCCACAAACTCCGTTCCCTAGCCACCGACTCCATCCCTCTCCCCAACATCTGTCTGAGGCTGAACCACACTGTTCGCAACCTTGGTGTCAGATTTGACCCTGAAATGAGCTTCCGACCACATATCCATGGCATAACTAAGACCGCCTATTTCCACCTCAGTAACATCGCCCGTCTCCGCTCTTGCCTCAGCTATTCCGCTGCTGAAACCCTCATCCTCACCTTTGTTACCTCTAGACTTGACTATTCCAACGCACTCCTGGCTGGCCTCCCACATTCCACCCTACGTAAACGTGAGGTCATCCAAAACTCGGCTGCCCGTGTCCTAACTCGCTCCAAGTCCCGTTCGCCCATCACCCCTGTGCTCGCTGACCGACGTTGTCTCCCGGTTAAGCAGAGCCTCGATTTCAAAATTCTCATCCTTGTTTTCAAATCCCTCCATGGCCTCGCCCCTCCCTATCTCTGTAATCTCCTGCAGCCCCACAATCCCCCGAGATATCTGCGCTCCTCTAATTCTGCCCTCTTGAGCATCCCTGATTATAATCGCTCAACCGTTGGTGGCCGTGCCTTCTGTTGCCTGGGCCCTAATCCCTGGAATTCCCTGCCTAAACCTCTCCGTCTCGCTACCTCTCTCTCCTCCTTTAAGATGCTCCTTAAAACCTACCTCTTCGACCAAGCTTTTGGTCACCTGTCCTAATTTATCCTTATGTGGATCGGTGTCAAAAAATTTTGTCTTAAAATACTCCTGTGCAGCGCCTTGAGATGTTTAGCCACGTTAAAGGCGCTACATAAATACAAGTTGTTGTTGTTGTAAAATGGGACTGAATTATATCTTGGCACCCTGGTCGATTTATTTGTCCCAACCCCACTTCACCTGACGACCACACTCGGTCTTAAACTCCCGAGTTGCAATGCCATGGGAGATGGACTGGCAATCGTTGATTTTTGCAACACAGTTATGTTGGAATACAAACTCAATGCTGGGTTACTTGCTGAACATTTATGGAAAGCAGAAACTGGTATCGATGGCAATTGTATGTTAAATTCAGATTACATTGCACTTTTCAGAATCGCCTTTTCTATTCCGAATCAGCCCTTAAATAGTTCTACTGAGTCAGAAGGTTGTGGGTTCAAGTCCCACTCCAGAGACTTGAGCACAGAAATCTAGGCTGACAGCGCTTTGGGACGTCCTGAGGTCGTTAAAGTCGCTATATAAATGCAAGTCTTTCTTTACATGTGTTATTAGGACATTATGACTTACTTTCACCCTATTGCCCGATATGAGACTCCCAAAACAAGCGCTCTACTCGGAGCTCCGGCATGCAAGAGAGCCCCAGGTGGGAAGAGGAAACGCTTCAAGGACACCCTCAAAGCCTCCTTGAAAAAGTGCAACATCCCCACCGACACCTGGGAATCCCTGGCCCAAGACCGCACAAAGTGGAGGAGAAGCATCCGGGAAGGCGCCAAATACCTCGAGTCTCTTCGCCGGGAGCAAGCGGAAGCCAAGCGCAAGGAGCGCAAGGAGCGCACGTCGACCCAAGCACCCCACCCACCTGCCCCTTCAACCACTGTCTGCCCCACCTGTGACAGAGACTGTCGGTCCCGCATTGGACTCATCAGTCACCTGAGAACTCATTTTTAATGTGGAAGCAAGTCATCCTCGGTTCCGAGGGACTGCCCAAGAAGAAGAAGATTGCCATCGGTGATTAGCTTTCACTGCAAGAGTCCAGTCTTCTCCAATCTGTTTTTGTTTTTATGTTTTTTTGAAGTTGGAAATCCTTATATAAGATGTTTTTATAATTTGAATGTATATATGAATATTGGACTAAATTAATTCTGATGAAAGGATTAGAAACTCTGGCCTAGAAATTCAGTATAGCCACTTTTGGGGCGGTAAAGTTGGGCGGCCGCTAAAGTTTGCGCCCGGCGCAAAGTCGAGGCCACTTCGCCGATATTCAGTAGCTTCGCCCTAAGAGTTTGCTCAAGCGCTAAAACTGGCGATGCACGACTATCTTTAGGCGCTAAGCCGGCGGTGCTGAGCGATACCGCCGAGGCCGGGCGCAGCGCAGGTGCGTTCATTTCTTGATTGACAGCAGACACCCTGGCGCCGGCCAGCTCTTAAGGGGGAAGGGTCGAGTTGGTCTGCTGCCACGCCCTGGACACTGCAGCCCTCCAGCTAGGCCTGAACACTGCTGCTGGACCCAAATAGCGCCTGAAAGGATGGAGAAGGCCCGTGAACGAGCGCAGCGCTTCTCAGAGCATGATCTGAGGGTGCTGGTTGGCGCTGTGGAGAAGAGACGCCATATCTTGTTTCCGGACAATGGGAAGAAGCCGGCGGCCCGCGTCTACCGGAAAGCCTGGAGGGATGTCGCCACCAGGGTGACATCCAACAGTGAGGTCCCCAGGAGCTCTGTACAATGCCGCAAAAAGCTAAATGACCTCGCCAGGATTGTCAGGGTGAGTACCCTTTCCAGTGTCCTCCTCATCCTTGCATGTGCACCTCACATTATGGGCAAAGGGACCTGAAAGCCCTAATGGCCAGCCCTCATGCAGCAGCTATGGGACAGTCATGAACATCAATTGCACATTCTGCACTTAACACACTGGCCAAGCTATTCGACCATGGGAGGCAGTGCACACAAGATCAGGGCTACACACTGGCCAGGCTATTCGACCATGGGAGGCAGTGCACATAAGATCAGGGCTACACACTGGCCAGGCTATTCGACCATGGGAGGCAGTGCACACAAGATCAGGGCTACACACTGGCCAGGCTATTCGACCATGGGAGGCAGTGCACACAAGATCAGGGCTACACACTGGCCAGGCTATTCGACCATGGGAGGCAGTGCACACAAGATCAGGGCTACACACTGGCCAGGCTATTCGACCATGGGAGGCAGTGCATACAAGATCAGGGCTACACACTGTACTTAGAGGCCATCCTTTCTCTTGCAGGCCAAGCTGGCCAATAATAAGAGGAGCCGGACTGAGACCGGCGGAGGCGGACCCCAGATCCAGCAGCTCACCGAGCTGCAACAGCGCGTGGAGCGCATCATGGGTGCCCGGGTGATTGGCCCCGTTGCATCTGGAGATGCCGACCCTGTTCTGGGCACCAATGGTAAGGACATCACCTTTTGGACCTCTCTCGTCCCACTTGCGCATCAGATCTACATCCTTTGCCACTGTCCGACCAATGCGCTGAATGCCACCACCCATGCATCCCTCGCTGACGCCCTCTCCTCACTCTAAAGCTACTCTTGTGCCTTCCTGCTTTCAGATGGTGAGGAGGAGGTCCCTGAAGTTGCCAGTGACAGCCCCTCGGAAGAGGAGGAGGAAGAGGAAGGCGGCCCATCAGGGGAACCCTCAGCCGCGGCAAGCCATGCCAATGTAGGGGACACGTCTTCCCTGGAGGGGAGCCTGGGGGAAGTGTCGGAGGGGAGTGTAGCTCCTGGGACCAGCGGCCTGCAGCAACGCGGGAGGGGGGTGGAAGCTCAGCGGCCTTCTACCCAGAGGGGGGAAGGGTCGGAGGGGAGTCCAATTGCTGGGCCCAGCGGCGTCCAGCAACGCAGGAAGGGTCGGGCAGCTCGGCGGCCTTCTCCCCAGAGGGAGAGTCCGGCCTCCAGTCCGGAGACGGTCACCGCCGAGGAGCTGCGCCTCCTCGAGGACATGTCCGCGGACTCGGAGCACCGGCACACGGAGCTCATGGGGGTAGTGGCACGGATGCCTGAGGCCATCGAGTTCCTGTCTCGGAGTGTGACCGAATTCGGGGCCTCACAGGCCACGAGTTTGGCGGAATTCGGGGCAGATCAGGCAGCGAGTCGGGCGGAATTCGGGGCAGCTCAGGCAGCGAGTGGCCAGGCGATCAGTGGTGCCGTGCAGTCACTGGCTGTTCTGATGCGGTCACAGAACAGGGCAACACGGGCACTCACTGCTGCCACACTCGCTGCGTCAGCCAGGCATCGCCAGGGCACCCGCCGCGCTGCAGCAGCACAGCGGTCTGTCCCTCGGCAGATTGCTGCGCATGCTGCAGTGCTGGCCCGGGCGAGTGCCAGTGTCTCAGGCGACCAGCGAGCGCCTGCCATCCGCCAGCTTGCCCCCATTCCGCCAGCCGCCACTGCCACTCCCCCAGTGGAGCTGCCACGAGCTGCTGCAGCGACTGATGCTGCCCAGCCACAGCTGCAGCATTCACCAGCCGGCCCCTCAAGGGCCAGACCTCGTCTAGGCCGACCCCCAAGGGCATCTGCCGTCACGACATGTGCCCCTCGGGAGCCTTCCCCCAGCCTTGCAGCAGCCACTGGGCTCACTTTGAGGAGGAGCAGCAGGGCGTGCAGGGGCCGCAAAAGTTTGCAGAAGGCATCGCCCTCGCGGGCCGCAAAGTAGAGGGTGTGCCCAAATGTTTTGTTTTTTGGAATGGGTGTTTTGTGAAGGCCGAGGATGAAGGCCATTTTTGTTTACATCTTTTGTTAATCCTCCCCAGGTTGTGGGAGTGAGTCATGTGTGTGAGTGTTTTTTGGGGGTTTCGTCTGTTTTTGGTTTTCATGTGGGAAGGGCCCTGAGTTTGTACAATAAACCATTTTCTTTATTCAGATTGTCCATGTTTGATCTTTGAAGTGTTTGTTGCCTTAACCGGCTGAGGGCTTGCGGAGCGGCTGCAATCATGTTCTTTCATTGGCACAAGCCATTCCCTGACAGGGGGCCTAGAAGTGACGTTCAATAAGCCGCCGACGGGCGGCCCTTGGACCTTCTGCCTCCCTCTTGGGCTGGTACTCCTCCTCATGCTCCTCCTGCTCCTCCTCCTGAGGTGGTGGTCCAACATGAGGTGGCAGTGCCTGAGTCCTGCGGATAGCCAGGTTGTGCAGCATGCAGCAAACGACGACGAATTGGGAGACTCGCTCCTGCGAATACTGGAGGGCTCCACCGGAGCGATCCAGACAGCGGAACCGTTGCTTCAGGATGCCGATTGTTTGTTCGATGATGTTCCTGGTCGCTTGATGGCTCTCGTTGTATGCCTCTTCAGCAGGGGTCCTGGGCGCGCGGAGCGGGGTCATGAGCCAGGTACACAAAGGATAGCCTTTGTCCCCGATAAGCCATCCTCTTGGGGGAGGCTGTGCCTGGAACATGTCAGCCACAGTTGTCTGTCGCAGGATAAAGGCATCGTGGCTGCTGCCTGGAAAGCGGGCATTGACAGCTAGGATGCGCTGCCTGTGGTCACACACCAGCTGTACGTTGAGGGAATGGTAGCCCTTCCGGTTGCGGTAATCCTCGGCATGCTCCAGAGGTGCCCGCAAAGCCACATGCGTGCAGTCAATGGCGCCCTGCACCATGGGGAAGCCCGCTATTCTTGCAAATCCCACTGCATGCTGCTGCTGCTTGTCCAGGGTCATGGGGAAGGAGATGAATTGACGTCTCCTTCTGAAAAGGGCATTGGTCACCTGGCGGATGCAGCAATGCACGGCGAACTGGGAGATGTTAGCGATGTCCCCAGCAGCGGATTGGAAGGAGCCGGTGGCATAGAAGTTGAGAGCCACTGTCACCTTCACTGCCACCGACAGAGACGTCCTGCGCCTCAGCTGTGGACGCAGATCTCTGTGAAGCAGCTGGCAGATCTCTGCAACCACCTCCCTTCTGAATCGCAGCCTCCTAACACACTGCGCAGCAGACATGTTGAGATAGGAGAACTGCTGGCGGTATTCCCTGAGTGGGTAAGGCCTCCGTTGCCGACGCCTGTTGCCCCCTCTGCGTCTAGCCAGGGCTGCCACTCTCTCACGGCGTCTGTAAGCCCTTCGGACATAATGCTGAAACTCAGCGTTGGCACCCAATGCAGCCCCCATAATATGCTGGCAAACACTGTGATCTCAATGAAGGCAAAGAGAATTGCAAAGCTCTGGCCTGAAGCCAAAAATACCTGTCCTAGTGTTGGGCCAAAGCAGTAAGCTCTCTTCCTTGGTCTCTCTCCAAAAATCCGTTGCACAAGAGTGAGTGCTGCAAAATGGCTGCCCTTTATAGTGCAGGGTAAGTGCCCTTAATTTGCGCTCCCCGCGGCCCGCCTCGGCTGTGTACCATTCCACTTCACAGTCGTTCGGGCCGCCAGGTGCACAATGGGCGGTGCGAGTGAAGTTCCGGTTCCAGGCGCACAAAGGGCGTTGCACGACGAAATGACGTTATGATCTGCACGCGCAGATGAGCGCGCGCAATGACTTTGCGCCGGCGCTAAATGTCTACTGAAGTTGGGGCGAGGCGCAGATCGCGCTGCGCCCGGGCGCTAAGCGCCTAGCGCTCGAGATCTACTCCTAAGGCGCTAACGGCTGGCGCAGCCAACTGAATTTCTAGGCCGTGATGCCCCCAACACCACATAATGGGGCAGTAATTCCTCCCGAAACGCGTGAGTACGGAAGGGGTACTCACGCGTCTGGCCGGAGGAAATGCCGGTTTTCAGCATGCACAGCGCATGCGCTGAAAACCGGCATTTCCTCTCCTCTAACCCAAGAGTTGAAGAGGCTAGCGCTTGCACTGTAGGGGGCAGCACGTGTGTCTTGGATTTCCTCTGTTTTGGGGGATTTGCGCATGTGTAAAGGCTTCCGGTCTTTACGCTTGTAAAAAGCACACGTAAGTATTTATTTTTACAGGTAAGTGGTGTTTTAGTGCAATTTAGAATTTTTTTTCGACAGGTTTATTATTTTAAAGAATCTACAATAAGGTAAGTTTAGTTTTAGACCCTTTTTATTAAAAATTTATTTTTTTCAAAAAAAAATTATTGTTTAAATTATTTTTTTAAACTTATTTATACTTAATTTAATGATTAGGATGTTTTTTTTAATTTTATTTAAAGTTTAAGTAGTGTTTTGGGGTGCAGTACTTCTCATGAGTTTGACAGTTCTTACTCTCAAACTTATGAATGAAGTTTCCCCTCCCCTGATTGGCTGAACAGTGCTCACCTGATCCCAGCCGGCACATCGCACTAACTACGCCGCTGGGTCAGGTTAGCACAGCGCGCCGACATCAGAACCTGGCCGCTGAAAGGAAATCCACTGCGGGCCAGGTTTCAGATGTCGGCGCGCCGGGTGAGTGCACATCGGGGACTTGCACGCGCGGCAAGCCCCCGACACCAAGTTCTGGGCCAATGTCCCAACATGATTACACGGCAGCGCCTGCTGAAATGTTTAAGACCCGCTATCCTGCAGCCCTACAACCAATGTTCCCTGTCATTTTTTTTCCCCGTGCGTGGCCCCTTTACTTGGCTGCGCGGCCCATTCACACTCTCGCACATGCGCGCTTTGGTTTCTCCCATGTAAAAGCCGGTGAGCGGCCTGTGCGGGGCACCCTGACCGCGGCGCGGCTTAACGGGAACATGGCCAACGACCCTCCGAGAACTCTGTGTTCCACTAACTCTAGCCTCTTGTGCATCCCCAACTTCCTTGGCCTCGCCGGTGGCGGCCATACCTTTAGCCGTCTAGGCCCGAAGCTCTGGAATTCCCTCCTGAAACCTCTCCGCCTCGCTCTCCTCCTTTAAGACCCTCCTTAAAACCTACCTCCTTGACCATGTCCTAATGTCAACTTCTTTGGCTCGGTGTCAGTTTTTTGTCTGACTACGCTTCTGTGAAGCGCCTTGGGACTTTCTGCTGCATTGAAGGCGCTATATAAATGCAAATTGCTGTTGTGCTAGTTTGAGGAATGTGTAGATGCTAAGCTGGTGCTGCTATTGTTGCGAAGAGGATGCCAAAAGATTTTTAATTTTCGTCCTTGTTTCATTTGAAGCTCTGGCCGTTCCTACTTCTGCAGCTTCCTCCAACTCTGTAACCCAGCTCGCCTCTTCCAATCTGCTAACTGTGTTCTATTGTGCGTCCTCTCTCTCTCTCTCTCTCTCTCACCTGCACTATTGGTGACAGAACCCTCAGCTATCGAGCCCCAGCACTCTTGAATTCTCTTATCCAGTGTCAGCTTGGCTCAGAAGGTCGTAGGTTCAAGCCCCGCTACAGACTTGAGCGCGCCAGTGTAGCACAGCGGGGGTGCTGCACTGTCGGAGATGCCGTCTTTCTCGTGGCACTATTTGATGAAGGGCAGGGAGTTCTTCTATCGTCCTGACCAACATTTCTCCCATAACCTGGCTATGGCGGCGTTGGTTATCTGGCCACTCCTTCCTTTGATGTTTGTGGGAGCTTGCTATGCACAAATGTGTTTGCCTACAGAACAACAGTGACAAAAGTAATTCACTGGTTAGCGTGTGCTTCGTGACATGATAAGGCACTGTTTAAGAAAAAAATATGCAGGTTATTTTTTTTTTCTCTTTCTCAAACCCTTGCCACATTTCTCTCGTTTAAAGCCCTGCTTAAAACCTACACCTTGACTGTGCCTTCCGTCACCTCCCTAGCTCTCCTCCCACACTGCTGTTTGGGGTTTGTAGAGTGCCTCGGAATGTGTTGCTACATTTAAAGGGCACCACGATCGTGAAAATGGCGGCAGAAGAGCCCAAATCATCCAGGAGGGGGTTTTCAGATCTGCTGATTTCCCCTTTTTTTTGTGTGAAGTCTCTGGCTGATCTGCGCTCTGCAGTGGGTATTAATGAGACAGTCCACAGAACAGGAAATGCCAACTTTGGCACAACGCCTTGATTATGGCTTCAGAGCTCAGGATAAGCGCCGGTCGGGTTTGACCTGAACTCCGGTCTTTCTTGGAATTACTACAAAGTGAATGCTTATCAGTTGAGCCAACAGTATGCTTGGAGGTAGGAGAGGTTACTGATACTGAAATGGAACTGGAGATCTGGCTGTGGCTGCACCAGCTTGGACATGCCTGATCTTGTCTAACTCCAACATTAGACAAGGTTACGCCCAGTTAGTCGCTGGGTGGAGTCCAGTGAACCAACAGTGTAACCAGTGTAAGAGCTGCTGCTTCTACATATTGTGCTTTATATAGCACTTGCTGGGTTGCAAAAGCAGAGCTTTCATTTTCTGCCAAATAAGGAAGGTTGTGGTTTCAAGTCCTACTCCAGAGACTTGAGCACGAAAATCTGGGCTGATGCTCCAGTGCAGTGCTGAGGGAGTGGTGCAAGTACGGAGGTGCCGTCTTTTGGATGAGACACTAAACTGAGGCCCTGTCTTCCCTCTTGGGTGGACGTAAAACATCGCAGGGCACTATTGGAAGAGGAGCAGTGGAGTTCTCCTGGTGTCCTGGCCGATATTTATCCCTCAACCAACAGCTAACACAGATGATCTGGTTACTTATTTTATTGCTGTTTGTGGGAGCTTGCTGTACGCAAATTGGTTGTTACGCTTCCTACATTACAACAGTGACTACACTTCAAAAGTACTTCATTGGCTGTAAAGTGCTTTGGGATGTCCTGAGGTCGTAAATGCAATTTGTTTCTTTTCCGATCACTCCCTGTGTCTTTTGGGAGTGTCTTCACTGGCTTTACTATTGAAGTAAATGTTCGGTACTGCACGTGGGATAACAAACAGAAAACCCTGCCTGTTCATTATTTTTATGCTGTTGGAATTATCCCGCAGCCTCCACTGGATCTCTCTCTTCGGTCCTCAATAAGCGATAGAGCGCCATGTTCTAGATGTAAACTATTAAACAAAAGTTTATTAAACAACCGATAGAACTGACAACAACAACAACGTGCATTTATACAGCGCCTTTCATGTGGTAAAACATCCCAAGGCGCTTCACAGGAGCGATTATCAAACAAAATTATGACACCGAACAACCTAAGGAGATATTAGGGCAGATGACCAAAAGCTTGGTCAAAGAGGAAGGTTTAAAGGAGCGTCTTAAAGGAGGAAAGAGAGGTAGAGAGGCGGAGAGGTTTAAGAAGGTAATTCCAGAGGTTCGGTTTTGGCAGCTGAAGGCACGGCCGCCAGTGGTGGAGCGACTAAAATCGGGTATGCTTAAGAGGCCAGAATTGGAGGAGTGTAGAGATCGCGGAGGGTTTTAGGGCTGGAGGACGATCGATTGGAGTTCTTCCTGGTCGGTTCAGCTCGGAGCCATGGCTGGGCTTGTTTCGTTATCTGTGTGGCTTGTCGCATAATTGCTTGCCAAGATCAACCTCACTTCAGATGTGCTGTTTGCCTTTGTCTCGGTAATCTATTTCAGATTATAACCAAATTAGCAGCCTCATGTCATAAGAACATAAGAACATAAGAAATAGGAGCAGGAGTAGGCCAATCGGCCCCTCGAGCCTGCTCCGCCATTCAATAAGATCATGGCTGATCTGATCCTAACCGCCAATCCATGATCACAGAACCATCTCCTGAATCTAACAGAATTAGACACACGAAATAGGAGCAGGATCAGGCTACACAGCCCCTGGGCCCGCTCCGCTACCCACAAGGCCATGACCGATCCGAACCTAGACTCATGTCCAAATTCCTGCCTGCTCCCCATAACCCTTTATTCCCTTTACTTCTAGGAAACTGTCTATTTCTGTTTTAAATTTATGTAATGATGTAGCTTCTACAGCTTTTTGGGGCAGCATATTCCATGGACCTACCACCCTCTGAGTGAAGTAGTTCCTCCTCATCTCAGTTTTGAAAGAGCAGCCCCTTATTCTAAGACTATGCCCCCTAGTTCTAGTTTCACCCATCATTGGGAACATCCTCCCCGCATCCACCCGATCCAACCCCTTCACAATCTTATATGTTTCAATAAGATCGCCTCTCATTCGTCTGAACTCCAATGAGTAGAGTCCCAATCTACTCAACCTCTCCTCATATGTCCATCCCCTCATCCCCAGGATTAATCGAGTGAACCTTTGTACTGACTCGAGAGCAAGTATGTCTTTTCTTAAGTATGGACACCAAAACTGTATGCAGTATTCCAGGTGCGATCTCACCAATACCTTGTACAACTGAAGCAATACCTCCCTATTTTTATATTCTATCCCCCTAGCAATGAAAGCCAACATTCCATTGGCCTTCTTAATCACTTGCTGCACCTGCATACAAACTTTTGAGTTTCGTGCACCAGGACCCCCAGATCCCTTTGTACTTCAGTACTTTCCAGTTTCTTAACATTAAGATAATAACTTGCTCTACGATTTTCCTGCCAAAGTGCATAACCTCACACTTTCCAGTATTGTATTCCATCTGCCAAATCTCTGCCCACTTACTTAGCCTGTCTATGTCCCCTTGCAGGTTTTTTATGTCCTCCTCACTCACTACTTTCCCTCCCATCTTAGTATCATCTGCAAACTTTGATATGTTACACTCAGTCCCCTCCTCCAAATCGTTAATATAGATTGTAAAGAGTTGGGGACCCAGCACTGACCCCTGTGGAACACCACTAGTTACTGATTGCCAGTCCGAGAATGAACCATTTATCCCAACTCTCTGCCTTCTGTTAGATAGCCAATCCTCTATCCATGCCAGAATATTACCCACAATCCCGTGATTTTTTATCTTAAGCAATAATCTTTTGTGTGGCACCTTGTCAAATGCCTTTTGGAAGTCTAAATACACTACGTCCACTGGTTCCCCTTTATCCACCCTATATGTTACTTCCTCAAAGAACTCCAGCAAATTTGTCAAACATGACTTCCCCTTCATAAAACCATGCTGACTTTGTCCTATTAAATTATGATTATCCAAATGTCCTGTTACTGTCTCCTTACTAATGGACTCCAAAATTTTACCTACCACAGATGTTAGGCTAACCGGTCTATAGTTTCCAGCCTTCTGTCTACTGCCCTTTTTAAATAAGGGCGTTACATTAGCAGTTTTCCAGTCTGCCGGGACCTTTGCTGAGTCCAGGGAGTTTTGGAAAATTATTACCAATGCATCCACAATCCCTACCGCCACTTCCCTCAAGACCCTAGGATGTAAGCCATCAGGTCCAGGTGATTTATCCGCCTTGAGTCCCATTATTTTACCGAGTACCACTTCCTTAGTGATTTTGATCGTGTTTAGCTCCTCCCCCCCTATAGCCCCCTGTTTGTCCAGTGTTGGGATATTCTTAGTGTCTTCTACTGTAAAGACTGATACAAAATATTCATTCAGTGTTTTTGCCATCTCCATATTTCCCACCATTAATTTCCCGGTCTCATCCTCTAAGGGACCAACATTTACTTTAGCCACCCTTTTTCTTTTTATATAACTATAAAAACTCTTACTATCTGTTTTTATATTTTTTGCTAATTTACTTTCATAATCTATCTTCCCTTTCTTAATCAATCTTTTTGTTATTTTTTGCTGTCTTTTAAAGTTTTCCCAATCCTCTATCCTCCCACTAGATTTGGCTGCCTTATATGCCCTTGTTTTTAGTCGAATACTATCCTTAATTTCTTTACTTAGCCACGGATGGCTGTCTTTTCTTTTACACCCTTTTCTTCTCAGTGGAATATATATTTTTTGGAAGTTGTAAAATAACTCCTTAAATGTACACCACTGATCATGTATCGTCTTACCCTTTAATCTATTTTCCCAATCCACTCTACTCAATTCCGCTCTCATACCTTCATAGTCTCCTTTATTCAAGCTTAGCACGCTTGTTTGAGATCCAACCTTCTCGCCCTCTAATTGAATATGGAATTCAACCATGTTATGGTCACTCATTCCAAGGGGATCCTTTACTAGGACATTTTTAATTAATCCTGTCTCGTTACACAAGACCAGATCTAAGGTTGCTTGCCCCCTGGTCGGTTCAGTTACATACTGCTCAAGAAACCCATCCCTAATACACTCAATGAACTCATCCTCAAGGCAGCCCTGCCCAATTTGAATTGTCCAATTAATATGATAGTTAAAATCCCCCGTAATTATAGATGCTCCCTTATTACAAGCCTCAACTATTTCCTGATTGATACTCCGTCCAACAGAGTTGCAACTGTTCGGAGGCCTATAGACTACGCCCACTAGTGTTTTTTTCCCCTTATTATTCCTTACCTCCACCCAAACTGTTTCGTTATCCTGATCTTTTGACCCAATATCATTTCTCTGTATTACAGTGATTCCTTCCTTTATTAACATAGCCACCCCACCTCCCCTTCCTTCCTGCCTGTCCTTCCTGATCGTTAAATAACCTGGTATGTTTAATTCCCAGGCATTGTCACCCTGCAGCCATGTTTCTGTAATGGCCACAAGATCATACCCATATGTAGTTATTTGTGCCATTAACTCGTCTATTTTGTTACGAATGCTACGTGCATTCAGATAGAGAACTTTCAAATATGTTTTGTGACACTTAGTTCCTGCTTTTGCCCTTTCCATTACTTTACCTTTTACTCCATACCTCCTGTCCCTTCCTGACACGCTCTGGTTTTTAACTTCCCCACTGCTACCTAAATCTATGACCTTCTCTGTTGTCATTTTTATTATTTGCTCTCTAGGAACCTCCCCCCCACTAGTTAGTTTAAAGCCCTCTCTACAGCCCTAGTTATATGATCTGCCAGGACTCTAGTCCCAGCACTGGCCAAGTGAAGCCTGTCCCAACAGAACAGCTCCCTCCTGCCTGTGTCAGTGTCCCAGGAAGCAAAACCCATTGCTCCCACACCAGTATTTGAGCCACGCATTTAACTCTCTAATTTTAATGGTCCTAGCCAAATTCGCTCGTGGCTCAGGTAATCAGAGATTATTACCCTTGAGGTTCTGTTTTTTAATTTGACCCCTAGCTGCTCATACTCCTTTAACAGAACCGGCTTCCTAGTCCTATCTACGTCGTTTGTACCAACATGGACCATGACAACTGGATCCACCCCCTCCCACTGCAAGTTTCTTTCCAGCCCAGAGGAGATGTCCTTAACCCTGGCAAAGGGTAGGCAACACAGCCTTTGGGACTCTCGCTCTCGGCTGCAGAGAACTCTATCTATCCCCCTAATAATACTATCCCCTACCACTACAACATTTCTATTTACTCCCCCCTCTTGAATGGCCCCCCGTTCCACGGTGCTGTGGCCAGGTTGCTCATCCTCCCTGCAGTCCCTGCTCCTGCCCCACAGGGAGTAAGAACCTCGAACCTGTTGGTCAAGAGCAAGGGCTGCGGCTCCTCCAGCTCAACCTCCTGGATCCCCGTACCTGCCTCACTCGTAGTCACACCGTCCTGTCCCTGACCATGGGCTACATCTGAATTACTTAACTTCATAGGTGTGACCACCTCCTGATACACAGAGTCCAGGTACTTCTCCCCCTCCCTGATGTGTCGCAGTGTCTGAAGCTCAGACTCCAGCTCATCAACACGGAGCTGGAGTTCCTGTAGCAGCAGACACTTGTCACAGACGTAATCACCGTGAGCCTCAATGGGGTTCACCGGCTCCCACATCTCGCAACAGTCACACATCACCTGCTCCATTCTATGTAATTAATTAAATTTTTTATTGTTAGTTATGGACACCCTCTGCCTGATTTTAGATGCTAGTATCCCCTTTAATTAATTGGATTTAAATTAAATCAATCCCTCTAGTTACACCAGTTAAATGTCAAACAGCATTTAAATTCCTGCGGGTCACCGCGTGGGAATCTGCTGTACAGAAACACTGCTGCATGTCTCGTGGGATCTTATCAATGAGGCTGATCTGTTTTCAACTATTGAAACTGAGGATGCCTCTTTAAATAGCCATCATATGTGAATTTATGAGCTTATTCAAAGTGACTTGTGATACAACAAGGTTTTTTTAGCACGTTTTTTTCCAGTTATATTAATACGGTTTGATGCCCGGGTCATTCCAAACAAGGATGGTCTTTGATGAGATTGTGCTTAGTTTTTCTGAAGAATCAGTTTGTTTTCCCTCTCCTCCTCCTTTTAAGACCCTCCTTAAAGCTTTACATAGGATATACGGCACAGAATCAGGATATTCGGCCAACCAGTCCATGCCGGCGTTTATGCTCCACTCGAGCCTCCTCATACTCAACCTCATCTAATTCTAAAATAACAACAGAAAATGCTGGAAAAACTCAGCAGGCCAGGCAACATCTGTGGAGAGAGAAATAGAGTTAATGTTTCAGGTCAAAACCCTTCGTCAGGACTGAGAAAACACAGGAAATGAAACAGATTAAAAGGCCAGTTTGGGGGCTGGGAAATGGGGATGAAAGAACAAAAGAGAAGTGAAGAGACATTAAGAGGTATTCAAAACCAGACGAGATGGTGATAGGACAAGTGGAGAGACAAAAGACGGCTCTAGATTAGATGTGAAATGCGCTGGCAGAATGGGAGACAGCTGCCATGTGGGAGAGAAAATGTACAAAACAAAGGTGTGGATAAAAAGTATATATAAAAATGTAATCGGGGCCGAGGTTATGATCTGAAATTGTTGAAATCGATAAGGCTGTAAAGTGCCTAATCGGAAGATGAGGTGCTGTTCCTCGAGCTTACGCTGGGTTTCCTCATCTAATTCTATCCGCAAAGCCCTCTATTCCCTTCTCCCTCATCTTATCTAGCTTCCCCTTAAACGCATCTATATTATTCGTCTCAACTACTCCCTGTCAGTTCCACATTCTCACCACTCTCTGGGTAAAGAAGTTTCACCTGACTGAATTCCCGATTGGATTTCTTGGTGACTATCTTATATTGATGGCCTCTGGTTTTGCTCTTCCCCACAAGTGGAAACATTCTCTCTCTGCCTACTCTATCAAAAACCAAGCTCCCTTTTTAACATCTCCTTCTCTGGCTTGGCGTCCATTTTCTCCTTTTACCTCTCTGAAGCGCCTTGGGACATTTTTGCACGGTAAAGCCGGTGCAATACAATTGCAAGTTGTTGTTGCAGAATCACCTACATCCTTACAAAACGGGTACCTCCATACCAGTGAATGGAGCCGTCCCGCAGTGCATATTTGATTCTGTATCCTAAGTAACCACACTCACCAAATCTTTTTCTTTGAAAGAAAGACTTGGATTTATATAGCATCTTTCACGACCTCATGAGGTCCCAAAGCGCCTTACAGCCAAGGAAGTACCTTTGAAGTGTGGTCATTGTTGGGCAGCAAGTTTGGCAATAAAGAGGGGAAACCTGATAGAATCTTGAGTCAACTAACTCAGCATAGAAATGGGATCAAACCTGGAGCCTTCCTGTACCAGATAGCTCAGTACCACATTGGGATGTGCATTTACTGAGTCCCTCTTGCTCAGCTGCAGACGCCCACTAAGCGAGGCTACAATCGCGCCTCTTCCTCCCTCCCCTCTCCTCTCTGGGTCAGGTGCCTTTTCCATGATACTCGATCTTTCTCTGGGCTTTGCATGGCTGCAATTAGCAGCCGATGCGCATCGGAAATTTTTTTTCTTTCTCGTTCTACATCTGACCTCGCAGAATATCTACCCAGCACTGAGGTGGAGTGTTAACACGTGGTGTGTATTTATTTAATATTTAATAGCCGAATTGTGGGTGGCTCTAAAGTTTATGAATTTATCAATAAATCAGAAATAGATGAGGCAGCACTTTACCTGCACAATGTTGCACAATATCCATTGAACAGCAGGTGAGAATGTTACCGTTCCCACCTCGAGTGGTTTGTGTAATGGGAAGCGAATTTGAGATAATAGTAACATGTAATGCTTTATCACAATGAAAGCTACTTTACCCCCAAAAGGATAATGTTTCAATAATTCGAAAATACATTTCTGTATCATTTCCTCGATTTAGTCCTTCCCCACCCCCCCGCCCAGTTTCTCCTCCCGCCTCCTTTTCCTCTCCAAATAGCAATGACTCGCGCTCAGTGCCCCTCGTTGCTAAGATGCTGCATGTGTGCTTTAAAGCACTGGGCTGCTTGTGTTTGCTACCAACTGCCAGCCTGCCTCTGGTCTATCTTTCTTGTGTGTTGTTTCATCTGCTGTAGCGTTGTGACCTAGAATACGCTCACGCCTGCTAGTCGAGGTGTGGTTTTGGAATATGATCGAGCGGCAGGGTTAACGAGGGAGGGGAGAATTTGCACGTCCCATCTTTTTGCACCTTTCACAGCCGCAGGGCGCCCCAAAGCACTTCGCAGCCGGCGGAACACTTTTGGTACACTGAAGGCAATTGGCAAAAGAACCGGAGGGGCGAAATGCTTTTACGCCGTGAGCTGTGATGATCTGGAATCCGCTGCCTGAAAGGGCGGTGGAAGCAGAGTCAATAGTAACTTTCAAAAGGGGAATTGGATCAATACTTGAAGGGGAGAAATTTGCAGGGCTGTGGGGAAAGAGCAGAGGAGTGGGACTAAATGCATAGCTCGACCAAAGAGCCGGCACAGGCACGATGGGCCAAATGGCCTCCTTCTGTGCTGTGTGATTCTAAGAAGTGTAGTCACTGTTGTAATATAGGGAAATGCCACAGCCAGTTTGTGCACAGCAAGGTTCCGCAAACAGCAATGAAGTAGATAACAAGATCACCTGTTTCAGGTGTTGGTTGAGGGATGAATATTGGCTCAAGATCTGGGGAGAACTCCCCTGCTCTTCTTTGTAATAGTGGTCGTGGGATCTTTTACATCCACCTGAGAGGGCAGGTGGGGCCTCGGTTTAAGGTCTCATCCGAAAAATGGCACCTCCGACAGTGCAGCACTCCCTCAGAACTGGAGTGCACTGGCGTGTCAGCCTGGATTATGTGCTCAAATCTCTGGAATGGGACTTGAACCCACGATCTTCTGACTCCAACTAGCCAATCTGTTGTGCTATTGCAAACAGGGAGTCAAGACAAAAGTGTAGTGCTCAGATGAAATGGGGTTAGAGGATGGTACATAACTGGACCAGGGTGTGAACATGTCATTCAGCCCATATTTTAAAGTCATACTTTCTGTTCTTATTTTTGAGAATTCTCCATTTGAACCTCCTATGTCCATGTTTATTGTTGTGTCTGTGTGTTGATAGAGACACTGAAGACAGGAGTTGGTTTCATAGGTGTTTACTAAACAAAGTCTGGAGGGGAACGAACTGATACAACACAATATACAGGCTTATATAGCCCGAGTGGCCATTACCGGCATTACAGTACACATGGGGCTCTTAAAGGCACATACACTACAATTCCTCCCCTTTTAGCCAACCAGCACATAATATTTTAAGTAATTATTAATTACATGTTACAAGAAAAATAATCTACACATTGCTGCAGTTAATTAATTATAAGTCAGTCTCTCTGGAGGCTTCCTGACTCGGTCCGGATAACGCCTCGGTGGTGTAGTAGTTTCTGGTGGTGTAGTAGGTTCTTTTGGCAAGGCTGATTCGGCTTGAATGCCAGTGTCGGGTTCATCGGGTTCCAGTATCACCGGATCAGAGGTAGATATGGGTATCTCTACTTCATTGTTAGGCGTATAGAGTTATGGTGTAGGTTGTCCCTTTTCGGATGACTCTATGATTTGGTCAGCATGGCGCCTTATTATGCTTTCTCCGATGTCCACGGTATACATCAGCGGTCCTAGTCGTGTGCAGATAGTTCCAGGCTGCCATTTCTCGGTACGGTAGTCCCGGGCCAAAACTTGTTGACCTATCTGGAAGGTTCTAGTTGGCCTTTCATTCATGCCTTGAAATTGCCGGTTCTCCACGTCCCTTCTGATGTTGGGCTTGATCAAATCCAGCCGGCATCTTAGGCTTCTATTGAAGAACATCATGGCGGGAGTTTGGTTTGTAACCATATGTGTTGCATTCCTGTATGCGAACAAGAAGTTATCCACCTTGTGCTGAAGTTTTATGTCTTCATTACCCATGGCCTTCTTGAAGGTCTGGACAAACCTTTCAGCCAATCCATTGGTGGCGGGATGGTATGGGGCGGACGTGTAGTGCTTAACCCCATTGTTTTTTAAGAACTTCCTGAATTCTTCGGACACAAATTGCGGTCCATTATCAGAACAGATCTTTTCCGGCAGCCCATTCCTGGCAAATATGGTCCTTAATACTGTGATGGTTTTTTCCGTGGTGGTGGAGGACATCTTTATTACCTCCGGCCACTTGGAGTGTGCATCAACCGCGATTAAGAACATTGAGTCCATAAATGGACCAGCAAAGTCGATGTGTACCCTTTGCCAGGGAGATGAGGGCCACTCCCATGGATGTAGAGGGGCTTGTGGTGGAGCGTTTTGGACCTTCTGGCATCCTAGGCAGCTCTTGGTCATTTCTTCGATGTCTCCATCGATACCTGGCCACCATACAAACGCCCTGGCTAGGTTCTTCATTTTCACTCCACATAGATGCCCCTCGTGAAGCTCCTTTAGAACTTTATCCTGGAGTTTGGGTGGAATCACCACTCTGGATCCACACATCAAGGTCCCTCGGCACACTGACAGCTGTTCTCTTCTTTGCGAGAATGCTGGCAACAGTGGTTCGCCATGTGCTGGCCATCCCTTCACTGTTAAATCGTAGACTCGTGAGAGAGTCGGGTCATTTCTAGTTTCCCTTTCAATGGCAGAATTTGTTACTGGTAGACATTCGACTATGGTAGAGTGGAAAATCTCCACTGAGTCTACGGTAGGTGCTTCTTCTACCGTTGGCAACGGTAGGCGCGATAACCCATCAGCATTCCCATGCTGTTTTGATCCTTTGTATTCTATGTTGTATTGGTGTGCCCCTAGAAAAAGGGACCACCTCTGTAGCCTTTGCGCTGTCATAATGGGAACACCCTTTTTAGGGTTGAATATGGAGATGAGGGGCCGATGGTCAGTCAACAAGGTAAATTTTTGTCCGTGTAGGTAATGGTTGAATTTCTTCACTCCCCATACCAGGCTGAGTGCTTCCCTGTCGATTTGGGCATAGTTACGCTCAGCTGAGTTCAATGAGCGTGACACAAAAGCTATCGGCCGTTCCGAGCCATCAGGGAATTTATGCGATAATACTGTTCCTACGCTGTAAGGGGATGCATCGCACGCCAGTCTGATTGGCAGTGATGGGTTGTAATGAGCCAAAACTTCTTTGGACGTGATTAAGTCTTTGCATTTATGGAAGGCACGTTTACAGTCTTCGCTCCATTTCCAAATTACTCCTGTTTGTAGCAGTTCATTAAGAGGGTGTAGAAGAGTTGATAAGTTCGGTAAAAATTTATGATAGTAATTTATTAATCCCAGGAACGACCTTAATTGTGAAACATTTTCAGGTGCTGGGGCTTTTATGACTGCTTCAATTTTTTCAGGTGACTTATGCAACCCTTCCTTATTAATTATGTGGCCACAATATGATATTTGATTTTGGAAAAATTCACACTTGGGGCGATTTGCTCGTAGGCCCCGTTCTCTCAGCCTAGTGAGCACCTGCCCCAAATTGGCAAGGTGCTCGTTGTCGTTTTCTCCTGTTACAAGGATGTCGTCTAGGTAGCATTGAGTTCCCGGAATCCCTTGGAGGACTTGCTCCATAGCTCTTTGCCAGATAGCTGGAGCGGATGCTACTCCGAAAACCAGTCGATTGTACTGGTACAGACCTTTGTGTGTATTTATCGTGAGATTTTTTAGAGGCCTCTTCAACCTCCATCTGTAGATATGCCTGTGCCAAGTCAATTTTGGTGAAATGTTTCCCTCCGGATAGTGAGGCGAAAATATCTTCCATCCTCGGAAGAGGATACTGTACCATGTGAAGTACCGGGTTTACAGTCACCTTGAAGTCTCCACAGATGCGAATTTTTCTCTGTTCTTCAGATTGATCATTATTCAATGCTTTCTTCATGACTGGAACGATGGGTGTTGCCCACTCGCTCCAATCTATTTTGGATAATACGCCTGCCTTTTCCAAATTCTCCAGCTCTGCCTCGACTGCTGGACGAATTGCGTATGGCACCGGTCTTGCCTTAAAAAAACTTGGGAATTGCTGCATCTTCCACTTTTATTGAGGCGGTGATGCCTTTTAAGGTTCCTAGTTTCTCTTGAAACACTTCTTTGGTGTTGGCCAAGATGTCTTTTAATCGTTCAGGTATGACGTCATCATCGTTTTTTTCTTACTGGTCACCGTCAGTGCTTGAATGGAGTGCCAGTCTAAACGTATTTTCCTGATCCATTCGCGTCCCAACAGCGGTGGACCACCATCTTGTAGAATGTATAAATACAACTTTTGTATTTCCTTGCCGTTGTATACAACAGGCACCCTTATTTTTCCTTTGGGGTATACTTTCTGCCCCGTATATGTTTTCAAGATAATGGATGTGTCTTTTAAAGGTATATGCGGAAATAGCCGCTCGTAATCCCGTCGATTTATGACGGTCAGAGCTGATCCTGTATCTAGCTCCATTTTAACTGGGGACCCTGCTATCGTGAGGGTAACCCAAATGGTCTGGTAATCATCTTTGGCAATTACATTATGTAATTTGAGACAGCTTAGTCTCTTGTTTTCGGAGTCGCTATCGCTCTTCTGGTCTTCGGAGCTACTGTCCGTCATCATTTGTACCTTTCTGTACTTTTCTTTATTGATTTTTTTTTTCCTGTCTCTGGATTTTTTTTGTCCAGATCGTCATACCCGTGCAATGTGTCCAATCTTTCCGCATTGCCTGCATGCTTTGTCCTTGAACCAGCAGTCCCTCTGGTCATGGGTGGATCTGCCACAGCGATAACATCTCTCGAAACCCTGTGTCATTTCATGGGTGCCGAAGTCCTGTGTCTTTTGTTGTATCTCTGCAGCTCCTCTTGCGGCTGCTTCGTATGATACAACCATACTGAAAGCCTTGTCCAGTGTTAAATCTTTTTCAGAAAGCAGCCTTTTCTGTGTTCCTTCACTTAAGAGACCGCAGACGAATTTGTCTCGAAGATAATCTGCTAGTCCTGCCCCGAATTGGCAGTGTTTTGATAGCTTTCTTAATTCGGTGAGGTAATCAGCGTTACTTTCATTCTTGTGTTGATTTCTCTTGAAGAATTTGAATCGTTCCGCTATCAGCAGCGGTGTTGGGTTTAAGTGCTCCTGTAGGGTATCAACAATTTCTTTAAAATTCTTGTCCTTTGGTTTGGCTGGAGTGATTACATTTCGTAACAGCCCGTATGTCTTTGCGCCCATTAGATTTAGCAGTACTGAAGCTTTTTTTTCATCTTCTATTCCATTTGCGGTGCAATATACCTCCACTCTTTCCACATATGTGGTCCAATCCTCTATCTCGTTATCAAAAGCATCAATATTGCCAGACTTAGGCATCCTAGAAAAAAAATGGCGCTTCCCGTGCTTTTCTTTCTTTTCTGCAGAAAAGATATGGCGCTTCCCGCGCTTCCCCGCCGCTGCTGCCGATGACAACGCTGTTTCCCGCGGTTTCCGTTCTTTTTATTTATTTATTTACAGTTGGAGACTCGTTCCCGCCGGACTCTCTCTCTAGGTCTGAACGCCGACCTGCTCGCAGCGCCGGCCGTCTCCCGAGTGCTCCCTCCCCGTCTGTTACTGCTTGCCTCCGCTTTCGCTGCTTGGCCCAGCTGTAGAGCCAGCCGCTGGAGCCCCAGCCCGACGCCCAGGAACGATTATTGCAGTACCTGCCACCAGCTTGGCTAGCTGGTGAAACTACAGCTTTTTCTTTTTCTTGATTTTTCTTCAACTTTGGACGCCAGAGGAATCGATGTCCTTGAGGTGCTGCCGAATTGCAGGTAAGTCCGTTTCCAATTCGTCGCCACTGTTGTGTCCGTGTGTTAATAGAGACACTGAAGACAGGAGTTGGTTTCATAGGTGTTTACTAAACAAAGTCTGGAGGGGAACTAACTGATACAACACAATATACAGGCTTATATAGCCCGAGTGGCCATTACCGGCATTACAGTACACATGGGGCTCTTAAAGGCACATACACTACATTTATAATGTAAACATAGGATTACATTGAAATTACCACACTGAAATAGACCATTTGGCCCAACCAGTTGGTGACAGTCCTTCACACAAAACTGCCTCTGTAAACTTTGCCACACTATAATCACACCCTCTCACCAGTAGTGGCACTGCAGGACCTCTACTGGTGGGAAGGTGTAATTGCAGCATGACAAGTTTACATAGGCAGTTCCCATTAAATGTGGACGTGGGAAGTTATAATGGACACATTTGACCAGAAGTGCGTGCAGATATAAGATTTTTAATATAAGTAGATCATCCAAACTAACACAGTATCGATGCAGTGGATTACAGATCATAATTGAAATTTAGAGTTCACTTGACTAACTTGAGTTTACTCTCGTGATTTACAGCAATATTTCACCCTCCCCATTAGATTCCTCCAGCAGTTCACTCAGTCACTCAGTGTTTTCCGTTTTCTGGTCACAAATGTGCTTTGCTAAAGGTAGGCAGAAATAATGTGCACATGACCATTCTTTGATTGTCACTTAGTCTTTTGGGGACTGGGCTCAGCCAACATCTGTGACTTGGGAGGAGACAAATCGCCCAGGGTTACTACTCCTGACTGCGATCCAGTGATAGGCTGAGGGGAGGGGAGGGAATCTAGTGATGAACGTAATGCAGTTCTTTTGTGGTTTGAATATAATATTTCCTCTATTTTTGTTTAAAAGAAAACCCCTTCTTTGCTCAAAAACAAATCTGGACCAACTGAGTCACGGAGACATACCGAGGTTCAGAAGGGCATGGTATTGGCTTGTTAGTGGGTGTTGCACAAGGGGCCTTGTTTTCTATGAACTACTGGAAAACCAGGCGTGGACTGCCATCACCCCCTCTCCAGCCTGCTTGGGTTTGGTCTTTCTATGAGCAGCACTTCTGACCGATTAGTGCTATAGCAAAACGATGTCCTGAATGCACTCCTGCTCCCACCTTGCACCCTCCGTAAACTTTAGCTCATCCAAAACTCTGCTGTCCGTGTCCTAATTTGCATCAATTCCCGGTCACCCATCACCCCTGTGCACGCTGGCCGACATCGGTTCCTGGTCCGGCAAGGCCTCAATTTTAAAATTCTCATCCTTTTGTTCAAATCCCTCCACGGCCTCGCCCCACCCTATCTCTGTAACCTCCTCCAACCCAACAACCCTCCAAGATCTCTGCGCTCCTCCAATTCTGGCCTCTTGAACACCTCCAGTTTTCATCGCTCTACCATCGGCGGCCGTGCCTTCAGCTGCCTGGGCCCTAAGCCCTGGAATTCCCTGCCTAAACCTCTCCGCCTCACTACCTCTCTCTCCTTTAAGACGCTCCTTAAAACCTACCTCTTTGACCAAGCTTTTGGTCACCTGTCCTAATATCTCCTTATGTGGCTCGGTGTCAAATTTTGATAACGCTCCTGTGAAGCGCCTTGGGACATTTTACTATGTTAAAGACGCTAAATACAAGTTGTTGTTGAATGTTTGGGATCTCTAGGGGAATATCACTTGCCATTTTGTCGAAAATCGAAACTGAAGCGACAGCGATTAGGGGTGAGCAGATTCCTTGTCCTGTGCACTTGCCCTAATATTGTATCAGCGGTGGTACGTTGCTGGGTTTATTTCAAGGGCATGAACGATGGCCTATTTATGTGACTGCAAATTAGTTAGGCAAGTGTGTCCCGATACGTGAGCCACGAGCCACATCTGGCTCATTGGGAATCCAGATGTGGCTAATTGTATTTCTGATTCTTAAATAAAAAATGAGTAATCGACACTGTCGTTGGGCTTGTGACCTCAATGCTCATAATCGCAAGGCGTATGAATGTGAAATGTAACCTTTCCGTGCGTTTGTTGGTAAAATGGTAAGAGGAAAAGCAGAGTGTGCGAGTGCTTTTGTGAGTGTTTTACTTCCTTGGTTACTGAAAGGTTGTAGATGTTTGTTAAGTAAATGCACACTGAAGTACATTTACCTGCATTGTGTGTAAGGTTTTTTTTTTACTAGAATTAATGCATGTAGCTAAAGTCACGTTGCTTCACCTGTAAGCGATTTCTATTAGGCGATGATTGAACTATATCTGGCAAGGACCCAGATGGACTGTCACTCTCTGCCCCTGTCTCTGGTGGTTGCCCCATTGCTGTAAAACAAGAAGTTTTAGGAAAACTCCAGTGTGTGACCAACTCCCCCCCACCTCCTTTCTCCCCACCCACCTGCTCACCGGGGGAGGGAGGGAGTCTGACTGCGCTCAGCTTTGGCCCGCCATTGAGTGTCAGATCTAGTTTAAAAACATACTCCAGGGGTCCCCCAAGCCTCAGTGAGCAGGTTCCACACTTAAGGCAGAGTTACATACATAGCATGTACAGCACAGGAACAGGCCATTCAGCCCAACTGATCCTTGCTCTACACGAGCCTCCTCCCACCCCTATCTCAAGTGAGCATCTCCAGAATGTAATGTCAGATATACTCATCCTGCAAACTGAGGCACAATGAATTAGCTACCCCTGATGTTCAGGGTTTAAATGCACAAGCTACTGTCAAAACTGAGTGATACAGAGCAGAGGTCACTCAGCCAGTGTGGATGTCGGCAGTGCTAACACTGGCTTGCCTGTCTCTGAAGCTAAGGAAAGGCTAGAGTTGCTTCCGATTGTCGTGAGTGGGCCCGCGCGCTCGGGGAAAACGCTTGGGATTCACCGTCTACGGGTGGAGTTCCATGCCCCATAGGCACCAGCCGCGTAGAACTCCCCGCCCCGCCACCCGTGGGAGCTCAGTACTGCCAGGCTGGGACCAATTTCTAGGGTCGCCATCTCGGGCTGGACGGGTGCCTGGAGGTTTCATCACATGACCTCCCGCCTCCACCATTGGTCCATCCTTGTGCCGCGCGGCCTTCCCCGCGGCCAATCGGAAAGTGAGCAGACTCTTTGTTGCCCGATTGAATGATTCTTGACCTTCAGTTAAGCAGCCATTTTTCCGCATCTCCAATATTTATTTGACTAATAAATAAAAAGCGTTCAAAGAAATTTTTTTTAAAAACACACTTGATTTTTCTCCTGGAGTGTCCAGGAGATTAATCTTATCATTCCTGGAGACTCCAGGGCAATCCTGGAGGGTTGGCACCCCTACTGTGACCATGATCCCCACTACCTTCTCCTTGCTGCCCTGAACTTGTAGAATTGTCCTTACTTGAATATACTTTGAAAAGGGAAAAAATTTGCAGAGCTATGGGGAAAGAGCAGGAGAGTGGAACTAATTAGACAGCTCTTTCAAAGAGCCAGCACAAGCATGGCCCAGAAATTCGAGTTGGGGGCTTCCCGCGGGTGTAAGCCCCCCGACCTGCACTTACCTTGCGCGCCGGCCGTTGTGCTGTGAGCCCCCGTGGAATTCCGATCCTGGGCCTCCTCCAACTGCCGGCGCGCAGTGCTTGCGTATCCCAGGGGCGCAGTTAGTTCGATGCGTCCCCTGGGATCACGTGGGCCATGGGGAGCCAATCGGAGCAGAGAATGCTTCATTCATAAGTTTGACAGGAAGTGCTGTCAAACTTAGAAATACTACGAGCCCCAAAACATCACTAAATCTTCAAATAAATTTTTTAAAAACCATCACATTTTTTAAATAAACTATAAATTACATGAAATAACTTTTAAACAATAATTTAAATTTTTGAAAAAAATAATTTTATTTTCTAATGGGGCTAAAAATAATCTTTAAAGTATTTAAAAATAATAAACCTGTGGAAAAAATGTTTTAATTTTAATTAATTCACCACTTACCTTGTAAAAAGCAGGCCTTACGACTGCTTTTTAAATGTGTAAATTCTGGAGACTTACCCTCCCGGGAAAACCTGCAAAAAAAACGCAAGTTCGATGCGCACGCGCAGCCTCTCCCGCGCATGCGTTCGAACTCTGAACCCCTTCTTTCAGGGGAACGGAAGTGCCGGTTTCCTACGCATGCGCAGTGCATGCAGGAAACCGGCACTTCCATTAGGCTTACAGGTGAATACCCCATGCGTACTCACCCGTGGAGACCCGAATTTCTGGGCCAATGTTGCTGAGTGGCCTTCTCCTGTGCTGTAAGATTCTATGATTCTAATTCTGTAGGCCCTGGTCTCCAGACTTTGCCGGTTACCAGGGTTACGAACAGACTCCACCACAGCACTGCGAGTGCAACAGCCAACCTTGCATCTGTTGGCAGGTCGAGATACCGGGAACTATTTTGTAGCCTCCATTTGAACTAGTTGTGTTGTGCAGGATGACCCACTAATGCTCGTGGCCTCGTGGTAATGAAGCTTCGGGACCTGTACCCCTTGGTGAGAGGACAACTTCTTAACATCCGCAGTGACTTGGGGTGTAGCAGGTAGCTTGCGGTGGTTATAAAACCATCATCCAGCTTTGTGGGTGGGAGTTCTGCGTGGAGGTTTCGATATATCCTCGGCATTAATCTGCAGGAGAGATCCTGTTGTGTTGTTTCGATAGGGGGAGACAAGTGGTGTAAATTAAGTGATATTCTCAAATCTGTTGAAACTGTTTTGAAACTATGTTGTGGAACTTCAAATGCTTGGCAACTGCAGGAAATATTTTCTCAACAGCGTTTGAACAAACCAGGAAGCAAGTGTGTTTGTAGTTTTATTTTTTTTTAAATTTGGTTTACTTTTCAGATATTGGCCCTGAATTCGCGGTCGGCGGCGTAGCTAAGGAGCACGCCGCCGACATCCGAAGGAAATCCGCACTTGCCTCGTACAAAACCCCCCTTCAAAAAGTTGCTTTCAAACGCGACAGGTGCACAGCGTAGTGGCCCTCAGGTCCCAGGGACGCAACCGTTGTGCTCTTTTCACTTTCTGACTCTTAGCCAATTAGGAAACGGAGGAGGTTGCTAAAACAGGATTGTAAATATATGTCAAAAGAAGACAGAAATCTTCTACTGGCATATATTTACAATCTACATAGCGTCTACTAGCCAATCAATTGGAAATGTTGGTTGAAGGGATTTAAACAGGTAGGTATATACAGGTGCACGATCCCTTATCCGAAACCCTTGGGGCCAGCTGTGTTTCGGAATTCGGAATTTTTCGGATTTCAGAACGGATATAATGCTTATAAATGGACAAGAGGCAGCCGTCGGGTTTACCCTACAACTACACCACTAGTGATGGATGCAAAACTGGCTAGGTAACCAGATTACTATAAAGAAATAGTTAACAGCAATGTTTCCTCAAAGTTGCACACGGCCACGCAGTAATCTGCAAACTCCTGTGCAAGCTGCTCAAGCTTTTACACTGGAAATACCAAGAGACGCTCCACGAAAAAACTTTCGGTTTTCAGAGCTTTTCGAATTTCGGAATTGCGGACAAGGGATAGTTGACCTGTATATTATAGTTACGCCAGATATACATTTGATCAAACATCTTTCATAACTGTGTAAATAATAATACTGCATTTGTTAGATATACGGTTCTTACCTACTCGGTATTAGATTAGATGCTCCATTATTTCAATTGTTCCCATAAAGTAGCAAACCCCAGCACAAAATGTTTCTATAAATCAGTAAGTTTTTTGTTGAGAAATAATCGGCGGACAAAAACTTTGCCCTTAAACCAGTATATCCAATCTATTGCTGGTGTTTACCGTGCTTAATTTCTGGGTTCAAAAACTCCTCGGGAAAGATTTTCAACTTGCCACCAGGACCTAAAGCTGGTGGTGTGGGTCGTCTGTTATAGAAACTGTTGTGTCTGTGTATAATAAGACACAGACTGCAGGAGAACGGTACAACAGGTGTTTACTCAACGTGGCTCACACTGGAACTGATCTGTACAGATTACTACTCAGTGCTATATACAGGTGTGGTCACTGCCGGTACTGCATATACAGGAGCTGTAAAAGATAGTTCCCCCCTTAAAGGTATATACATTACAATTCCTCCCCTTTTAGATTAACAGTACCATAACACTCATTTAACAATTAAATATCAAACTAATTACAATTAACACTTTTAACATGCAACATTAGCTGAAAATAGTCTATTTATATATTCAGTCTTTGGGGATGCTTCCTGATCCTTTCTGGATAGCGCCTTTCCCGAGTGTCTTGCTCTTGGTGCGGAGGCGATTCTGGCCCCCTGTCGTCGGTTGGTTCATCAGCTTCCGATGCTACTGTTTCTGGGGTAGATGCGACCTGTACGTCGGGTTCATCACCAGGTACGTATGGGCGAGGCATGGGGTTGACTTGTTCCTGTGACTCTAGGATCTGGTCAGCATGGCGTCTCACGATGCTCTCCCCAACGTCCACTGTGTACATTAGTGGGCCCTGCCGTGTGCATATCGTTCCTGGCTGCCATTTTTCTGTTCGGTAGTCGCGGGCCAAGACTGGTTGCCCTACATTGAAGCTCCTTGTTGGCTTCTCATGGATGTGCTGGAATTGCTTACTCTCAACATCTCTTCGTACGTTTGGTCTGAGCAAATCCAGGCGAGATCTTAACCTTCGGTTAAAGAACATCATGGCTGGGGCCTGGTTGTGTCGCATTCCGGTAGGCAAACAGGAAATTGTCCACCTTGTGCTGCAGCGGAATGTTGTCATTGTACATAGCCTTTATTGCCTTCTTAAAGGTTTGTACGAACCTCTCAGCCAATCCATTTGTGGCTGGATGATACGGGGCGGATGTGTAATGCCTTACCCCATTCTTTTTCAAGAACCCCCAGAACTCTTCGGACACAAACTGTGGTCCGTTGTCGGAGCAAATCTGTTCTGGCAAGCCATTCCTGGCAAAAATGGTCCGTAGGACTGCAATAGTTTTCTCCGTGGTGGTGGAGGACATTTTGATGACCTCAGGCCATTTCGAGTGCGCATCCACAGCTATTAAAAACATTGAGTCCATGAATGGACCAGCAAAATCAATATGCACCCGATGCCATGGAGATGAGGGCCACTCCCATGGGTGTAGAGGGGCCTGTGGTGGTGCATTTTGGACTTTCTGGCATCCTGAGCAGCTCTTGGTCAGGTCCTCGATTTGTTTATCGATTCCCGGCCACCACACATAAGCCCTGGCTAGGCTTTTCATTTTTACCCCTCCCAGATGACCCTCATGAAGCTCATTGAGCACTCTATCCCTTAACTTGGGTGGAATTACCACTCGGGATCCACACATCAAGGTCCCCCGGCACACTGACAGCTGTTCTCTCCTTGTCGAGAATGCTGGCAACAGTGAGTCGCCATGTGCTGGCCATCCCTTCACCGTCAAATCATATACCCGAGACAGAGTCGGGTCATTTCGGGTTTCCTTTTCGATACAAGCGTTAGTTACCGGTAGGTATTCAACTATAGTCGAATGGAATATTTCGACAGGATCCACTGCTGGTGCTTCCTCCGCAGTAGGCAGTGGCAGGCGTGATAGCCCATCAGCATTTCCATGCTGTTTCATGCCCTTATATTCAATCTCATAGTGGTGCGCTCCTAGAAAAAGTGACCATCTTTGTAGTCGTTGCGCAGTCATCACCGGAACGCCCTTCTTCGGATTAAAAATGGAGACAAGAGGCTGGTGATCAGTCAGCAAGGTGAATTTCTGCCCGTGCAGATAGTGATTGAACTTTTTCACTCCCCACACTAGGCTGAGGGCCTCCCTGTCAATCTGGGCATAGTTACGCTCGGCTGAGGTTAGTGATCGTGACGCAAAGGCTATTGTCCTCTCTGAGCCGTCCGAGAATTTGTGCGACAGCACCGCTCCAATGCCGTAGGGTGACGCATCACATGCCAACCGAATTGGTAATGCCGGGTTGTAATGGGCCAATACCTCTTTCGATGTGATTAGTGTTTTGCTCTTCTGGAAAGCTCGTCTACATTCGTCACTCCACTTCCATGGCACTCCAGTTTGCAGTAGGGTGTTCAGTGGGTGTAGTATTGTAGACAAATTTGGCAAGAACTTATGGTAGTAGTTTACCAGCCCGAGGAATGACCTCAGTTGTGAAACATTTTCCGGTGCTGGAGCCTTGACTACTGCCTCAATCTTCTCTGGGGACTTATGTAACCCCTCTTTATCGATAACGTGGCCACAATACGAGATCTGTTTTCTAAAAAACTCGCATTTGGGGCGGTTAGCTCAGAGCCCATATTCCTGCAATCTAGTGAGCACCTGCTCCAGGTTGGCAAGGTGATCACTGTCATTTTCGCCCGTGACCAGGATATCATCCAAATAACACTGGGTCCCTGGGATCCCTTGCAGGACTTGTTCCATTGCCCTCTGCCAAATAGCCGGAGCTGATGCTACCCCGAATACCAGCCGGTTGTATTGGTAGAGACCTTTATGGGTGTTGATTGTGAGGTATTTTTTTGATGCTTCTTCTACCTCCATTTGCAGATACGCCTGGGCCAGATCAATCTTAGTGAAGCGTTTCCCTCCAGATAGCGAGGCGAAAATATCTTCAATCCGCGGAAGTGGATATTGTACGGTGTGAAGGACCGGGTTCACTGTTACCTTAAAGTCCCCACAGATGCGAACCTTCCTTGGTTCCCCAGGCGTGCTGCTCAACGACTTTTTCATCACAGGGACGATGGGTGTAGCCCACTCGCTCCAGTCTACCTTGGACAGTACACCTGAACTTTCCAGACTCTCCAGCTCTGCTTAAAAAATTTTGGGCTTGCGTTTTCTTCAATTTTAATCGTCGCTGTCATGCCTTTTAGTGTTCCGAGTCCTTGCTGGAACACTTCTTTCGCGTCAGTTAGGATCTTTGACAGTCGCCCAGGTGTGACGTCGTCATCCTTTTTGTCAGCCACAGTCAGTGCCTGTATGGAATGCCAATCCAGTTGTATTTTCCGGATCCATTCACGTCCCAGTAATGGTGGTCCTCCATCTTGCAATACATACAGGTCTAGTTTTGGTGTTTCCTTACCGTTATATATAACGGTCACCCTTATTTTTCCTTTGAGGTAGACTTTTTGCCCCGTGTACGTCTTCAAAATAATTTTTGTGTCTCTCAAGGGTATGTGTGAGAATAGCCGCTCGTAGTCCCGTCGGTTTATGACTGTTAGGGCTGATCCTGTGTCCAATTCCATCTTTACCTGGACTCCTGCTATCTTGAGAGTGACCCAAATGGTTCGGTGATCCTCCGTTGTGATCACATTATGTAGTTTCAGACAACTCAGTTCCTTGCTTTCGGAGTCGTTATCACTCTTTTGTTCATCTGAACTATTCTCCGTCATCTTATGTACCTTCTTGTACTTTTCTTTGGTAGGTTTCTTATTGCTGGTTTTTTTTCCCGACCTGCAGACTCATGCTATGTGTCCTACTTTTCCACACTGTCTGCACACTTTGTCTTTGAACCAGCAATCATTCTGGTCGTGTGTTGTTCTGCCGCAGCGATAGCACTTCTCTGTTCTATATGACATTTCATTTGTGCCATATTCTTGCGGTCTCTGTTGTATCTCTGCAGCGCGCCGTGCTGCTGCTTCATATGATACCGCAATGCTGAAAGCCTTTTCCAGCGTAAGGTCCTTTTCAGATAAAAGCCATTTCTGGGTTCCTTCACTTTGAAGCCCACACACAAACTTGTCCCTTAAGGTATCTGCCAGTCCCGCTCCAAACTGGCAGTGTTTCGATAGTTTGCGCAGTTCTGTTAAACAATCAGCATTGCTTTCATCCTTATGCTGGTTCCGTTTGTGAAACTTGAATCTTTCTGCTATCAGCAGCGGTGTGGGGTTTAAATGTTCCTGTAGTATCGTTACTATGTCTTCAAAACTCTTTTCCATTGGCTTCGTTGGGGTTACTAGATTTCTTAATAAACCATATGTCTTTGCACCCATTAAATTTAACAATACCGACGTTTTCTTGTCATCTGACACCTCATTTGCCTTGCAGTATACCTCTATTCGTTCGACATATGTAGTCCAATCTTCGACTTCATTGTCAAATGCGGTGATACTGCCACTCTTCGGCATTTTGGGTGTGGTTTAAAATGGCGTCTCCCAATGGCTTAAAATGGCGTCTCCTGCGCTTTCCTTCCTCCCCCGCTGCTGCCAACGCCGCTCCCGGTGGTTCTCGTGGCAATGGTGGTGCCCTGTAGGTTTCGCACGCTTCTCCTGCGCTGCTGCCAACGCCGCTCTCGGCGGTCCTCGTGGCAATGGCAGCGCCTCGCGGGTTTCTGCGCGTCTCTCTTTCCCTCTCTTCGACGCTGCTCGGCCCCTGAACACCAGCTGCGCCCTGTACGCTCTGCCCTCTCTCTCTCTCTCCCCCGTCGACGCTGCTCGGCCCTTTGCTGTGCCGCTCGGTCGGGCTCTAGCCCGCCGCTGTCCGGGAAGGGTCTGCGCACTACCTGTTGCCAGCCCGTTTCGCTGGACCACCTCGACTGGAAAGCCAAGCCTGGCTCTCGACAGCCTCCCCGCAATTCTCGAGTCTCTGCTGGATGACTGGGCGGTTGCCCGTGGTCGACGCCCGAGTCTCTGGCCTTGACCTCCAATCCACTGATCTCCAGGAACGAATCCCCGGGAGGTGATGCAGAGTTGCAGGTAGGTTCGAACTTGCCTCGTCGCCAATGTTGTGTCTGTGTATAATAAGACACAGACTGCAGGAGAACGGTACAACAGGTGTTTACTCAACTTGGCTCACACTGGAACTGATCTGTTCAGATTACTACTCAGTACTATATACAGGTGTGGTCACTGCCGGTACTGCAGTATAAATGAGCTGTAAAAGATAGTTCCCCCCCTTAAAGGTATATACATTACAGAAACCACCCGATTTTCATCTCCGACCAGTGACAAATAACCAACTACAAATTTCAACCGAAACAACAGCAGAAAACGCTGGAAAAACTCAGCAGGCCAGGGTAGCATCCATGGAGAGAGAAACAGAGTTAACGTATCAGGTCAGGAACCTTTCATCAGAACTGGAAAAAAGCAGGAAAAGGAATAGATTTTAAAGCAAGTTAGGGGCTGGGAAAAGGGGAGAGGGGATGAAAGAACAAAAGGGAAGATCAGAGATAGGATAGAAAGCAGGAGATTTTGCTATCGTACAAATATCAACCCCCTGTTACTGGTAACCTTGACTCAAGGGATTTTTCGCAAGAGAGCGGTCTGAGCAAAACATTGGTGTGGTTTTAGTTTCATGCCTCGCCGCCTTTGACCTCGGCTGTTATGCCCCACAAGACATATTTTTTGTGACAAAAGAGCCGTTGTAAAATCCGCAAAGGTAAAGCCCATAAGAATATTTCCTGATTTAGGTTGCATAATTTCCACTGACCGTCAGCTAGATTCTCTTCGTCTTCTCCCTGGTTTCCCCACGTCCCAGTGCTGCAGCGATACCTTTGAAACAATTTCTGGAGCTGTGCTTGTAAGGCGGATTGCTGCAAGATGCTTTTCATTGCCAACATCCATATTTTGCTGCAGGTTGCACACTATGTGGCTAGACACATGAAAAGAGCTTTGTGTCTGGCCAATAAATCTTTAATCAGAAAATGCTGGAAACACTCAACGGGCCAGTCAGCAGCCGCCAACGAATACAATTTTCTCATCTCCTTCCCCCACCGCCCCCCGCTTACGCTGTGCAACAGGCTCCTGCGCCTGTTTGCACCAGACCTAAAAAAATTCAGGATAATTAATGCGCAGTAGGTGGAGACTCCCAAAACAAGCGCTCTACTCGGAACTCCGACACGGCAAGAGAGCCCAGGTGGGCAGAGGAAACGTATCAAGGACACCCTCAAAGCCTCCTTGAACAAGTGCAACGTCCTCACCGACATCTGGGAATACCTGGCCCAAGACCGCACAAAGTGGAGGAGAAGCATCCGGGAAGGCGCCGAGCACCTCGAGTCTCTTCGCCGGGAGCAAGCGGAAGCCAAGCGCAGGCAGTGGAAGGAGCGCACGTCAACCCAAGCACCCCATCCACCTGCCCCTTCAACCACCGTCTGCCCCACCTGTGACAGAGACTGTAGGTCCCGCATTGGACTCATTAGTCACCTGCAAGCTCATTTTTAATGTGGAAGCAAGTCATCCTCGGTTCCGAGGGACTGCCTAAGAAGGAAGAAGAAGAAGGAGGTGGGTTAATTAGCCCAACTTATCGGCAGCACGTTGACTTGAACGGGTAGGTGAAACGTGCAGCAAAGCCGATGCACAGTCTGAGCTTGACAGATTGCGAGTTTGGGATTAAGCGCATGCACAAGCGGAAATCCTGAACTTGCATTCAATTTCAAAGGCGGTATGACGGCGTGCTCTGAGAGTACGCCATCATACCGACCGTGAATTCAGGGCCAATGACTTTAAATTCTTTGAGTCGCTGAATTCTCTTTGCATTGAGAGTTATGAGGAACTCTCTCGAGGTAGAGATTACGAGCAGAGCCGGAGTGGTGATAGTCGGGTTGTGCCGTTAACGGTTATAAAACAGCTCGTGCCAGGGGCTCGGCTTTCTCCAGTGCCAGCTGTGGCTCAGTGGGCAGCACACTCGGCTTTGAGTCAGAAGGTTCGAGTCCCACTCCGGGGACTTGAGCACATAAATCTAGGCTGACTCTCCAGTGCAGTACTGAGGGAGTGCTGCAATGTCAGAGGTGCCGTCTTTCGGATGAGACGTTAAACCGAGGCCCCGTCTGCCCTCTCAGGTGAATGTAAAAAATCCCACGGCACTATTTTGAAGAAGAGCAGGGGAGTTATCCCCGGTGTCCTGGCCAATATTTATCCCTCAATCAACATAGCAGACACAGATTATCTGGTCATTATCACATTGCTGTTTATGGGAGCTTGCTTTGCGCAAATTGGCTGCTGCGTTTCCCACATTACAACAGTGACTACATTCCAAATAGTACTTCATTGGCTGTAAAGCGCTTTGAGACGTCCTGTGGTCATGAAAGGCGCTATATGAATGTAAGTCTTTTTCAAGTCCCACTCCAGAGAATGGAGCCCTATAATGCAAGCTGACTCTTCAGTGTAGTAGTGAGGCAGTGCTGAACTATCGGGAGTGCTGTCTTTCGGATGAGATGTTAAATCGAGGCCCCATCTGCTCCCTCAGGTGGAGGTAAAAGACCCCGCAGTACTTTTCGAAGAAGAACAGGGGAGTTCTCCCCAATGACCTGGCCAATATTTATTCCCAAACTAACACCACCAAAACAGACCATCTGGTCATTTATGTAATTGCTGTTTGTGTGAGTTTGCAGTGCGCAAATTAGCTCCCCACATTAAGTGACTACACTTCAAAAGTATTTAATTGGCTGTAATGCGCTGTGGGACGTCCTGATGTTGTGAAAGGTGTTATTATAAATCCAAGTCTTTCTTTCTTTCACTGCTGCCAATACCATTATCCCCGTGTTTATTTCTTACTTGGTTGTGAAGAGCCTTGGGATGTTTTTATACGTTAAAGGTGATGTATAAATGGTGGTTTTTGTCTGGAGATTGTCTGTTGGCTGTTTCACTGTGGTGGGACATAACAGCTGATCCCAATCCTGTCTTCGCCTTGAGAGCCATACCAGCGGTTTCCAGCTGGGAATGGGACACCTGTCTAAATGGTGTCGGCTGTGGCTCAGTGGGTAGCACTCTCGTCTCTGAGTCAGAAGGTTGTGGGTTCAGAGTCCCACTCCAGAGATTTAAATGCAAAAATCTGGGCTGACACTCCAGTGCGGTGCTGAGGGAGCGTTGCACTGTCTGACGTGCCGTCTTTCGGATGAGACGTTAAACCGAGGCCCCGTCTGCCCTCTCAGGTGGACATAAAGGATCCCACGGCACCATTTCGAAGAAGAGCAGGGGAGTTCTCCCCAGTGTCCTCTCCAAGACTTATCCCTCAATCGACATCACTAAAAAAACAGATTGTCTGGTCATTATCACATTGCTGTTTGTTGGAGCTTGCTGTGCACAAATTGGCTGCCGCGTTTCTTACATTACAACAGTGACTACACTTCAAAAAGTACTCCATTCTCTGTAAAGGGCTTTGGGACGTCCTGAGGTCGTGAAGAGCGCTATATAACTGCAAGTCTTTTGTTTTTTTTTCAAATCTTCTCCCATTTCCTGGTCTGGACAGAACACTGATTCCGACATTCCAATATATTTTTATCCACACTGTAGTGGTTGGGAGAGAGCTGAAATTTTGTAAGCAAGTTGAAGAGAAGTGCATTTTTCATGGATCCTATCCCGCACCAAGTCCCACTCACCCATCACCCCTGTCCTCAGTCACCTACATTGATTTCCAATATTCCCAATACCTACAAATCAAAATCTTATCCTTCATTGTCCTCAACCCTTCCTATCTCTGTATCTTTCTCCAGCCCAAGAACTTTTTCCGTTCCTCTGACTATGACCTCTCGTGCGTCCCCCACTGTCTTCACCCCACCATTGGCAGCCGTGCCTTCATCTGCCTTGGGCCCCATGCTCTGGAATTCCTGTCCTAAACCACTCCGCCTCTTGTGGACTTTCCAGGGTTGCGTTTTCTTTTTGGCCGTGATCTGGCTAGAAATTCCAATCCCACTTGGATGAGGATCGTCCGTTATTGGCCCCGGGGATCCAGGGAGGGGTTATTTTTGTTCAGCAAGGGTATTAAGGGTTAGGGAACCAAGCCAGCATTATGGAGTTGAGATAGGGAGCAGCCACGATCTAGTTGAATGGCGGAAGAGGCTCGAGGGGGCTGAATGGCCTACTCCTATGTTCCTGTGAGGCCGCAGAAGCATCTGTCGTTGATGCTGCCCGCCTGCCGCATTGGCAACGCAAAAGCGCTGTGAAGGAAATGTCGAGCGTGCCCCTCGGGAGAACCTTAACAGTTTCAGGCTGTCTTTACTGTCCGCTGGGCCAGTTCAGGATTTTGTTGTTGTAAAAAACTGGCTTGATCACATGATCTGATGTCAGGCTGCCAGCAGCTAAGTGCGGATCAAATTTCCACCGAGGAGCTGGAATCCTAGCTCTGTGTGCCTGTGTTCTTTGGGTACAGTTTGCTGCTGTTAACAGCACATCGAGGGAAAGGATTTTACTCACATAAGAAGTTCAGCGAGCTTCTCAGAAGCGCGGCGAGTTATTTTTTGGGCAGCAGTTGTGGGGGGGACGGACGCACCATCGCTGCAACCGATCTGCACGTTCGGCCTGGTTCCTTAACTCCTGCTGGTCCTGCTGCATGGGTTTTTTCCGTCTCCAGTTGATCAGGTTCTCCTTGGATGCATTTCCTGGAAAATGGGAGCAGGAGCGATCACTGTCTGTGTGAGTACAGGCGGCTCATTGTGTTAAAGACTCGATACCGTGTGTGAGAGCTCGCTAACTGCTGTAGTCTTTCTCCCCCCCCCTCCCCAAAGTCTCGGTCCTTTTCTCCCAGGTTTCTAAGTCAGTGCTGGGTGTAAATCCGTGGATTTCATTAACTGTTGAGGGAACTTCAGAAGGGGTTTGCAGCAAAAATAGTACGGAAAGCGATTTATTTTAGTGCTGTAATAAAATAGTTTGTCTCTGTGATTACAGGAAATCTGTGCTAAAGTAACAACCACTTGCATTTATATAGCGCCTTTAACGCACTAAAACATCCCAACGCAGGAGCGATTATCAAACAAGATTTGACACCGAGCCAATGAAGGAGATATCGGGACAGGCGGCCAAAGACTTGGTCAAAGAAGTAGGTTTTGAGGTGCGTGGTAAAGGAGGAGGAGAGAGGCGGAGAGGTTCAGGGAGGGAATTCCAGAGCTTAGGGCATCGGGCGGCTGAAGGCACGGCCGCCAATGGTGGCGCGATGAAAATCGGTGATGTGCAGGAGGCCAGAATTGGAGGAGCGCAGAGATCTCGGAGGGTTTTAGAACTGGAAGAGATTAGGGAGGGGCGAGACCATGGAGGGGCTTGAACACAAGGATGAGAATTTTAAAATCGAGGCATTGCCGGACTGGGAGTCATTGTAGGTCAGTGAGCACAGGGGGTGATGGGTGAGCGGGACTCGGTGTGAGTTAAGATATATGCACGGTGTAAGAGGTCCAAGGCTGAGTTCCTTGTTGTAGCTGATTCTGGCAGATGGATTGAGGATGTTCTTCTCCCCCCGCCCCCCCCATTCAGATCACTGCCCAGTATTCCTTCTGTGGAAGTTGAGAGCTCGTGGGCGGCGGGTGAGAGCAGGATCAGGCACAGCTGTGATGCCCTCCAAGGTCGAGTAGCCCGCACTTGCTCACAGCCTAGCCTGGCGATTGAATGGCTTGTTGCCAAAGGGTCAGAGTAGTGTTGGTGCACCATGGAACTGCAACTCAATAAGAGGCATCACCCTTAGGAGAGGAGAGGAGATGCGGGTATTCTGCTAGCTGCTGCCAGGACTAGTTACATAGAAACATAGAAGATAGGAGCAGGAGTAGGCTATTCGGCCCCTCGAGCCTGTTCCGCCATTCAGTGAGATCATGGCTGATCATCCAAATTCAATACCCTGTTCCTGCCTTCTCCCCATATCCCTTGATCCCTTTAGCCTTAAGAAATATATCCAACTCCTTCTTGAATATATTTAATGAATTGGCCTCTACTGCCTTCTGTGGTAGAGAATTCCACAGGTTCACCACTCTCTACCTTTAAAAAAAAATCAGGAACTTTTTTTCCCTCCACCTGTCTCCTAAAGACTGTGGATGCTGGATCAGGGAGTGGTTGAAGTGAATAATATAGATGCATTTAAGAGAGGCTGGACAAGCATATGAGGGAGAAGGGACTAGAGGGTTATGCTGATAGATTTAGATGAGGAAAGACGGGAGGAGGCTCGTGACATGAATCAGTCATTCATGAAAGAAAGACTTATGAAATGATACTGAGCGGCCTGCGGGTGGCGCTGTCCAGGGAGAGTATAAATACTCGGGCACGGGCCCAGCTTGCGCAGGACATTCTTAACAGGAACTAGTGAAGGACACAACTAGACCTCCATGTTGTAGAACAGTTGATTAAAGCTTTGTTTAACGCTTAGACCAAGCTCCTAGTAGTTTTCTTACGTCAGCTCGTGTGGAGCATGGACTGGTTGAGCCAAATGGCCTGTTTCTGTGCCGTATATCCTATGTAATCCTGTGTAACTGGAGCTTTCAAGAATGAGATAGGTCAATTTTTGTTGGGTAATTTTGTTTGTCTTGCAACGCTCCTGTGAAGCGCCTTGGGATGTTTTACTGCGTTAAGGGGTGCTATATAAATGCAAGTTGTTGTTGTTGTTGTCAGGGTGTCGAGGGATATGGAGCTGAGGCGGGTTTTTTTTATCCGGCACGGACGGGACCGACGTGGTGCCGGTTCATCAAAAATTCCGGATAACCGAAAGCTATATCACAGAATCACAGAAACCCCACAGTGCAGATAGAGGCCATTTCAGCCCATCGAGCCTGCACCGCCACATATCCCACCCGATCCCTGTAACCCCCCGTATTTAATCCCCCTAACACTAAGGGTCAATTTATCATAGCCAATCAACCTAACCTGCACATCTTTGGACTGTGGGAGGAAACCGGAGCACCCGGAGAAAACCCACGCAAACACGAGTAAAAGATACGGAGCTGAGAGCTCCATATAAAGCAACAAACCCTGTTGCTTAGCAACAGCTTCAGAACAATGGCCACAAGTTGCAAGCATCTCTGTAGCTTAGCAACAGCTGCAGCCACACCTTTGCACAGCAACAAATGGAGGAAGGCAAGTAATAAAAGTTACCTGAACCTACTCCTGAATTTTGCCGGTTAACCGAGATTTCCGGTTATTTAGGTGCCGGTAAATCGAAAGTTTCCTGTAAATGGAGTTGAGGCTGAGATAAGCCGGGATCTAATTGAACGGCGGGCCGACTGCAGTCAGCCGCTTTCAAAATGTCATCGGCATTAAAGGGGCCGCTGCGACTACCGTTACCGCCCTGTTAACGCCGGGCAATATGAGGCGCACCAAGGGAGTCGGTGTTGCCCTGCTCCTGGCCAGCGACTTAATGCTGCCAGCGGGGCCCAGTTTCACTGCAAATGCAAAGAGATCAAAAAAAGCTGGAAATGCTCCACGGGCCGGCGGGAACCCGTGGAGAAACGGGAGTCGGCTAAAGACGCCGGCGCGGCACATTTGTCCTTCCGACGAGATGCAGCCTCACGAGTGGCCGCAAAGGGGTTGCGCCACAGCTGCCTGTGTGGCTAAACCCATCCGCGCGTTCCTCTTACATCTCCCATCTGTCGCTCGGGAAAGAAGGGTCCAAACGCTTCACTGCAAAGTTCGAACTGGGAATGACGGTTGGAGAAAAAAATTTGGGCAGTGTTTTTCTTTTTCGAGCGGGCTTTCTGGAAAATCTCTGCAATCTAAACCAGACGCCAGAAATCTGGCTTTGAAAGGGAAATATTTTTCTTTTTTTTCATCCCCCACCTCCGCACTCCACATCTGTGGAGTTGGCGCGTGGAGTCAGACTAGCGCCTGGCAGATGAAGAAGCTTCCGGATCTCCCGGCTGCCTCGCGACGGCGGCCTACGATCGGCTCCACCCCGATATTTGAGACCCGCCAGCCAATGTTCCCTTTCAGCTGCGTGGCTGCACAGCGCTGTCGGGATCCTCTTTTGATGTTTCTCCCGGGGTTCCTCGCAGCAGTGTCCTGGAGATTAACCTTCAATTCCCGGAGACTCCATGATGATCCGGGACGGTTGGCAACCCTGTAGCCGGTTGGGAATTACGGATTGCTGGTGGGTTTTTTTGTACATCGAAGTTTCAACACGGAATCCGGCCATTCGGCCCAACCAGTCCGTGACTGCATGTACTCACCCCTCCACACACGCCCGAATAGGTCGCATTTACCCGTCCTGTTCCCACATCCCTTCATCTCCCTATTCCTGTATCCACCTGCCCAATCTAGCCTCGAGCATTGATACAGTTTCTACCTCGACCGCTAACCCTGGGAGTGAATTCCACAGCCTCGCCACGCACTGTGTGACGAAGTTCTGGAACGCACTGCCTGAAAGGGCGGTGGAAGCAGATTCAGTAGTAACTTTCAAAAAGGGGGATTAGATATGTAGTTGAAAAGGAAACATTTGCAGGGCTATGGGGAAAGAACAAGGAGAGTGGGATGAATTGGACAGATCTTTCGAAGAGCCGGCACAGGCACGATGGGCCGAATGGCCTCCTTCAATGCTGAATCATTTTCTGATTCCATGTATTTATCTGGCTTCTCCTTAAATGCATCTTTGCGATTTGCCTCAACCACTCCATGTGGCGGTGCGTTCTACATTCTTGCCACTTTCTTGAATTCCTCATTGGATTTATTATTGAATATCTAATATTCATGGCCACAAGTGGAAACATCTTCTCTATGTCTACCTTATCGAACCCCTTCATAATTTTAACAACCTCTATCAGGTCACCCCTCAGCCTTCTCTTGTAGAAAAAAGAGCCCCAGTTGTACCTGCGCAGTTCTGGTATCATCCTTGTAAATCTTTTTTTCACCTTCTCAAGTGCTTCTATATCCTTTTTACAATATAAGAACATAAGACCATAAGAAATAGGAGTAGGCCATTTGAGCCTGCTCCGCCATTCAATAAGATCATGGCTGATCTTCTACCTCAAATCCTTCCCGCACTATCCCCATATCCCCTGATTCCCTTAGTATCGAAAAATCTACCGATCTCTGTCTTGAATATGCTCAACGACTGAGCCTCCACAGCCCTCTGGGGTAGAGAATTCCAAAGATTCACCACCCTCTAAGTGAAGAAATTTCTCCTCATCTCAGTCCTAAATGGCCGACCCCTTATTCTGAGACTGTGACCCCTGGTTGTAGACTCCCCAGCCAGGGGAAGCATCTACCCTGTCGAGCCCCTTAAGAATTTTATATGTTTCAATGAAATCACCTCCCATTCTTCTAAACTCTAGGGAATATAGGCCTAGTCTACGCAACATGGAGACCAGAACTGTGCCCAGTATTCTAAGTGTGGTCTAGCCATGATTCTATACAAGTTTAACACAACATCTCTGCTTTAGCAATTCTATTTTGGCAAAAGGTTTGGGTATGGTAGCCTAGTGGTTATGGCACTGGACAAAGCAAAGCCAGAGGTTGTGAGTTTAAATCCCACTATGGCTGATTAAATTAATTAAATCTTTGTGATTTGTAGGCTGGCACCAGATAAAATAACCATGAAATTAATTGTGGTTTTTAAAAAAAAACAATTCTCCTTCAGGAAAGGGAACCTGACATCTCCTTACCTGGCCTGGCCTGGCCTACATCTGGCCCCAATGCCTCCCTTCACGGCTGGCTCTTAATGCCCTCAAGGCCACTAGGGAGCTGGGCACTAAACGGGGCTTTGCCAGCGCCGCCCACTTGGGCTATAAACGCCAGCCTTACCAGTGACATTCTGAGAATTAATAATATTTTTTTTTTTAAACGGCAAACCCTATTGCTCGAAGACAGTTAAAATTCCAAGTTCGAGTAGGAATGCCAAGTGTTTGTCTTGTCCTGTGTTGGCAAGTCCCTGGAGATTTAATGAGGGGTGCAGCATATAGGAAACATTGCCGTCGCTCCCGTTCTTAATCACTAGCCTCTCACCTGCAACGCAGTCCATATATTAATGTGATTCTTTGATGTGGTAACGTTTTCAGATGCTGCTTGCATTTCTGAGGTACTTTGACCAACCGATACTCTGTTCTATTTTCTTATCACCTGGGTTTTTTTTTTCTCCCACCCATAATCTTTGAAGAAATTTTATTCTACAAAGCAGAGGAGCACTGAGTAAATAAAATAGCGTGGCTGTACTTAAAAGGTTTCACTTTATTTTTAAACTAATCCCCAATGTACGACACCATCTGTAACCCTCTTGCCAGCCAGCTGTGCTGGCACAGACAGTGGTGCAGTGGCTATTTTTAATGTCTTGTTAAATACCGCTGCACCCTTCTCATTTTCAATGATGCAGTGAATTATTTTGTCATTTTTTTTTGTATTTCACACAGTTGCAGAAATTTTGATAAAATAATCTCGCCTCTGAAGCAGCAGGATGGGGGTTCTAGTCGCGCTCCAGAGACTTGAACCCGTAATCCAGGCTGACTCTCCCAGTGCAGTGCTGAGGGAGTGCTGCACTGTCGGAGGTGCCATCTTTCAGGTGAGACGTTAAACTGACTCCTCGTCTGCCCTCTCAGATGGAGGTAAAAAATCCCACGGCACTTTTGGAAGAGCATAGGAGTTATCCCCGGTGTCCCGGCCAACATTTACCCCTTGACCAACATTACTAAAAACAGATTATCTGGTCATTTATCTCATAGCTGCTTGTGGGAGCTTGCTGTGCGCAGATTGGCTGCCGCGTTTCCTACATTACAACAGTGACTACGCTTCAAAAAGTACTTCATTGGCTGTAAAGCGCTTTGGGATGACCTGAGGTTGTAAAAGATGTTAAATAAATGCATGTCTTTCCCTCTGTAAATGTATCCAGAAAAATTGCTGGAGCATGCTTTAAGCTATGAGAAATCTGAAATACACAGTTGCTATCTCTTGATGCATTTAAACTTCCCGACACAACCGTGTTGTTTTTATGTTGTCAGCGCTCTGGAACCTGTCCGGCATTGTGTTGAGGATTGGCAGTTCCAGAGCGCTGGGAGCAACAGGCACAGAGAACTGCTTTGCTCGAAGCAGCTCTGTACAGTACGCACCGTCCAGCAAGTGTCTCCTTTGTACCGTGCTGGCGTTGGTCCCCACACCGACTCCAGTGGTGCAGTATAAAACGGGAGAATGTGCATTGGTGTCACATTACCAAGACCACCTGGTGACAAGGGGTGCTTAAACACCAGCATGGACTGGCTGGGCTGAACGGCCTGTTTCTATGGGTTGTAATTTCTATGTGACTCATAGGATCAGGAGTACAGGAAACTTTTTTTTATCCGGCACCGACGGGACCGATGTGGTGCCGGTTCATCAAAAATTCCGGATAACCGAAAGCTATAGTAAAAGATACGGAGCTGAGAGCTCCGTATAAAGCAACAAACCCTGTTGCTTAGCAACAGGTTCAGAACAATGGCCACAGGTTCCAAGCGTCTCTGTAGCTTAGCAACAGCTGCAGCCACACCCTTGCACAGCAACAGATAGAGGAAGGCAAGTAATAAAACTTACCTGAACCTCCTCCTGAATTTTGCCGGTTAACCGAGATTTCCGATTATTTAGGTGCCGGTAAATCGAAAGTTTCCTGTAAAAAGAAATAAATAAAGACTTGCATTTCTATAGCCCCTTTCACGACCACTGGATGTCTCAAAGCGCTTTACAGCCAATAAGTACTATTTGGAGTGTAGTCACTGTTGTAATGTGTAGGATATTCAGCCCATCGAGCCTATTCTGCCATTCAGTTAGATCCTGGCTGATCTGTACCTCAACTCCATTTATCCGTCTTTGCTTCATATCCTTGATACCTTGTAGAGGGTGCAGAGCAGATTTGCTGGAATGGTGCCAAGGATGAAGGACTTTAGTTATGTGGAGAGACTAGAGAAGCTGGGGTTGTTCTCCTTAGAGAAGAGAAGATTAAGGGGAGATTTAGTAGAGTTGTTCAAAATTATGAAGGGTTTTGATAGAGTAGATAGGGAGAAACTGTTTCCACTGGCAGGAGGGTCGGTAACCGGGGGGAGATGAGGAGAGTTTTTTTTTTAACATGGCGAGCTGTTGTTATCTGGAATGCACTGTTGAACCCTGAAAGGGCGGTGGAAGCAGATTCAGTAGTAATTTTGGATAAATACTTGAAAAGGAAAAATTTGCAGGGCTATGGGGAAAGAGTAGGGGGAGTGGGACTAATTGGATAGTTCTTTCAAAGAGCCGGCACAGGCACGATGGGCCGAATGGCCTCCTTCTGTGCTGTAAGATTAAATGAAACGATCAGATTTATTGAATTCAGTTTGACCGGATGGATCAGTTTTGAGCTCGCAAGCTTTGGGTTGTCCAGGACCATAACCACTAGGATTCCGAGCTCCCAGCGGGTGTCATTGGATGGTGGCCCGGAGTGGGAACGTTGGGCGATTCTTGTCCGCCCAGGACCCCCGGACACCGAGACCAGTTGTAACAGCCCTACCGCCAGCTCACTTGAGATCGGCACAGATGGATCCCGAGGCCGCCTCCGACTGCCTGGTTCAGTTGCTCACCGGATGAACTGTCGCCAACAACTGCTTAGGGTCATGCTTCCTTCATTCACTGTGAGCACCGTCTCACGGCCGTTTCCTCAGCTGTTGGGCGGAGCAAAGGCACTTTCTGTGGATGCACCACCCACTGAGAATGGAAAATTGGCCGGCGTTGGCGAGGGTTTTAGTAAGTCCTGGCCTCCTCCTCCGCCTTTCATTGCATCTGGGAGACTAAATACTGTGCTGCATTGAGGCTGAGACTTTACATTTCAGGGCTGACTTGAGTGTTGTCGAGTGGAAAAGCGACATTCTTTTTAGAGTGCAACTTGGTGAATAACCTTTTTTATATGGTTTACTTAAATAACAGTGCTAGGAGCACAGCGCAGACTTGGCTGTGTTTCTTACTCTGGGACAGACTAGTGCCAAACCTTTTGAGCCATTGCCTCTTTTCTGCTCCTCCAGCCTTACAACCCTCCGAGATCTCTGCTTTCCTCCAATTCTGGCCTCTTGCACATCCCTGATTTTAATCGCTCCACCATTGGCGGCCGTGCCTTCAGCTGCCGAGGCCCCAAGCTCTGGAATTCCCTCCCTAAACCTCTCCGCCTCTCTACCTCTCTTTCCTCCTTTAAGATGCTCCTTAAAACCTACCTCCTTGGCCAAGTTTATGGTCATCTGCCCTACTATCTCCTTATGTGGCTCGGTGTCAAATTTTGTTCGCTAACGCTCCTGTACAGAGCCTTGGGACGTTTTACTACGTTAAAGGCGCTATATAAATGCAAGTTTTGTTGTTGTACTGATGATTCCGGGTATGCGATTATACTGTGTTAATAGTTATTGATGGGAGCCTTTTGCAGAGTTGTCATACTGGTAATTAGTGCTGTAACAGATACCTGATCTATAAGATGTGAATGCTGCAGTGAGACCAGCATCGAGTGACGGAAGTTAGAACTCGCAAATTGCATGAGGTTTCAATTTACTAACGTACTGGGAAGCACCCAGGAGGGAGCAGGGTGGCTGTTTGATCCCTCGTCGAGGTACTCAGGGTGGAACATTCCCCCATGATGGGTTGATGGCACGGCCATTCGAGCTTGGCACGGTGATGAAAGTTTTGTTTCTTATTCGTTCCCGAGATGTGAATGCCGCTGGTGGTGGGCCTTCCTCTTGAACCACCCGCCATGGCGATGGTGCTCCCACCATGGTGTTAGTTTTTAAGATCTTTTAAGATTCTGAAAGGGTCTGATAGGGTAGACGTGGAGAAGGTGTTTCTACTTGTGGGGGAGGCCGAAACTAGTTGGCCGTAAGCAATGTTCCCTGTGTTCCGCGCAGCCTGTTTCTTTTAACGCGCGGTCCCTTTAAATTTCTGCGCCTGCGCGGTATCTACAGTGTAAAAGCCAGTGAGCGGCCTGCGCGGGACCTTTCAGATCACTGCACAGCCACGCAAGTGCGCACACCTTAGCAGAAACATTGGCCGTAAATTTAAGGTAGTCGCTAATAAATCCAATAAGGAATTCAGGAGCAGCTTCTTTACCCAGAGAGTGGTGAGAATGTGGAACTCGCTACCACAGGGGGTGGTTGAGGCAAATAGCACAGATGCATTTAAGTGGAAGCGAGATAAACACCTGAGGGAGAAAGGAATAGAGGGTTATACTGATAGGCTGAGATGAAGTAGGATGGGAGGAGGCTGGTGTGGAGCATAAACACCGGCATGGACCAGTTGGGCCAAATGGCCTGTATCTGGGCTGCACCTTCTGTGTAATTCTATGAATCCCCAGGCAGTCATGTACCCATCAGGGCTTTATCGGGGGGTTGGGGGGATATATTTGACCTCACAGGAACCTTTTCCCCCCCCCCCACTGGTTTTATTTTGCCGTTGATGCAAACGTTGATGTGTGACGAGGGTGAAGCGGCCAAACTGAGGGCTCGTTGAATGTTGGCGTAAGATCACTTTGGCTCGGAGTCGGCGGCAGCGTAACTGAAGTGAAGCACCCGAGGCCTCTTTCAAGCCTCATTTGTAAGCTGTTTGGTGTTGGCAAAGAGCCGACTGTTCCGTTGGCCTTTACACCGACGAGTGGAGCTTTGCCCTTGCTTATTGAAGAGCAGCGGGAGTGTTGGTGCGGCAGGGCTAGACAGATCGGATGCAGGGAGGATGTTTCCCCTGGCTGGGGGGGTCTAGAACGAGGGGTCACAGTCTCAGGATACAGGGTAGGACATTTAGGACTGAGATGAGGAGAAATTTCTGCACTCAGTGGATGGTGAACCTGTGGAATTCTCTACCACAGAAGGCTGTGGAGGCCAAGTCACTGAATATATTTAAGAAGGAGATAGATAGATTTCTAGACACAAAAGGCATCAAGGAGTATGGGGAGAGAGCGGGAATATGGTATTGAGATAGAGGATCAGCCATGATCATATTGAATGGCGGAGCAGGCTCGAAGGGCCGAATGGCCTCCTCCTGCTCCTATTTTTCTATGTTCTATGTTTCCATCAGCTCTCCATTGCTGTGGAGCCGAGATCTGGCTGTCCCCATAGCAATGTTCTATTTTTTTTTTTTGCATGCGCGGTCCCTTTAAATTTGCTGTGGGGTATCTCTTCCAGCTCATCTGCGCAGCCTAGGGGGAACGTTGCCCCATAGTATGCTGGCGTCTTTACAGGCACGACTGGAACATGGAAACGGGAGGCGGCCATTCAGCCCCTCCAGCCTGCTCCGCCATTCGATCAGACTGCGGCCATCCCTGCACCTCCATTTCATTCACCCCGCCTTTGCCGCACGATACCCTTACCTAACAAAAATCTATCAGCCTTGAAAGCTCCAGTTGTCCCACCCCAGCATCCACAGCCTTTTGCGGGGAGCGAGGTCCCGATTTCCACTCTCCTTTGTGTGGGGGGAAAAAGTGCTCCCTGGGTCAGCAACAGCGGCAGAAGTTGCTGTTTGAATCCCGACCCGTTAAGACTTGATAGACTCTGGGAAATGTGGCTTATTATTTTTCTTTGCAAAGTGAATGCTAAACCGTCTCGCCAACCATTTCCAAAAAGGACGCTTTTCATTCGTAGACTCGGGTTGCCAACTCTGGTTGGATATATTCCTGGCAGTTTCATCACATGACCTCCTGCCTGCCGCTCCGCCCTCCCCCCACCCTTGGTTAAGCTGCCACTTTTTAAAATCCTTCTGCAGTATTTTAATAACAAATAAATGAAAATGAAAAAATGTACACAATTGTGATTTCCCCCCCACCCCGGGATTCTCCCAGCTGCATCCCGGAGATTGATCTTTAAGCCTGGAGACTCCAGGGCAATCCTGGAGAGTTGGCAACCCTTGCTGTCAATTTTGGAAATAATTGGCCCCTCGACTGTCTTGACAAGAAATCAAACTCAGTTGGGAGGCCGAAGGGCCTTCTGTGCCCCGCTGGTGTCTCCCTCCGGCTTAAGCAGCGTTTTCCTGTTGCTACTTTGAGCGATTCACAGCTAGATGGAGCAGTTAACTTCCTGCGGGACTCGGAGGAGCTGCAGGTCTTAAAAACCACTTTCCCTATCCTTTGAGCGCCCAACCCCATCGCGTTTCCATCCGTACTCCGTGATGCTGTGATTTCTGATTTATTCTGTTTCAACGGTTAATGCCACGAGCCCCCGCCGGGGCTAGTCAACAAGCCTTTTTAAGTTGAGCCGCCTTTAACTTTCACCCTTGTAGCCTGGCAGTAACAAACATAACTCCCGAGATTGGTTGTGTGACTATGAAGGTCCTGCCCACCTGTTCCAATAAAGGGGCGTGATTGTTTACCTTTTTTTGTTGCCCGTGGCTACGGGCAAACCTTCTCTCTTTCATTAATGGGACTGAGAAGCCTTTCAAGTCGTCCGATTCCCTGAGCCTTCGAGATTGTCATTTTTATGTTTTATGTTTGCCGCCCAATCCGTGTCACTGCTGGGATCGCGATAAGTGCTCGCTTCTGTCCGATGGAGGTGCCTGCTGTAGCCGTGGTTGATTGTTCCCCGCTCCTCTGTTCTTTCCAGCAAAACAAGGCCGCAGTCAGGTTGAGGGAGGACGTGAAGAAGATTATGGCTCAGCCGCTCAGCATGCAGAGGGCCTACAGCGTCGGGAAGGTTTTCGGCGTCTCGCTTTGTGAACTCCAGCAACGAGGGCAGACGATCGATGGGATTCCATTTGTCGTACAACACATGGTGGAATATTTGCAAGAATATGGTGAGCAGCGTTGCTATACAGTAATGTATGAAAGACCGCGTGAATGGTTTCCCGCATTACAGCAGTGACTGCCCTTCAAAAAAAGTACTTCATTGGCTGTAAACCGCTTTGAGATATCCTGAGGTCGTACAAGGCGCTATATAAATGCAAGTTATTTCTCTTCTCGTTCTCTTTACCGTCTCATTCTCTTTCTCTTCTCGCTTTTTCTCACTCCTTTCTCTTTTTCATCACCTCTTTCTCCTCTTTCACTTTCTTTTCTCTTTCTATCTCTTTTCACTTTCCTCTTCTCTTTTTTTCTATTTCTCTTCTCTTTCTCCTTCTCTTTCTCTTTCTCTTCATTTTCTCTTTCTCCTCTTTCTCTTCTTTCTCTTTCTCTTTTTCTCTATCATCTCTTTTTTTCTCTTTTTTCTTTTCTCTTTTTTTTTCTTTTTCTCTTTCTCTTCATTTTCTTCTTTTTCTCTTTCTCTCTTTCTTTTTCTTTCTCTTCTCTTTCTCTTCATTTTCTCCTCTTTCTCTTCATTTTCTCCTCTTTCTCTTCATTTTCTCCTTCTCTTTCTCTCTTTATCTTTCTCTTTCTCCTCTCTGCTCTCTTTCTCTTTATCTTTCTCCTTCTCCTTCTTTTCTCTCTCTTCTCTTTTCCACTTTTTCACTTTTTTCTTTTTATCCTTTTTCTTCTTTTTTCTTTTTCTTTTCTTCCTTCCGTCCTTCCCTCCTCTTAACCCTGTCATCTTCCGGTCGATAATGACACAGAAGCTATGCCGCTAGTTTTGGGTCCTGAGTCTTACTCCAGGACTTGAGCACGTTAACCTAGACCGACGCTTCAGAGCATCACGCAGGGAGTGCTGTCCGCTGTGCCGCCTTTCGGATGAGACGTTAAACCGAGGTCCTGTTTGCCTGTTCGGGTAAAAGATCCCGTGACGCTATTCAAACAAGGGCAGGTGAGTTTCCCCGCCACCTTCTTTCCCCCCCCCCCCAGTGCCCTGGGCCAACATTAATCCCTCAACCAACATCACCACAACAGATCAACTGGTCATTTATCTTGATGTGCCTCAATAATTCCGAGACTCGATGTTAGCGAAACAAAACAAGGCTTTTATTAACTTAGAAAGTAACACGTAAGAGAGAGAGGTATCTTCCTTCTGGAGACTGAGGCTAGACTGAGCTAGCTTACAAAAGGGGCCAGGTATGGGCGGAGCCCTACACACAGCACATTCCAATAAACAATACAATGAGGACTGGGGGAAGGGAAATGACACTGAAACCGACCACAGTCACAGGCAGTGATGAATGGAATATTTCATCACATATCTCACTGCTGTTTGTGACATCTTGCTGTGCGCAAATAATTAGCTGCCGCATTTGCTTACATCACAACAGTGAATAGAATTCCAGGAGTAATTCATAGGCTGTGAAGCGCTTTGGGACGTCCTGGGGTCGTGAAAAAGTGGTTGATAAATGCAAGCGCCTTATTTCTTTTAAGGTGTGTTTTTTTTAAATCATTGATTTTCCTGCTCCTCGGTACGCCCCCTCACATTATCCCCTTCAGTCTGAGAACTAGCAGCCAATCCCAGCTTTGCCATCGGTGCGGTAATGGCCGGAGGCAAGGATGGTGAGCAACTGGAATCGGGGCCGGCTCCAGTTCACTTCTGCCCCTTGCTGGCCAGCTCCAGAATGGCGGGGGCGGGCGGGGGCGATTGTGGGAGAGCCCAGCAGGAGGTCCATGGTCACCGACCCATCTCCTCGGCTGCTGGCCAGTCTGAGTGGTTATGAGGGGAACTTAACTCCAATCAGAATATTGTTTTAAAAAAGCATTCATTTCTTTCGGATAGGTTACTTTTTGAAGTTTGGAAAATTTCTCATGAACTATTGTTTTTAAGTTTGTTTAATTGCAGAAAAACTAGTGGAGGGGTGGCGGGGGTGGTAAAGTGCAAAATGGGAGGCCGAGCCGCTATTGGTCAATCTGTACCCCGCTGAAGTTGAACTTTACCCGCTAGGTGTCACGGGATGACCTTGAGTTATATTGTATGTGGAAGCTTTCAGATTTGAAATTTGGGATTTTGTATGGGGCAAGGAGAGACTTCTCCAGCAGCACTTTCCAATGTTCTACGGTGTTGTACCTGTGGGCCTTTTGTACAGTAATTGTCACTGGCCAAAGAGCGCCACATTGTACGCACGAGGTCGATTTTCCATCTGCCCCATTAATTGACGATATCTACGGGCAGTGGGACGGACTCCATTGTCATCACCGCGCACTAACTATCGCCTGTGCAAAGAGGGCGAGCATGGGCCCCGCACGAGGTGGGAGTGGCTGCACTTTGACCTTGGTGGGGTGGGGGGTGCACGACCTTGCCGTTGATTGGATGCTGGGGATCCAAGGGGGTAGAAATCCCTCTTGGGCGCCGGTACAAGACGGATTTCTGCCCCGGTCTTTCTTACAATCTCCGATGTCGTTCTCAGCTCTTGTTCTCCAGATTACCCTGTGTACGAATGCCCAAAGTCAAAGGATGTAAACGCAACAAAAGTTGACCGTAACAGTTTTCAGGGTACAGAATAATAAAAATGTTGCTGTTGGCGTTCCGCCTGCACTACAATAATAGCCTCTCTGTCCCTTTGTTAATCGTTTACCATAACTGCCAGCTCCTGTCAATATTTGAACATGCTCAGTGATACAATTCTAATGTCCTGCTAGCATGAAAGCACAGAGCGATTGGTTTTCTATCACACTGACCAATCCAGCGGACCACCAGCATTGTTCTTTAGTGCTCTCGTTGGACTGCACGTCAGAGCTATCGAACAGTGGGGCTCCCCCTTTCACTATCCAGTGAGGATTTCAGATTCAGACCGGGAAGCTCCTATGTTCGATCCAGGGCAGCACAGACTTTCCTGATCTCGGCCCTGCTGGTCGTAGGGGTGTTCCAATCAGCCTCAGCACCCTGGGGAAAATCAACCAGTGTTATAAGTGTGAGCTTGGCTCAGTGACGAGCACTTGTTGCCTCTGAGTCAGAAGGTTTGTGGGTTGGAGCCCCACTCCAGGACTTGAGCACAAACTCTAGGCTCGCTGTAACGAGGGAGTGCTGCATTGTCAGAGGTGCCCAGGTTTTTTTTTTAGCTAAGAAATAAGCCCCACCAACCTATTTAGATCCCGTGACACTGTTCGAAGAGGAGTGCAGAGTTCTCCTGGTGTGCTGGCCAAGATTCATTAATGCAATCATTTACTTCATTGCTGCTGTTGGGACCTTTCCTGCAACACAACAGTGTCTACACTTCAAAAGTAATTCATTGGCTGTGGTTTGCTTTGGGGCGTGCTGAGAATGTGAAAGATGCTGTACAAGATCTTCCTTTCCTGCCCCGATTCCTATCCTGTTGAAAGTGCATGTGTGTGGAGATCAGTTGGGTCAGGACCTGGCACAGAAAATATTTATTTTTAAGGAGCTTTAAGGGCTGCAACATAATTTACAGATTACAAAGTATTTACAGCACAGAAACAGACTTCTCTTTTCTAGAGAAAAGAGCCCCAGCCTGTTCAGCCTCTCCTGATAGTTATACACTCTCAGTTCTGGCATCCACTAGGAAATACTTTTTGCACCTTCTCCAGTGCCTCTATATCCTTTTGATTTAAGAAATTAAATTTATTTTTGGAAAGGGGTAGATTTTCATTAAGCTGTCGGTAAGGAGGCGGGACTACAACTTTCAGGTTTTAATCCCGCCTACATCGACATTCGGCCAATCCACGCGACTTTCCCTTGATTGACCTTGTTAAGCCCGCCCAGTGGGCTCAGCAGGCCAATTAAGGGCCACCCGGCAACAGGTGACGTCACAGACTGAAATCTCATCTGTCAAGAGGTCTTGACAGATGAAATATCAGTGTTTCACAGCTGTTTGAAGCTGTCAAACACTGACAGTCTTACTTCTAACCTGAGTCCTTCTACACAGACTCAGTTAGAAGTCTCACCGACAATGAAAGCTGAAGGCTGTCACTTTTGACCGCTCGCAGCCATTTTGCTTTCAGTGCCGGCTGAGTGATGGGCTCCCGAAATCTAGAGGAGGAAAGGCTGTTAAGTTAAGTACAGGTAATTTAAACTTCTTTACACACTTTAGACACACCAAACACACTTACCTTTGCACTCATGCACCCATCACTCACCTGAACACCGACATCGCGACCCCTCCAAGTCCTTCAACCCGACAGCCCGCCTGCTCTAACTTGGCGTGGTTTGGAGCCGTCGGGAATCCCACACGACACCCCTCAAAATAGGGATTAGGCTAAAAATTGGCACTAATCCCTTCCCACCTCGGGTCGGCGGGTCCCAGTGCGGGGCGGGTACCCGCCTCCTTTGAAACTTGCGTGGAGGCGGGTTTTGGGCAGGATGGTGTTGGGACCCCCGAAATCGTGATTTTAGCCCCCCGCACGCCTGAAACCCCGCCTGACGGCTCCAGGAAAATCAACCCCTAAGTGTCTAAATGGGGTAGAGAAACCGAGGGATCTGGGGGTACAGATACACAGATCACTGAAAGTGGCGACGCAGGTTAATATGGCCTTAAAAAAAGGCAAAGCAAGCGCTGTAGTTTATTTCCAAAGGGATACAATTGTAAAGCAGAGAAGTTATGTTAAACTTGTATCGAACCTTGGTTAGAACACACTTGGAGCACTGCGCACAGTTCTGGTCTCCATATTATAAAAAGGATATAGAGGCACTGGAGAAGGTGCAAAAAAGCTTGACTAGAATGATGCCAGAACTGAGAGGTTATACCCATCAGGAAAGACGGAACAGGCTGGGGCTCTTTTCTCATGAACAGAGAAGGCTGAGGGTTGACCTAATAGAGGACTTTAAAATTATGAAGGGGTTTGATAGGGTAGTTGCCACTTGGGAGCGAGTCTAAAGCTAGGGGTCATAAATATAAGATGGTCACTAATAAATCCAATAAGGAATTCAGGAGAAACTTCTTTACCCAGAGAGTGGTGAGAATGTGGAACTCGCTGCCACATGGAGTGGTTGAGATGACTAGTGTAGATGCCTTTAAAGGGAAGCTAGATAAGCACATGAGGGAGAAAGGAAGAGAAAGATATGCTGATAGGGTTAGATAGAAAAATAGGAGCAGGAGTAGGCCATTCGGCCCTTCGAGCCTGCTCCGCCATTCAATATGATCATGGCTGATCCTCTATCTCAATACCATATTCCCCCTCTCTCCCCATACCCCTTGATACCTTTTGTGTCTAGAAATCTATCTATCTCCTTTTTAAATATATTCAGTGACTTGATCTCCACAGCCTTCTGTGGTAGAGAATTCCACAGGTTCACCACCCTCTGAGTGAAGACATTTCTCCTCATCTCAGTCCTAAATGTCCTACCCCGTATCCTGAGACTGTGACCCCTCGTTCTAGACCCCCCAGCCAGGGGAAACATCCTCCCTGCATCCAGTCTGTAGGGTGGGAGGAGGCTCCTGTGGAGCATTGACACCGGCATGGACCAGTTGGGCCGAATGACCTGTTTCTATGTAGAAACATAGAAGATAGGAGCAGGAGTCGGCCATTCGGCCCCTCGAGCCTGCTCCGCCATTCAGTGAGATCATGGCTGATCATCCAAATTCAGTACCCTGTCCCTGCCTTCTCCCCATAGCCCTTGATCCCTTTAGCTTTAAGAAATATATCCAACTCCTTCTTGAATATATTTAATGAATTGGCCTCAACTGCCTTCTGTGGTAGAGAATTCCACAGGTTCACCACTCTCTGGGTGAAGAAATTCCTCCTCATCTCAGTCCTAAATGGCCTACCCCTTATCCTTAGACTGTGACCCCTGGTTCTGGACTCCCCGGCCATCGGGAACATCCTTCCTGCATCTAGTCTGTCCAGTCCTGTTAGAATTTTATAAGTTTCAATGAGATCCTCTCTCATTCTTCTAAACTCCAGCGAGTACAAGCCCAATCGACCCAATCTCTCCTCATACGTCATTCCTGCCATCCCATGTAAAAACAAAAATAACGTGAGTGTGCTTTGCATATAATGGACAATGCTCCAACATAGCGTTTTGCTTTAATTGTTCCTAAATTGGTCTGCAGTATTTTTCATTTTCTTGCCTGTCCTGGGAGATTGTGTGACTGGTTGTGGGTCAATGGTGCATGTCGTTTGCACCATATCCAAACACAACAGACTGGTCTTTTGCTGCCGTACGTTTGTAATGCCCAATCACACGCACTTTCCATCAGGGTTCACCGAACAACAGCCAGGAGTGGGAACCCCCTTGCTGACCTCTCCCGTTTCTAACCCGGGGGTGGGGTAGATATGCATCCTCCCCCTCTCTCCGTCCCAGCATAGGAGCAGCTGCAGGCCATTCAGCCCCTCGAGCCTGTTCCGTCATTCAATTAGATCGTGGTTGATCTGTACCTCAACTCCGTTTACCCGCCTTTAATACCCTTGCTTAACAAAAATTTATCGGTCTCAGATTTTGAATTTTCCAATTGACCTCCAGCCTCAACAGCTTTTTGGGGGGAGAGAGTTCCAGATTTCCACCACCCTTTTGTGTAAAGAAGTGCTTCCCAACATCACCCCTGAACAGCCTAGCTCTAATTTTAAGGTTACGCCCCCTTGTTCTGGATCAAATTCAAATTAAATTTAAGATCAAACCTAAGCCTTTCTGGTACAAAAGCAAAATACTGCGGATGCTGGAAATCTGGAATAAAAACAGAAAATGCTGGAAATCTTCTTAGGCAGTACCTCGGAACCGAAGATGACTTGCTTCCACATTAAAAATGAGCTCGCAGGTGACTGATGAGTCCAATGCGGGACCTACAGTCTCTGTCACAGGTGGGGCAGACGGTGGTTGAAGGGGCGGGTGGGTGGGTGGGGTGTTTGGGTTGACGTGCGCTCCTTGCGCTGCCTGCGCTTGGCTTCCGCTTGCTCCCGGCGAAGAGACTCGAGATGTTCGGCGCCTTCCCGGATGCTTCTCCTCCACTTTGTGCGGTCTTGGGCCAGGGATTCCCAGGTGTCGGTGGGGGATGTTACACTTTTTCAAGGAGACTTTGAGGGTGTCCTTGAAACGTTTCCTCTGCCCACCTGGGGCTCTCTTGCCGTGCTGGAGCGCCGAGTAGAGCGCTTGTTTTGGGAGTCTCGTATCGGGCATGCGGACAATGTGACCCGTCCATCGGAGCAGCAGGTCAGGCAGCATCTGTGGAGAGAGAAACAGAGTTAACGTTTCAGGTTGATGACCCTTCGTCAGAACTGGAAAAAGTTGGAGATGGAACAGGTGTTTAAGCAAGTGTAGGGGCAGGGAGAGGGGGGAGGGGAGGAAAGAACAAAAAGGAAGGTCTGTGATAGGGTGGAAGGCAGGAGAGATTAAGAGACAAAAGGGATGATGGTGCAAGGCAAAAGGAGATGGTAATGGGACAAGTTAACAAACAAAAGATGGCTCTAGATGAAGTGTAAATGGCAGAATGATCGACAGCTGCCATGTGGGAGAGAGAAAAAAAAAGTGGAAAAAAAAGATAGGGGCAGAGGTTATGGTCTGAAATTGTTGAACTCGATGTTGAGTCCAGAAGTTCCTAATCGAAATATTTCCAGCATTTTCTGTTTTTATTTCTAAGCCTTTCTGGCTTAGTGCTACACCGTGTTCCCAATACCACGGGTAATTAATCGGAGGAGAGAGGAAACAGACTTGTTTTGTTCTGGGGAGGAGGGAAGACGTGTCTCGGATGTAATGTTCTGGCATTGTTACTGAGTTGCAAGTTTCTAGCTGGGCCAGTCGGAGTTCCATGTGAAGATGGGAGGTTGCGGAGCAAAAGGCAATGCTCTTGCACCCTCAAACCTCGAAGCTTTATCACTCCTGTCAAGACTGCTTAATAAGATTAGAATGTGGCATTGAGATTGGCCTGACTCCAATAGATCACTGAATGACATTTGAAACAACCTGCCAAGATCAGATAAGCATGTTCACCGGTTAGCCTTTGCCAAGAAGTAAACAAGTACAGTCCCTGCCGCGGAGAGTGGGCGTGCTGGTGTTAACCCGATTCGCTCGCTCTACGCGCTGGGGCCGGTAAAAGCAAAGTAACAAACATCTTTTAAAAAGCAACACAAGAAATCTTCCACTTAGCAGTTGTGTCTCCCAATTGTTAGCAATTACATCCAGAATCTCATCACTGAGGGAGTTGCACTTTTATCGAGGTGATTGGAACTGCTTGAAAACCCGACTTTGGGTAAAATCAGCGGCGCTTTTTAAGTCGATAAGTACAGGGTCAGTAATTACTGAACAGCTCGAAATAGTCACCGCAATTAATATGTTATAAGTGGTGCCTTTGTAATTGATGCCTATGGCAAATGGTTGGTGCCATTTGCCCGATATTGGCGGGCGCCCATGACAAGCAGGGACGGTGTGACTGGTGGGGGCTGTACCATTAAACAACTTCTGTAGTGCATATCACCTCCATAACTAGACTCGAATGAAAACGACTCCATAACAGATGGTACGGTGGTGTGGAGCATTGAAGTACCACAAGGTGGGTCCATTGACCAGCTATCTAATCCCCTCCCACGCCCCTCCCTATCTCTGTAATTTCCTTCAGCCCCACAACCCCCCCCCCCCCCGAGATATCTGCGCTCTTCTAATTCTGCCCTCTTGAGCATCCCTGATTATAATCACTCAACCTTTGGTGGCCGTGCCTTCTGTTGCCTGGGCCCTAAGCTCTGGAATTCCCTGCCTAAACCTCTCCGCTTCTCTTTCCTCCTTTAAGACGCTCCTTTAAAACCTACCTCTTTGACCAAGCTTTTGGTCATCTGCCCTAATATCTCCTTATGTGGCTCAGTGTCAAATTTTTTGTCTTGCAATACTCCTGTGCAGCGCCTTGGGACGTTTTACTACGTTAAAGGCGCTATAGAAGTACAAGTTGTTGTTGTTGTTGTTCCCAATCTCAGCCGCACTGTAAAGCCTGCTGCCCCAGTGCTTGTGGGACAGGGAAGAGGAAAGTCCGCTGACGGAGCCACCAGATCGCTCTTCCCCACTTCCTGGTGATTAGCCGAGCAACCGACAAATAAATGAAGCCGCTTTGTCTTGTTTTGGTCTGGTAGCTGTCCCTTTAAGCAGTGGAGTGGGGTGGGAGGGGGTGCAGTCAGTGCCTTGAGTTTAAAAAGCCAACTCCACTATCCTGACTTCACTGGAAGTCAGGTACACCGGTAATGAATACGAGAGAAAAAAGAAATTCTCTGTAAATATGTTATACATTGTCACCTGTTTGTTTGTTTTGCTTGATAAACTTGTTTAATAATTTAACCGTGGAACAAGGTCTTCTCACTTGTTGAGGACTGGAGGTAGATTCTGTGGAGGAATGGAAATATTTCAAGTAGCTTAAAAATAATTGACAGGATTTTTTTTTGTTGCTTATCCTGGACATGTTACAACTACCTTAGAAACATAGAAGATAGGAACAGGAGTAGGCCATTCGGCCCGTCGAGCCCGCTCCGCCATTTAATGAGATCATGGCTGATCATCCAAATTCAGTACCCTGTCCCTGCCTTCTCCCCATATCCCTTGATCCCTTTAGCCTTCAGAAATATATCCAACTCCTTCTTGAATATATTTAATGAATTGGCCTCAACTGCCCTGTGTGGCAGAGAATTCCACAGGTTCATCACTCTCTGGGTGAAGAAATTCCTCCTCATCTCAGTCCTAAATGGCTTACCCCTTATTCTTAGACTGTGACCCCTGGTTCTGGACTCCCCCGCCATCAGGAACATCCTTCCTGCATCTAGTCTGTCTAGTCCTGTTAGAATTTTATAAGTTTCAATGAGATCCCCTCTCATTCTTCTAAACTCCAGCGAATACAAGCCCAATCGACCCAATCTCTCCTCATTTGTCATTCCTGCCATCCCAGGTATCAGTCTGGTGAATCTTTGCTGCACTCCCTCCATGGCAAGAACATCCTTCCTCAGATAAGGCGACCAAAACTGCACACAATACTCAAGGTGTGGTCTCACCAAGGCCCTGTACAACTGCAGCAAGATATCCTTGCTCCTGTACTCGAATCCTCTCGCTATGAAGGCCAACATACCATTTGCCTTCTTAACCGCCTGCTGCACCTGCATGCTTACCTTCAGCGACTGGTGCACAAGGACACCCAGGTCTCGTTGCACTTCCCCTTTTCCTAATCTATTGCCGTTCAGATAATAATCTGTCTTCCTGTTTTTGCTACTGAAGTGGATAACCTCGCATTTATCCACATTATACTGCATTTGCCATGCATCTGACCAATCACCCAACCTGTCCAAATCATACTGGAGTTTCTCTGCATCCTCCTCACAGCACTCACGCCCACCCAGCTTTGTGTCATCTGCAAACTTGGAGATATTACATCTAGTTCCCTCGTCCTAATGTTAAGGCCAGTGAAGCTACTCCCAAAGACTTGGGGAGCTGGGACTCGAGATGAATTTCTACCCCCCTTGGATCCCCAGCATCAGTGAATGGCAAGGATATGCAACCCCCTCTTCCCAGGTCAAAGTGCAGCCACTCCCACCTCGTGCGGGGCCCATGCTCACACTCTTTGCGCAGGTGATAGTTAGTGCTCGGAGATATAGTCAATTAATGGGGAAGATGGCAAATGGATCTCGTGCCTACAATGTGGCTCGTTGGCCAATGACAATTACTGTATAAAAGGCCCACCGATACAATACTGTAGAACAACCGAGTGCTCTAACGTCCAAGAGATGATGTAAGGGCAGGGAAAACTCAAAGACGTAAAGACTAGCTGGTTGGGGAGGTAGGGGCAAGTAATAGAGAGAATAAGGGGGGAAAATTCAGTGGCGTCCCCTTTGGGTTAGCGCCCCTGTGCCGTAAATTCAGTAGTAGCGCCCCAAGCAGGAGACGGGACGCTACTGGAAGCACTCCCCCTCCTTCCTAGGGCGCTACCAGTGAATTTCACGGTGCTATGTGCAACAGCACTGACATGAATCAGTCATTCATGAAAGAAAGACTTATGAAATAATACTGAGCGTCCTGTGGGTGGCGCTGTCCAGGGAGAGTATAAATACTCGGGCACGGGACCAGCTTGCGCAGGACATTCTTAACGGGAACTAGTGAAGGACACAACTAAACCTCCATGTTGTAAAACAGTTGATTAAAGCTTTGTTTAACGCTTAGACCAAGTGCCTAGTAGTTTTCTTACGTCAAACACCGCGCGCGTCAGCACGTAGCGCCGCGTCATTGCAGGCCTCCCTCCCCTGATTAAAGGGGAGGGGCCTAGCGCTGCGCACACCGGGGCCCAGCCGGACCACCGGGGAGCGGGGTGCCAGGAAAACAGCCCGGCACTCAGGAGGAGCGCCGGGCTGAGCGGTCGCGGCCGGCACCCCAAAGGAAAAAGGGGAAGGGGGCAGGTGCTGGCAGTCAGCCAAAAAAAGTTGTCCGTCCGACACCTGCCCTTTAAGTAGCACCGCCCCCGCTGCAAAAACGCCCCCCCCCCGACCCTGTCGGACATATCGTCCGCCGATAGGTCAAGGGGCGCAACCCAAGGTTGCGGCCGGGGCGCTGCGCACGGCGATGAAGTAATCGCCGGCAGCCCAGCACCGCGGGGCGCTACCGGCTACTGCCACCACTAACCTCCTGCTGAATTTTGCGGGATGCATTAGCGGCGCCGCGCCCAGGCGTTAGGGGCTTTGCGCGCCCTGGGGGAGCTAATGGGAGGTGCAAAGCAACCCAATTTTTCCCCCTAAGAGGGTAACATTACACTCAAACACAAAAAGTAATCCTACTGACAGTTGGCAGCTTTTACAAATAGCCAGTGCTGACACTAAGGGTGTGGGATTTTCCTGACATCATCACGTAAATGGCAGGGCTGGACTTGGCTCAGTTGGCAGCACTCTCGCCTCTCTGTCAGAAGGTTGTGGGTTCAAGTCCCACTACGGGGACTTGAGCATAAAAATCTAGGCTGACACTCCAGTGCAGTGCTGAGGGAGTGCTGCACTGTCGGAGGTGCTGTCTTTTGGATGAGACGTTAAACGGAGGCCCCACCTGCTCTCTCGGGTGGATGTAGAAGATCCCATGGCACTATTTCGAAGAAGAGCAGGGGAGTTATCCCCGGTGTCCTGGCCAGTATTTATCCCTCAATCAACATCACAGATTATCTGGTCATAATCACATTGCTGTTTGTGGGAGCTTGCTGTACAAAAATTGGCTGCCGCGTTTCCTATATTACAACAGTGACTACACTTCAAAAAGTCCTTCATTGGCTGTAAAGCGCTTTGGAATGTCCGGTGGTCATGAAAGGTGCTGTATAAACACAAGTCCCACAAAGTGCCTTTGAATGCTCAGCAAATGCGGCTTCCAAGTTGTGGAAAGAACGCTCAGCCGAAACAGCGTTGCAGAACCACACGGCTGTTTGATCTTTCACCCTCCCCGTCCGTTCCCACCTGTGGGCCACCGTACAGGTTCAGTACGGTTGCCGTTACAGTGGCGCTGATTTTCAGAGGTGCAGGGCAGGTGGACATTTTTCCTTTATTCATTTTCGGCATGTGGCCGTCGCTGGCAAGGCCAGCATTTACTGCCCATCCCTAATTCCCCTTGAGAAGGTGGTGGTAGGCCGCCTTCTTGAACCGCTGCAGTCCGTGTGGTGAAGGTGCTCCCACAGCGCTGTTAGGGAGGGAGTTCCAGGATTTTGACCCAGCGACGATGAAGGAACGGACGACGTACTTCCAAGTCAGGATGGTGTGGGACTTGGGCATGCCGTGCACCTGCTGCCATTCTCCTACTGCAACAAGAACAACAACAACTTGCATTTATGTAGCGCCTTCAACGTGGTAAAACCTCCCAAGGCGCTTCAGAGGAGCGTAATCAGACAAGAATTGACACCACGCCAAAGGAGGAGACATTAGGACAGGCGACCAAAGGCTTGGTCAACGAGGTAGGTTTTATGGAGCGTCTTAAAGGAGGTGAGAGAGCCGGAGAGGCGGAGCGTTACAAGGAGGGAGTTCCAGAGCTTGGGGCCCAGGCAGCTGAAGGCACGGCCGCCAGTGCTGGAGCGATTATAATGGAGGACGTGCAAGAGGTTGCGGGCTTGGGAGGCACTGCCGAATAAACCTTGGCGACTCGTTGCAGTGCCTCCTGCAGACAGTGCATGCTGCAGCCACGGGAAATGCAAGGACTCTAAGGCAGCAATTGGCTATAGCCACACCCCACCCCACCCCCACCCCACTGCTCCCTCCACATCCTCCAATTTAACGCCTCCGCTTCCATTGGGCGGATCAGGGTCACGGCGGGGTCGCGAGAGGCAAATCACGGCAGCCATTTTTTGAGGCAGAGTTTTCGGCAGAAGCCTCTCCGTCCCATTGTACTTGCCAGACCGCCTCAACACCATTCAAAAATGGGCTGTGACATAAGAAAACTACTAGGCACTTGGTCTGAGCGTTAAAGCTTTAATCAACTGTTTTACCACATGGAGGTCTAGTTGTGTCCTTCACTAGTTCCTGTTAAGAATATCCTGCGCAAGCTGGGCCCGTGCCTGAGTACTTATACTCTCCCTGGACAGCGCTACCCGTAGGCCGCTCAGTATTATTTCATAAGTCTTTCTTTCATGAATGACTGATTCATGTCAGGCTGTTTACTCGAGGAAAATCCAGGCCTGAATCAAATTTAGTATCCTCCCAGTAATAATAAAGCATGCCACTCAAGAGTTTTCAACGCTGTAATCTAATCTTGGGATTTAGGTTGTAAAGTACTTGAACTTTGTTCTTAGTTTGATGTCACTCGATCTCTTACTGCTCGCCTGCTGCCCATACTACTCCCGAGTCTGTTGTTCTCGGTGTATTCCATGTATTAGTTTGCTTCCACACATTTTGTTTCCGTAAATGTGCACCTAGCAAATTCTACTTTATTGTGGTGTTAACACGCCACGTTACATGTTCCTCGTTACCAATGGCTCCCTTGACAGTCAAATCTCAGATTAAAGATTAGGGGCATAATTTCTTTCTAGGTAGTGTCGGAGGAGAAAAGAAACGTTTTCGCCATTGAAAGCGCTTGCTTACCGTTTCCTGTTGAAATTGGCCCTTTGTTTGCGCTACAAGTAACAGTAACAACAGCTTGCATTTATATAGCGCCCTTAACATAGTAAAATGTCCCAAGGCGCTTCACAGGAGCGTTAATCAGAGAAAGGTTGACATTGAGCCAAAGAAGGAGATATTGGGCCGGATGCTCAACGGCTTGGTCAAAGAGGTAGGGCTGGATTTTCATTGAGGAGTCGGGTAGGAGGCGGGACTACAACTTTCGGGGTTGTAGTCCCGCCTCCATCGAGTTGTGGCCAACCCACGCGATTTTCACTTGATTGACCTTGTTGAGCCCACCCAGCGGGCTCAGCAGGCCAATTAAGAGCCACCCGGCAACAGGTGACGTCACAGATTGACATTTCATCTGTCAAGAGCTTTTGACAGATGGAATATCAGTGTTTGACAGCAGTTTGAAGCTGTCAAACACTGACAATCTGTATTCTAAGTTAATTCCTTCCTCTCAGGATGATTTAGAGATCTCTCCAGAACAGAAAGCTGAATGCTGCAATTTTTGACAGATCGCAGCCATTCTGCTTTCTGTGCCGGTGAGATGAGGGACTCCCGAGACCTGAAGGAAGGAAGGAAGGCTGTAAAGGTAAGTAAAGGTTAGTAAAACTTATTTAAACACTTTACACACACCAAACACACTTCCCTTTGCACTCATGCACCCATCACTCACCTGAACACCGGACACCTCGACCCCTCCAAGCCCTTCATCCCGACGGTCCGCCTCCACTAACTTGGCGTGGTTTGGAGCCGTCGGGAATCCCACACTTCAACATTAAAAGTAGGGATTAGGCTAAAAACTGCCTGTTAACTACCTGTTAACAGGCAGTTAATTGGCATTAATCCCCTTCCCGCCTCGGGGAGGCGGGTCTCAGTGCGGGGCGGGTACCCGCCTCCTTTGAAACTGGCATGGAGGCGGGTTGGGTGTGGGATGGGGTCGGGACCCCCGATTTCAGGATTTTAACCCCTCACGCCTCCAATCCTGCCTCCACGGCCCAATGAAAATCCTGCCCATAGGCTTTAAGGAGCATATAAAGAAGGAGAGAGAGCCGGAGAGGTTTAGGGAGGGAAATTCCAGAGCTGGCCAGCTGAATGCACGGCCGCCAATGGTGGGGCAAAGGAAATGAGGTGCACACAAGAGGAGGAACGCAGACTTCTAGGAGAGTTGTAGGGCTGGAGGAGGTGACCGAGATCGGGAGGGGCGATGGAGGGATTGGAACACGAGTGTGAGAGTTTTAAAATCGAAGCGTTGCCGGACCGGGAGCCAATGGCAATCAGCGAGCACAGGGGTGATGGGTGAACGGGATTGTACACAATCGTAAATCTTTTCCCCTGCTGAGTTGCAGGAACTACCGCTTGGCCATCTCGATTCATGTCTCATAGAATCGTGGCAGACAAAACCGCGAATGTTTCTGTGGCTTCTTGTGTCATTTCGTGAAGTACAATGACCAGGCGCTAGATGGCGGCCATTACATGGGCAACCCCCCGTATCGGCAGCCATTGTTAGTGAAGAGCTTTCGAGGAGGGCGGTGGGGTTGGCGGGGGGGTGCAGGGGCTGGTGAGTAATTGCCTTATTTGGAGCTTATATTGTTTTGGGGTTTTTCGGGTCTTGGCCATTTCATTTGTGCAACATTGGGAACGAGAAACTTGTCTCCACGCACCTGTACCAATATCTCCGACCTTCTCCAAGGAAGGGACTGCTGCAGTGCCACTTGGTGGACACATTTAGGAATTGCACGGCGATTTTGCAGAAGTGATTTAAGACGAATTGTTTGACTGTCATTTAACATTGGGTAGGGTGCTACTTAATGAGTCACATAACGTTACTCTGACAGTCACCTGCAGGTGCAACACCATTAGAATATTGCAACCACACATCATTTTTTATATATATATATATATATTATATAAAGTGCAGAGGAGATTTATCAGAATGGTACCAGGGATGAGGTACTTCAGTTATGAGGAGAGACTAGAGAAGCTGGGATTGTTCCGCCTTGGAGCAGAGAACGTTAAGGAGAAATTTAATTGAAGTGTTCAAAGTTGAGGGGTTTTGATAGAGTAAACAAGGAGAAATTGTTTCCATCTGCGGGTGGGTCGGTAACCATGATCCCATGGCATTATTTCGAGGAGGAGCAGGGATTTTTCCCGGTTTCCTGGCCAACTTGTATCCGTCCACCAACACCACCAAATACATTTTAATTTCTCATTTATCTCATTGCTCTTTGTGGGAGCTTGCTGTGTGTAGATTGGCTGCTGCGTTTCCTACTTTACAACAGTGACTACACTTCAAAAAGTACTTCATTGGCTGTAAAGCACTTTGGGAACATCCTGAGGCCTTGAATCGCACCTTTTATAAATGCAGGTTCTACCTTGCTTATGTAGCTAGAACAAGGTGTACTTAATAATAACCGGTAACACTGATATAAGATAGTAAACTGCAACTACACTTTATCTTCCATTTCTCTCTGTCTCTGTCTGTCTCTCTCTGTGACTGTGTCTCTCCCTCTGTCTCCGCCTGTCTGTCTCCATCTGTGTCTCTGCCTGTCTGTCTGTTTCTGCCTGTCTGTCTGTTTGTCTCCGTCTGTGTCTCTGCCTGTCTGTCTATTTCTGCCTGTCTGTCTGTCTGTCTCCATCTGTGTCTCTTTCTGTGTCTCTGCCTGTCTGTCTGTTTCTGCCTGTCTGTCTGTTTCTGCCTGTCTGTCTGTCTGTCTCTCTCTCTCACTGTCTCACTGTTCCTCTCTCTGACTGTCTCTCACTGTCTCACGCTCTCTGACTTTCTGTTGCTCGCTCTGTCTCTCTCTCTCCATCTCTCTCTCTCTCCATCTCTCTGTTTCTCTCTCTCTCTCTGCCTGTCTATCTCTCTCTCTCTCTCTTTCTCTCACTGACTGTGTCTCTCTCAACAGAACCATCTTGGGATTTACTCAACACACCCAACTTCCCCCTCCCTTTCCCTAGGGATGGGAGGAGCTAAAACTCTTGCCTTCCCGCAATCTAGTCCCTCAGGATAGTTGTAATTCCTACAGAGCAGCACTGGTTAGCAAATCTCTATGTTCAGTTTTACATATAATTTATAAAAATATACAATATATTAACAACAATGTGTTTTAAAAACCATTTGCTAATTTGTTTGAACAGTTTATTTTACCCGTGCCGAGTTACATTTTTCTGAAGTATCTATTGTGGTCCTTGGCTTCCTTTTTAAAAATGTTCTCGCTTATTTTTGATTTACTATATTTATTATTTCACCTTCATTGTATTGATATCTTCTTCCATTTTCTAGCCTTGTAATTTGCAATTAGTGTTTCTCTTTTTTTCTTTCTTGTAGCGGCTCCAACATTCACAACCCCTCATCCCCTTCCGACACGCACAGACACTGCCGCACACGCATGCACTGGCTAACACGCACAGACACTGACGCACACGCAGGCACAGACACGCACAGACACTGACGCACACGCATGCACTGGCTAACACACACAGACACTGACGCACACGCATGCACTGACTAACACGCACATGCATGCACTGACTCTTCACACGCAGACACTGACACACACACCTGCACAGACTCTAACACGCACAGACACTGACGCACACGCATGCACTGGCTAACACGCACAGACACTGACGCACACGCATGCACTGGCTAACACACACAGACACTGACGCACACACATGCACTGACTAACACGCACATGCATGCACTGACTCTTCACACGCAGACACTGACGCACACACCTGCACAGACTCTAACACGCACAGACACTGACGCACACGCATGCACTGGCTAACACGCACAGACACTGACGCACACGCAGGCACAGACACGCACAGACACTGACGCACACGCATGCACTGGCTAACACACACAGACACTGACGCACACGCGTGCACTGACTAACACGCACATGCATGCACTGACTCTTCACACGCAGACACTGACGCACACACCTGCACAGACTCTAACACGCACAGACACTGACGCACACGCATGCACTGGCTAACACGCACAGACACTGACGCACACGCATGCACTGGCTAACACACACAGACACTGACGCACACGCAGGCACAGACACGCACAGACACTGACGCACACACCTGCACAGACTCTAACACGCACAGACACTGACGCACACGCATGCACTGGCTAACACGCACAGACACTGACGCACACGCATGCACTGGCTAACACACACAGACACTGACGCACATGCAAGCACAGACACGCACAGGCACTGACACGCGCAGGCGCACATCACTGCTTAGGTTTTGTACAATGCAGCTAGATTGAAGTAAATGAGGTGATTTAGTATCTCTTGTGGCTTTTTTAGCACACGGGAAGGTGGTAGGGAAGGAAGGTTTAACGGCCACACAGGATAAAGGTGAAGATCTTCTATCCCCTGTCTTGGCAGCCCCTGTGCTGCCAGGTCTGAGCCCCAGCTGAGAGCGCGGTAGACTCGACATCTCTGCTCTCTGTGAGTGTCAGACCGTGGCCCGCCAGCAGAGGGTGGTGCAGTGCAAGGCGGAGGGGATCGCTGCCCATTTCTCTTGGTCAAGTACAGCCCCACACCGCGATTTCAAACTTCTCATCCTTGTTTTCAAATCCCTCCATGGCCTCGCCCCTCCTTATCTCTGTAATCTCCTCCAGCCCCACAATCCCCCCGAGATAGCTGCGCTCCTCTAATTCTGCCCTCTTGAGCATCACTGATTATAATCGCTCAACCATTGGTGGCCGTGCCTTCTGTTGCCTAGGCCCCAAGCTCTGGAATTCCCTGCCTAAACCTCTCCACCTCTCCTCCTTTTAAGACGCTCCTTAAAACCCACCTCTGTGACCAAGCTTTTGGTCACCTGCCCTAATTTCTCCTTATGTGGCTCGGTGTCAAATTTTGTTCACTAACGCTCCTGGGATGGTACGAGGACCCGCGCTCCCAGGAATGTACGAGGACCCGGGCTCCTGGGATGGTACGAGGACCCGCGCTCCCAGGAATGTACGCGGACCCGGGCTCCCGGGACGGTACGAGGACCCGCACTCCCGGGACGGTACAAGGACCCGGGCTCCCGGGACGGTACGAGGACCCGGGCTCCCGGGACGGTACAAGCACCCGGGCTCCCGGGACGGTACGAGGACCCGCGCTCCCGGGAATGTACGAGGACCTGGGGTCCCGGGACGGTACGAGGACCCGCGCTCCCGGGACAGTACAAGGACCTGGGCTCCCGGGACGGTACGAGGACCCCCGCTCCCGGGACGGTACGAGGACCCGCGCTCCCGGGACGGTACGAGGACCCGTGCTCCCGGGAATGTACGAGGACCCGGGCTCCCGGGACGGTGCGAGGACCCGCGCTCCCAGGAATGTACGAGGTCCCGGGACGGTACGAGGACCCGGGCTGCCGGGACGATACGAGGACCCTCGCTCCTGGGACGGTACGAGGACCCGGGCTGCCGGGACGATACGAGGACCCTCGCTCCTGGGACGGTACGAGGACCCTCGCTCCCGGGACGGTACGAGGACTCGCGCTCCCGGGACGGTACGAGGACTCGCGCTCCCGGGACGGTACGATGACCCGGGCTCCCGGGACGGTACGAGGACCCCCGCTCCCGGGACGGTACGAGGACCCCCGCTCCCGGGACGGTACGAGGACCCCCACTCCCGGGACGGTACGAGAACCCGGGCTCTCGGGACGGTACGAGGACCCGGGCTCCCGGGACGATTGTGCCCCAGGTTGGGGAGCGGGCAGATCTGCAGCGAGGTGCCAGTGTTTGTGGTGAAGTTTGGCTTGCACCAGCCCCCCGGCTACATTCGGGCGTTGGGGGAGAGGGGCTTGGAGAGTGGAGAAGGTTTTGCCCGCCACCCATGTTAAGGGGAGGCGTGTCTCGGGGGATTTCCAGAGCTACCCCAGAAATGCTGCAGAGTGCTGATAGCCAAGAGCTACCGCCAGTCCCCTGAGTGCCTCACGATGGCCCCAACACCTAACCAGGGAAAGTTAGATTGGGATCTCAGCCATGGACAGTTGCAAGGACCAAGTGTCCTAGCCCTGCTCAGCACAGGGTGTTGAGTCTCTAACGCGTTGTGCCGCCCCCCCAACCAGTGGTGTTACTGCAGCGCCTCCACTGGCAGATGGGTGCAATTACAGCGTGACAAGTTTACTTAGGCATTTTCCATTCTAAATGTGGACATAGGAATTTATAATGGGAAATATAAATGTGTGATTTTAAAATGGGGACTGTATTATATCTGTGTGCAACCTGGTCCAACACCTGGAGACCACACCTGGAGGCCACACCTGGAGACCTCACCTGGAGGCCACACCTGGAGGCCACACCTGGAGACCTCACCTGGAGACCACACCTGGGGACCTCACCTGGAGACCTCACCTGGAGATCTCACCTGGCGACCACACCTGGGGACCTCACCTGGAGACCACACCTGGGGACCTCACCTGGAGACCACACCTGGGGACCTCACCTGGAGACCACACCTGGAGACCTCACCTGGAGACCACACCTGGGGACCTCACCTGGAGACCACACCTGGGGACCTCACCTGGAGACCACACCTGGGGACCTCACCTGGAGACCACACCTGGAGACCACACCTGGGGACCTCACCTGGGGACCTCACCAGGAGACCTCACCTGGGGACCACACCTGGGGACCACACCTGGAGACCTCACCTGGGGACCACACCTGGAGACCTCACCTGGGGACCTCACCTGGGGACCTCACCTGGAGACCACACCTGGAGATCTCACCTGGGGACCTCACCTGGAGACCACACCTGGGGACCTCACCTGGAGACCACACCTGGGGACCTCACCTGGGGACCTCACCAGGAGACCTCACCTGGGGACCTCACCTGGAGACCTCACCAGGAGACCTCACCTGGGGACCACACCTGGGGACCACACCTGGAGACCTCACCTGGGGACCACACCTGGAGACCTCACCTGGAGACCTCACCTGGGGACCTCACCTGGAGACCACACCTGGAGATCTCACCTGGGGACCACACCTGGGGCTCTCACCTGGGGACCACACCTGATCTTGACTCTACGTGTGCAATGGCACGGGAGATCGACTAGCAAATAATAATTGTTTCGGTGTTCAGACTTGTAGCTCACCATCTGGGGTACGAGTTCTTCCATGCAGTACCTTTAAGACATTGGTATTTGGGGTGGAATTGCTATGTTTTGGTATTTTAATAACGCTGTATAACCATTTATTTTTTTTAAAGATGGGTTAGCATGCATCATTAAAATGGTGAATGAGGGACTGCACTGAAACACAACAATCATCTCATTCAAAATAGCTGACAGAGGAATTTTTAGCCCTCTCGGTGTGTGTAATAATATTTATAAGTGGCACTTATAGTTCTATTGCCCTTGAGCAGATTACAACTATCAGCTGTTCTATATTCTCGCACTCCTATTGATAATTGGTAGGACCATTAGATGGCCGGAAGAATTCACCTTGCAGCAGGGTAAGTTTTTTAATGTGTGACCTCTTTGCTCTCAGTAGGTGAAGCGAGAACAGCCTAAATAATACTTTCACTTGGAAAAAGCTTTGAACCAGACTAGCAGATCTCCCGTGTTGTTACTCATAGTGAGTCCCAGCTCCACCTCTCCACCGCCTCCGTGTTGTCAGACTGCTTGTCTGACATCCGGTCTTGGGTGAGCCGCAATTTCCTCCACTTAAACCCTCGAAAAGGCCCAAGCCATCGTCCTTGGCCCCCGCCACAAACTCCGTACTCTCGCCACCGATTCCATCGCCCCCCCTCTCCACCCCCGGCCACTGTCCCAGGCTGCTCGCAACCTCGGCATGCTAGTCAGCCCCGAGCTGAGCTTCCGATCCCATAGCCTCTCCCATCACAAAGACCGCCTACTTCCACCTCGGTATAGTCCCCTGCCTCAGCCCACCTGCTGCTGAAACTCTCGTCTGCGGTTGGGTGGAGGAAGAGGAATTGGGGCTCAGAAGCAGCAAGTATTGACATGCTGTCTGAAGGGCCAGTCTGGCTGGCAATCATTAAAAACAAATTCCAAGAGTTTTACGCACAGATCCGTGCTGAAAATTAACAGATCTGGAAAGCCCAATGACATCCAGCCCTAGACATGTCATAAAGGCACAGATCTCTGATGGAAAATAACATTAGGCCCGTTTTAAAGACATGTTCAAAATGATGAGTGGTTTTGATTGAGTAAATTGGGAGAAACTGTTGCCCCTGGCAGGAGAGTCGGTAACCAGAGGCGAGATAATGAGAATTTTTTTTTACACACCAAGTTATTATGATCTGGAATGCGCTGCCTGAAAGGGCGGTGGAAACAGATTCAATAATAACTTTCAAAAGAGAATTGAATAAATACTTGAAAAGGAAACATTTGCAGGGCTATGGGGAAAGAGCAGGGGGAGTGGGACTAATTGGATCGCTCTTTCAAAGAGCCGGCACAGGCACGATGGGCCGAATGGCCTCCTTCTGTGCTGTAAGATTAAATGAAACGATCAGATTTGTTGAATTCAGTTTGACCGGTTGGATCAGTTTTGAACTCGCAGGGCAGAATTTTCATTGGGCCGTGGAGGCGGGATTAGAGGCGTGTGGGGGGTTAAAATCCCGAAATTGGGGGGCACGAACCCATCCCGCCCCCAACCCGCCTCCATGCCAGTTTCAAAGGAGGCGGATACCTGACCCGCGCTGGGACCCACCTCCCCGAGTCAGGAAGGGGATTAGTGCCAATTAACTGCCTGTTAACAGGCAGTTTTTAGCCTAATCCCTATTTTCATTGGCGAAGTGTGGGATTCCCGACGGCTCCAAACCACGCCAAGTTAGCGAGGCGGGCCGTCGGGCTGAAGGGCTTGGAGGGGTCGAGATGTAAGAGAGGTAAGTGTGTTTGGTGTGTGTAAAGTGTTTAAATAAGTTTTACTTACCTTTACAGCCTTCCTTCCTTCAGGTCTCGGGAGTCCCTCATCTCACCGGCACAGAAAGCAGAATGGCCGCGATCTGTCAAAAGTTGCAGCATTCAGCTTTCTGTTCTGGGGAGATCTCTAAATCAGCCTGAGAGGAAGGAATTAACTTAGTGTACAGATTGTCAGTGTTTGACAGCTTCAAACAGCTGGCAAATGCTGATATTTCATCTGTCAAAAGGTCTTGACAGATGAAATATCAACCTGTGACGTCACCTGTTGCCGGGTGGCCCTTAATTGGCCTGCTGTGCCCGCTGGGCGGCTCAACAAGGTCAATCAAGTCAAAATCGCGTGGGTTGGCTGCAACTCGATGGAGGTGGGACTACAACCCCGAAGGTTGTAGTCCCGCCTCCTACCCGGCTTCTCAATGAAAATCCAGCCCGCAAGCTCTGGGTTGTCCAGGACCATAACCACTAGGATTTTGTGCTCCCAGCGGGCATCATTGGATGGTTTTCCGGAGTGGGAACGTTGAGCGATTCTTTTCCGCCCAGGACCCCCGGACACCGAGGCCAGTTGTAACGTCCCTACCGCCAGCTCACTTGAGATCGGCACAGATGGATCCTGAGGCCGCCTCCGACTGCCTGGTTCAGCTGCTCACTGGATGAACTGTCGCCAACAACTGCTTAGGGTCATGCTTCCTTCATTCACTGTGAGCACCGTCTCACGGCCGTTTCCTCAGCTGTTGGGTGGAGCAAAGGCACTTTCTGTGGATGCACCACCCACGAGAATGGAAAATTGGCCGGCGTTGGCGAGGGTTTTAGTAAGTCCTGGCCTCCTCCTCGGTAACCAGAAGACATAGAATTAAGATAATTGGCAGAGAAAACAGAGGGGTCATGAGAATTATTTTAAGCAGTGAGTTGTTGTGACCTGGAATGCACTGCCTGAAAGGGCGGTGGAAGCAGATTCAACAGTAACTTTCAAAAAGGGAATTGGATAAATACTTGAAAAGGAAAAAAAAATTGCAGGGCTGTGAGGAAAGGGCAGGGGGAGTGAGACTAATTGAATAGCTCTTTCAAAGAGCCGGCACAGACACGATGGGCCGAATGGCCTCCTGTGCTGTATGGATAAGCTCACTCATTGTCTTACGAATTTGTTTGTTTTTGTTAGGCCTTATTTACAGTATTAAGTTTCTCAGCTTGTGAGAATCAAAGCTTGGCAGGTGAAAAGATTTTCAAGAAATAGCAGAGCGACTTAATCGAGCCATCTATTTATTTCTTTAATTGGTACGTTTCGCTGACGTCTCGTGTTGTGATTCTTTGCTCACATGCGTCCTCAGAAGTTCCTCCTTTTCCAGCCACTTGCCTCGTTTTTTTGTTTTGATTTTTATTTCCCCGCCTCCTCGGCTGTGATTCGCTGACGCTTTTTAATGGGTCTGAACTTTGAGCCAATCAGTTGCTGGGAATGTGCCTGTAGACAAGCACGATGTCGGAAGCCTGCTACACAGGTATGATGCCTAAGAACCTAAGAAATAGGAGCAGGAGTAGGCCTTAGAGCAGAGAAGGCTGAGGGGGGACCTGATTGAGGTGTACAAAATTATGAGGGGCATAGATAGAGTAGATAGAAAGGAAGGACAGAGGATCAGAGGGTCCTTGGTGTGCATGTACAGGAAACTCTTTTTTATCCGGCACCGACGGGACCGGCGTGGTGCCGGTTTATCAAAAAGTCCGGATTACAGAGAGGTATAGTAAAAGGTATGAGAGCCCCGTACACAGCAACAAATCCAGGCTTCCCTGTTGCATAGCAACAGGTGCAGGAACCCCGGTTACACGGCCACAGATCCAGGAACGGCCACTAATATGAAGTAAAACTTACCTGAACCTACTCCTGAATTTTGCCGGTTAACAGAGATTTCCGGTTATTTAGGTGCCGGTAAATCGAGAGTTTCCTGTACATAGATCCCTGAAGGCAGCAGGACAGGTGGATAAGGTGGTTAAAAATGCATATGGGATACTTGCCTTCATTAGCCGAGGCATAGAATACAAGAGCAGGGAGGTTATGATGGAGCTGTACAAAGTGCTAGTTAGGCCACAGCTGGAATACTGTGTGCAGTTCTGGTCGCCACACTATAGGAGGGATGTGATTGCATTGGAGAGGGTGCAGAGGAGATTCACCTGGGCTGGATCGCTTCAGCTATGAAGAGTGACTGGACAAGCTGGGGTTGTTTTCCTTAGAGCAGAGAAGGCTGAGGGGGGACCTGATTGAGGTGTACAAAATTATGAGGGGCATAGATAGGGTAGATAGAAAGGAACTTTTCCCCTTAGTAGAGGGGTCAATAACTAGGGGGCATAGTTTCAAGGTAAGGGGCAGGAGGTTTAGAGGGGATTTGAGGAAAAACTTTTTCACCCAGAGGGTAGTTGGAATCTGGAACTCACTGCCTGAAAGGGTGGTAGAGGCAGGAACCCTCACAACATTCAAGAAGCATTTTAGATGAGCACTTGAAACGCCATAGCATACAAGGCTACGGACCAAGTGCTGGAAAATGGGATTAGAATAGACAGGGCTTGATGGCTGGCGTGGACACGATAGGCCGAAGGGCCTCTTTCTGTGCTGTATAACTCTATGACCACTCTATGACTAAGCCATTGGGCCCTTGGAGCCTGCTCCGCCATTCAATAAGATCATGGCAAGAGTGAGATGATGAAGTGTGGGACAGAGACCCCACACCAGACACACAAGACATTTATACCAGCAGATCTTCTGGGGTGTGGCTCACAGGGAGTCAGAAAGAGAAAGAAAGAATTTGCATTTATGTAGCACCTTTCATGATGTCCCAAAGCACTTTACAGCCAATGAAGTGTAGTCATTGTTGTAATGTAGGGAACACGCTTCAGTTTACAGAAGATAGTTGATGCGTAGTCTTTGTGTAGAATTGACGGGCGCGACTCAAAAGAGGCATCGCACGTTTTAACTCCGAACCTGTGGTGGCTTTTCCCTGGTAGGACTGGACCAAGAAGGGCTTTTCCGAGTGAACGGGAACGTGAGGGTGGTGGAGCGACTGCGGCAGAGGTACGACCGCGGGGGGAAGCCGGACCTCGCCCGGGAGGCGGACGTCTGCTCGGTCGCCAGTCTCCTCAAGCTGTTCCTGCGGGAGCTCCCGGACGCCCTGATCGTCTCCAGGCTGCACGCGCAGTTTATGCAGCTGTATCAGGGTAAGTGGTCCTCGCCCCCGCGTCATGGGCAGGGGGGAAGAACGAGAGAACGGGCAACGCAGGTGTTTGGCACCCGTAATGGGCGCGGCATTGGTGGTGCTCATAATGGAGGAGTGGATCCCGCACAAGGATCAATCCTGATTCACTCCAGGGTGGAGCGAAGACGGGGGGTGTGAGAATTAACAATATTGACATAGCGGGTAAAATCAAATTTTGGATAGTTACAGGGAAATAAAATGGACCCCTTGCACAGATTTTATGACTTTGGAGCTCCCGGCTGGACGGGATTGTGGATCAGATATCCTGGCATGGAGGGCAGCGCGTCCCAATCCTGGCACTCCCAGCTGCTCCTGTGATAGTTTTAATGGTGGAAGGTGGGGGGTGGGGTGGATGTGAATCTGGTCCGTACCCCGCCACCCCCCCCGACCCCCTCACAAAAATTGACTCTTATAACCATAGAGCTCCCATGGCGCTGCTCCCCGGCGTGTGACGCACCGGCGCCATGTTTATTGCTGACCCGGCCTGCCCCTTTAAGGCAGCTTCTCCCAGTGGTGGCGGGAAACCAGGGCTGCAGAGAAACCGATGGGCGGAGGTGGAGTCCAGGCAGCCCTTGGCGGGGGAGTGGGCACCTGTAAAAACCCAATGTGGAGCTGGTTGAGCTGAGACTGAGGACATGAACTCTTCCGCGCTACGCTGCTCCACAGTGCCATTCGGTGGCCAGAGCCTGCAACTACATGCATAGGAAGAGGAGCGGGCCATTCAGCCCCTCGAGCCTGTTCCACCATTCAATTAAATCTGTATCTTAACTCCATCTTACCCACCTTGGTTCCGTAACCCTTAATAACCTTGCCTAACAAAAATCTATCAATCTCAGTTTTGAAATTTTCAATTGACCCCCAGCTGCAACAGCTTTTTGGGGGAGAGTGTTCCAGATTTCCACTACATGTAGGAACAGGAGGTCATTCAGCCCCTCGAGCCTGTTCCGCCATTCAGTGAGATCATGGCTGATCTGTGACCTAACTCCATATACTCGCCTTTGCCCCATATCCCTTAATACTTTTGGTTAACAAAAAGCTATCAATCTCCAATTTAAAATTAACAATGGATCTAGCATCAATTGCCATTTGCAGAAGAGAGTTCCAAACTTCTACCACCCTTTGTGTGAAGAAATGTTTCCTAACTTCACTCCTGAAAGGTCTGGCTCTAATTTTAAGACTCTGCCCCCTAGTCCTAGACTCCCTAACCAGTGGAAATAGTTTCTCTCGATCTACCATATTTGTTCCCTTTAATGGCCCAGAAATTCGGGTCGGGGGCTTCCCGCGGGTGCAAGCCTCCGACCTGCACTTACCTAGCGCGCCGGCCCGTTGTGCTGTGGGCCCGCGTGGAATTCCGATCCTGGGCCTCCTCCAACTGCCGGCGCGCAGTGCTTGCGTATCCCAGGGGCGCAGTTAGTTCGATGCGTCCCCTGGGATCACGTGGGCCATGGAGAGCCAATGGTAGCAGGGAATGCTCCATTCATAAGTTTGACAGGAAGGGCTGTCAAACTTATAAATACTATAAGCCCCAAAACATCACTAAATCTTCAAATAATTTTTTTTTTAAATCACATTTTTTAAATAAACTATAAATTACATGAAATAACTATTAAACAATTTAAATTTTTGAAAAAAATAATTTTATTTTCTAACGGGGCTAACAATAAACTTATCTTTCTTTAAAATATTTAAAAATAATAAACCTGTGGAAAAAATGTTTTAGTTTTAATTAATTCACCACTTACCTTGTAAAAAGCGACTGCTTTTTATATGTCTAACTTCTGGAGACTTAACCTCCCGGGAAAACCTGCAAAAAAAACGTAAGTTCAATGCACACGCGCAGCCTCTCCTGCGCGCGCGTTCGAACTCTGAACCCCTTCGTTCAGGGGAACGGAAGTGCCGGTTTCCCGTGCATGCGCAGTGCATGTAGGAAACCGGCACTTCCATTGGGCCTACGGGTGAGTACCCCGTGCGTACTCACCCGTGGAGACCCGAATTTCTGGGCCAATATCTTTGTGTGAAGTGCTTCCTGACATCACCCCTTGAACGGCCTGGCTCTAATTTTCAGGTTATGCCCCTTTGTTCGGGACTCCCCCATCAGAGGAAATAGTTTCTCTCGATCTACCTTATCAACTCTTTTAATCACCTTAAACACCCCAATTCGATCACCTCTTAATCTTCTCGACTCAAGGGAATCCAAGCCCAGTCTATGCAACCTGTCCTCATACTTAACCCTTTCAGCCCCTGTAAAAATGCTCCATTGCTCCACGGTGTCATCTGGTGGCCAGAAGCTGCAACTACACGCAGCTCTTAAAGTTTCCCTGTGTCGGAGACTGTCACACTACAAGAAAGACTTGCATTTATAGAGCGCCGTTCACGACCACCGGACGTCTCAGAGCGCTTGACAACCAATGAAGTACTTTTGGAGTGTAGTCACTGCTGTAATGCGGGAAACTCCGACTTCAAACATGACGGGGCAGGTGCTGCCAGATCGGGACAGAATTAACACTGAAAATCTCATTGGCGCTGTTGACATTTCTTGGAAAGCTGGGAGGACACGCCGATTTTTAATGAGGGAATAGAGGTGGGGGGTTTATCTGAAATGCGCCGCACAGACGTCAAGCAACTGCATGTATGGTCCATTAACTTTTTTTTACAGGATCTATCAGCAATGCCTGTGGATTGCTCCTAACAACTTAAGCGATTTTAAACGTTGAACAAGCGGGGGGGGGGGGGTGGTGGTCCACACTATTGATTGGGCCAGTGTTTTTGTTGACTGGGGTTTGAAGCTATAAAGAACTCTGGTTTCAAAAATGCCAAGCAGATTTAACATTCTGCACTAGGGGTTCTGAGGTAGTCAGATGGCGTCTGGAGCGACTGCATTCGGTTCTGGGCACCGCACCTCAGGAAGGACACTTTGGCCTCGGAAAGGGGTACAGCGCAGATTCACCGGGAATGACAACGGGGATTAAGGGGTTAAACTACGAGGACAGGTTTCATAAACTTGGGGTCGTATTCCCCTGAGTTTCGAGGGTTGAGGGGAGAGGTGTTTAAAACGATAAAGGGGCTTCGACAGGGTAGAGGCGGAGAAATTATTTCCTCTTGTGAGGGAATTCCAGAATGGGGGGGCGGGGGGCGCACACAATCTTAAAGTTAGAGCGAGGCCATTAAGGAGTGAAACCAGAGCGCACGTTTTCAGACAGAGGGTAGTGGAAATCTGGAACACGCCCTCCCAAAAGACAGTAGGAATTTTCAAGGCGAAAGCACAACGTTCCCCGGCTGCGCATCGATCGGGAGGACCCGAGCAAGCCGCTCGCCAGCTGTGGCCGCTGGAAAAGGTACGGCAAATTCAAAGAGACCGTGCACGAAAAGAAATCAGAGGGAACATCGCTGAGCAAGTGTCCCAGTAGGTTACAGCCGCACAAAAATCACCAAACACCAAACGAGCCTATTAAGTGCTTCTGCAGTAAGCTACGTGCAGTGTCCCCGTGTTGGACAATTCCTGGAAAGCTAGCAATACATGAGCGAGACCCAAGGAGGACATGTTGATAGCAGCGGCTTCACAACTCCTTGTCAAAGCAGTCCAAATGTTATGGCAACATAATAGCGGTGGAAAAAATGCATTACTCCTCAGACGTGCAACACTCCTCTTTTAACACAGGAGGATGTCCTCCCCGTCCTTGGGCGACGGTCCAAAACAAGTGGGACCCACAGCGGGAGGTTCTCATGAGGTCGGTCCCTCCAAGAGCACACCTTGACCTTCCTTTCCCGCGGGTCACCCGCTACCCGCAGGCCACCCCCCCCCCCCCCCTCGGTTCTTCTTGAGCGACCGGGCTGATTCATCACATTAGTCCCTTGTATTCAACGCAGGTTTATTCAGCATCTCGGCCAATCATAACAAATATTGGCAAATTGACCATTCCCTCAACTATTTCTGTTCCTTTTGCTGGCCAAGTGTTTAAATACTAACAACTGTTTCCAGAAACTCATAATTAAATGACAACTGCTCCCCTAGCAACCACAGTATTGGGCAAGACAATATTTAGTGCTCTATGCAGGCACGGCTTAATCTTTTGCAAGTCACTACATTACATCAGCTTATCTCTACCTCGCTTTTGTTTCTATCTTCCAACCTGTTCTAAGCCTTAAAACTAATTGGGGCCAGCACAATCCAGCCGTTGCTAAGGGCCGCAAACTAGGCCGAGACCTTGTGCGGGATTTTCCTTCGGACTATGTTTTGTGACCGAGCCCCAACAAGGCCACTGATTTGGAGCGAGCAGGCTCGGGGTTTGGGGGAAGGATTCTGCAGGGACAGGGGGGCCCCCCCAAAAAAAAACCTACTCCCTCCCCTAGCCCAGCTGAGCCGAGCCCGGCCTGGCCTGGCCATCGATAACACAATTTGCAGCCTCCTGGGGCAGGTGAGTGTCCTCTAGTGGTGAGGATGCCCAACACCTGTATTCAAGATTGAGTGGCGTTCCCCTGACTCCACATACTCTGCTGGGCTCAGCATCAAGTGGTCAGAAAAATGATTTGTCTGGTCCCTTGCTTTAGTTTTTTTTCTAAGTTACTCCCCCACAGTGGGGCCCACTTGATCCATCCAGCAGCTTTGGTGCAACAGCCTTCGCACTCACCCAAAGTCCCACTGAGGCCTAGGAAGTAGGAACTCGCAGCATTGGGAGTCCCCGCACTGTCGGACACGGGGAACCGTGCTTGGAGTGGACAGATGTTCCGCCACTGTGGGGGAGCCCCCGAAGATAAGGTAACTTAGAAAAATAATTCAAGGAAGGAACCTGCAAATCATTTTTCTGAGCCCAGCAGAGTATCTGTGTCAGCTGTGGCTCAGTTGGCAGCATCCTCACCTCTGAGTCAGAAGGTCGTGGGTTCAAGTCCCACTCCAGAGACTTGAGCACAAAAATCTAGGCTGACACTCCAGTGCAGTGCTGAGGGAGTGCTGCACTGTCAGAGGTGCCGTCTTTCGGATGAGACGTTAAACCGAGTCCCCGTCTGCCCTCTCAGGTGGACGTAAAGGATCCCACGGCACTATTTATAAGAAGAGCAGGGGAGTTATCCCTGGTGTCCTGGGCCAATGTTTATCCCTCAATCAACATCACTAAAACAGATTATCTGGTCATTATCACATTGCTGTTTGTGGGAGCTTGCTGTGCGCAAATTGGCTGCCGCGTTTCCCACATTACAACAGTTACTACACTTCAAAAAGTACCTCATTGGCTGTAAAGCGCTTTGAGACGTCCGGTGATTGTGAAAGGCGCTACAGAAATGCAAGTCTTTCTTTCTTTAAAAGGTTCCACCCTCATGAAAAGACTCGGGCTTGGCACATCCGGGTTTCATCTACTTCGCAGGCTTTTCCCAATCACATCCATGTCTACAAATGCCATAATGCAGCACATGGGATGATTCCTCCCTCCTGTTGAGTTGCTGGGCTCAAAACACGTGTCAGGGAGCAGGTTCTTGGTCTTTGCCTCGCTGTGGGAGAGAAACGAACACTGGGTGGGGAAGAGAAACCTGAAGGGGGTGAGCTCCATCCTTCCGGCCGCAAGGTGGACAGGCCGGTGACCCCTGTAAGAGGGATAGAAGCAAGAAAGAAGTCTCATTAAAAATAGGGGCCGAAAACGTGCCGGCCTTTGACCCTGATGTAAGTGCCAGGATTGGCTCACTGGGAACTGCTCCCATTATGCCCGTCAAACTCTCTGAAGTCAGGGGGCGGGGAGGTCCCCTCATTTAAATAATCCTGGTGGGCATGTACGCCAACAAAAAAAAATCAGCTTCTTCATCAATGTTCTTCAGAGGGGGGGAACCTGTCACCCCCTGGTTTGGCCCACACATGACTCATGTCCTACACTACGTCTAAGGATAAGGGGTAAGCCATTTAGGACAGAAATTAGGAGGAATTTCTTCACCCAGAGAGTGGTGAACCTGTGGAATTCTCTACCACAGAAGGCAGTAGAGGCCAATTCATTAAATATATTCAAGAAGGAGTTGGATATATTTCTTAAGGCTAAATGGATCAAGGGGTATGGGGAGAAAGCAGGGACCGGGTACTGAAGTTGGATGATCAGCCATGATCGCATTGAATGGCGGAGCAGGCTCGAGGGGCCGAATGGCCTACTCCTGCTCCTATCTTCTATGTCCTTGACTATTGGTGCAAGTCATGGAGTTGCACAAGCAATCTCCTGAAGAAGGTCCACTAGGAATGTGCAATGAATGTAGCTTTGCCCACATCTTGGGAACAAAGACAGCGCCCCTTTGAGGGCCTGGCTCTTGAAGATGGTGAGTTGGCCAAGAAAGGCTTGTGGCTACCTTGGTGCCTGCTTGGATAGTAGCCAGATTGAGTTGATAATGAGATAGGCCATCTTCAGACCCCATCCAAAAATTATGCCCAAGGTTATGTCAGAGTTTCTTTTCTCAGGAAGTAAGAATACATGAAAATTTACCTGTCCCAACATTCTTCCCTGTTGAAATGAAAGTATCTTTCTGATGATATTTATAGGGACCTTGGTGTTGGATACAGAGAATGGAAGGCACTGCATATTTTAGCAGTTGTTTGTTTTGTCGCTAAACAAATCTCTGACTTAGGTCAAGTTGACTCTGACTTGCTCAGGAATAAATGGGTGGCGAAATAAATTCCACAACACAATACTCTTGGGTTTGCCTGAGATTTGGTTAGCAACAAGACAAACAACCGTGAGTTATCAAGTGTCTTCCAAGAGTATTGTGTTGTGGGATGTATTTCACCACCCATTTATTCCTGAGCAAGTCAGGGTCAACTTTTATTTAATTTATTTATTCATTCATGGGATGTGGGCGTCACTGGCAAGGCCAGCATTTATTGCCCATCCCTAATTGCCCTTGAGAGGGTTGGTGGTGAGCCACCTTCTTGAACCGCTGCAGTCTGTGTGGTGAAGGTACTGTGCGGTTTGCTTGGCCATTTCAGAGGGGCAGTTAAATCACTTTGCTGTGGGTCTGGAGTCACATACAGGCCAGACCAGGTAAGGACAGCAGATTTCCTTCCCTAAAGGACAGTAGTGAACCAGTTGGATGTTTCCAACAATCCGGTAGTCTTCATGGTCACCATTACTGACACTAGCTTTTTAATTCCAAATTTATTTAATTAACTGAATTTAAATTCCCCAGCTACTGTGGTGGGATTTGAACTCACGTCTCCGGATCATTAGTCCAGGCCTCTGGATTACCAGTCCAGTAACAACCACTATGCTACCGTACCGTAACTTGAAATAAGTCAAAGTTAATTCTGCTCATACTCTGGTCCCATCCTAAGCCATTGTGCAGAGATCTTGGTGTATGCCCACACTGGCCTTGGGAAAGTCTCCTTTGGAAATTAGGGGATCTGGGATACAGTATGACCCCCCCGACTGTTCCAATTTGGAGACAAATCAGTGTTGTGAAAGAAAGAAACATAGAAGATAGGAGCAGGAGTAGGCCATTCGGCCCCTCGAGCCTGCTCCGCCATTCAATGAGATCATGGCTGATCATCCAAACTCAGTACCCTGTACCTGCCTTCTCCCCATATCCCTTGATCCCTTTAGCCTTAAGAAATATATCTAACTCCTTTTTGAATATATATAAAGAAATACTTGCATTTATATATCGCCTTTCACAACCTCAGGACGTCCCAAAGCGCTTTACAGCCAATGAAGTACTTTTGAAGTGTAGTCACTGTAGGAAACACGGCTGCTAATTGGCACACAGGCAGGTCCCACAAACAGCAATGAGATAATGGCCAATTAATCTCTTTTTACATGTTGGTTGAGGGATAAATGTTGGCCACAACACCAGGGAGCTCTCCCCTGCTCTTCTTCGAATAGTGTCGTAGAAACATAGAAGATAGGAGCAGGAGTAGGCCATTCGGCCCCTCGAGCCTGTTCTGCCATTTATTGAGATCATGGCTGATCATCCAAATTCAGTACCCTGTCCCTGCTTTCTCCCCATATCCCTTGATCCCTTTAGCCTTAAGAAATATATCCAACTCCTTCTTGAATATATTTAATGAATTGGCCTCTACTGCCTTCTGTGGTAGAGAATTCCACAGGTTCACCACTCTCTGGGTGAAGAAATTCCTCCTCATCTCTGTCCTAAATGGCTTACTCCTTAGACTGTGACCCCTGGTTCAGGACTCCCCCGCCATCAGGAACACCCTTCCTGCATCTAGTCTGTCTAGTCCTGTTAGAATTTTATAAGTTTCAATGAAATCCCCTCTCATTCTTCTAAACTCCAGCGAATACAAGCCCAATCGACCCAATCTCTCCTCATACGTCATTCCTGCCATCCCAGGTATCAGTCTGGTGAATCTTCGCTGCACTCCCTCCGTGGCAAGAACATCCTTCCTCAGATAAGGCGACCAAAACTGCACACAATACTCAAGGTGTGGTCTGACCAAGGCCCTGTACAACTGCAGCAAGACATCCTTGCTCCTGTACACGAATCCTCTCGCTACGAAGGCCAACATACCATTTGCCTACTTAACCGCCTGCTGCACCTGCATGCTTACCTTCAGCAACTGGTGCACAAGGACACCCAGGTCTCGTTGCACTTCCCCTTCTCCCAATCTTTTACGTTCAAAGATGGGGCCTCGGTTTAACGTCTCATCCGAAAGATGGCACCTCCGATAGTGCAGCGCTCCCTCAGTACTGCACTGGGATTGTCAGCCTAGATTATGGGGCTCATTTCTCTGTAGTGCGTCTTGAACCCTCAACCTTCTGACTCAGAGGCAAGGGTGCTACTGACTGAACCAAACTGACCAACACAGCAACATGCATTGGATTATTTAACCAAAATTTTCACAGTGTAAAATACAAAAAAAGGTTAATTGCAACATTATAAAATAACTCACTGCATCATTGAAAATAATAAGAGGGCAGCGATGTTTAACAGCCATAACGATAGCGCTCCCTCAGCCCTGCAGTGAAGGGTCAGCCGGGATTATGCGCTCAAGTCTCTGGAGTGGGGTTGAACCCCCAACCCTCTGACTCCGAGGCGAAGGTTCCAACACTGGGCCCAGGCTGCCACCTGTTGCTCCAAATGGCCGTCTCCTGCCTCACACTACCCGTGGCGGGCGGGGGGAAAGCAGGAAGCGGCGGTGGTCAGGCGGGGGGGGGCGATAAGATGACAATGACCCCGGGCTCCGAGTGCCATCACTCGACCCTTGCACGCGCGAGGCTCCGGCGGGAGCCCGGCCCTCCGGATTCATGCCCGCTCGCAAATCGGAATGGAAATTGGTGGGATCGGCCTCTGCAATCTGGGTCCCCAGCCGGCGCCTCTCCCTTTGCAGCCGTTTTTTGAAGCGTCTTTGAGCTCCAGCGAGGCAGCAGCGAGACAAAAAAATGACCCCCCTCGCGCAGTCAGTGCTTCACTCCACTGTGTTTGTAACTTTGGAGCATTTTGTTCAAGTTGAAGTCAGTGGTACCGTAAGGGTTAATTCCAAGTTTGGTTAACGAAGTATCATTTGGAGGGGGCGGGGTGGGGTGGGGGGGGGGTGGAATCTGCTTTGAATTGTTTACACTCAATCATTTCATTTTTTTTGGTGACAATATTGCTTTGTCTTCTGCCCTCTATCACTGTGCTAACGTCAACCAAAGCATCATCGTGTTGTTATGTAGAGAAGCCTCGGTTGGGTGCCAGATATTAAACCGGTGACCTTGTGCAAGACGGAACAAAACAACTGATCAGCGTCGCCAACATAAATTGACTTGAGCCAAAATTAAAATAAAATAAAAAATCTCTAATCTTTAAAGTCCTCGACTGCTAGTCTCCACAGGTTTTTTTGTTGGTGGTGGGATGAGGGGTTGTCTGTATTTATATATCAGGGATACCAAAATCATATCTTCAGTTTGAAGTCGGCCCATTGTTTTTGTCTGGTTGGAGTTTGGACGGGAAAGAGGTTTTGGAGGACAGGATCAGTGTCTGACGAATTTGGATTGATTTAAACAATAAAGAACTTCTGGAGTGATTTAGATAACGGAATTATCTTAATTTTACTGTCCAGCGTTGTAATGTTAAATTGCACAGCCATAATGCATATAATTTAAAATGTTATCAAGTCTTGCTATCATCTAGTCTTTTTGTAAATTGATTCCTTGTTCGGGCTAAGTCACTTCAGTTATTTTATTGTAGAGTAAACACTCAATTGCATTCCACATCCCATGGCTAAAGCAAGATATGTATTCAATAAAATTGAGAGTCTAGAACTAGAGCATCCCTGATTTTAATCGCTCAACCATCCCTGCCTAAACCTCTCCGCCTCTCTACCTCTCTTTCCTCCTTTAAGACGCTCCTTAAAACCTACCTCTTTCATCTGCCCTAATTTCTCCTTATGTGGCTCGGTGTCAAATTTTGTTTTATAATGCTCCTGTGTTGTGAAGCGCCTTGGGATGTTTTACTACGTTAAAGGCGCTATATAAATACAATTTGTTGTTGTTGTTGTCATAGTCTCAGGATAAGGAGTTGGCCATTTAGGACTGAGATGAGGAGAAATTTCTTCATTCAAAATGTTGTGAATCTTTGGAATTCTGTACCCCAGAGGGCTGTTGATGCTCAGTCGTTGAGTATATTCAAGACTGGGATCGATAGAATGTTGGACTCTCGAGGAATCGAGGGATATGGGGATCAGGCGGGAAAGTGGAGTTGAGGTCGAAGATCAACCATGATCTTATTGAATGGCGGAGCAGGCTCGAGGGACCGGATGGCCGACTCCTGCTCCTATTTCTTATGTCCTTATGTTCTTAAAATCAAGGAGGCACCTTGCAGCCGCCCCTTAATGAATCCATTATACTGCCCCTTTCCCATCTCGTCGTTAGGGTCAATTGCCATTGGCGTTAGCCATGACATGAGCTGGGTGAGTTGAGCTGCGGAGAGACTGCCCATTTGGTACCATCGAGGTTTCCGCCGATTTCTGCTTTGGGATCACTTTTGCAAGGCGTGCAGATTGGCCGGGGATTTTCCGACCAAACAAACAACAACAACAAAAATCTCCCGGCGGTCCTTTTCCCCTATCCGGCTCCCGGAGGCATTCATCCCCAGGCAGGCTCCGGACCTGGCACGGGGAAGAAAGGCATCACCGGGGCCAGGCTCACTCCTCGACTGATGCCCGTCCAAAATTAGCTGAGAAAATCTGACCTCACCCAGCATGAATTACTCAACAACTTCCAGCTTAAACATTCTCCTCGGGACCCAACTACACTCGAAACACGAGCTGCCCCCGGAACTGTAGCTCCTAAAAGAAAGACTCGCATTTATCTCACACTTTTCACGATGTCCCAAAGCGCTTTACAGCCAATGAAGTACTTTTGAAGCGCAGTCACTGTTGTAACGTGGGAAACGCGGCAGCCAATTTGCGCACAGCAAGCTCCCACAAACAGCAATGTGATAATGACCAGATAATCTGTTTTTAGTGATGTTGGTTGAAGGATAATACAAGAGCTGTCCCATTAGTCCCACTCTTATCTTTACAGTTCAGTTACCAGCTTGTCTTCTCTCACTACTTCAAGTGCCTCCCAGCTGCCTGGCAGTAGTTGTGAGGACTGAGTGGAACAGTGTTCATGTTTACAATGAACACGGCACCATCGGTATCTTCCCACTTCGTCGCTGTGCCTTGTCTAAACCTTGTGCACATTCTTGCCCAGTCGGGAGAAGCTATTTTGACTAAGGCTTACAAGTTTTGGGAGCTATAAAATGTGGTCATATGGAGTTTGAAATGGGGCCATTGCACCAGCTGACCTTCCAGGGTCTGGGCGGTTTCAAAGCCAGGCGCGATTAGCATCAAGTCAGATGATAACTGTGTCTCTTAAGGCAGTGGGAAAATAATAAATACTTGATCGCATATTTAGTGGCTCCTTTGTAGTGTTCTAGGTTTAGTCTATTGCGTTTGAATGTTACTACAATACGCAGACGATGCTGACAGACTGCGAAGCCGCAGTATTGCCATGGAACAAAATACACTGGAGATGATGTGTCTTGTTCTGAATAAAAATGTCTGCTTGTCTTTCAGTGGCTCAAACAGACCTCCTTTTAAATGTGATCGTATACAAACTCTGCTGGTTCCCCTGTTATTTTCTCGCTATTTTCTTCCTGTAAACTCTGCATTCTGAGTTAGAAGGTTGTGGGTTCAAGTCCCACTCCAGAGACTTGAGCCTAAAATTCTAGGCTGACACTCCAGTGCAGTGCTGAGGGAGCGCTGCACTGTCGGAGGTGCCGTCTTTCGGATGAGACGTTAAACCGAGGCCCTGTCTGCCCTCTCAGGTGGACCAAAGATCCCATGGCACTATTTTGAAGAAGAGCAGGGGAAGTTATCCCCAGTGTCTTGGCCAATATTTATCCCTCAATCAACATAACAAAAACAGATTATCTGGTCATTATCACATTGCTGTTGGTTGGAGCTTGCTGAGCACAAATCGGCTGCTGCGTTTCCTACATTACAACAGCGACTACACTTCAAAATGACTTCATTGGCTGTAAAGCGCTTTGGGAAGTCCGCTGGGCGTGAAAGGCGCTATATAAATGCAAGTCTTTCTTTAACTGCACTCCTGAAAGACCTGGCTCTAATTTTTACGCTATGTCGCCTAGTCCTAGATTCCCAAACCAGGCGGAAACAGTTTCTCCCTATCTATCCTATCAGTTCTCCTTAATATCCAGACAACTTTGATCAAATCACCCCTTAACTGTCTAAATGTCATCTTCCTGCAGTGTTTGCACCTCTGACGTTCCAGTGTTGCTCTCTGTTGCCTCTTCTACCTCAAGCAGCAGGCTGCTTTACACCAAAAGAGAGAAAAAAATAGATCTTGTATATATTACAAGGCAACCAAGGCTTGAATGATGACGAGCTGATGATTATTGAGTGCTTTTTGGTTTCGGTGTGTGTGCGCGTGCGTGCACAAATTTGTATCTTTTTTCAAATGTTTGTCCCTTATGCTGATACAACAAAGAAAGAAAAGAAAGACTTGCATTTATATGGCGCCCTTCCAAACCTCAGGACGTCCCAAAGTACTTTACAGCCACTTTTTGAAGTGTGGGAAAGGCGGCAGCCAATTTGCGCACAGCAAGCTCCCACAAACAGCAATGTGATAATGATGAGATAATCTGTTTTAGTGATGCTGGTTGAGGGATAAATATTGGCCCAGGACACCGGGGATAACTCCCCCGGCTCGTCTTCGAAGTAGTGCCGCGGGCTCTTTTATGTCTACCCGCGAGGGAAGACGGGGCCTCGGTTTAACATCTTGTCCGCAAGACGGCAGCTCCGTAAGTGCAGCGCTCCCTCAGCACTGCACTAGGAGTGTCAGCCCAGACGATCTGCTCAAGTCTCTGGAATGGGGCTTGAACCCATAACCTTCTGACTCGGTGGTGAGTGTACTTCCACTATCTAGTCATTATCACATAGCTCTTTCCTCCCCTCCCCCCCCCCCCCCCTTTCCCTGCCTCTGCACCTGGTTAAAATCTGTTGCGTCTCTAACTTTTTCTCCGTTCTGACGAAGGGTCACAGACCTGAAACGTTAACTCTGTTTCTCTCTCCACAGCTGCTGCTTGACATAAGAACATAAGAAATAGGAGCAGGAGTAGGCCAATCGGCCCCTCGAGCCTGCTCCGCCATTCAATAAGATCATGGCTGATCTGATCCTAACCGCCAATCCACTATCACAGAACCATCTCCTGAATCTAACAGAATTAGACACACGAAATAGGAGCAGGATCAGGCTACACGGCCCCCGGGCCCGCTCCGCTACCCACAGGGCCATGACCGATCCAAACTTAGACTCATGTCCAAATTCCTGCCCGCTCCCCATAACCCTTTATTCCCTTTACTTCTAGGAAACTGTCTATTTCTGTTTTAAATTTATGTAATGATGTAGCTTCTACAGCTTTTTGGGGCAGCATATTCCATGGACCTACCACCCTCTGAGTGAAGTAGTTCCTCCTCATCTCAGTTTTGAAAGAGCAGCCCCTTATTCTAAGACTATGCCCCCTAGTTCTAGTTTCACCCATCATCGGGAACATCCTCCCCGCATCCACCCGATCCAACCCCTTCACAATCTTATATGTTTCAATAAGATCGCCTCTCATTCTTCTGAACTCCAATGAGTAGAGTCCCAATCTACTCAACCTCTCCTCATATGTCCATCCCCTCATCCCCGGGATTAACCGAGTGAACCTTCTTTGTACTGACTCGAGAGCAAGTATGTCTTTTCTTAAGTATGGACACCAAAACTGTATGCAGTATTCCAGGTGCGGTCTCACCAATACCTTGTACAACTGAAGCAATACCTCCCTATTTTTATATTCTATCCCCCTAGCAATGAAAGCCAACATTCCTTTGGCCGCCTTAAGCACTTGCTGCACCTGCATACTAACCTTTTGAGTTTCGTGCACCAGGACCCCCAGATCCCTTTGTACTTCAGTACTTTCCAGTTTCTTACCATTAAGATAATAACTTGCTCTACGATTTTTCCTGCCAAAGTGCATAACCTCACATTTTCCAGTATGAATATTTCCAGCATTTTCTGTTTTTACTTCAGATTCCAACATCCGCAGTATTTCACTATTGTAGCTGTCGGTGGGAGCTTGCTGTGCGCAAATTGGCTGCCACATTTCTTACGCTACAACAGTGACTACTCTTCAAAAAGTACTTCATTGGCTGCAAAGCGCTTTGGGACGTTCGGAGGTCAGGAAAAGGATATAAAGTTCTTTCTTTCGAGATGAAAATGCAGTGGAGCGCTTGAAGCACAAAGAATCATTGTGACATGGAACTGGGAGTTCATCTCCTTCAGCTGGAGGCTGGTTGGATCAGTTGGCTGATAAGAGATGAACAGGGTCGGCTGTGAGGAGACAGTCATTGAATGGAGAAGGGACGTGCTGCACAGAGAACACTGAGGGGGCAATGTGTGTAAATATGCTCAATTAACTGAGTCACAGTTGCACAGGAAGTTGAGAAGAAAATTGACCCTTCCGCTTTGGTAAATTAGCAGGTTATGCAGATGTGCACTTAACCGTTTGAGTGCTGGAACGTCCTTTGCAGCTTTCAAAATGGACCTCTGGGACTTTTTTGTTTAACAAGACAGAAGTTATTGGGGATAAGAACAGAAAACGCAGGAAAAACTCAGCAGGCCAGGGCAGCATCCGTGGAGAGAGAAACAGAGTCAACGTCTCAGGTCGAAGACCTTTCGTCAGAAAATGAGAGGGGATCTCATTGAAACGTATAAAATCCTGACAGGGCTAGACAGGCTGGATGCAGGGAGGATATTCCCCCTGGCTGTGGGGGGGGGGGCGGGGGTCGAGAACGAGGGGTCACAGTCTCAAGATACAGGGTAGGACATTTAGGACTGAGATGAGGAGAAATTTCTTCACTCAGAGGGTGGTGAACCTGTGGAATTCTCTACCACAGAAGGCTGTGGAGGCCAAGTCACTGAATATATTTAAGAAGGAGATAGATAGATTTCCAGACACAAAAGGCGTCAAGGGGTATGGGGAGAGAGCATGAATATGGTATTGAGATAGAGGATCAGCCATGGTCATATTGAATGGAGGAGCAGGCTCGAAGGGCCGAATGGCCTACTCCTGCTCCTATTTTTCTATGTTTCTATGAATGTGACAGAAAACTGCAAATGACTAGAATGGACAATTGCGATCATTTGGGGGGGGGGGGGAAAAAAATCCCAACCTCATCTAGGAACATGGTTCTGTCTGTTGAAAGATTTCCACTTGATGGTCTTACTGCTTCCGGTCTCACTTTCTACGTAATGCTAAACTAGAGGGATTTGTTGAAGTTGTTCTCCGGCCAGAGCTATTCCTGGGGTTTTAAGGGAAAAGTTGGGAACATTTCTTATAGGGGGGGAGAGGGTGGGGGAGAAGGGGTTGCTACCCAATATAGGGAAAGACTGGAGCAACTGGGATTAAGGCCAGTACTGGGCAAATCCGGTGAGTGTTGGAAGGTGGCATCTTTAGGAAGCCGGTGTCTAACCTGGACTGTAAGCAGATGACCGTGGCAGGAAAAATATTTGCCCATTATAGAAGAGGCCATTCATGGCAAAAATATCCTCCGGGATCCTTTCAAAGAAAATGGACAATGTTTGTTTTATTTTGGGGAAAACAAAGGTCACTGTGCATTGCCAAGCCTTTTGTTTGGGACCGATCTGTCTGTGTGCGTCCTTTTCCAAGACTGAAAGCAGTGGGCATTGGGGGCTGGAGAGGGTGAGGGGTGCTGGAAGCGGCGTACCGTGGCTACAGTGTGTACCATCTACAAGATGCACTGCAGCAGCTCGCCAAGGCTTCTTCGGCAGCACCTCCCAAACCCGCGACCTCTTCCACCTAGAAGGACAAGGGCAGCAGGCGCATGGGAACACCACCACCTCCAAGTTCTCCTCCAAGTCACACAGCACCCTGACTTAGAAGTATATTGGCCGATCCTTCATCGTCGCTGGGTCAAAATCCTGGAATTCCCTCCCTAACAGCACTGTGGGAGCACCTTCACCACACGGACTGCAGTGGTTCAAGAAGGTGGCTCACCACCACCTTCTCAAGGGCAATTAGGGATGGGCAATAAATGTTGGCCTTGCCAGCAACACCCAGATCCCACAAACGAATAAAAAAAAAGGCCAGAAAACATCACAAGGATACAAACCCGCAGCCGACTGGGGGAAACAGTATTGGCTCCGTTGGTGCGATTCCAGCAGCTCAGATCAGGCTCCAATCCAGTTCTGACCAAGGGTCGACACCTGAAATGTCAACTTTTCTGTTCCCCTCTCCACGGATGCTGCCTGACCTGCTGAGTCTTTCCGGCATTTTCTGTTTTATTTTTGTTTCTCCGATTCATAGTTCTCGGGATTCTCTCAGGTGGAACAGTCTTGCTGTTGGTCACTTAGCCACGCCACGGATCATGTGTTTATTTTCCCTTTTTAGACATCTGTCAAACTGACAAAAGCAGGAATGTTACCCGGTCCCCGTCACATTGCTGCTTTGTGGGATCTTGCTGTGCGCACATCGGCGGCCGCCGTGTTTCCTTACAATACGACAGCGACTGCGCTTCAAAAGTATTTTATTAGCTGTAAAATGCTTCGGAGTTGTCCTGTGGTCGTGCAAAGGCGCTACATAGGGTTAGATAAAGTACGGTGGGAGGCAATGTTCCCTCTAAATTTTTTCGGCACCGCGCAGCCCCTTTAAGGGCACGCGCGGGGCCGTTCAAACTATTGCGCATGCGCATTTTTTACGTTGAAAAGCCGGCTGCGCGGGATCCCCGGAGCGCTGTGCAGCCGCGCAGCTTGAAGGGAACATTGGTGGGAGGAGGCTCATGTGGAGCATACACACCGGCACAGACCTGTTGGGCCGAATGGCCTGTTTCTCTGCTGTAAATTCCGTGTAATATAAATGCAAATCTTTCTTTTAATTAGCAACAGGGGGTCCCAGTAAATTTACTGGAAAATTGAAATACAGGACAACATTAATAAAAACATAAGAAATAGGAGCAGGAGTAGGCCATTCGGCCCCTCGAGCCTGCGCCGCCATTTAATGAGATCATGGCTGATCATCCAAATTCAGTACCCTGTCCCTGCCTTCTCCCCATATCCCTTGATCCCTTTAGCCTTAAGAAATATATCTAACTCCTTCTTGAATGTATTTAATGAATTGGCCTCCACTGCCTTCTGTGGTAGAGAATTCCACAGGTTCACCACTCTCTGGGTGAAGAAATTCCTCCTCATCAGGAGTAGGCCATACGGCCTCTCTAGCCTGCTCCGCCATTCAGTAAGATCATGGCTGACCTTCGACCTCAACTCCCCTTTCCCACCCGATCCCCATATCCCTTGACTCCCTAAGAGTCCAAAAATCTATCGATCTCTGTCTTGAATATACTCAACGACTGAGCCTCCACAGCCCTCTCTGGTGTGCCAGCTGTGGCTCAGTGGGTAGCACACTCGCCTCTGAGTCAGAAGGTTGTGGGTTCAAGTCCCACTCCAGAGACTTGAGCACATAAAGCTAGGCTGACACTCCATTGCAGTGCCGAGGGAGTGCCGCACTGTCGGAGGTGCCGTCTTTCAGATGAGACGTCAAACCGAGGCCCCCATCTGCTCTCTCAGGTGGATGTAAAAGATCCCATGGCCACTATTTCGAAGAAGAGCAGGGGGAGTTATCCCCGGTGTCCTGCCCAATGCTTATCCCTCAACCAACATAACAAGAACAGATTATCTGGTCATTATCACATTGCTGTTTGTGGGAGCTTGCTGTGCACAAATTGGCTGCCGCGTTTCCCACATTACAACAGTGACTACACTTCAAAAAAAGTACTTAATTGGCCTTTAAAGCGCTTTGAGATGTCCGGTGGTCGTGAAAGGCACTATATAAATGCAAGTCTTTCATTTTTTAGAGATTTCCAAAGATTCACAGACCTCTGAGTGAAGAAATTTCTCCTCATTTCGGTCCTAAACTGCTTTGCATTTGCACGGAGAGGCCAGTAAAAGGGCAGCAGTGGTGCATATATATTTTTTTATTCCCTCGAGCACAAAAACAGTACGCTTTTTCATTTTCATTCCAGACCACAGCGGGAGTCAAGAAGAGCTGCAATGGCTTCTAAATCAACTTCCAGATGTTAACTATTGCCTGCTGAAGTTTCTGTGCCATTTTCTGATGCAAGTAGCTGCAGACCACAGGACCAATCGAATGACCGTGTACAACCTCGCCACAGTATTTGGCCCCAATGTGTTTCAGTAAGTCTGGTGGAAAACTGTCCATGTCCAAAGATCTGTGCCGTTGTTTGATTTGGTTCGATCGCAGAGAGAATAGGCTTGCGGTCTAAATGCAGCTTATTGTAAACTGTAAGGACTATAGGGGTTAATTTTTACCTTTCACTGCCCGGGCGGTAACCTTAACAGAGCCCACACAATTTTTATTCCCTTGATTTCAAATTTCTAAATCGGGGCCTGACGTAAGATAACTACTAGGCGTTTGGTCTAAGCGTTAAACAAAGCTTTAATCAACTGTTTTACAACATGGAGGTCTAGTTGTGTCCTTCACTAGCTCCTGTTAAGAATGTCCTGCGCAAGCTGGGCCCGTGCCCGAGTATTTATACTCTCCCTGGACAGTGCCACCCCCAGGCCGCTCAGTATTATTTCATAAGTCTTTCTTTCATGAGTGACTGATTCATGTCAGGGCCCGTGCTACAAGGGGCAGCGGGCAGCCTGCTCCCCTGGGTTACCCTCCAAGATCCCAGGTTGAACGTTCCCCCCATCTTGCGTAGTTAACAGTATTTGTATTTTAGAACTGAGGCTCGAGGCGCGGGAAACAAGAAAAATGAGCAAACCACAGGCCCTTATTTTTTCTCGTATATCGTTGCAGATGAAGTCACACAGCGCAGAGGAGGCCATTCGGCCCATTGTGCCCATGCCGGCTCTTTGAAAGAGCCACCGATTATGTCCCACTCCGCCCCTCTCTTTCCCCCTTAACCCTGCAATTTATTTTCCTTTTCAAGTCTATATCCCTTTTGAAAGTTACTATTGAATCTGCTTCCACCGCCCTTTTAGGCAGCGCGTTCCAGATCATAACAACTCGCTGCCTAAAAAAAAAATCTCCTCATCTCTTGTTGCTCTGCCAATTATATTAAATCTGTGTCCTCTGGTTACCGACCCTCCTGCCAATGGAAACAGATTGTCCTTATTTACTCTATCAAAATCCCTCATACTTTTGAACTCCTCTATTAAATCTCCCCTTAACCTTGATCTCACACTGCACGTGTTTGTAAATTAGTTGGGGGGTGCACAGCGGGGCTTGGATTTGGAACAAACCCGTGTGATGCACGGTTTAAGTGGATGGTGTAGAAAATGCCTGAGCGTTTTACTGAGTGCTGTCAGTGTTCATCCAACGATCACAGGAGCCCCCAGAAGCAGTCAGCGTGGTTTTAGAGCAACTCATCCCTCATGAATCTTCTGCAATTCTCTTGAGGGAGGAACTACAGTTAGTGCCTGTCCAGTAGAATGAAACTCTTGAATTTTAAGAAGACATTTGATTAAAAAGTTCCAATTGTAGGATGTCACATGTCAGGATGTTTTGACCATTTTTCCACAGAAAGGATTTGGAAAACTTTAAATGTTGTGGGCTAGAAATTCGGTGCATTTGCGCCCCCCATTAGCGGCCCCGGGGGGGGGAGGCGCGCAAACGACTTCTCGCCCGGGCGCGGTGCCGCTAACAACTCCCGCTAAATTCAGCAGGAGTTTAGCGCCGGCGGTAACCGGTAGCACCCCGCTCCGCTGCGCAGGCAATGACGACGTCATCACCGTGCGCAGCGCCCCGTTTTCGCCGCCCTGCAAAATTGGCCCGCGCCCCCCTGAATCTGCGCCGGGCGACGCCAGCGACCAAGTCAGGGGGCGGGAACGGAGCGGCAGGTGGCTCGCAGGGCGATAAGTAAAGGGGAAGTGGCGGGCGGGGGAAAAAAATCATCCGACTTACTTGGCGCAGCCTGTTGCCTCTTTGAACGCGGGGTCCGTGCCGCAATCTGGCAGCCCGGCACTCCTCTTGTGTGCCGGGCTGCTGGCACGGCACCCCGCTCCCCGGTGGTCCAGGTAGGGTCCCGCAGAGCTGTGGGCTTGGACCCTCCCCTTTAATGAGGGGAAGAGCCCTTCCATGCGGCAGCGCTACGTGGCCCAGTGCGTAGCGCTACAGAACGCACCGCCCCGATATTCGGGGTTAGCGCTCTAAGAAGGAAGTGGAGCACTTGAATTAGCGCTCCACCTCGCCCTTGGGGCGCTAAAACTGAAGTTACCGATTGCCGGCGCTATTTTTCGCCGGGTGCTTAGTGTCCAAGTGATGTTGGGTCGCTAACTAATTTTTCCCCCTGTAGCTTTAAATGTTGTGTTTTAAGTCACAGTGGGAGGGAAATTTCCACTGGGATTCTCCCGTTTGTCTGCTGTTTACTCCACTTTTCCAGGGTTTCCGCGGCTCCTCTGCCAAGAGCGGACACGTGGGAGAAGCCCAGCAGAAATTCACCCCTAGTATACGCGTGCAAGTTTTTAAAAAAACGGCCTGAGACATTAGTAATTAAGATGTTAATGAGTAATTGTTTCCTTATAGACTTAAAATAGTAATCAATTTGTTAGCTTGTCTTGGCAATTAAGAAATACCTTGCACCCATTGTGTTGGGAAGTCCTTGTTTTCCTGAACAGCGAGAGATATCACACACACGCACACACACACACAAACCCCAACACTTTCAAAAGGGAAGTGGATATATACTTAAAAAGGAAAAAATTGCAAGGCTACGGGGAAAGATCAGGGGAGTGGGATGAATTGGATAGTTCTTTCAAAGAGCCAGCACAGGCATGATGGGCCGAATAGCCTCCTTCTGTGCTGTAAGATTCTATGTGAAGATCAGTTGTGCTTATGGAAATGGGTGAACCTGATTATAACGGTTGCACTGTATGTTCACTTGCTTTGACATCTAGCAGCTTAACGATTTTGTACCAAGCCTTATCTCGCCAAGTGTCCACTCGGTCCGCCTTCACGTGTGCAAGAGACACAAGAATTCAGTTAAGGTCACAAGAGGACACGATTGTTACACCCTTGGGTTACAGTATTGCACTAGTAGATGTAGGGCAGTCAACTCCTACAAAATTAAGCCACTAGGACCGCTTATGGGAGCGACTGATACCACGTACGCTACAAAGGTTTCTACGGCTGACCTAATATTTGTAACATGGGGCTTTCAAAGAGCATTAAGGCTAGTAGAATGAGTGTCTAGTTCGCCAACTATATTGAAAATTGGCTTGGAAGTGGTGATAAATGAACAAGAAGCTCCCTGGAAGCCAATGCAGGCATCTGTCCTGGGTCTTCCCCTGCCTATATTATTCATAAACATATGGAAAAGTTTACTTTTTTTTATTATACTGTAAACTTTCCTGATGATGCCATTCTGTGTAGGACAGATTGGAGTGTTACATAAGAAGTAGGAGCAGGAGTAGGCCATACGGCCCCTCGGGCCTGCTCCGCCATTCAATAGGATCATGGCTGATCCGAATCTAGACTCACGTCCACTTCCCTGCCCTCTCCCCGTAACCCCTAATTCCCTTATCTGCTAGGAAACTGTCTATCTCCATTTTAAATTTATTTAATGTTGCAGCTTCCACAGCTCTCTGGGGTAGCAAATTCCATAGATTTACTACCCTCTGAGTGAAGAAGTTTCTCCTCATCTCAGTTTTGAAAGGGCAGCCCCTTATTCTAAGATTATGCCCCCTAGTTCTAGTCTCACCCATCAGTGGAAACATCCTCCCCGCATCCACCCAATCAATCCCCCTCACAATCTTATATGTTTTGATAAGATCGCCTCTCATTCTTCTGAACTCCAATGAGTAGAGTCCCAACCTACTCAACCTTTCCTCATACGTCAACCCCCTCATCTCCGGAATCAACCGAGTGAACCTTCTCTGAACCGCCTCGAGAGCAAGTATATCTTTTCTTAAATATGGAAACCAAAACTGCACACAGTATTCCAGGTGTGGCCTCACCAATACCCTGTATAACTGAAACAAAACTTCCCTGTTTTTATACTCCATCCCCCTTGCAATAAAAGCCAAGATTCCATTGGCCTTCCTGATCACCTGCTGCACCTGCACACTAACCTTCTGTGTTTCATGCACCAGGACCCCCAGATCCCTTTGTACTGTAGCACTTTGCAGTTTCTCTCCATTTAGATAATAACTTGCTCTTTGATTTTTTCTGCTAAAGTGCATAACCTCACACTTTCCAACATTATATTGCATCTGCCAAATCTCTGCCCACTCACTTAGCCTGTCTATGTCCTTTTGCAGGTTTTTTATGTCCTCCTCACTCACTGCTTTCCCTCCCATCTTTGTATTGTCGGCAAACTTGGATATGTTGCACTCGATCCCTTCCTCCAAATCGTTAATATAGATTGTAAAGAGTTGGGGTCCCAGCACTGACCCCTGCGGAACACCACTGGTTACTGATTGCCAGCCCGAGAACGAACCATTTATCCCAACTCTTTGTTTTCTGTTTGATAGCCAATCTTCCACCCATGCCAGTATATTACCCCCAATCCAGTGATTTTTTTATCTTGATCAGTAATCTTTTGTGTGGAACCTTGTCAAATGCCTTTTGGAAGTCCAAATACACTACATCCACTGGTTCCCCTTTATCCACCCTGTATGTTACGTTCTCAAAGAATTTGAGCAAATTTGTCAAACATGACTTCCCCTTCATAAAACCATGCTGACTCTGTCCTATTAAATTATGTTTATCCAAATGCTCTGTTACTGTTTCCTTAATAATGGACTCCAACATTTTGCCAACCACAGATGTTAGGCTAACTGGTCTATAGTTTCCGGCTTTTTGTCTACTTCCCTTCTTAAATAAGGGTGTTACATTAGGAGTTTTCCAATCTGCCGGGACCTTTCCTGAGTCCAGGGAGTTCTGGAAAATAATCACCAATGCATCCACAATCCCTACTGCCACTTCTCTCAAGACCCTAGGATGTAGGCCATCAGGTCGGGGGGATTTATCCGCCTTAAGTCCCATTATTTTACTGAGTACCATCTCCTTAGTGATTTTAATCGTGTTTAGCTCCTCCCCCCATTGCCCCCTGTTTGTCCAGTGTTGGGATATTTTTAGTGTCCTCTACTGTAAAGACTGATACAAAATATTTGTTCAGCGTCTTTGCCATCTCCATGTTCCCCACCACTAGTTTCCCGGTCCCATCCTCTAAGGGACCAACGTTCACTTTAGCCACCCTTTTTCTTTTTATATAGCTGTAGAAACTCTTGCTATCTGTTTTTATATTTTTTGCTAGTTTACTTTCATAATCTATCTTCCCTTTCTTAATTAATCTTTTAGTTATTGTTTGCTGGCTTTTAAATGCTTCCCAATCTTCTGTCCTCCCACTAGATTTGGCTACTTTATATGCCCTTGTTTTCAGTCGGATACCATCCTTTATTACTTTACTAAGCCACGGATAGCTGTATTTTCTTTTACGCCCCTTTTTCCTCAGTGGAATATATTTATCTTGAAAGATGTGAAATATCTCCTTGAATGTAGACCACTGCTCTTGTACCGTCTTACACTTTAATCTGTTTTCCAAGTCCACTTTAGTCAATTCTACTCTCATACCTTCATAGTCTCCTTTATTTAAGCTCAGTACGCTGGTTTGAGATCCAACTCTCTCACCCTCCAACTGAATTTGGAATTCAACCATATTATGTTCCCAGGCATCTGGGCAGAATAAGCAGGTGGGCTCAGGAATGGCGAATGGATTTTTAATAGGAATACAATGAAGGTACTGCATTTGGAATCGAAACCACAAGTGTTGTACGCAATGGAGGGGGAGACCGTCAGCAAAAGGTGGCAAACTAGGGGGACTTGGATCTGATTATCAACCATTCATTGAACGTATTCAGTTCACCTAAACTAGCTATCGAGGCTAATCATACCTTGGAATGCAACTGCAGGGCATTTGATTACAAGTTGAAGTTGTAATCGTGTATAACTCATTGGTGAGGCCACATCTGAAATACTGTTGCAGCTTCAGGCACCCTCTTCTTCAAAGGGGCATTCATGAATTGGGAGAGATATGAGGGGCAAGGATGATTCTAGTAGTTGGGACCCGAAGAAGAGCGATTCAGCAAAGCTGGACTTTGGAAGGATCAAAGATTAGGCATTGTTAACGTAAATGTAAGCAGGCTATTCGCGTATAACTGTTATCAAGATAACCAGCGCATATAGTACAGAATTAACAAGTGGGAGATAAAAAAGATTCCCCTCTTTCAGATTAGTTTATATGGGGAATGAGGTAGATAAGTGTCTTGTTAAGAAGGGAATTAAAGGTTATAATAATAAGTACAGGAGAGTTGATCAAATGCTGTGCAGAACACAATTGTTTTTGGGATGTTGCAACCATGAAGCAACATGGCCCTGAAATTCAGGAGGCGGGTGGTTGAGGTGTCTCCCGGTCTCCTGCTGGATGCTGTCGGGTCTCCCAATGGGTTCTGACGGTCACGACTGCGAGATAAGAAAACGGGAAAAAACCCCTACAGAATTTATGGGCCCGAATTTTTTTTTTAATCGCTCATGGGATGTGGACGTCGCTGGCAAGGCCCAGCATTTATTGCCCATCCCTAGTTGCCCTTGAGAAGGTGGTGGTGAGCCGCCTTCTTGAACCACTGCAGTCCGTGTGGTGAAGGTACTCCCACAGTGCTGTTAGGGAGGGAGTTCCAGGATTTTGACCCAGCGATGATGAAGGAACGGCCGATATATTTCCAAGTCAGGATGGTGTGTGAGTTGGAGGGGAAGTTGGAGGTGGTGGTGTTCCCATGCGAATGTGGAAATGAAATTGAGGACAATCTAATTGTGTACTTTTTAACCTTAAAACGATATCCTGGAGTTTCACATGACTACTTTAGCGAGGCAGAGAGAAATTGTGTATTGAACCTTCTACCTGTGCTAGACATTTTCCTCATGACAGTAAATAAAGAGCCAGAGTCCATGATACAGGAACTGATACTTAATCAGCTGGAAGAGCAGACTGGATAAGGCGATTGGCTTCATCTTATTCCATCTTTCTTATTTTCTAACCGGTGGTATAAAGATTAGTTCAATAGTTAGGAATAAAGAGCAAAGTTTTACTTTACAAGGTATTACAAAGTGACAATATTGCTATCTAGTGGCTCACAAGCCGCTGATATAATCTCCCCCCATCAACAATAGTGCAAGGGTTCTGACCCGCTGTGAAGGGGGTCGGAACAGGGAAATATGGCTTTAATGCAAAAGGGAAAAGAAAGAAAGACTTGCATTTATATAGCACCTTTCACGACCACCGGACGTCCCAAAGCGCTTTACAGCCAATGAAGTACTTTTTGAAGTGTAGCCACTGTTGTAATGTGGGAAACGCAGCAGCCAATTAGCGCACAGCAACCTCCCACAAACAGCAGTGTGATAATGACCAGATAATTCTGTTTTAGTGATGTTGATTGAGGGATAAATATTAGCCAGGACACCGGGGCTAACTCCCCTGCTCTTCTTCGAAATAGCGCCGTGGGATCTTTTACGTCCACCTGAGAGAGCAGACGGGGCCTCGGTTTAACACCTCATCTGAAAGACGGCACCTCCAACAGTGTAGCACTCCCTCACTGGAGTGCTGCACTGTCAGAGGTGTCGAGATTTTTGTGTTATAGTCTCTGGAGTGGGACTATGAACCTACAACCTTCTCAGGGTGTTACCAACTGAGCTTAAACACAGTGTAAAACAAAAAAAAATTGGCAGGAATATAATTTTGGATGGATTATTAACATGTGAAATGTGTACATTGGCTTAAAGGAAATGTTTAATGCTGAGAATTCCTTGAACTGGAACTTCCAGTAATGGTAATGAGTCTAGTGGATCGTTCGGAGGGTTACTTTTCTCTTGGCTGGATAAAAAAAAACTCTGCTAAGTTCACCAAGTAAGGAGTGGATATTGGGAAACTGTGCGCCCCGGACATGATTGGCGCTTTGAGACGTCCTGAGGTTGTGAAAGACGCTATATAAATGCAAGTTCACTATTTGCTTTCTTGCCAATGGCTGTTAACAGAGGAGCCAAACTATGGACAAACACCGCCGAACGGAACTACTCAGTTTTGATTGGCCTTCCCATCGCCTGCGCTGAGTTACTGACCTCAGCATCACTATGGAGAGCCACCTGACCTCCACTCATGATAATGGGGACAGCCAGTAGTCAAACCGTGTTAAAGCTGAAGGCTCACTGCGTTTTGAGACAGTACAATGCACTAAGCTTAGACTGCACTTGAGCACTGTGCACACTTCTGGTCTTCCATGTTGTAAAAAGGATATAGAGGCACTGGAGAGGTGCAAAAAAGATTCACAAGGATGATGCCAGATCTGAGAGAACATCCTTATCATGAAAGGCTGAACATTCTGGGTCTCTTTTCTCCAGAAAGGAGAAGGCTGAGGGGTGACCTAATAGAGGTCTTCAAGATTATGAAAGAGTTTGATAGGAGTGGAGGTCAGGTGGCTCGCCATAGTGATGCTGAGGTCAGTAACTCAGTGCAGGCGATGGGAAGGCCAATTAAAACTGTGTCGTTCCGTTCGGCGGTGTTTGTCCATAGTTTGGCTCCTCTGTTAACACATATATTTACATTTTTTATTATTTTTTTATCCACACTTTTGTTTGGCCTTTTTTCTTCCCTCCCACATGGCAGCTGTCTTTCATTCTGCCAGCGCAATTCACACTCCATCTAGAGCCATCCTCTGTTCCTTAACCTGTCCCATTACCACCTCCTCTCGCCTTGAATGTCTCTCAACGTCTCTTAACCTCTCCTGCTTTCTATCCTATCACTGACCTTCCCTTTTGTTCTTTCATCCCCTCCCCCTTTTCCCAGCCCCTAACTTGCTTCACAATCTATTCCTTTTCCTGCTTTTTCCCAGTTCTGACGAAGGGTCTTCGACCTGGAACGTTAACTCTTGTTTCTCTCTCCACGGTGTGCTGCCCTGGCCTGCTGAGTTTGTCCAGCGTTTTCTGTTGTTGTTTCGGATTTTCAGCATCCGCAGTATTTTGCTATTGTAGACGTAGAGAAGATGTCTCCACTTGTGGGGGAATCTAAAACTAGGGGTCGTGAATATAAGATAGTCACAAATAAATCCAATAGGGAATTCAGGAGAAACTTCTTCACCCAAAGAGTGGTAGGAATGTGGAACTCGCTACCGCAGGGAGTAGTTGAGGCAACTAGCATAGATACATTTAAGGGGAAGCTAGATAAACACATGAGGGAGAAAGGAATAGAAGGATATGCTGATAGGTTAGATGAAGAGGGGTGGGTGGTGGCTCGTGTGGAGCATAAATGCTGGCATAGTTGGGCTGAATGGCCTTTTTTGTGCTGTACATTATGTAATTCTAGGTAATTACTGTTCTTCACTGATGGTTCCAAAGTCTGTCAAATCAACATTTGTCATTTAAATGTTTGAAAAGAGGGATTGAACCAACATTATTACTTAATCTCATATGTGAGCACCTATTATTGAAGTGTTTAGTAATGATCTTCAAATGCCTCACTAGTATACTGAAACCAATGATGCTGAGAGAAACTGATGAATAACTCTGAAATTTCAGCCTCTGGTGATGCCTTCTAAATCGGAAACATGCCAAGGAGAATGTGTAGACTTTCAAAAATGCTTGCGGCAATTATTTTCTAATTGTTTTGTTGGCTCACGCTTGCATTCTGAGTCAGAAGGTCGTGGGGTCAAGTGCCACTCCAGGGACTTGAGCATACAATCTAGGCCGACGCTCCCAGTGCAGTGCTGAGGGAGTGCTGCACTGTCGGAGGTGCCGTCTTTCGGATGAGACGTTAAACCGAGGCCCCGTCTGCCCTCTCGGGTGGGCGTAAAAGATCTCGTGCCACTACTCGAAGAAGAGCTGGGGAGCTCTCCCCGGTATCCTGGCCAATCTCTATCCATCAACCGACATCACTAAAAATGGATTATTTGGTTATGTAACTCATTGCTGTTTGTGGGAGCTTGCTTTGCGTAAATTGGCTGCCTCGTTTCCTACATTACAATAGTGACTACACTTCAAAAAGTACTTCATTGGCTGTGAAACGCTTTGGGACATCCGGTGGTCGTGAAAGGCGCTATATAAATGCAAGTCTTTCTTTCTATGCAATGGACTTTTCAAGAATAATTATTTTAATCAGAGACATATTTAAAATTCAAATAAAAGATTAATGGGAGTTTGTACAACAAAGTATTTACAGCACAGAAACAGGCCATTCGGCCCAACAGGCCCATGCTGGTGTTTATGCTCCATATACAGGAAACTTTGTGCTATCCGGCACCGACGGGACCGAGCTGCTGCCGTTCCCTCAAAACTGCCTTACACTCCAGAGCTAATGTTGAAACATATGGAAATTTTCATCTCCGTATGAATCAACAAACCCTGTTGCTTAGCAACAGCCTCTAAACAGTCGGCAAGCGTCTCTGTAGTGTCTCTAGCTGAAGCTGTTGCTTAGCTACAGACGTTGCAGAGCTTGACTGTTCAAAAAAAGCAAAGAACAGAAACGAAAAGAACAAAAAACGGCTCCTGATTTTTGCCGGTGGCTCGAGCTTGCCGGACGGTTCGCCTCCGGATAACACAAAGTTTCCTGTACTATGTATTTGCCTAAAACAGTGTCTAATGGTTAAAATTCTGCTAGACCCAGCTGCTGCCAAACACGACCTTGGCACAATAGCTCATAGAACCAATAGAAATTTACCAAAATGAATTGTAAAGATCCAATACGATCAACAATATATTGGAGGTTGCCAAAAGGCTTGATGAACAACCACAGAACGCGTGCATTAGCTTTCCAGTTTACCTTCCGGCTCAGGGCTGTGTCACTTGTATCATTAACAAAAGTGAAATACTGCGGATGCTGGAAATCTGAAATAGAAAACATGGCAGCTGTCTTTCACTCTGCCAGCGCATTTCACACTTCATCTAGAGCCATTGTCTGTTTCTTTACCTGTCCTATTACTATCTCGTCTCACCTTGAATATCTCTTAATGTCTCGTCTTTCATCCCCTCCCCCATTTCCTAGCCCCCAAACTGCCTTTTGTTTCATTTCCTGCCTTTTCTCTCAGTTCTGTAGAAGGGTTTCGACCCGAAATGTTGAATCTCTTTCTCTCTCCACGGATGTTGCCTGGCCTGCTGAGTTTTTCCAGCATTTTCTGTTGTTATTTCGGATTTCCAGCATCCGCAGTATTTTGCTAATTCATCGACTCCATCTACAGTATAGATCAAATTAACTTGCCGCACAGATTGACTTAACCTGAGGCATGATCGATTTAACTTGAGGCATGAGTGACATAACCTGCTGATGAAAGAAAGACTTGCATTTATATAGCGTCTTTCATGACCTCAGGACGTCCCAAAGCGCTTTACAGCCAATGAAGTGTAGTCACTGTTGTAGTGTAGGTAACGCGGCAGCCAATTTGCGCACAGCAAGCTCCCACAAACAGCAATGTGGTAATGACCAGATAAGTCTGTTTTTAGTGATGTTGATTGAGGGATAAATATTGGCCAGGACACCGGGGAGAACTCCCCTGCTCTTCCATGAAATAGTGGCCATGGGATCTTTTGCATCCACCTGAGAGGGTAGACGGAGCCTCGTTTTAACATCTCATCCAAAAGACGGCACCTCCAACAGTGCAGCGCTCCCTCAGTACTGCACTGGGGTGTGTGGGCCTAGATATTTGTGCTCAAGTCTCTGGAGTCGATGAATCGACTCGACCTTTGGTTTCACCTCTCTCTCTCCCTACAGGGAAGTGACTCACCTCTGCTCAGATTTTTTCCCCGCTCCTCCCCCAGCTCCAGAACCTCCTAGCCGGGGTGCACGTTGTCATGGTGACAAAGCGCAAAACAAGTTCCAGTTCTGAAAATGTCATGGATCATTTCAGTAATTGAAAGAATAATCTATTACATTTAGTACACAAATAGGGTCTGTGACCTTCTCTCCCTATTTAATTCTGAATTCCATAATTAGTATGTTCCACTCCTCTAATATCATGCTTGCCTTTGTCTGTAAGAGTTCAATATTTTTTGCTGTTGTTCCGTACACTCCATGGGAGAAAAATAATTCATTGTAAGGGAGTTTTTGATTAGCATTTTAATTTGATATTGCTTACTTTTCATTTCAGCCATTCAAATATGGTCTGAGGGATTAATGCAGGCCTCCTCAACCAGGCTGACCTGACTTGTTCCGTTCAACTTATTTTCGGTCCCTCAGAATGAGAGACTGTCGGTGAGCACCTGCCAAAATAAAACACACCCGTGCGGACATTTATCAGGTTTTTTTTTCAATCGGCCATCCGAATTACTTCCAATATAGATGTTCACTTGTAAGTTATGAATGCGCAAAACATAGTTTGCTGGCTGATTAGGAACTCAGAATCTATCAGCCGTAAAGTGCAGCATTTCGTTCGCAAGCAACAAAGAACTTGCATTTATATAGCGCCTTTTACGACCTCAGGACGCCCCAAAGCGCTTTACAGCCAATTAAGTATTTTTTGGAGTGTAGTCACTGTTGTAATGCGGGAAATGCGGCAGCCAAACTGCGCACAGCAAGCTCCCACAAACAACAATGTGATAATGACCAGATAATCTTTTTTTTTTTAGTGATGTTGATTGAGGGATAAATATTGGTCAGGACTGTGGGATAACTCCCCTGCTCTTCTTCGAAATATTGCCATGGGATCTTTTACGTCCATTTGAGAGGGCAGAAGGAGCCTCGGTTTAACGTCTCATCTGAAAGACGGCACCTCCGACAGTGCAGCACTCCCTCAGCACTGCACTGGAGTGTCAGATTTTTGTGCTCCAGACTCTGGAGTCGATGAATCGGCTCAACCTTTGGTTACACCTCTCTCTCTCCCTTCGGGGAAGTGACTCAAAATAGTGCCGTGGGATCTTTTGCGTCCAGCTGCGAGGGTTGACGTCTCATCCGAAAGATGGCACCTCAGATGGTGCAGCGCTCCCTCAGCACCGCACTGGGAGTGTCGGCCTGGATTATATGCTCAAGTCTCTGGAGTCAGAAGGATGTTGATTCAAGCCCCATTTCAGAGGCGAGAGTGCTACCTCTGAGCCACGGCTGACCCCTTATTGATTGCTCTTTAAGTGTGCGTACGCACTACCTGAGCTGCTTCACCCATCTGATTCTGGTGTTATTGGTACTGTTGGGAGTGGAGATGGCATGTTGCTAGAATGAAGGTTACCTGTTTAATTATGTGTCCTGCTGTCACCTGGCGATACCTGGTTATTTGGTTGTGAAGCAGAGGAAATCTACTAGAGATAAAGACCCACCATTAATATCCGTGTAAGCTGTAGCCAACTTGTAAATATTACGATGATAAAGGGACTCAATGGGATCGCCACAGAGAAACTATGTCCTCTGGTGGGGTAATCAAGAACAAGGGGACATAATCTTAAAATTAGAGCGAGGCCACTCAGGAGTGAAATCAAAAAGCAGTTTTTCCCCACAATAGGTCGTGGAAATCTGGAACTCTCGTCCCCCAATAGGCTGTGGATTCTGGGTCAATTGAAGCTTTCGAGACTGAGGTCGATAGATTTTTATTAGGTAAGGGTATCAAGGGTAAATGGAGCAAAGGCAGGTAAATGGAGTTCAGGTACAGATCAGCCGTGATCTAATTGAAAGGAACAAGACATGCCCACGATTTTCCGACCATTAAAATTAAAATTGTAAGAGAATCGTGGGGACCCTGTGCCCAGATTTCCAATCTGTGACAGAGAGCATCTTAGAAAATCATCCCTGAAATGCCCTGCACGGCTTAGTAAATGGAGAGCAACTTCACCCAGCTACCTACACAGTGACGATCTACACTGTAATATATTAAATATCGTACATCCACACGTACTTCCTGCCACCTTTTCCCATTGTAAATTCCTGTATCCACAATTATAAACTCTCTGTAAACTTGTCACATTGTAATTACACCTTCCCTCCCCACTGGAGGTGCTGCAGCGCCACCACGGGCAGGAGGATACAATTACAGCGTGGCAAGTTTACATAGGCACTTTCCATTATAAATTGGACATAGCAATTTTGTAATGGACAGAATGTATGGGCCTGAATTTCCATGGAGTTCTCCCGATCCCCCGCCATGATTGCGGCAGGCGATTGGTGGAAACCCTTGGAGATAAGGCGGAAATTACCTTAAAATGGGGGACGGAATTTTGTCTGCGTGCACTGGTCTGATTATCCCCCCCACCGGTCTCTCACCCCACTCCACCTGAAGACAACACCTAGTCTTCACTATGCAACATCGTGGCAGATCGATTAGTTACCTACAACAGCACAGGACCTACTGCAACAGAATTAATTATTTTATTAATGCAGCTCGATATTACTGAGTGTGAGATAGCAGAGTAATACAGGGAAAGCAGTGTACTGGCCTGAAGCCTAACGATTGCAAATAAGGGACTGCGCAAATGTTAAGTTAGGTTTAGGATAAGCCTATTACTGACCTTATCCTGGTCTATCCAGACTTGTCTATTCTGGCCGGCCCCCCACCTTCCACCCTCCATAAACGTAAGCTCATCCAGAAGTCAGCTGCTTGTATCCTAACTCGCACCAAGCCCCATTCATCGTCACCTCTGTGCTTGCTGACCTACATTGGCTCCCGGTCCAGTAGTGCCTCGATTTTTTTAAATTCTCAAATCCCTCCATGACCTCACTCCACCCCATCTCTGCATCCTCCTCCAACCCTCCGAGAACTCTGCATTCCTCCAATTCTAGCCTCTTGTGCATCTTCCACACCCTTTGCTCCACCATTGGCGGCCGTGACTTCAGCCATCTAGCCCCTAGGCTCTGGAATTCCCTCCCTAAACCTCTCCGCCTCTCTCCCTCTCTCTCCTCCTTTAAGACGCTCCTTAAAAGCTACCTCTTTGACTAAACTTCTGGTCACCTGTCCTTATTTCTCCTTCCTTGGATTGGTGTCAATTTTTGTCTGATAACGCTCCTGTGAAGCGCTTTGGGATGATTTACTACGTTAAAGACACTGTATAAACGCAAGTTGTTGTATTCCTTTAAAATGAATCTGTTGTATACAGTTGTCGTAGCTCTATTATCAGTACACAGTCGTACAAGCAGAAAAGGCTTTACACAGATGAGTTTGTGGGAACAGTTTATTCTGGGTCTTTTTTTTGGCGGATAGTCTTTTGCTGACAACAGTTGTCATGGCGATGGCAGGGTCTTGTGATCAAAACACATAATTTAAACTGGAGTGTTATTGTACTGTGATCGAACTGCAGCGAGATAGGCATTCACTTCACTGCTTGCTTCAGTGAGATGGCATACCTTGCATAGAGGGAGATACCATTACTGCAGCCGCTTAAGAAACATGACCCTTTCCGATAAACAAATAATCGAATGAACTGTTTGTGTTTTAACTTCAAATGTCACGTTGCGATAAACAATATTAATTCAGCCGACAGCCTGATATGCAGTGTGACGACGGTGATAATTATACACAAAGGGAGTATCCTGCCAGCTCGGTTACTGGGCTAGTCTGAAGAAGGGTTGCACAGATAACCGGAGTTCCGTTCCCGAGGGTAACTTTTTTCTTTTTCAACCTGGCAGCGTTTCCCCCGGTTTTGAAGGAATAAAGGAACAGAATATTTCCAACAAGCTCATGACCACGCTGCTGCAGAACTATAGCGTCTTCTTCGAGAATGGAGACAAGATGGACGCTCCACCTGATGTCCAAGCCCGAGCGATAACTGTGCAAGTAAGTACAGTTGATTTTGCAAGAGCGCCCAGCAATGCTCCCGCTAATGCGCGCGGCCGCGCAGTAGTCTCAAAGGGCCCCGCGCAGGCCGCTCACCGGCTGTAAATACCCTGCCTGGGCAGAAATGTAAAAGAGACCGCGCATTAAAAGAAGCAGGCTGCGGGGAACAAAGCACAGCCCACTGGGAACACTGGGCTCAGATAAAGACGGGCTTGATGGAAGGTTCTGCTGACAGGGTTAGATGAGGTCTGGCGGGAGGAGGCTCGTGTGGAGCATAAACACCCCCGGCATTAGCTTCGTGTAGAAACCAAACAATGTAAACCAATGATCAGTAGCTTTCCTCGCTCGCGAAACTGAGCAGAGCACGCTCAGCTCTGCTCCAACAACGTGTCTTAACCGCAATGTCACCTTACTTACAATGGTGTAGTATTTCGACCTGCATCACCCACGTTATGACCCTTTGCAGTGAGATTTCCCAAATGGCGTGGGCTATGCTATGGAATTGCCTTCGCTACCACACCTGGTGTACTGTGCACAGTTTTGGTCTCCTTATCTGAGGAAGGACATACTTGCCTTAGAGGAAGGTGCAAGGAAGGTTCACCAGACTAATCCCTGAGATGAGAGGGTTGTCCTATGAGGAGAGATTGAGTAGCTTGGGCCTATACTCTCTGGAGTTTAGAAGAATGAGAGGTGATCTCACTGAAACATACAGGATTCTGAGCGAGATCGACAGGGTAGATGCTGAGAGGTTGTTTCCCCTGGCTGGAGAGTCTAGAAGTAGAGGGCATAGTCTCAGGATAAGGGATTGGCCATTTAAAACTGAGATGAGGAGCAATTTCTTCACTCAGAGGGTTGTGAACCTTTGGAATTCTCTACTTCAAAGGACTGTGGATGCCGAGTCATTGATTATATTTAAGACAGAGACTGATAGATTTTTGGACTCTGGGGGAATTGAGGGATTTGGGGATCGGACGGGAAAGTGGAGTTGAGGTTGAAGATCTTATTGAATGGCGGAGCAGGCTCGAAGGGCCATATGGCCTACTCCTGCTCCTATTTCTTATGTTGTTTTCACTTGGCAAAGATCACTTATATTTGATAGTCATTAGTGGAGGAGACTTTTGTTCGATTTACCTGGGCAAGCTTTGGATCCAGATCTTGAGCCGTCACTAAGTCATCTACTTCCCCAAGTCTTTATTGGAAAAGGACATGGTCAGGAGAGTTAGGTTGATATATTAATCTGTGCTAATAGACAAGGTTATTTGGCATTACCAGGTTGCTTTCAAGGAAGCAAAACCTAAGTCAATCTTTCAAGCCTTGTAATTAAGTTATGCTCACAACTCATGTCACAGCCGGGGTCACCTGTCATGTGCGAATTCAAGTAAAACTTTGAAATCTCCAGAGCACAGCTTCAATCAGTAACTAGCTAATTAGGAGTCATTGCAACATGCTGACCTTTTACATCCTGTAAACAAGGCTCCGTAAAAGGGAGAGAAAGAAGAAAAACTTGATTGGAACAGGAGGAGGCCATTCAACCTCTCGAACCCATTTCACCTTTCAGATAGATCATGGCTGACCTGTTCCTCAACTCCATTTACCCGCCTTTGTTCCATATATCCCTCGATAGCCTCGCCAAACAAAAATCTATCAATCCCAGTGTTGCGAATTTCTGGCAGTCCCCTGCAGCCAGCCCTTGAAACCACGTCAACAACAACAACAGCTTATATTTATACAGCGCCTCTAATGCAGTAAAATGTCCCAAGGCGCTGCACAGGAGCGATTATCAAACAAAATTTGACACTGAGCCACATAAGGAGATATTAGGGCAGATGACCAAAAGCTTGGTCAAAGAGGTAGGTTTTAAGGAGCATCTTAAAGGAGGAAAGAGGTAGAGAGGCGGAGGGAATTCCAGCCTTGGGGCCCAGGCAGCTGAAGGCACGGCCGCCAATGGTGGAACGATTAAAATTGCTCAAGAGGCCAGAATTGGAGGAGCGCAGAGATCTCAGAGGGTTATTGGGTGGGAGGAGATTGCAGAGACGGGGAGGGGTGAATACCATGGAGGGATAAGGATAAGGACAGCGCTGTCATTGGCTGTCCAGGCGAGTGCAGCCCTGAAATGTTGTGTCGCTGGGTCACACCACACGACAGCAGGAGGTAATGTCAGGGGCTGCAGTCCGCGGTTGCCTCATGCAGGTAGCACGCGGCACGTTGGCCTGATTTCAATACTTTCCTCTCAGATTTGCTGTTAGGGGGCAAAGCCTCTTCACTGGACCCCTGGTTCACGACCCCTTTGATAAATCCAGGAGCTGGACCTGAGGCAGAAATATAATGAGGCACACAGAGCAGCCAGAGCCTTCGTGTGGTGAACAGCCTGTTAAAAAAAAGAAAGACTTGCATTTATATAGCGCCTTTCACAACCTTAGGACGTCCCAAAGCGCTTTAAAGCCAATTAAGTACTTTTGAAGTATAGTCACTGTTGTAGGAAATTGGGACGGAGGTCTCGATTGAACGTCTCATCCAAAGGACAGCACTCAGACAGTGCAGCACTCCCTCAGTACTTTTGGTCTCCTTACCTCAGGAGGTTCACCAGACTGGTTCCTGGGATGGGGGGATTGTCCTATGAGGAGAGATTGAGACTAGGCCTATATTCCCTAGAATTTAGAAGAATGAAGGGTGATCTCATTGAAACATACAAAATTCTTACAGGGCTTGACACTGGGAGGATGTTTCCCCTGGCTGGGGAGTCTAGAACCAGGGGTCACAGTCTCAGAATAAGGGGTCGGCCATTTAGGACTGAGATGAGGAGAAATTTCTTCACTCAGAGGGTGGTGAATCTTTGGAATTCTCCACCCCAGAGGGCCGTGGAGGCTCAGTCGTTGAGTATATTCAAGGCAGAGAGCGATAGATTTTTGGATATTAAGGGAATCAAGGGATGTGGAGATAGTGCAGGAAAGTGGAGTTGATGTAGAAGTTCAGCCATGATCATTGAATGGCGGAGCAGGCTCGAAGGGCTGAATGGCCTACTCCTGCTCCTATTGCTTATGTTCTTACTGCACTGAAGTCTCAGCCTAGATTTTGTGCTTAAGTCTCTGGAGCGGAACTTGAACCCAGGACCTTCAGACTCGGAGGCAAGTGTGCGAGCACTGAGCCACAGCTGACACCTTGTGCTGGATTTTATGAATGGAGACGTGTTGGAGGCGGGACTGCTGCTTGCCGGGTCTCAGTCCCGCCTCCATCAGCTTCTGGCCAACCAGCGGGATCTTCCCCTGATTGATCTTGTTAAGCCCGCCCAGCGGGCTCAGCAGGCCAATTAGGGGGAAGTCACTGACAGAGCACGTCAACCTCTGACGTGCCATCTGTCAAGATTTCTTGAAAGAAGAAATGTCAGCGTTTGACAGCTCCGTGAAGCTGTCAAACACTGACATTCTGCGTAGTTTGATGAGTCCTTATGTTCAGGACACATCAAACCTTTCAACTTTGCAGAAATCACCTGGCTGTTGGTTCGGAGGATACAACAGCCAGTCTGTGAAATCTACAATGGAGATGTCGGGGTCTCCGGTTCCACAGCGTCTGAAGGCTGTAGGCAGGAACAAAGGTAAGTGAACATTTTATAACACTTAACACTCACCTCATATACTTACCACTCCACACTTGCACCCATCACTCACCTCTACATCTCATTTTCAGACCCCTCCGACCCCCGCAGACCTCCTACTTGTCTCTTACACCCTGGTGGGGTTCGCCGAGGTCGGGAAGCCTGCACTTGGAAAGGTAAAATGAGACTAACCCTTTTTTCTGCCTGTTAACTACCTGTCTCGCCTCGAGGAGACGGGACCCGGGGCGGGACAGCTTCCCGCCTCCTGGCAAAAGGGCACGGAGGCGGGATGGGCGCAGGTGTGCCACCCGCCCCCAAATTCTGCAACTTTACCGGCAGTCCCGCCTCCATACCCGCCTCCTCACAGCTGGCAAAATCCAGCCCCATGTGCTTTGTGGTAGGTTGCATAACATTGCTCTGCAACAGGGACCACACAGGAAGCCGCCATTGGACAGGGATCTTCAACATGATGAGAATACAAGAGCAGGGAGGTTATGATGGAGCTGTACAAAACACAAGTTAGGCCACAGCTGGAATACTGTGTGCTGTTCTGGTCGCCACACTATAGGAAGGATGTGATTGCATTGGAGAGGGTGCAGAGAAGATTCACCAGGATGGAGCGCTTCAGCTATGAAGAGAGACTGGACAGGCTGGGGTTGTTTTCGTTAGAGCAGAGAAGGCTGAGGGGGGACCTGATTGAGGTGTACATAATTATGAGGGGCATAGATAGGGTAGATAGAAAGGAGCTTTTCCCCTTAGTAGAGGGGTCAATAACCAGGGGGCATAGTTTCAAGTTAAGGGGCAGGAGGTTTAGAGGGGATTTGAGGAAAAACTTTTTCACCCAGAGGGTGGTTGGAATCTGGACCTCACTGCCTGAAAGGGTGGTAGAGGCAGGAACCCTCACAACATTCAAGAAGCATTTAGATGAGCACTTGAAACGCCATAGCATACAAGGCTACGGACCAAGTGCTGGAAAATGGGATTAGAATAGATAGGGCTTGATGGCCGGCGTGGACACGATGGGCCGAAGGGCCTCTTTCTGTGCTGTATAAATCTATGACGCTATGGGGAAAAAATTCTGTATCTCCCCATTTGGGGCGCCATTATCGGCCGTGTGCAAAGTTTAGTGCCTGGCACTAATTATCACCTCCGACAGCAAACTTGGCTTTTATCGCCCCTGGAGGTGATTGGTGCGCTAAATCAGGCGCTTCACACTTGTCTTAAGGCGCAAAGGCCGAGGAGCGAGGCGCTACCTCAGAGCGCTGGCGAAGCAAGGAAGGGCAAATCAAAATAAACCTGCAAAGTGCTGCTCAGTACTCAAAACTCCTTCACACAGCGTTGAATCTCTCCAGAAGTCTCTCTCTCTCTCTCTCTCTCAGAATGCGTGGTGTAAAAATGTCACTGACAAAAAAAGGCAGGAAGCGGTCGCCTTTAAATAGCGCTCCCCCAGTCCCTTTCTGACAGCATAACGCTCCCCTCAACTTGTCGTTGCTAGCGGCAGGCGGTAAGGCAGGGGGCGCCACTCAATATCCGGTCCGGGGTGCTAACGGGGTGTTGCACACTCGACTGACGTCACAATCTGCCGGCGCAGGAGATCATGGCGGTAGTGTTTAGTGCCGCCGCAAAATGTCTAGTTAATTTCGCAAGCGGTGCAAACATCGCCGCGCCCGAGCGCTAGTTGCTTTGTGCCCCATTAGCGCCCTCTTAAGGCGCTAACGGGAGGCGCAAACAACTGAATTTTTCACCCTATGGCCCCGATTTTCGGCTTGTGTGGGAAATGGTCGGGTTTCCCTGAATGTGGGGTTTCTGACACACATAAAAAAGTGTCAGCCAGCTCCATGCAATTTTCCCTCAAGTGGCCAATTAATTCCCAGCATTAGCCTTGCTAATTGTCCAATTCGAGTCAGAAAGCCCCACAGTATGATGTCGCCATTCGTGGTGCTTTCAAGGTCCATAGCAAGAACTGCATCCTCTGAAGGCTTCCAAACGAACCATACAGGATGGCAGAGGAGCCTGCAGCAGCTGTGGCCTGTGCCAGACCCCGAGCTGCCTTCAAATTCGACGAGGCTTCACTGCAGGCATTATTGGATGGGGTTAGGGCCCACAGGGAGGTCCTCTTCCCTAGGCGAGGGAGGAAGAGGCCTCCCACTGAGACCAATGCTGCATGGATGCAGGTGTCAGCAGATGCCAACTCGCTGGGAGTCACCAGAAGAACCTTGGCATTACATCTCTAACTCCTTCCTTAACTCCCCCACAGTACCATCCAGAGCCCCCGTCCTCACTGTGGAGGAGGAAGAGGCTGTGCAGCCAGACTCCTCAGAGGAAGCTCCAACCTCTGAGGGCGCAGCGTCAGCAGATGTAAGCGCACCCAGCACCAGCGCAGACACTCACACCTCGGGGGGACCTTCGGGACATAGAGTAGTGTTGTCACCTGGTGTTTCACAGCTCACAAGTGAGCCTCAGCAGATTCTGGAGACAGGGACATCAGTGGAGAGTCCTCGTCGGAGGGCGCAGGACTCTGCCAGCTCAGCTCAGCTGCACTGCATGTCGACCCTCTGCCTCTGGGTCCATCCGCAAGAGAAGAGGTGATGGATCTCCATGCACAGATGCAGGAGTCTCTGGCAGGTTTTGTCTCCAGGGTCGCTGCGAGTGTGGAGCGAATGGAGGAGTCCATAGCGACCATGAGCAGAGCCTTTGTGGAGTCATTGGCGCATGAACGCATCACCATGGAAAGGTTGGCAACCTCCATGGAGGAGATAAGTCGCCAGGGTACGGAAAACATGGTGAGTGCTCATAAGAGAATGACATCTCTTGAGGAGCGTTGGCCATCTGCTGAACAGAGAAACCAGATCTTCATGGAAGTCCTTCTGAGTAGGACTGCCAGTGCAGATACAGGTCCCCATGGCCCCCTAAAGCGCAGCAAGGTGCTCTCAAGCCACTTCCAAGCGCTGGCCCCTTCTGGCCTGTGCAGCTTCAGGTGAGTGAGCAGCAGCCTGGTGCTCCTGTTGCTGTTCCTGGTTCTGCTGTTGCCGCCTCTGCTGCTGGAGATCCTCTAATGGCAAGAAGGGAAGGAAAAAAAGGCGTCCCATGCTTCTCGTAGATGCCTCCGCTGAGGAAGCGCTGAGTGAGGGTGGCGAGAGGGGCTTCCCAGGAGATCACATTGGAGAAGTGTGGGAGGCTCCAACCTTCCACAGCTGTGCCCAAGCCTTGAAGAAGTAGCCCCAAACCTGCAACAACAAGGTCCTTCAACATACAAATGCTGTCCCTTTAAATCGCAGCTTTCCTGAATGAGCTGCAGCTGACAGCTAGCAAGCCGGCAAGCTTCACGCCAGGTTTCATCAGCGGGGTTCCCCGCAGGCGTGTTTTGTGTGGGGAACCCCTGAAAGTCACAAGGGCAGCCTAAAATCGGCTTAAACAAGGTGATAATTGATCATTACTGTTCCGACGGCCAGTCCCGCCAGCGGCGGGCGGGACTGAAGCGGGTCGGAGAGAAACGGCGGTCCGAAAGTCGGACGGGGTGGGGAATCAGGCGGGGGGGGTCGCGACCCGCTTTTTCGGCGATTTTCAGCCCCCGGCCGTCTGAAAAGCCGCCCGACGGTTGCCAGAAAATCGACCCCTATGACTCTATGATGGGGAGCACACTGATGCCAAAAAGGATTAAGAGGAGGTGACAGGGCTTCAACGGTTGCCTGTAGTCCCAGCTGTTCAGCCATAGCTCACTGAAGAGCACTTCAACTGAACAATCCGTGCTCTCCCCTATTCACAGTAATGTCCAACATCTCTACCAGTCCTTCTACCTTCAAACAAACTGCATCAAAAGAACAACCTTGCTGTTCAGCTTAACTAAAAGTTCAGGGTCACCGGATCCTACAGAAACCATATCTGTTCAGTAAAATTTCAAAAAGGATAAAAGTGATCGAACGTACGATATTCCAGGGTAAGAAAGGGTAGAAAAAACCCAGAAATGTAGTGCTAATTTTGTTAAATTATTCGTTCATGGGATGTGGGTGTCGCCGGCAAGGCCAGCATTTATTGCCCATCCCTAATTGCCCTCGAGAAGGTGGTGGTGAGCCGCCTTCTTGACTACGACTGAGTGGCTTGCTCGGCCATTTCAGAGGGCAGCAGTTTAGAGCCAACCACATTACTGTGGGTCTGGAGTCACATATAGGCCGGACCAGGTAAGGGCAGCATATTGACCAGACTGATACCTGGGGTGGCAGGAATGACGTATGAGGAGAGATTGGGTCGATTGGGCTTATACTCGCTGGAGTTTAGAAGAATGAGAGGGGAATCTCAAAAATTCTAACAGGACTAGACAGACTGGATGCAGGAAGGATGTTCCCGATGGCGGGGGAGTCCAGAACCAGGGGTCACAGTCTAAGGATAAGGGGTAAGCCATTTAGGACAGAGATGAGGAGGAATTTCTTCACCCAGAGAGTGGTGAACCTGTGGAATTCTCTACCACAGAAGGCAGTTGAGGCCAATTCATTAAATATATTCAAGAAGGAGTTAGATATATTTCTTAAGGCTAACGGGATCAAGGGATATGGGGAGAAAGCAGGGACAGGGTACTAAATTTGGGTGATCAGCCATGATCTCATTAAATGGCAGAGCAGGCTCAAGGGGCCGAATGGCCTACTCCTGTCCTATCTTCTATGTTTCTCTCCCTAAAGGACATTAATGAATCAGATGGGTTTTTACAACAATCCGGTAGTTTCATGGTCACCATTACTGACACCAGCTTTTTATTCCAGATTTATTTAATTAACTGAATTTAAATTCCCAAGCTGCCGTGGTGGGATTTGAACACTTGTCTCCAGATCATTGGTCCCAGGCTTCTGGATTACTAGTCCAGTAACGTAACCACTATGCTACCGTACCTAATTAATGAGGTATTTCAGTGATGAGATATGAAACTGGAGATTGAGGTTTTATTAACATCAGAAACTGAGGCATCATTGACACATGTGCCTTACAATGCAATGGTCCTAAAAGTTTGGTCCTTCTTTATTTGAGGGTTCCACCAGTCTCCCTACAGTTACGGCAGCAGACTGGGACAAGCCCTGCGGAATTTTAGATTCTGATTCTATATCCTGACTGGGAATTAGTGGGAGCATAAGATCACAATAAGAGGGGTTAAGTAGACTAGAACAGAGCTTGAAAACAAAGTTGACCTTGTCCGCTCCCTACCCTGAGTGTATATTCTGCATGTTTTAGTGCCTATTAAATAAAAGGATCAGCCAGTTGTTCTGATATTACTTGCCTTTCGGGAGTAAATATTTTGAGTCACTTTTGTTATTTTTGTTCCTTCCTAAAAATCACTACTTTGTGATATGTTCGCAAGATTTATCTCTTCACAAGTTTAAAGGAGGTAGGTTTAAAGGAGCGACAAAGGAGGAGAGAGAAGTGGAGAGAGGTGGAGAGGGTTAGGGAGGGAGTTCCAGAGCTTAGGGCCTAGGCAGCTGAAGGCTCGGCCACCAATGGTGGCGCCAAGGAAATCGGGGATGCGCAAAAGAGGCCAGAATTGGAGGAGCGCAGAGATCCCGGAGGGTTGTAGGGCCAGAGGAGGTTACAGCGAAAGGCAGCGGCGAGGCCACGGAAGGATTTGAACACAAGGATGAGAATTTCAAAATCGAGGCGTCACCAGCCCGGGAGACAGTGTAGGTCAGCGAGCACAGAGGTGACGGGTGAACGGGGCTCGGTGTGAGTTAGGATACGGGCAGCAGAGTTTTGGATGAGGCCAAGTTTACAGAGGGTAGTAGGTGAGAGGCCGGCCAGAAGAGCACTGGAATAATCAAATCTGGAGAATGGAAATGTGGTGAAATAAAAAATAGATAGAAAAGTTATTTAATGATGACATCGAGAGTGACTTACCTCAGTGTAAATTCCCTCCGATTCAGACAAACTGATACAGAAAGTTCGAGCACACAGTTGACTTTAATCTGGATATTTACTGAGGGGGGTGGGTGTGAAGAGAATAATGTTGTGAAGTAACCCGATAATGAGAATATCATGGGGTCGTTGAGAGGCAGCTCCCAGTCAAGTTGATTTATAGATGGGCTCTATTCTCTAGAAAAGAGAAGGCTGAGGGGGGGTGACCTAATAAAGTTCTTTAAAATTATGAAGCGGTTTGATAGAGTAAACGCCGAAAAAATGTTTCCGCCGGTGGGAGGAATCCAAAACTAGGGGTCACAAACAATATTCCGCCTCCATTTCCTTTTGGGATGGGCAGCCCCTTTAATGGGCTGCGCGGCCCATTCAGAATTCCGCGCATGTGCGGTTTTTCCCCTTTAAGAGCCGGTGAGCCAGCTGTGCGGGAGGCCGTTCAACTTAAAGGGAACATTGGGCGTAAATATGATACAGGAAACTCTTTTTTATCCGGCACCGATGGGACCGGCGTGGTGCCGGTTGATCAAAAAGTCCGGATTACAGAGAGGTATACTCACTAAGGTAAGAGAGCCCCGTACACGGCCACAGACCCAGGTGTCCCTGTTGCATGGCAACAGGTGCCGGAACCCCGGTTACACGGCCACAGATCCAGGAACCCCGGTTACACGGCCACAGATCCAGGAACCCCGGTTACACGGCCACTAATATGAAGTAAAACTTACCTGAACCTACTCCTGAATTTTGCCGGTTAAGAGAGATTTCTAGTTATTTAGCTGCCGGTAAATCGAGAGTTTCCTGTAGTAATAAATCCAGCAAGCAATTCAGGAGAAACATCTTTACCCAGGGAGTGGGGAGAATGTGGAACTGGCCACCACGCGGAGTGGTTGATGCGAATAGTGTAGATGCATTTAAGGTACATGAGGGAGAAAGGAATGGAAGGTTATGCTGAAGGGGTTGGGACAGGAGGAGGCTCGTTTTCTGGAGCATAAACACCATGGGCCGACTGGCCTGTTTCTGTGCTGTAAGTTCCATGTAATGCCCGACGAAACTCGAAGAAAGGCGCACTGTGTGGGTTTGAAGTGCCGATATTGCGCAGCACGCCTTGTGGTGCTGTTGCATAATCCCTCTTTGAGCTGACAGAGCATGGACACAAAATGAAAACCATAGCTGGGCAGATTTGCATCTTTAATGCACATCGTAAAGGTTGACCCGTATCTGCAAAAAGCTCCCACAGATGTTTTCAAACACGGCACTGTTTGACATACAATCAATAGTGCAGCTCCCGGGGTTTGAACAAAGAGAACAGCTGGCTGGCGACCAAGGGTGTGGCAACTGACAGGGAGAGCATTAAAGCTGGTTGGAATTTGTTTATCACTAGCGCACAGAGGCTGCAGGGAAGTGGACCCATGGGGTGGATTTGTCTTTGCATACGATGGCACATAGTTGGCTGAGGTGTCTTATATAAGCTACATAGTTTGAACAAAAGCTGTACTTGTTCAAAACAAGACGTACGCTCCCACAGATTGGGCACACTGCTGCTTGCTAACTGGTTAGATTTCTGAGGCAATTTACCCATAATGGCAGTGTATAATGTGTTACAGATAAAATGCCTTTTCAGACTAAAGGGAAACATTGACTAATGTATAAGGGGGGGGTGAAATTGGGTATCGCCCCGTTTGGGGTGCTAACACTTGAAAAGTTGAGAAGGCGCTAATGTTTCTAAACTTTTCAAAAATTCGGGTTTGCGCTCCAGGAAGGAAATGGAGCGCTAAATCAAACGCTCCACTTCCTTCTTAGAGCGCTAACATCGGAGAGTGGGGCGGAGACTTCAGCCGCGCTGCTCACTGGGCCGTGCAGCGCTGCCGCGTTCAAAGGCTCCTTCCCTCCCTTAAAGGGATGGGCCATCGCTGCAGGCTCTGCACTAGAAAAATTACCTACCTGGACCGCCAAGGCATCCGCGATCCCGCGCGATCAGCCCGGCGCTCAAGCCGGGCTGATCGATCGCGGGCAGGAACCCGCGGGAAAAAGCTAGAACAGGAAAGCTAAGTTTTCTTTCCACTTACCTCGGCCACCTCGCCTTTAATCATCGCCCCCGAAGCGGCCGGCTGCCCGATGCACGCCTCCTGCAGCTGTCGGTGTTTTCGACCGGCGCTGCTGCAGGGGACAGAAGTCGATTTTGGGTCCGGGGCTCTAGCGGGACGATGCGCACGCCGATGACATCATGATTCTCCGGGAGAAGGAGATCGGGGCGAAACACCGTAGTGCCGCCGCAAAACTCCCGCCGAATATGGCGGGAGTCGATGTCAGCGCTGCGCCCGGTCGCAAAGCCACTTGCGCCTAACGGGAGGCGCAAGGGCACCTAATTTCTCGCCCAAGGTAGTTTCAGTGATGTTATCATTGAATCTTACAGCACATTCGGCCCATCGTGCCTGTGCCGGCTCTTTAAAAGCAATCCAATTAGTCCCACTCCCCTGCTCTTTCCCCATAGTCCCGGGAAATGTTTCCTTTTCAAGTCTATACCCAATTCCCTTTTGAAAGTTACCATTGAATCTGCTTCCACCACCCTTTCAGGCAGCGCATTCCAGATCACAACAACTCGCTGCGTTATAAAAAAATCTTCTTATCTCCCCCCAGTTCCTTTGCCAATTATTGAGCCTCCTGCTTGTGGAAGCAGTTCCTCCTTGTTCACTCACAATGTTGAGCATCTCTGTTAAATCTCCCCTCTGTTCTAAGGAGAACAATCCCAGCTTCTCTGTCTCTTCACAGATATTGGCTAAAAATCCAGTACATGCTGCAATTGCAATAAATTCAGATACCCACGCCTTTTCACTTGTATTTTGAAGGTTTAGTGTTTAGTTTTGCACCCTGCATATTAATCTAAGCAACTGGGATCACAAAGTCTAGTTCAAGGTCAGATAAATGTGGGCAGCGCGAGGAACGACATAAACAACATTGTGTTCAGACAGAGCTGCAATTGCCTCAATCCTTTAAGTAAAATACGGGCAGCGTAGACAGTCCCAAAATAGACTCACTCAGATTACTAAAACTCCCTTGACTTATTTCCAACCTGTGGGGCCATGTGCTTTGACTTAAAATAACCCGTTTAATGTACACCTGTACAGTTTAAGCAGCCTTATGCCGTTACTCTCCAGACCTGAGCAACATTGCCTGCTCACCTTGGTAATGGTCCCGTTAAAAAAAAATTAAAGGCAAGATAATGCATTACACTGCCATTATGGCTAAAAGTAATGCATTTGGGGAGGGCTAACAAGACATGGGAATACACAATAAATGGTAGGATACTGAAAAGTGTAGAGAAACAGAGGGACCTTGGAGTGCATGTCCACTGATCACTGAAGGTAGCAGGACAGGTAGATAAGATGGTTAAGAAGGCATACAGGATACTTTCCTTTATTGGCTGAGGCATAGAATATAAGAGCAGGGAGGTTATGCTAGAACAGTATAAAACACTAGTTAGGCCACAGCTAGATTGCCACGTACAGTTCAGGTCACCACATTACAGGAAAGATGTGATTGCACTGGAGAGGGTACAGAGGAGATTTACGAGGATGTTGCCAGGACTGGGGAATTTTAGCTATGAGGAAAGATTGGATAGGCTGGGGTTGTTTTTTTTGGAATAGAGGAGACTGAGGGGAGATTTAATTGAGATGTATAAAATTATGAGGGGCCTAGATAGAGTGGATAGGAAGGACCTATTTCCCTTAGCAGAGAGATCAATAACCAGGGGACCAGTGGGTGTAGATTTAAAGTAATTGGTAGAAAGATTAGAGGGGAGTTGAGGAGAACGTCTTTCACCCAGAGGGTGGTGGGGGTCTGGAACTCACTGCCTGAAAGGGTGGTAGAGGCAGAAACCCTCATCACATTTAATAAGTACTTGGATATGCACTTGAAGTGCCGTAACCTACAGGGCTATGGACCAAGAGCTGGAAAGTGGGATTAGGCTGGAGAGCTCTTTTTCGGTCGGCACAGACACGATGGGCCGAATGGCCACCTTCTGTGCTGTAAATTTCCATCATTCTAAGATCTCTGCGCTCCTTCAATTCTGGCCTCTTGCGTATCCCGGTTTTAATCGCTCCACCATTGGCGGCCGTGCCTTCAGTTGCCGGGGCCCTCAGCTCTGGAATTCCCTCCCTAAACCTCTCCACCTCCCTCTCCTCCTTTTAAGACGCTCCTTAAAACCGACCTCTTTGACCAAGCTTTTGGTCACCTGTCCTACTATCGTCTTATCGGTGTCAAAGTTTGTTTGATAATGTTCCTGTGAAGCGTCATTAAAGGCGCTATATAAATGCAAGTTGTTGTTGAATGAATGATGGTGGTGCCAACATACTTGATGATGATGGCCTTTGTTGGAAAGAGAATCAGATGAGAGCGCTGACGACTTTAAGACCAATATGAGAAATGGAAACTCTCCTGCACATTTCACAGTCCACCTGGGCTCAACAGGACGCTGCTGTTCATGTTTCCACTGTTGTCACTTCCTCTTCAGATGTTCTACTGGAGTTCGTCCTGGCTTGATACCGTCATGTTTTGCTACTGACCAGCTCACGCAAGCATCTGAGATTTTTCTAATCCTGCCACTAATATTGTATTGTTTGAGATTAACTGTACCCTCCATACCTTTTTCCCTGCCCATTCTGCTGCCGTGGCTCAGTTGATGGCATACGCGCCTCTGAGTCAGAAGGCTGTGGGTTCAAGCCCCACCCCAGGCTGACTCTCCCAGTGCAGTACTGAGGGAGTGCGGCACTGTCGGAGGTGCCATCTTTCGGGTGAGACCTTAAATCAAGGCCCCCATCTGCTCTCTCAGGTGGATGTAAAAGATCCCATGGCACTATTTCGAAGAAGAGCAAGAGAGTTCTCCCCAGTGTCCTGGCCAATATTTATCCCTCAACCAACATAGCAAGAACAGATTATCTGGTCATTATCACATTGCTGTTTGTGGGAGCTTGCTGTGTGCAAATTGGCTGCTGCGTTTCCTACATTACAACAGTGACTACACTTCAAAAAATACTTAATTGTTTGTAAAACGCTTTGGGACATCCTAAGGTCGTGAAAGGCGCTATAGAAATGCAAGTCTTTCTTTCTTCTTTACCAGTTGACTCTACAGAACCCTTTTTGTCAATCTGGAGACTTCCATGTGGATGACACGCCTTGACGAGCACAATTGTGCTACTATAAGTATGTGACCTCAGTGCCAATAGTCATTTGGAAACAGTTTCTCCTTATTTACTCTCATCACAACCCTTCGTAATTCTGAACACCTCTATTAAATTTCCCCTTAACCTTCTCTGCTGTAAGGAGAACAGTCCCAGCTTCTCTAGTCTTTCCACTCAATTTACTATTAATTTACTATTAAGACTGTACCGACAGACACAATCAGCAAGGTAAGCATGCAGGTGCAGCAGGCGGTTAAGAAGGCAAATGGTATGTTGGCCTTCGTAGCAAGAGGGTTCGAGTACAAGAACAAGGATGTCTTGCTGCAGTTGTACAGGGCCTTGGTGAGACCACACCTTGAGTATTGTGTGCAGTTTTGGTCGCCTTACCTAAGGAAGGACGTTCTTGCCATGGAAGGAGTGCAGCGAAGATTCACCAGGCTGATACCTGGGATGGCAGGAATGACGTATGAGGAGAGATTGTGTCGATTGGGCTTATACTCACTGGAGTTTAGAAGATTGAGAGGGGATCTCATCGAAACCTATAAAATTCTGTCAGGCCTGGACAGACTAGATGCAGGAAGGATGTTTATGATGGCCGGGGAGTCCAGAACCAGGGGTCATAGTCTAAGGATAAGGGGTAAGCCATTTAGGACTGAAATGAGGAGGAATTTCTTCACCCAGAGAGTGGTGAACTTGTGGAATTCTCTGCCACAGAGGGCGGTGGAGGCCAGTTCATTAAGTATATTGAAGAAAGAGTTGGATATATTCATAAGGCTAAAGGGATCAAGGGATATGGGGAGAAGGCAGGGACCGGGTACTGAATTTGGATGATCAGCCATGATCTCATTGAATGGCGGAGCAGGCTCGAAGGGCCGAATGGCCTACTCCTGCTCCTACCTTCTATGTATCTATGTATCTATGCAATGCAGCAATAACAGTGCCCACTCTGTGTGGAAAGGATGGTAAAATGCTTTGTCGTCGTTCTGGCCAGCACCTTGGAAGGTCCTGATGATGTTAATGACCTTTAATCACCTTGAAAAGCATATACTGAAATAATAGATTGTTAAGTGGAGAGGTAGAAACCTTTCATATGGTAATCTGCTAAAAATCCATAAGCATCATTTTTTCATACGTCTCTACATTCCTGAAGCGCCTTTAAATGTTAGACCTCCCGCACTCGTGCTGTGAAGTGGATTGTTTACTATGAGTGATTGGCATCATGCTGGATTTGAATCCAACACCAATCCAATCCTAAAACATGTGACGCTAATCTATTTAGAATTATTCAGTGCTTTACCGCTTTGCTGCTTTCCTTCAGTTGGTGAAAAGCAGGATTGAATCAAACTGTGCATCGCCCTACATTCCTGCTGCACAATAGGATATAACTTGAGTGTGATTCCCTTCTACCGCTGAGGGTTTTGATTTTGAAACGGATTCTAATGTGAAAAACCTGATCGAGAGAAAGCTTCGTGCACCTGGATGTTGTAGGTAGTGGAATTCCCAAAGAGACTGGAAACAAGAACACACAAAGCCGAGACAGATTGTTGAGCAGTGGTTGATAGATAAGTTAAGGCTAGATAAATTCAAGCAGTAGAAAAGCTGGTTTTTTGGTCATTAAAAAAAGTATGAAATTGCATTTCTATAGCGCCTTTCCCAACCCCAGGACGTCCCAAGGAGCTTTACAGCCAATGAAGTACTTCTGAAGTGTAGCCACTGTTGTAATGAAGACGTTATACTGACTTGGTATTACAGGTTGAGCGTCCTGAATCCGGCAACCTCGGGACCGAGGCCGAGCCGGTTTTCGTGTTTTTCCGGACTTCGGAATGTGTTTCTGATGTCCGAAGTCTGGAAATATCGCAACCTGGGGCTCAGGCGTTTCCGGACTCTGGACATCAGAAACACGTTCCGAGTCCGGAAATGCCTGGGCCGCTCCTGCGTAGCGCTGACGCGTTTCTCCGCCCCTCCCCTTCTGTTAAAGGGGAGGGACGCTGCGAACTCTGCAGAGCATCCGATGGCCCACACTCGGCCACCAGGGTGGCGTGGTGCCGCGGCCGCAGCCTGGTGGAAACACTTAGTGGAGCTGCGCAGATTAAAGAGGATAAAACACAACACTAACGTTTTATTGCATCACTCGCATTTTTTCAAAGGATTTTTCAAAAATGTCTTTTTGAAGTACAGGTCGAGCGTCCAAAATCCGGAATGTCTGTTTGAAGTACAGGTCGAGCGTCCAAAATCCGGAATCCCGGATTCCGGGCGGCCCTGCCACCAATCGGCCCGGATTCAGGAACATACCCGATTCCGGAACTCCAGATTTTGGACGCTCAACCTGTACCAGAGTGTACAGCAATGCTACGTGCATCAGGCTGGCCTTGCCATAAGCTTGTTCACGCTCACTGATTGCTCACAGGACTGAGAAAGATATTGAGGGGATTGATTTGCCCGCGTCAAACTTGGCAGACGACAGTTTCTGTTTTGGAGCTTACAGCGTATTTCAGGTTTCATTGTCAACGTGCTGTCTCGACTTCAATGGAAAGAAGATTGGGTGGGTTGTGTAGCAGGCAGCCGATCCAATATTGGCATTGGCAAAAGTTCAAATGATTCCCCCCCGCTCCCCGCCGCCCCCCCCCCCCCCCAACCCCAAGTGTTTTGCCAGCGAGGTTGAGTCCTGTCACGTGAAAGACAAACGTGCAGGTAACTCACCTGTGCACAAGCCATGCTTCAGTTGAACGTGACCAAACACTTGTCAGAGAACCAGGCACGAGGGAAGCCCTTCGCTTTGGGAATGTGCTGTTGTACATTTGGTAGAAATGGCGTCTCACACACCACCTGGAGAAAAAAGGTAGAAATGATTCATCGGGAGTTGGGATCGCTGCAACAGTGGCCTCGTGGAATTTAACAACACAGAAAGGAGGCTATTCGGCCCATCGCACCTATGGCCAACTCTCTGAAAGATCTATCCAATTAATCCCACTCCCTCACTCTTACCCTGTAGCCTTTAAAATGCTTCTTTGTCAAATATTTATCCCCTTCCCTTTAAAAGTCACTCTGGATTCTGCTATCGCCCACTACCTCTGCTGGGCATTCCTACTTTTCCCATTGTTTTCCTGGTCCTCATCTTAAATTGATGCCCTCTATTTACCAACTTGCCATTCAGTGGAAAATAGCCTCTACCCCCTGCCCGCCCCCGCCCATTTTCCTTATCAAAACCCCTCAGAGCTCTGAATTCCAAAGCAGTTCTCTTCACTCCAGGTTAATATTCTGTGGTTGAAGATGTCCCTGACTTTTAAGATACTTTTTGTAACATTCGAGTTTGATTCATCACTTTTTTCAAAGAAAAAAGTCACTTGGCCCAGAGATACTGAGAGCCCGAGGAAGCTGGTGACCAGTCTTAACTGATTGCACCGAGGCCTGGCTTAAGTTTCATCTTGGATGATGTTTTAGCCTCGCCACTTCTACCGCCAGTCATAACGTGACGGCAACTTTGTTTTTCCTTGTTCTCCCTTCCCTTCCCTCCTCCCCCCCATGCCGATTATGAGCCCGCCAGAGTGCCTAATCCCTCAAGCGAGTGTCTGCGGGATTTCCCACTGTGGGGCCATCACAAGCGAGCCTGACCCTCTCCCCGTCCGACTCCACAAAACAAAATGAAGTGTTTCAGCAATTACATAGAATAGGCAGCACAGAAACAGGCCAATCGGCTCAACTGGTCTGTGCTGGTGTTTATACTCCACACCAGTTTCTTCCCAATCCACCTACCTCATCTCAGCCTGTCGGCATATCTTTCTATTCCCTTTTCTCTCATGTATTCGTCTAGTTTCCTTTTGAAAGCGGCTAAGCTGTTGGCCTCAACCACTTCCTGTGATAGCGAGTTCCACATTCTAACCACTCTCTGAGTAAAGACATTTCTCCTTATTTACCTATTGGATTTATTAGTTACTATCTTGTATTTATGGCCCCTATTTTTGGATTCTCCCACAAGTGAAAACATCCTCTCCATATCTACCCTGTCCAACCCATTTATAATTTTAAAGGCCTCTGTCAGGTCACCTCTAAGTCTTTTCTAAAGAAAAAAGCCCCAACCTGTTCAATCTTTCCTGATAGCTGGAATCTCTCAGTTCTGGTACCATCCTTGTAAATCTTTTTTTGCACTTTCTCCACTGCTTCTATGTCCTTTTTATGGTATGGAGACCAGAACTGTGCACAGTACTCTCTAAGTGCAGCCTGATCAGGGTCCTGTACAAGTTTAACACAACTTCACCACTTTTGAACTCTATACCCCCAGAAATAAATCCCAGTGCTTTGTCAGCATTCTTATTGCTTTACTGACCTGCGATGCTGCTTTTAATTATTTGTTCACCTGCATCCCTAGATCCCTTTGCTCTTGTACCCCATTCAGTTTCTTATTTTCTAAGGTGTCTAGTGATGTTTCTGATTTTTCCTACCAAAGTGCATCACCTCACATTTACCTGTGTTAAAATTCATTTGCCACTTAACTGCCCAGTCTGCAAGTTTCCGAATGTCTTCTTGTATTATGTTGCGTTTTCCTCAGTGTGACTTACGCCCCTCCGGTTTGGTATCATCTGCAAATTTTGATATTGAGCTACTTGTTCCTAAGTCCAAATCATTAATGTAAATTATGAATAACAGTGGTCCTAATATTCCTTTGAACTGATAAATGCGCAATAGCCTTTCAGCAGAAACAGCTGAAGCCCTCAACAAATTCCTTTGAAAAGGAACGATTTAGCCTGCGGCTGGGTTTCTCATTCACTGCTGCTGAAATCATGCTGACAGGAATCCTGCCAGTAAAAAGGGGTGTTTTTTCCAGATAGGATATAAAGGTTTACAGTGCCAGGTTCATTCGACAGTCAGATTCCCTCTAACACTAGCTTGTAAACAGGATATAAATGGTGTTGAAATTTAACTGCAAATATTGAACACTGTCTTGTCAGTATCTATACTCCCGCTCTAGAGACTTGAGCACAAAAATCTAGGCTGACACTCCAGTGCAGTGCTGAGGGAGCGCTGCACTGTCAGAGATGCTGCCTTTCGGATGAGACGTTAAACCGAGGCCCCGTCTGCTCTCTCAGGTGGACGTAAAAGATCCCGCGGCACTATTTCGATGAAGAGCAGGGGGAGTTCTCCCCGGTGTCCTGGCCAATATTTATCCTTCAATCAACATCACTATAAAAACAGATTATCTGGTCATTATCACATTGCCGTTTGTGGGAGTTTGCTGTGCGCAATTTGGCTGCCGCGTTTCCTACATTACAACAGTGACTATAATTCAAAAGTACTTCATTGGCTGTAAATCGCTTTGAGACATCCAGTGGTCGTGAAAGGTGCTATATAAATGCAAGTCTTCCTTTTTTTTTATACCCGAGGCAATACTCGACCATTCTCCACTGACAACAGATCATCTTTAAACCGCACTGGCCACAGAAATACCGTCTATGGTTACAACTTAAACCTTAATTCTAATGAAAGGTCATGGACCTGAACCGTTAACCCTGTTTCTCTCCCCACAGATGCTGCCTGACCTGCTGAGAGTTTGTTAGCATTTTCTGCTTTTATTTCAGCTTTCCAGCAGCCGCAGTATTTTGCTTCTGTACATCGTAGTCCTACTGCTGAGAGGAGTGTAGAATCCATGCCAGTACAAAGGTCCCCATTCAAACCCTCACCAGGGCGAAGATGCTATATCTTCCTGATGGACTCAGGAGATAAGATAGCAGCTTCAGAGCAATTTGCAAATCTCACCAGGAAGGTTTTTGCCAATTCAGAGTAGAGAGTGGCCCCACACTGCGGCTGAGACTCTGTGCTGGGAGCAGAGTGCAGTGATATCAGAGCCCTAATCTATGCTTGTTCAGTGCAGATTGAATTTTAGTGGCTTAGCTATACAATTTATCTTTTAAATAATCGCTGAAACGAACGTCAACTCAAGCAGGAAAGTCAAAGAAATATCTGTTTTAAGGTGTCAGCCATGGCTCATTTATAGCACACTCGCCTCTGAATCAGAAGATCGTGGGTACAAGCCCCGTTCCGGGGACTTGAGCACATAATCGACGCTGACACTCCCAGTGCAGTGCTGAGGGCGTGCTGCACTGTCGGAGGTGCCGTTTTTCGGATGAGCCGATAAACCAAGATCCAGTCTGCTCTCTCAGGTGGATGTTAAAGATCCCACGGCACTATTTCGAAGAAGAGCAGGGGAGTTCTCCCCGGTGTCCTGGTCAATATTTATCCCTCAATCAACATCACTAAAACAGATTATCTGGTCATTATCACATTGCTGTTTGTGGGAGCTTGCTGTGCGCAAATTGGCTGCCGTGTTTCGTACATAACAACAGTGACTACACTCCAAAAAGTACTTCATTGGCTGTAAAGCACTTTAGGACATCCTGAGGTCATGAAAGGTGCTATATAAATGCAAGTCTGTCTGTCTGTATCACTGCTCCATATAAAAGCATCTCACCGTTGAGGGGCAATTTAGCTACAATCTAGTTGATGACAGGCTGGGAAATATTCCTGTTGTATGAAAGAAAATATAAACAAAAGCTCGCTCCAACTGGAGCTCAATGATCTTCAGGCTGCTCCATAGGATCACTCTAAGGGATATCTTATTGCTGCCTCACGCTGTCTTGGAAATTGTGAATCAGCACTGTTCTGTGTATCAGAAAGAGAATGAGTTTTCTGCGTTTTGCAAGACATAAGAACATAAGAAATAGGAGCAGGAGTCGGCCATTTGGCCCTTCGAGCCTGCTCTGCCATTCAATAAGACCATGGCTGATCTTCTACCTCATCTGCACTTTCCTGCACTATCCCCATATCCTTTGAGTCCCTTAATATTCAAAAATCTATCGATCTCTGTCTTGAATATACTCAATGACTGAGCCTCCACAGCCCTCTGGGGTAGAGAATTCCAACGATTCCAAAGATTCACCACCCTCTGAGTGAAGAATTTTCTCCTCATCTCAGTCCTAAATGGCCGACCCCTTATTCTGAGACTGTGACCCCTTGTTCTAGACTCCCAGCCAGGGGAAACATCCTCCCTGCATCTACCCTGTCAAGCCCTGTAAGAATTTTGTATGTTTCAATGAGATCACCTCTCATTCTTCTAAACTCTAGAGAATATAGGCCTAGTCTACTCAATCTCTCCTCATAGGTCAACTCCCCCCATCTCAGGAACCAGTCTGGTGAACCTTTGTTGCACTCCCTCTATGGCAAGTATATCCTTCCCTTGGTATGGAGACCAAAACTATACATAATACTCCAGGTGTGGTCTCACCAGGGCCCTATATAATTGCAGTAAGATATCTTTACTCTTATACTCAAATCCTCTTGTAATAAAGGCCAACCTACCATTTTCTTTCCTAATTGCTTGCTGTACCTGCATGTTAACTTGCAGTGATTCGTGTGCAAGGACACCCAGGTCCCTCCGAACACCAACATTTCCCAATCTCTCACCATTTAAAAAATACTCTGCTTTTCTATTTTTCCTACCAAAGTGGATGACTTCACATTTCACCACATTATATTCCATTTGCCATGTTCTTGCCCACTCACTTAGCCTGAGCGTAGGACGAGCACGTCCAGCTCCATCTTGGGCATGGTGGATCCACGTTCCAATCTAGATAAAGGAGGGTTTACATCTGTGCTAGTCTTCTGGTTTGTTTTTGAAGCCTTAGTTGAAGTTAAGTAGGCCCGAGGACATCCAGTCCTGCAAAACCTTGGATTCCATATCACAGAATGCTTCATACTCCCTCGGTCTCCCTGTTCTTTTTGGCAGAGTACTTGAAATAGTAATGGGGAATTTGTATCGCGTCTGTCTTTAGGCAGCCCTACTGGCTCCAGTCTCGCAAGCACATAGAATTTCAGGATTCCACTTCATTCCACTGGAAGGCTGGTTCTTCAAATTAACCACAAGCCCAAATCTTTCCTGTGGCTCCATAAATCATAGTTGCAGCTGTTTTCTTGGACGAGTGCAGGCAAGCGTGAAAACATTTTTGAGTTATCTCTTGTGATCTGAAGTCTTCAATAGTCGATTATGCGTGGCGAAAACAAAAAAGTACCTCAGCTTGCGTGATGCAGCATCCTTGGCGGTTTACGGCAAGTCAGTTGGAAACTCCGGTCACCACCGGACAAGTAAGCACTGGGAGGGGGGCTGTGCCTGAATGTGTCCTGGGTAACGCGTCACCTCCCCCACTCCCTGTGCCAGGTGTCGGGTTCACTCCCGCACGCTGTACGAGCGTGCGGCAGCCGGGAGCTCCCTCGTAGCCGCGTCCCGGCCCCCCCCCAGCGCCGTACCTTCGCCGCAGGCACGGCGGGAACCGCCCCCCCCGCCCCCATCTGCGCGCGTAAAGCAGGAGAGGCCAGGAGGGAATTCGTGCCTAACACCTCTCCAAAGGAGCAGAGAGGCAGGGCTGTCCGATTAGCTTTGGATTGCGCTCGCGAAGAACTGGCGCGGACGCGAGGGGCTCGAGTGACTTCGCGCTGTGCTGAAAGCCTCTGGAAATACTATCTTGTGAAGCCGGGATACTTTGTGTAAATAGTTTTTTCCCTACCTGCAGTAGAATTTTGCCCGATTTGGTAAACTGCAGAATACGTCGTCCTTTGTAATTTTCAGCAAATCGATTTACAATCGTGGAAGCTGGAAATAAAACCTTTTTTTATTCTCGGGATATGGGCGTCGCTGGCAAGGCCGGCATTTTATTCCCCAGCCTGAGTTGCCCTTGAGGCCGTGGCCCGGGACCTATGGGAACGGTCCTCGGCAGTCGGGTAAGTAGTGAGGGCGGGTGTGGCGGGGTGGGGGGGGGAGCGGTGGCTAGGCGATTGAGGTCGGGAGAGGGAAACCTCTTGTGGTCCTGTCGCTGCTTCTCCTGGCGAGGCCGGCACTGGACACCAAAAACAGCCGCCCAGCGTTGCAATATAGTCGGGGTCTGAATGACATCATCAAACCCCCGGCTTTTAAATTTCAGGGAGGCCCTCGCCTGCCTGGTGCAAGGGCCTCACTGGCTGGCCAGAACGCGCCTGTTAAAATGGCCCACGACGGTGCGAGGATCCAGTGAATAGGCCATTGCAAGAATTTTAAACCCCGCCACCCCCACCCGCACTTCCCGTTCTCGTCGGGCGCAAAGAGTTAAAATCGGGGCTTTTGATTTTACAATTCTAATTTGTACATTGACCAGTGACTGCCTGAAATGGTAGGCCTCTAATATAATGGCCCGGAATTTGTGGTCAGTGGTAAAGCAAAAACGTTTGCCGCTGGCCCCGAAGAAAGCTGCCGGCAGAGATCTCGCGATCTGTGGCGAGAAGTTTGCCTTTTTTCGACGCGTTAGAGATTTCAGCGCTCTACAGTGGGGAATCCCTAGTGCGAGGCTGCTGTGACGCCAACCAGCTGTCTTAAGCAGCCAATCACGTTGCAGAATTCTCACTGACCTGGAGCCAGGAAATGAAGTAGCTGCTTTTACTCGGACTTTTTAAAAATGTTACAGAGAGCAAAACAAAGATTGGGGCTCTCGCATGGGGATAAGGTAGAACTTGAAATATCACGAACAAACTTTTGAAGGGGAAAAAAAATTAAAAAAATTTTGAAGGTTCTTTATAATTGTAATTTTTATTATTCGACGCTCCGCAAAATGAAAAATTGTTTTTTCAGGGCCGTAACATTTGTTTAGCAGTCAATGCGCTGTTAAAACCCCAGTTACACCTCATCCAACGGGGTCTAACTTTTAAAGGGGTCTTTAACAGCGATTCCTTCCCTTTTTAGGCAGTCCCTCGGAACCAAGGATGACATTAAAAATGAGTTCTCAGGTGACTGATGAGTCCAATGCGGGACCTACAGTCTCTGTCACAGGTGGGGCAGACGGTGGTTGAAGGGGCGGGCGGGTGGGGTGCTTGGGTTGACGTGCGCTCCTTGCGCTGCCTGCGCTTGGCTTCCGCTTGCTTCCGGCGAAGAGACTCGAGGTGTTCGGCGCCTTCCCGGATGCTTCTCCTCCACTTTGTGCGGTCTTGGGCCAGGGATTCCCAGGTGTCGGTGGGGATGTTACACTTTTTCAAAGAGGCTTTGAGGGTGTCCTTGAAGCGTTTCCTCTGCCCACCTGGGGCTCTCTTGCCGTGTCGGAGCTCCGAGTAGAGCGCTTGTTTTGGGAGTCTCGTATCGGGCATGCGGACGATGTGACCCGTCCATCGGAGCTGATCGAGCGTGGTCAAAGCTTCGCTGCTGGGGATGTTGGCCTGAGCGAGAACACTGACGTTGGTGCGCCTATCCTGCCAATGGATTTACAGGATCTTGCGGAGGCAGCGTTGGTGGTACCCCGCCGGGATGCTTTGAGGTTAACAGCGATATTACCGCGGAAAAGCCCAAGCTTTCGTCAGTTTCACTGATTGCTGGCTATCTGGTGGGGGGGAGGGGCCACAGCGCAGCCAGTGTCCGGCTGAATGACAGACTGCAACTTCAGGATCTCCGCATTTAGATGCGCGCGCGCGCTACATCCTGAAGTTGTGGTCAGTTTCAAATGGGGTAATGACGGCCAACACTGACAGTACGTCGTTATTACCCACCGCAAATTCCGGCCCAATAATAATTCCTTTAAAAAAAAACATTGGGAACAAAGCAATGTATGGCACAGCTGGATTTTAGTTTAGTTCCCCATCATGAAAAAAGACAACTTTGATGGTATTGCCAAGTCGGTATCTGTAAACTGGCCCTAAAAATGTTGTGTCTTATTGTGCCACAGTGCCGTTCCCAATTTAAATTGTTTACCATACATTGGAAGTTTATAGGGAATATTTTCCACACGCATCTACTTCAGTCTTTGGCTGCCTTTCAATCAGTCCTTCGGAACACTTTTTTCCCCTATAACTTTGTTATGAAGGTTGGGAGTTTGTACGTTGTACCTACTCCTCTTTGCTATAGACTAACCTCCTGTCCACTGCTCTTTAGACTGAGTTGAGTAAGGGTACGGTAGTGTAGTGGTTATTTAACTGAAACTACTAATCCACAGTCTTGGACTAATAATCCAGAGACTTTGGGCAGGATTTTCATTGAGCCGTGGAGGCAGGATTGGAGGCATGTGGGGGGTTTAAAATCCCAAAATCGGGGTCCCGACCCCATCCCGCCCCCAACCCACCTCCATGCCAGTTTCAAAGGAGGCGGATACCCGCCCCGCACTGGGACCTGCCTCCCTGAGGCGGGAAGGGGATTAGTGCCAATTAACTGCCTGTTAACAGGCAGTTTTTAACCTAATCCCTATTTTTATTGTTGAAATGTGGGATTCCCGACGGCTCCAAACCACGGCAAGTTAGCGAAGCGGGCCGTCGGGCTGAAGGGCTTGGAGGGGTCGAGATGTCCGGTGTTCAGGTGAGTGATGGGTGCATGAGTGCAGAGGTAAGTGTGTTTGGTCTGCGTACAAGTGTTTAAAGAAGTTCTACTAACCTTTACTTACCTTTACAGCCTTCCTTCCTTCAGGTCTCGGGAGTCCCTCATCTCACCGGCACAGAAAGCAGAATGGCCGCGAGCTGTCAAAATCCGCAGCATTCAGCTTTCTGTTCCAGAGAGATCTCTAAATCATCCTGAGAGGAAGGAATTAACTTAGAGTACAGATTGTCAGTGTTTGACAGCTTCAAAAGCTCTTGACAGATGAAATATCAATCTGTGATGTCACCTGTTGCCGGGTGGCCCTTAATTGGCCTGCTGAGCCCGCTAGGCGGGCTCAACAAGGTCAATCAAGTCAAAATCGCGTGGGTTGGCTAGAACTCGATGGAGGCGGGACTACAACCCCAAAAGTTGTAGTCCCGCCTCCTACCCGACTCCTCAATGAAAATCCAGCCCTGTGAGTTCAAATCCCACCATGACAGTTTGAGAAATTGACTGTTTTAAAAATATGTAAATAATAATCTGGCATCAGTAAAAGTGACCACGAGTCGTAAAAATACAACTCATGTCCTTTAGGGAAGGAAACCTGCCATCCTTACCCAGTCTGGCCTGTGTGTGACTCCAGACCCACACCAACGTGATTTACTCTTAACTGCCCTCAGTTGTATCAAACCGCGACTCGGGGTAACTCGGGCAGGGCAATAAATGGCGACCTTGTCAGCAAACTCCGCATCCCGAGAATGAATAATTCAAAAAGAAGAAATCTACAGCCCGTCATAAAAAGGTCAGGATTTTTTCAGCCCTTCCCTCCTATAAGGGGCTAGAAATTGGGTAGCTTTGCGCCTCCCGTTGGCGCCCCGCCCAGGCGCTAAGGGGTTAGTGCCCGGGCGGGCCGCAAACAGCGCTGCGCTATAAATTCAGTTGGCGGTTAGCACCTCGGAACCCTGCGCCCCAGAGATCGTAACGTCATCCGGGTGCGCAGCTTCCCATTAGCGCCCCGCCGGGAAATTGAGTAGCGCTCCCTCCATCTTCGCCGGGCGCTAACAGCGGCTGCTGGAGCAGGCGCTGCCACATTGCCCGGCGGGTCGGGGGAGGGAAGGGGGGTGGCTAATTAAAGGCATCGGCTGTCAGGTAGGCCGACCTTTAATTAGCGCCCCGGGTACGGCCTTTTGCCACTTTTGGTGCCACCGATGGGGCAGCCCTGCACTCTACTGGGTGCTTGGGGCTGCCCCTCGGGGCCTACGGGTGCCATTGCCCACCTATAAAATTCTAACAGGACTAGACAGACTAGATGCAGGAAGGATGTTCCCGATGGCGGGGTAGTCCAGAACCAGGGGTCACAGTCTAAGGATAAGGGGTAAGCCATTTAGGACAGAGATGAGGAATTTCTTCGCCCAGAGAGTGGTGAACCTGTGGAATTCTCCACCACAGAAGACAGTTGAGGCATATTCATTAACTATATTCAAGAAGGAGTTAGATATATTTCTTAAGGCTAATGGGATCAAGGGATATGGGGAGAAAGCAGGGACAGGTTACTGAATTTGGATGATCAGCCATGATGTCATTGAATGGCGGAGCAGGCTCGAGGGGCCAAATGGCCTACTCCTGCTCCTATCTTCTATGTTTCTATCCCCGGCCTTACCTGATGTTGGAGTAAGCGTTGGGCCCTTCCCTTTAATCCAGGGAAGGTGCCTCCGAGGCCCATTAGTGGCATGGCGCTACCGGCCTGTTAGCGCCCTAAGTGAAATGGTAGCGCTTGATTTAGCGCTCCACTTCATCCTTAGAGCACTAAAGACAATATCGCAGTATGGGGTGCTAATTTACCGAATCTTTCCCCCAAAGTCTCTAACATCTAGGTCGTGGCACTTTATGAATGTGCGATTAACAACACGTTAAAGTCTTTGGGGCAGAGGACGGACATGGTCATTGACATGTTTGCGGGCAATGGGGACATTTACTGCTCCGTGTATGGCTGGAGAGGGGAAGGCTTGTCTCTCATTTTGAACCCAATCTCAACATTGTCTACTTGCGAAGCAGATATGACAAGATAACAGAAATCGTGAAGTTCCTTCAACATTGCCCCAACCACAGGCCTTCCTTGAGGTTGCTCAATCATGGAAATCTTTCAAATCTAACTTTAGCTGTTGCTGCCAAAATATTGTAGATTTGATCACAAGAGAATATGGTGAAGACTTATGACATGGTCGATAATGAGAGGGGCACAGATTTAAGGTGATTGGCAAAAGAACCAGAGGCAAAAGGAGGGGAAAACTTATTTTACACAACGAGTGGTTAGGACTTGGAATGCTGTGCCTGATCGGGTGGTGGATACAGATTCAATAGTAGCCTTCAAAAGGGAATTGGATAAATACTTGAGGGAGAGAAAAAATTGCAGGGATGTGGGGAAAGAGCGGGGGAGCGGGACTAACTGGATTGCTTGTCGAAAGAGCCGGCCCAAACTCGATGGGCCGAATGGCCTCTTTCGGTGCTGTACTATTCTATGATTCTATAACTTGAAGGCAGAGCATTGCAGCCCAGCCCGTATCTGTACTACTCCCTTAGCTTTTTTTAATTCGTTCTTGGGATTTGGACGTCGCTGGCAAGGCCGGCATTTATTGCCCATCCCTAATTGCCCCTTGAGAAGGTGGTGGTGAGCCGCCTTCTTGAACCGCTGCAGTCTGTGTGGTGAAGGTACTCCCACAGCGCTGTTAGGGAGGGAGTTCCAGGATTTTGACCCAGCGACGATGAAGGAACGGCCGATATCCATCCAAGTCGGGCTGGTGTGTGGCTTGGAGGTGGTGGTGTTCCCATCCACCTGCTGTCCTTGTCCTTCTAGGTGGTGGAGGTCACAGGTTTGGGAGTCGCTGCTGAATTGAATATCAGATAAATTTAACGCTTGAGACTTTCTCCGGTAGATTGTCACACTTATAAATTTAGTCAGATTATGGCTTGGCCTCTTCATTTTTTTCCTTAGTCTGCTACTTAGGAGATATTACAGCCGGCAGGCTTCCAATAAGTTGTCATAACAAACTTAGAAAAACCTGCTCAAAAGGACCAATTGAAAGGACACCAAAAACACTTAAGTGGAAAAGTATCTCAGATTGGTTCCTAATGGCCATGTGTGGTAAACAGCTTGAAGAGGAGCCAGCAATGTGGTGCGATAAGACATGACATTTTGATTGCCAATAAAATATTTTTCTTTTATGCATTCGGCTACGCAGAAGGTTGAATCGTTGCACTCTTAAAGATTTACAGTCGTGAGCCGCGACTGATGCCCTGCCCACTGCCTTAGGGCCGAATAGAAATATGTAGTAGGTTAAAAAAGGTGAAAGGTTGGGATTTGAACCATTTGCCCTCCCCTCCCCCACCCAGCCACCCCCTTCCCTCATATAAATGCTATAACTTTAAGGTAGCGCATACGTTCAACGTTTTTTATTGTGAACATGAATTTTACGATCTTAATCAACCTGATCTTGCTAGGTTTCGACTACACCACGTGCTTTTCCTTGGCCTCCACATAAGTCTGGTGGTGTTGCGAGCTCAATGTAATTTATTTCATGTCATTCGTGAGTGCAAGGTTTTTCTACTGGTGCTCTCGGAATATTTTGAATTCATTATGTTTGTTCTCTGTTGGATCTATTTTCCGCAGGAAGCCTGTGGTGACGTGTCCTTCACAGCCCGACCCTGTCCAGTGCCGCCAAGTGCTTTAGCCGCCGAGGCAACGAGACCGCTGCCAAAGAGAAAGAAGGTTAGCATCGTCACGTACTGAACAATCTCGTGTTTGCGGCTTTTTTTCTTGTTCTGTCTTATGTTCTGCCCGGGAGTGAATCCCTGTTTTTCAGCTCATTTTTCCCATCCTTTCCCGACTGCTGCAGCCAGTGACAGCTGGAAGATGTTCTCCCAAACGTCCACCATTCCCATTGCTATAAATTGGCATGCGAGAGTGGCCCGGCGATGAGTGTCCTCTGGATTTTCCTTCGCCTCCTACTTCCCTCGTGGAGAAACGCCTGGCTTCTGCTTAATGGGCTATAGTCTAGGAATCATTAGCATAGACCCTGGATTCCACCTCACTTAGGTATTTTTGACTATTTTAATATTTATTTTGGGAGATTGAGAATCTTAAAGATTGTTATTCAGTCTTTCACCCTCTTTTTACAAATAGGATATTGCTGTTACCTCCCACGGGCAAAGATCATTTGAGGGCCTGAGTGGTAGAACGATTTTTCTCGCACTTCTTCTGGTCTGGACCTTAGGCCAAGTTTTATCAGGGTTATTGTGTAGTTTCAGCCTACAAAGCTCTCGTACCTCTTTTCGCTAATGCCACCTCGTGCAAAGGCCCACTGTAGTCCACACTGATCAGCTTTAACTTCCCGGTGACCTCCCAACCAGTCGCCATCTAATCACAGCTCTTAGAATCATAGAATGATACAGCACAGAAGGAGGCCATTCGACCCATCGTGCCCAGGCCCACTCTTTGGCACTGAAGCTGAGCTCAGTCTGTGATGCCAGTCTTCCATCATCAAAATCATGAGGGGTCTAGACAGAGTAGATAGAGTGAAACTGTTCCCATTGGCGGAAGGGTCAAGAACCAGAGGACACAGATTTAAGGTGCTTGGCAGAAGAACCAAAGGCGGCATTAGGAAAAACTTTTGTATGCAGCGAGTGGTTAGGATCTGGAATGCACTGCCTGAGGTGGAGGCAGGTTCAATCGTGGCTTTCAAAAGGGAATTGGATAAGTACCTGAAGGAAAAAAAATTACAGGGCTACGGAGAAAGGGCGGGGGAGTGGGACTGGCTGAAGTGCTCTTGCAGAGAGCCGGCCTGGGCTCAACGGGCCGAATGGCTTCCCTCTGTGCTGTAACCATCCTATGATTATATGATCACACAACTTCTCAAAGTGTGACGACAGGCCCATATTTATCACAATGGCTCGGTGCAGTAGACTCATTCATTGGGAGGTGAACCTGATTGCAGGAAGGCAAAGCTCAATGTTTCATGGTCCTCGGCTCACTACAAAGGTGTTTGCCACCCACATAATTACACAGGGTCATGTTTTAAGCTGATAAATGAAAGATCAATGGTATCCTGCACAAATAAACTAACCTATCGATCAAAGGAGATAATGGAGGGGGGGCAGCACAGATTCTTTAGAATGATACCGGGGCTGAGAGGGTTAAATTATGGGGACAGGTTGCATAAACTTGGCTTGTATTCCCTTGAGTTTAGACGATTGAGGGGTGATCTGATTGTGCTGGGGTAACCAAGACCGAGAAGACATTGGGCTGGATTTTGGGAATGGAGGCGAGGATGGAGGCGGGACTGCTGCTTGTCGTGTCAATGTCCCGCCTCCATCCTCGCCTGACCAACCAGAGGGATTTTCCCCCGATTGAGTTTGTTAAGCCCGCCCGGCGGGCTCAGCAGGCCAATTAGGGAAGAAGTCACTGACAGATCACATCAACGTCAGACGTGATGTCAAGACTTCTTGAAAGAAGAAATGACAGCGTTTGACAGCTCTGTGAAGCTGTCAAACACTGACAATCTCTTCAGTTTGATAAGTCGCTGTGGTGAGGACTCATCAAACATTGAAAATGATTAAATTTAAGATGTCTGATGGATCGGAGGGTCCATCAGCCATTACCTGAAATTGACAAGATGGATGTCCGCTCTCCCGATCCAGCACGGCTAAAGGCTTTAGAAGGAAAAAAGGTAAGTGAACACTTTTTTAAACTAATCACTCACTGTAAAGTCTGTAGGTTGTGCAGTAAATAACTTCAGAGACTTTAGAAGTACAAACAAAACAGGTCTTTACTATTCAGAGGTCTGGGCGATTTCTGCCCTAGTTAACGTATCACAACCCTTATATACTGGTGTGGTCACTATCGGTATTACAGTATACATGAGCCAATAAATAGTGCCACCCTGAAGTAGTGCTCTTAAAGGCGAACGGTCACATTCTATAGTTCCCTTAAAGGTAAACGGTTACATACACAACACTCCTCCCTTCCTAGCTTATTACTTACAGAATCCCGTTAAACATACAATCTTCAATTTTATATAAACAGGTTGCAGATATACTCTCGATGGAGTCAACGTCATATAACAATTTACAGATATACTCTCGATGGAGTCAACGTCATATAACTTCATGTTTAACATAACATAATAACATATATAACTTCATGTCAAAACAGATCACAGATTCAGTCTCTGTGGAAAACAGTTCATAGATTCAGTCTCTGTGGTGTAGTCGGTTCACATTGCTGGAGTGACTCATTCAATAGTCCTTCCATGGGTTTAACAGTTTGAACTTCCGAACTGAATTGGCTCCGTTTGGAGGGACCACGTGTGTGATCTGGTAGAGGTAATCATGGTTCAGATGGGTCATCTTCTGTTTCGACTTTTCCTTTTCTGCTTCTTGGAGACTCTCTGGGCTCCACTGTCAGCTGCCAGCTGCATGCGCAGTTCCTCCTTCTCTTCCTCCTTTTTCCGTAGTAGAGCCACCTTCTCCCGATGTTCCGTAGACTTTCGGTGCTCCTCCATGATTTCTGTATGGTGGGAGTCGAAGTTACAAGTTGGGCAGGACAGGACATAGTAATATTCGGAGTCGTCCTGAGCTAGGCCAGCGAGAGGGTCTTCTATGTCCTCCCTACCCAGCTGGACGTCAGCCAGCTTTTGTTCCAAATCCAGACATCTTTCCTGAAGAGACTTCTTCACGTGTTCCGCTTCCTCTAACTTTTTCTGGGCTTTCAGCAAGTTGTTTACCCTTGACATGAGTCAGCGTACTTTTGGTATCTAAGTGTTGCTCTGCTGCCATCTTCTCAGTCTGTGTTGCAACCTCGGCTATTTCAATAACTTTTGAGAGCTCCAAACCCTTCTCCTCTGACGATTTAAGCTCATGTTCATGGCCCATTCTTACGGTCTCTGTGTTTCTTACAGTTCCCTTTTCTTCCACTGAAAAGATTTCCAGTTGCATCTGTTCTTCAAGTCGTTGGACCTCGGCCATTGCCGCTTCATATTTATTTTGTGTTTCCTTTAATAATTTAACGAGTTCTTGGACATCCTGTATTCCCTGTTCTGGTATGTCTTCCACCACTAATTTTTTTCCTATGGATTGAATCCCTAACGATGAGTCAGCCTTGGCCTGAAGCTCATCAAACATTTCCTGCAGACTTTGTAATTCTTGCTTATGGTCAACCTTTAGTCATTCATGTTCTTTCACTAACACGAGCTTTTCGGAAGTTGCCAAGTTAACCCCTTCCAGGATTGTAGTCCGAGCCTGTTCATACTGTTCTTTCAACTCGTTACACTCTGCTTGCAACAAGTCGTAGAGGTGAACTGGAATACCATCCTGACTTCCTGAAGATTCCTCTTCCTTTGGATCGTTCTGTGTATATTCTAGTTCCTGAACAGCCTCAGGGAGATGTGATTGGTACTTGGCCACGATGGCTCTATGGTCGCTCTCTGCTTGAGCGAGCTGTCTCTGTTGTCTTTCCAGGGACTCCCATTCGGTGTCCCAGAACTTTTTCACCTTTTCCATCTCTTGTAGGAGACGGGCACTCAACTGTTCTAATTGTCGTTGTACTTTGACATAACGTTGAGTTCTAGCCCGGTGTTCCTCCGTAATGCATCTGTCTGTAGCTTGAACAGACTCAGAATTCTCTGTCTTTATGCCCGCCATCGATTTCCCAACCTTAGTCCGTGAGTTCATGTTAATCTTGTTTTTCATACATAAGCTGGACTTATCGTCTTCCGGCTCGGAGTCTGAGCTGCTTGTCTGCACCGAGTCCTCACTCGTCATTGCTTGTCGGTAGTGCCATTCCATGTCTATTTTCTTGATCCACTCCCGTCCCAGAAGTGGTGGTCCTCCCTCAGGCAGTACGTACAGATACATTCGTGGGTGTTCTTTACCCCTATCTCTCACCTTGACTCGTATTTTTCCCAGGGGGTATACATGATGCCCCGTGTATGTCTGTAATACGAATTTGGTATTTCTTAAGGGTATGTGAGAGAATAGCCGGTGATAGTCCTTTTGGTTGATGACGGATACAGCTGATCCCGTGTCCAGCTCCATTCGTACTTGGACTCCCGCTATTTTTAGTGTGACCCAGATCAACTGTAGATCAGTTACTTTACCCACATGGTGGATTCTCAGACTATCCAGCTCCTGGCTGTTTGGGTCTGAGTCTGAATTTTGTTCGTCTGAACTCTTTTCAGCCACCTGATGCACCTTGTTGTACTTTCCTTGTGGTGGTGGCTTCCTTTGCTTGTTGGTCTTCTTTCCGGACCTGCATACCTTCGCGATGTGACCCAGTTTGCCACATTTCCTGCACTCTTGGTTCTTAAACCAGCACTGATTCTGGTCGTGCGTTGTCTTTCCACAACGGTAGCATTTGGGAGTGCTTGTTGTAATTTGGTCCACCCCGAGTGCCGCCGCCTTTAGCTGCATTTCCGCCGTCCCTTTCGCTGCGGCTTCGTGCGATGAAGCTATGAGGACAGCCCTGTCCAGTGTGAGGTCGTTTTCTTCCAGAAGTCGCTTCTGCGTTCCTTCTTTGGCCAAGCCGCATACGAACTTGTCCCGCAGCGCCTCTGTCAAATTCCCTCCAAACTGGCAGTATTTCGCTAGCTTACGCAGTTCGACTAAGTATTCCGCATTGCTTTCATCTTGCCTCTGGGTTCTGGCGTAAAATTTAAATCGTTCAGCCAGCATCAACGGTGTGGGGTTCAAGTGATCCTTCAACACTGTTACGATCTCTTCGAAGGTCTGGTCCACTGGTTTAACTGGTGCTATTAGATGTTTCAAAAGCCCGTATGTTTTTGCTCCCATCGAATTTAACAAAGTTATTGCCTTGTTGTCATCCTCAATTTCGTTGGCTACGCAATATATTTCTATGCGTTCCACATACGTGGCCCAGTCTTCTATTTCTGCATTAAAGTCATTAATATTTCCTCGCTTAGGCATCTTCTTCTCTTTTTGAGAACAGTACAAGTATTACTTACTTATTATTAATTTTCTTCTCTCTTCTTGAGAACACACCAGCCTTTCTGAAAAATCTTATTACTTTTCTGAAATTCTTAATAATTTCCAAGATGGCGGTTTCCCGCTTCTTCCTTCTTCTTCAGCGGTTTTCCCCGAAAAATGGCGGCTTTCCCGCGCTTCTCGTTCTCCCCGCCCACTTCAATGGCGGTTTTCCCGCGCTTGGCGGTCTTCACCCGGTCCCCCGACGCCGTCTGTCAGCCCGAGTGTGGTCCTTATCTATAGATCCGATCGCTCTCGCGGCTCTCGGCCCTTATCTGGAGATGCGATCGCTGGCTTGCAACGCCTCCCGCTCGGCTCTGGCTCCCCCGCTCGCGCGGCTCTCGGCTCTGACACTCCCGCGCCTACTCGCAGGCTCAGCGCTTCGTGGCAGCGGTTGCTGCACGGCTTCTCACATTGCCCGCGGTCCGGCTGTCACCCGACGCCGTTGGACCCGAATGCTTTGCCCTTCTCCTCCAAATACTTCTACCCCGTTTTTTTAAAAATTTATTTGTTTTAACTACTCACAGTCTCTTCGGCCGCCTTGTTTTAGGCTGATTGGCTCGCTCAAGATGTGGTAGCAGGGTAATCTGTGCCTGTTGCTGCCGCAGCTTTGCTGTTAATCTTCCAGCTTCCAGTAAGTACTATACTTTTAGTAGACGGAGCCTCGTGTTTTCTTTTTGAAGCTCTCTGCTACTGGTTAGTCTTGCCGCAGGGTACGATCGGACTCGTCGCCACTGTAAAGTCTGTAGGTTGTGCAGTAAATAACTTCAGAGACTTTAGAAGTACAAACAAAACAGGTCTTTACTATTCAGAGGTCTGGGCGATTTCTGCCCTAGTTAACGTATCACAACCCTTATATACTGGTGTGGTCACTATCGGTATTACAGTATACATGAGCCAATAAATAGTGCCACCCTGAAGTAGTGTTCTTAAAGGTGAACGGTCACATTCTATAGTTCCCTTAAAGGTAAACGGTTACATACACAACACTCACCTTGCATACTTACCACTCCAAACTTGCACCCATCACTCACCTCTACACCTTACTTCCAGGTGCCTCCGACCACCGCAGAACTCCTTCAGGTCTCCTCCAACCCGGCGGGGTTCTCCAAGGTCGGAAAGCCTTCACCTGTGAAGGTAAAATGGCAGTTAAAAGGATTAAAAGCCTTTCCCGCCTCCAGGAGATGGGACCCGAAGCTGCACATCCTCCCGCCTCCTGGCAAAAGGGCACGGAGGCGGGATGGGGGCGGGTTTGCCACCCGCCCTCAATTTCTCCGATTTTACGGGCTGTCCCGCCTCCTCGGGGCTTGGAAAATCCAGCCCATAATCTTAAAATTAGAGCCAAGCCAGTTGGGAGTGAAATCAGGAAGCACTTGGGGCTGGATTTTGCCAATGGGGAGCTTTTGGAGGCGGGACTCCCACTTGTCGGGTTTCAGTCCCGCCTCCATCAACTTCTGGCCAACCCACACTATTTTACCTTGATTGACCATGTTAAGCCCGCCCAGTGGGCTCAGCAGGCCAATTAAGGGAAAGCTGGTTACAGAGAAGGTCAACGTATGACCTTTCATCTGTCAAAATTTTTTGACAGATGAATTGTCATTGTTTGACAGCACTGTGAAGCTGTCAAACACTGATATTCTCTGTAGTTTGATGAGTTCTTGAATTCAAGACTCAGCGACCTCTTTATTTAGCAGAAATTAGACGGTTGCTGCATTGGAGAATGCAGCAGCCATCTGTCATCTCTGCCGCGGAGGTGCGTCACTCTCCGCATACCCAACTCTTGAAGCCTGCAGGAAGAAACAAAGGTAAGTAAACTTTTACTAACATTTTCCATTTATCTTACATACTCACCTCTCCACACTTGCACCCATCACTTACCTTCACAGCGCACTTTTGCACCCCTCTGACCCCCGCAGACCCACTGCTCGCCTCGGTGACCCTGGCGGGGTTCGGAGCCTTCGGGAAGCCTGCACTTGTGTGGGTAAAATGGGGATAATCCTCTTAACTACCTGTTAACTACCTGTTAACAGGCAGTTAAGTGGCACTAATCCCCTTCCCGCCTCCAAGGAGACGGGACCCGGCGTGGGTCGGCTACTCGCCTCCTGGCAAGATGGCACGGAGGCGGGTTGGGCACCTGCCCCCAAATTCTGCCATTTTCCCGGCAGTCCCGCCTCCATACCCACCTCCCCAGGGCTGGCAAGATTGTGCCCTTTTTTACACAAAGGTCAGTTGAAATCTGGAATTCTTCCCACACCCCCCGCCCCCTGCAAAAGACTGTGGTTGCTGGGACAATTGGAGCTTTCAAGACTGAGATAGATGGATGTGTGTTGGGTAAAGGTATTGAGGGATATGAGCTAAGGCGGGTAAATGGAGTTGAGATCCAGATCAGCCGTGATTTAATTGAATGGCGGAGCATTCCATTAATCAGTCAATTTGAGGGGCTGAATGGCCTACTCCTGTTCCTATGTAGGGCTCCGAGTTATCAGGGTAGCCTCCTCGAGAACTGTCATGAGTCATTCACCCATTTTCAGGATAAAGGAGAGGTATCAGACCACGTAAACAAGACCCCCATTAAAACAGACATCACTGCTCCAATCTTTTCAAAGACCCGTTAAATAGACTGTAAATATGAGATGATCAGAGTGTGGTGGTCAATATGAATTGTTTCTGTCACCTACCGTGGCAGTGAGTCTCTTCTAATTTCTTGAACAATAAGGCATTCTATTGCACATAGCTGCTTCCAGTCCTACATATTTCCTCAAATTCAAATCAAGACATCAGAGAAACAAAGAAAGGAAACTAAAGTCACACTGGGCGAAATTTTGCGACGCTATGAGTCAGTTGCATATGTGGTGATTGATTCCCCTGACTGATTCTGAGCTTTCTGGACTCTGGCAGATCCAAGAGGATTGTAAGGTAGCAAATGCAATTCCTACCTATGAAAGGGGGCCCTAAGGCTGAGGCCTTTCATTATAGGCCTACAGGCCTCACATCGATGAGGAGAAACTGCTTGAAACAATGCTGAGGCTCAGTATAGGGAACCTTGTACTGTCCTTCAGGGCACAGCCTGCAAGGGTTTTGAGGTTTGAAGTTCTGTTAAACAAATTTATTAGACTGCTTTGGCTGAGGTAAGGAATCCTCCGATTGCTGCGTGTAAATGTGTTGAAGATTACCTCAGGTTGGTATTTCTGGTGAATCGTAGAATGAATTTACGATTTCATAGGATCTTACAGCACAGAAGGAGGCCATTTATTCAGCTATTTGTGCCAAAGAGTAAATTACCTTCAAACTTTACCAGACCAACACTTTCTGATTTACCTCATCTTCATTTGTTCCGTTCGGCCTTGATAGTGTGCTGCATCATCTCCATGGCTCTGTGCTCTTCATCCTTCACATTGCTTTCTCAATGATAATTTTTTATAAATTGAAAGCTTGCTTGATGAAATAGATCTGCCGAATCCCCATGGTCACTGTTCTGGTAGACCGTCCCTCCACCTGCACAGCCCACACTTATTTTTAGTTGAGGGACTAGAGGGAACTGAAGTGAAGCTGCTGAGATACTTCTTGATGGCCCGCTTTTGGGCAGATTCAATTCCAAATGTTTGCCAGCAATTCCACCCGTTAATGTTGTATTAAAAGCCATGAACCCACACAGCAAGACCTACGAATGTTACCATCTCCAAAACTACCCACTGTTGGTGAAGGGTTCAGGGACCAGTTACTCACCCTGTAAAGGCGGACAACCACCCATACCAGGCCATCAGTGAGAACTGTTAAATCCGTGTATCTTGATGTTGTATTTCCTTCAATAATGAGACAAGAGACTGCAGGGAACAATCAACAGGTGTTTACTGGATGAGGGTGACTCTAAAAACTAACTGTACAGATCCCTACTCAGGGTTTATATACAGGTGTGGTCACTGCCGGTACTACAGTATACAGGAGCTGTAAAAAGTAGTTCTCCCCTTAAAGGTACATACACTACAATTCCTCCCCTTTTAGATTAACAGTACCATAACATTCATTTAACAATTAAATATCAACTAATTACAATTAGCACTTTTAACATGCAACATTAACTGAAAATAGTCTATTTATAAATTCAGTCTTTGGGGAGGCTTCCTGATCCTTTCTGGATAGCGCCTTTCCTGAGTGTCTTGCTCTTGGTGCGGAGGCGATTCTGGCCCCCTGTCGTCGGTTGGTTCATCAGCTTCCGATGCTACTGTTTCTGGGGTAGATGCTACCGGTATGTCGGGTTCATCACCAAGTACGTATGGGCGAGACATGGGGTTGACTCGTTCCTGTGACTCTAGGATCTGGTCAACATGGCGTCTCACAATGTTCTCCCCAACATCCACTGTGTACATTAGTGGCCCCTGCCGTGTGCATATCGTTCCTGGTTGCCATTTCTCTGTTCGGTAGTCGCGGGCCAAGACTGGTTGCCCTACATTGAAGCTCCTTGTCGGCTTCTCATTGATGTGCTGGAATTGCTTATTCTCAACATCGCTTCGTACATTTGGTCTGAGCAAATCCAGACGAGATCTCAACCTTCGGTTAAAGAACATCATGGCCGGGATCTGGTTGGTGACTGCATGTGTCGCATTTCTGTAGGCTAACAGGAAATTGTCCACCTTATGCTGCAGTGGAATGTCGTCATCACACATGGCCCTTACTGCTTTCTTAAAGGTTTGTACGAACCTCTCAGCCAATCCATTTGTGGCTGGATGATACGGGGCGGATGTGTAATGCTTTACCCCATTCCTCTTCATAAATCTTCGAAACTCCTCAGACACAAACTGTGGTCCGTTATCAGAGCAAATCTGCTCTGGCAAGCCGTTCCTGGCAAATATGGTCCGTAGGACTGCAATAGTTTTCTCCGTGGTGGTGGAGGACATTTTGATCACCTCAGGCCATTTCGAGTGCGCATCCACGGCTATTAAAAACATTGAGTCCATGAATGGACCAGCAAAATCAATATGCACCCGTTGCCATGGAGATGAGGGCCACTCCCATGGGTGTAGAGGGGCATGTGGTGGTGCATTTTGGACCTTCTGGCATCCTGAGCAGCTCTTTGTCAGGTCCTCGATTTGCTGATCGATCCCCGGCCACCACACATAAGCCCTAGCAAGGCTTTTCATTTTCACCCCTCCCAGATGGCCTTCGTGAAGCTCATTGAGCACTCGCTCCCTTAACTTGGGTGGAATTACCACTCGGGATCCACACATCAAGGTCCCCTAGCATACTGACAGCTGTTCTCTTCTGGATGAGAATGCTGGCAACAGTGAGTCACCATGTGTTGGCCATCCCTTCACCGTCAAGTCATATACCCGAGACAGTGTCGGGTCATTTCGGGTCTCCTTCTCTATATCAGCGTTAGTTACAGGCAAACGTTCAATTATAGTCGAATGAAATATTTCGACAGGGCCCACTGCTGGTGCTTCCTCCGCAGTAGGCAGTGGCAGGCGTGATAGCCCATCAGCGTTTCCATGCTGTTTCGTGCCCTTATACTCAATTTCATATTGGTTCGCCCCTAGAAAAAGGGACCATCTTTGTAGCCGTTGCGCAGTCATCACCGGAACGCCCTTCTTTGGATTAAAAATGGAGACAAGTGGTTGGTGGTCAGTCAGCAAGGTGAACTTCTGCCTGTGCAGATAGTGGTTGAACTTTTTCACTCCCCACACTAGGCTGAGGGCCTCCCTGTCAATCTGGGCGTAGTTACGCTCGGCTGAGGTTAGTGATCATGACGCAAAGGCTATTGGCCTCTCTGAGCCGTCCGAGAATTTGTGCGACAGCACCGCTCCAATGCCATAGGGTGATGCATCACACGCCAACCGAATTGGTAGTGCTGGGTTGAAATGAGCCAACACCTCTTTTGATGTGATCAATTATTTGCTCTTCTGGAAAGCTCATTTACATTCGTCATTCCACTTCCATGGTACCCCCATTTGCAGTAGGGTGTTCAGTGGGTCTAGTACGGTAGACAAATTTGGCAAGAACTTATGGTAGTAGTTCACCAGCCCGAGGAACAACCTCAGTTGTGACACATTTTCCAGTGCTGGAGCCTTGACTACTGCCTCAATCATTTCAGGGGACTTATGTAACCCCTCTTCATCAATAACGTGGCCACAATACGAGATCTGCTTCTGGAAAAACTCGCATTTGTGGCGATTAGCTCGGAGCCCATATTCCTTCAATCTAGTGAGCACCTGCTCCAGGTTGGCGAGGTGATCACTGTCATTTTCGCCCGTGACCAGGATGTCATCCAAATAACACTGGGTCCCTGGAATCCCTTGCAGGACTTGATCCATTGCCCTTTGCCAAATAGCCGGAGCTGATGCTACCCCGAACACCAGCCGGTTGTATTGGTAGAGACCTTTATGAGTGTTGATCGTGAGGTACTGTTTCGAGGCTTCTTCTACCTCCATTTGCAGGTACGCCTGGGCCAGATCAATCTTAGTGAAGCGTTTCCCTCCAGATAGCGAGACGAAAATATTTTCAATCCGTGGAAGCGGATATTGTACCGTGTGAAGGACTGGGTTCACTGTCACCTTAAAGTCCCCACAGATGCGAACCTTCTTTGGTTCCCCAGGCGTATTACTCAATGACCTCTTCATTACAGGAACGATGGGTGTGGCCCACTCGCTCCAGTCCACTTTGGACAGTACTCCTGAACATTCCAAACCTTCCAGCTCTGCTTCGACGGCTGGGCGGATCGCATAAGGTACTGGTCTGGCTGTAAAAAACTTTGGGCTTGCATTTTCCTCTATTTTGATCGTCGCTGTTATGCCTTTTAGTGTTCCGAGTTCCTCCTGGAACACTTCTTGTGCGTCAGTTAGCATTTTTGACAGTTGACCAGGTGTGACGTCGTCATCCTTTTTGGCATCTACAGTCAGTGCTTGTATGGAATGCCAATCTAGCTGTATCTTCCGGATCCATTCACATCCTAGTAGTGGTGGTCCTCCCTCTGGCAATACATATAGGTCCATTGGCAATACATATAGGTCCATTTTTGGTGTTTCCTTGCCGTTATATATAACGTTCACCCTTATTTTTCCTTTGGGGTAGACTTTTTGCCCCGTGTACGTCTTCAAGACGATCTCTGTATCTCTCAAGGGTATATGTGAGAATAGCCACTTGCAGTCCCTTCGGTTTATGACTGTTAGGGCTGATCCTGTGTCCAATTCCATTTTCACTTGGACTCCGGCTATCTTGAGCGTGACCAGTTTGGTGATCCTCTGTTTTGATCACATTATGTAGTTTCAGACAACCCAGCTCCTTGCTTCCGGAGTCTGTATCCCTTTTCTGTTCGTCTGAACTACTCCGTCACCTTATGTACCTTCTTGTACTTCTCCTGTGGAGATATCTTGCTGCTGGTTTTCTTTTCTGACCTGCAGACTCTTGCTATGTGTCCTACTTTTCCACACTGTCTGCACAATTGGTCCTTGAACCAGCAATCCTTATGGTCGTGTGTTGTTCTGCCGCAGCGATAGCACTTCACTGTTCCGTATGACATTTCATTTGTGCCATATTCTTGTGGTCTCCGTTGTATCTCTGCCGCGCCCTGTGCTGCTGCTTCGTGTGATACTGCCATGCTGAAAGCCTTGTCCAGCGTAAGATCCTTTTCTGATAGAAGCCGTTTCTGAGTTCCTTCACTTTGAAGCCCACACACGAACTTGTCCCTTAAAGTATCTGCTAGTCCCGTTCCAAACTGGCAGTGTTTCGATAGCTTGCGCAGTTCCGTTAAATACTCAGCATTACTTTCATCTTTATGCTGGTTCCTTTTGTGAAACTTAAATCTTTCTGTTATCAGCAGCGGTGTGGGGTTTAAGTGGTCCTGTAGGATTGACACTATGTTTTCAAAATTCTTTTCCGCTGGTTTCTCTGGGGTTACTTGGTTTCACAGTAAGCCATACGTTTTTGCACCCATTGAATTCAACAATACCAGCGCTTTCTTGTCATCTGGCACTTCATTCGCCTTGCAGTATACTTCAATGCGTTCGACATATGTCGTCCAATCTTTGACTTCATTGTCGAACGCTGTGATACTGCCACTCTTCGGCATTTTTGGGTGTGGTTAGACTGGCTCAAAATGGCGTCTCCCGCGCTCTCCCTTCTTCTCCGCTGCAGCTCAAAATGGCGTCTCCCGTGCTCTCCCTTCTTCTCCGCTGCGGCTCAAAATGGCGTCTCCCACACTCTCCCTTCTTAATGGCGTCTCCCGCGCTCTCCCTTCTTCTCCGCTGCGGCTCGGCCCTTGAACACCGGCTGCGCTCTGCGCGTTTTCCTGCGCGCCTCTCTCTTTGCCGCTGCTCGGCCCTTGAAAACCGGCTGCGCTCTGTGCGCTCTACCCTCTCTCTTCTCCTGTCGACGTCGCTCGGTCCTGAACACCGGCTGCGCCCTGTGCACTCTACCCTCTCTCTTCTCCCGTCGACGCTGCTCGGCCTTTTCTGTGCCGTCGGTCGGCTCTAGCCGCCGCTGTCCGGGAAGGGTCTGCGCCGTACCTGTTGCCAGCCCGTTTAGCTGGACCAGCGTGACTGGAGAACCAAGCCCAGCTCTCAACAGCCTCCCCTGCGATGCTCAAATCTCTGCTGGATGGTCGACGCCCGTGCTTCTGGACTCGGCCTTCTTCTTTCACTGTTCTCCAGGAGTGAATCCCTGGGAGGTGATGCAGAGTTGCAGGTAGGTTTGAATCGTCTCGTCGCCACTGTTAGATCCGTGTATCTTGATGTTGTGTGTCCTTCAATAATGAGACAAGAGACTGCAGGGAACAATCAACAGGTGTTTACTGGATGAGGGTTTCTCTAAAAACTAACTATACAGATCCCTACTCAGGGTTTATATACAGGTGTGGTCACTGCCAGTACTACAGTATACAGGAGCTGTAAAAAGTAGTTCTCCCCTTAAAGGTACATACACTACAAGAACCACTTTCCATCACCATAGACGTCAGTTCCAAAGGCGCCGCTTACAATGTTCCAAGCGCGCCAGCTATTTTGGGCAGACCCAGGTGTTCGATAAACTCTTCGCATTAGGGTACGATTATCTCAATGGCTTAACCCGGCATTTACCAATTTAAAAGCTCAACTGATTTCAGGCAAACTCCCGCAGCCGTTCAATACGTTCTACGCACCTCGTTAAGGTATGATTACATAGATACATAGAAGATAGGAGCAGGAGTAGGCCATTCGGCTCCTCCAGCCTGCTCCGCCAATTAATGAGATCATGGCTGATCATCCAAATTCAGTATCCTGTCCCTGCTTTCTCCCCATATCCCTTGATCCCTTTAGCCTTAAGAAATATATCCAACTCCTTCTTGAATATATTTAATGAATTGGCCTCTACTGCCTTCTGTGGTAGAGAATTCCACAGGTTCACCACTCTCTGGGTGAAGAAATTCCTCCTCATCTCTGTCCTAAATGGCTTACCCCTTATCTTTAGACTGTGACCCCTGGTTCTGGACTGCCCCGCCATCGGGAACATCCTTCCTGCATCTAGTCTGTCTAGCCCTGTTAGAATTTTATAAGTTTCAATGAGATCCCCTCTCATTCTTCTAAACTCCAGCGAATATAAGCCCAATCGACCTAATCTCTCCTCATAGGTCATTCCTGCCATCCCAGGTATCGGTCTGGTGAATCTTCGCTGCACTCGTTCCCTGGCAAGAGCATCCTTCCACAGATAAGGTGACCAAAACTGCACACAATACTCAAGGTGTGGTCTCACCAAGGCCCTGTACAACTGCAGCAAGACATCCTTGCTCCTGTATGCAAATCCTCTCACTATGAAGGCCAACATACCATTTGCCTTCTTAACCGCCTGTTGCACCTGCATGCTTACCTTCGGCGACTGGAGCACAAGGATACCCAGGTCTCGTTGCACTTCCCCTTCTCCCAATCAATTGCCGTTGAGATAATAATCTGCCTTCCTGTTTTTGCCACCAAAGTGGATAACCTCGCATTTATCCACATTATACTGCATCTGCCATGCATCTGCCCAATCACCCAACCTGACCAAATCATACTGGAGTTTCTCGGCATCCTCCTCACAGCACACATGCCCACCCAGCTTTGTGTCATCTGCAAACTTGGAGATATTACATCTAGTTCCCTTGTCTAGATCATTAATATATATTATGAATAGCTGGGGTCCTAGCACCAATCCCTGCGGTACCCCACTAGTCACTGCCTGCCACTCGGAAAAAGACCCGTTTATTCCAACTCTTTGCTTTCTGTCTGCCAACCAGTTCTCTATCCAAGTCAATACCTTGCCCCCAATCCCAAGTGCCTTAACTTTACACGCTAATCTCTTATGCAGGACCTTATCGAAAGCCTTTTGAAAGTCCAAATACACCACATCCACTGGTTCTCCCTTATCTATTTTACCAGTTACATCCTCAAAAAATTCCAGTAGATTCGTCAAGCACGATTTACCTTTTGTAAATCCATGTTGACTTTGTCTGACCCTGTCACTGTTTTCCAACTGCTCTGCTTTACATCTTTTATAATGGACTCTAGCATTTTCCCCACTACTGATGTCAGGCTTACCGGTCTGTAATTCCCCATTTTCTCTTTACCACCTTTTTTGAATAGTGGGGTAACATTAGCTACCCTCCAATCCATAGGTACTGTTCCAGATTCCATCGAATGTTGGAAGATGATCAGCAATGCATCTACTATTTCTAGGGCCACTTCCTTAAGTACCCTAGGATGTAGATTATCAGGCCCTGGGGATTTATCGGCCTTCAATCCCGTCAATTTCCCTAACACCATTTCCCTACAAATACTGATTTCTTTCAGTTCCTCCCTTTCATCAGACCCTATGTTCCCCGACATCTCTGGGAGGTTATTTGTGTCCTCCTTTGTGAAGGCAGAACCAAAATATGTATTTAATTGCTCTGCCATTTCTTTGTTCCCCATTATAAATTCCCCTGATTCTGACTGCAAGGGACCTACGCTTGACTTCACCAATCTTTTTCTCTTCACATATCTATAAAAGCTTTTACAGTCAGTTTTTATGTTCCTTGCAAGCTTACTCTCATATTCTATTTTCCCCTTCTTAATTAATCCCTTTGTCCTCCTTTGTTGAATCCTAAACTGCTCCCAATCCTCAGGTTTACTGCTTTTTCTGGCAAATTCATATGTCCTCTCCTTGGATCTTATGCTATCCCTAATTTCCCTTGTTAGCCACGGTTGAGTCACCTTTTTTGTTTTATTTTTATGCCAAACTGGGATGAACAAATTCTGTAGTTCATCCATGCGGTCTTTGAATGTTTGCCATTGCCTATCCACCGTCAACCCTTTGAGTGACATTCCCCAATCAATCCTACCCAACTCGCGCCTCATACCATCGTAGTTTCCTTTATTTAAATTCAGGAGCCTAGTCTCTGAGTCAACTACTTCACTCTCCATCTTAATGAAGAATTCTATCATATTATGATTGCTCTGACCCAAGGGGCCTCGTACAACAAGATTGCTAATTAATCCTGATTAAAGTCACCCATGATAACTGCTGTGCCCTTATTGCATGCATCTCTAATTTCCCATTTAATGCCATCCCCAACCTCAGCATTACTGTTTGGGGGTCTGTATACAACTCCCACTAACGTTTTCTGCCCCATGGTATTTCTCAGCTCTACCCATACAGATTTCCACATCATCAGAGCTAATATCCTTCCTTACTATTGTGTTAATCTCCTCTTTAACTAGCAATGCTACCCCACCTCCTTTTCCTTTTTGCCTGTCTTTCCTGAATATTGAATACCCCTGGATGTTGAATTCCCAGCCTTGGTCACCCTGGAGCCATGTATCTGTAATCCCAATTATATCATATCTGTTTACATCTATTTGCGCAGCTAATTCATCCAGCTTATTACGAATACTCCTCGCATTAAGACACAAAGCCTTCAGGCTTGTTTTTTTAACACTCTTAGACCTTTTAGAATTATTATTTACTGTGACCATGTTTGATTTAAACCCTTGATTTTTCTGACTGCCGCTTTTGCTTTTCTCCTTCCTGTCTTTTGCTTCTATCCTTGCTTCCCTTTCCTCTGTTTCCCTGCACAGGTTCCCAACCCCCTGCCATTTTAGTTTAAACCCTCCCCAACAGCACTAGCAAATACTCCCCCTAGGACATCGGTCCCAGTCCTGCCCAGGTGTAAACTATCCAGTTTGTACTGGTCCCACCTCCCCCAGAACCGGTTCCAATGTCCCAGGAATTTGAATCCCTCCCCCTTGCACCATTCCTCTAGCCATGTATTCATCTGAAATATCCTTCTATTTCTACTCTGACTAGCACGTGACACTGGTAGCAATCCTGAGATTACTACCTTTGAGGTCCTATTTTTTAATTTACCTCCTAACTCCCTATATTCAGCTTTTAGGACCTCATCCTTGTTTTTACCTATATTGTTGGTACCTATATGCACCACGACAACTGTCTGTTCACCCACCCCCTGAAGAATGCCCTGCAGCCGCTCCGAGACATCCTTGACCCTTGCACCAGGGAGGCAACATACCATCCTGGAGTCTCGTTTGCGGCCGCAGAAACGCCTATCTATTCCCCTTACAATAGAATCCCCTCGCACTATAGCTCTCCCGATCTTCTTCCTCCTGTCCTGTGCAGCAGAACCACCCACGGTGCCAGGAAGTTGTCTGCTGCTGCCTTCCCCCGATAAGCCATCTCCCTCAACAATATCCAAATTGGTATATCTGTTTGAGAGGGGGATGACCACAGGGGACCCCTGCACTAACTGCCTGCGCCTACTACTCTGCCTGGTGGTCACCCATTCCTTTCCTGCCTGTGCAGCCTTTACCTGCGGTGTGACCAACTCCCTAAACGTGCTATCTACGATGTCCTCAGCATCGCGAATGCTCCAATATGTATCCATTCGTAGCTCCAGTGCCGCAATGCAGTCTGTCAGTAGCTGCAGCTGGATACACTTCCCGCACACATGGTCATCAGGGACACAGGAAATGTCCCTGATTTCCCACATAGCGCAGGAGGAGCATGCCACGAGGCCGAGCTGTCCTGCCATGACTTACTCTTTAATTAATTTAAATTAATTTAAATCAAATCAGTACCGCTAATTACACTACAGTTAAATGATATACTCAAGAGCCCTTGGTTACTAGCACTCCACGATACAGAACAGGGACCTTAGAAACTATAACCACAAAAATTAAGACCTTCTAAACTTTATAAACTATTAATCTTAACTGTCAAACTATAGATTAGTATAAATACTCACCTGGCCGTACTCACCCAATCAGCTGCTTCCTCTTGCCCGCGTCACTTTTTGAATCGTGACGTGGCTCTGGAACGCCGCCGCCAGTCTGTGAGATTGGTAAGCCTTGTACCGCTGCTCTCTCCGCTCCCGACACTGGCCTCAATCAGCTCCCTCCCCTTGTGCGACGTCACTTTTGACTTCTGACGTTACTCTTTGAAAATCCTGCCGGTGCTGAGTTGGTATCGCCGCCTCGCCGCTCCTCCCAGGTCCGCACTGCCGCCGCCCCTGCTGCTGCTGTGGGGCCTACCTGCGCCCCGGGCTCTCTTTATATCCCCGCCGCCGCCTCGCCGCTCCTCCCAGGTCCGCACTGCCGCCGCCGCTGCTGCTGCTACCTTGAAGGAAAAGAAAGAATGAACTTGCATTTCTATAGCGCCTTTCATGACCTCAGGACATGCCAAAGAGCTTTACAACCAATGAAGTACTGTATGGTTACCTACATTTTAGTCTGTTAATCAGCTCCTGATATGAAGCAACCTATTATGGTTTTACCTCATAGAGCGGGCAAATCGAATCAAGAATTTGTCCTTAGACTGGGCACAAGTCTCTTATGAACACTTAATGGAAGTTTAGTTTTGCAGTTGTGGAGATAACAAGATGACCATAGCAATCCCTTCAAGATAAAAAGATTGGCATTTTGGGCTTCTAACTTCTTAACAATAGTTGTGGCAAGGTGATGCAGGATGTTAGCACCAATGCAATAGACGCGGTAGCATAATGGTTATGTTACTGGACTAGTAATCCAGAGGCCTGGAGTAATAAATTTTAGAGAGTGTGAGCTCAGATCTCACTGTGGCAGTTTGAGAATTGGAACTCAGTTTTAAATAACTGGAAATGAAAAGCTGGTGCCAGTAAAAGTGACCATGAAGCTGTTGAATTTTCGGAAATACCCAACTGATTCACTGCCGTCCTTCAGGGAAGGAAACCACCCTTACCCAGTCTGACCTATATGTGACTCCATTCCCACATCAACGTGGCTGCCTCTTTTACCTGCTCTCTGAAGTGGCCTAGCGAACCACTCGGTTGCATCAAACCTCGATGAACTCCCTACCTAACAGCATTGTGGGAGCACTTCCACCATGGAAGAAAGAAAGAAAGACTTACATTTCTATAGCGCCTTTCACGACCACCAGACGTCTCAAAGCACTTTACTGCCAATGAAATACTATTTGAAGTGGAGTCACTGTTGTAATGTGGGAAACGCGGCTGCCAATTTGCGCACAGCAAGCTCCCACAAACAGCAATGTGATAATGACCAGATAATCTGTGTTGATTGAGGGATAAATATTGGCCAGGACACCGGGGAGAACTCCCCTGCTCTTCTTCGAAATAGTGCCGTGGGATCTTTTACGCCCACCTGAGAGAGCAGACGAGGCCTTGGTTTAACGTCTCATCTGAGAGACGGCACCTCCGACAGTGTAGCACTCCCTCAGCACTGCACTGGGAGTGTCAGCTTAGCTTTATGTGCTCAACTCCCTGGAGTGGGACTATGAACCCACGACCTTCTGACTCAGAAACAAGGGAGTGCTACCTCTCATGAGTAACGAGGGTTGGGCAATTAATGTTGGCCTCGCCCGTGACGCCCACATCCCGAGAATGAATTGCACAAAAAAAAACTCCCAAGAGGACAAGAGAGTTGCGATGCAAGGCCTTTTGCAACCGTTTCCGAGCACCTGCCTTAGACTGGCCTGGCAATGGCTGGCCACTCCCTCAACTGCTGTGGCCCAGAGTGACTGGTGGGAGGAAAACCCAAACCGCTTATCGAGCCGAGCCTCCTTGAGTTTGCCTCGTGTTTCTTTCGATTCGTGCTGCTAGCAATTCAGTACTTGAAGGGTTAAATTAAAACTGTGTGAATACTGATACTGGAAAATCAGGTAAGCTGTTTTGACTTTTATTCCGTCAAGGTCAAGATAATGGGAAGACATCTGTTTTGTGTATACAGTATGTGCCATAAAGCTAAACAAGCAAATCATAGTCACTGTTTATAAGAGGCTTGTAACTCCACACACTGTGCGCGGTCTTATCTATTTCACTAATTACACTTTGGATCTTTAGTCCGATTACGCATTGGAATTCAGGGTGTGTACGGACTACAAAGTCTGATGATTTAAAAAAAAAAGCAGATCACTGCCATTTAGCGATCCTGAAATCTGCTGGAAAGGTCACTCTCACACACCAGCTGTAGCAGCTTACAACAGGGGGTGAAAACTCAGCAGACACCAGTAGGAACCGACTGTAGGTAAGGGAGCACACACAACTGGATCGATGGGCAGCTGGAGCGAGAAGGTTTACTTGTCGTGGGACTGTAGCTCCTTGTAGTGTGATTTTTTAGACTGCAGCAGATCCAGCTGAAGGTAAAATGTTGTGGGAACACAAACATGACTTGTAGTTCTTCGTATTCTGCTACAAAACCACGTGCTAAAATGAAAGAGTAGAGTTACGAAAATAATTCTACGCTTTTGTTTTAGTGTGTGTTTGAGTATGAACGAGTGTGAGTTTGTGTCAGTGCATATGTGTTTGTGGGTTAGTGTATGTGGATTAGTGTATATGTGGATTAGTGTGTGAATATGAATGAGAGTGTGCATGTTTATGTCTGTGAGTATGAATGAGAGTGTTAAAAGAAGGAAACAAAAACTTGCATTTGTATAGCACCTTTCACAACCTCATGATGTCCCAAAGCGCTTTACAGCCAATTAAGTACTTTTTGAAGTGTAGTCGCTGTTGTAATGTAGGAAACGCGGCAGCTAATTTGCACACAGCAAGCTCCCACAAACAGCAATGTGATAATGACCAGATAATCTGTTTTTGTTATGTTGGTTGAGGGATAAATATTGGCCCCAGGACACCGGGGATAACTCCCCTGCTCTTCTTCAAAATAATATCATGGTATCTTTTACGTGCACCTGAGAGAGCATCTTTTGCGTGCGTGAGTGTCTGTGTGTGATCTGTTAAAAATAATATTTTTTGCATCCCACTACTGACTGCTCTGTAAACTCAATTTCAGAAGAGATATTGGGCAGGATTTTCATTAGGCCATGGAGTCGGGATTGGAAGCATGTGGGGGTTTAAAATCCCGAAATCGGGGGTCCCGACCCCATCCCGCCCCCAACCCGCCTCCATGCCAGTTTCAAAGGAGGAGGGTACCCGCCCCACACTGGGACCCGCCTCCCCAAGGCGGGAAGGGGATTAGTGCCAATTAACAGGTAGTTATCAGGCAGATTTTAGCTTAATCCCTATTTTCATTGTTGAAATGTGGGATTACCGACGGCTCCAAACCACGCCAAGTTAGCGAGGCGGGCCATCGGGATGAAGGGCTTGGAGGGGTCGAGATGTCCGGTGTTCAGGTGAGAGATGGGTGCAGAGGTAAGTGTGTTTGGTCTGTGTAAAGTGTTTAAAGAAGTTCTACTAACCTTTACTTACCTTTACAGCCTTCCTTCCTTCAGGTCTCGGGAGTCCCTCATCTCACCGTCACAGAAAGCAGAATGGCCGCCAGCTGTCAAAATCTGCAGCCTCTGCTTTCTGTTCCGGAGAGATCTCTAAATCATCCTGAGAGGAAGGAATTAACCTGGAGTACAGATTGTCAGTGTTTGACAGCTTCAAACAGCTGTCAAACGCTGATATTTCATCTGCCAAAAGGTCTTGACAGATGAAATTTCAATCTGTGACGTCACCTGTTGCCGGGTGGCCCTTAATTGGCCTGCTGAGCCCACTGGGTGGGCTCAACAAGGTCAATCAAGTCAAAATCGCGTGGGTTGGGCACAACTCGATGGAGGCGGGACTACAACCCCGAAAGTTGTAGTCCCGCCTCCTCAATGAAAATCCAGCCCATTCTGTGGAATTAACTGTAAACACTGTTAACCATGCCGGTGCAACGAATCACCCCTCAGGAGACTCCACACCTTTGTATGCCTTGGAGTCGCCTTTAAATATCAGTGAAGAAACACAATTGCATCAGTTCAAATCTACCAGGTCGTAAATCTAGGTAGATTGTCAGCCATGTTTTATCGGTTTAAACTAAAATACAGTAAAATTATAATTTTTTAAATTACGTTTTCCCTAGTGAAGGGACTGACTGGGGTTCAGTTCCACAGGAATGGCAGCTCTTCACATGTACGGTGATTGTTGGCAGGATTGTTTGATCATTGAAGACATGGGCCAACCCATCACCCACACAGGAGATCACTACATTACTATCAGGGTTAGGAACTCTGACTCATCTTTCATCTTCCTAGCCCTGGGGTGTTGGGGACCAATGCATTGCTTCTGCCCTTGAGAAGGTGGTGGTGAGCCGCCGCCTTGAACCGCTGCAGTCCGTGTGATGAAGGTGCTCCCACAGTGCTGTTAGGGAAGGAGTTCCTATTTGTGCACAGCAAGCTCCCTGAAGCAGCAATGAAATAAATAACCAGATAATCTGCTTTTTAGATGTTGGTTGAGGGATAAATATTGGCCAGGACACGGGGGAGAACTCCCCTGCTCTTCGAAATAGTGCTGTAGGATTTTTAGCATCCTCCTGAGAGCTCAGACGGGGCCTCGGTTTAACGTCCCATCTGAAAGGCGACAGCTCCAACAATGCAGCACTCCCTCAGTACAGCACTGAAGTGTCAGCCTCGAGGTTATTCTCGAGGCTTATGGAGTGGGACTTGAACCCACGACTGTCTGACTCCGAGGCAAGAGGGCTGTCACTGAGCCACGACTGACAAAGTAGGTATGATAGATGATCAGCCGTACCTAATGCACATCAGCCGACCTGCTTAGTTGCAAGTTGCCGCTGAAGGTGATCTCAGCATTTGTCTTACAGAATGAAACAACCATCCTTAACTTCCACATTTCATTCAGCATTGAAAGCAATGCTTTTTATTATTGTTCTCAGGATGTGGGCGACGCTGGCAAGGCCGGCATTTATTGCCGATCCCGGGTTGCCCTGCGAGGGTGGTGGTGGGCCTTCTCCATGAACCACGGCAGACGTTCAGGTGATGGATATTTTTTATCCATGCCTGTGTTTTGTGCCTTTTCCCCTTTTTTTCTCTCCCACATGGCAGCTGTCTCTCATTCTGCCAGCGTATTTCACACTTCACACTGCATCCATTTAATAAACATCTAGAGCCATCTTTTGTCTCTTTACTAGTCCTATCACCATCTCATCCCATCCTGAATACCTCTTAATGTCTCTTCACTTTGTTCTTTCATCCCCATTTCCCAACCCCCAAACTGGCCTTTTAATCTGTTTCATTTCCTGTGTCTTCTCTCAGTCCTGACGAAGGGTTTCGACCTGAAACGCTGACTCTGTTTCTCTCTCCACGGATGTTGCCCTGGCCTGCTGAGTTTTTCCAGCGTTTTCTGTTGTTATTTCGGATTTCCAGCATCCGCAGTATTTTGCTATCGTTCAGGTGATGGTGTTCCCACGGAAGGTGTTAGATAGAGAATCCAGGGTATTGACCCAGCAATGATGATGGAATGGTGATATATGTCCAGGTCAGAATGGTGTGTGACTTGAAGGGGACGTTTTTACTGAAAGGACCTATTACAGGGAAAGAACAACGTTTTATTTCTTAAATCTCTTCATCTCTCATCCTACAGATAATCTGGCACTATTATCGCCGCGCAGGGATTAAATGTACTCTGTTATTAATTAGTCTTCTGCCAATCAACCATGACCTGATAGGTAGGAACTACTTAGGTAAGGTCAAAGAGTCACTCAGCATCAACTTCCCGGGCAATCATTAAAAGGTCACATTAGAAAGAATCTGTCAGGGGGCTACTTAGAGCAGCCCTCTTACTTTTACCGAGAATTATTGCTTGAATTTCTCAGCTCAGGCTTGGCAAGTCTGTTCTGATGTGTCTACATCTAAACTGAGAAGGCCTTCCCCACCTACGTGTGACTGGAGCATTCCCTGTGCTGGCTGAACTGATTACCCACCTTCTTTTGAATGGAATTTCCCTCTACGTACCAACCAGCCCCTTGGCCATTCTCTGAGCGAAGCACAGAATTACTTGTATCACTTTTGCCCTTTAACCATTTCCTGATGCCCACTTTAGCACTCTGCACGTCATTCTATGTATTTTCCTGTGTGTGCGTGTGTTGCCTCCACCTTCCCTCTTTCCCTTTGTGCTGCTCTTCCTTAAACGCTGTTCACCCGTAAGATCTTTCAATCCTGAGGAAGGCTCTAGCCTCGAAACGTCAGCTGGCTCATGTTTCCTCGACGGATACTGCCTGATTCTGCTGAGTTTTCGGCCTCAGAGATCCAGCATCTGCAGTGGTTTTTTTTTGTTCTCAGTAATATTGTTTCCTGTTTATTCTTTATTCCAACCCTGCTGGAAAAGAAAATGATGTGTCAGCACCGGGTTTCTGAAGTACAGGAAGATCATCTGTACTTACCCCTCTGGTGCGTTGCATCATCAAAGAGAAGTCAGCGGTTCTATTGGCAAAACAAGAAGAATGCATTGTCAAACATAAGAGAATGCTCCTTGCTGACTCGCCACCTCTCATACACAATGGACACTGTATAGGCAAATACAAAAAGAAAGAAAGACTTGCATTTCTATAGTGCCTTTCACCAACCACCGGACGTCCCAAAGCGTTTTACAGCCAATGAAGTACTTTTTGAAATATAATCTCTGCTGCAATGTAGCAAACAAGGCACAGCAAGCTCCCACAAACAGCAATGTGATAATGACCAGATAATCTGTTTTAGTGATGTTGATTGAGGGATAAATATTGGCCAGGACACCGGGGATAACTCCCCCTGCGCTTCTTTGAAACAGTGCCATGGGATCTTTTACATCCACCTGAGAGAGCGGACAGAGCCTTGGTTTAATGCCTCATCCAAAAGACGGCACCTCCGACAGTGCAGCGCTCCCTCAGCACAGCACTGGGAGTGTCAGCCTAGATGTCGGTGCTCAAGTCTCTGGAGTGGGACTTGAACCCACGACCTTCTGACTCAAGAGGGCGAGGCCGACGCTTATGATACAGGTAATTGCACGGCCACTGCAGCAGATGGCGCTGCTGCGGGAGGCTGTGGTCCAGCGCGGCAATTCACTTTGCCACAGTCTGGGCGACACCATGGTGACCAATGGTAAATTCACTATGTTCCCAATTTCTTCATTGTTGTTGATGGTAATTATCCTCCTGTGGAAGGCCTGTATTTTCATATTTCCCCCTGTTATTTCCTAGTTCCAGCAGAGTGCCGTGTTTGGCAGCCCTTTTGTCGGCAGCCCTCAATTGGCCACCCCACCAGATAAAGGTGAATACGGCACCTAACGTGACGCTATCCAATCAGGGTGCCTGGAAGATCTGGAATACTGCCTTCCTCCTCTTGCTAGTTGTTATTCAATAAAATATATAACCAATAGATCAGTGCTTGTAAAGGTGGATGGATTGGGACAGTTGATGCATTTAAACACGTCTATTGCTAAATCCGAAAAGAAAGAAAGATTTGCATTTATATAGCGCCTTTCACCACCTCAGAATGTCCCCAGAATGCTTTATAGCCGATGAAGTACTTTTTTGAAGTATAGTCACTTTTGTAATGTAGGAATCCAAAGGAAAAATCGCATGGCCGAAATAAAAACAGCACGTGCTGGAATTACGCAGCTGGTCAGTCAGCATCTGAGAAGAGAAAAGGTCTTTTGGGTGGATCCCCTTCAACATTAAATAACAGTACCTTTGGCAACACTGTGCAGTTTTAAATGACACCTACATGGAGTGGTTTGATCAATTTAATGTCAGTTGTGTCAGCCTTGGCCCGCCTCTGAGTCAGCAGGATGTGGGTTCAAGTCCCACTCCAGACCCTGAGCACATAATCCAGGCCGACACTCCCGGTGCAGTGCTGAATGGAGCGCTGCATTGTCGCGGGGGGGGGTTGAGCACTGTCTTTTGGATGAGACATCAAGCCGAGGCCCTGTCTGCTCTCTTAGGCGGACGTAAAAGATTCCACGGCACTATTTCGAAGAAGAGCAAGGGAGTTCCTGGTCAATATTTATCCCTCAACCAACACCTTAAGAACATAAGAAATAGGAGCATGGAGTTAGGCCATTCGGCCCCTCGAGCCTGCTCCGCCATTCAATAAGATCAGGGCTGACCTTCGACCTCAACTGCACCTTCCCGCAGATAATCTGGCCATCATCACATTGCTGTTTGTGTGCAAATAGGCCGTCATGTTGCCTACATTGCAACAGTGACCACACTTCAAAAAATACCTCATTGGCTGTAAAGCGCTTTGGGATGTCCTGAGGTTGTGAAAGGCGCTCTATAAATGCAAGTTCTTTCTTTAGTCAGACACTCCGTGACGTAATAAAACTCACTACGCACTTGGTTTGAGCATAAATCAAGGCTTTAATCAACTTGTTTCAGAACATGGAGGTCTAGTTGTACTTCACTAGTTCCTTGTCTTACAAAATGTCCCTGAGCAAGCTGGGCCCACGCCAGAGTATTTATACTCCTTGGACGGCGCCACCAGCTGGCTGTCCAGCGTTATTTCATGAGTAGTTTCTTTATAATGTTGAGATTTATAACACTCCGTATCACAGTTTTAAAATGTTCTAGCACAAGGTCATTCTGCTTTTGACATTTTGCGCTAAGCTGGTACAGTCGAGGTGTTTTTCCAGCGGAGCAACAGGAGTTTTAGTGCGACTGATCGCAGAAAACCCGGCCGGGCTGAAGCTGAGCAGCAGCATTCACAGAAAGGTGCTGGCTTCGGCTTTCAGCTCCGTTCCACCGCCCCACCCCCCGCCCCCGCACAGCAGATATTTCTCCCCGTATCCATTTGTGGAATTTGAGTCGGGCGTAAGCGTGCAACGGGTAACGGCGAATTGGCAACCCGTTTCGCAACCCGCCTGGAAATCGGACGGGGGCATAAAACGCCAGCACCCGTTTTGTCCCAGTTGAATTTCTCCCCCCCGCCCCACCCCCGCACATGCTGTGATTCTGTGAACTGTCCACTGCTGCCAATTATTAATAATCATTAAAGTGAAACTTAGGTAGCCTCATTTACAGTTGGCATGCTGCTGTTCCAGGAAGAATAGCCTCCCACAATCTTACGACCACACAATTGTTATTGTGCATTTAAGGAAGAGATATGCTTAGTAAATTCTAATCACATGGCACAAACTTTGCTTTAACTGCGCTATTTGTTATGTACTTCCCCCCCACCCCCCGCCACCCCAATGCTGGCTGGATACAAACAACAAAAAATGCTGAGTGGAACCAGTGCAGCTTAAATGTAAACAAGATTGCTGTGCCTTTCAAATACAATGGGCTGTTAATGGAACAAATAGACAGTGGGAAGGCCAGCTGGCAAAGGCTTAGTTTCCCTGCGTCCAGTTGGATGTGCACCAGAGTTGCCGCGTGGAGCTATTAACGAGCTTGCCCAGTGCTGTGTCCGACTAAGGAGCTGGGCGGTGTACCCAGATCGGGCGCCGGGCTCTGACCCAGAGGTCCTCGTCCGCCCTAAAGGCTGAGGTGTGGACACAGCCCTGGCACAGGAAGCAAAGGTAGTCTCTTGATAATATCATCACCCTTAATTCCTTGAGGGCTGACAGACTTTTTTCAATAGGGAGAAAACTGTTTCCACTGACAGGAGATCCGGTAACCAGAGGACACAGATTTAAGATAATGGGCAATAAAAAGCCAGGTGGGGGTGTGGGGGGAGAGAGATGAGAATATGTTTACGCAGCAAGTTGTTGTGATCTGGAACACACTGCCTAAAAGGGTGGTGGAAGGAATTCACTGACAGAAGGAAAATGGATATATATACTTAAAAAGGAAGTATTTGCAGGGCTTATGGGGAAAGAAAGGGTAAGCGGGACTAATTGGATAGCTCTTTCAAAGAGCCAATACAGGTGCGATAGGCCGAATGGCCTCCTCATGGGCTGTATGACTTTTGTGAATGATAGCGATTTTTAAACAATTGTATCAGAATGAAAATGAAGCTGTTAAGATATCTTCATATCGTCACAAGAGTGCTGAAAGGGTGGTAGAGGCAGGAACCCTCACAACCTTCAAGAAGCATTTAGATGAGCACTTGGAACGCCATAGCATACAAGGCTACGGACCAAGTGCTGGAAAATGGGATTAGAATAGACAGGGCTTGATGGCCGGCGTGGACACGATGGGCCGAAGGGCCTCTTACTGTGCTGTATAAATCTATGACTATGACTCTATGCTGCTACAAGATTTGAAAAGACAGTGGAATAGCTCACAAGTAGGGTCGTCAGTGCTCTGTTATTATCCTGGAGTCTCCGGGAATTAAAAGCTGTGAGCAACTGTTTAAAAACATTTTTTCTCTCTCGTTTTCTTTGAACACTTTTGGTTATTAGTGATAAAAAAAAATATTGGCGATGGAAGAAAAAAAGGCTGTTTGACCGGGGTGGGCGGTTGGAGGCAGTAGGTCAAACCTCCAGGAACCCGGCCAACCAAGAGTTGGCGACCCGACTCTCAAGACTACTTTGTAAAAGAAAATGATGGTGTCGTTTACAGGAAAATATGTTTGTATTCGGAGCACAAGTTTAAGAGTGACGGTGGACTTAAATTACAAGAGCAAAAAGTGCTGGCAATCTGAAATGAAGAGAGAGAAAGCTGGAAACACTCAGCAGGTCAGGCAGCATCTGTGGAGAGAGGGAGAGACCGAGTTAACGTTTCAAGCCAGTCCTGACGAAGGGTCCTCGACCTGAAACGTTGACTCTATTTCTCGCTCCACAGATGCTGCCTGACCTGCTGAGTGTGTGTCAGTATTTTCCCTTTTTATTTCAAATATCCTTGCTTCAGTTGGCTGCGGGGGGAAAGGAAAATGCTAAATCGAGAGGCTCCATTCTTCATGAGTCCAGGGAACGAGGCTGTTGTGCAGTGTAAGAGTGTACGGTGCTGCTTTTGAGGATTGTGTCGTCAGTGGTAATGTAGAGGGAGCCCGGAATTTTCAGGTTTGTGTAACAGAAAGATGTTTCAGTCAGAGCACAGCCCTCATGAACACCACTTGCTGACCCAAGTCTCTGGACTCAAATCACAACACCAAACCTTTAAGAAAAAAAGGCTCATTGTTAGTGGCTGCGAGAGTCTTGTTCATTTATTTGCATCTTGTCAGGAAAGCGGGGATGTACGTGTGTTCATGTGTGTGTGTGCATGCCTGTGTGTGTGCATGCCAGTGTCCATGTGTGCTGTTTCCATGTGTGCGTGTCCGTGCGTGGTTTTTTTTATTCGTTTATGGGATGTGGGCATCGCTGGCAAGGCCAGCATTTATTGCCCATCCCCAATTGTCCTTGAGAAGGTGGTGGTGAGCTGCTGCCTTGAACCGCTGCAGTCCGTGTGGTGAAGGTACTCCCACAGCGCTGTTAGGCAGGACGTTCCAGGATTTTGACCCAGCGACGATGAAGGATCAGCGATATTCTTCTAAGTCAGGACGGTGTGTGACTTGGAGGGGAACTTGGAGGTGGTGGTGTTCCCATGCGCCTGCTGCCCTTGTCCTTCTAGGTGGAAGAGGTCGCGGGTTTGGGAGGTGCTGCTGAAGAAGCCTTGGCAAGTTGCTGCAGTGCATCTTGTAGATGGTACACACTGCAGCCACGGTACGCCGGTGGTGGAGGGAGTGAATGTTTAAGGTGGTGGATGGGGTGCCAATCAAATGGGCTGCTTTGTCCTGGATGGTGTTGAGTTTCTTAAGTGTTGGAGCTGCACTCATCCAGGCAAGTGGAGCATATTCCATCACACACCTGACTTGTGCCTTGTAGATGGTAGAAAGGCTTTGGGGAGTCAGGAGGTGAGACACTTGCTGCAGAATACCTAGCCTCTGACCTGCTCTTGTTGCCACAGTATTTATGTGGCTGGTCCAGTTAAGTTTCTGGTCAATGGTGACCCCCAGGATGTTGATGGTGGGGGATTCGGCGATGGTAATGCCGTTGAATGTCTAGGGGCGGTGGTTAGACTCTCGCTTGTTGGAGATAGTCATTGCCTGGCACTTCTGTGGCGCGATTGTTACCTGCCACTTATCAGCCCAAGCCTGAATTTCGTCCAGGTCTTATTGCATGCGGGCATGGACTGCTTCATTATCTGAGGAGTTGTGAGTAGCACTGAACACTGCAGTCATCAGCGAACATCCCCATTTCTACCTTATGTTGGAGGGAAAGTCATTGATGAAGCAGCTGAAGATGGTTGGGCCTAGGACACTGCCCTGAGGAACTCCTGCAGCAATGTTCTGGGGCTGTGATGATTGACCTTCAATCATCACAACCATCTTCCTTTGTGCTAGGTATGACTCCAGCCAGCGGAGAGTTTTCCCCCTGATTCCCATTGACTTCAGTTTTACTGGGGCTCCTTCATGCCACACGCGGTCAAATGCTGCCTTGATGTCAAGGGCAGTCATTCTCACTAATTTTAGACAAGCGTTGCGGGGGGAGTGTTAAATCAGAATTGTTTCTAAAACATTTCAAGTATGACGTGGGGCTTAGGGCTAAATTATGAGGACAGGTTGCATAAACTTGGCTTGTATTCTCTTGACGATAAAAAGATTAAAGGGTGATCTAATCAAGGTGTTTAAAATGTTTAAATGATTTGATCGGGTGGATGCGGAAAAACTGTTTCCTCTGCTGGATTAATCAAGAACAAAGGGGCACAATCTTAAAATTGGAGCCAGGCCGTTCAGGAGTGAAGTCAGGAAGCACTTTTTCACACAAAGGGTGGTGAAAATCTGGAACTCTCCCCCGCAAAAGGCAGTGGATACTGGGGGTCAATTGGAGTTTATAGGACCGAGATTTTTGTTAGGCAAGGGTGCCAAGGGATATGAACCAAAGGCAGGTAAATGGAGTTGAGGTGCAGATCAGCCACGATCTAATTGAGCAGTGGAACAGGTCTAAGGGGCTGAATGGCCTCCTATTCCTAATGTTCCTAAGACGGGAGAGAGGCAGAGTTCAGAGTCCGGCATCGTGACACCCTCACCTGCGGCTCTCTTAGTTCCAGCGCCTACGAGGAAGGTTCTAAAGTGTTTCAGGAAATCCTGGGCACAGAGACTGGAATAAAAGTTTCCTAAAGTAAATACAGATTTTAATTGTCGAAATGGAGTGGACAAGCTCCAGGGGGATTCTTTTGGCAAACATGTCGGTCTTGTCTCCTCCAGCGTTTGTTACAGAGAAATCGCTGCAAGCTGCACATACGAGTTCTGTCAATGCAAATATTTTTAGAAGTGACACTTCGAGGAAAATTAAACTCGGTGAACAGCCGGTAAATATTTATTTGCTACCCTCTGCAGTAGACACAGAGAGAGTGTAATAGAAACAGAGAGAATGTTAGTAGACACAGAGAGAGAGTTTCCACTTGTGGGGAAGAGCAAAACTAGAGGCCATCAATATAAGATAGTCACCAAGAAATCCAATAGTGAATTCAGAAGAAACTTCTTTACCCAGAGAGTGGTGAGAATGTGGAACGCGCTAACACAGGGAGTGGTTGAGGCAAATAGTATAGATGCATTTAAGGGGAAGCTAGATAAGCATATGAGGGAGAAGGGAATAGAGGGTTACGCTGATAGATTTAGATGAGGAAAGACGGGAGGAGGCTCGAGTGGAGCATAAACGCCGGCATGGACTGGTTGGGCCGAATGGCCTGTTTCTATGTAATCCTCTACTTTAGCTATAATTTGTGTTTCTCTGTCCCGTTCCCTCTCGCCCCCATCTGGTACTAGAAAAGGAATGTTTGTATCAATGGCCAGGAGACAAATAGCTATACAAAATATTTGAAGGACATTTCTCGTGTCTGCTGTGACACTGAGGGTGAATATCCTCGGGATTCCCCCGCTCTGTCACTGAAACTAATATGGACATTCAGCAGCAGAGTGGGAGAATCCCTGAGGAAATTCAATGGCCCCCCTCCCATTGCGTCAGTTAAATATCCCGTTACTGCCGAGCCATCAGGCAATTTTCTTCTTCCTCATTAGATATTTCCTGTCTTGCTACTTTCCTTATTCAGAGCGTTGGGACGTTTTGCTACTTTAAGGGCGCTATACAAATACAAGTTGTGCACCAATCACTGCAGAAAGCCTTTCTCTCTGGTTTTAATACTCTTCCCCACTCATCGAGTTACCCTTTTTGGGAGCTGTGGAGAGACAGCTCTTTTGGGACAGGGTGGGCATCTGGTTGGGGAGGGGAGAGAGGGAAGGAGACCCCCGTTGATGGGAACAGGGGGAAGGCCTTGTAGGGGAAGGGAAAGCAGAGGGAAAGACACACCTGTGGAGTACAGGGGAATGGGGAACGAACGAGGGAGAGCTACCCTGCTGGTGAGGGGGGCCTCCCTGGCTCTGCTGGTGGTGGGATGGCTGCCACTGGGACTTAGCAGACTCGTTCTATTAAAGCTCACATCCTCCCACTCACCGTGAGCAATGCCAGGGCAGATCCACTGATGATTATAACCCTTTGCACCACCAAAGTGATCCAGGGCTTAAAGGGTTAAATCACGAAGACCAGGTTGCATAAGCTTGGCTTGTATTGCCTTGAGTTTAGGAGATTGACAGACGTACTAATCGCGGTGTTTAAAATCATCAAAGGATTCTATAGGGTAGATACAGAGAAACTATTTCCTCTGGTGGGGGAATCGCAAACAAGGGGGCACAACTTAAATTCAGGAGGGAAGTCAGGAAGAAATTTTTCACACAAAGGGTAGTGGAAATCTGGAACTCTCTTCCTCACGCCCCTCCCCCTCCCCCCTGTTATAAATATCAGCACCATAAAGAAACTACTCAGAAATAACGCTGGACGGCCAGCTGGTGGTGCCATCCAAGGAGTATAAATACTCGGGCGTGGGCCCAGCTTGTTCAGGGACATTTTGTAAGACAGGAACGACAGGAAACTTTATGCTATCCGGCACCGACGGGACCGAGCTGTTGCCGTCCCATCAAAACTGCCGGACAAACCAGCGCTAATGTTGAAACATACGGAGATTTTGAGCTCCATATCTGGCAACAAACCCTGTTGCTTAGCAACAGCTTCTAAACAGTCGGCCGTACCTTGCAAGCGTCTCTGTAGCTTAGCAACAGCTTCAGCGAGACCTTGCAGAGCCTGACTGGTGAAAAAAAAGCAACGCAAAGAAAAAAAAACGAACGAAACGGCTCCTGATTTTTGCCAGTGGCTCGAGCATTCCGGACAGTTAACCTCCAGATAAACCAAAGTTTCCTGTAGTGAAGTACAACTAGACCTCCATGTTCTGAAACAAGTTGATTAAAGCCTTGTTTTATACTCAAACCAAGTGCCTAGTGAGTTTTATTACGTCACCCCCCACCTCCCCCCAAAAAACTGTGGGTGCTGGGGGTCACTTGGAGCTTTCAAGACCGAGAGCGATAGATTTTTGTTTAGCAATGGCATCAGGGGATATGGATCTGATTGAGGGGCTAAATGGTCCACTCCTGTTCCTATTAGTCTAGTTGTGGGACAAGCAGGCAAGAACCTGGATCAAAACTCCAGAATGTTTACTGTTACAAATAGACCGGAAATAGTTTCCTGGCTGTGCCACAGTGAAACCGGCACAGATAACACTCCTTCCCAGCACGTAAAATGTAACAGCTGCCTATCGTTCACTGGCCATAGCGCACAGAGGCAACTTTATCAGGGCTTTAAGAAAGCATTTGCCCAAAGGTCTGTTGAAGAACCAGCAGAATTTCTGACCACCTCACCCCTGCCCTGGGAGTGAGGGCGCCCGTAAACTGTACCGCAGGACGTGTCAGTTCTGAATGGCTTGTGTTTTAAGCAACGTTGTCTCCTTGTTTCAGACCAAAAAGACAAGGCCCGAGTGTGGCCCCGGGACTTTCCTCGTGCCGCGGCCGGAGCACTCGAGCGGAATTCCGGAAGCAACCCGGATGCAGCCCGGCAAAAGCGCCTGCCGAGAAGAGATGGAGTCGTCCGAGGAGCTTGCATCCAGTATCAAGGACCTGGAGATAAACAGCAGGTTAGCCGTCACTTTTCAGGCTCGCTAGGTCTTTTTGGACAACCTTTTTGCAGTTCAAAATAGGAGAGTTTGACCTTTGAACTGCATAGGGCTTCTGGGTATAAGGGGCACAGCAATTATCCTGTGCATGCGCGTGTAGATTTATTTTTCTATTCAGCGGAAGAGTATTTTCCTTCAAACACACAGGAGGTGGTTCCACCATGCTGCACTCACGAGAGCTGTGGGCCTGCGATCTCCCGAGATGCGCACCCTTCGACCACATTTCCCTTCTGGTAGTCCTAGATCATGGAATCGCCCCATAGCACTAAGTGCCTCACACCACCTCAGTATAACAGTGCGTTCTATTATCGCATTTTTCATGCTCCATAATGCTGTGCTGAAAGTGCATCCATCTAAAATATAATAACCTGAGTAATGTGTAGGAACTTTCTTGCTTAGATACGTGCATCCTTTATGAAATACCTAAAACGTTTTTTTTTCATTGGTTCTCGGGATGTGGGCGTCGCTGGCAAGGCCCAGCATTTATTGCCTATCCCTAATTGCCCTCGAGAAGGTGGTGGTGAGCCGCCGCCTTGAACCGCTGCAGTCCGTGTGGTGAAGGCGCTCCCACAGTGCTGTTAGGGAGGGAGTTCCAGGATTTTGACCCAGCGACGATGAAGGAACGGCCGATATATTTCCAAGTCAGGGTGGCGTGTGACTTGGAGGGGAACTTGGAGGTGATGGTGTTCCCATGTACATGCTGCCCTTGTCCTTCTAGGTGGTGGAGGGCGTGGGTTTGGGAGGTGCTGCCGAAGAAGCCTTGGCGAGTTGCTGCAGTGCATCTTGTAGATGGTACACACTGCAGCCACGGTGCGCCGGTGGTGGAGGGAGTAGATGTAACTTTTGGATTGTTTTTCCATCGCTACTAGCCTTTTCGTTGACCAATTTCACCCCCCCCACCAGCCAACCACCCCCTTATTCTCTGGACGTCCCTTCTTAAACACATGCTTCCATCCACTTCTCTCCTCCTTTCAAAAGCTCCCATCTGATCGACCGGGCTGGCTGTCAAAGCCCTGATAACATCTGTCTCCATGGATTGGAGACCACTCCCCTATCTGGTTCCATTCTTATCTATCTTTTCGTAGCCAGAGAATCACCTGCAACAGGCTTCTCTTCCCGCTCCCACATCGTTACCTCTGGTGTCTCCCCCAAGGATCTATCCTGGACCCCTTCCTATTTCTCATCTACATGTTGCCCCTTGGTGAAATCATCCAAAAACACAGTGTCAGTTTCCACATGTACGCTGACGACACCCAGCTCTACCTCACCACCACTTCTCTCGACCCCTCCACGGTCTCTAAATTGTCACACTGCTTGTCCGACATCCAGTTCTGGATGAGCAGAAATTTTCTCCAATTAAATATTGGGAAGGCCGAAGCCATTGTTTTCGGTCCCCGCCAAAAACTCCGTTCCCTAGCCATTGACTCCATCCCTCTCCCTGACATCTGTCTGAGGCTGAACCACACTGTTCGCAACCTAGGTGTCATATTTGACCCTGAAATGAGCTTCTGACCACATATCCGCAGCATAACTAAGACCGCCTATTTCCACCTCCGTAACATCGCCCGTCTCCGCCCTTGCCGCAGCTCATCCGCTGCTGAAACCCTCATCCATGCCTTTGTTACCTCTAGACTTGACTATTCCAACACTCCTGGCTGGCCTCCCACATTCCACCCTATGTAAACTTAAGGTCATCCAAAACTCGGCTGCCCGTGTCCTAACTCGCACCAAGTCCCATTCACCCATCACCCCTGTGCTTGCTGACCTACACTGGCTCCCGGTTAAGCAGCGCCTCGATTTTAAAATTCTCATCCTTGTTTTCAAATCCCTCCATGGCCTCGCCCCTCCCTATTTCTGTAATCTCCTTCAGCCCCACAACCCCCGAGATATCTGCGCTCCTCTAATTCTGCCCTCTGGAGCATCCCTGATTATAATCACTCAACCATTGGTGGCCGTGCCTTCTGTTGCCTGGGCCCTAAGCTCTGGAATTCCCTGCCTAAACCTCACCGCCTCTCTACCTCTCTCTCCTCCTTTTAAGACGCTCCTTAAAAACTACCCCATTGCCCAAGGTTTTGGTCACCTGCCCTAATTTCTTATGTGGCTCGGTGTCAAATATTTTTGTCTTATAACGCTCCTGTGACGCGCTTTGGGACATTTTACTACGTTAAAGGCGCTATATAAATACAAGTTATTGTTGTTTCCATTTGTGGAACCTTTTACACGAAAGGGCACTACATGAATACAAAGCTGTTGTTGCACTTTGGCTCCACGCTGACTCTCCAGCTGTTTCACAGTCGCTTTTCACCTCCATCCGCCCCCCCCACCCGCCCCCTCCTCACCCCCTCTCTCTGGGACATGCTTTATAACTAAACTCGCAAAGCAGAAATGCACGGTACCGTACTGACCTAGCCAAGGGCAGGTTGGTGCTTGCTGATTGCTGCCTTATTTTAAATCAAGGTTGCATGTACATTCTGCGCTTGTCACTGCTATTTGTCCACACCTTTCAGTTGGCAGCAACTGTTTGATATGTACCGTTCACAGTGGAAGGAGCCGAGCATGAGTGCTTGACTATTAATGCGATTGCAATAACATAAAAGGCAGCTGAGAGCTAAAAATAGAGTGGCATTCCGAGTGCTCGGGCTCTTAACTGCGCCTACTTATCACGGTGGTCGTCTCCAGTGCACTGGACACGCTGGTGCGGGTCGGCGATGAAAGTGCCCACTTTAATTACTCAAGCTAATTCCGTAGCTCCCGCGAGGCTCAGATTGGCAGACGTCGAGCGTCTGCTGTGGCGTTCGCCCGCTGAGGGGGCCAGCCGCCCTTGTTTACTGCCACAGGAGCTTCTGCTTCTGCCGCTCGTTGATCAAAAGCGGGTCGATGGCGCCGCTCTGGTAACTTAAGTCGCGCCGGTTGCACTGACTTCATGCAACACGCCCGCCCCCCCCCCCCCCCACCACTCCTGGCTCGTGCTCAACAGCAATGCGATACCCTCAAGAATTCAGCTTATGGACGAACGGAATCATCTGCTGGAAGATTAGCTGCCGTTACATAATGTTCTGAATCTCTTTGCACCGAGACTGTTGACACCGGAGCTGGTAACCCAGTCTGCAGTTATCCAGGCACTGTAAATGTCAGTTGTTTAGGATTTTAAAAAAACGCCACCAAATTCGTACTGAGATAAACAAGATTAGACGAGGGTGATCAGGGATGGCTGCCATTTAATAAATAGCTCCGATCAATTAATTACCACAGATTTATTCCGCCATCAATGTTGACTAATGATGGCAGTGTCACTGTCCTTATCTACCAACGCCAATGTTTTGAGTCTTGGATTCAACCCTTGGCTAAACCTCTCCGCCTCTCTACCTCTCTCACCTCTTTTAAGACCTACCTCTTTGGCCAAGGTTTTGGTCACCTGTCCTAATGTCTCTATGCGGCTCGGTGTCAAATTTTGTTTGATGACGCTCCTGTGAAGCGCCTTGGGACGATTTACTACGTTATAGGCGCTATCTGAATGCAAGCTGTTGTTGTTGTTGCGAATAAGGTGGATGAACTGAAGGTGTTGATGAACACATGGGAGTATGATATTGTTGCTATTACGGAGACATGGTTGAGAGAGGAGCAAGACTGGCAGCTCAATATTCTGGGGTATAGAATCTTCAGGCGAGACAGAGGGGGCGGGTAAAAGAGGAGGGGGTGTCGCAATATTAATTAAGGAGTCAATTACTGCTGTAAGGAGGGATGATATATTAACAGGTTCATCTAATGAGGCCATAGGGATAGAACATAAAAACAAAAAGGGGGCTAGCACTTTGCTGGGAGTGTACTATAGGCCCCCAAACAGCCAGGGGGAGATAGAGGAACAGATATGTAGGCAAATCTCAGAGAAATGTGCAAATAATAGGGTAATAATAGTGGGGGATTTCAACTTCCCCAATATTAACTGGGATAGTCAGAGCGTGAAAGGCTTAGAGGGTGCAGAATTCTTAAAGTGCATCCAGGAGAGCTTTTTGAGCCAGCATGTAGAAAGTCCTACAAGACAGGGGGCGGTACTGGACCTAATTCTAGGGAATGTGGCCGGGCAAGTGGTAGAAGTGTTAGTAGGTGAGCACTTTGGTGACAGTGACCATAATTCGGTGAGATTTAAGGTAGTCATGGAAAAGGACAGAGATGGACTGGAAATAAAGGTTCTAAATTGGGGGAAGGCCGATTTTAATATAAGGCAGGATCTGGCCAAAGTGGACTGGGATCAGCTACTTGTAGGAAAATCCACATTGGAGCAATGGGAGTCTTTCAGAAAGGAAATTGAGAGAGTACAATGGCAACATGTTCCCGTAAAGGTCAAGGGTGGGACCAACAAGCCCAGGGAACCATGGATGTCAAGGGACATACGAGAATGGATTAGGAAAAAAAGGGGGGCGTTTGGCAGATACAAAGGACTAAAGACAGAGGAAGCCCTAGAAGAGTATAAAAAGTGCAGGGGGATACTTAAAAAAGAAATTAGGAGAGCGAGGAGGGGCCATGAAATAACATTGGCGAGCAAAATAAAGGAAAATCCTAAGGTGTTTTATAAGTATATTAAGGGCAAGAGGATAACGAGGGAAAGAGTAGGGCCCATTAGGGACCAAAGTGGCAATCTGTGTGTGGAGCCAGAAGATGTAGGTGGGGTTTTAAATGAATTTTTTGCATCTGTGTTCACTATGGAGAAGGACGATGTAGACATAGAAATCGGGCAGCGGGACTGTGATATACTTGAACATATTAGCATCGAGAGGGAGGAGGTACTAGCGGTTTCAGCAGGCTTAAAAGTGGATAAATCCCCAGGCCCGGATGAGATGTATCCCAGGCTGCTGTGTGAGGCAAAGGAGGAGATTGCAGGGGCTCTGACACAAATTTTGAAAACCTCTTTGGCCACAGGGGATGTGCCAGAGGACTGGAGAACAGCTAACGTAGTACCATTATTCAAGAAGGATAGTAGGGATAAACCAGGGAATTACAGGCCAGTGAGCCTAACATCAGTGGTAGGGAAATTATTGGAAAAAATTCTGAGGGACAGAATTAGTCTCCACTTGGAGAGGCAAGGATTAATCAGGGATAGTCAGCATGGCTTTGTCAAGGGAAGATCATGTCTGACCAATTTGATTGAATTTTTCGAGGGGGTGACTAGGTGTGTGGATGAGGGTAGTGCAGTGGATGTGGTATACATGGATTTCTGTAAGGCTTTCGATAAAGTCCCGCACAGGAGACTGGTCAAGAGCCCATGGGATCCAGGGTGCCTTGGCACATTGGATCCAAAACTGGCTTAGTGGCAGAAGGCAGAGGGTGATGGTCGAAGGTTGTTTTTGTGACTGGAAGCCTGTATCCAGTGGGGTACCACAGGGATCGGTGCTGAGTCCCTTGCTGTTTGTGGTCTACATTAATGATTTGGATGTGAATGTAAAAGGTATGATCAGTAAGTTCGCAGATGACACGAAAATTGGTGGGGTGGTAAATAGCGAGGAGGGTAGCCTCAGTCTGCAGGACGATATAGATGGGTTGGTCAGATGGGCGGAACAGTGGCTAATGGAATTTAACCCTGAAAAGTGTGAGGTGATGCATTTTGGAGGGACAAACAAGGCAAGGGAATACACAATGAATGGCAAGACCCTAGGAAAGACAGAGGATCAGAGGGACCTTGGTGTGCATGTACATAGATCCCTGAAGGCAGCAGAACAGGTGGATAAGGTGGTTAAAAAGGCATATGGGATACTTGCCTTCATTAGCCGAGGCATAGAATATAAGAGCAGGGAGGTTATGATGGAGCTGTACAAAACGCTGGTTAGGCCACAGCTGGAATACTGTGTGCAGTTCTGGTCGCCACACGATAGGAAGGATGTGATTGCTTTGGAGAGGGTGCAGAGGAGATTCACCAGGATGTTACCTGGGCTGGAGCGCTTCAGCTATGAAGAAAGACTGGACAGGCTGGGTTGTTTTCCTTGGAGCAGAGAAGGCTGAGGGGGGACCTGATTGAGGTGTACAAAATTATGAGGGGCATAGATAGGGTAGATAGAAAGGAACTTTTTCCCTTAGTAGAGGGGTCAATAACAAGGGGGCATAGATTCAAGGTAAGGGGCAGGAGGTTTAGAGGGGATTTGAGGAAGAACTTTTTCACCCAGAGGGTGGTTGGAATCTGGAACTCTCTGCCTGAAAGGGTGGTAGAGACAGGAACCCTCACAACATTCAAGAAGCATTTGGATGAGCACTTGAAATGCCATAGCATACAAGGCTACGGACCAAATGCTGGAAAATGGGATTAGATTAAACAGGGCTTGATGGCTGGTGCGGACGTGATGGGCCGAAGGGCCTCTTTCTGTGCTGTATAACTCTATGACTCTGTGACTCTCTTGTCTGGGCTGCTGATTGGCCGCCCTTCCTGAACTTGTATTGGCCAGAGGTTTCGTTGCTCGTGTCATATGTCAACCTGCAGTGTTTGAGCGTTTGATTCGCTGGATTTTTCATCCAATGACGGTCCCCAGGTTTTGCAGGTGGCCAAAGATCTACAGTGGGAGCCAGGAGGAAGCCGAAAGAAAAACAATATAATGGAGTGTTTTACACTCAGCTTTTTAAGGGAAGGGAGAAGCGTGTCGAGAAAATTGGGTCAGATCAGGTAGGAAAAAGCAAAAGTTGAAATGAAACCAACTTTCAAATAGGAAAAAGAAGATGAAGGGAGAGCGATGATGGAGCTAAAAAATAAAATAGAATAAAGGCCCTGAATTGATGTAAAAGGGCCGGGAGAGGACAGGCGGAGTCGGGAAATTATGTCGGACATGGAAGTGTCAGATCTCCGCCCTTCAAATGGAGCGCTGGGAATTCCCGCGGGTGGAAATTCCCTCTGCTCCGTCGACCACCTGACGGCAGCAAGGACGCGGGGCTGGCCGGATGGCGCCTGTGTGGGAATTCCGCTGCTCCCGCCTGACTCCTGCCACCCCCGCCACTGACCAAGGTGCCAGCCTCCCGCTCACTGGAACGGTCGAAGTAGGGGCCAGCGTGAGGGTCCAGGCCTAGGGAGCCCCTCCCCCACTCCCTCCCCAGAGACTACACACAGTGAAACCAGCCCCCCTCTTATAAAGGGGGTCGATTTACATGTTTCATTCCAATCTAAGGCCCAGCCCAGCCCAGCCACACGCAGCATTTAAGAGGCGCACTTTGCACCTGCCCCTCTCCAGCAGGCACGGGCGCCCCACCCACCCCAGATTTATTGAAATGACCTGACCTCAGATTACTCCGGTGGGGTCAGGAGGGCAGGTCACTGGCGGATCGCAGTTCCCGCTCCGGAGCGGGCTCGAGGAATTTTGTCCCTTTAAATTATAGTTTGGGTGACCGTTTTCATTGCAGAGGGTTAATATTGCGGTAAAACCGCTGGTGCCATTTGAAAACTGCTGGGGCCGATGCTGTCTGTCGAATGGGTTAAGGGTTCTGGCTTGCTCAGACTCGGCCAGCCTGAGTGAGTCTTATTAAAGGCTGTTTTTTTGGCGGCTTCTGGGGGTAGAGAATGCCAAAGATTCACCACCCTCTGAGTGAAGAAATTCCTCCTCATCTCTGTCCTAAATGGCCGACCCCTTATTCTGAGACTGTAACCCCTGGTTCTAGACTCTCCAGCCAGTGGGAAACAGCCTCTCAGCGTCCACCCTGTCAAGCCCCGTAAGAATTTTGTACGTTTCAATGAGATCACCTCTCATTCTTCTAAACTCCAGAGAGTACAGGCCCATTCTACTCAATTTTCAATTCAATTCAAATCGCTTTATTGGCATGATAAGGTACATCTTATGTTGCCAAAGCATCGAAAAACATTTATGGTTGAACACATAAACGCAGATCTATTCATACAGTGTACTCAATCTCTCCTCATAGGAAAGCCCTCTCTTCCCAGGAATCAAACTAGTGAACCTTCCTTACTGTTATACTCCAACCCCTTGCAGTTAAGGCTAACATACAGTTACAATTTAATCGAACATACAACATTCCCTAAACTATATTCTCGGTTCCTTTGCAACGCCAGAAACAGATAAAAACACTCCCACACTGCCTAACCTTTAGAGTACTTGGCTTTTGGTTAAGGTGATGCTTAATCTGTATGTAACAGTTCGATGAAAGCTGTTGATAGAAAGACGCGCCGATGTGTCTTTTGCCTGAACCATCGACAAATATAGTACAAGTCTAAATATAGAAGAGTGCTGTCCTGGAGAGATGTTTGCATCTGTAGATTTATGTTTGTGAGGGTATTAAATATCAACTAACCTGTTTTTTTATTTTGCCTTACTCCTAAATATAATGGCCCAGAAATTCGGGTCTCCACGGGTGAGTACGCATGGGGTACTCACCCGTAGGCCCAATGGAAGTGCCGGTTTCCTGCATGCACTGCACATGCGCGGGAAACCGGCACTTCCGTTCCCCTGAAAGAAGGGGTTCACAGGTCGAACGCGTGCGCAGGAGAGGCTGCGCGTACGCATCGAACTTAGTTTTTTTTACAGGTTTCTCCGGGAGGGTAAGTCTGCAGAAGTTAGACATGTAAAAAGCAGGCTCAAGGCTTGCTTTTTACAAGGTAAGTGGTGAATTAATTAAAATTAAAACATTTTTTCCACAGGTTTATTATTTTTAAATACTTTAAAGCAAGATAAGTTTATTTTTAGCCCCGTTAGAAAATAAAATTATTTTTTTCAAAAATTTAAATTATTGTTTAAAATAGTTATTTCATGTGATTTATAGTTTATTTAAAAAATGTGATTAAAAAAAAATGTATTTGAAGATTTAGTGATGTTTTGGGGCCCGTAGTATTTCTAAGTTTTGACAGCTCTTCCTGTCAAACTTATGAATGGGCATTTCCCTGCTCCGATTGGCTCCCCATGGCCCACGTGATCCCAGGGGACGCATCGAACTAACTGCGCCCCTGGGATACGCAAGTTCTGCGTGCCGGCAGCTGGACCAGGCCCAGGATCGGAATTCCACGGGGGCCCACAGCTCAACGGCCTGCGCGGGAAGCCTCCAACCCGAATTTCTGGGCCATTGTTTCGAATCCCTTTTCTGCCCTGAAGTGAAAAGATAATTTAAGACATGCAGGCAGGGAAAAGAAAACAATCTGTTGTTGCAACATAGACATGGTGGGTTCGTAGATAACTAATGAACTCCATTATCAGTCGGGAATATTCATTCCCATACTTGGAATCTTAGAATAATGTTTTTTCTGGCTGTAAAATTAATTCTGCTCATCGTACGATAATCTAATACAAGCTCCACTCTCCTTAAACTCCAACTGGTTCAAAACCCAACTGCTATTATTGTATCCTCCATTACGTCCAGCTTGTCCATCACTTACGTCTTCACTGACCTACATTGAATCCCAGTCACACAAATCATTCAATTTCAAATCCTCATCTTTAAATCCCTCCACAGCCTTGCAACCTTGAGCTCTGCCACCTCCTCCACCCATCACCCCTGTGCCCACTGGCCTGCATTGGCTCCCAGTTCACTAAACTGAATCTAAAAATTCTTGTCCTCGTGTTCGAATCCCTCCATGGTCTCGGTCCTCCCTATCTGTACAGCCTCTTCCAGCCCCACAACCCTCCGAGAACACTGCGTTCTTCCAACTCTGGACTCTTGTGCATCCCCCGGTCCATTCGCCTCACCATTGGCGGCCGTGCCTTCAGCCATCTCGGCCCTACGCTCTGGAATTCCCTCCCTAAACCTCTCCGCCTCTCTCTCCTGCTTTAAGACCCTCCTCAAAACCTACCTCTTTGACCAAACTTTTGGTCACCTGTGCTAACATCTGCTTCTTTGGTTCGGTGTCAATTTTTGTCCGATTACACTCCTGCGAAGATCCTTGGGATGTTTTCCGGTGTTAAAGACGCAAGTTCTTCTTGTTATAGTTTGCCACTTTTGGCTGCGTTTATATTTTTGGTGCAAGTCAGTGCCTCGGGTAGATGACGAGAGGCTGAAAATCACACACCCAGGACTTGTCCACTGTCGGCAGTCAACCATGAGGGAGATGCACATTATTCCGTCCCAAACCTGGGAGAACCCAAGGATAACCCTTTCCCCCCTCTTCTATAGTGCCTTGGAGCGTGTTCCTAGGTTGAAGACGCTATATAAATGCAAGTTGTTGTTAGATTCCCCTTCCCATCCCACACACACGCTGGCCCTTTACTTCTGACCTTAGTGTATTCCCCACCCACCTTTACCTTATCATTAGTGACAAAGCCTTCAGCCCCCTCAGCCCGACTCTCTGGAGCCCCCTCACTAAACCTCTCGACCCCCTCCTCCTCTCTTCCCCCACCTGTTAAGAGCCTTCTCAAAACCCATCTCTCCAACCAGTCACCCCTCCTGATCTCTCCCGCAGTGGCCAGCCGTCCATTCCTTTCTCAATTCCTGTTTACTTCTCCCCTGCCACAAGCTGACGTGAGGCATTGACTAGTTTATAAAGCCAAATACTTAAACGTCAGTTGTTGCTGTTATAATTGAAGAAAAATAAGATTTAAAAAAAAAATCCTTTGCTCAAAAAAGGTATTGATTTTGGTAAACATCCCCTCGAGGTATTTTTATAGGCATAGCTTGAGCAAAATCAGTAGTTGCTAAGAGACGCAGATACAGTCTTATTGCTGATGAAAGTTGAGGGTTATTGCTGTAAATGCCAAGAGTACTGAGGTACTACCCTAGCCAAACACATTGTGCATTTATGTCCCTGACTGTTTTATAAAACGGGTTAATGATTGACAGTTAGTGCCAATACATCAAGCCTCACCCTTTACCCTTTCAGCACGGAGCTCTGCTGTTTTTAGAAGACGTGTTGACTGCACTTTCTAGCCTTATTTTGCCATCGAATCGTAGCAACACAGCGAACCAATCAGGGTTCCGATAGTTGCGGAATTTCGCTAAAAATGCACGAATACTTTGTTGCGTTCGCCAGTCGAGAGCGCAGATTTAAGATAATCGCAAAAAGAATTAAAGGGAATGTTAGGAAAAGCTCCCTTGCACAGCAGGCGGTTAGACCGTGGAATTCTCTGCCACAAGCCATTGTTGACGCAGACTCCGTATGTTCTTTTAAAAGGCTGTTTAGGTCGCGGCTTGAAAAAGAGGATTATTAAAGGGTATGGAGAGCGAGCAAGGGGAGGGCCATTAGATTAGAGGCCCGATTTTAACTTGGGGCGGGAATCGGGGGTTCCTCTTTTGGTTGAACCAAGCAAAATAAACAAGTAAACTGTAACTAATAAAACTTTAAATAAACCTTAACAAATCAAATTAAAATTTGGTTGTCCAAATCGATTATGCACTCCAGTCCCCGCAGCGCCCACCGGTCGCGGAAGTACTCAAGCGTGCCGGCAGACACCGCGTGCTCCATCTCCAGGGCCACCCGGGCGCAAACATGGCCGCGCAAGAGAGGCAGGCAATCTGGCTGAACGTGGGAATCGGGGGTTGCGGCGTGGGGGGGGCCGAAGTGGGCGGCGCAGCCCTCCCCGGGGAGATTTTAATTTTCGGACCACATTTGCATGGCCCGGCACACTAACGGGAGTGACAGCGGACGGGAGTCACAACTAGTGGCGGGGAGGGGTGGGGGTCAGGCCATGCAGACAGTCCCTGGCAAGGTAAGTACGGATTGGTTGGGGGGGGGGGGGGGAATGTCTAGGGCAGGGGGGGAATGTCTAGGGCAGGGGGGGATCCCTGCTCCTCCTGGCCCACAAGGAACCTTTAACAATTCCTTTTAACAAAATGCACTTATCTGGGCCTGTGTCCTTGCTGCGGGAGACTATGGGGGCAGGGGAGGGGGGCGCAGTCACACCCACGGTTAAAACGCGGTGCGCCAGAAGAAAGGTCCCACAAACAGCGCATGAGATAATGACCAGATAATCTGCAGGGGTGTGTGTGTGATTTTTAAAGCGATGAACGATTGAGGGATAGACATTGGCCAAGACATGTAAATGTACAAAAAATAGGACCCCGCTGGTTTCGAGCGGCTGCCCTTGTCGCCTGCTTTGTTGAGCCGGTTAAAATAGAGAGCCGTCAGATCCCGAAGTCTCCGTGGAGAGTAAGTACAGTAACCTGGCCGATTTAAACCCGTCCTGTTTCCGCTGGGTGAGTAGTGTTCAAATCGCCACCACCTCCCCGCACCCCCCTCTCCTCCCCAACCCCGCTTTCGCCCCCCGAGACTGACTGGAAGGGCTCTGTCTTGAACTGCTGAAGCAAATAGCAAAAATGCTAGCCTGGGGGGTAGGAATTCCTCAATTTTCTATTTCAGTGAAGCCAGTGCGAGCAGAGAGCAGAGGAATTTCACCTGAATGCTTTAACTAATTTAGCCCAATCAACATTGAGCAATTTGTTAAAAATAGTGCACAGAAAAATGTCAACCCTCTGGTGCTTGATATGAAGAAAGGATGAAAAGACTTGCCTTTATACAGAGCCTGGTCACAGCACAGTACTTCACATACAGGCTCTGTTGGCAGTTGTGTGATTTGTGTCCTGGCCAATATTTATCCCTCAACCCAACATCACTGAAACAGACTATCTGGTCATTATCGCATTGCTGTCTGTGGGAGCTTGCTGTGCGCAAATTGGCTGCCCCATTTCCTACATTACAACAGTGACTACACTTCAAAAAATACTTCATTGGCTGTAAAGCACTTTGGGACGTCCGGTGGTGGTGAAAGGCGCTATATAAATTTTTTGTGTGCGCACAGCAAGATTCCACACATTGAGATGAATGGCCGGTGAATCTGCTTTTTGATGGTGTGGGTTGAGGGCCAGTGTTGGCCAGGACACGAGGGGAACTTCCTACCCTTCTTCAAATAGTGCCGTGGGATCTTTAACGCCTTTTACTCTCCTTAAACTGAAACTTGTACAGCCTGTACCGACAAACTTCTGTTGATCCATTATCCCAGTCCTCGCTGACCTACGCTGGCTCCCTGTCCCTCAATGCACTGCATTTAAAATCCTTGTACTCACTTGCAGATCCCCTCACCAGCTTGTCTCACCCTACTTTTGTAACCGCTCCAGCATTGCACCCTCCCCGCCCCCCCCCCCCACCCGCGCATCTTCCCACCAATGTTCGCTCTAATTTTTCTTTGGCCTGAACCGCCACTTTCACGGGCGGCGCGGGCCATTCAAAATTCCGCGCATGCGTGGGTTTTTCTGTTTAAAAGCTGACTCACCAGCTACGTGGGACCTCCAGAGCACTGCGCGGCCCTGCAACTTAAAGGGAACATTGCTGCCCACCCCCACCTACTTCCCCACAAAGTGGTGGGGTGGGGGGGGGGGAAATGTACAGGATTTTCCAGATTATATTTCAAACCAAGTATAAAGAAGGAAAAACGTATGGAAAATAGTTTCAACCAATCCCAACATTATTTTAAGACGGATATTTTGGGTTTTACTCTCCTTCACCCCTCCCCTCCAGAAAAAAACCCCGAAACTGCAACATCGGCAAATCATGTTTCTGGTGAAGTAATTTGTCTTGAATTGTTGACAGTCCCAAAAGAAAAGTCTGACGAAGTCACAGATGACTCTGAAGCCTTGGGCGTAGTTTGTGATGTAAGAGAACTATTCGGCACTTGGTCTAAGCGTTAAACAAAGCTTTAATCAACTGTTTTACAACATGGAGGTCTAGATGTGTCCTTCACTAGTTCCTGTTAAGAATGTCCTGCGCAAGCTGGGCCCGTGCCCGAGTAATTATACTCTCCCTGGACAGCGCCACCCGCAGGCCGCTCAGTATTATTTCATAAGTCTTTCTTTCATGAATGACTGACTCATGTCAGTTAGTGCTGGCAAGAGTGATGCGGTTGGGTAATATGATTCCTTCGTCATCATTGGGCTCGTCATGAGGCCACAAGCAACGCCCACGATTAGAAGATGGGCGCAGCATTTAATGAGATGTCTGCAAGGCAGCTGATTCATCGGAGGGGAATGATTATTGATCAGTGTCTCTGTTTATGCCAAGCCGTGCGGAGGGATGGTGGGTAATGAGCCAATTAATAATCTCTTCTCGGGGGGCGGAGGGGAGGGGATGGAAGGGAATGGAATCGCTCACGGCCGCATGCGGAATTCATTCGAGAGCTAGACCTGTTCCTGGCCGGGGCGTCGATCACCTCACACAAGAGGTAGGTATCCTATAACGTAAATCAGGGCCCATGTGATCTCCTGGATTGGTTTTTGATCCGCTAAGGGGGTCGGAGAGAAATTTTCTAGTTTCCCACCGCCCTCCCCCACAATTGGCCTGGGTTTTTAGCTGGTTTCTTGCCTCTCCCAGGACATGGCTCCGGGAGGAGGGTATGCAGTTGTTGAATTGTGATGTGTAAGGCATCACAACTGTGGGACAAGCTGGATGGACCAATAGTTCTTTCGCTGTCCGTCATTTACGTATGTTTGTACGCTTTCCAACATGATCACATGTTCAATGTAGGCACAATTCCTGTCATTACTGAGATTGGCTCTTAAGGTGCAGAATGATAGTTACCACAGAACGTGAAACAAATAAGCAAACTGTCTGAACTAATGAGAATGAAGTCCAAATGGCCCTTTCTGACCTCTGCCTTATCTTGTATAATGGCCCATTTGACTTATGCTGTGAGCGGAGAACTGAGGGCAGAGGTCTCAAATTTACAAGCCTCAGACGAGATTAGATGTTGGGTGAACCTTTCTATTTTCCCTCACAAGAGTACTGCATACCTGGAACAACAACAGCTGGTTGAGGCTGAAACGGGTAACTCCCTTTCAGAAAGTTGCTGGATTGGTATCTGGCTGGGAACAGAAATGGTGGTTTGTAAGATAAATATAGACCAAGATGGCCAATACTCTGTGGGATATCGGGGCTCCTGTGCTACTAGGGCAGAAGGAGCAACAATGGAGGTGGAAGGATGCATGATTATTCTTGACTTCGGCTTGATTACCTCCAAGAATCAGGGAGCATTAATGCAGAACCTTGCCTCAGTTGATTAAATGGGTGGAGCAGAGTCCATGATGGGGTAGATTATAGATTCTATAGGAAGAGCAGTCTTTAACCGCTATGCTGACATAAAGAACAAATATGAGTGCCACAAATATCAGACAGCACAATTTCAATCCTTATATTCTTAACATGTGGAGAACGTCAACAAATTAAGGGGGGCGTTTTAACCCAACCCACTGGAGCGGAAAACTGACAGGATCGCATTGAAGCCGATGGCAAATAAAATCGGCCGGCCGATCCAACCCGACCCCCTCAGTTTTCCGGCGGGCAGATTAGGTTCAAATCATAGAATCATAAAGCACAGAAGGAGGCCATTCTGCCCAATCATGCCTGTGCCGGCTCTTTGAAAGAGCTCTCCAATTAGTCCCACTTCCCCTGCTCTTTCCCCAGAGCCCTGCAAATGTTTATCTTTTTTTCCAAGTATATTTCTAATTCCCTTTTGAATGTTACTGTCGAATCTACGTCCACCACCCTTTCAGGTGGAGCAATCGCCTCCTAAAAGTTGTCCGGAGAAGGATACCAGTTCAGTCTCTCAGTCAGCTATTTAATGATCACAAACAACAATCTTCACATAATGGTCCAGAAATTCAGGTCGGGGACTTCCCGCGGGTGCAAGCCCCCGACCTGCGCTTACCTAGCGTGCCGGCCGTTGAGCTGTGAGCCCACGTGGGATTCCGATCCTGGGCCTCCTCCAACTGCCGGCGCGCAGTGCTTGCGTATCCCAGGGGCGCAGTTAGTTCGAAGCGTCCCCTGGGATCACGTGGGCCATGGAGAGCCAATGGTAGCAGGGAATGCTTCATTCATAAATTTGACAGGAAGAGCTGTCAAACCTATAAATACTATAAGCCCCAAAACATAACTAAAACTTCAAATAATTTTTTTTTTAAATCACATTTTTAAAATAACTATAAATTGCATGAAATAACTATTTTAAACAATAATTTAAATTTTTGAAAAAATTAATTACATTTTCTAACGGGGCTAAAAATAAACTTACCTTTCTTTAAATATTTAAAAATAATAAACCTGTGGGAAAAATGTTTTAACTTTAATTAATTCACCACTTACCTTGTTAAAAGCAGGCCTTGCGCCTGCTTTTTAAATGTGTAACTGCTGGAGACTTACCCTCCCGGAGAAACCTGCAAAAAAAACGTAAGTTCGATGCGCACGCGCCGCCTCTCCGGCGCATCTTCTCTACGTCTACCTTATCGCACCCCTTCATAGTTTCAAAGACCTTTATTGGGTCACCTAATATGATGCGTTAAAGTTGCTTAGGCAGACAAAACCGCGTTTAAATTTTCATTCACGTGTACAATTGTTAGTTAGCATCTGCTTCCATTGAGAAAATGCAGCCAAATTACACTGCTATGCATAAAGTCCGATTAGATTGTGCACTGTAATACCAGGAGGAAACACATTCAACCCTAGTATAGTCAACTCCAGACCAACGTCTGATCCAAGCATAGAATCCCAGTTTCACGAGCCATTTCCCATTACATTCAGTCATTGATGTGAACAACACACTTTGGTATAAAATCCTGATCCAGACCTAGGATGTTCTCTGGAGTATTGTGTACAGTTTTGGTCTCCTTACCTAAGGAAGGATATACTTGCCATAGAGGGAGTGCAAAAAAGGTTCACCAGACTGGTTCCGGGGGATTGTCCTATGAGGAGAGATTGAGTAGACTAGGCCTATATAGAAGAATGAGAGGTGATCTAATTGAAACATACAACATTCTTACAGGGCTTGACAGGGTAGATGTTTCCCCTGGCTGGGGAGTCTAGAACCAGGGGTCACAGTCTCAGAATAAGGGGTCGGTCATTTAGGACTGAGATGAGGAGAAATTTCTTCACTCAGAGGGTGGTGAATCTTTGGAATTCTCTACCCCAGAGGGCCGCGGATGCTCAGTCGTTGAGTATATCTAAGACAGAGATCGATAGATTTTTGGATATTAAGGGAATCAAGGGATATGGGGATAGTAATAATAATAATTCAACTTTATTGTCATTGTACAAGTACATGAACAACGAAATGTGATCTTGCAAGCTCCCATGAGTCCAGTACAAATAACATTAACATTAAATGTAAATAGCACCGTCCTAGGAGAAGCAAAGCCGCTGCGTCTGTGCGTGCCGCCATTCTATTTCCACCATTCCGACAATCTTCAGCCCAACGCCCGGGCCTGCTCACCAGCTGCCCCTCCTGGGGCTCCTTCCATGACCTTCTGCACCTCCTTCCATGACCTTCTGCACCTGGTCTTCCCTGATGGTCACCCCTCCAAGTACTGACCAGGCCTGGCTCTGCTTAGCTTCCAAGCCTTGCCAGTGACCCTGTCCCTAGGGAAAGTGGAGTTGAGGTAGAAGATCAGCCATGATCTCATTGAATGGCTCAAAGGGCCGAATGGCCTACTCCCGCTCCTATTTCTTATGTTCTCCTCCTGCTCGAACTACTCGGCATAGCAAGGACGGTGAACCTACTGAAACATCGCATCGAGCGGCAGAACACAGTTCGGAAGCTGTTCTGAAAAATATCTTTACCTTAATCATTTTGAAGGCACAGAGCACACAGGAGAAGCACAATGAACACAAGTGGTTGTGTACGTGGTCACACCAAAAGTAATTCGACCGTGTACCAGAGGAACGGCCTTGGTTTGTTTTGTTCCAGTTGGGCGATCTGCAGAGGGCGTGAATGATATCACCGCATGTGATTACCGAGGAGGGCAGGGGTAACCATAACGACTGTGATGAGGCCATCCCAACATTCTGCAATTATAGGGGTTGGGGGGGAGAATTTTCTACTTGTGCACTAATTATTTTTACGCGGCGAGTTGTTACGATCTGGAATGCACTGCCTCAAAGGCTGGTGGAAGTAACTTTCAAAAGGGAATTGCATAAATACTTGATGGGAGAAATTTGCAGGGCCACGGGGAAAGGGCAGGGGAGTGGGACTAATTGGAGAGCTCTTTCAAAGAGCTGGCACAGGTCCGATGGGCCAAATGGCCTCCTTCTGTGCTGTATCATTCTATGATTCTACGATTGCTTGGACAGTGCATCCTTTTGGGCTCCTTTTAACAGATTGTTTGTTGAGAACTGTACAGGGCGAGGTCACTTAGCGTTTATGGGGATTATGCAGTTCCTCAGATGGCAGAACTGAATCTAAGTCATTCGGGGAGTTCAGTGCGGGGGCACTGCATAAGAGGTGATGCGTCTAGAGATACTGAAAATGTTTGCAACCCTCAAAGATGACCTGCATCAGCAGAGATGTGTAAGAACAGGTTATACTCCCATCTACTACCTGTAATGATCTTTGATAGCCCTGATAGGTCCCAGCTAAGCCTAGAGGAGGTGCAATGTAGGTTCACTAGATTGATTCCTGGGAATGAGAGGGCTGTCCTATTGAGTAGATTGGGTCTGTACTCCCTGGAGTTTAGAAGAATGAGAGGTGATCTCATTGAAACATAAGATTCTGAGGGGGATTGACAGGGTAGATGCTGAGAGGTTGTTTCCCCTGGCTGGAGAGTCTAGAACTAGGGGGCATAGTCTCAGGATAAGGGGTTGGCTATTTAGGATTGAGATGAGGAAGAATTTCTACACTCAGAGGGTTGTGAATCTTTGGAATTCTCTACCCCAGAGGGCTGTGGAGGCTGAGTCGTTGAGTATATCCAAGGCTGAGATAGATAGATTTTTGGACTCTAGGGGCATCAAGGGATATGGAGATCGGGCGGGAAATTGGAGTTGAGGTCAAAGATCAGCCATGATCTTATTGAATGGCGGAGCAGACTCAAACAGCCGTATGGCCGACTCCTGCTTATGTTCTTATCTGTGCCAGGGTCAAGAGTGAACACGTTCCACGAAATGATAATGTGCAACTACCAGGATTGTACTTGTAAACAGCTTATCATTTTGTACAGCTTTAAACCCTGTTAAACATTCACACGAGATAACTGCATCAAATTGGATGGAAGATAATTTTTAAAAAACAGCAAACAGCATTTGCTAAGGCAATCGAAGTATAATGTCTTAGTTTTGTGTAGTGATGCATTAGTAAAGAACATTTCACAAGAGAGCTGGAACTCGTGAGCTACCAGACTGTAATTGGGCTCAGTTCCATGTCATACCACCGAATCTTTCAACCTTACAATTACTGGCAGTTCATTTTCCTTTCGAATGACATTGACTTCAGTATATATATTACAAATACGTATTTCCAAATAAAATGCCATTTATACGACTTAATTAAATCAGTCCTTTTAAATTCTATTAAAAAGTAACCTAAAAGCAAAACTTCGGGTAATTGAGAAGGGAGTATTCTGTCAATAATCTGTGGGTTTTACGTTTCTGCCTCGCTACCTCTCTTTCCTCCTTTGAGACGCTCCTTAAAACCTACCTCTTTGACCAAGCTTTTGGTCACCTGCCCTAATTTCTCCTTATGTGGCTCGGTGTCAATTTATTTGTCTTATAATACTCCTGTGAAGCGCCTTGGGATGTTTTATTATGTTAAAGGCGCTATATAAATGCAAGTTGTTGTTCCTCTTCTGTATTGTTTATTTAATATTTGTATGAAAAGAAAAACTTGCATTTATATAGTGCCTTTCACGAACCCAGGATGTCCCCAAAGCGGTTTACAACCAATGAAGTACTTTTTGAAGTGTAGTCACTGTTGTAATGTCGGAAACGTGGCAGCCAATTTTGCACACAGCAAGCTCCCACAAACAGCAATGTGATAATGACCAGATTATCTGTTCTAGTGTTGTTGATTGAGGGGTAAATATTGGCCGGGACACCGGGGAGAACTGCCCTGCGCTTCTTCGAAATAGTGTCAGGGGATCTTTTACCTCTGTGGTAAACCACGTTCACTATCGTATCACTGTTAGTAGTTAGCACTGTTCACCACTGTTCGTTATAACTGTATCACTGACCACTATTGTATCACGGTACGAGGTCGCCTCTTGCCACACTGCTATACCTGGGATGACCACTGCCGACTCCGCCTTGGCTCCACCCACCAGGCCAGGTATAAAGGTGAGCGACTGGCTGGTATTCCTCCTGCTTGGATCGGATCACCCACGAGAGTGGGCTGTTATTTAGTCAATAAAAACCTTTAGTCACCTTCGTAACTCTTCGCCTTTTATTGGAGGAATTGATAGGTATATCAATTTTATTGACTAAATAACAGCCCACTCTCGTGGATTCACTAATGGGGTCTCGGTCTTCCAAAGGGAGATGGACCAGATGGTTGACCAGAACGAACTGCAGGCTACATTCCCCTACCTAGATAACGTCACTATCTGCGGCCGCGACCAGCAGGAACATGACGCGAATCTGGAGAAATTCCTCCGTACGGCCCAACGGCTGAACCTCACCTACAATAAGGAGAAATGCGTGTTTAACACCACGCGCCTTGCCATCCTCGGCTGCGTAGTGGAGAACGGAATCATCGGCCCCGACCCAGAAAGAATGCGCCCCCTCATGGAGCTACCCCTCCCCCACTGCCCTAAAGCACTTAGGAGAACCCTGGGGCTTTTCGCCTACTATGCCCAATGGGTACCCAATTACGCGGACAAAGCCAGACCCCTCCTGAAAGCCACTTCCTTCCCCCTCACGGAGGAGGCGTGCGCGGCCTTCTCCCTCATTAAGGGAGACATAGCCAAGGCCACGATGCACGCAGTGGACGAGTCCATCCCCTTTCAGGTGGAGAGCGACGCATCCGACTTCGCCTTAGCCGCCACCCTAAACCAGGAGGGGAGGCCAGTGGCCTTCTTCTCAAGGACCCTACAGGGCCCCGAGATCCGACATTCGTCGGTCGAGAAAGAGGCCCAGGCGATCGTGGAGGCAGTACGGCGCTGGAGGCACTACCTGGCAGGCAAACGATTTACCCTCCTCACCGACCAGCGTTCGGTGGCTTTCATGTTTAATAACAAGCTGAAGGGCAAAATCAAGAATGACAAGATTTTGAGATGGAGAATCGAGCTCTCCACCTACGATTATGAGATCTTGTACCGGCCAGGCAAGCTGAACGAATCCCCTGATGCCCTTTCACGAATGACATGCGCCAGCGCGCATATCGATAGGCTTCAGACCCTCCACGACCAGCTCTGCCACCCCGGAGTCACCAGACTCTACCATTTCATTAAGGCCCGCAACCTGACCTACTCCATCGAGGAGGTCAGGACCATGACCAGGAACTGCCAGACCTGTGCGGAGTGCAAACCGCACTTCTATAGGCCGGACCGAGCAAGCCTGATCAAGGCCACCCGCCCCTTCGAGCGCCTGAGCATCGACTTTAAGGGGCCCCTCCCGTCCTCTGACCGTAATGTGTACTTCCTCAACATCGTTGATGAGTACTCCCGTTTCCCCTTTGCCTTCCCCTGCCCCGACATGACCAGTAGCACGGTCATTAAGTGCCTGAATGCCCTCTTCGCCTTGTTCGGGTTCCCGAACTATATACACAGCGACCGGGGCTCCTCCTTCATGAGCGAGGAACTCCGGCAATTCCTCCTAGAGAGAGGTATTGCAGCAAGCAGGACCACCAGCTACAACCCCAGAGGTAACGGTCAGGTGGAAAGAGAGAACGCGACGGTATGGAAGGCCGTCCTCTTAGCCTTAAAGTCTAAGGGCCTCCCAACCTCCCGCTGGCAAGAAGTCCTCCCGACAGCGCTGCACTCCATCCGGTCATTACTTTGCACGGCCACTAACACCACCCCCCATGAACGAATGTTCGTTTTCCCCAGGAAGTCGACTACGGGAACCACTCTACCAACCTGGCTGACCGCCCCGGGGCCGGTCTGGCTGCGGAAACACGTGAGGACCCATAAAACGGACCCCCTGGTCGAGAGGGTGAACCTCCTGCACGCCAACCCCCAGTACGCCTACGTGGCGTACCCAGACGGGCGGGAGGACACTGTCTCCCTACGAGACCTCGCACCCTCAGCCGATCCGGAAACACCGCCACCACCCCCCCCAACCTCAGTCCAGGTAGACGGCATGCCGGAACCCCATGAGCCCTCGCCGACCACGCAAACACCAGCATCAACACCGGATAAGGCACCAGCACCGGATAAGGCAACACCACCGCTGCGGCGATCGGAGAGGCTTACGAAGCCTCCGGACAGACTGACCTACCAGAATTGGTAGTACACTTCACCCCGCCGGACTTAATTCTAAACAAGGGGTGAATGTGGTAAACCACGTTCACTATCGTATCACTGTTAGTAGTTAGCACTGTTCACCACTGTTCGTTATAACTGTATCACTGACCACTATTGTATCACGGTACGAGGTCGCCTCTTGCCACACTGCTATACCTGGGATGACCACTGCCGACTCCGCCTTGGCTCCACCCACCAGGCCAGGTATAAAGGTGAGCGACTGGCTGGTATTCCTCCTGCTTGGATCGGATCACCCACGAGAGTGGGCTGTTATTTAGTCAATAAAAACCTTTAGTCACCTTCGTAACTCTTCGCCTTTTATTGGAGGAATTGATAGGTATATCAACCTCCACCTGGAGAAGGCAGGCTTTGGTGTCAACCTCTTCCATTAAAACCTACCACTTTATCCAAGCTTTTGGTCACCTGCCCTAATATCTCCTCACGCGGCTCGGTGCCAAATTTTGTTTTATAATCGCTCCTATGAAGCGCGTGGGACGTTTTACTGTGTTAAAGGCGCTGTATAAATACAAGTTGTTGTTCTTAACGTTAGCCCAGTAAAAAGAGTTACTTTCTCAATAATGGAGCATGTATGGTAGTCTGGTGCTGCTGGTAGTGGACGAGCAGACCAGGGGTCATGAGTTCAAAACCCACCGTGGTAAGTCGAGAACTTTAATTCAATGATCAAAAACCCAACTGGTCCACTAATGTCCTTCCAGGGAAGGGAACCTGCCGCACCCCCCACCGCCCCCCCCCCCCCCCCCCCCACCACCTGGTCTGGCCTGCATGTGGCCCGAGCCCTACGCCGCATTATTGCCTCTTCACGTCCACAGGGCAACTGGGGTATTATTACCTTGCCAATGCTGCCCACATCCCAAGAACAAACACAGAAAGAAAAAATGCTTGATAGCTGGGCTCCTGAATATTAAATCTGAAGTATCTCCAAGGGATAATACAGCCACATCAGGTTTACTGTCACATCTGTGAAAAAGAAAGTAGTGAATGGAATTGTACTTGAAAACTAACTGTCTCTCCGTGCCCCCCCCCCCCCCAACCCAACCACCACATTTTTTGTACCGGTTACCTTTTTGGTTTTCAATAACAACAATAACTTGCATTTATAAGGTATCTTCAACATAGCAAAGTGGCCAAAGCATTTCATGGAGGCGGGAGGAATAATGGATGCCGTTTTCTTTTCCTTGGCCAGACCACATGCCTCCTGCAGCTAAGAGGGTGGGTGCTTTACCTCCAGGCCGTTGCACAGCAACCTGATGACAACAATCGCTTGCATTTATATAGGGCCTTTAACCTAAAAAAATGGTCCAGGAGAGGTACAGGAACAGACGCTGAGCCATGGAGGGAGAGGCTAGATGGGGCGATTAGAAGCTCGGTCAAAGACGTGAGAATTGAGTAGGTTCTTGAAGGTGGATGGATGGATGACGACGGAGGGATGCACAAAAGGCAAAATGTTATGTTGGCCTTCGTAGCGAGAGGATTCGAGTACAGGAGCAAGGATCTCTTGCTGCAGTTGTACAGGGCCTTGGTGAGACCATACCTTGAGTATTGTGTGCATTTTGGTCGCCTTATCTGAGGAAGGATGTTCTTGCCATGGAGGGAGTGCAGCGAAGATTCACCAGACTGATACCTGGGATGGCAGGAATGACATATGAGGAGAGATTGGGTCGATTGGGCTTATATTCGCTGGAGTTTAGAAGAATGAGAGGGAATCTCATTGAAACTTATAAAATTCTAACAGGACTAGACAGACTAGATGCAGGAAGGATGTTCCCGATGGCGGGGGAGTCCAGAACCAGGGGTCACAGTCTAAAGATAAGGGGTAAGCCATTTAGGACAGAGATGAGGAGGAATTTCTTCACCCAGAGAGTGGTGAACCTGTGGAATTCTCTACCACAGAAGGCAGTTGAGGCCAATTAATTAAATAATATTCAAGAAGGAGTTAGATATATTTCTTAAGGCTAAAGGGTTCAAGGGATATGGGGAGAAAGCAGGGACAGGGTACTGAATTTGGATGATCAGCCATGATCTCATTAAATGGCGGAGCAGGCTCAAGGGGCCAAATGGCCTACTCCTGCTCCTATCTTCTATGTTTCTATGTCTATGTTTCTATAAGTGAGGGGACTGAAGTGCGCAGGAAGGAGCGCAGAGTTGGAGGAGATTGCGGCGAAGAGGGTGGGGTTAGGCAGTAAAGGAATTTGTTGATGAGAGCACGGACTTGCATTGGGGAACCATAGGTTAGCAAGAATGGGATCAGTGGGCGAGCAGGACTTAATGTGGGACGGGATACATGCGGCTGAGTTTTGAACAAGTCGGAGCTTATCGAGGGTGCCAGATGGACGGTTAGCAAGGAGACAAACTGTGGAGAGCTTGAGATGGACAAGGAGCAATAGCACACTAGTCACCAAAGGACGTAATTCATGACCAGAGTCAACGTTTCGGACTGGACCCTTCGTCAGGGTTCGACCCAAAACGTTGACTCTGTTTCTCTCTCCTCGAAGCTGCCTGACCTGCCAAGTGTTTCCAGCACTTTCTGTTGTTATTTCAGATTTCCAGCATCCGCAGTATTTTCTTATTGTAATTCGTGACCGGTTGTGTTTATTGTAAGATGTAAATTTTAACAGAAGGAAGAATAAATCAGCTGGCAATGAAGCGCTTAAATCTCAGCACCACATTACACTGCTGTCTTGAGTCCAACATAACAAAACATCTCGGGATTCTTTGGGTCCTTTTTTTCACCGTCTTGAGTGAAGCGAAGCAAGGTCACTGAACACCATCTCGCAGCAGTGACTTGAACGTGCACTTTTAAACAATTCAACTTAAGATGAGTAGCTTTTCGAGGCCAAAAGAAGTCCTTCATGTCATAGATGCCAACCTTGAGACAACAAGGCCCTTCCTAATACAGGAAACTCTCAATTTACCAGCACCCAAACAACCGGAAATCTCGGTTAACCGGCAAAATTCAGGAGTAGGTTCAGTTAAATTTTTCTTCATATTAGTGGCCGTTTCTTGATTCTTGGCTGTGTAATTGGGGGTTCCTGCACTTGTTGCTAAGCAACAGGGACGCTTGGTCTGTGGCCAGGCTTCTTGCCCTGTTGCTAAGCAACAGGGAAGCCTGGATTTGTTGCTGTGTACGGAGCTCTCGTACCTTTTAACTATAACTCTCTGTAATCCGGACTTTTTGATAAACTGGCACCACGCCGGTCCCGTCTGTGCCGGATAAAAAAGAGTTTCTTGTATGATGCTGCTGGGATCCGTCTCTTTCTCAATAACAAATTGCATACATTGAGGAATTAATGAAAGCGATGGGCTGTCCTTTGAAGCTCGCACCTCAAACTATAGATGCACACACACCAGAAGTACTTGCCAGAAAGCAGTGAACAGAGATCAGCTTTAAATGTGTCAGGTCACCAGATGGAGGTGTATACTTGCCTTTCCAACGTGCTTTCAAGCTAAAGGGGCTGAAGAAAACTCGACAGAAGAAGCGGCCGTGGCTTCCATTTTAAAAATCCCCGAGCCCTTACCCCACTACAGCTTAAATGGAAGGATTTAACCCAGAAATAGCATAAAGTGAAACAGGCGAATCCCTATTTCCGTCACACCAAGACTTATGTTAAGACAGTATTATGGGAATACATTCAAGGGGCCCAAAGAATACAGTCTCATTTCTCTCAATACATGAGCCATGATACATTTTTTGGATTAAAAAAGAAAAAGAACTTACATTTATATAGCGCCTTTTAGGATGTCCTAAAGCACTTTACAGCCAATGAAGTATTGCTGTAACATAGGAAAAGTGGAAATTTGCACACAGCAAGCTCCCACAAACAGCAATGTGATAATGACCGGATAATCTGTTTTAGTGACGTTGGTTGAGAGATAAATATTGGCCAGGACACCGGGGAGAACTCCCCTGCCCTTCTTCGAAATCATGCCATGAGATCTTTTACGTCCACCTGGGAGGGCAAGCGGGGGCCTCGGTTTAACGTCTCATCCGAAAGACAGCACCTCCGACAGTGCAGCACTCCCTCAGCACCGCACTGGGAGTGTCAGCCTAGATTTCTGTGCTCAAGTCTCTGGAGTGGGACTTGAACCCTCAACCTTCTGACTCAGAGGTGGGGAGTGCGACCCACTGAACCACGGCTGACACCTTAAAGGAACTGACCTTTCTTGCCCGTGCAGCTTTGCTCAGAGAATTTGGAAGCTTCAGATCAAACGTGCAGTGGAGCGAAGTGTGTTGACCTGATAATACGTCCGAAGATATTTGGGTTTCATATTGATCAATAAAAGAAGCCTGACTCAATGTACCCTTTCACAAACTATATTTAGCAAAGAACATGCTGCCTGTGTCTGTTTACAAGGCGCCTTGACACAGCTGCAAGGCTGCGCGGGAAGTGGAATTAAATGTTCTGCACAAATGACTTGCCACTCGCGAGAGAAATGGGCTGAGTCGTGGATTCCCAGCCTGTTTGTTACACACGGAATATACTTTAAATAGAAAAGAATCTGAACAGACTCTGAAGCTTTTAATTGGAAAGCTTAAAAATAAACCCTTTAATGCCTTCAGTTACCATGTTTGTGTCCCACAAGCCACTTGGTTTTAAAGTGGTTCCCGTACAGTGTCTTAAGGAATTCCGTTCAGCCAAGAGTGCTTTTAATTCTAAGAGAGGTTGCTCTTTACCTGTAGCATATTAAATATTTTCCTTTTCGCCTGAAACAGGAAAATTGGTTTTGGGGACATGCTAAAGAGCAGAATTATTTTGAACTCTTGATTCCGAAGGTGCATTACTCAACCTCCCCCCCCCCCACCAAAACTCAGCTTCCTCCCTCACATCTGATTGGTTACCATGACTGTTTCTGTTCACCTACGAAGCATCCTCTCCCCCCTCTGCTCCTGAAACCCTGGTCCAAATCTTTATTAACTAGAGGCTTGCTTTCTCCACCAACCTGCCATCTGGCTCACCTCCAAGAGCTACAACCCATCTAAATTGTTGCGGCTTCCTCTGCCTCACCGCGTTCATGCTCACTTCGAAGTCCTTGCCCCATCCGACTTCAGCCATCTTCCACTGTCGTCCGCTCCTGAACCGCCTGGTCCACTACTCTGGAATTCTCCCCCAACACCTCTATCTTATCTCCTTAAGACCCCTGTCTTTGACTGCGCTTTCGCTCCCACCAACCGTTCTTTTTCTGTTTCCCTCCCATCTGCTCTCTGTCCACGGAGCCTTTCACAACCTCAGGATGTGCAAAGCATTTTAGAAGTGTAGTCACAGCAGCAATGTCAGAGTCACAGCTTCTAATTGGCGCCCAACAAGGTCGCACCAACAGCAATGTGAGATCATCAGTTTTCATGATGTTGGTCGAGGGATCAATATTGGCCAGGACACCGGGGATAACTCCCCTGCTCTTCTTCAAAGTAGTGCCATGGGATCTTTTACGTCCACCTGAGAGAGCAGACGGGGGCCTCGGTTTAACGTCTCATCCGAAAGACGGCGCCTCCGACAGTGCAGCACTCCCTCAGCACTGCACTGGAGTGTCAGCCTTTGTGGTCAAGTCTCTGGAGTGGGACTCGAACCCACAAACTTCTGACTCCACAGGTGAGAGTGCTACCGACTGAGCCACAGTCATTTACTGCTGGTTAATGGAGATTTGGTTGATGCTCTGTTGGCAAGTTTATACCAGGCCAGGTTTCAGCTAATTTTATAGAACTCTGAACTTTTGCGACTAGAAAAGCAAGATCACAGTCATAAATAATCCCAACTGAGAACAGAATCAAGCCATTTAATCGGCCAGACTGAAGTTTAAACAGATTAAAATTCCTATTTCATCACAGTAGCTGGCATCTAACTGAGACAACTTAATAATTTCTCGGACGTCGTGACTCATATTTCTTTGAAGTCAAACTGCAAATGTCACCGGGTCAGAGTCTAGGTATTCTGCAGCGAGTGACTCACTTCCCAACTCCTCAAAGCCTCTCCACCACCTACATGGCACAAGCCAGGAGAGTGATGGAATACTCTCCACTTGCCTGGATGAGTGCAGCTGCAACAACACTCAAGAAGCTGGACACCAGTCGGGACAAAGCAGCCCGCTTGATTGGCACCCCATCCACCCACCACCTTAAACATTCACTCCCTCCACCACTGGCGTACCGTGGCTGCAGTGTGTACCATCTACAAGATGCACTGCAGCAACTCGCCAAGGCTTCTTCGGCAGCACCTCCCAAACCCGCGACCTCTTCCACCTAGAAGGACAAGGGCAGCAGGTGCATGGCAACACCAAGTTCTCCTCCAAGTCACATACCATCCTGAATTGGGCATGTATCGCCGTTCCTTCATCGTCGCTGGGTCAAAATCCTGGAACTCGCTACCTAACAGCACTGTGGGAGTACCTTCACCACACGGACTGCAGCGGTTCAAGAAGGTGGCCCCCCACCACCTTCTCAAGGGCAGCTAGGAGTGGGCAATAAATGCCGGCCTTGCCAGCGACGCCCACACCCTGAGAATGAATCAAAACACTTTATGTGATCTTTTCAATCCTTCACCTTGACGTGTGCATATAATGAAATGAATCCCTTCATATCAGAAACTGGTCAGCAAGTGATGTGTTTGTTTCTTGTTATGAGTTGAAGACGGTTTAAAAAGAAAATGCACTCTGAGTAGAAGGATCCATTTCAAATAGTCATTCACTGTAGTATCTCTGGCTACCTCTCACACACCAGGAAGTCTGGAGACTTATACATGACCTTAATAAAATCACAACAAGCCTGAAATGAGGCAAAGGGTAATTACAGGAAAGGCAGATCTTGGAATAGCCAACGTCATGAAACCTCCATGATACCTGATACCTGTAGAAGCAGATTAAAATGGCTATGCCTCAAGAAGACACGCCAATATTTAATTAGCTCTTCAATTTCGACACTGATGAGATGCGCTCTTTGAGGACGTAAGAAACTCTTGCCAGTCTTGAGAAGCACTTAAAACTTGATACAGCACCAATAAAAATGGGTAACGAGTGGCAGGGAGGAACACGCTGGCCTGCCTCCAGTGGTCTAACAGTGCCTGCTGCTATAGGTCGTCTGATTTTTAAATGTGTGGCTCCGCGAGAGTGTCGCTCAAACAGAAGACTTCGCATCTCCACGAGCCAGACTCTCCCTCTTATACCGAAGCAAAATACTGCGGATGCTGGAAAACTGAAATAGAAACAGAAAATGCTGGAAACACTCAGCCGGTCAGGCAGCATCCGTGGAGAGAGAAACAGAGTTAGCGTTTCAGGCCGATGAGCTTTCGTCAGAACTGGAGTTAGAGATGTACAGGAAACTCTTTTATATCCGGCACCTAAATAACCGGAAATCTCTGTTAACTGGCAAAATTCAGGAGTAGGTTCAGGTAAGTTTTACTTCATATTAGTGGCCTGTTCCTGGATCTGTGGCCGGGTTCCTGCACCTGTTGCTAAGCAACAGGGACGCTTGGATCTTGTGGTTGGAGTTCCTGCACCTGTTGCTAAGCAACAGGGAAGCCTGGATTTGTTGCTGTGTATGGAGCTCTCGTACCTTTTAACTATACCTCTCTGTAATCCGGACTTGTTGATAAACCGGCACCATGCCGGTCCCGTTGGTGCCGGATAATAAAAGAGTTTCCTGTAGCAGGTTTTAAGCAAGTACAGAGGCAGGGAAAGGCGGGCGGGAGGAAAGAACCAAAGGGAAGGTCTGTGATTGGGTGGAAGGCAGGAGAGATTCAATGACAAAAAGAATGATGGTGCAAGGCAATGGGGGGGGTTAAGGGACAAGTAAAGAAGCAAAATATGAGTCTAGAGGAGGTATAAATGGGAATGGCAGAATCATTACCAACAGCTGCTGTCTTAATAAATGGGAGCAGAGGTTGTGATCTGAAATTGTTGAACTCAATGTTGAGTCCGGGAGGCTGTAAAGTTCCTAATCAAAAGATGAGGTGCTGTTCCTCGAGCTTACATTTAGCTTCATCCTGCTTATACTTGTTGGTCATGCTGTTCCCAGAGAAAATCTGATGATGATGAGGTGAGTGGGAATGAAAAAAGAAAGACTTGCATTTATATAGCGCCTTTCATGGCCACCGGACGTCCCAAAGCGCTGCACAGCCAATGAAGTACTTTTGAAGCATAGTCACTGTTGTAATGTGGGAAACGCAGCAGCCAATTTGCGCACAGCAAGCTCCCACAAACAGCAATGCGATAATGACCAGATAATCAGCTTTAGATGTTGATTAAGGCACCTCGCAGTCACCCAGAGGACAACAGCTTTATATTCGTGAGTGATGTTGACTGAAAGAAAAAGAAAAAAAAATAACTCGCATTTATATAGTGCCTTTCTCACCTTTGATTGAAAGGTTGTAGGTACAAGTCCCACTCTATAGAGACTTGATTCACATAATTCAGGCTGACATTTCAGTGCAGTACTTGAGGGAGTGCTGCACTGTCAGAGGTGCTGTCTTTCAGATGAGCCGTTAAACCGAGGCCCCCTCTGCTCTCTCAGGTGGATGTAAAAGATCCCATGGCCACTATTTCAAAGAAGAGCAGGGGAGTTCTTGACTTGGCCAGTATTCAGCCTTCTGAGGTGGGGGAGCTAAGGACACTGCAAATGACCCCAATGTTTTCAGGGTAGATCGGATGGTAAAGGACCTTGATTAATGTCCTCTGCTCGAGACCGCATGGGGTCTATTGTGACTCTGGGTCGCCCACCCATTCTGGCGGCCAAGTGCACCCTGTGATTTTGAGGTTCTAGCCTCATTTACAAGCTAAGGAAGGTAAGTCGGAGGTGTGGGGGGGGGGGGGCGGTGCGCTCGCAATCGCGGAGGGTGGGTTGTCCCGGGGCGGCAGCGACCCAGATTATTTTTTGTGGGCCCCAGAGGTTCTGTCCTGCTCCTCCGGGGCCACCAAAAGTAAATCAAGACTTAACCCTGGCTCGACCTCTTCTTCCACCGGCAGTGGAACTGGTTGGGGGTGTGCACGGCGCAGGCTCGGACCAGTTCCCACCTAAAATGGCAGTCAGGACCTTATTTCCGTCATGGAACCCCGATTTTCATACTAAAGGAGGCCCATCGCCTGAAACAGGCGGGCGCTTTCAAAATGGAGCCAACTCCATCACCGGTGTTAACGGGGGGGGGGGGCATTAGGGCGACCGAGCCCATTCCGAGGCCATTACCGCCCCATTGACACCAGGCGGAGGCAGTCAAAATCGATCTCCATATGTGTGGCTCTCACATTGGGGGCATGATGACCCAGAGATGACCCCTGCCTATGTTAAAGATATCTCGCTGACAAGTCATTGGCTGCTTTTTATTCCTGCTGTTGGCTGGGTTGCAGAACCAGTGACCTGTGTGTGCTGCCAACTCTGGTTGGAGGTATTCCTGCAATGTTCCATCACATGACATCCCGCCTCCCACCGCTCCGTCCCATCTATTTTATTGATCCTTCTCCAATATTATAACTAATAAACGAAAATGGAAAAATGCAGAGGATTTGTTTTTTGGAATGCCCCTATGGTTTTTCTCCCGGGTTGCTCGCAGCAGCAGCGTCACGGAGATTTTTGCTGGAGACTCTGGGACAATCTGGGAGGATTAACAATCCTCGTGCTGCCGTTACCCATTGAGCAGCGCAGCCGGTCTAGTTTCAAATGCCCCGCTGGCACCCAGCGCCCCATGCAGACTGGCACTGGGCGTGTGGCGGCCCACAACGGGGGTGCGACATGGTAACGTTACAGGGCGGGGCTTGCGTCCAGAGCCGCGCCTTCAACGGAACTCCCGTGGACCCGTGGCAGTGAAAAAAAACAAACAACAACATTGGCTTCTGGTCTGTTGCAAATCGGGTGGGATTAAGTTGATTTGGATTGGGTTGATTTGAGTTGGGTTGATTTGGATTGGGCTGATTTGGATTGGGTTAATTTGGATTGGGTTGATTTGGATTGAGTTGATTTGAGTTGGGTTGGGTTTAGGTCGATTTAGATTGGGTTAATTTGGGTTGGGTTGGATTTCAGTCGATTTGAGTTGGGTTGGGTTGGGTTTAGGTTGATTTGGGTTGGGTTGGGTTTAGGTTGATTTGGGTTGGATTTAGGTTGATATGGGTTGGGTTGATTTGAGTTGGGTTGGATTTTGTTTGATTTGAATTGGGTTGATTTGGGTTGGGTTGGATTTCGGTTGATTTGGATTGGGTTGATTTGGGTTGGGTTGGATTTCGGTTGATTTGGATTGGGTTGATTTGGGTTGGGTTGATTTGGGTTGATTTGGGTTGGGTTGATTTGGGTTGGGTTTAGGTCGATTTGGGTTGGGTTGGTTGGCCTTTCGAGTGAGACCTGCGTGCCAGGAGCCGGTGGCATAAGATCAATCATAAAAGCAGCTCTTAACTATCCCCGCCCAGTTGCCAGCACCCCATGAACTCGAACCCAGGGTGAAGTTTGGGTGCTGAACTGAAGAGGACAAAGCTCCTTGAACAGTGCCAACCTCTGCCATTACCAGTCCCATTAAAAAAAAAGAATGGGGGAAAAGAGGCTTACTGTTTCACTTCGGCCTGAATTCTTTTTGTTCTGAAATTGTCCCTTCTGGAAACTTGTTCAACCTAGTTTAAGAAGAGCTCCACTGCAAACCGAATCCTTGCAAAGTCTGCAGTCCCAGCCACAGTGGACTGACTGGGGAGCCTGCTGTCTGGAATTACCCTCCTCCCAGGCAGTGCAGACTGGGGTTTGGAGGGGGTGGGGTGGAAGATTCAGGTCGGTTTAGGGTTGCTGCTGGAGAGGGTTCGACAGTGCAACAGCAACCCTCGCCAGGCATTTGCTTTTGCTTTTGCTTTCTCTCTCTCTCTCTCTCTCTCTCTCCCTCTCTCCTCCTCCTCCTCGCTCGGCACCACCCCCACCGCTGTATATAAGCAGCTGCTCCGATTTCAAGCTGCGCTCTTGCTCCGCCTCCTAGCAAGGACCAGCAAGTAGGACCGGTTCGAGTCCCAGCTCCGGCGCTTCAGACAGTGACAACCTCCCCACACCCCACAGCTAGTGGCGATCGTGAAGCTCTTTACCATGGCTTGTAAAATTGTTCCAATGCAAAGGTACATCGTTTTAATTTCTCTTTGCCCCTAAGTTACTATATCAGTCACTTTCTAATACTTCGACCCAAAGTTTTAAGTCTATCCGAGTTTTGCAACATTTAATTTTGTGTTTGTCCTCATGTCTTTTAATTTACTATTTCAGCCAGTTTCTAATACTTTTTTACATTTTAAGTTTTCCAGCAGGATTCTGTAGTTTTTGCATCGTTTCATTTCACTGTGACCTTAAAGTGTCAAAGTTTCTATTTCAATCCGTTTTTGCTACTTTTACCCGAAGTTTTCTATCAGAATTCTGCAATGTTAAAAAAATAATTGAAATATTCGCCCATTGCATTAAACCCTGGGCTGAATGCTGACCAGGGGGTTGGAGAATGCAGTGAGGCTTTTTACTGTTGTTGCTGTAAATCATTTGCAGCCCCCCTTCTAACAGAAAACATGTTCCTATAATCAGATTCCACTGGAGAACTGTCCAGCAGCCTGGCACATTCCAGTCATAGTAATCTAATTAAACCAAAGTATTTTGTTGACTGCGCGGGCAGGCGGTGTTGTGGCACCTTTCTGAGCTTCTGGAACCCTTGAAAAATGGCCAACTTTTAATGAAAAGGCCAACAACCAAAAAACTGCGGAGGCTGGAAGCCTGAGACGGGAAGTGCTGGGCGTTCGGAGCAGGGCAGTCAGCATCGGAGCGGGGACAGTGGGCGGGAACGCTCCCGATCGGCCGACGTAACCTCGGCGGAAATTCTGTTTGCCCACGTGGCCACCAATCTCACGGCGGAGTTACGAACATACGAATTAGGAGCAGGAGTCGGCCACTCGGCCCCTCGAGCCTGCTCCGCCATTCAATAAGATCAGGGCTGATCCGATTACTCCACATTCCCACCTACCCCCAATAACCTTTCACCCCCTTGCTTATCAAGAATCTATCTACCTCTGCCTTAAAAATATTCAAAGACTCTGCTGAGGAAGAGAGTTCCAAAGACTCACGACCCGCTGTGAGAAAAAATTTCTCCTCATCTCTGTCTTAAATGGGTGACCCCTTATTTTTAAACAGTGACCCCTAGTTCTAGATTCTCCCACAAGAGGAAACATCCTCTCCACATCCACCCTGTCCAGACCTCTCAGGATCTTATATTTCAATCAAGTCACCTCTTACTTTTCTAAGCTCCAGCGAATACAAGCCTAGCCTGTCCAAACTTTCCTGATAAGACAACCTGCCCACTCCAGGTATTAGCCTAGTAAACCTTCTCTGAACTGCTTCCAATGCATTTACATCCTTCTTTAAATAAGGAGACCAATACTGTACACTGTACTCCAGATGTGGTCTCACCAACACCCTGTATAACTGAAGCATAACCTCCCAACTTTTGTATTCAATTCCCCTCGCAATAAACAATAAACGAGGACCACTGTGGCAGAATCTGCCCACTCCTGAGGAAATTCCCGAGCAAACGTTCCGGGACTCCGCTTGGCGAAAGGGGTGCACGGGCCCGCAGTGTTAATGCGCTTGCCCCCTCAGGGGCTGCATGACCTGCTGTGCCCCCCTCCCCCACCCTTTGCACGGCGTTACGATACAGCTCCTGACAGTGAAAGCAACTTTGTGCTCCTCTGATTGATCCACTTCACCAGCCCTTTAGAAAAGTTCTTCAAAAGCCTGCACACTTTACTTACCTTACACCCATTGACGTGTGATTGGCCTCTGAAAGGGTTTTCTCACTGTATCCTTGGCAAACCGTGACATACAGAACCCTCTGTTTAGGGGTTGAATTTCCACAGGGGGGGTCCCCTTAACACTCTACCGTAACCCTGCCGTAAGATCCGCAGAAACCCCAGAGTAAACAGCGCAGACACTTTTTGCCCTCTGTTTCTCCGGGGTTTGCCAGAGTTTTCCGTCAAAGTTAAGGCGCACTATCAAGGGAAATGTAACCCCTAAGTGTCTCGATATATTAATTGAAGCAATAGTTATAGAAAATAAGATCTCAAGGATCGGAGGCACTTTATAAGTTGGCACTGACAGGGAGTGCAACTGAAGTTTAGGGATTGAATTTGAAAACGATTTGCTAATACATAGTTTAGGTAATCTGTCATATATTTTGTCTTTGTATTGAATGCAGATTTGATCCCGTAAACAATCGAGATTGAAGGGACATAGGCATTAAGAAACTTCTATGGAATAAATTCCTACTCCAGCATGTTAAAGGGTTATATTTGTGTTTACATTAACAGTATGTTAAAAGAAAGAGACTTGCCTTTTTAATGTGGCTGAGGGGTAACCTAATAGAGGTCTTTAAAATTGTGAAGGGTTTAATAGGGTAGACGCAGTGAGGAATTTTCCACTTGTGCGGGAGACCAAGACTAGGGCCATAAATATAAGACAGTCACCAATAAATCCAACCGGGAATTCAGGAGAAACTCCTTTACCCAGAGAGTGGTGAGAATGTGGAACTCGCTACCATGTGGGGAATAGCATCGATGCATTAAAGGAGAAGCTAGATTAACACATGAGGGAGAAAAGGAATAGAAGAATATGCTGATCGGGTGAGATGAGGAGGCTCGTGTGGAGCATAAACACCAGCATAGACCAGTTGGGCCGAATGACCTGTTTCTGTGCTGTAGACTTGATGCAATTCTATATAATTAATAGCATTTCTAATTGTAATGCTATACTTAATTCTAATTGGTATTATGTAATCATAATGTGGGGAGGGTTCTTCAGTACTCCCAGATACTTTACACGCAGCAGGGAGTGACTTTCGGCCTTTTCCAGATGGCCTTGTCCACTGCCTTAAACCCGATAACCTACGATTGATTGAACTGGGGACAAAGTAGAACCCCAAAAGGTTCATAGAGTCATCGGGCTGGATTTTCATTGAGGAGTCGGGTAGGAGGCGGGACTACAACGTTCGGGGTTGTAGTCCCGCCTCCATCGAGTTGTAGCCAATCCATGCGATTTTGACTTGATTGACCTTGTTGAGCCCGCCCAGCGGGCTCAGCAGGCCAATTAAGGGCCACCCGGCAACAGGTTATGTCACAGATTGATATTTCATCTGTCAAGACCTGTTGACAGATGAAATATCAGCGTTTGACAGTTGTTTGAAGCTGTCAAACACTGACAATCTGTACTCTAAGTTAATTCCTTCCTCTCAGGCTGATTTAGAGATCTCTCCGGAACAGAAAGCTGAATGCTGCAACTTTTGACAGATCGCGGCCATTCTGCTTTCTGTGCCGGTGAGATGAGGGACTCCCGAGACCTGAAGGAAGGAAGGCTGTAAAGGTTAGTAAAACTTCTTTAAACACTTTAAACACACCAAACACACTTACCTCTGCACTCATGCACCCATTACTCACCTGAACACCGGACATCTCGAACCCTCCAAGCCCTTCAGCTCGACGGCCCGCCTCGCTAACTTGGCGTGGTTTGGAGCCGTCGGGAATCCCACACTTCAAGAATGAAAATAGGGATTACGCTAAAAACTGCCTGTTAACAGGCAGTTAATTGGCACTAATCCCCTTCCCTCCTCGGGGAGGTGGGTCCCAGCGCGGGCCGAGTACCCGCCTCCTTTGAAACTGGCATGGAGGCAGGTTGGGGGCGGGATGGGTTCTTCCCCCCCCCAATTTCGGGATTTTAACCCCCCACACACCTCCAATCCTGCTTCCACGTCCCAATGAAAATCCTGCCCATAGAATCTACAGTCCGGGGGGGCCATTTGGCCTATCAAGCTGGCTCCTGCTCTGATTCCCCTGCTCTTTCCCCATTCCCGTTTAAATTTTTTCATTTTCTAATATTAACCCTTTTAAAAAGGCTGTTACGGCTTCTGTGTCCACAGCTGTTGTCTGGTCGGGCACCCCATGTCCTGATAACCACTCTGTTTAAAAAAAATTAAAAAAAATAACAATAATCTCCCAACCTCTGCCTTCGTTCATTTGGCGCTGGGCTAAAACTATTTTTGTAATTGTTTTTTTTAAAGTAGTAAGTTTTATATTTCTGACACCGGACCCTACTGGAAGAATTAAAAAAAGATGAAAAGGATCTCATTAACGCTGGCCATCCCACTCGTCACTAAGTGTGGGCTTGAGATCCATTATCAGTAACGCTGCGGCATTGAAATGAACTTTTGATTTTTATTGCATTTCCAGTCCTAATGAGGAGGACTGTTGCAAAAATATGTTTCTAGCACAGTGCTAGAAATTGAAGTTGACAATAGTCAGGGGCACATGAGTCGCAGATACTGTCTTACAGAAAGTAGCACCAGCCCCTGCTCCCGAATAAAAGTACGCAACTTAAGAAATGTACATATTTTCCATGTCATGTATACCTATGTTTGCCTGCAGCCCTGTTACGTAACGCAAAGCTGAGGGGGAAAGTTACAAGACTGTAATTCAATCATGAGTTCCAGCCCTACAGGCCTGCGAGATCTCTGCCTTCCTCCAATTCTGGCCTCTTGCCCATCCCCGATTTTAATGGCTCCACCATTGGCGGCCCTGCCTTCAGCTGCCGCGGCCCGAAGCTCTGGAATTCCCTCCCTAAACCTCTCCGCCTCTCGCTCCTCCTTTAAGATGCTCCATAAAACCGACCTCTTTTGACCGAGCTTTTGGTCATCTGTCCTGATAGCTACTTCAGTTGGTTCAGTGTCAAAAATGTTTTTATTGATATCGCTCTTGTTTAAGAGCCTTGGGGCGTTTTGCTACATTAAATGTGCTATATAAATGTATGTTGTTGTGGCGTTCAGGATTCACTCCGCATTTGTGACCTCATCTGAATTCCTTGATTGAGTAACCCTGCACCCCCCCTCCACCACCACCCACCCCCCACAACTTGGACCAAAACCGCTTCACAACCAATGACGTTCTTTTTGAAGTACAGCCACTGTTGTGATGTATGGAAATGCGGCAGCCAATTTGTGCACAGGATGATTTCACAAATTGAGCACCGAGGTGAATGACTAATTAAGGGAGAGATGAAAGGGGAGGCCACAAAGCTGTGATTCAGTCAAAGTCCTGTAATTTGTGAAAGTCAATCTCGTCTGCTTCCAGTTTCAGGCTCCTAGAAGCTGAATCTGGGTTACAGGCATTCGCTGCCTCCCGTGCAAGTGACTTTCTGACCTCTATTGGATGGCCACAGTAGCAGACTTGAACCAGCAAATCACGCAATGAATTGTGGTTTCCAACTTGAAAGATCACTGTAATGTGGAATGGCAACTCGAAACCACAGGATTAAGCTGTTTTTATTGATAGACATTGCAAATGATCTGTTTGGGTGAAGTTTTATATACTTCTACAGGTATTGTTAATATTGGAAGAGTTCCTCCGATACTAAAATGCAGTAGATAGCATCTGGAACTCTTGTTATACGGTGGTATTGAGCAGTGTGTAGGTAGCCAGGCAGTGCTTGGTGAGTTGCTGTATGTGCAGGGTGTCCAGCCCCTTTATACTTGCCTTTCTCATCCCCATACTTGACCACTCTAATGCTATTTTGCCTGTCTCCTATTCTCCACTCTCCATAAACTCCCAACTTAACGTAAACTCTGTCACAGGTATCCTACCCTACACTAAATCCTACTGGCCAACCCCATTCCCCATGGCATTAAATTCAAAATCCTCACCTCGATCTTTAAACCCCTCCCATTTCTTCGCCCGCACTATTTCTGTAATCTTCCTATATTCCCTCCTGAACACTCCATTCTTCTGACACTGGCCTTCTATGCATCCTCCCCCTCTCTTCGCCCCATCATAGGAACAGGAGTAGGCCATTCAGCCCCTCGAGCCTGTTCCATCGTTCAATTGGATCATGGTTGATCTGTACCTCAACTCCATTTACCCGCAATAACAACAGGAAAAACTCAGCAGGCCAGGCAACATCCGTGGAGAGAGAAACAGAGTTAATGTTTCAGGTCGAAACCCTTCGTCAGAACTGAGAAAAAAGCAGGAAATGAAACGGATTAAAAAGCAAGTTTGGGGGCTGGGAAATGGGGGAGGGGATGAAAGAATAAAAGGGAAGGTCTGGGAGGTGAAGAGACATTAAGAGATATTCAAGGCGAGACGAGATGGTAATCGGCCAGGTCAAGAGACAAAGGATGGCTCTAGATGAAGTGTGAAATGCGCTGGCAGAATGAGAGACAGCTGCCATGTGGGAGAGAGGGAGAATAAAAGGAAAAGGCACAAACCAAAAGTGTGGATAAAAAATATATAAAAATGTAATAGGGGCCGAGGTTATGATCTGAAATTGTTGAACTCGATATTGAGTCCGGAAGGCTGTAACGTGCCTAATCGGAAGATGAGGTGCTGTTCCTCGAGCCTCCATTTACCTGCCTTTGCTCCATATCCCTTAATACCCAACAAAAATCTATAAATCTCAGTTTTGAATTTTTCAATTGACCTCAGTCTCAACAGCTTTTTGGGGGAGAGAGAGTTCTATATTTCCACTATCCTTGGTGTGAAGAAATGCTTCCTGACATCACCCCTGGACAGCCAAGCTCTAATTTTAAGGTTATGCCCCCAGCCACCTTGGTCTTACTCTGTGGAACTCCCTACAGAAATCCTCTGCCTCTCCTGAAACCTCATCTCTTCGATTTACCCCTCCATAAATCTTTCCCCTTCCTGACCTGACGCCTGTTTTCCGTATGTCTGTCCGGGAAGGGCCTTGGGACCTCTCAGCCCCCGAACAGCACTAAAATAAATGCAAGTTGCAGTTGTTGTTGTTATTGGATGGATCCTCAACTCTCAAAAGCGTCAGATAACACTGAAGTTGTTTCTCCGACCCCTGCAGTGACATTCCAGTGCTTGGCTGTGCCTAAATTAGACTTCCCTGTCTGTATTACACATTCCTAATAACTGTTGGGAGATAGTCATAAGCTGAGAATGGGTTGCACCTGCCCTGGAACTGACTGTTTTGTCTCCTCCTATTAACAATGCAGTAATCACCACTGAGCTTCAAAATCTGCTTCAGAATAATTTCTCTACAAATCTGGGGTCCAATGGACGAAGTGTCCTGCACAGAGCAGAAGACTTTTGGCTTCCCATAAGTTAACATTACCAAAAAGAGAAAAACGAGTTGCGTTTATATACAGCATCTTTCACAACCTCAGGATGTCCCAAAGCGCTTTACAGCCAATGAAATACTTTTGAAGTGTAGTCACTGTTGTAATGTAGGAAACACGGCAGCCAATTTACGTGCATCAAGCTCCCACAAACAGCAATGACCTAATGACCAGATAATCTGTTTTAGTAATGTTGCTTGAGGGATAACTATTGGCCCAGGACACCGCGGAGTTCCCTGCTCTTCTCCAAAATAGTGCCATGGGATCGTCAAGTCCACCTGAGAGGGCAGACACCTCGGTTTTAACGTCTCATCCAAAAGACGGCACCTCCGACAGTGCAGCACTCCCTCAGTACTACACTGGAGTGTCAGTCTTGGGTTATGTGACCAAGTCCCATGACCATTCTGACTCAGAGGTGGGGGGTGCTACCCACTGAGGCACGGCTGACATGAACAGTGGTGTTAAGGTTTTTTGGAGGAAGCATCCCGTTGGCTCTTTAGCGGCGTTTTTTAAACTTTGTTGGGTGTTCCAGCAGACTGCTTGCGACCTGAATCTTTTTATTTGAAGATTTAAACGTTTTTGCGTTGGCAGAAGTTATACTGCAGCCCGTTGGGCAAAACAACCTCCTCGAGATAGCCTGTCACCACCAGAATTCAGAGCACTGTCAGACCAGTGGCTTCCCTTTGCACATATACTGCTGTTTCTGCGTTAGTCTTGATGAAAAGACTACAGCACAGAAAGAGGCCATTCGGCCCATCGTGTCTGTGCCGGATGAAAAAGAGCGATCCAGCCTAATCCCACTTTCCAGCATGATCCCACAAACTGAGCACCGAGGTGAATGACTAATTAAGGGAGAGATGAAAGGGGAGGCCACAAAGCTGTGATTCAGTCAAAGTCCTGTAATCTGTGAAAGTCAATCTTGTCTGCTTCCAGTTTCACGTTCCTAGAAGCTGAACCTGGGTTACAGGCATTCACTGCCTCCCGTGCAAGTGACTTTCTGATCTCTATTGGATGGCCACAGTAGCAGACTTGAACCAGCAAATCACGCAATGAATTGTGGTTTCCAACTTGAAAGATCACTGTAATGTGGAATGGCAACTCGAAACCACAGGATTAAGCTGTTTTTATTAATAGACATTACAAATGATCTATTTGGGTGAAGTTTTATATACTTCTATTGTTAATATTGGAAGAGTTCCTCCGATACTAAAATGCAGTAGATAGCATCTGGAACTCTTGTTATACGGTGGTATTGAGCAGTGTGTAGGTAGCCAGGCAGTGCTTGGTGAGTTGCTGTATGTGCTGGGCGGGCTCAACAAGGTCAATCAAGGGAAACACATGTGGATTGGCCGGACGTCAATGGAGGCGGGACTAAAACCCAAACGTTGTAGTCCCGCCTCCTTCCCGACTGCTGAATGAAAATCCAGCCCAGTAGGTCCCGCATTGGACTCATCAGTCACCTGCAAACTCATTTTTAATGTGGAAGCAAGTCATCCTCGGTTCCGAGGGAGTGCCTAAGAGGGAGAAGAATGCAGGGAATCGCCAGAGCCCTGTATTGCTGCCACTGAAGGAACAATGACAGATGAAGGGAGTTGTTTACACGACACAGTATTAGATACTTGCCCACCTTTGGTTCGCTTCCGAGACTTTATAAAGCTACTAAATCGGAAAACACCCATAGCAGGCCACACCAGTCAAGCCAAATGACCTCTCGTTTTTATTCCTGAGCCACTTTTCAAAACCTTCTCATCAAATTTCTTACCAGGCCGAGGAGGACGATTGGAATCGGCATCAAGATTTTTGCGCCGTTGGTCACGGAGCAAAGCAGTCGCCTCCCTTACCCGTTCATCCTTTATCATCGTAAAAGTGGCTCAAGTACAGAGCGAGCTCCCGGGCCAGAAATCAACTAGAAATTAACCATGTGGCTTTCGGTGTCGAAAGCATTTGATCAATATTCGATTGATTTTTCCTGGTTTTCTGCTGAGCAAAATAAGTTACATCTAAATTGTGACAATTATAACCAAGATGCCCTGGTTAATAAAAGGGATGTCAAGCTGTTTGGTAATTTTTTCTGTCAGGTTAATTTATGCCGGATCCCTTCCTATCTCACGGAACTTTGGGGATTTAAATCCCCCCACCCCAATCCAGTACCATTACTTTTGATAGTTCATTTATCTTTCTCTGTTTTTACATTGAACGTGTTGCGGTCACTATTTCCCAATTGTTCGGGTTTTATTTTTCTTCACTGAAGGCTGGCTGCTTCAGACTTGTCCGCCTGCACCCATTCCTTTATGAAACCACAACTTTACTGCCGCCTCTGTGCTGTTCCCAACCCTCCCATCAATTTTCTCCCCTCCAGCCAGAAGGTGTTGACAACTTCCTGATGTAGGGTCTCCTTAGCAAACCGACCGCTTCTGGTACCTGGTTCATGGCGGCTTGTTGTTTAGGTGCAAACGTTGCCGGTACGTGGTCAGCCACAGGGGCATCGCGGTGGTCTCATTTACGACCCGTGAGGTCAGTGCACTAAGAAATGGAAGTGCTAGACGTGTGGTTCGTGTCGATCCTGCCTCATTTACTGACTCTTAATGAAATAACAAATGAAATAAAAAGAGAACAGGCCGTACAATGTCTTTAAGCAAATACACAACAGCTTAAATCGGTCAGCAGCTTTAAACCAAAAAAAAAACTTGTTAACGGTTTAGAAAATCTGCGGGCCAGTGACCCTTAAACTTACGCCGGGATCAGCAAATGGCGGGCGCCCAACCCACTTAGTGCCTGCCACACTTTACTGGTGTTGCCAGTCATGGTGTCAATGCCTAACGGCTCTTCTACCAGGCTCTTGAATCGGTTTGTTGCTTAAGAGTGAACTACGCACAGTACAGATCCCCCTCCCAGGTATATGGTGACAAGGGGGTCTAAAATTAACTTCGCCTTAACGATTAATTCAAAATGTATTGGCTAGCCAGGCCAGCTATAAAGGGAGGCTTCAGTGTAGCTCATCTCACGCTTTGTCTCACTGTGTGTCTCTCATTCTGGGATTTTGTGCAGAGGCAGGCACTAACCAGCTCATTCAGAGAGCTGCAGGCCAGTCACGTGCTCTCTCGCCGCACATCTCAGCATGCACAACTGTATCAAGCTTCCCTGCTGATCAGTTGCTCCTGCAAGGGCATGTAACCAAAAGCCAACACATGGAGGGAGGGCCAAATTATACATGAATGCTACATTCGCCTTAAAAGTGAGGGATATGAGTGTGGGGGCCATAAATGTAAGATAGTCAGGAGGAACCTCTTTACCCAGAGAGTGATTAGAATGTGGAACGCGCTACCACGGGGAACGGTTGAAGCGAAAAGCATAGACGCACCTAAGGGGAAGCTAGATAGGTACAAGAGGGAGAAAGGAATAGAAGGTTATGCTGTTAGAGTTAGATGAAGAGTGATGGGCGGAGGCTCATGTGGAGCATGGACCAGTTGGGCCGAATGGCGTGTTTCTGTGCTGTAAATTCTGTGGGAGATATGCAGGTAGAGTGTATCCTACGGTATTTCATCGAAGATAGGAGCAGGAGTAGGCCATTCGGCCCCTCGAGCCTGCTCCGCCATTCAATGAGATCATGGCTGATCATCCAAATTCAGTACCCTGTCCCTGCCTTCTCCCCATATCCCTTGATCCCTTTAGCCTCAAGAAATATATCCAACTCTTTCTTGAATATATTTAATGAACTGGCCTCCACCATCCTCTGTGGCAGAGAATTCCATAGGTTCACCACTCTCTGGGTGAAGAAATTCCTCCTCATTTCAGTCCTAAATGGCTTACCCCTTATCCTTAGACTATGACCCCTGGTTCTGGACTCCCTGGCCATCAGAAACATCCTTTCTGCATCTAGTCTGTCCAGACCTGACAGAATTTTATAGGTTTCGATGAGATCCCCTCTCAATCTTCTAAACTCCAGTGAGTATAAGCCCAATTGACACAATCTCTCCTCGTACGTCATTCCTGCCATCCCAGGTATCAGCCTCCACTGAGAAGTCCGTGAGTCTTTGTGGCCCGGTTTAAAATTGACGGCAGGCTGGTGCTTTCGGTGCACGTTAGTTGCCGGGAACAGCCACGACTTTTATTTATATAGCGACTTTAACATGGTAAAACGCCCCAAGGCGCTTCACAGGAGCGTATTCGAGCAAAATTTGATACCGAGTCACATGAGATATTGGTCAAAGAGGTAGGTATAAGGAGCCTCTCAAAGGAGGAGTGAGAGGTTTAAGGAGGGAATTCCAGAGCTTAGGGCCGTGACAGCTGAAGGCACGGCCACCAGTGGTGCAGCGATTAAAATCGCGGATGCTCAAGAAGCCAAAATTGGTGGAGCGTTCAGATCTCGGAGGGTTGTGGGGCGGAGGAGATTACAGAGATAGGGAGGGGCGAGACCATGGAAGGATTTGAAAACAAGAATGAGAATTTTAAAAATGACGCGTTGCTTAACTGGGAGCCTATGTAGGTCAGCGAGCACAGGGGTGATGGGTGAACGGGACTTGGTGCGAGTTAGGACACGGGCAGCCGAGTTTTGCATCACCTCAAGTTTACGGAGGGTAGAAGATGGGAGGCCAGCCAGGAGTGCGTTGGAATAGTCAAGTCTAGAGGTAAGAAAGGCATGGATGAGGATTTCAGCAGCAGATGAACTGTGGCAGGGGCGGAGACAGGCGATGTTACGGAGGTGGAAGTAGGCGGTCTTAGTGATGACACGGATATGTGGTCAGAAGCTCATTTCAGGGTCAAATACGACACTAAGGTTGCGAACAGTGTGGTTCAGCCTCAGACAGATGTTAGGGAGAGGGATGGAGTCAGTGGCTGGGGAACGGAGTTTGTGGCGGGGACTGAAAACAATGGCAGGATTTACTTAACAGCAAAAATGCAGAGAAAATCACAGCTTCTGTATGTTTTATAGCACAGGTGGACTTAAGCAAGTTTCTCTTATCTTTCAGCTCTCAAGAAGATGATCGGCCGATGTCCCCATTTTACTTAAGGTAAATTTTCTAAGATCATTTTGTCGCATTTTCACTGATCGGGGATTACTTTTTGAAATACTAAGAGGCAGCGTTTGATTCAGCCAAGCCAAGACCTCCGCCGGCTAAATGGAGTCTCAGAGTCTTGACTGGTTAACTGATTGTTAAAATGGAGGATTGCTGAAGGGCGAATATTTAATTACATTTATCTAATAGTTGTCAGCAACTCAGTCATGTCAGAAATGAAGCAGAGACTTTCAAGCTCCCGTAGAACTCTATCGATCAGCAGTAAGATTACTGATATCTCAGAGCGGTTGAATATATCAGTAACAACAAAAATCGGCATTCATATAGTGCCTTTAACATAGTAAAATGTCCGAAGGTGCTTCACAGGAGCGTTATCAAACACAAACTTGACACCAAGTCACAGAAAGATAAGTTAGGACAGGTGACCAAAAGCTTGGTTACAGAGATACATCTTAAAGAGAGACTTAAAGGAGGAGAGAGGTGGAAAGGTTTAGGGAGGGAATTCCAGAGCCTAGGGCCTAGACAGCTGAAGGCACGGCCGCCAATAGTGGGCTGATGGAAATCGGGGATGCGCAAGAGGCCAGAATTGGAGGAGCGTAGATATCTCTGGGGTTTAGGGGCTGTAGGTTACAGAGATAGGGAGGGGCGAGGCCATGGAGGGATTACAACACCAGGATGAGAATTTTAAATTCGAGGTGTTGCCGGACCGGGAGCCAGTGTAGGTCAGCGAGGACAGGGGGTGATGAGTGAACGGGACTCGGTGCGAGTTAGGACACGGGGCAGCCGAGTTTTGGATGAGCTGAAGTTTATGGAGGGTGGAAGGTGGGTGGTTGGTCAGGAGTGCGTTGGAATAGTCGAGTCTGGAGGTAACAAGGCATGAGCGAGGGTTTGAGCAACCAATGGGCTGAGGCAGGGGGGCAGAGACGGGCGATATTACAGAGGTGAAAGTAGGCAGTCTTGGTGATGGAAAGGATATGTGGTCAAATAGGACACCGAGGTTGCAAACCGTCTGGTTAAGCCTCAGACAGTGGCCAGGGAGAGGTATGGAATCGGTAGCTAGGGAACAGAGTCTGTGGCAGGGACTGAAGTCAATATTTAATGGGAGGAAAGGTACTTGATGTCGGATCAACAGTATGGCAAATCAGAGGCAGTGGAGGGGTGGAGAAAGGTGGTGGCGAGGTAGAGCTGGGTGTCATCAGCGTACATGTGGAATGTCCATTGAGTTATACAGAAACCAGATCCTCACTTTGTATCACTACCGGAACTACCTAATTACTGGAAGAAAGCAATAAGGAGCCTTTCCCCGGTGCAGTCGATTTCACCGGCCAAGGTAGGGTTTCTTTAAATATGGTGGCGGGGCAAACCCGGCGGTAACCGACCACGCTACGCTGTGGCGGGTGTTCAAGACCTGCCGCGGCCATTGCCCATCTCCCCCGCCCCCCCCCCCCCCCCCACAAGGCGGGCTTCTTCGGAACGTGCTGGGAGACCACCACAGACAAAAAAAACTCCTTAAATTGGACAATTCCATCAGAGTCGGGAGCGCAGGCGTTGTGAGGGTGCTAAGCTCACCCCTTCATAATTGTGCCGTATTCTACCGGAACGGATAGTCCTGGTTTAAATATCTGTTGTGAACACTGAATACTGATGGGCTGCTTCGCAAAGGTGCTAAGCCCAGTGGATGGGGGGGGAAAAAAAGAAAGTCTTGCATTTATATAGCACCTTTCATGGCTACTGGATGTCCCAAAGCACTTCACTGCCAATGAAGTACTTTTTGAAGTGTAGTCGTTGTTGTGATGTAGGAAACGCGGCAGCCAATTTGCGCACAGCAAGCTCCCACAAACAGCAGTGTGATAATGACCAGATAATCTGTTTTAGTGACGTTGACTGAGGGATAAATATTGGCCCCAGGACACCAGGGGATAACTCCCCTGCTCTTCTTCTAAATCGTGCCATGGGATCTTTTACGTCCACCTGAGAGGGCAGGTTTAACGTCTCATCCGAAAGACGGCACCTCCGACAGGGCAGCACTCCCTCAGCCCTGCACTGGAGTGTCAGTCTGGATTTCTGTGCTCAAGTCTCTGGAGTGGGACTTGAACCCACAACCTTCTGACTCAGAGGCAAGGGTGCCGCCCACTGAGCCACAGCTGACAAAAAGCTTAATTAGCATCAGTGGAGAGAGGCGGGTTGTGGGGGGGGGCAGCCCCACGTGTGAGGAAACTGATTGAACACACTACGGTGTCAGGCAAAGCAGTTCTTTAAGAGAAGGATAAGGGGAGATTTAATGGATGTGTTATGAAAGATTTTGATAGAGTACATAGGGAGAAGCTGTTTCCACTGACAGGAGGGTCAGTAACCAGAGGACACTGAAATAAAATAATTGGCAAAAGAACCAGGAGGGGAAATGAGGCGTATTTTTTACGCAGCGCGTTGTCGTGATCTGGAATACGCTGCCTCAAAGGGAGGTAGAAGCAGATTCAATAGTAACTCTCAAAGAGGATTTGGATAAATACTTGAAAAGAAAAAAATCGCAGGGCAGGGGGTGGGCGGTGTGGGACAAATTGGAGCACTCTTTCAAAGAACCGACATAGGCACAATGGGCCGAATCACCTCCTTTCTGTCCTGTAAGACTCTGTGATTCCAATATCATCCCCACTTATGTTTAACATTAATTGGTAGACAGGTTAAAAACCAAGGAACTCGACCACTATGCCGTTGACTTGTTCAATACAACATCGGGCACTCAATACAATCCGTGAGCTTACGCCATCTGCTCATGAATTGGAGTTGGTACAAGAGGGTCTCAGATCTTTGGATTGATAGGCACAGATGCACAAAGGAACTGTTGACTCTGTGTGTGGCCAAGCCTAGGTAAACTTTGTATTTTTCTTTCCTTTTTTTTTTCTGGCTCCGAAAATGTTTGCTAGCAAACTATAAATGTTTTGTGTAAGCCTGCTGAGCAATTTTTGGCTGGCAGTGGATCAACAAATAGATTAGACCGAGCCTCAGGGTCACTTGTTGCCAGTTACAGTACTTTTCCTATTGCCTTCTCTCCCCGCCACCACCCCCCCCCACCTTTCACATTGCAGTGCATGTAGGTAGGTCATTTTGCTCTCATTGTTCGCAGTACGGTACTTACTTGGCCATTACAGAGAAACACATTAGACTATACACAGCAGCCAGCTCTTCATTAAGTGGGGTTACCAAGTTAGTTGAGGGGGGAAAGTTACCGGATTTGTAGTCCAAACATTTCCTGAGGAGTAAAACTTGAGAACAGGACGGAGTGAAGTAGGATTTTAATTTTTCCTTTTTTTTTAAGAAACGAAGAGGACAGGAATGACGTATGAGGAGAGATTGGGTCAATTGGGCTTATACTCGCTGGAGTTTAGAAGAATGAGAGGGGATCTCATTGAAACTTATAAAATTCTAACAGGACTAGACAGACTAGATGGAGGAAGGATGTTCCCGATGGCGGGGAGTCCAGAACCAGGGGTCACAGTCTAAGGATAAGGAGTAAGCCATTTAGGACTGAGATGAGGAGGAATTTCTTCACCCAGAGAGTGGTGAACCTGTGGAATTCTCTACCACAGAAGGCAGTGGAGGCCAATTCATTAAATATATTCAAGAAGGAGTTAGATATATTTCTTAAAGATAAAGGGATCAAGGGATATGGGGAGAAAGCAGGGACAGGGTACTGAATTTGGATGATCAGCCATGATCTCATTAAATGGCGGAGCAGGCTCGAGGGGCCGAATGGCCTACTCCTGCTCCTATCTTCTATGTTTCTATGAAGGACGGAATGCCACAGTAAGCTGGTCCATTGGCCTTTCACCTCCGGGACCTCCTATTCGAATCCCATGCAAGAAGGGGGGTGATTTTTAACCGCGCTTACCTGGAGGGAACTGGGCGGATGGGTAGTTGCAGTCACCGATATAAACCTGTTACAAGTGCACGTCCGGTCATTCACGGTTGACAGGAGGCCAGCCACAGCTTGGTCCGGCAGCCAGGCTCTCCCTTGCGAAAGCAGATTGAAGTAGTTGAAAACCGGGACAGGATACGGGTGGGCATTGTAGGTAGTCAGTTTGGTTCTTCGTGGGGCTTCGATATTCCTGGGGAAAAAAGGTACTGCTGAAAATTTCTGGCCTACCGGTGAATGGAACTCTCTGGACGTAAAAGCTGGCCGGCTGTGGAGATATCAAAACCAAGAGTCCTTTCACTGTCGCTCTGGTGCATTAACATCGAGGAAAGACAAAGAATGTTCTTCAGCTCAGTTACAGAATCGTACAGCATAGCAGAAGGCCATTCGGCCCATAGTGCCTGTGCCGGCTCTTTGAAGGAGCTCTCCAATTAGTCTCACTCCCCCCGCTCTTTCCCCGTAGCCCTGCAAATTTTCCCTTTTAGACCGGGGTAAGGACATCAGGTTTCCTTCCCTATAAGAACATAAGAAACAGGAGCAGGAGTCGGCCATACGGCCCCTCGAGCCTGCTCCGCCATTCAATAAGATCATGGCTGATCATCGACCTCAACTCCACTTTCCCGCCCGATCCCCATATCTGTTGATTCCCCGAGAGTCCAAAAATCTATCGATCTCAGCCTTGAATCTACTCAAAAGACTCAGCATGCACAGCCCTCTGGGGCAGAGAATTCCAAAGATTCACAAACCCCCTGAGTGAAGAAATTCCTCCTCATCAAGAACATTAGTGAACCAGTTGGGTTTTTATTTGAACTCGAAGATGCTGGCCGTGTGAAGTACCTTGTTCACACAAGTATGAACTATGTTGTCGTGCCAAGTCTTAAAGGAGCTGGAATGCGTTGTAAAATGGCAGAGACTGCAAAAACACTGACTGAAACCGATTCAGCCTCTCGGTTTCTTTTAGATTTTATAAATCTATATATTTTTTGAACACTAGGGTGTCTAGTGTTTTTCCACACAAACAGTCCGTCTCCATGCTTGCTGTTGTTTTCCTGTATTATCCTGCTCGTTCATCAATCATTGACTAAGGCTGGTTCATTGCATTCCTTTTGCTGGAAGGGAACCTTTACACTGTCTTGTCAGGCACACCCCTTATTTGGTTAGTCTGATTGTTTCACGTCCAAATAGGAATGTAAAAAGATTGGTTGAGCAATAGGAAAAGTATTTTCAGAAGCTTTCGGTTTAACAGCTAAATAAATAAAAATAAAACAAGAGCAGGTCAGAGGCTGGGTATTCTGCGGCAAGTGTCTCACCTCCTGACTCCCCAAAGCCTTTCCACCATCTACAAGGCACAAGTCAGGAGTGTGATGGAATACTCTCCACTTGCCTTGATAAGTGCAGCTCCAACAACACTCAAGAAGCTCGACACCATCCAGGACAAAGCAGCCCGCTTGATTGGCACCCCATCCACCACCTTAAACATTCACTCCCTCCACCACCGGTGTACCGTGGCTGCAGTGTGTACCATCTACAAGATGCACTGCAGCAACTCGCCAAGGCTTCTTCAGCAGCACCTCCCAAACCGGCGACCTCTTCCACCTAGAAGGACAAGGGCAGCAGGCGCATGGGAACACCACCACCTCCAAGTTCCCCTCCAAGTCACACACCACCCTGACTTAGAAGTATATCGCTGATCCTTCATCATCGCTGGGTCAAAATCCTGGAACTCCCTCCCTAACAGCACTGTGGGAGTACCTTCACCACACGGACTGCAGCGGTTCAAGAAGGCGGCTCACCAGCACCTTCTCAAGGGCAATTAGGGATGGGCAATAAATGCCGGCCTTGCCAGAGATGCCCACATCCCATAAATGAATTTTTTAAAAAGCCTCCATACAGGATTGCCCTGGAGACTCCGGGAATGCAAGATTAATCTCCTGGAAACTGCTGCGAGTAACACCCGGGAGAAAAATCATTGGTTTATTAAAAAAATATATATTTTTTATTTTCTTTGGGCACTTTTGTTCTGAAAAATATTGGAGATGGAAAAAGAAAAGGCTGTTTGCTTGACAGTGGAGAATCATCCAGTCGGGCGACGAGGAGTCTCTTTGCTTTCTAATTGGCCGTGGGAAGTGGGTGCGTCGTGTGATGCACCTGTCAGGCAACCAATGCCGGGGGCGGGGGCGGGGCCACGCGGCGGGAGTTCATGTGATGCAACCGCCTGGAATACATCCAACCAGAGTTGGCAACACTACAGACAGTGCTGCTGGAAGAACTGAAGTCTCTTCAGTAACTTGAAAGACCAAATTGAGGTGTGTCGTGTCTTTCGACAGCTCCGTGCTGGTACAAAGAAAACAAAGTACACGTAGCAACGTGGGAGTTTGTAGTAACATGCCGTACCTCTGCCAGGCCTTGTAGAATTCCCCTTTTACTCTAAGGAAGCTTTCTTAATGAAAGCAAAGCCCATTTTCATAATGAGGTAGAAAGCTCGCCAGCGCTGGAAACTCAAAGAGAAAGTGGTAGAAATGCACAGCAAGGCAAAGGTCTCTTCCAGTTGGTTTTACTGAGCTGAGTTTCCTTGGGGTGCACACGGTGCGGGATGTCCACCTCGCCCTGCTGCAGACAGCACAGTGCCGTCAGGTGACGGGTCTCTTTTGCCCTGAGCAGATTAGAGCTGGAGGGTAAATAACAACAGAAAATTCTGGAAAAACTCAGCAGGCCAGGCAACATCCGTGGAGAGAGAAATAGAGTCAACGTTTCAGGTCGAAACCCTTCGTCAAAGTTTTGACCTGAAACGTTGACTCTATTTCTCTCTCCACGGATGTTGCCTGGCCTGCTGAGTTTCTCCAGCATTTTCTGTTGTTATTTCGGATTTCCAGCACCCGCAGTATTTTGCTATCGTACTAGAGCTGGAGAGTATCTGGCTGCTGCAGAACTTAGCGGTTGGCCCTTCTCCACGATGTTCACGGAGAGGGCGGGCTGTGCCCCAGGATTGCACCAAACCAGCGCCCTCCAGTGCTGACCCTGCCAGAGTTTATAGGGTCAGTGGGCGGGCATCTCGTTTTCACAGGCGCCAGCGAGTTGGAAACTCAAATGCCGGGCTGGCACCGCAGTCGCAGCAGAAGTCCAGTGAAACGGTCGTATAAATTCGGCTGCTGACCATTTAGAGAAGAGGAACTGATCAGCCTATCCTGTGCACTGTATTTAATCTGCTGTACGCACACCAGGCCTTCATTATAGCTGCACTTTCGGAGTTGCCGCATTTTGACCGAGGCCCCATCTGCCTGTTCAGGTGGATGTTAAAGGTCCCGTGACGTTATTCGAAGAGGAACAGGAGCATTCTCCCCGTGTCCTGGCCAATATTTATCTCCGTCTATCGCGCACCGATAGTCAACACCACCAAAACAGATTAACCAGCCATTTGGATCAAAGCTGCTTTTGGGATCTTGCTGTGTGCAAATTAGTTGCTGCGTTTCCTAAATTACAACTTCAAAAGCGCTTTGGGATGACCTGAGGAGACAACAGGCTGTATATAAATGCGCGTTGTCCTTTTACATCGACTTTACAGCACAGAAACACAGCATTCAGCCCAACAGGTCTGTGCCGGTGTTCATGCTGCACACGAGCCTCCTCCCACCTTACTTCTCCATCATGTGTTTATATAAGCTTCACCTTACATGCTTCTATGCTATTCGCCTCAACCACTCCATGTGGTAGTGAGTTCCACATTCTCACCACTCCCTGTGGTTCACTCGATTGATCCCTGGGATGAGCGGGTTATCCCATTGGGGAGAGATTGAGTAGACTGGACCTATAATCTCTGGAGTTTAGAAGAATGAGAGGCGATCACATTGAAACGTATCAGATTCTGAGGGGGATCGACAGTGTAGATGCTGAGAGGTTGTTTCCCCCTGGCTGGAGAGTCTAGAACTAGGGGGCATAGTCTCAGGATAAGGGGTCGGCCATTTAAGACTGAGATGAGGAGGAATTTCTTCACTCAGAGGGTCATGAATCTTGGGAATTCTCTACCCCAGAGGGCTGTGCAGTATATTCAAAGGCTGAGATCGATAGATTTTTGGACTCAAGGGGAATCAAGGGATATGGGGATCGGACGGGAAAGTGGAGTTGCGGTCGAAGATCAGCCATGATCTTATTGAATGGCGGAGCAGGCTCGAGGGGCCGTATGGCCGACTCCTAATTCTTGTGTTCTTATTAAAGAGAGTGTATTAAATGAACGAAACAGGAGCCTGTTAAGAAATGTTTAACCTGTTGCATTTACTGCCCTAACTGCTGGGGTTTTATTGCTAAAAGAGAGCATTTTGAAGGCAAAGGTTTAGGCTGCATCACTTGAATTACTGGCATTCCAAAGGTATTTTTTTCCTTGTAAATCGCTGGTTGTTTCTGAAGATTATGCGCTCAATGACTGGTATTAATTTGGAAAAGCATTGACAGCACCTAAACCACTTGATCCCCTTTTCTTAATTCCACCCTTTCATGAATGCATGTTCAGTAATCGTGTTACTATCAACACCGCTGTAGGTTTATTCCACGTACTGCAACTTATTTTCCATTTTTCAAGACAAAACCTTTCCGTGGTTGAAGATTAAAGTCTTTCACTGCAGGATTTAATGTTCCTCTCCAGACCGCCCTTCCCTCCCTCCCATTTATCTCAATCTACTCCAAGTGAATTCATCTTCTAATACAGGGTTCAACGTTCCTCCCCGACCCACTCCTCTCCCTCCCGTTTACCTCAGTCTACTCCAATCAGACTCATAAGGTTAAATCCATTGGCCCTCACACTTCGAACACAGCTCCCACTGGGAGCACGGAATCAGTCAGTTCGTGCTGGTGTTTGTTTTTTCTTTACGCCCCCCCAATATCTCCTTCACATTACAATGATACCTGTCCTTTTGAGGCAGTGTTATAAGAAAGATAGGTGAGGGTTACCAAGATGGTGGCCCGGTTGCCACGGCAGTAACCTCTGCCCTGAGCAGCGGACAGTGCCGGTGAGCCGTACTTGTTCCGACAGATGGACTCCCATCGCTTCGGCGGTCGATTTAACCTAAATCCCGCCCGGCGAGATTGGGTCGGCTGCCTGGGTTGCCCGCCGCCCCCCCCCCCCCCCAACCACCCTGCCCAGTTTTACTGTCCATTGACTTCGATGGAACATAAAATGGGCCGGAGGCTGCAAAAGCAGGCCACCCACCCAATCCGGGCAGTTTCCCCACTTAAAATGGCCCCCTTTGTCTTAGAAAGTTCAAGCAAGGGCTCCGCGGCCATATAAGAACATAAGAATTAGGAGCAGGAGTAGGCCATACGGCCCCTCGAGCCTGCTCTGCCATTCAATAAGATCACGGCTGAGCTTCGAACTCAACTCCACTTTCCCGCCCGATCCCCATATCCCCTGATTCCCCTAGAGTCCAAAAATCTATCGATCTCAGCCTTCTGGAACCAGCGTGGCGTCAGCTCCGGACCCTCTTGTCTTTACTCTCTCTCACCCCTTTCTCCCTGGTGCATTAATGATCTTAATTGCACGTCTTCATTTGTCGTTACAGTACTCACGTGTCGTCAGTCAACAGCATGTCATCAGCAGGGGAGTAAGTGCACGTTATCTTCTGTTTCTTTAAAATGATAGGGTTCGCTTTGCGATTGGATATGTACTTGAAGGGGAACCAGTTGCTGTGGGGGAACGAGCAGGGGAGTGGGATTAATTGAATAGCTCTTTCAAAGAGCCGGCACAGGCTGAGTGACCTCCCCCCGAGCCGTAAACGTATATCGGTGCAACAAGAGCTGCCCTCCCCCTGATCCCCCTGCCTTCTTACTGCTCAGTAAGTGGGAAAAGGAAACAGTTCTCGTACGGTGCGGCCTTTGTTTTAGGGGCTCCGAGGAGGCCTCTGAACTGGATTGGGCAGACTGTCCCGGGAGGTCGCAGGATCGATCCCAGGATTGTACCAGGTGGGGCCAACTCGGGTCAATCCAACTCAACCAGGATGGCAATAGGCTACAGTTTGCCTCAGTTCCCTACGTTGGAGAAGGAAATAGCAGAAGGATTCCTGCTCCTAATCCCTGTTGACGATTTGAATGCACAACAGTCACAATATCTGGTACAGGAAACTTTTTTATCCGGCACCGACGGGACCGGCGTGGTGCTGGTTGATGAAAAAGTCCGGATTACAGAGAGGTATACTTACAAGGCACGAGAGCCCCGAACACAGCCACAGGTGCAGGAGCCCCGGTTACACGGCACTTGTGCAGGAGTCCCGGTTACACGGCCACAGATCCAGGAGTCCCTGTTGCACGGCCACAGGTGCAGGAACCCCGGTTACACGGCCACAGATCCAGGAACCCCGGTTACACGGCCACAGATCCAGGAACCCCGGTTACACGGCCACAGATCCAGGAACCCCGGTTACATGGCCACTAATATATATAGTAAAAAACTTACCTGAACCTACTCCTGAATTTTGCCGGTTAAGAGAGATTTCCGCATCAAGCTCTGCACGTTAATGCGATGTTACTGAGGTTAGGAAAGCAAGACCAGATTCATGAACTAAGCCAGTAGCCCCTGTGTTGATTCTGTGTGATGGGATGCTTATTGTGCGGTGTTGACATGGTTACGTTTATCGCGTAAGCAGTCTTAACGGACAAGAGGCTATCTCTGGACTGCCACATCGTCAGATTGCTTAACCCTTGCAAGGCTGAGCTCACCGAGCTGTGTCGTGGGGAGAGGCTTTCAGCTGGACGGAAAACTGGAAGTGGGCCGAGGCACGGCCAGCACACCCTCCTCGGCCTGGAGAGACACAACAGCTGCCCCGTGGCTGACCCAATGTGCTTCAACCCCCCGCCCCCCTCAACCACCCCCCCCGTCCCCTGTGGCTCTACAAGAACATGGCAGGAGGCCAGCGGCAAAGCTGAGACAGACGTCAGGTGAAAGGCCGCACAGCTGCGACAATTGCCACTGGGAGAGAAGTTGCTTCCTGACCGACCCCCTTCTGTCGATCCTCATATTTATTGCCTGACATTGGATCGTGCATTTGGCTCTTCCGGCTCCTTTGTCGTCTCTTGCACTGGGTTTATCTGCAGCTTTTGCAATGAAGCTTATCTTGCCCAAGCTCAGAGGGAAGTTTGGTCACCTAATTGGCAGTTATTCATTATCAGTAAAATCTTCAGGCTCTTGGTTCTGTGCCATATGTGCGTGCTTGTGAATGTGTCTGCGTGAGTTAGTGCGTGTGAGTGTGTGTGTGAGTGTGAGTGTGTGTGCGTGCGTGCAAGTGTGCATGCACTTGTGTGTGTGTATGTTTGTGCGCATGCAGGCGTGTGCATATGTGCACATGTGTGTGTGTGTACACATGTGCTTCTGTGCATGTGTGCGCGCGTATGTGTCTGTGCTCTTTTGGGATTGTACGGTGGAGTTTGTATATATTTTAGCCTGAGCTGATTTCACATTATAGGATCCTTATTTTTCAAAGGGGGCAATTCCTGCAGCCCATTGCTCAGCAGCTCTGTGTGTTTGCAGTTTTATAGAAAGGACCATCCGGTCAGCAGTGGAACAGCATCTCTTTGACGTTCATGGCAGTGGGGGTCAAAGTTCAGAGGAATCTGAATCGGGGACATCTTTGTCGACTGCAGCAGTCTCTGCGAGACAGAGGAGGAGACATCTGAAAGAGCAGGATGAATCTCGGAGAAGCAGAGAAATGTAGGAATGTTTTCATTACTATTCTTTGATAAGAGTGCACATTTTAAACCAATATATTTGACGGAAGATCTTTCACAGCATTTGAAATAAGGATAGATTATAATTGAATCTTGATAATGAATGTCAATGCACTGTTTGTATGTATAAAACTGTATGGTTTATGTGTGTATATTTAAAATATAAATGAACCATTGATAATTTAAAAACTAGAGCTGGTTTGATGCTGATGGTTTAAGAACAGGAATGAGCTTCCTTCATGTGAAGTGATATTTCTGCACTGCATCCAAAGGCAATTTTATTCAGGTGAATTAGAAAATCCCAGCCCTCCCACCCCCCCGGCCCCCCAAATGATTAAATAAACACGCTTTATTCTTGCAGCTCATCCTACATGCGGTTTTTCTTTCTTCCTATTGCCTTCTGTGCAAGTGCACCAGTCCTCTGACCTGTGGTTCGTCCCAGGGCTCGCACCCTCTGTGGGCGTCACGGCAAGATCACGACCCGTGCCAAAGGTTCCTGCCCGAACCGTATCCGAGGAAGTGTGCGAGAGTTGGTTCTGTGGGGCTGACTCCTTCGAGCTCTCCCCGCCTCCCTTGGAATATACTTGCCATAGAGGGAGTGCTACAAAGGTTCACCAGACTGATTCCTGGGATGGGGGGGATTGTCCTATGAGGAGAGATTGAGTAGACTAGGCCTATATTCTCTAGAGTTTAGAAGAATGAGAGGTGATCTCATTGAAACATACACAATTCTTACAGGGCTTGACAGGGTAGATGCAGGGAGGATGTTTCCCCTGGCTGGGGAGTCTAGAACCAGGGGTCACAGTCTCAGAATAAGGGGTCGGCCATTTAGGACTGAGATGAGGAGAAATTTCTTCACTCAGAGGGTGGTGAATCTTTGGAATTCTCTACCCTGAGGGCTGTGGAGGCTCAGTTGTTGAGTATATTCAAGACAGAGATCGATAGATTTTTGGATATTAAGGGAATCAAGGGATATGGGGAAAGTGCAGGAAAGTGGAGTTGAGGTAGAAGATCAGCCATGATCTCATTGAATGGCGGAGCAGGCTCCAGGGGCCAAATGACCGACTCCTGCTCCTATTTCTTATGTTCTCCCGATTACCGTTTACTGCCTCCACACAACAACGCAGCTCAGCATTGAGCAGAGCGTAGGGTCAGTCCCGAGCCCCATTACTGTGCGTACCCCGTGATGGGGTTTTTCATCATGTCCTGTGAATGCAGTCATTGAAAGATAGGAACGGGAGGAGGCCATTCAGCCCCCTCGAGCCTGTTCCACCTCAACTCCATTTACCCACCTTTGCTTCACATCCCTTGCTACCCTTACCTAATAAAAATCTAGCGATCAGTCTTGAAAATTTAGATTGTCCCCCAGCATCCACAGCCTTTTGGGGTGAGAGAGTTCCAGATTTCCACTACCCCTTGTGTGAAGAAGTGCTTCCTCCTGAACGGCCTAGCTCTAATTTTAAGGTTCTGCCCCCTTGTTCTGGACTCCCCCCACCAGCGGAAATAGTTTCCCTCTATCTACCCTATCAAAACCCTTTCTTTTTAAATGCCTCGATCAGATCACCCCTCAGCCTTCTAAAATTAAGGGAATACAAACTAAGTTTATGCAACCTGGCCTCATAATTTAAAAGTTTAAGTCCCGGTATCATTCTGGTGAATCTGCACTGTACCCCTTCAAGGCCAGTACACCTTCCTGAGATGCGATGCCCAAAACTGAACGCAGTACTCCAGATGGCGTCTAACCAAGGCACTGTTCAACTGAAGCATAACTTCCTCCCTTTGTATTCCAGCCCCCTTGATATAAAGGCCAACATTCCATTATTCTTTTTGATAACATTTTGTACCTGTGCACTTGCTTTTAGTGATTTGTCTACATGGACACCTAAATCCCTTTACTCCTCTACAGCCCCTAGACTCTCACTATTAACAAAATATATTGATTTGCCTTTCTCATATCCAGAGTGGGTGACCTCGCATTTGCCGACATTAAACTCTTTCTGTCATAGCGTTGCCCACTCACTTAGTCTGTCTATGTCCTTTTGTAACTTCCTCCTCCCATCTACACAACTCACTGTGCCTCCTAAGTCAGTTGCCGCACTTCAAAAGTCCAAAGCGCTGAGAGACGTTCTGGAGGTTCTGGGATAAATAAATGGAGGTTCTGGGATAAATAAATGGAGGTTCTGGGATGTATAAATGGAGGTTCTGGGATGTATAAATGGAGGTTCTGGGATGTATAAATGGAGGTTCTGAGATGTATTAATGGAGGTTCTGGGATGTATAAATGGAAGTTCTGGGATGTATTAATGGAGGTTCTGGGATGTATAAATGGAAGTTCTGGGATGTATTAATGGAGGTTCTGGGATGTATAAATGGAAGTTCTGGGATATATAAATGGAGGTTCTGGGATGTATTAATGGAGGTTCTGGGATGTATTCATGGAGGTTCTGGGATATATAAATGGAGGTTCTGGGATGTATAAATGGAAGTTCTGGGATATATAAATGGAGGTTCTGGGATGTATAAATGGAGGTTCTGGGACGTATAAATGGAAGTTCTGGGATGTATTAATGGAGGTTCTGGGATGTATAAATGGAAGTTCTGGGATGTATTAATGGAGGTTCTGGGATGTATAAATGGAAGTTCTGGGATGTATTAATGGAGGTTCTGGGATGTATTAATGGAGGTTCTGGGATGTATTAATGGAGGTTCTGGGATGTATTAATGGAGGTTCTGGGATATATAAATGGAAGTTCTGGGATGTATTAATGGAGGTTCTGGGATGTATAAATGGAGGTTCCGGGATGTATAAATGGAGGTTCCGGGATGTATTAATGGAGGTTCTGGGATGTATAAATGGAGGTTCTGGGATGTATAAATGGAGGTTCTGGGATGTATTAATGGAAGTTCTAGGATGTATTAATGGAGGTTCTGGGATGTATAAATGGAAGTTCTGGGATGTATTAGTGGAGGTTCTGGGATATATAAAGAGGTTCTGGGATGTATTAATGGAGGTTCTGGGATGTATAAATGGAGGTTCTGGGATATATAAAGAGGTTCTGGGATGTATAAATGGAGGTTCTGGGATGTATAAATGGAGGTTTTGGGATATATAAATGGAGGTTCTGGGATGTATAAATGGAGGTTCTGGGATGTATAAATGGAGGTTTTGGGATATATAAATGGAGGTTCCGGGATGTATAAATGGAGGTTCCGGGATGTATTAATGGAGGTTCTGGGATGTATAAATGGAGGTTCTGGGATGTATAAATGGAGGTTCTGGGATGTATTAATGGAAGTTCTAGGATGTATTAATGGAGGTTCTGGGATGTATAAATGGAAGTTCTGGGATGTATTAGTGGAGGTTCTGGGATATATAAAGAGGTTCTGGGATGTATTAATGGAGGTTCTGGGATGTATAAATGGAGGTTCTGGGATATATAAAGAGGTTCTGGGATGTATAAATGGAGGTTCTGGGATGTATAAATGGAGGTTTTGGGATATATAAATGGAGGTTCTGGGATGTATAAATGGAGGTTCCGGGATGTGTAAATGGAGGTTCTGGGATATATAAATGGAGGTTTTGGGATATATAAATGGAGGTTCCGGGGTGACTTTCCTCAGGTTTTCTCCTGCTGTAACTTCACCAGAAACTCCGCTCACTCGCGTCAGCGGGATTTCCACCAACCTTTTGCCAAAGTGACGGCAACTGAACGCGAGAAGATCTGAGGAAATTCACCCCCAATTATTATTATTGTGAAATGTCCCATTTGGTTGTCAAGTTGCCAGGTTGAGAAGGTTACTGAAACCGAAATAGCAGACGGCAGCCCCTGATTGCCATTTAGCCTCCTAATTGCTCCATTTCATTTCATTTTGTAGTTTGTTCAAACCTGCCTTGCTCCACAGGGACGACATCAACAAAGAGAATATTCCCTCTGCGTTCAGCACCAATGAAGAGGGCAGATCGGGGCTTCTAGAACCTTCCCAGCCCAGTGATAAAAAGCTAAAAGAAAGCAACGGCAGCTACATCGAGGAAGGCATGAAGCCAAAGAGGCAAAAATCAAGTTGTAAACTCTCTGAGCTAAATGAAAACCAGGATTCTCCAATGGTACGTTCCCTACCTTGCGAGGCAGAACGGTTCAGAAATTCCTCAGTGGGGCCACTATTGCTGTGATAACTCAAACACTGTTGGTCTTTTTGTACAGCGAGGTTGGTCAGCCAGCTAGAAAGCAGAAGGACTTGCATTTTTCTCGCGCTTTTCGCGGTCTCGGGACGTCCCAAAGCGCTTTACAGCCAATGAAGTGTCGTCACTGTTGTAATGTAGGGAAACGCGGCAGCCAATTTGCGCACAGCAAGCTACCACAAACAGCAATGAGCCAACGACCAGGTAATCTGGTTTTTTTTTAGCGATGTTGGTTGAGGGATTAATATTGACCGGGACACCGAGGGAGAACTCTTCGCAATAGTGCCAAGGGATTTTTGATGTCCACCTGAGAGGGCAGACGGGGCCTCGGTTTAACACCTCATCCGAAAGGTGGTGCCTCTGACAGTGCAGCGCTCCCTCAGCACTGCCATGGGAGTGTCGGCCTGAATTACATGCTCAAGTCTCTGGAGTGGGGCTCGAATCCACAACCCAACCATGGCTCCCGATTCACCAGCTCCACTGGTATGAGGCCCGTGGCCCAATATTGGGGAAACCTCGGGCCTTACCATTTGGGCGTAGGGATCTTATTGGCTGCTGCGTTTCCTACATTACAACAGTGCCTGCACTTCATTGGCTGGGAAGCACGTTGGGTTGCCGTGTAAGGTGCCATATAAGTGCAAGTTCTTAATAGTATTGGAGGTAGGGTGAAGGATGACGGACGGTCTTTGTGCAATATTGGTGTCCTGGTCTGCACAGAGAGCACGTACTTTTGGTTGAGGCAGTCTTCTCTAAGCAAATTTGTAACTAGCATAGTCAAAAATTGTGACTAACGCCAGGAACGATTCACTCAGATGCATCGGAATGAAAGAGTTATTTGGAGCACTGGATTCTGTGGATTTCTTTCATTCAAAATGTAATCTTGATAATAAGCGTGGAACCATTTTCCAAGCGCACTTTTGTTACATTCGCCATTGCATACAACACGACACTGTCCAGAATGAATCCCCATGCCTGTACCGTGTACATTGAGCCAAGTTTTGGGAGAATTTAAACCCTTGTGGGAGACCCTTAGCCCTCCCACAACCTTTGATAAATTCAATCACTACTGACCCAGGCTAAAAACCCTGTGTGGTAAACCACTGTTGTTGTTGTTGTTGTTGTTACACACTGTTGTACCTATGCATGCCTCAACATGCCTCGGCTGGCTCCACCCACACAGGCCCAGGTATAAAGGTGATTGACCTGCAGCCCCCTGCCTTCTTGGAACCCAGTCAACCACGAGAGGCATGCTCTGTTCTTTGCTAATAAAAGCCTTTAGTTACTCTCTTAACTCTCAGTCTTTTATGAGTAATTGATAGCGCATCACCCTGTGAACCAGTGCAGTTTTTGTTCTAATACATACACCCACAGCCCCTTGAAACTCTTGTGTAATTACGCGAATGCACTCTCCAAATGACACACAAAGTCACTGATAAAGATCTTGTAACCAGAGGATGTAAAGGTTTTTTTTTTAGTTTTTCTTCACTCCTCCCCCCGCCACCTTCAATCAGCGCTCCGTCAGCTGCAGCATGAGTGCCGAGGCCGTGAGATTTTCTGTAATTCGTGTGGTACGACACAAGTTCTCCTCCAGCATTCCCCATATGAGTCTCCAGACTAAGGCGAGATCGCTCAGAGAGATGCTGAGCTGGGATGGTAGAGGGTGGGGCGGGGTGGAAAGCAAAGTAAAGTCGGGGACCCTGCCAGACATCTAGAAACGTCAGAATAACATTGTCAGCTCCTTCAGGCAATTCTGTTCTTCAGAAAAAATGTGCAGTGATTCCTTGAAATGCAATGAATACTAATTCGAACACCACAATATTAAAATTAAAATATTTTTTAAATGTGAAGGACAAGGCTTCTTCGGCTGCACCTCCCAAACCCACGACCTCATCCGAATAGAAGGACAAGGGCAGCAGGCGCATGGGAACACCACCACCTCCAAGTCACACACCATCCTGACTTGGAAGTATATCGGCCGATCCTTCATCGTCACTGCATCAAAATCCTGGAACTCCCTCCCTAACTGCACTGTGGGAGCACCTTCACCACATGGACTGCAACGGTTCAAGAAGGCGGCTCACCACCACATCCTCAAGGGCAACTAGGGATGGGCAATAAATGCTGGCCTTGCCAGCGACGCCCACATCCCATTAAAAAAATGAATAAAAAACTACATACAGCACTTTGTGATATCAGTAACATGATCATTGTTCTCCTACCGACTTGATTTCTTTTTCCTGTCCCTGTATCCTACACTTCTCTCCTACAGTTCCATGATCATCAGGAGCCCGCCTCCCCAAGTATTTTGCCCAAGAGCCTGTCTTAGTGGGTGTTGGCAGGCTGTCCAGCCAGTCCCGCCCTCAGCCCATCCGTACGCGCGCGGGGGGGGGGGGTGGTCTCTGGTAATCAGATGGGGGGGCAGGGTGGGCCTGGCCGATTTTCCTTTCCCTGACACACCGGGGGGGGGGGGGGGGGGGTCACTCTTGTCAGTTGTCGCAACCCACACAGCTGAACTGGCTTGCGATCAGCTAACACGACGCAGAGTGGGGTGGGGCGGGGGGGGGGGTCGAGTCTCGGGCCTACCTGGCCTGTACGGCTCGGCTACTTAGTGGGTCAACCAGCTGAAGCCATCAGCAGAGCTGGAGTTGGGATCGGTATCATGGATCGTGTCGTTGGTTCAGTATCGATTGTTTGCAGTTTCTGATTCTTTCTTTGTTGCTGTTAGGAAATAGATAATCTTTGAGTGAACTGAGTGAAAAGCAATGCAGTTTTAAACATCTAACTGGGCAGCCCATATGAAGTTCTGTCCGTAAGAACATAAGGAGCAGGAGCAGGAGTAGGCCACAGGGCCCCTCGAGCTTATTCCGCCATTCAATAAGATCATGGCTAATCTGCTTCAAATCCACTTTCCCGCCCTATCCGCATATCCCATGATTCCCTTAGTGTCCAAAAATCTATCGATCTCTGCCTTGAATATACTCAGTGACTGAGCCTCCACAGCCCTCTGGGTTAGAGAACTCCAAAGATTCACCACCCTCTGAGTGAAAAAATGTCTCCTGCGCTCAGTCCTAAATGGCCGACCCCTTATCCTGAGACTGTGACCCCTGGTTCTAGACTCTCCGGCCAGGGGGGAAACAGCATCTACCCTGTCAAGCCCTTTGAGGATTTAGTTTGAAGTAATTTTTTTTGTTTGGCAGCTCATGGAAAGCAGCAGCATTTCTACATCCTGGCCTCCAGATCCAGTCCTCGGCGTGTCAGGGCCCGGAGGCGGGCTGAATTTCCTGTCTCAGCCAGAAGACGCGACTGAGCGAGAGAGGTAGGGTTTTCTCTGCACAACCGAGCAGTTCCGTTTTTTCTCGTTTTCTCATTTTGCTGCGACAGTGTTGTTACAAAGGAACATAAGTAACATTAGGAACAGGAGTCGGCCATCCCAGCCCCAGTCAGTTAGGTCATGGCTGACCTGTACCTCGAATCCATTTACCCGCCTTTGCGTCAGATCCGTTGACACCCTTGCCGAACAAAAATCTATCGCTCTCCGTCTTGAAAGACCCAATTGACCCAGAATCCACAGCCCTTTTGGGGGGGGAGAGTTCCAGATTTCAGCCACCCTTTGTGTGAAAAAGTGCTTCCTGATTTCACTCCTGACTGGTCTAGCTCTAATTTTAAGATTGTGTGGCCTTGTTCTTGATTCCCCCTCACCAGAGGAAATCGTCTCCCCGTATCCAACCTATCGAATCCTTTTATCATTGTAAACACCTCGATCAGATCACCCCTCAATCTTCTAAACTCAAGGGAATACAAGCCAAGTTTCTGCAACCGGCCCTCATACTTGAACCCTCTCGGCCCCGGTATCGTTCTGATGAATCTGCGCTGCACCCCCTCCAAGGGCAGTATATTCTCCCTGAGGCGCGGTGCCCGGAACTGAACACAGTGCTCCTGCTGGGGTCTGGCCGAGGCTCTGTACTACCGTGTGCGCCTCCTGGTGGCAGGTTGCAGAGCAGCATTGCATGAGCAGGGGGAACAAGCCACTTGCCTGCTCGTGCAGTTGAGGGTTGATGTGTGTGCTGTGAGGAGAGCTAAAGAGGAGGGAAGATTACAGCCTCCCCTTTGTTTTTAGCAATCCGAGATGCGGTTCCTATTATTGATTGTGACAGATACCGCGTTACCTCAGACACAATTGAAAAGTGCTGCAACTGTCAAAAAATGCAGCAGTAATAGTGTCCGAATCAAATTATTCTGATGCCCTTAAGAGTAAGGTAGCCAAAAAAGACCTTGGATTTATGTAGTACCTTTCACCTCCTCAGGACATCTCCAAACTTCACAGCCAATACATTACGAGCTGGTATGTATTTTAATATGGCAGCCATTTTGTGCACAGCAAGATCCCACAAATAGCAAGATAAATTATTGGTTAATCTGGTTTGGTTCATAGATAAATGTTGGCCAGGCAATTCCCCTCCTTTATGTCTACCATAAAGGCAGAGAGGGTCTTGATGTAATATCTCATCTGCGACAATGCAGCAGTCCTTCAGCGCTGCGCTGAAGTTTGTGCTCAGGTTCTGGAGTAGGGCTTGAACCCACCACCTTCTAGCAGCTAGAGGTCAGAGTGCTTCCACCTGAGCTATACACTTCTAGACCAGTGCTAAAATTAAACCTTGAGCCTTACTGCTGTCTCCAACACTTTCACCAAGTTTTCCAACATGCTGAGCTGCTGAGTGGCGTGTCCTTTAAAGACTGCGGCATTTATAGTCATTATTAATGGCCCAGAAATTCGGCTCTCCACAGGTGAGTACGCACGGGGTACTCACCCGTAGGCCGAATGGAATTGCCGGTTTCCTGCATGCACTGCGCATGCGCGGGAAACCGGCACTTCCGATCCTCTGAACGAAGGGGTTCAGAGGTCGAACGCGCACGCAGGAGAGGCTGCGCGTGTGCTTTGAACTTAGGTTTTTTTTACAGGTTTTCCCGGGAGGTTAAGCCTGCAGGATTTACACATTTAAAAAGCAGGTGTAAGGCCTGCTTTTTGCAAGGTAAGTGGTCAATTAATTAAAATTAAAACATTTTTTCCACAGGTTTATTATTTTTAAATACTTTAAAGCAATGTAAGTTTATTTTTAGCCCCGTTATAATATAAAATTATTTTTTTCAAAAATTTAAATTATTGTTTAACATAGTTATTTAATGTAATTTATAGTTTATTTAAAAAGTGTGATGTTTTTTAAAAATTTATTTGAAGGTTTACTGCTATTTTGGGCCCGTAGTATTTATAAGTTTTGACAGGTCTACCTGTCAATCTTATGAATGGGCTTTTCCCTCCTCCGATTGGCTGCCCATGGCTCACGTGATCCCAGGGGACGCATTGCACTAACTACGCCCCTGGGACACGCAAGCACAGCGCGCCGGCAGCTGGGCCAGGCCCCGGAGCGGAATTCCACGGGGCCCTACAGCTCAACGGGCCGGCGCGCTAGGTAAGTGCAGGTCGGGGGCTTGCACCCGCGGGAAGCCCCCAACCCGAATTTCTGGGCCAATATATTGGGCACTGCTTTGTTGTATCTTTAGGATAAATCTTTAAGCCGTAAGTGTACGGAAATATCGTAGTTATGGACTGAGGCCTGAACTGATAATCCAGGGACCGTGAGGCCTCCTCGCCATCCCACCATGGCAGTTTGAGAATTTAAATTCAGCTATAAAAAAAATCTGGAAAATAAAATAGCATCAGTAAACGGGACCATGAAGCTGTCGGATTGTCGTAAAAAACCCAACTGGTTCGCTTACTGGTTCACTTTCCTTCCTTCAGGAAAAGGAAACCTGCCAACCTTACTATATGTGACTCCAGCCCCTCACCAACATAGTTGAGTCTTAACTGCCCTCGAAGGTGGCCTCACAAGCCCACTCAGTTGTATCACGAAGAAGGCGGCCCACCACCACCACCTTCTCAGAGCAACGAGGCGAGGCAGCCAGATTTAAAAGTTGCACACCCGACGTGATGTCCTTGATGCGCTATCAATTACTCATAAAAGACTGAGAGTTAAGAGAGTAACTAAAGGCTTTTATTAACAAAAGAATGAAGGTCTGCCTCGAGTGGTCGACCGGTCCAGAATACAAAGGGGCTGGGGAGCAGTCACCTTTATACTAGGACTTGTGGGAGGAGTCAGCTGAGGCATGTCCAGGCATGTACACAGTGGAATACAAACAGTGATTTACCACATTCACCCCTTGTTTAAAATTGAGTCCGGCGGGGTGAAGTGCATTAAAAGTTAATGTATTGGAGTCTCTCCGGAGGTCTTGTCTGCCGCTGTGATCGGCGTGGCGACGGCAGGGGTAGTGGAGCTTCCGGCATCGAGTCCCGCGTAGGCTGTGGCACAGGCGTGTCGTCCTCGTAGATGTCGAGCGGGTCGCTGGGCCCAGGCCTGCCGTCTGCCGGGGCTGGATATCAGATCGTGGGGGGAGGTGGTAGTGAGTAGTGGGTTACTGCGGCCCCCAAGGGTGCAAGGTCTCTTATGGAGACTGTGTCCTCCCGCCCGTCCGGGTATGCAATGTAAGCATACTGGGGGTTGGCGTGGAGGAGGTCGACCCTCTCGACCAGGGGGTCCGTTTTATGGGTCCTCGCGTGCCTTCTCAGTAGGACCGGCCCTGGGGACGTCAGCCATGGCGGTAGCGATGTCCCCGATGTGGACTTCCTTGGGAAGACAAACATTTTCTCATGAGGGGTGGCGTTAGTGGCAGTGCAGAGCAGTGACCGAATAGAGTGGAGCACATCGGGGAGCACATCCTGCCAGCGGGAGGTTGGAAGGCCCCTAGACTTTAAGGCTAGCAGGGCGGCATTCCAAACTGTCGCATTTTCTCTTTCCACCTGTCCGTTCCCCCGGGGGTTGTAACTGGTGGTCCTGCTTGTGGCAATACCCCTAGTTAGCAGGTACTGACGGAGTTCGTCACTCATAAACGATGAGCCCCGGTCGCTATGGATATAGCTGGGGAAACCGAACAGGGTGAAGAGGTCGTTCAGACATTTAATGACCGTGGCACTGGTCATGTCCGGGCAGGGGATGGCGAACGGGAAACGGGAGTACTCATCAATAATATTGAGGAAGTACACATTGCGGTCGGAGGAGGGGAGAGGCCCTTTAAAATCAACGCTCAGGCGCTCGAAGGGGCGAGTGGCTTTTATCAGGTGGGCCCTGTCTGGTCTATAAAAGTGCGGTTTGCACTCAGCGCAGACTTGGCAGTTCCTGGTCATGGTCCTGACCTCCTCAATAGAGTAAGGCAGGTTGCGGGCCTTGATGAAGTGGAAGAACCTGGTGACCCCCCGGGTGGCAGAGGTCATTGTGGAGGGCCCGCAGTCTATCGATCTGCGCGCTGGCGCAGGTGCCACGCGATAGCGCATCCGGGGGTTCATTGAGCTTCCCGGGCCGGTACAAGATCTCGTAATTGTAGGTGGAAAGTTCGATTCTCCACCTCAAGATCTTGTCATTTTTGATTTTGCCCCTCTGCTTGTTGTTAAACATGAAAGCAACTGAACGTTGGTCAGTGAGCAGGGTAAATCGTTTTCCGGCCAGGTAGTGCCTCCAATGACGCACAGCCTCCACAATTGCCTGGGCCTCCTTCTCAACAGCGGAGTGTCTGGTCTCCGGGCCTTGGAGGGTTCGTGAAAAGAAGGCCACGGGTCTCCCCGCCTGATTGAGGGTAGCGGCCAGGGCAAAGTCGGACGCGTTGCTTTCCACCTGGAAGGGGATGGATTCGTCCACTGCGTGCATGGTGGCTTTGGCAATGTCTTCCTTGATACGGTGGAAGGCTAAGCGGGCCTCTGCCGTCAAGGGAAAAGAGGTGGACTTGATCAGCGGATGGGCCGTGTCCGCATAGTAGGGGACCCACTGGGCATAATAGGAGAAAAACCCTAGGCACCTCTTCAGGGCCTTGAGGCAGTGGGGCAGTGGGAGTTCCATAAGGGGACGCATCCGGTCGGGGTCGGGGCCGATGACTCCGTGTTCCACAACACAGCCAAGGATGGCGAGGCGGTTTGTGCGGAATATGCACTTCTCCTTGTTATATGTCAGGTTCAGGAGTTGGGCGGTGCGGAGGAATTTTTCGAGGTTTGCGTCATGGTCCTGCAAGTCATGGCCGCAGATGGTCACATTGTCCAGATATGGGAAAGTGGCCTGCAATGCATTTTGATCTACCATCCGGTCCATCTCCCTTTGGAAGACGGAGACCCCGTTGGTGACGCCAAAGGGAACCCTAAGGAAGTGATAGAGGCGGCCGTTTGCCTCAAAGGCAGTATATTGGCGGTCCTCAGGGCGGATAGGGAGCTGGTGGTACGCTGATTTCAGGTCAATGGTCGAGAAGACGCGGTACTGCGCGATCTGGTTGACCATATCAGCTATGCGGGGGAGTGGGTAGGCGTCCAGCAGGGTGTAGCGATTTATTGTCTGGCTGTAGTCGATGACCAGGCGCTGCTTCTCGCCGGTCTTAACGACCACAACCTGGGCTCGCCAGGGGCTGGTGCTGCCCTCAATAATCCCTTCCTTCAGGAGCCGCTCCACTTCGGTTTTAATGAAAACCCTGTCCCCGGCACTGTATCGCCTGCTCTTTGTGGCGATGGGCTTACAGTCGGGGGTGAGGTTAGCAAACAGTGGGGGGGGGGGTGACTCTGAGTGTGGAGAGGTTGCACCTGGTGCGCGACGGGCAATTTGGGAGCTGCTGGCTGCGGACTGTGAGTGGGGGTAGGGGTCCACCGTACGCCATCGTAACACTTTTAAGGTGGCACTGAAAATCTAACCCCAGCAGGACGGCAGCGCAGAGGTCGGGCAGGACCAGAAGTTTAAAATGATCGTACACGGTCCCGTCTACTACGAGTGTCACTACGCAGTAGCCGCCGATGTCCGCCGACTGGGACTCGGAGGCCATAGAAATCCGCTGGTGCGCAGGCAGGACTGGGAGAGAGCAACGCCGCACCGTGTCGGGGTGGATGAAGCTCTCCGTGCTCCCAGAGTCAAAAAGGCAGATTGTATCGTGGCCATTTACCTTAATGTCCATTGTGGAACTGGCCAGCTGGTGCGGTCTCGCTTGGTCCAGTGTAACGGATGCCAGCGTAGGGGTCGGTGTGTCGCTGCGGGTATCAGATGAGGCGGTGTTGGGGGCCTGCTGCGTTCCGGCTGTCGTCCAAGATGGCGGCGTCCATGATCCCCATGTGGCTGGAGGCGTCCAAAATGGCTGCTGTACCGGTGGTTCGCACATGGCCGGGGAGGCCCAAGATGGCGGCCCGCATGGCCCACACGCGGCGCTGCTGGGGTTCGGGGTGGCTTTGGCCCTGCAGACGTTAGCGTAGTGTCCCTTCTTCCCGCAGCCCGAGCAGATCGCGTTTTTCGCCGGGCAGCGCGCTCTGGGGTGTTTTGCCTGGCCACAGAAGTAGCATTTCTGGCCTTGGGGCACTGCTGTCTGGCCTTGGGACACTGCTGCGGTAGTTGGGCCGTTGCTGGGGTGTGGCTGGGGTGGCACGGCGCTATGAGGTGGTCCTACCGTGTCCCAGGCTGTCATTCCCCGCGGCGTCCACGGTGCAGAGGAGTAGGCATCCATGCCCCGGTAGGCTGCATCCAATGATAGTGCGAGTTCAGAGGCCTTGTTGAGGTCGAGGTCACTCTGCTCCAACAGTCGCTGTCGGGTGTAATTGGATCTGTGGCCCGCTACAAAAGCGTCCCGGATAAGTTCCTCTGTGTACATGGCGGCCTTTACATCCTTACAACCACAGGCCCGGCCAAGCACAGACAGTGCCTGAAGGTATTCCACGGTCGATTCCCCAGGTTGTTGTTTACGACTCCCCAGAAGGTGCCTGGCGTACACTTCGTTCACTGGGCGCGTGTACTGGTCCTTGAGGAGCTTGATAGCGTCCGCGTACGAGGTCGCGTCTTGGATGACCGAGTACACTCGGTGGTTCACTTTGGAGGTCAGGACATCCAGTTTGTCCTCGTCCGATTTGATTGCTGCGGAGGCGGTCAGGAATTTTTCGAAACACTTAAGCCAGTGAGTAAACTTGGTGGATGAGTCCGCCTCCCGATGATCTAAGTCCAGGCATGCTGGTGTGAGGATCTTCTCCATTATAAAAATTTTGTTAATAAAATTGATGCGCTATCAATTACTCATAAAAGACTGAGAGTTAAGAGAGTAACTAAAGGCTTTTATTAACAAAAGAATGAAGGTCTGCCTCGAGTGGTCGACCGGTCCAGAATACAAAGGGGCTGGGGAGCAGTCACCTTTATACTAGGACTTGTGGGAGGAGTCAGCCGAGGCATGTCCAGGCATGTACACAGTGGAATACAAACAGTGGTTTACCACAGTCCTACTCTCAACTCTGCCTGGCCTGGAGCGCTCGTAGCTCTTGCGCTTCAGATGTGAACTAGACCTTGTGGAGCCTTCCAGCAACAAAACACTCCCCCTTTTGGTGGTTTATCAAGTAATTTCTTGCAATGAGCCACCTGTTCCAAGCCCTCCTGACGTAGAGGTCATCGCAATCGCTTGGCATGCTGCCAGCTGCCTCTGGAAGAAGGAACAGTGTTATTCAATCCTGCGCCTGCCTCCATTGATGCGATGGTCTAGTTCACATCCGAAAGGCAAGGAGCACAGGCACCCCCCCAGGCCAGACAGAGTCAAGTGTAGGACATCACGTCCAGTGCTCACCCTCACTGTCACACTGCACTTAGACCTGGGACCGCTGGCCTTGACCACTGCCCAATGCTAAAACACAACCTCCGCCCCATGCACCAGAGACCCACGCAACTGCGTTAGAAATTACAACGTGGACACAGGCCGTTTGGCCCAACCAGTCGGTGCTGGTGTTTATCCTCTGCACGCACAGTAGTCCTACTCCCAGTGCCCGCCCTGTTCCCGTAATCCTTCATTCCCCCTTTTTCCTTCAACCATCCATCTAACCTATTCTTAAATGTTGCCAAGGTCTCTGATTCAATCACTCAGCGCCGCTCGTGCATTCCACAGCCTCACAACCAATGCTCCCTTTAAGCTGCACAGTCGCACGGCCACGCAGCACTCCAGGGGACTGGCGCGGCCGGCTTTACAATGCTAAAAACAGCGCATACGCAGTACAGGAAACTCTCGATTTACCGGCGCCTAAATAACCGAAATCTCTATTAACCGGCAAAATTCAGGAGTAGGTTCAGGAAAGTTTTACTTCATATTAGTGGCCGTTCCTGGATCTGTGGCCGTGTAACCGGGATTCCTGCACCTGTTGCTAGGCAACAGGGACACCTGGATCTGTGGCCGTGTACGGGGCTCTCGTACCTTTTACTATACCTCTCTGTAATCCGGACTTTTTGATAAACCGGCACCACGCCGGTCCCGTCGGTGCCGGATAAAAAAAGTTTCCTGTATTTTGGATGGCCCGCGCAGCACGCAAGGCCAAAAAAAAATGACAGCCAACGTTGCTCACAGCCCCTCTGTGTCGGACGGGCAATAAATGCTGCCTCAATAGTGACAGCTACAGATAAAAAATAGACTTCTGTCACAAGGTGTATATACTGCTGACTACTCACCGGGCACCACCGTTTGCACACGTTCCCTTTTTAGGAAGAGGGAATCGCAGCCTGACTTTTTGTTCAGAAATCCCAGGGGTCATTTTAACCTCGGTCGATTGTGTATCGAATTGCCATGGATGGGAACATTGGACGGGGTGTATAGTGGACGGCCTATTCGATGGCACTCATTTTATCGTATCACTCAAAGTTAAAATGTTTCCCCCGCCAACCCCCCTCCCCTTTTGTCTCAGCAAGGCACCTCCACATGTCCTAGTTTGTCCCCGGGCGAGAATCACTTTGTTTATATTTGCAGAGCCTTGACATCGCATGTAAACTGACAGAAAGCAAACAACCAATCCAGTCGATGATTTGCTTCCTATACTGATAACGCTTTAGCTGAACTCAACACTTAAGCTTTAAATAAATAAACAGGTCGTGGGCTGTTTTTAGTTGTTTTGTGCTTTAGCTGCGCGAGAGCTCTTCAGTTAAAGACTTCTGCTGCTGCAGCTCGCTGTGGCGCGGCGGTAGCACTCTTGCCTCCGAGTCAAAGGGTCGTTGGATCGAGTCCCACAAAAGCTAGGCTGGCGCTCCAGTGCAGCGCTGAGGGAGCGCTGCACTGCCGGAGGTGCCGTCTTTTGGATGAGGCATTAAAACCGAGTCCCCGTCTTCCCTCTCAGGTGGACGTAAAAGATCCCACGGCCACTGTTGGAAGAAGAGCAGGGGGGAGTTCAACCCCGGTGTCCTGGCCAATATTTATCCCTCAACCAACATCGCCAAAAACAGATCATTTATCTCATTTGTGGGACCTGGCGCAAAATTGGCTGCCGCGTTTCCTACATTACAACAGTGACTACATTTCAAAAAGAGGTTCCATTGGCCGTGAAGCGCTTTGAGGCGACCCGAGGTCGTGAAGGGCGCTATATAAATGCAAGGTCTTCCTTCCTTGTCAGCAATGTTCCTTTTAAGCTACTCAGCCGGAGACCACGAGCAGCCGGCTTTTCAATACACAAACCGCTCGTGCGCGCTATTTTGAATGGGCCGGTGCCAAAAGATATAGGAGGGAACGTTGCTTGTCAGTAGCTTGTGTTAAGGTGAAAAGTAACTTTTTTTTTCACTTCGTTCACGGGATGTGGGTGTCGCTGGCAAACGCCAGCATTTAGTGCCCATCCCTAATTGCCCTGGAGAAGGTGGCGGTGAGCCGCCGCCACCTTGAACCGCTGCAGTCCGTGAGGTGAAGGGGCTCCCGCAGTGCTGTGAGGGAGGGGGCGCCAGGATTTTGACCCAGCGATGCCGTGCCCGCAAATCTTATTTGCAGTTTGATCTTACACGTGATTTGCTTTGTGTTACAGAAGAGAAAGTGCAAATGCATTCTGTGGTGGGGACCCTTATGATCACATTAAACTGACTCTGGTGAGTAATGAGAGTGTCATTTCTATAAATAGCATTATTATGTAAAAACGGAATATATGATGAATTATGAAGTAATCCGAGCTACCATTAACCATATTACTACTGTAAGGGGGGGGAATAATTCGGTTGCTTTGCGCCTAAGAGGGCGCTAACGGGGCGCACAGCAACTAGCGCCCGGGTGCGGCGCCGCCATGCCTCCCGCGAAATTCAGCAGGAGGTTAGTGGCGGCGCTAACCGGTAGCGCCCCACTCGCGCCCCGGCCGCAATCTTCGGTAGCGCCCCCTGACTTACCGCCGGACGCTATGTCCGACAGGGTCAGGGGGGCCTACCTGCGGCCGGGGCTATGCTATTAAAAGGCGAGGTGCGGGGCGGCCATTTTTGTTGCTGGCCGCCTGCCAGCACCTGCCTCCGCTCCCGTCCCCGGCCTCCTGACCCCCCGCGGAGTGCCGGCTGCGCTCCGTGAGCCCGGCACTTCTCTTGAGTGCCGGGCTCTTTTGCCGGCACTCCCGATCCCCGGGGGCCCAGCTGGACCCCGGGTTGCGCTGCGCAAGGCCCCGCCCCTTTAAGAAGGGGAGGAAGGCCTGCAGTACCGCGACACATAGCGCCGCGATATTCCCTCGTAGCGCCCCAAGAGGGAGGCGGTGCGCTTCCAGTAGCGCCCCACTTCCTTCTTGGGGCGCTACCACTCAATTTCGGTCGCGGGGACGCTAATTTTTCTGTGGCGCTAAAAGCCGGCGAAGTTAGCGCCCCAAAGGGGGCGCGACTCAATTTTTCTCCCTAAGTGTATTACATGGTAGTTTCTGTAATTTAGAATCCAGGTTCTAAGGCTGAAAGAAACATATGGGATCCTGGGCTTTTATCAAAAGACGTGTAGAGTGCAATAGCAAAGGAGTTATGCTAAACCTTTCTAAATTACTGGTTAGGCCTCAGCTGAAGTAGTGTGACCAATTCTAGGCACCACACTACAGGAAGGATGTCAAGGCCTTGGAGAGGGTGCAAAGGGTCACTAGAATGGTCCCAGGGATGAGGTACTTCAGTTATGTGGGGAGACTGGAGAAGCTGAGATTGTCTCTTTAGACCAGAGAAGGTTAAGGGGAGATTTAATCGAGGGGTTCAAAATTTTGAAGGGTTTTGATAAGAGTAGATCGGGAGAAACTGTTTCCAGTGGCAGCGGGGAGATGATGAGTCATTTTTTTAACGCAGCGAGTTGTTATGATCTGGAATGCACTGCCTGAAAGGGCGGTGGAAGCTTTCAAAAGGAAATTGATATACTTTTTTTTTTTAATCATTCATGGGACGTGGGCGTCGCTGGCAAGGCCATCCCTGAAAGGGAAAAACCTGCAGGGCTATGGGGAAAGAGCAGGGGGAGTGGCACTACTTGGATAGCTCTTTCAAAGAGACGGCGCAGACACAATGGGCCGAATGGCCTCCGTCTGTGCTGTAAGATTCTATGAGGTTAGAGCCCTAGATTAGTCATCAGGAGGAAACCCTACTGATAGAAGGGGCAGGATTTTCATTGGGCCATGGAGTCGGGATTGGAGGCGTGGGGGGGAGGGGTTAAAATCCTGAAATCGGGGGTCCCGACACCATCCCGCCCCCAACCCGCTTCCATGCCAGTTTCAAAGGGGGCGGGTACCCGCCCCGCACTGGGACCCGCCTCCCCGAGGCGGGCAGGGGATTAGTGCCAGTTAACTGCCTGTTAACAGGTAGTTTTTAGCCTAATCCCTATTTTTAAGGTAGAAGTGTGGGATTCCCGATGGCTCCAAACCACGCCAAGTTAGAGGAGACGGGCCGTCGGGTTGAAGGACTTGGAGGGGTCGCGATGTCGGTGTTCAGGTGAGTGATGTGTGCGTGAGTGCAAAGGTAAGTGTGTTTGGTGTGTCTAAAGTGTTTAAAGAAGTTTAAATTACCTTTTCTTACCTTTGCAGCCTTCCTTCCTTTAGGTCTCGGGAGTCTCTCATCTAACCGGCACAGAAAGCAGAATGGTTGCGAACTGTCGAAAGTGACAGCCTTCAGCTTTCTGTGCAGGAGAGATTTCTAACTGAGTCTGTGGAGACGGACTCGTGTTAGAAGTAAGACTGTCAGTGTTTGACAGCTTCAAAGAGCTTTCAAACGCTGATATTTCATCTGTCAAAACCTCTTGACAGATGAAATTTCAGTCTGTGACATCACCTGTTGCCGGGTGGCCCTTAATTGGCCTACTGAGCCCGCTGGGTGGGCTCAACAAGGTCAATCAAGTTAAAATCGCGTGGATTGGCCGCATCTCGATGGAGGCGGGACTACAACCCCGAAAGTTGTAGTCCCGCCTCCATCACATCCCCTGAATAAAAATCCAGCCCAAGGTGTTCATTTAGTGGAGTGAATCTTTCATCTAAACTAGAAAGAAAGAAAGCTCCTCAGCATCCCCAATCTCAGATATACTCTCTGGAATATAAATGTGATCTGATTTAGGATTTAAGCAACAATTTAGAATTTCCTGGGAGCAGTTAATTTATTTCAGTACATTCTTTAAATGCGTGCTGTTGTTTTATGGGGGCTGGATAGGTAAGAAAGATTTGCATTTATATAGCGCCTCTAACGACCTCAGGACGCCCAAAGCGCTTTACAGCCAATGAACTACTTTTGAAGTAGTTACTGCCCTTTCAGATGGACTTAAAAGATCCCCCGGCACTATTTGAAGAAGAGCAGGGGAGTTATCCCCGGTGTCCTGGCCAATATTTATCCCTCAACCAACATCACTAAAACGGATTATCTGGTCATTATCACATTGCGGTTTGTGGGAGCTTGCTGTGACAAATTGGCCGCCGCGGTTCCTACATTACAACAGTGACCACACTTCAAAAAGTACTTCATTGGCCGTAAAGCGCTTTGGGAACGTCCTGAGGTGGTGAAAGGCGCTATATAAATGCAAGTTCTTTCAATGGATGATTCAGCTCTGTTGCTAGGATCGACTAAACGTGCTTTTTAATCAATGACGGATAAAAATCAGTTGGGGGGGGGGGGGCGGTGGGGGCCGTGGGGAAATTGGTCACGGGCGATAGTGAATCGGAAGCCCGTCTTACACCCCGCCCGATTTCCTTTTCTGTTGACTTCAATGGGGTGTAAAACGGGCTGCCATTCCGCTATTGCCCGTTCTGCGCTACCGCCCTTTGACCAATTTCACCAGAATGTGCCACTGGGCATGTTACAAGTTATTGATGAAGTGAGCAGTTTTCGAGACAATTGGCGTCTTGCGTGTGTCCATGAGAGAGATAGCATCGTAACCCCTCGGGGCAGATTGGTGTGCTGATAATATTCTCAAGAATTTACTGCACATTTCCATCCTCGGGGCATGTTTTCCGTGCAGTAGGAAGTGGGGATTTGTTGGTACGGCTTTGAGCACTTCTGGTCCAATCTTGAGTGTAGGCAACTCTTGAAAGAAGTATAAGAAAGAAAGCAAAATGCTGCAGGTGCTAAATCTCTGAAACAAACACTCAGTGGGTCAGTGAGCATCTGCAGAGAGAACGGATGGGTTAAATTTTCAAGTGTGGATTCCGGTAAATGACGCCACTTTCCACCAAATTTAAGACCCCCCTGTAGAAATTCAGCCCATCTCTCTATTGAACAGTAATGATATTCAATTCAATTCAAATCGCTTTATTGGCATGATAAGGTACATCTTATGTTGCCAAAGCATCGAAAAACATTTATGGTTGAACACATAAACGCAGATTTATTCATACAGTGTATAAACAGATATATCCCTGAGTGTATAAATATACATTCGTATAATTTGTATATACTCTTTTCTTAGGTTTACTGGTTGTCCCTCTGTTTATGGCAAGCTGTAACATAGTGTGCCGCTAAGGTTACACAGTTTCTCTGTTCCCCTAGTAGGTATGGGAGTTTTTGGTCGTCATTCAAATTTCTGAATTCAGGGCATATTTGTGTGAATTTTTGGATGATTGTCCCTCTCTCTTCTCCCGTGAAAGCTCTGAATCACGGTGAGTGCAAGTCCAAGGGCACTGGTGGATTGGCTCACCTTTGAGTCAGTAGGTTGTGGGTTCAATCAAGCCCCACTCCGGAGACTTGAGCGTGTAATACAGGCTGGCCCTCCCAGTGCGGTACTGAGGGAGCGCTGCTCTGTCTTTCGGATGAGACGTTAAACTGAACCCCCATCTGTCCTTTCGGGTCAATTAAAAAGATCCCACAGTACTGTTTGAGGAGCAGGGGAGTTCTCCTGGTATCCTGTTCAACCAATTAGATGATCTGATACATCTGCCCCATTTATTCGGACGGCAGCTGTTGATGATTCTGCTATTCCCATTCACACCTCCTCTAGACACACCTTTTGTTCTTTTACTTATCCCATTACCATCCCCTTTTGCCTCGCACCATCATCCCTTTTGTCATTTAAATCTCTCCTGCCTCCCACCCTATCACAGACCTTCCCTTTTGTTCATTCCTCCCCTCCCCCCTTTCCCTGCCTCTGTAGTTTCTTAAAACCTGTTACATCTCTAACGTTTTCCAGTTCTGGCGAGAGGTCATCGACCTGAAACGTCAACTCTGTTTCTCTCTCCACAAATGCTGAGTATTTCCAGCATTTTCTGTTTTTATTTTAGATGATCTGACAATTTATTTCATTGCTGTTTGTGGGAGCTTGCTGTGCGCAAATCGGCTGCTGCGTTCCCTACATTACAACAGTGACTACACTTCAAAAAGTACTTAATTGGCTGTAAAGTTAAGGTCGTGAAAGGCGCTGTATAAATTCTTTCTTCTTTCTTTACTTTCTTTCTTTCTTTCTCTCTTTCCTTCTTTCTTTCCCAAGCCTCGAGTCGGCAGTCTGTTTAACTGTGAGTGCATCTTTGTAGCCTTGCCTGTAACCACTTTACTTGATCCCTGATGGTTTGGAAACTGGGATCAGCTCCCAGCACTGATTTATTTAGGCTGCACCGGATCTGTGCTCCCGAGTGAAAGTCCCTGGCACGGAATAAATGGAACCTCTTCAAAAACAGTGCAGTTAAACTCACAGAACCATTACTTAAAGAACATTTTCCCGAAGATTGAAAGCAATCTCAGAGGGGAAAAAAAGCTTTCAAAATGCCAGGTGTTGTTGCCTCCCTTTCCTTTTGGTGTTGAAGGAACTGGATTGGAAACTTGCTAAATGGACTTCAGCGAGCAGAATGAATTCAGTTGGTTGACCACAAATTTTTTTCAACAGCATTTTACGCAGCTGCCCCTCCCCCCTCCCCTCCCCGTGCATTTACACTGTAATTTGCTGTAACTTTGGTCTGAATAATTGAGACACAGTGGATCCCAGCGTCTTGTGTTTGTTGCCACGTTCAATTAGAAATAGTCCGCGAACCTTACAGTGAACAACATACGCCAGCACTGGACAGGGTTTTTTCAGTAATCTAGAATCTTTGACTTTTAAAGTTGCTTCATTTTGCTACGAGTGTTTAAATTTCAATTGAGTTTAAACTGATGAAGTAGATGCATTCGCATTTTGGCTGTGAAAGCTAACTATCAGCAGCAGCAGCCAATTTAGATTATCAACCAGACTATTTGGCGATCTGTAATAATATTCCTTTTATGCCAGTTACACTGCAGCTTTTATACTGACACAATGCAGTAGTGTAGTGCAGCGCTCCCGCAAAGCTGCTCTGCCTCCTCCCCCATGCGCGGCCCATTCAAATTTTTGCACCTGCGCGGTGTCTGCAGTGTAAAAGCCAGTGAGCGGCCTGCGCGGGACCTTACAGGCAACTACAGCTTAGCGAGAGCATTGGTGCAGTGGTTATGTTGCTGGACGAGTAATCCAGAGAAGGCGAGTTCAAATCCGACTGTGCTCGCTGACCTGCGTCGGCTCCCGGTTAAGCAACGTCTCGATTTCAAAATTCTCATCCTTGTTTTCAAATCCCTCCCTGGCCTCGCCCCCTCCCTATCTCTGTAATCCCCTCCAGCCCCACAACCCACCCCGAGATATCTGCACTCCTCTAATTCTGCCCTCTTGAGGATCCCTGATTATAATCGCTCAACCATTGGCGGCCGTGCCTTCTGTTGCCGAGGCCCTAAGCTCTGGAATTCCCTCCCTAAACCTCTCCGCCGCTCTTTCCTCCTTTTAAGACGCTCCTTAAAACCTACCTCTTTGACCAAGCTTTTGGTCACCTGCTCTAATTTCCCCTTTTGTGGCTCGGTGTCAATTTTTTTGGTCTTATAACGCTCCTGTGAAGCGCCTTGGGATGTTTTACATAGAAACATGGAAGATAGGAGCAGGAGTAGGCCATTCGGCCCCTCGAGCCTGCTCCGCCATTCAATGAGATCATGGCTGATCATCCAAATTCAGTACCCTGTCCCTGCTTTCTCCCCATATCCCTTGATCCCTTTAGCCTTAAGAAATATATCTAACTCCTTCTTGAATATATTTAATGAATTGGCCTCTACGGCCTTCTGTGGTAGAGAATTCCACAGGTTCACCACTCTGGGTGAAGATATTCCTCCTCATCTTAGTCCTAAATGGCTTACCCCTTATCCTTAGACTGTGACCCCTGGTTCTGGACTCCCCCGCCATCGGGAACATCCTGCATCTAGTCTGTCCAGTCCTGTTAGAATTTTATAAGTTTCAATGAGATCCCCTCTCATTCTTCTAAACTCCAGCGAATATAAGCCCAATCGACCCAATGTCATTCCTGCCATCCCAGGTATCAGGCTGGTGAATCTTCGCTGCACTCCCTCCATGGCAAGAGCATCCTTCCTCAGCTAAGGCGACCAAAAGTGCACACAATAATCAAGGTTACTACGTTAAAGGCGCTATATAAATACAAGTTGTTGTTGTTGTACTGTGGCAGTTTGAGAATTTGAATTTAGTGTTTAAAAATCTGGAAATAAGAAGCTGGTATCAGTAATAGTGACCACGAAGCTTTCAAATTATCATTAAAAAAAAAACCCGACTGGCTCACCAGTGTCCTTCAGGGAAGGAAACCTGCCATCCTTACCTGGCCTATATGTGACTGCAGTCCCACACCAGCGTGGTTGACTCCTAACTGCACTTCAAGAAGAAGGCCCACCACCACTTTTCAGGGCCCTGCCAGCGACGCCCACATCCCGCGAATGAATAAATGAATCGTTCTTGCATTGAAAAATGAATCCTAGTTGGATGTCACCGATCTGAGCACAGTCTGAATCTTGGTAGCTTTGAAGAGCTAGGGAGTGGATTTTCCTTATCCCGCTCCCCCTACAAGGTTGGGCAAGGAGTGACGCTTACCACGGTAACCCTGGCCTAGTTTCCTGGCTCAGGGCTCTTCACGTATTTGAGGCGAGCTCCAAGCGCGTTCCCCGCCAGTGGGTCTTGGGAAGATACAAGCAGTGCTGCCACGGGAATGGTGGAGCATGAGAAGGGGCCCAAAGAAAAGTTAAAGGGGCCACAAAGTCCCAAAGAAAAAAAAGACTTGCGATTTTATAGTGCCTTCCATGAGCTCAGGACATAAGAATATAAGAAATAGAAGCAGGAATAGGCCAGACAACCCCTTGAGCCTGCTCCGCCATTCAGTAAGATCATGGCTGATCTTCGACCTCAACTCCACTTTCCCGCCCAATCCCCATATCCCTTGACTCCCTTGGTGTCCAAAGTCTATCGATCTCAGCCTTGAATATGCTCAACGACTGAGCATCCACAGCCCTCTCGGGTAGAGAATTCTAAAGATTCACAACCCTCTGAGTGAAGAAATTTGCCCTCACCTCAGTCTTAAAAGCCCCTTATCCTGAGACTATGTCCCCTAGTTCTAGACTCTCCAGCCAGGGGAAACAAACTCTCAGCATCTACCCTGTCAATCCCTCTCAGAAACCTGTATGTTTCAATGAGATCACCTCTCATTCTTCTAAACTCCAGAGAGTATCGGCCCAATCTGCTCAATCTCTCCTCATAGGACAACCCTCTCATCCCAGGAATCAAACTAGTGAACCTTCGTTGCACCACCTCTAAGGCAAGAATATCCTTCCTCAGATAAGAAGCCCAAAACTGTGCACAGTACTCCAGGTGTGGTCTCACCATGCCCTATATAATTGCAATAAGACTTCGTTACTCGTATACCTCAACCCCCTTGCAATAAAGGCCAACATACCATTTGCCTTCCTAATTGCTTGATGTACCTGCATGTTAACTTTCTGTGATTCGTGTACTAGGACACCCAAATCCCTCTGAATACTACGTTAAAGGTGCTATATAAATGCAAGTCGTTGTTGTTCTTGTCAAGGAGCTAATTTGTTCTTCTGCAAGTTGTATTTCACCACTTAGCACAGTGAAGCTAGTGGTTGCAAGGTATTTTGAAAAGCAAATAAAGCTACGGATTACCGTCAATTTCATATTTATTGCAAGTGATATATCACCGGGGCTTGGCACTAAACTATTTCTCTTTGTAAAATACTGTTAACTGAGGGCAAATCGGAGTCACTGGGGCCTTTATAAGATAAAGGATTAATGAGCCAGCAGCTCGATGAGGCTGTCTAATGCCAGCCGAATGTTTCTGGCTTGTCCTGGCTTCTCGCCAGCACACAGTGTCCCAGAACACCAGGACCATTCTTTTGTTTAAAGGTGCCTGCAAGTCACGTAATGCCTGTGCTGTGCTCATTAGCTGCTGTAGAGGGGCCCCGCGTTAATGCTCTATAAATAAAGCTCCACGCCCAGCCTGGCTTATCCCCCCCCCTCCACCTCATCCAGCACTAGCACAGGAAGTTGCCCAATGCGTGGACTGTATTGCAGGCATTAATCACTGTGTGTGTCTGCTTATATGTACACGCGCTCAATCCACATTGGTTGCCTTCCTTAAGTGTCACCATTCCTTTTTTTTATCATCTGACAGCTGAGGGAAGCAGTCGCGTCCAGCTGCGCCTAACTGCTAAACGCTGCACGCTTTGCACGTTTGTTTTTTTTTTGCTCGGCCACTCCCCAGCAGGAAGGTCGGCTCACAGGAGCAGAATGGTTTTTCACGGCATGCACTGTCGGAGACGTAAACAAGCTGGAGTCGGGGGGCGGGGAAAGGCTGCCAGTCACTTTAAAGGCAGTGAGGCAGATGGGCTGTCTTCACGTCTCACAGCTCATCGATTAATCACAGTGGGAGGGTCAAGGAACAGTGGATTGGAGGGGGGTTGGGTGGGGTGTGGAAACACATTTCTTTTTTTTGGTTTGGTTTTGAACTTGAGCGAGCGGAGGGGAGTTTCTGCTTTCCCTGATTGTCCGTCTCCAGAATTATCCGCCGCCTTTATTGATTTTATTTATTTATTTTTTTGTTTGTTTTTGCGGGCTTGCAGAACTCAGCCATGAAGATCCAGGAGTCTCCGGGTCAAAGCGACATGCCCAAAGCACCAAGAACTCCCGAAGCATCCACGCCAGAGGGGAGTACGGCCCTGGAGATCCCTCGCCTGGATCTGACTGGCCTGTCCGAGGAGAAGGAATGGGGAGGTAACCTTTCAGTGTGTCGTTCTGAGCCATGTGCAATTTGCTCCCTGTACACCGATGTCCAGGCAGTTTACAATATCGTTCGATTAAATGCTTCCTAGAAATAACACCTATTATTATTTCAGGGAGTTTATTTTGCTTCTTAACTCTGGCTGAAAGCGCTTGTGTTTCTGATCATTTCTCCGTCTCTGGTGAGCTAGTGGGTAATTTGAATCCATATTTATACAAATGCACCCCTTCCAAAAATTGTATGGCTGAAGCCTTTTTTTGATGGTGAGACGTTTGCTTAAAAATAAGAGAAAGTCTGGAGTTACAGAACACCTTCGCCTGAATGGACTGAGGCTGTGAATTTGTTTTTGCATTTTTTTTAAACTTAATTTCTGAGTGAAAGATATTATTTGATAGATAGCCATGTCGGAGCCCCCCTCCTGCAAAAATCAAGAGAGTTGTTGATTGAATCGTGAAGCTCCTACTTCAGGGGTTTGCCCTTGAGATTTCAGAGTGCTGCGTGGTGAACATTGCTATGTTTGATTTCAGTCTCTGTCTCCAGTTATAATATTTTATTAATTATAAATATTTAGACACGGACACACAGATAAACACACACACCGATAAACACATGCAAACACACACACACACACACACATATATAAATGCAAACACACAGATAAACACAAACACAGACATACACAAACACACACATACACATACAGACACACACACACAAAATGCACACATAAAACAGTTACACACAAAAACACACACACACAAACACACATACAGACACACACAAAATGCACACAAAAAACAGTTACACACAAAAACACACACAAACACAAACACACACACACAAAAAAAATGCACACAAAGTAACACACAATAACACACATACAGACACATACAAACACAGACACACAAACAAACAGACACAGACACACAGACACACACACACACACACAGACACACACACACACACACACACATACGCCTCCCCCACCCCCGCACTTCCCACAAGGGGACCTAGCTGCAGCTGCCTTCTATGCCCCAGCCGGCCGACATTCCCGCGGCCCAGAAACCGGCGAGCCACTTCGGGACGACGCCCACAGCCGACCGGCTGGATTCTAGATGAAGCCCCGGGGCCTCAAAAACAAGGCGGCCTCTTCGCTGCCGGAGCGGCGAGGGGCAGGAGGCGACACTTCACTGCTCATCCAGCCCAGGCGTCAAAATCCACCCCGAGGTGACGGCTGTGTACGAAAGGCGTGGGTCGAGCCCGAAAGCGGGAATTTGATTTTCACGTTGCAGCTTGACAAGACGGAAAGCGAACGGCCGCGGGCGTTCAGCAGTGAAAGCGTGAGCTTTACACCCCGTGGCCGGTTGTTGTTGTTGTTGTTCCAGAAGCTGTCCCGGCGTTCCCGGTGTGGCAGAGTCCAGATGCCGAGTCCGAGGAAGCTCGCCTGTCGCCGCAGGCCGGCCGACTGATCCGCCACCTGCTGGAGGAAGACTCCGACCCCATGTTGTCTCCCCGTTTCTATGCCTACGGCCAGAGCCAGCAGTTCCTCAACGACACAGAAGTGCCGCCCTCGCCCCCGAATTCCCATTCCTTCATGAGGTGAGTGCGCGGACCACCGTCTGTGTCGGCCTCGTCACACCCGTGACGTTTTAGCTCGTGTTTTTTTGTTGTTGTAATCTTTATGACCTCAGTTACTTTATTAAAAACTTCAAAACAAGGGGATCGGTTTTAACCAGCCAGAGTTGTCCGGGGATGGGGTGGGGTGCCGGGGTGTAAGATTTGGATCACAGGTCACAAACTGATTACTCAAAGGGTCTTAGGAGTTGTAAGGCTTTTTATTAAAGAGCTAGGGGGAAAAATTCAGTATTGCCCCGTTTGGGGCGCCATTATCGGCCGTGCGCAAAGTTTAGCGCCTGGCGCTAATTATCGACTCCGACGGCAAACTTGGCTTTTATCGCCCCTGGAGGTGATTGGAGCGCTAAATCAGGCGCTTCACACCTGTCTTAAGGCGCAAAGTCCGAGGAGCGAGGCGCTACCTCAGAGCGCTGGCGAAGCAAGGAAGGGCAAATCAAAATGAACCTGCAAAGTGCTGCTCAGTACTCAAAACTCCTTCACACAGCGTTGAATCTCTCCAGAAGTCTCTCTCTCTCTCTCTCAGAATGCGTGGGGCAAAAATGTCACCAACAAAAAAAGGCAGGAAGCGGTCGCCTTTAAATAGCGCTCCCCCAGTCCCTTTCTGACTGCAAAACGCTCCCCTCAACCTGTCGTTGCTAGCGGCAGGCGGTAAGGCAGGGGGCGCCACTCAATATCCGGTCCGGGGCGCTACCGGGGCGTTGCACACTTGACTGACGTCACGATCTGCCGGCGCAGGAGATCGTGGCGGTAGTGTCAGCGCCGCCACAAAATGTCTAGTTAATTTCGTGAGCGGCGCAAACATCGCCGCGCCCGGGCGCTAGTTGCTTTGCGCCCCATTAGCGCCCTCTTAAGGCGCTAACGGGAGGCGCAAATAACTGAATTTTTCCCCCCTACAGTTTATTAAAGCATAATCAGCTATTACTGCATGCGATTGAAATAGATACAGTAGACATACAACCCGTGATAGATGAGGGCGATCTACGGCCCTTGAACGGAATTTTTCATCAACCGGCACCATCCTGGTCACATAGGTGCCGGATAAGAAAGAGTTTACTGTATTTAGTTTATATTTATGGCCCTGAGCTTTAGATTCTCCACAAGTGGAAACATCTTCTCTATGTCTACCCTTTCAAACCCTTTCATAATCTTAAAGACCTCGATCAGGTCACCCCCTCAGTTTTCTCTTTTCTAGAGAAAAGAGCCCCAGCCTGTTCAGCCTTTCCTGATTGTTATAACCTCTCAGTCGACTGGTTTAGTTTTCAGTGGTGGGTGATTTTTCTTATTCTTTATTCTCAGGGCTAGTTTTAACGCCCCCAGATGAGATCGGGTAACTCAACACAGACCAGGGATTAAACCTGGAGCCTTCATCACCCACACGGTTCACTACCACACGAGTTGAGGCCTTAACCCAAAGAGGCTAGCTTCTGATTTTTTTTTTTAAAGCACAAATCACTGCATAAAACAACCTGCCATATCGTAAATCTGTGTCCGCTGGTTACTGACCCTCCTGCCAATGGAATCCGTTTCTCCCTGTCTACTCCCATCAAAGGCCTTCATAATTTTCGACACCTCTGTTAAATCTCCCTGTAACCTTCTCTGCTCCAAGGGGAGCAATCTCAGTTTCTCCAGTCTCTCCACGTAACCAAAGTTCCTCGTCCCTGGTATCATTCCGGTAAATCTCCGCACTCTCTCCAAGGCCTTTTGCAGGACATCTTTGTAGAGATGGTAGTGTGCTTACACAGGGCTGCTTGGGGAGTATTTCTTGTCACGTGTCTCGGGCAGAGAGACATTCCAATGTGGCAATATTAAAAACAAGCTGTTTTAAGATAATTGGCGAAAGACCCAGAGGGGCGATTTTTTTTTTTTAATTAATTTATGGGATGTAGGCGTCGCTGGCAAGGCCCAGCATTTATTGCCCATCCCTAACTGCCCTTGAGAAGGTGGTGGTGAGCCGCCTTCTTGAACCGCTGCAGTCCGTGTGGTGAAGGTGCTCCCACAGTGCTGTTAGGGAGGGAGTTCCAGGATTTTGACCCAGCGACGATGAAGGAACAGTGATATATTTCCAAGTCAGGATGGCGCGTGACTTGGAGGGGAACTTGGAGGTGGTGGTGTTCCCATGAGGAGAAATTTTTTTTACGCAGCGAGTGGTTATGATCTGGAATGCACTGCCTGAAAGGGTGGTGGAAGCAGATTCAATAGTAACTTTCAAAAGGGAATTGGATAACTACTTAAAAAGGAAAAAAGTGCGGAGCTACAGGGAAAGAGCAGGGGGAGTGGGACTAATTGATTAGCTCTTTCAAAGAGCCGGCACAGGCACGATGGGCCGAATGGCCTCCTTCTGTGCTATAAGATTCCATGATTCCCCACTGTGATGGTTACTGATGAATGCAATGCGCCTCAGAGAAATGTTCAGTGACTGTTTATTCAGCGTTTGCGTTAGCGTCAGAATGTAATTTATTCGGTGGCTGGTTTAAATTGAGTGCGGCGCAGTTTTAACGTAACCGGACTCTTGCTCTGACATTGGCAGGCGCCGGAGCTCGTCCCTCGGTTCCTATGACGACGAGCGGGAGGAGCTGACTCCAGCGCAAATGACCCGGAGAATCCAGAACTTGAAGAAGAAGATCAGGAGGTTTGAGGAGAAGTTTGAGGAACAGAGGAGATATCGAGTAAGTCGTGCTACAAAATAGCAGCGGGGGAGGGAACGATGGAAGCTCTGTTGTGTGTTTATGTACGGCGCCTCTCACGACCTCGGGACGTCCCAAAGCGCTTCACAGCCAATGAAGAGCTTCTGAAGTGGGGTCACTGCTAGAGATACCACTATTGACCACAGCCCTCTTGAGTTTATGGAGGAAAATTGGTCCAGGTCCCCGCTCTTTATCAGTATCAGTGACCCTGTGTATGAGCATGTTGGGTGAAGACAGGACTGAGTTAGCTGCGATGGCCTTGTGATCGAGTAGTCTGTTAATGTTCACTGTCAAGTCCTACACACAAATAAATCAGTCACTTAGGTGCGGTACCAGCGATTGACCGGTAGAAACACACTTCATCAAGGATTCAATGCCTTCAGGAGGGAAGAAAATTGACCAGAAGAGAAAGAAAAGAGTAGAAATTATTGAAGGGAGACATGTTAATACCTTATTTTCTTTATTGGCCCGACATTGTTGGTCTTGAATCGGAAAACATTAATTTTGTTTTATGTAACGTAGGGTGCGGGGCAGCCAGTGGAGGGCTGCATTGGCATTACCACTCATACAGTGCCTCTTGGCATTTATCTCAGCGAGTGAGGTAACGCACTCCAAGTATGACTCGCCATCAATTCTAAGAGGTAAAGGGTAGCTTTACCTGCCCTGGCTGACTTAACGGAGCCACTCTTAACACACTTAACTACAGAATTAGTCTCGGTCTCCGGGCAGTGGATGGGTCGCTCCGAGGGACGGAAGCAAACCGCGTCCCGGGCCCAATTTTAAAGATAGGGAGCTAACACTATTTTCCACACGTCGAGAACCAAACTGACTTGACAGCAGCCAAGCCATCAACTTCTATTGCGGCAGTGGTGACTAAATACAAAATGGTCGCTTTTTGCTTCGCCTCATCTCGGGCACAAGGTAGGGGTTGCCAATTCTCCAGAATTGCCCTGGAGCCGACAGGAACTAAAGATGAATCTCCCGGATAAAACTTGGGGCATTTTTTTAAAAAAACACTGGGTTTTTTTTCCATTTCAAAGCATGCGGGATACTTTCCTTTATTAGCCGAGGCATAGAACGTAAGAGCAGGGAGGCTGTGCTTGAACTGAATAAAACACTAGTTGGGCCACAGCTACAGCACTGCGTACAGTTCTGGTCACCACATTACAGGAAGGATGTGATTGCACTGGAGAGGGTACAGAGGAGATTTACGAGGATGTTGCCAGGACTGGAGAATTTTAGCTATGAGGAAAGACTGGATAGGCTGGGTTGTATTCTTTGGAACAGAGGAGGCTGAGGGGAGACTTAATTGAGGTATAATTTTTTCACCCAGAGGGTGGTGGGGGTCTGGAACTCACTGCCTGAAAGGGTGGTAGAGGCAGAAACCCTCATCGCATTTAAAAAGTATTTGGATGTGCACATGAAGTGCCGTAACCAAGGCTACGGACCAAGATCTGGAAAGTGGGATTAGGCCGGATGGGTCTTTTTCAGTGGGCACAGACACGATGGGCCGAATGGCCTCCTCCTGTGCCGTAAATTTCTATGTTTCCGTGATTTTGTTTTGAAGGCTTTTGTTATTAGTTATATACAAGATACTGGAGAGCGGTGGGGGGAGGCTGTTTGACCGGGCGGGGCCGTTGAAGGTGGGAGGTCCCGTCGTCGAACCACAGCTGCCGACCTTGGCACCTGTTGCTCCTAGGCTTTTCCTTTATTGAGCCTGGACAGTGAGCGGCAGTAGGCTATTTGGCAGCGGGTGTCGACCGTGGCTCAGTGGGTAGCACCCTCGCCTCTGAGTCAGAAGGTTGTGGGTTCAAGTCCCGCTCCAGGGACTTGTGCACAAAAATCTAGGCTGACACTCCAGTGCAGTACTGAGGGAGTGCTGCACTGTCGGGGATGCCATCTTTTGGATGAGACGTTAAACCGAGGCCCCGTCTGCCCTCTCGGATAGACGTAAAACATCCCATGGCGCTATTTCGAAGAAGAACAGGGGGGTTATCCCCGGTGTCTTGGCCAATATTTATCCCTCAATCAACACCTAAAACAGATTATCTGGTCATTATTGCATTGCTGTTTGTGGGAGCTTGCTGTGTGAAAATTGGTGGCCGCGTTTCCTACATTTCACGTCCTGAGGTTGTGAAAAGCGCTATATAAAGGCAAGTCTTTCTTTGAGTGAGGAAGGGCACTGAAGAATGGTAAAGAGCTGAAATATTTCTTTCTCCTGCCCGTCACCCACACACCCCCTGCCACTTAGGGAGACTGAGGACAGTTGTTTTGCCCCTGCTGGGACCTTGACTGAGATCAACTGGTTCAGCACGGGGCCACTGGGCCTACTGCTTTGGCAGGCCTCACTCAGCCTGTCCACTGGCTCCATGTACAGCCGCCATTTTTAATTCAGGTTTCAGAAACCCAGGCTGTTGGAGGACGATAAGACTTTTCTTCTTGTCGTCACGCTCTCCTCCCCAATCTCTTCTAACCAAGAATGTTTGTTTATTTTTTCCTCTCCTCAGCCATCATACGGTGACAAAGCCACAAACCCGGAAGTGCTGAAATGGATGAACGAACTCACAAAACTTCGCAAGCAGCTGAAAGGTAGCTTCACCTCTGTAATTCCCTCCCCCTAAACCTCTCCGCCTCTCTCTCCTCCTTCAAGAGGCTCCTTCAAACCTACCTCTTTATCCAAGACCTGTCCCAATGTCTCCTTCTTTTGGCTTGGTGTCAATATTTTGTCTAATTACACTCCTGTGAAGCGCCTGCGTTAAAGGCGCTATATAAATGCAAGGTGCCATTTTGCTGGTGGGGGAATGATCACTGGAACAGGCGTTAACCAATGACGTATGCTATCCTGGTACAATTTCTCCAATTCTCTCCACTGCCAACAAACAGTCCCCCCCCCCCCCCCACCCCCCGGGGCCAAGTTCGGGAGATGTTTGCCCTGTTTAGAATTGCCTCTGGATGTACCCTGTTAAAGAGCCTAATGCAGAGGTCCCACCCGAACATTTTTCTTTGTTGTTGAGCTCCCTTCTTCAGCGATTCGTGTCCCATGATCTCAGCGGACTCACCCTCCTCGTTTTTTCTCTCTCTCTCTCGCGTTAAAAGCTGAATGGAAAGCAAACCGTTTTGCTTCGCTGTTGGTCGGCCTTTCAGTCACATAAAAGAAGATTCTTTTACCGGGCTAGATTATCTGTCTCGATCGTTAGTTTGGCAGCCTCCCATGAGATGCCTTCGTTGGCACGTCCGAAAATAGTGTAAGATTACTTCCGTTAGTTAAAGTTGCTTCAAAAACCAAAACTGTTAAAAGTTCCCTCAGAATATCAGCTGAAAGGGAAAGTTTTCGCCGTTCAATCAATTCTTTTTTTTCTCTCCGTGCGCTTGCAACAGACACGAGGCTGAAGATCTCCGAGGAAGATGTCGTCCCCCAGATGAGGCAGCGCAGCAACACCCTCCCCAAAAGCTTCGGGTCGCGACTCGAAAAGGGGCCGGAGAAGGAGCAGGAGAAGAAGCCGGAGGTGGCGGAGAAGGCGCAGAAGCCGCCGGCAGATGCGACACTCGACACCATCCTGAAGAAACTGCAGGAGAAGCGAGCCGAGGTGGCTCGCCCCGAAGATATAAAGGTAACCAAGGCGATGACGCCGAGGCAACCCCCGCTCTGCCCTGATGTCAGCCGTGGCTCAGTGGGTAGCACCCTCGCCTCTGAGTCAGAAGGTTGTGGGTTCAAGTCCCCACTCCAGAAACTTGAGCACAAAAATCTAGGCTGACACTCCCAGTGCAGTGCTGAGGGAGTGCTGCACTGTCAGAGGTGCTGTCTTTTTGCTGAGACTTTAAATCGAGACCCCGTCTGCTCTCTCAGGCAGACGTACAAGATCCCACGGCATTATTTTGAAGAGGAGTTCACCCCGGTGTCCTGACCAACATTTATCCCTCAACCAACATCACTAAAACAAATTATCTTGTCTGTGGGGCCTTGCTGTGCGCTAATTGGCGGCCACGCTTCCCGGCATTACAGCACTGACTGCAGGTCAAAAGCACCTCATTTGGCTGCGCAGCTCTCATGGGATGACGTGAAAGACCCTGTATAAATGCAAGAGGAGACGGGGCAATGAGGCACTGCTGCGATTTCCAGCAGGGACAATGTTTGTGCTGGCCGCAGCGGTCAGTGTTTCCATGGTAACTTCAGACCGCAGGAAGAACTGCACAAATTATCTCGCCAATCGCTCCTCCTTCCCGGGTAGTTTTGTAGCCATGAGAGAGATCTCATGACTCCCCGCCCCCTCTAGCAGATCTTGCTGCCCCTGCTGACAGGTCCTGTTCTACAATAACAGTTTTGTTCTGCAATAACCGATAGCAAATCGGCCGCCATTTTACCCCACGGCCGATTCACTTTTCCCCTTGAAAACCCGGTGGAAAGGAAAATCGCGCCCGGTGTAAAACGGGAACGCCGATTCGCTGTCGCCGCCTCTCGGGCTACCGCCGTAGACCCGATTCCCTCCCGCCCCACAGCGCCTCATTTTTTTTTTGTCAGCAGTTGACATTCTGTAGTCTAATCACTAAGGTATCTATCTCTCTCTGAACAGGACATGACTCGGGACGAGATCTCCAACGAAAAAGTGGCCCTGCAGAAGGGCCTTCTGTACTACGAGAGCATACATGGGCGGCCGGTAGGTGTTCTGTACATAGTATTCACAGCACAGAAACAGGCCATTCGGCCCAACTGGTCTATGCCGGTGTTTATGCTCCACACCAACCTCCTCCCACCCTACTTCATCTCACCCTACCTGCTTAACCTTCTATTCACTTCTCCCTCATGTGTTTATCTAGTTTCCCCTTAAATGCATCTATTCGCCTCAACTATTCCCTGTGGTAGTGAGTTCCACATTCTCACCACTCTCTGGGTAAAGCGGTTTCTCCTGAATTCCCTATTGGATTTATTAGTGACTATCTTATATTGATGGCCCGCAGTTTTGGACTCTGTCAGAAGTGGAAACATCTTCTCTACGTCTACCCTTGGTAATTTTACAGACCTCTATCAGGTCACCCCTCAGCCTTCTCTTTTCCAGAGACGAGCTCCAGCCTGTCAGTTAGAACCTCTCAGTTCTGGTATCATACTTGCAAAAAAAATAATATTTGCACCTACTCCAGTGGCTCTGCATCGGCAGCCCGTTCTACATCCCTCCCCGATTTTATTAAAATTTCCAACGACGGGAATGTAAATCCGGGAGAGATGTGAAACAGGCTGCCGATTGTCCACCGCCCGTTTTTTTTTACACTGCACTGACGCGCAAAGTCAAGATCTACCCCTCACCGCGTGGTGAAGCCGGGACATTCTCTGTTCATCCCCAGGCCTGTGCCCAACTCTCGCCACCTCAGCCTAGGACTGGGTGACGCCGGAGCGAGTAGGTGAGGAAACTCAGTCCGCTCCCTCCCTGCCCCATCCCCATGCCCACCTCACGAGGGTCCTCAGCCCATGTCCCCGATCACCTCTCACCTTCTAGATTAAATTCTACAGAACTGCCATGTGCCGTTAATCCGGATGATCTTATTGGCCGGGCAGTTTTTGACATGGCAGCCGAACACTTTTCCTAAAGGAGACTCGCCTGTTTCCTGTAGATTTTAATCAATTAATTCCCCCAGAGCCTTCACTCCGTTCTTTAAAAGATTCTCTGAAATCCTGCCAGAATTCTGGAGGTTATAACTTCTCCGAAGCAGGGGAATTGCCACTGTCTGCCTCCTGGCAGGAACCTTTTCCTAGCAGGAACCTTTTGATTTATTAAAGCGCGCAAGGTGATGAATGCCTCTCGCTTGGCATCTTACGTGCCAGCTCCTGATTTAATACCTTGCTCTAGTTCTTGAGGAATGGGAACTTGACAACCCCCTGCTTATTGACAGGTCACGAAGACTGAGAGACAGATAATGAAGCCGCTGTACGATCGATACCGCCTGGTGAAGCAGATTCTGTCGAGGGCAACCACTATCCCTGTCATTGTAAGTAAAGTATGCGAGTGTGGCGGAAACTCTGTGTGGTGTATAGGTTTAGAATCCGATGTGTGGGTTATAGGTTTAGGGTCTTAGAGGCTGGACCTCTAACAAGGAATCTTGCTAATTTAACAAGAAACAGTTTGGTTTTTTAACGCCGTTTCTCGTTTTGTTGCTGCCGTTATTTGTAGTGCGTTTTGAGGCGATCTGATGCAGACACGATCCCGTTCTCCTGTGTAGCTGGGGTGTAACTCAGCCTTGCCGCTTACTTCATTTCCGTTCCCTAAGGGCTGGTTCTCTGAACCGACGCTCCCAGCACGGACCAGACCTCGGAAAGAACACGTCAGGAAGTCAAAGGCCTCCACAAGCCTGTGACGTTCCCGTCCACTGATCTTAACCGACAGAAAGCCTGAGGCTGCAGTCCCACAATCAGTCCTGGCCCGTGCTGTCTGGGAGCACACGATGGTGGAATCGGCCACTAATTACTCCCTGACCGTTCTTTAACCCTACGTGCCTGTGATAGTGGCTTTCATTCCGAATCTGACCATCTTGTGCCTTTTCTCTTTTTTTAGTTGCTGCGGGGGGAGGGGGTGTTGCCAGAACCCTACCTCCAGAGGGTATTTGACTTGCTGACAGGATTACTTAGTTAGTTCGATGCGTCCCCTGGGATCACGTGGGCCATGGAGAGCCAATGGTAGCAGGGAATGCTTCATTCATAAGTTTGACAGGAAGACCTGTCAAACCTATAAATACTATAAGCCCCAAAACATCACTAAATCTTCAAATACATTTTTTTTTAAATCACATTTTTAAAAGAAACTATAAATTACATGAAATAACTATTTTAAACAATAATTTAAATTTTTGAAAAATTAATTACATTTTCTAACGGGGCTAAAAATAAACTTACCTTTCTTTAAAGTATTTAAAAATATTAAACCTGAGGAAAAAATGTTTTAATTTTAATTAATTCACCACTTACCTTGTAAAAAGCAGGCCTTGCGACTGCTTTTTACATGTCTAACTTCTGGAGACTTACCCTCCCGGGAAAACCTGCAAAAAAATCATAAGTTCGATGTGCACGCGCTGCCTCTCCGGCGCACGCGTTCGAACTCTGAACCCCTTCGTTCACGGGAACGGAAGTTCCGGTTTCCCGCGCATGCGCAGTGCATGCACAAAACCGGCACTTCCATTGGGCTTACGGGTGAGTACCCCGTGCGTACTCACCCGTGGAGACCCGAATTTCTGGGCCATTGTCCTTATTCGCTGGTCTATCCTGTTTGAATTTTAAAGGCCCTTGGTTCGAGAATTGGACAGGGTTGCTCTTGGGCCTGTTGCCCTATGTACATAGGAGTAGGCCATTCAGCCCCTCAAACCTGTTCACTTGGATCATGGCTGATCTGTATCTTAACTCCATCTACCCGCCTTAGTTCCGTAACCCTTAATGGTGTACACCATGTGGGGGGTAAATTCCTAAAGACACTCGAATGTGTTGGCACCCACAGCTTGAGAATTGGTGGGAGAAATGATCCAAACTTTATACGGGGCCCTCTCAAAGACAAGCTTGGCCACCCCTGATTCAGGGTGGTAGAGCCATCTTTCCAAAAGCGAGTTCCCGGTGGGGCGCCTCGCCCACTGGCCCCCGTGTACCATGAGGTCGTAGGCAACGGGCGCCTTCAGCCTGTGGATCCATGCCCACTGCCATCACTTCATTGTTGCCCTGTCGGAAGCTGACTGGATGGGAGCGATTCCAAAGTGCATCAGGTGTGATCGTGAGATCCAGGAAATGATGCTCTGTGCACAGTATTTGGTTACCGATAAATGATCTCATCGCCTACCCAGCTAAGAAAATTGGCAGTGTTTATTGCAGGGCTAACCTTTCACCTTTCCAACCCTTGAGGGTGGACATCTTGCAATGTCCCATTGACCGAAAGGACGTCCAGAAACAACCTGCTAAGTAATGACATTCGACATAATGTCCGACAGACCCGAGTTGGCAGGGTTTTCAGTTAATGCTACTCATGAACAGTCCTGATTGTAGTCTTTTCACTTGTTGACTCTTGGTGTCGGCCATCGTAAGATGAATCTTTACTCAACCAACTCAACCTCGTGTCATTCTTGGACATTGATGTGCACCGTTGAAAGGATGGGTCGTGTCCTGCTTTGCGCACCTCCCTTTCGCTTCAGAGGCCTGGGTCTGGCTGCGGAGTTGAAAGTCTTCTGTCTCGGCCGATTGTGGCCGGGTTTTAGAGCTCGTGAACCCAGTGCCTGGTGGGTGTGCAAACCCGCTCACACATTGGCAACATCACTCAGGAAAATTCGCACTGGATTGCACAATGTCTTTCTGAGATCGGGGTAGAGGAAAGGGGGGCTTTAACCCTTGCCTTTCCTGATCGGATTTATCCGATGCTGACATGGGGGGGAATAGAGGCAAGATGCCACACTCGCAAGTGCCAGGACCTGAGGGATCGGCCCTAAAGGCATCAAAAGTGGAAAAGTATCACATTTCCCAGCTCTAGCATCTATTACCGTACTGAAAACGAAAATTCGCCAAAAGATATAAATCCACTGTCGGCAGCAGTCTGCACGAGTAGAGCCTTTGTTGAGTGAGGGAGCTGGGTTTGATCAAACACACACATTCTGTAAACCTGCATGATACAAAAATAACAACCAAAAGTTCCCATTACACAGGGGCCCTTAAAGACTATTTGCTGTCCGGGGACTTTCAATGGGTCCTATTGACTTCTACGTACCTATTTTAGTGATGCCTTTACAGGTGTGCGAGACTGCGTTGTGATATTTTCTTTTTAGCATGAGGGTGAAAAAGTCTTGTGAAAGTTGCACGACTTGACAGCGGACACCACTTCGGGCTCTGTGAGAGTTGGCCAAATGCCGACTGTGGCCGTCTTGAGAGGTGCCCGAGTGCCTTGGCAGGTGGTGCATCGTGATCCCACCACTCCCCTGACGTAATAAAACTCACTACGCACTTGGTTTGAGTATAAAGCAAGGCTTTAATCAACTTGTTTCAGAACATGGAGGTCTAGTTGTACTTCACTAGTTCCTGTCTTACAAAATGTCCCTGAGCAAGCTGGGCCCACGTCCAAGTATTTATACTCCTTGGACGGCGCCACCAGCTGGCCGTCCAGCGTTATTTCATGAGTAGTTTCTTGATGAATGATGAGATTTATAACACTTATCGCATTGGAAAAAGAGATTTATAACATCCCCCACGGGTTTTTTTTTTAAATTGTAAAATGAAAGCGCTCCTCAGAATTGCGATGATGACGACAATCCCGCTTGCAGGGTTTGCCAAGGCTTCAGCTTTGACGCCTGTTGATCAAATGAAGTCAAATCGGACGTCTGTCCCGCCACACTCCACGGGGGGATGGGGAGGGGTGGAAACGACGGAAACTATAGCCCAGAAACGACTGTGCAGTGAGCATTTAGCGGGCAAACGCTTAACACGTTCAGGTGGCATTACGCTATTTAAAGGAGGCGAAAGGAACCTGTTGCGACAATAAAATGTTGCGCGGACAGGTTAACTGTTTTCCCCTTCCTAGCTCACATGAGGGTTCTCCATCGCGCCATCAGATTTCAGTCGGGCCACACCGGGAACGTTGGTCTCTTGTTATCGAGGATCGGCGAGCTCCAACATCAGGGGAGCTGTATGCAGCGGAACCTGAGAGTTTCAGAAGCGGAATTCCGCCGATGCTGGCAATCCGAAACGCAAACCGCAAATGCCGGAGAGGCTCAGCAGGTCAGACAGCATCTGCGGCGAGTGAGGGGGAGAGAGACAGAGTTAACGGGCTTCATTTTAACCGAACTCATCGGGCGGGAAAGTGCTCGGGATCAGGCATAACGCCGGTTTTACACCCCGCCCAATATTGCTCTTCAATGGAGAGTAAGAAGCCAGGAAGGAAGGGGGCAGCGGCCTTGGAGGGAGCGCAGCGTAGATTTACCAGAATGATAAATTACGAGGCACGATGACACAAACTGGGGTTGTATTCCCTGGAATTTAGAAGGTTAAGGGGTGATTTAATCGAAGTTTTCAAGACATTAAGGGGAACTTAATATAGGCAATGTTCCCTTGAATTTTTTTTGGGGGGGGGGTGCGCAGCCCCTTTAACGGGCTGCGCGGACCATTCAAATTTCCGCGCTCGCGTGGTTTTTCCATTCATAAATTTCAGTGAACCGGCTGCACGAGACCTCCAGACAGTCACGCAGCTTAAAGGGAACATTGCTGATAGGGTAGAGAGAGAGAAACTATTTCCGAAGGTTGGGGTGTCTAGAAATCGGGGATACAGCCTAAAAATTAGAGCCAGGCCTTTCAGGAGTGAAGTTAGGGAACGCAAAGGGTGGTAGAAGTTTGGAACTCTCTGCCGCAAACGGCAATTGATGCCAGATCAATTGTTAATTTTAAATCGGAGACTGATAGACATTTCTTAACCAAAGGTATTCAGGGATATGGGCCAAAGGCGGGTACGGGTATATGGAGTTAGGTCGCAGATCAGCCAGGATCTCATTGAATGGTGGAACAGGCTCGAGGGGCTAAATGGCCTAATCCTGTTCCTATAAAGTCAGGCAAGGTGTGAAACCAGCGTTGCACCCGATCTAGTCAGCTTCCCAACGCGTGGGTTAAGTTAAAATTGCCCCCCAACGTTGCAAGTCGATGACATTTCATCAGAGTCGACCCGAAACGTCAAACTCTGTCTCTCCCGCAGATGCTGCGCGACCCGCTGAGTGTCTCCAGAGTATCCTGTTTTTATTTATAAATCCAACGGTTGTCTGTTTCCCGTTCAGAGCGAGTGCCCGGGAGAACACCCGCCGCGAATAAGCTTGGTTCCGAGCCCTCGCCTTTCTTGCCCGCTGCGCCTGCGCGTTCCGTCGAAACCAAAGCAAAACGCTGCGGACGCTGGAAATCTGAAATAAAAAACAGACCATGCTGGGAAACACTCAGCCGGTTCAGGCCGCATCTGCGGAGAGAGAAACAGAGTTCACGTTTCGGGTCGATGACCTTTCATCAGAACTGGAAGAAGTTAGAGATTTTAACAGGCTATAACCGCTGCTCCCATTTTCTCAAACAGCAGTGATTCTGCTGTTGCCATTTACACCTCCTCTAGACCCATGTATTGTTCCTTTACTTGTCCCATTACCATCCCCTTTTGCCTCGCACCATCATCCCTTTTGTCATTTAATCTCTCCCGCCTTCCACCCTATCACAGACCTTCCCTTCTGTTCTTTCCTCCCCTCCCCGCTTTCCCTGCCTCTGTACTTGCTTAAAACTCGTTACATCTCTAACTTTTTTCCAATCCTTGGCACAAGGGCATCAACCTGAAATGTTAGCTCTCTCCCTCTCTCCACAGATATGCTGCCCGACCCGCTGAGCGTTTCCCAGCACTCTCTGCTCTTGGCGTGTGCGGTTCAGTGAGTCGTGTCGAGCTAGCGGGTGATGAGCGGTGGGCGGGGTGCGGTGGTTACTGTTGTGATGGGCGGTAGGGTCTGGTGTCAGGGGTGAACAAATGTAACCTGCCTGTTAACACCCACCACAGGGCTCCCCTTCGAGCAAGCGGCGAAGCCCTTTGCTGCAGCCAATAATCGAGGGCGAAACAGCTTCCTTCTACGAGGACTTAAAGGTGAAAACCTCCCGCTCACCCACCCACCCCCCCCCCCCCCCCCCCCACACTGCTGACTAATCACTGATTTCTGCAGAAGTGCCAATCCTATTGGTTTCATTGATTGTTACCACGCTGAATGATTACGTATCCTGCCTGCCAGTAAATACTGAGAATCATTAACGGCGACAAACAGGCTCTAACCTGATCTGATTTGCAGTGGCTTCTTAATGATACCTTAATCAAAGCACAGGAGGAGTGAAAAGATGCTGATTTGACATGCCCCTTTAAGGGTGGTTATGTGCGGAGAAGGAGAAGGGAGGGCTTGATAGCTCCATCGATTCCCCCCACCACACCTACCCGCGCCTGGAAACTACTTAATGTTTTCGATGGATGTAGAAGAACGTTGCACATTTGAGGCATTTGGATGACGTCACACCCTACAGTTATTACATAGAGTAAATTCTCTTGCTTGTGGAGTTCTCAATGTTTGGTTCTTTTGAGTGATGTTGGTGCTTGTTTAAGGTGTAGTGATTTCCCTACTATAGTGATTTCCCTACAGCGCCTGCTATTGATCACGTTGCCAGCAGAAGATTGCCGCTAGGGTGAGGCGATCTGGGTGGTATTCTGAACCCTGCATATCATCATGCTACCATAGAGTACTGCCAGAGATTTTTCATTTCTCGAAGTAAAGTAATTAATAAATGCTGCCTTTTTAAAAAATAAAAAAAAATTGCTGAAATTGGCACAATGACTAAACACTAAAGCCTTTAGAGAACATGAGAAATAGGAACAGGAGTAGGCTACCTCAAGCCTACTCCACCATTCAGTAAGATCATGGCTGATCTTCTACCTCAACTCCACTTTCATAGTCATAGAGTTGTACAGCACAGAAAGAGGCCCTTCGGCCCATCGTGTCCGTGCCGGCCATCAAGCCCTGTCTATTCTAATCCCATTTTCCAGCACTTGGTCCGTAGCCTTGTATGCTATGGTGTTTCAAGTGCTCATCTAAATGCTTCTTGAATGTTGTGAGGGTTCCTGCCTCTACCAGCCTTTCAGGCAGTGAGTTCCAGATTCCAACCATCCTCTGGGTGAAAAAGTTTTTCCTCAAATCCCCCTCTAAACCTCCTGCCCCTTACCTTGAAACTATGCCCCCTGGTTATTGACCCCTCTACTAAGCCCGCCCGATCCCCATATCCCTTGATTCCCTTAGTATCCCAAAATCTATCAGTCTCAGTCTTGAATATACTCAACGACTGAGCCCTCTGGGGTAGAGAATTCCAAAGAATTCCCTTGAAAGGAATAAAGTTGCAGGATTTGTTCAACTAAACTTGACACTTGCCCTAATTCCTCCAGATAGTGTCTTTAAAGAAATAATTCAGCGCTGGTTCTAGTTTTTTTTAATGGGGTGAGGGGGGAGGTGGGTGTCCCATTCTGAGCTGCATCCCATCCGGTCAGCCTCCAGTGCAGTAGCTTGCGCCTGTCTCACTGCGCCATACACCATCCAGGAGCTGGGGGTAGCCTGTAAAGGATTGGAATGCTCAGCTCCTGAATTCAGCCCCCCCGCCACCCCCCCCCCCCCCCCCCAACAAAACTCAACTAACTTTGGCCAAGAAATCACTTCTTTTTCTCAATATATATTTTTTTTAACCTGCTAAATTTACTTCTAGGCCCCAAAGGCACCTGTCAAATCCGGATTTTCCGCCCTCCATTCGGCCCGCTCTAGGGGGGCAGTGCATGTGTTGTGGTAAAGGCAGTCGTCGAGGCAGCGGCTGTTTTTTTTTTGACAGCATGCCGAAGCCTTGCCTTTGTGTGCGTGTGTGGTTTGAAGCCTTTCCGAACACGAGAGTGTTAACAGTTACAGCCGGTTTCACCGCTGCTCACCCTGGAGTTACAGTTACCTCCGAGTGATCTCCAATTAGTTACCGAGCCGGCGGCAGAAATTCCGATCAGTGTTCAGACTCTAACCAGCCCATTACATGGTGTCTCTTGGCTCAATGAGGGCCTTCTCCAGCGCACAGGCTTACTAAATGCACCCGCTGTGTGGCTATTGTGTGATTATAATGTTACGGATGTGATCTTTGAATCAGCCGATATAACAGTTTTAACTCGGTGCTGGCTATTGGGATCAGTGAGTTTGTTTTTTTTTTCCTTTGAAGAAGAGAAGGCCTTTGGTCACATTGCCCACACGATAAGATCCCGTCCCTGCAAAAGTGCAGCTCTGTGGAATGCATGGGAAAGATAAACATCCCGCTTGATTGGCACCCCATCCACCACCTTAAACATTCACTCCCTCCCACTCCCGGCGTACCGTGGCTGCAGTGTGCACCATCTACAAGATGCACTGCAGCAACTCGCCAAAGTTTCTTCGGCAGCACCTCCCAAACCCGCGACCTCTACCACCTAGAAGGACAAGGGCAGCAGACGTGTGGGAACACCACCACCTCCAAGTTCCTCTCGAAGTCACACACCATCCTGACTTGGAAATATATCACCGTTCCTTCATCGTCGCTGGGTCAAAATCCTGGAACTCGTTCCCTAACAGCACTGTGGGAGTACCTTCACCACACGGACTGCAGCGGTTCAAGAGGGCAGCTCACCACCACCTTCTCGAGGGCAGTTAGGGATGGGCAATAAATGCTGGCCTTGCCAGCGACGCCCACATCCCATGAAGGAATATTTTTAAAAACCTTGTCTTTTTTAAAAATCCTCTCTTCGTTTATTGGTCTGTCTGCCATTTTTTAAATGTAAAATCCACACGTTAAGTGATGTCCAAGAATCAGCAGCAGAGGATCAGAGAGGCTCCCTGGTGTTCTGTTCAGTGTCAGACGTAGCAATCTCGTCCCGAGTCCAAAGGTCATGGGTTCGAGCCCCTCGTCAGAGACTGGAGCGCAAAATCCAGGCCGACACTCCCAGTGCAGTGCTGAGGGAGCGCTGCAGTGTCGGAAGCGCCGTCTTTCGGTTGAGACGTTAAACCGAGGCCCCGTCTGCCCTCTCAGGTGGACATAAATGATCCTTATGGCACTATTCGAAGAAGAGCAGGGGAGCTCTCCCCTGTGCCCTAGCCAATATTTATCTCATTGAAACTTATAAAATTCTGACAGGACTGGACAGACTAGATGCAGGAAGGATGTTCCCGATGGTCGGGGAGTCCAGAACCAGGGGTCACAGTCTAAGGATAAGGGGTAGGCCATTTAGAACAGAAATGAGGAGGAATTTCTTCACCCAGAGAGTGGTGAACCTGTGGAATTCTCTACCACAGAAGGCAGTGGAGGCCAATTCATTAAATATATTCAAGAAGGAGTTGGATATATTTCTTAAGGCTAAAGGGATCAAGGGATATGGGGAGAAGACAGGAACAGGGTACTGAATTTGGATGATCAGCCATGATCGCATTGAATGGCGGAGCAGGCTCGAGGGGCCGAATGGCCTACTCCTGCTCCTATCTTCTATGTTTAACCCTTCAACTACGTCACTAAAGCAGATTATGTGACCACTGTGGGGATCTTGCTGTGCGCAATTTAGCTGCTGCATTTCCCTACACTACAACAGTGACTACACTTCTAAAGTACTTCATTGACTTTAATGTGCTCTGGGGCGTCCTGAGGCTGTGAAAGGTGCTGTATAACTGCAAGTTTGCTCTTGCTTCAATGCTTATTCTGCATTGCCGAACACACTTCATTATATTTTTATTCATTCACGGGATGTGGGCGTCGCTGGCAAGGCCAGCATTTATTGCCCTTGCGAAGGTGGTGGTGAGCCGCCACTTCAGAGGGCAGTTAAGAGGCAACCACATTGCTGTGGGTCTGGAGTCACAGATAGGCCAGACCGGGTAAGGATGGCAGATTTCCTTCCCTGAAGGACATTAGTGAACTCGATGGGTTTTTACGACAATCCTGTAGTTTCAATGGTCACCATTACTGATGCTAGCTTTTTATTCCAGATTTTTATTTTTAATTAACTGAATTTAGATTTCCCAGCTGCCGTGATGGGATTTGAACTCGTGTCTCCGGATCATTAGTCCAGGCCTCTGGATTATTACAGCAACAACAACTTGTATTTATATAGCACCTCTAACCTAGCAAAACATCCCAAGGTGCTTCACAGGAGTGTTATAAGGCAATAATTTGACACCGAGCCACATAAAAAGAAATTATGGCAGATGACCAAAAGCTTGGTCAACGAGGTGGGAGGGAGCGCCAGAGCTTAGGGCCGAGGCAGCTGAAGGCACGGCCACCGATGGTGGACTGATTATAACCAGGGATGCTCAAGAGGGCAGAATTAGAGGAGCGCAGATATCTCGGGGGGCGGGGGGGATGTGGGGCTGAAGGAGATTACAGAGATGGGGAGGGGCGAGGCCATGAAGGGATTTGAACACAAGGCTGAGAATTTTGAAATCGAGGCGTTGCTTAACCGGGGGCCAATGTAGGCCAGCGAGCACAGGGGGTGATGGGCGAACAGGACTTGGTGCGAATTAGGACACGGGCAGCCGAGTTTTGGATGACCTCAGGTTTACGTAGGGTAGAATGTGGGAGGCCAGCCAGTCACTAGTCCAGTAACATAACCACTATGTTGTCGTACCCCAACCTAGCACAGACCAGCCTTCTTCTCTGTGTAGTAAACCCCCAAATATTCCTGCAGACACCTTCCACTCTGCTGCATTTCACCGTGTTAAATATTAAAGGACCAAAACTAGCGTCATGGATGTGGCTTCATGGTGTAGTTCTCTGATCACTGATGCCAGCCACTGATTTGAACGGAGTTCTGTGTGTAGTTTGCTTGCTTTTTTTTTGCCCACCTCCCCTTTAGAAACTAACCCACGTTACTTTTTGTCTCCAAATATTAATTGCTTTGTTTGCTGTGCAGAAATTCTGGAGAAAAAAAAGAAAATCCTGTGTGCCAAGTCCGTAGACTAACCAGATCAAATGGAGGGGAACATTATTCATTTGAGGGGAGGGAAGTGCTCTTTACATACACGGTACCCCCCCCCCCCCTCTAAGGCCGTCCTCTCAGAGAGGAGATACTTACCATGCCGCAGGGCAGAAAGCAGCTCACGGTGACCCATCGCGTTCGGTCTGCCAACCGGGAGAGATGTAGGCAGATGCCCCTTTGGGCTCGCAAATACCAACTACCCTCGGAGATCTTTCCCCACTCAGTTTCATGAGGCGGGGTACTTTACGCTGACAAAGTGCCCCTTCTCGTCCGAACGACGTCCTTTACTAACCGCCTGCGACTGCGGTGAGGTAGCGGGTTGGCGGCAGCATTGCGGAGCATGCGATGAAATGTGGCCGCGGTTTACTGCACGTGTGCTGAAACCCGGGAGTCCCTCATACTGCACCGCTGGAGGACTTGCTGCTGTTGCTTTTATCGCATTGCCAGCACACCTACAAGAGGTCTGCTGTCGTCTTCGGTATCCAATTGGTGTTTGGAATCGCGTCTACTGTAAAATCGGGCGTACCGGTTGCACACTTTTGCGTCCCGAAGGGTTTTCAGTGAACAAGCAGCCATCAAACGGGGTGAGTCGCACGCCGGGTTTTACAGTAGCTGGATAAAGTAAGTGCCTTTTTAGCCGGCCTCTTTCTGTGATCAGTTCATTGTGAAGTATGAAGTTATGCTGAACCTTTATAAATCAACGATTAGGCCCCAGCTTGAGTTTTGTGTCCAATTCTGGGCACCACACTTTAGGAAGGATGTCAAGGCCTTAGAGAGGGTGCAGAGGAGATTTACCCGAATGGTACCGGGCAAGAAGGACTTCGGTTACATGGAGAGACTAGAGAAGCTGGTGTTCTCCTCAAGAGCAGAGAAGGTTAAGGGGAGATTTAATAGAGCTGTTCAAAATCAGGAAGGGTTTTGATAGAGTAAATAAGGAGAAACTGCTTCCGGTGGTAGAATGGTCGGTAACCAGAGGACACAGATTTAAGGTAATTGGCAAAAGAACCAGAGGTGAGATGAGGAGAAATCTTCTTATGCAGCGAGTTGTGGTGATCTGGAATGCGCTGCCTGAAAGGGCGGTGGAAGCAGATTCAATAGTAACTTTCAAAAGGGAATTGGATAATTACTTGAAAGGGGAAAATTTGCAGGGCTGTGGGGAAAGAGCAGGGGAGTGGGACTAATTGGAGAGCTCTTTCAAAGAGCCGGCATAGGCACGATGGGTCAAATGGCCTCCTTCTCCGCTATAAGATTCTGTGATTTCTACATGTAAGCCGCGTATTTGTGTATCAGTCACCAGATCTCTAATTTTTCACATTCCACATTGACAATAAAGTTTCACTGGAGAATTTTTTCGTTACTTAATGAAGAGATGTTTTTGTGTTCTCGTGTTTTTTTTGGGGGGGGAGTGGTGGAGGGGGCAGCACTGAATTTCAGAACCGAAGCAAAATGTGAGTCATTTTGCCACGTAAAGTCGCTTGTTATACAGCAATCAGGTGGGCTTGTGTGATCCGGACAAACAAGGGCCATCACTTGTGGGAAAGAAGTCTTGTTGGAGCATAGGGAGTGATAAGCAAGTGAACTTAGACAATCTGCAGTACACAGTGTGTGAAAGCTGGCACTATAAAGTACTAGTTCGTACAGAATACCTCACTAATTGATGGTACAATTGGCTGGTGTGTGTTTAACTGGTTTTATTTACTTACTGATCAATGGGTAGGGGACAGCTACAAGCAGAACAAATTCCAAAGTTCTCCCATCACCTACCATAAGTTTCATGCTGGCACAAATTCAAACGTGAGGTGTTCTGGGTTCTGCCTTCTTGTTACCATAGTGACAGAGGTACATCGAAGCATACAACCTTTTCACACAAAGGGCAATGGAAATCTTGAACTTGCTTTCCCCCGCCCCCAAAAAGGCTGCGGATGCTGGGACAATTGTTGGGTAACGGTATCAAGGGATATGGAGGCAAAGACAGGCTAATGGAGTTGGGGTACAGATCAGCCATGATCTAATAGAATGGCGGAACAGGCTCGAGGGGCCACGGCTGTCATTATATAACACGGAAATGGGCTTCTTGGCCCAACCTGTCTGTGTTTACCTTGCTTGTGAGCAAATAGTCCTAATCAGATTTGCCTGCGCTGTTCCCATATCCTGGAAATATCCGCTCGTTCACTGAAAACATCCACTCCTTCCACCACCAGCGCACCGTGGCTGCAGTGTGTACCATCTACAGGATTCACTGCAGCAACTCACCAAGGCTTCTTCGGCAGCCCCTCCCAAAACCGCGCCCTCCACCACCTAGAAGGACAAGGGCAGCAGGTGCATGGGAACACCGCCACCTCGAGTTCCCCTCCAAGTCACGCACCATCCTGACTTGGACATATATCACTGTTCCTTCATCGTCGCTGGGTCAAAATCCTCGAACTCCCTCCCTAACCGCACTGTGGGAGTACCTTCACCACACGGACTGCAGCGGTTCAAGAAGGCGTTGACATGTACAGGTGAAGCAGAGTGAGATGTGTACACGCCGCGGAGAGGCACACAGCTTGGACCTCTCCTGAATCTGAAGTTTCATGAACCTGGATTAAAGAAAGAAAGACTTGCATTTATATAGCGCCTTTCACGGCCACTTCAAAGCGCTTGACAGCCAATGAAGTACTTTTTGAAGTGTAGTCGCTGTTGTAATGTGGGAAACGTGGCAGCCAATTTGCGCACAGCAAGCTCCCACAAACAGCAATATGATAATGACCAGATAATCTGTTTTAGTGGTGTTGGTTGAGGGGTCAATATTGGCCAGGACACCGGGGAGAACTCCCCTGCTCTTCTTCGAAATGATGCAGTGGGAACTTTTACATCCACCTGAGAGAGCAGACGGGGGCCTCGGTTTAACGTCTCATCCGAAAGACGGCACCTCCGACAATGCAGCACTCCAGTGTCAGCCTAGATTTTTATGTGCTCAAGTCCCTGGAGTGGGGACTCGAACCCACAACCTTCATGACTGAGAGGCGAGTGTGCTGACAGCTGACACTGTGGCAGTGAGTCAGGCCACGAACGTCAGTCAGTGCTCGATAAATGAGTAACAGCTCCTCCATCAACGACCTCGCTCACTATAGTGAACATCAAAACTTAACGCAGCTTCCAGCAGTGTGCACAGGAGTGGGTTACTGAGACTCGTACTGTGCCACACATGCGTAAGATTGCCATCTTTCACCCATTGTGTACTGTGGTGCGTTGGGTCCATTGTAGTTTGGGGCTAGAAGAGAATTTTAAACTTGGTCTGGTGTTATGTCTCGAACTAGTCTTCTTAAAAAAAAAATTAAACTGATGAAAAGTCTGTCGACCATCCTATTAAAAAGTTGCTTTCCTTCTTTATTCCTTTGATTTTTTTTTGTTTGTTTGGTGAACTTTTCTCCTTTGCAGGATTTCCTTTTTAAGAACACGTTTCGTACTGGAAGCCACCATTGTCCCAGTTGTGGAAGGCGCTGCCCACTTTGGTCCAGACACGTGGAAGGTCCCAGCCCAGGCTCCACCTCCTGCCAATAGACCCGCCGACGCTCACTGCCAAGGGTCACGAATGAGAAACGGGCGCCTGAGGCACGGTACAGCAGAGAGGAGCTGAGGCCTTCAGTCAGGGGAGGGAAGACAGCTAGCAGAGGAAAGACATGGTGCGCCCCCCTCTGAACCTTGTACGGTGTAAATGGCGTACTCTTGTTTTCTTAACCCTGCCGGTGCGGTTTTTTTGTTCTTCAGGAGGAGGAGGATGGCTCCGAAGACGACTGCAATACCAAAACTGACTTTGCGGTTACAGTGAAGCCGGGCTTCACCATCCGCAGCTTCCTGGACCAGCTGGACGACGACGCGGATGGGTTTGTGTCGCCAGTGGACGACAAGGCGCCAACTCGATGCAGCCTCGACCTGAGGCTCTCCAACCTGCACTCGGCCTCCATGTGAGTCAAGCGACAGGGAGCGAGCGAGCAGTCTTCCTCCTCTTACTTCTGCCTTCCTTCCCATTCCTCCTCTTCCTTCAGCTCGATCTGCACCACACCCTATTTCTAGGTTCACAGTTCTGGTCTCCGTGTTACTAATAACCATTTAGAGGCACTGGAAAAGGTCCACAAAAAAAAGACGTACAAGGATGATACCAGAACTCGGAGGCTATAACTATCTGGACAGGCTGGGGCTCTTTTCTCTAGAAACAAGGAGACTGAGGGGTGACCTAATAGAGGTCTTTAAAATTATGAAGGTGTCGGTAGGGTAGACGTAGAGAAGATGTTTGCACTTGTGGGGGAGACCAAAACAAGAGGCCATAAATATAAGATAGTCACTAATAAATCCAGTAAGGAATTCAGAAGAAACTTCTTTACCCAGAGAGTGGTGAGAATGTGGAACTCGCTACCACAGGGAGTGGTTGAGGCGAATAGTATAGTTGCTTTTAAGGGGAAGCGCGATAAGAATATGAAGGAGAAAGGAGTCAAAGGTTATGATGACAGTGTTAGAGGAAACGCTTCAAGGACACCCTCAAAACCTCCTTGAAAAAGTGCAACATCCCCACCGACGCCTGGGAATCCCTGGCCCAAGACCGCACAAAGTGGAGGAGAAGCATCCGGGAAGGTGCCGAACACCTCAAGTCTCTTCGCCGGGAGCAAGCGGCAATGTTCCCGCTAATCTGTTTTTGGGTGTGCGGTCCCTTTAAGGGGTTGTGCGACCCATTCAAATTACTGCGTTTTGTTCCATTGATTCCCCCCCCCCCCCCCCCCCACTCCCAAATTTATAAACAAACCTAATGGTAAATCAAGAATTATATGCCCACATTTTTTCATATTACGAATATTTGTATTTACTATTTTAGTTTTTTTTAAATTAGGAGGCTCTATTAAGGAACATAGATGTCTCTAGCTGCTATAGAGGGCAAAAAAGATGTACTTGGTGTTTGTAATATTTTAATGCAATGTAATATTTCAGGACTAACATTTTGTTCTGACATTTCTAGGCCAGAACTTCTGGAACAGCTGCAAGAAGCAAGAGCTGACAAGAAAAGGCTTCGCAAAACCCTGAGGGACTTTGAAGACACTTTTTTTCAGGAAAATGGAAGGTTGTTTTTTCATTGGAACTTTTTAGCGGTGATAGTTAATGGCATTCAATCAAGTGTTAAAACAAATTAATCCCGGTGGAACGCTTGTTGTCCTCTTTCTTGGATCAAACTTCCAGTAATTAAGAGAACAGTGGCTGGATTCTCAGATCAATCCGAAGTGGAAGAATTTGAGGAGACAATTATTTTGGCACCCCCTGAAATAAATCAGTGCCAACACTTTGGGAGACAAACCCTCAATTTAACATCTCACCTGAAAGACAGCACCGCCGACAGTGCAGCATAGCAATGAGATAATGACCCGATCATCTGTTTTTTAGTGGTGTTGGTTGAGGGATAAATGTTATCCAGGAGGTTGAGCACAAAAGCAAGAAAGTTCTGATGAACCTTTATAAAACACTGGTTCGGCCTCAACTGGAGTATTGTGTCCAATTCTGGGCACCGCACTTTAGGAAGGATGTGAAGGCCTTCGAGAGGGTGCAGGAAAGATTTACAAGAATGATTCCAGGGATGAGGGACTTCAGTTACGTGGATAGACTGGAGAAGCTGGGGTTGTTCGCCTCGGAGCAGAGAAGGTTGAGAGGAGATTCGATAGAAGTGTTCAAAATCATGATGGGTCTAGACAGAGTAGATAGAGAGAAACTGTTCCCATTGACAGAAGGGTCGAGAACCAGAGGACACAGATTTAAGGTGATTGGCAGAAGAACCAAAGGCGACATGAGGAAAAACTTTTTTACGCAGCGAGTGGTTAGGATCTGGAATGCGCTGCCTGAAAGAGTGGTGGAGGCAGATTCAATCGTGGCTTTCAAAAGGGAATTGGATAAGTACCTGAAGGAAAACATTTTGCAGGACTACGGAGAACGGGCAGGGCTGGGCAGAGAGGTGGGACTAGTTGAAGTGTCCTTGCAGAGAGCCGGCATGGGCTCGACGGGCCGAATGGCCTCCTTCTGTGCTGTAATCATGCCGTGATTCTAGGACTCTGGGAGAACTCCCCTGCCCTTCTTCGAATAGTGCCATGGGGTCTTTTAAATCCACCAGAGAGAGCAAACAGAGTTTAATGCCTCCTCTGAAAGATGGCACCTCTGACAGTGCAGCACTCCCTCAGGACTACACTGGATTTTGTGCTCAAGTCCCTGGAGTAGGTCTTGAACTGGGTCTGGAACTCACTCCCTGAAAGGGTGGTAGAGGCAGAAACCCTCATTACATTTAAAAAGTACTTAGATATGCACTTGAAGTGCCGTAACCTATAAGGCTACGGACCAAGAGCTGGAAAGTGGGATTAGGCTGGATAGCTCTTTTTCAGCTGGCACAGACACGATGGGCCGAATGGCCTCCTTTTGTGCCATGAATTTCTATGATTCTATGAACCCACGACCTTCTGACTCAGAGGCGAGAGTGCTTCCAAAGCTGACACATCGGTCACGAGTGTGACAGGAAAGTGTCTTTAATGTCACCTTTGACTGAAACCCAATCGTCCCGAGAAATGTTTGTGTGGAAGAGGGATCAGTTTCCTGCTGCACTGGAGGCTCTGTCATTGGTCAGCTTCGCGAGGAGGGACCCAGCCCGTTAGCTGACCAGGAGAATTCCAGACTTAAGGCACCTTGTAATGAATACACTTGCACATTGCTGCAGGATCTGGTTCCTAACACTGAATGCGGTTTCAGTCATGAGACAGGAAAAACAAGTTTCAAAATGGATGCTGCTTGCTTCTCTGATGGTCTCTAACTGCTTTAGAGGCATTGCTCCTACACATCCCTCACTCCCCTCGCCCTGCCATTGGCGGCCCTGCCTTCAGCCGTCTAGGCCCTCAGTTCTGGAATTCCCTCCCTAAACCACCTCTGCCTTTTTAACCTCTCGCTCCTTTAAAGTCTACCTCTTTGGCCAAGCTTTTAGTCAACCCTCCCAATGTCTCCTCCTTTGGCTCGGTGTCAGTCGCTTTGCCCGATTTCGCGCCTGTGGACTGCCTTGGGACGTTTTTCCTACGTTCAAGGCGCTACATAAATACAAGTTGTTGTTTTGCTGGTGGGGGAGGTTTACTGGAGCATGCGTTAACCAATGGCGTGAGCTATCCTGGTGCAATGTCTCCAATTCTCTCTGTACTGCCAACAGCCCCCCCGGGGTCAAGTTCATGAGATGTTTGTCCTGCTTAGAATTGCCTCTTAACGAAAAGAAAAAGACTTGCATTTATACAGCACCTTTCACGACCTCAGGATGTCCCAAAGCGTTTTACAGTCAATGAAGTACTTTTGAAGTGTGGTCACAGTGGTAATGTAGGAAACACGGTAGCCAATTTGCGCACAGCAAGCTCCCACAAAAACAGCATTGTGATAACGAACCGATAAACCGCTGAAAAATTCTGGGTTACCCGCGACGTCTACACTAACAGTAATTATACAAAAATATTGTTTCTTCGAAAAAAGGGGGGGCGCACATGAGACACGAATCGCCTGAAGAAGGAGCTCCGCAACGAAAAATGTTTGGGGCCCTCTGCAGTCGGCTATTTAACAGGGTACCTCCGTGGCTCAGTGGGCAGCACGCTCGCCTCTGAGTCCAAAGGTTGTGGGTTCAGGACCCACTCCAGAGAATTCAGCACATAAGCAAAGCTGACACTCCAGTGCAGTGCTGAGGTGCTGCACCCTCAATCAACATCACTTTAAAAAAAAAAAAGATCAATCCTCTTGTTGCTGTTTGTGGGACCTTGCTCTGTGCAAATTGGCTGCTGCAGTGGAGTGCTGAGGGAGCGCTGCACTATCGGAGAATGACGTCTTTCAGATGAGACGTTAAACCGAGACCCCATCTGCTCTCCCTCAGGTGGACGAAAAGATCCCGTGGCACTACTTTGAAGAAGAGCAGGGGAGTTACCCCCGGTGTCCTGGCCAATATTTATCCCTCAACCCACATAACAAAAACAGATTATCTGGTCATTAGCACATTGCTGTTTGTGGGAGCTTGCTGTGCACAAATTGGCTGCCGCGTTTCCCACATTACAACAGTGACTCCACTTCAAAAAGTACATCATTGACTGTAAAAAGCGCTTCGAGGCGTCCAGTGGTCGTGAAAGGCGCGATAGAAATGCAAGTCTTTTTCTTTCTTTCAAAACAACGGTGACTACACTTCGAAAAGTACTTCATTGGCTGTAAAGCACTTTGGGCATAACGAGGATGGGAAAGGCGCTGTATGGGCTCGAATTTCCAAGCCCCGAGGAGGCGGGTTTGGAGGCGGGAGTGGTGGGAAAATTGCAGAATCGGGGGGCAGGAACCCATCCCGCCCCCAACCCGCCTCCGTGCCAATCTCCCAGGAGGCGGGTATCCGACCTGTGCTGGGAGCCACCTCCCCGAGGCGGGAAGGGGATTAGTGCCAATTAACTGCCTGTTAACAGGTAGTTGACAGGCAGTTTTTTGCCTAATCCCTATTTTTAGCCCTGAAGTGTGGGCTTCCCAACGACTCCGAACCACGCCAAGTTAGCGAGGCGGACCGTTGGTCTGAAGGGGTTGGAGGGGTCGAGATGTCCGTTGTGCAGGTGAGTAATGGGTGCATGTGTGCAGAGGTAAGTGTGTGAGGTAAGTGTAAAGTGTTTTAATAAGTTTTACTTACCTTTACTTTCTCCTGCAGGCTTCCTTCCTTCAGTTCTCAGGAGTCCCTCAGCTCACCGGCACAGAAAGCAGAATGGCCGCTGAAATGTCAAAAGCTGCAGCCTCTGCTTTCTGGTCTGGAGAGATCTCTAACTGAGTCTGAGTAGAAGGACTCAAGTTAAAAGACAGATTGTCAGTGGTTGACAACTTCACAGAGCTGTCAAACGCTGATTTTTCATCTGTCAAAAGCTCTTGACAGATGAAATGTCAATCGCTGACGTCACCAGTAACCAGGTGTCCCTCAATTGGCCTGCTGAGCCCGCTGGGCAGTCAAGGGAAAATAGCGTGGGTTGGCCACAAGTCGATGGAGGCGGGACTACAACCCAAAAAGTGGGAGTCCCGCCTCCAAAAGCTCCCCATTGACAAAATCCAGCCCTATAAATGCAAACTCATTCTACCTTCAATGAAAATAGCATCAGAATAACCAAAGTAGGGTGGTTATTGGGGGGCAGGTGATGTAAGGATTTTAAAATGCGGAATTCCATTCCTGATCCGATTCAAACCACTCTTCTATTTTGCGTAGAAACGTCCAGAAAGAAGACCGTGCACCCATGGCTGAGGAATACAGCGAATACAAGCACGTCAAGGCAAAGCTGAGGCTCCTGGAGGTGCTCATCAGCAAGCAAGATCCATCAAAGGTCATATGAATACGGAAAGATTCAGTGATGTCGATTTTCGTTGCCTCTTTTATTTCGCGGATGTTTCCCACAACAGTGATAAGAGGACGCGCTGGCCCCCCGCGGCGTACCACAGCGAGAGCCGGAAAAAAAGCAGCTTGATTTTACCGGCCTTACCAGAACTCCCCACCTCCTCTCGGGAGGATGGCGTCCGGTGTCAGTCGTGCTGCCCAACAACAGCCAAGAAGAACTGCCACACAAACGCCTTCCCCCGTGCTTCTGAGAAGGGGGTTAAATCTGAAGGGGCCCCCTTTTCATCCATCTCAGCCCCTTCCCAATCCGGAATCTCAAGAGCTTCCTGGGGGGAAGAGGTCTGGAACGGAGCCACGATTGATTGTACTCTGCAAGCTACACCTGTGTCGGAGATGATCGCAGATTGAACCGTGGCCTCCAGCTGACCGCACCAGCGTAAGCGAGCGCTTTGAGGCTGTTAGGTCAGCAAAGTAGTCCGCACGAGGACAGGGCTGTGCATGGCATGAGTAAAGAATGATTGGGAGATCCAGAGGCTGGTTCTCCGAAGGCTGGGTGTTTTTAAAGGCTTGGAATGATAACACCCTCTTCCGTGTGACTGCAGGAACTAAAAGGCCCTCGAGAAACATTAATGAACTGAAATTATTGGCAGCATTTATCAAATCTGTATTAAAGGGGGAAGATTAGATTTTTTTTCATCTGTAGGATGTTTCAATAATACCAAAAAGAGAATCAATTTAATGAATGATAAGTTGAACACCGATTTGTGTGCGCGTCCAGTTTTAAAAAAAGGCACTGGTGTTCTTTAGATCCCGACCGACCTTGTACGTTTGTAGAAATACAGAGTAGAGTGACGGGGGTGGGGGGAGGGGAGTTGCACAGTCGTGTCAACGCCTTGTTTTAAAGAGCCCCAGCCTGCTTCCCGATTTTGATGCGGGTTTGCGAACGATTGAATGAAGGGCGCGAAACAGCTAACTGGCATCGTCGAGCTACGACGTGTGGGTACATCGGGAACAATTACGAGACGCAGTGGCTTTAAAACCCCTTTACCTGGACAATACAATTGGGTGTGGGAATTGGAAGTAGCCATTTCGGGTAACTTTAAGGGAAGATGGGCTTCGAGCATCTCTTATCAGTTGCTGTGGCAATTATCAGCACGGTTAAAATTGCTTCAGTGTTCACAGAGTGTTAATGCTCCCAAAGCATGCTTTTCCTATTGAGGTTTAGAGGTGAGCAGTGATTTTTGAGACAGTAAAACATGTCCTGCTAATAGTGTTTTACTCATACGCTAATATCAAAAGCCAAAAAGCCCTTTGTGTTGTGCGACGAAAGGGACCTCGACCAGTGCGTATACTTTATTGCCAAGCGGAAAGACCTCACTACCTTCCCATGTGATATAACCTTGTTATTTGGTCACTTTGCTTTACACTTTCTGAATACCAGTGACTAAGGCTTTGCCAAAAGCATGGCAAACACTGCATTTGGTGAGATGTCAGCTAAACGCTTTTTTTAGGGTCACTAGTAAAGAAGCTCATGTCGTCTGCTGGCTACATTCAACTGCTTGTACCCGTGGTTTCGAACTGTGTGCAGGGATTGTATCTCATGTCTCCAGTCATTCTGTTTTCGCAACATATACAGGAGAGTTTCAGATCTAAAACACAGGCTAATTTTTTCCTGTCATTGTGACTCTGGTCTAGCATCATACGCTTGTTAAGTGACCCCCTCCCTTGGGTTGATGAAGAGCTGTGGGGAGAATGTCAGGTGTCCACAGTCTTCGCGGTACAAAGTCCCGACAAGGTGGCCCTGGAAAGGTGGACCAAACCTAACGCTACGGGGCAGATTTTCCGAATTAGTACTCCCTTCGCACGTCATGAGCGCATGTTGGGGATTCAGGAGCAGGGGATCGGAGTGCCTCTGCCCAAATTCCCAGTATGTAGTCCCATTGCGCGAAGCTGTGCCCTTGGTGCTAAAGTCTACCCCTATCTATGTACATTGTGGGGGACTCCACTCCAGCCTATAACACATTGCCATTCAAACAACCTGGAGCCACATATATGTGTGTGTGTGTCTGAGAATGCCTTGAGAGGTTCCTTACATTAATTGCGCTATGTAACGGCAAGTTGTTGGTTCTACACACACTCACATATATGTACAGCGTGACAGGTTTACAAAGAGAGTTTCCATTATAAATGTTTACACAGCAATTTTAATGGAAATCTAGAAATAAGGACAGAATTAATGACCTGCAAACAGGGACTGAATTATATCGGCGCGCCCTGGTCCAATTATCCCCTCACCTTCTAACCCACTTGGTCTCGACTTCCTGGGGCCTAGTTGCTGTTAAATCCCTTGAGTGTGTTTCAGCCGAGAAACCCAGTCCCAGCACCCTGGAGGGTTCTCTGCTGCCCTGCCAGCTACTGAGATCATAGCTTTGTGTGGCTAGCTGAGACGGTGTATTATCAAACAGTATATAAAAGCCTGAATTCAGTAGAACAAGTACTTACTTTGAAAGGAGATGCCAAGCAGAGGATTGAGAAAGCTGTAATTCAGTCCACTGGGGCTCATTCTAACGTCAGACAACCCGATCTGGTATTTTTGGAGCAAGCTACCCTGCGAACCTCTTGAGTCTGGCAATTAGTGTGCCAAATCTTTACCACATCCGTCTGAGATTCCTTTTTCCGGCAGTTTGACGTCAATGCCTTTACTGAAATAGTAGCGCGAGAGGAATTTCAGCACAACACGTTAAGCGTTCTCACAGGCCTAATTTTAGGGCCTTGGGATTGGGTGCTGTAAGAGAGTACAGTTCTCCCGCAGGTTTGAATTCATGTGACCTTCGCTGGCAAATCATAAGAGTGTTTCAAAGCGAAATGAGTGCACAAGCAATTTAGAATTACCTTCCCGCCATCTCATTCGATATTCATTTCTGTTACCTGTAACGGGTATTTCAGTGCTTTTCTGAAAAAATTCAAATTGACAATCCCACTGTGCGAGTAAAAGAAGTGTCAACCCTTATCAGTTGCATTCTGGGAAGTTTGGACGGGCAGTTTGCTACAGCCCCTCGATGTGGACCATCCCATCGATCAGAGAAACCAGAAATCCCACCGGTTAAAGGCCGAGAGAGCTCTCCAAGATGTAGCGGTGAAATAAATGGCGATGAACGAATGTAGGTCAGATCTCTGTGATTACTTCACGTTTGGCGGGATTTGATTTAAAAGTCCGAGCGCCGTCCTTTTTCGGCCGCACCCCCCCACCCCTCCGCTGTTATATACAGTTAGGCCAAGCTTGCCACAGTTAAATAGATAGGGGGCAGCGATTCTATTTCAGTTCTGCGCAGAGGATTACGAATGCTCGGCTCGGTACAGCCTTGCATCGAACGGGCCTCGTGAGCAGAGCGCCGCGAACCTAGGCCAGCCCTGTTGAGGAGCGAGCAGCCCATCTAATCCTTACGCTGCCAACTCAATCCGGAAGGAAGATCAGGACAGCTCTCCCGGCCGACTTTGATTTTGGGAAGGGGGGGACCGCAGGGTCATTGGTGTCTTGACAGCGCCCCTCCCCCCAACCCGCCAATTCCCTGCCAGGATGCTGGGCAGGTACAATGTCTATAGCTGTCCCTGACTGAGGAACAGGAGGAAGGCCGTAGGGATTGGCTGAATTAAAGCCCCCCCCCCCCCCCCCCCCCACCTTTTCATGAATTTAAGATTTAAATTGCAACCACAACAATCTAAAATGCAGCCTGGAGTTGTGAAGGTTCTGTGAAAGGAGGCTTCTGAACCATTTCCATGACCAGGCCCATTGATGACCCCAGCATTCTGTCGGGGGTCATCCTATCTTTTTTGCAGTTAATAGAGACAATTATATAAGGTTTTTTTAAGATTTTGCCTTAGCTTCTTTTAACATTCTCTGAAATCATAGAAAAATGGCGCATCGCTAGCAGTCATATATATATATATATATATAGGGTGATGGAAATCTGCAACTCTCTCCCCCAAAAGGCTGTGGATCAGTTGAAATTTTCCAAGACTGAGAGTGGTAGATTTTTATTAGGTAAAGGTATCAAGATATGTAGGAAAGGCAGCTCGATGGAGTTGAGGTACAGATCAGCCATGACCTAATAGAATGGGGGAACAGACTCGAGGGGCCAAATGGCCTGGTTCTGTTTCTATGTGTGCTTAAACCCTGTAAAGAGTCTTAACAGCTTCAGTTCCCAATATCTATATATTTAAAAATCTTCCACCTGCATGTGCCTCCTGTCAGCTTTTCCTGTTATAAATTCCTGCGTCCACATTTATAATGGCGAACTGCCTACGTAACGTTGTCCTGTTAATTATACCCTCCCTGCACAGCGCCACCACTGATGCGGGGGTGTAGTTACAGCATGACACACATAGTCAGTTTTAATCATAACTTGTAGTGATAGCAATTTTAATGGAAATATATAAAAATCGGGACCGAACGAGTGGCCTTAAAATGGGGACAGAATCACATCCACACCTTGGTCCGGTTATCCCTCCCCGGTCCTCTAACCCTACTTCACCTGAAGACTGCGCTGGTGTTGACTTCCTTTGCCACAGGAGATCCACCAGTGTGCGTAACATTCCTCAGCTGCTATAGGGAGTGTTAGATCCTGCAAGAAACTCCAGTAAACGTGACCCGCATGCGTGCTCTATCACAACCTGAACACGAGTGCTGTTGAATTGTTGCCCGTTTAGAAAGCACATCTGCCAGCACTTCCGATACCCGGCCTGACCATTGCAGCAGTTGGCTTAAAAAAAAACATGCAGCGCCGCCGAATCGATCTCGGCAGAACTGTTAGAAAATGATTGAAAGTTATTACAAAAAAAAACGATCAAATTCAGCCCTGGGCCAGAAATTCCTACACTTGAGTCAATGTAACGTGTCGGTACCAGCTGGCGTTCAATGTAAACTTGCACGGAATGTAATTGTCAGCTTCCTTGTTCCGTGACCCCTTGTGCCTCTACATGAATCGTGGTGGAAGCCTTTGCGTGCTTCTGTTGCTCCCTCCAGGTTCCAGCTCAACAGTTGGTGACCGCCTCTTGCACACTGTGGTCCGTGGGGGTGTGTGCGCGCGCGTGCTGGTGTCTGCACAACTCTTCACAATAGGACAGGCGTCCTGACACTACTTGTACATTGTGTAAATCGGAACTTGGCATTGGATCAACGTTTACAGGAAGAAAAAAAAAGACAGTCTGTGCGGGTGTTAACGTTTATCTTTGAATGTAAACACTAAGAATGGGAAAAATATGGATGTGTACATTTTCGTACATGAGAACGTGATTGTATTTTGTATAACAGAAAATATATTTTTGCTGTATGTACTGGCATCATTTTATTTGCGTCTGATTTACCAAGAACACATTGTTGAAGAAAACTGTTTTTTATGACCCACAAACCAGTTGAGAGTTTGTGACTTATTTAAAGTGTTTATAAGCTTCCACCCGGCTCCCTACTCCTCCAGTGTCTTCCCATGCCTCACCCACACAGCCATTCTTTCCGCATGACCTGGGGTGGGCTATTCGACTGCATGCGGCATCACAGCCCAACTCTCTTCCTGCACCCCCCGTGCGCCCTCCCTATTAAGTTCCTAGCCAAAGTCCACACATTCACTTATCAGCAGAAGCCACCAGTTAAATTTCTGGTCAATGGTGACCCCCCCCCAGGATGTTGACAGTGGGGGATTCGGCAATGCTAATGTGGTTGAATGTCAAGGGGAGGTGGTTAGACTCTCTTGTTGGAGATAGTCATTGCCTGGCACTTGTGTGGCGCGAATGTTACTTGCCACTTATCAGCCCAAGCCTGAATGTTGTCCAGGTCTTGGCGCATGCGGGCATGGACTGCTTCATTATCTGAGGAGTTGCAAATGGAACTGAACACTGTGCAATTGTCAGCGAACATCTCCACTTCGATTGGGGCTAGGACACTGCCCTGAGCAACTCCTGCAGTGATGTCCTGGAGCTTTACAGTCAATGAAGTGTAGTCGCTGTTGTCATGTAGGAAACACGCCAGCAAATTTACACACAGCAAGCTCCCAGATACAGCAATGTGATAATGACCAGGTAATCCATTTTAGTGATGTTGGTTGAGGGATAAATATGTAAACAGCACACTGTACTTGCACGCTCCCCCTGGCCACTGGAGGTGCTACAGCACCACCTCTGGCAGGAGGCTGTAATTACAGCGTGACAAGTTTACATGAGCAGTTTCCATTCTAAATGTGGACATAGAAGACTGTCAGAATGAGTGACTTTAAACTGGGAACTGAATTATGTCGGATCACTCTGCGTCGATTATCGTCACTGTCTAACCTGAAGACTACACTTAGAACACGATTTTATTAATGGTGGCAGATTAAGTGCGGGACAGCTGGTTTCCGGCTTCCAGTCCCACCCTCAGCTGCATCCGCTTCACAGACGTGATTTTACCTTGATTGACCCTGTTAAGCCCGCCCTGCGGTCTTGCCGGCCAATTAACAGGAAGCGGGTCTGATGACGTCATCTGCCGGTTTCCTTAAAGGGACCATGCACAATTTTATTTTGACAGTTGATATCTCAGTGTTTGACAGTATTGAGGTGCTGAAAACACTGACAATCACTGCACAAAGGTGACCTCTTGCACCCAGGCTCTCCAATGACTCCCTCCATAGGCTGGAATAGATGGCAGCTGCAGGTAAGGTAACAGAGGCAATCTGTCACTGGTGAGAGAGATTCTCCCAATGAGGTGGTACTGGACGATAGCAAAATACTGCGGATGCTGGAAATCCGAAGTAACAACAGAAAATGCTGGAAAAACTCAGCAGGCCAGGCAACATCCGTGGAGAGAGAAATAGAGTCAACGTTTCAGGTCGAAACCCTTCGTCAAGACTGAAAAAGCACAGGAAATGAAACAGATTAAAAGGCCAGTTTGGAGGCTAGGAAATGAGGATGAGAGAACAAAAGAGAAGTGAAGAGACTTTAAGAGGTAGTCAAAACGAGACGAGAGGGTGATAGGGCTAGTGGAGACAAAAGACGGCTCTAGATTAAGTGTGAAATGCGCTGTCGGAATGAGAGACAGCTGCCATGTGACAAGTTTTTAAATCCATTTCCAGTAAGCTAAAGAAATCTGTAAATGTATTGACATTTTCTTTGCTCTGAAACTCACCATGTGCAACATTGCATCCTTGACACCACTTCTGCAGCTGTCATCATTCCACAAAAATTACAGCAGACTCACAACATGCCACACTTACCTGGCGTGATGTCCGGACGTCGGGAAACCCGAGCCAGAAGCGGCAAGATCCAAAAATAGGCTGACAACTACTGGCAAGTGCCTGTTAATAGGCAGGTAATTGCCTTTAATCAGCTTCCCACCGCTAGGTGTCGGGTCCATTCGCAAATCGGGGTCCCGACACTTGGGAAAGCTGTTTGACGGTGGGTTCGGGACCCACCGTCAAATCAATTGCACTTTAACCTCTGACCCGCCTCTCTCAGCGCCGACAAAATCGCGGCCTTAGTCTTTGAAGCACCCCCTGGTAAAACACGAGCCGTAAAATATACGCAGAAAAACAAGCAACAAAGCTTTTGGCTTTATTTGTTTATTTATCTTTTAAAAAGTTCTACAACATAAAAAAAAAAGTACACAAGACAGCCGGATTTAATCTGGAGCTTTCTGGAAAATCAAAAAAGGCGAAAGAAATACTAACTTTCTACTCTTGAAATTAAAAAAAAAACCAGGATCACAAATTCTGCCCAGGTCCTCTCAAACTAGGCCTCTCCGTTTACAAGAGGATTTGTACAAGCATACAATACTTTGCAAAGCATTCGATAAGACCGTAGCTAGACTCACCAGACACTACCTCATTCTTACAATGTTTACCGTAAAAGGACGAAAGAGTTGCCCACTTTCTCATACGCAGCTGTCAGATCGTATCCAGCTGGCATTTGTTACACCGTGAATATAGATTAACAGGCAGCTTATTATATTGCGATTACATAATTTCATTTTCTTTTTAAAAATGCTTCTTCGGGCTCCTTTCGAGTTACGCATTCCACAGCACTTGGTTACAGGCTGTATTTTAAAAGCAACGGCCATTAACCCTTCGAAGGACTGCTGCAGCAAATTAAAGAGCGCAGGGGAGGGCGGGGGGGTGCGAAAGCGGTCCTTGGCGTCCGGTCGCGAATCGGCCTGCCTGTTTTCGGCGCCCTGCCCGATTTTCTTTACCACTCAACTCTGTGATGCACCAGCGGACGCGGCGTGGAGCGGGGGCTGCCGGTCCGTCACTGCCACCCGGTATACGCGCCTTCGCCGGAGGCCCGATTTCACAACCATTACGTTTACAAAATGAAGCAACGCTGGCCCTAGAAAAACGGTCGCCGCGCCCGAGCGGGTGGACCCGAGGCGCACCCAACATTGGACATCGTTTAAGTGAGCTGCAGGCATTTGCCGAGCGCCCCCTCCAGGTGAAGAGGCTTCACATTTCGGGTTGCTGGTGGATAGGTCATTAAAGGGGAAGGGGACGAGCTCAGGGGGCTGGGGAGCGACCGGAAGGGTTGACAGTGGGGCATTTGCCGGGGAGGGGTGCGATCATTGAGAGGGAGTCACGGGGGGGTGGGGGGTAACGCGATGGCTGGCAGTGGCCCTCGGCTTTATTGTATGGTCGGGAGGATCACTCCTGCTCCTCCCGGCTCCACATTCAGGTAAGTCTTTGTTTAGCAAACCTGATGGTGGCGGCCTCCAGCAGTCCCTTTAACGGCCGCCTGTTAGGCCGCATGTCGGCCTGCTTTTCCTGAACGCCTCAGGGCAACCCAATCTTGCAGGAGGGGGGCAGGGGTGCCTCAAACAGGCATTAAGCCTCTTATTTCCATACACAAGGGGCCTAACTAACGCTGGTTTCAGGCGTGGGCCCTGGACGCCTGTAATTCGGCCTACACCAATATGGTGGGCGGCGCACTTCCGGCTCGTAATGAGCCCGTGCTTCCTGCCCACTTAGCGCCTGGAAAAAAACGGGCGCGGCGCCGTCGTATTTCTAGGCCATTCTTTGGTCGTGTATATTTCAAGAGATTCCACCAAGTCATGGGGGCGCATCACTGAAACCGAGAAGTGTCTGCCGGGGTTGGATAAACTGGGCGTCTGATCAGTCCTCCTTGTGCATAATGCCAATTAAAACTCGTAACATTCCAACTAAAACCAAATGCCAAAAAAAAATGGCAGCTGCAGCAGTGGCAAAGGCTTGTTTAAAACGTACCCTATGGTTTGGACTGACAGCCACAAAGATAGTCTCTCAGACTACATATATCGTAAAATAATCTTTTAAAACAAGAAGGAATGAGACTGTATTTCGCAAAATAATCTCTAATAATAATGATAAAGTGCTTATTAAAATCGATATATCTCCTTGCACTGGGAAGGAAAAGAGTTCATTTCATACCAAGCTGAAGCCTTCGTGATGGTCTATAGCCTGAGTGAGTTTTGTGCTCAGTGTTGCTTTACTCTGGTACTTGGGCAGATCCAGCAGGTTGTAACAGGTATGAGCCACCGGCAGGTAGCGTTCCCCTCCGGCAGTGGGCTGAATGGTCATCCGGATACTTGCCATCCCATAAATAGGAATGCGGTCACTCCCGGTCAAAAACACTACAGGTAGAACGGAGAAATAAAAAAGGTGAGGAATCCATTCGTGCTCCTCAACAGGAGGTGGCAAAAGTACATAAGCAGATACTTGTGGGTTTAAAAAAAAAAATTAAATGGAGAGGCCTGGCCGGAGGGCCGAGGGTCAAATCGTCAGCCTTGGCTCAGTGGGCCGCACTCTCGCCTCTGAGTCAGAAGACTGTGGGTTCAGGTTCCACTCCAGAGGCTTGCGCACAGATATCTAGGCTGACACTCCAGTGCAGTGCTGAGGGAGTGCTGCACTGCCGGAGGCGCCGTCTTTTGGATGAGATGCTAAATTGAGGCCCCCGTCTGCTCTCTCAGGTAGAAGTAAAAGATCCCCTGGCACTATTACAAAGAAGAGCAGGGGAGTTATCCCTGGTGTCCTGGCCAAATTTTATCCCTCAATCAACATCACTAAAAAACATTATGGGCTGGATTTTGTCAATGGGGACGTGATGGAGGCGGGACTCCCACTTTTTGGGTTGTAGTCCCGCCTCCATCGACTTGTGGCCAACCCACGCTATTTTCCCTTGATTGACCTTGTTAAGCCCGCCCAGCGGGCTCAGCAGGCCAATTAAGGGACATCTGGTTACTGGTGACGTCAGTGATTGACATTTCATCTGTCAAGAGCTTTTGACAGATGAAAAATCAGCGTTTGACAGCTTTGTGAAGCTGTCAAACACTGACTATCTGTCTTCTAACTTGAGTCCTTCTACTCAGACTCAGTTAGAGATCTCTCCAGACCAGAAAGCAGAATGCTGCAGCTTTTGACAGTTCAGCGGCCATTCTGCTTTCTGTGCCGGTGAGCTGAGGGACTCCCGAGAACTGAAGGGAGAAAGCCTGCAAGAGAAAGTAAAGGTAAGTAAAACTTATTAAAACACTTTACACTTACCTCACACACTTACCTCTGCACACATGCACCCATCACTCACCTGCACAACGGACATCTCGACCCCTCCAACCCCTGCAGACCGACGGTCCGCCTCACTAACTTGGCGTGGTTCGGAGCCATCGGACAGCCCACACTTCAGGGCTAAAAATAGGGATTAGGCAAAAAACTGCTTGTTAACTACCTGTTAACAGGCAGTTAATTGGCACTAATCCCCTTCCCGCCTCGGGGAGGCGGCTCCCAGCGGAGGTGCAAAGCCACCGAATTCCGCCCCACCCCCCACCTCCCCACCCATCCCCCCCCCACCCCACCCCCTAGCTAGGAGGCCGATGACCAGGCCTCAGAGTCCTGGAGCTGCCCCAGTATTTTTGGCACTGTGCCTTGCTAGAGAGCCTGCCTTTTACCAGGAGTGTCCCCGACTCACATTAACAGCCAAGGACACCAAAATCAGCCGGCTGGACTGGAACAGCACATTTCTTTTTTAATTTATTTTCGGGATGTGGGTGTCGCTGGCAAGGCCAGCATTTATTGCCCATCCCTAATTGCCCTCAAGAAGGTGGTGGTGAGCTGCCTTCTTGAACCGCTGCAGTCCGTGTGGTGAAGGTGCTCCCACAGTGCTGTTAGGGAGGGAGTTCCAGGATTTTGACCCAGCGACGATGAAGGAACAGCGATATATTTCCAAGTCAGGATGGAGTGTGTGACTAGGAGGGGAACTTGGAGGTGGTGGTGTTCCCATGCACCTGCTGCCCTTGTCCTTCTAGGTGGTAGAGGTGGTGGGTTTGGGAGGTGGTGGGAAGCTAAACCAGCCCCCAGCGTCCTAATCTCTCAACCATCTAAATGTACATTTTCTTGTGAGACATTTTAAACATCCAACAAGGTCACGTTTACACCAAAAGATCCACACTTACACAGAAACAACTTCTTCTTTTCCAATGGAAACTCGTGGAATATTTCCCAAAATATTTTTATCGTAGGATGTGCAGGATGGTAATCCCCTTTGTATATCGCACTCTGGTAATACACAATTCAAAAAAAACATAACTTTGCATGAGAAACCTGCACAGTTCAGGGATCAACACACACACACACAGACACAGACACACACACAGATACACACACCGACACATCCACACACACACACACCGACACATCCACACACACAGACACAGATACACACACCGACACAGCCACACACAGACACACACATACATACATAGACACACACACACAGACACACATAGACACAGACACACACACATACGCACACACAGACATATGTACTCACATATACACACAGACACAGATACACACACCGACACATACACACACACAGACACACACATACATATAGACACACACACACACACAGACACACACACCAACACATACACACAGACACACACACACAGACAGACACACACACAAACATAGACACACACACACACAGACATATCACAGAAACCCCACAGTGCAGATAGAGGCCATTTCGGCCCATCGAGCCTACACCGACACATATGTCATGTACATATGTACTCACATATACACACACAGACACACTTACAAACAGACACCCTCACATATACACACAGGCAGATTCACACAAAAACTCACACACACATACACAAACGCCTGACCAGTAAAACAAAACTACAGAATTTTGAACTTTGAATTGGTTAAGTTTCCTAATGATAAGGTGGCACAGAGTAATACAATCACATTGCAGGAGGAACGCGACTAGACCACAGTTTGCAACTAATTGTTGCAGTTAAATAGACAGCTTTCTTCGTAAAGACAACTTTAATGTGTTTTATAAAATGGGTAGCGAGATCGTCTGGGGGCACCCCAGAGTGATCCGATTCAGATTCATTCCCACAATTCCTCACAATGGGCGGTTCCAGATCTTTAAACAGTAAAAGTGTATCAGAGGATGTCCCACCAGCCAGCTCTCGAGCACCCCCTAGTGGCTGGCCGACCATCACCGGTGCGGACCTTTCATTTATAAAAATCTGCCCTCCGCTCTCCGGCCTCTAGTCTAGGGTGATGTTTGGCACAGGGAGACTCTACAAAGGGTGGGGGGAATTAGCTGAGCCTGTGGTCAGTTTTATAGTATAGATACCATCTTCGCAGGGCGAACGGAAAGGAGTAACTCATCCCAGATTGCTGGCACAGATCAGGTAACGTAAAGGGGTTATGTAGCTCCTCACATTCTAACATACAGAACAACTTGCATATCCTAACTCGCACCAAGTCCCGTTCACCCATCATCACTGTGCTCGCTGACCTACATTGGCTCCCGGTCCCTGAACACCTCCACTTAAAAATTCTCATCCTCGTGTTCTAATCCCTCCGTGGCCTCGCCCCTCCCTATCTCTGTAATCTCCTCCAACTCCCTCACCCCAGAGATCTCTGTGTTCCTCCAACTCTGGCCTCTTGTCCATCCTTGGCCCCACCAGTGGTGGCCATGCCTTCAGCCGTCTAGGCCCCAAGTTCTGGAGTTCCCTCCCTAAACCTCTCCGCCTCTCCTCCTCCTTTAAGACGCTCCTTAAAACCCGACCTCACTGACCAAGTCACCTGTCCTAATGTCTGCAAGGATGTTCTTGCCATGGAGGGAGTGCAGCGAAGATTCACCAGACTGATACCTGGGATGGCAGAAATAACATATGAGGAGAGATTGGGTCGATTGGGCTTATATTCGCTGGAGTTTAGAAGAATGAGAGGGGATCTCATTGAAACTTCTAAAATTCTAACAGGACTAGACAGACTAGATGCAGGAAGGATGTTCCCGATGGCGGGGGAGTCCAGAACCAGGGGTCACAGTCTAAGGATAAGGGGTAAGCCATTTAGGACTGAGATGAGGAGGAATTTCTTTACCCAGAGAGTGGTGAACCTGTGGAATTCTCTACCACAGAAGGCAGTTGAGGCCAATTCATTAAATATATTCAAGAAGGAGTTAGATATATTTCTTAAGGCTAAAGGGATCAAGGGATATGGGGAGAAAGCAGGGACAGGGTACTGAATTTGGATGATCAGCCACGATCTTAAATGGCGGAGCAGGCTCGAGGGGCCGAATGGCCTACTCCTGCTCCTATCTTCTATGTTTCTTCATTGGCTCGGTGTCAATTTATGTCCGATTACGCTGCTGCGAGGCACCTTGGGACGTTTTACTGCGTTAAAGGCGCTATATAAATGCAAGCTGTCGGCGACGTCTGACTGGATTTCAGAGGCGCGAGACACCATTTCAGTAGATGGGATCTTTACAGAACTGGAACAACATCAGAATCAACAATTTCAAAAAGCCACAGAATTCACGAAGCAATCCTCTGATTTACAGAACAAAACCCTTCAGCTTTGCTACTGGAAAGCAAGGGCACCCCATCTGAAAACGGTGAGCTTGCACCTGCCTCGACACGAGTGGCAAGTTGGAGGAGAGATTTCTTGATTCAGCAACCTTCTCGTTGTAGAACCCGCCATCCCATTGATGAAAATGAGCAGGTTCTACAAGGGCCAGGTTACTGCTTAGGTGGTGATGGTGAAAAAGATGCCAAGTTAATGCAGTAGCAGAGGTGGGGGGGGGGATTATTTGCTCTTTACACAACTATATTGGGAGGGGAGGGAAATTGGTCAACAACTCCAAAAAGCCAGTCTATGGCCTAGCTACCAAAATTGGTCTGCAGCAAAACAAAATGGCCATTTGTGTTCATTTTGTGTCAATAAATCCTGGGAAACTCACCATTACAGGAATTGTCACAGGTAGGATATTACCAGTGGGCTCCGGCATTACTCAAGGCCGCAGGATGTTTTGGGAATTAATCGTTATTGCCACATTAGAAGACAACAAACAAACTTTGTCTCCATGTCAACAGACCAGAGTAATGATTTTGCTGATATTATTGGCTAAGGGCCATGAGTTCTTGTCGGGCTGTAACCAGGCCGGGGTTAGGACCCTGTGAGCACATTGCCCTGTGAGGCCTCTTACCATCTCTAACTCCTTCCAGTTGTAGCTGGTGTTTCCGACCACCATGGCCATCAGCTCACTGGGCTGGAAGAGCTGAAGCACTTTCCCTCCACAGACCTTCAAGAAGCCACTGGAGAAGGCGGAGAAGAGCTCATGGACAGAGGTGTTGAAGATGTAGTCCACATAGGCTTGCACAAATTCCTTCCTGGGGAACGACAGTCACCGTGAAGATTACAAGTGCAACATGGCAAGCGATCATTTTCAGTAGCCAAACATACTTAACGGGGTCAACTTTTAAATCCTTTGACTGTTTCTTCTGCATCTCAACACTCCACTCCCCGTTTTGGGAGGTCTGGCAGCAAGCACCAACTATAAAACACTGTTGCCCAACTAAACCAGTCTGAATTGTTATAATCCAAAAAAATCACTTAGGAGCAACAAGTAGACTCCTCGAGCATCGATTAGGAGGTCAACACATCTGCTCTGACCTCAGAAGATAAGCTACCTGTGTCAGCTTGGCTCAGTAGGTAGCACTCTCACATCAGAGTTCGAAAGTTGTAGATTCAAGCCCCACTCCAGCACGTAATCGAGGCTGTCACTTCATTGCAGCACTGAGGGAGTGCTGCACTCTCAGAGAAAGAAAGAACTTGCATTTATATAGCGCCTTTCATGATCTCGGGACGTCCCAAAGCGCTTTACAGCCAATGAATACTTTTGAGAGTGTAGGCACTGTGTTTATTAGCCAATCTGCGCACAGCAAGCTCCCACAAACAGCAATGTGATAATGAGCAGATAATCTGTTTTTAGTGATGTTGGTTGAGGGATAAATATTGGCCAGGACACCGGGGATAACTCCCCTGCTCTTCTTCGAAATAGTGTCATGTCTACCAGAGAGGGCAGACGGGGCCTCGGTTTAATGTCTCGTCCGAAAGGCAGCACCTCCGACAGTGCAGCCCTCCCTCAGTACTGCCAGCCTGGATTATGAGCTCAGGTCTCTGGAGTGGGGCCTGAACCCACAACCTTCTGACTCAGAGGCGGGAGTGCTGTCACTGAGCCATGGCTGACACCTCAAGAGGTGCCTTTCTGCGAGTTAGACATGAAGCTGAGGCTCCGTCTGCCTGATCTGGTAGTTCAGGTGAATGTAAAAGATCCCACGGGCCTTATTCAAAGAGCAAAGAGTTCTGCTGATGCCCTCCTCAAGCAACACTCAAAAAAACAGATTAACTGATCATTCATCTCAGTTGCTGTTTGTGGGATCTTGCTGTGTGCAAATTGGCTGCCGTGTTTGCCTACATAGCAACGGTGACTACATTTCAAGATGAATTCATTAAGCGCTTTGGAGACATCCTAACTATATAAATGCAAGCTCTTTCATCTTTCTTATACATACGAACAATTCAGTTTATTCAGATGTCTTTTCATTAATTTAAGGTAACGCAACAATTGAAACACAAGACACAGCAGGAGATCTGTGTCTTCAAATACTAAGGCTGTGCTCTGCCTCCAAGAACAGCACCCCTAGTGGCAGAGACAGCTCAAAAGAAGAGATCATTGCCAAACACCAAGAAAATAAAGAAACATCAGGCTCTGTACTCAAGTCAACATGAGCCCTTGCTGTGCTCTCTGACCAGTAAATGTGCTACTCACGTTAATTGGGATTGGGGGAAGAGGTAAGAGGGAAGAATTACATAGACTTTTACATCACAGGAACAGGCCATTCGGGCCCAACAGGTCTATGCTGCACACGAGCCTCCTCCCACCTTACTTCATCTCACCCTATCAACATAACCTTCTATTCCTTTCTCCCCAATATACTTATCTAGCTTCCCCTTAAATGCTAAATCTATGCTAATCCCCTCAACCACTCCCTATGGTAGCGAGTTCCACACTCTCACCACTCTCTGAGTAAAAAGGGTTTCTCCTGAATTCCTTAATGGATTTATTGGAGCCTACCTTATATTTATGGCCTCCAGTTTTGGACTCCCTCACAAGTGGAACCATCTTCTCTACGTCTACCCTATGGAACCCCTTCATAATTCTAAAGACCCCTAAACAGGTCGCCCCTCAGCCTTCTCTTTTCTAGAGAAAAGAGCCCCAGCCTGTTAAGTCTTAGTAAGTCAGAATTGTGTAAGAATTTTCTCTGGGCAAAATAAAAATGCACTTTTCTGCACCAAATACAGTCTGTAAGTTCCAATTTCAGATTTTTATCATTTGTAGGCAAGTGTCACATCCTCCATCAGAAATAAACTAGCTCTACAATTCTGTGTTCAGGCAATATACAGGAAACTTTCGATTAACCGGCCCCTAAATAACCGGAAATCTCGGTTAACCGGCAAAATTCAGGAGTAGGTTCAGGTAACTTTTATTACTTGCCTTGCTCCATGTGTTGCTGTGCAAGGGTGTGGCTGCAGCTGTTGCTAAGCTACAGAGACGCTTGCAACTTGTGGCCATTGTTCTGAAGCTGTTGCTAAGCAACAGGGTTTGTTGCTTTATACGGAGCTCTCAGCTCCGTGTCTTTTACTATAGCATTCGGTTATCCGGAATTTTTGATGAACCGGCACCACGTCGGTCCCATCCGTGCCGGATAAAAGAAAGTTTCCTGTACTCTCACCCAGACCTCCTCATTGAAGAGTGAGGTGACAATGCAGACTCACCTGTTCTCCTTCTTCACAGGTAGGCTCTTACCGCCAGGGACCAGCTCCTGGAGCTCAGCGACTCCATAGTTTTCTCGAAGAATCTGTTCATTTCAACAGGGCAAAGAGTTAAGAAATGAAAATTGGTGGGGGAAAATCACACACAATGATTCTCAGTTTGTTCCCACCCTCACAAGACATTGTGCGGAAACCGTTTGCGAACCTACTTTATTTCACAAGAGAATTGTGGATGAGGAAAGCCACCCTATTGCATCCATCTCCCCTTTCCCATTGTTTTTTCTTATTCATTTGTGGGATGTGGGCATCACCGGCAAGGCCAGCATTTATTGCCCATCCCTAATTGCCCTCGAGAAGGTGGTGGTGAGCCACCTTCTTGAACCGCTGCAGTCCGTGTGGTGAAGGTACTCCCACAATGCTGTTTGGTCTTATTATTTTGTTTCGTAGCAGTTTGTTACAACTGAGTGGCTTGCTGGGCCATTTCAGAGGGCACGCAGTTAAGAGTCAATCACATTGCTGTGGGTCTGGAGTCACATATAGGCCAGACCGGGTAAGGACAGCAGATTTCCTTTCCTAAAGGACATTAGTGAACCAGATGGGTTTTTATGACATTCCGATAATTTCATGGTTACCATTACTGACACTAGCTTTTTTATTCCAGATTTATTTAATTAACTGAATTTAAATTCCTCAGCTGCCGTGGTGGGATTTGAACTCACGTCTCCGGATCATTGGTCCAGGCCTCAGGATTACTAGCCCAGTGACATTACCACTACGCTACCGTTCCCCGCCCCAATTGTTTTTTTTAAATGATTCCATGGTTTTTGCCTCCGCTCCTCTATCTGGAAATTCATTCCACAAGTTGATCACTCTTTGTGTGTGAAGAAGAATTTCCTTACACCAGTACCCTCCTCCAGTATGACCCCGTGTCCAATGTTCCCAGTGAGCTGCGCGGTCGCACAGCATACTAGGGAACCCGCGCAGCCGGCTTTTCAATACAAAACCGCGCATGGCCCGCGCGGCCCCTTAAAGGGGCCGCCCAGGGCCAAACAAAATTAGAGGGAACATTGCCTGTGCCCACTAGTTATACACCCACAATTTAATTTTAAGTAACATTCTGAATTAACGTTTTCCACTCCCCTATCGACCTCTATAAGCTCACCTCTCAGACTCCCGCTTTCCAGGCTGAAAAAGGCCACGTTTCTCCAGTCTTTTCCTTATAACTGCAACCTCGGACGCTGGGATCAGCCCTGGTGGCTGCTCTCTCCATTGCTCCCAGCACGTGAATGCCTCTCTCTGTTATTTCTTGGCAACCAGAACTGGACTCAAGGTGCGGTCTGACCAGAGCACCGTACCGTTTGAACGTTACCTCCCCTGACTGACACGCTAATGTTTTGGCTGCGGAGGCCAACGTTCAATTGGGTTTGCTGATTGCTGGTTAATCAGGTGGCCAACCCTCCAGGACTGCCCTGGAATCTCCAGGAATTGAAGATTAACCTCCTGGACACTGCTGCGGGCAACCCAGGAGAAAAATCACAGGGGCATTAAAAAAAAAGTCCTTTTTTTCCCCATTTTTAAAATTTGTTTATTAGTTATAAAAGTATTGGAGATGGACTGTCAGTCAAGAATCATCCAATCCGGTAACAAAGGAGTCTGTTTGCTTTCCAATTGGCCTGGGAAGGTGGGCCACTGTGAAGATGGCCATGTTGGCCGACCAGTGGCGGGAGTGCAGGGGGCCGGACGGTTGGAGGTGGGCCGGTCGCACCAGGAAACCTCCAGGGACACGTCCAACCAGAGTTGGCAAGCCTACTGGTTAATTAAAATCAACAGGGGATTGACAGGGTGGATGCTGAGAGGCTGTTTTCCCCCTGGCTGGAGAGTCTAGAACTAGGGGTCACAGTCTCAGGATAAGGGGTCGGCCATTTAAGACCGAGATGAGGAGGAATTTCTTCACTCAGAGGGTTGTGAATCTTTGGAATTCTCTGCCCCAGAGGGCTGTGGATGCTGAGTCTTTGAGTAGATTCAAGGCTGAGACCGATAGATTTTTTGGACTCTAGGGGAATCAAGGGATATGGAGATTGGGCGGGAAAGTGGAGTCGAGGTCGATGATCAGCCATGGTCTTATTGAATGGCTCGAGGGGGCTGTATGTCCGACTCCTGCTCCTATTTCTTATGTTCTTATGTTGTTATAACAGCGCCTGCTTTGGAGGATAACGGGCTGGGAGCAATGAAGCAATTGCAACAAGCCAGTCTTCCCAAGGTAAAGAGTCGAGGCAAAAACAGCCCTTACCGCAAAATTGAGACAGAAAGTTTCTTCAATGTTGTCGTCGGGGTAATCCAGCAGCTCCTGCAGGCTCCTTAAAGAAAAGGAAAGCTCCCTGATCAGAAGGTTGTCTGAGTAAGCTAAAGTGATTTGCTAAAATCATCACTCCATTCACATATAAACCCGTATTGTGTCCCAATCGCCAGGTAAATGGAAGGGGGGAAAGAGTCTGCAACGATTCTCTTTTTGGGGGTTCAGGTCCCACTCCAGAGAACCTAAGCACATAATCCAGATGGATGTTTCTTTAGCTACTTCCCAATCCGCAGGCACTGTTCCCATCCCTAATGATTCCGCAAGGACAGCGATAAGGACATGCCGCCATTCTTAATACCTTTATGTATGTCCCTTTGGGGTCTGGTACCTTATCTAACATTCTGCTCCTTATGAAGTTTTTTTTTAAAAAGTACTTCCTCCACCTGCATTGGAAATTGAGTTCCGTGCTCGTGAACCTGGCCATGGCCTCCCCCTGGAGTTTCCGCGATCTTTTGCGCTAGTTTTAAAAAACGTCGCGCTAGAAGCCGGCACCGCCCAGAAAACTGGCCACGCCCACCGCCCCCCCAGATCGAATCAATCACCATTGGGGGTTTCCGCTAATTGCGCTCGTTTGCCGGCCTTTAGAGGAGGCTCCAAAAATTAAGCTGGATCTTTTGGGCGCAAGGACACATTTTAAAAGCTTTTGAACGTAATTGTTTTTTTGAATTTACTAAGAAACTGACTACTGTACACCAATATAACCAGCAAATGGTTCTGTGTAATTTTCCAAAGTCATTTTCAGTCTTTTAAAAATCGGGTTACTCACAGGTGATGGATTAAAAATGCTTATTTTTTTGGTGATTAAACCCATTTTCAGCTGTATTACTCAAACTGCGCCAAGCTATCATCTTAAATATATATCAAAGAATATGTTTCAAAGCAAAATATTTTTTACATTACGTTTTAAAATGCTTGCGCTGGTTCATGGCAGATTTTGTGTTCGGTGATATGCAAATAAGTTTGAGCGGAAACTCGAGAAATAAAAAACATTTCTCCAAACGGATGTAATTTGTGCCCGGATCACCGACTGCACCCAAAGCGGAAACCCTACCCCAATGTCCTTACCGGTTTGGAAAGAGGTCGGCCAAGATTCCGGTCTCGAAACTGGAGGAAAACTGCCCCCAAGGGCTAGGAACGCAAGGCATCAGGCAACACCGTGCGTGAGCCACTCACCTGCCCTCCGTGGGAGAGAGCTGTTTCAGGTCTTCCAGAGAGGGTTTCACATTCAGCAGTTTTTTGTAGAGTATGAGTGGAAATTGCAGATCCACCACTGTGAAGTTATAAATGGCCAGGCCACACAGGATCCCAATCAGATGGAACCAGTTCAATTCCACAAACGTCTGGGGTTTTGGGAAAGGGGAGGAAGGAGACATCAGGCAAAATGCTTATTAGTTCAAACACGCTGCAATTCTACACATTATTAACAGGGCAAGAGACAATGGCGTCAGCAAATGCGGTTACACAACCTCTTTCCACGCACTGATACCCGGAGCCCTCATTCCTGCCAAATCACTCACCGTCTCCTAACCCCTGCTGTTCACACACCCTGGGCACAAGTTCTACTACGGCACAGAGGCACAGCAAAGACTGCGCTGTACGTCCTTCAATGTTCCTGGTTTGTAGCCGGGAGCAGATAACGTAACCAGAAACAGTCCAATCCATTATTTGTGACCTGATACTCAACTCCACTAAACAGGCCAAGCTGACCGCAGATCTTCCTTCACAGACCTTTAGGACACTGGTTTGTACGGAATGGAATGTCAGGCAGAGCCTGTTGATATCCATTAGCGTCACATAGCGTTGGCCCCTTTAAGAGAGCTAACTGCAGCTTTGCTTATTTAGAAACATTTTTTTTAAATTAAGTTTGTCACATTGGCTTCCAGTCCATCTGCAGGTGGGATCTGTAACTCTCTCCCCAAAAAGCCATTGAGGCTGAGGCGGAGGGTGGGGGCTGGGGGGTTGGGGTTCAATTGAAAATTTCAAAACTAATAGATTTTTGTTTGGCAAGGGTATTAAGGGTTACAGAGTAGATGGAGTTAAGATACGGATAACCATGAGCTCACTGAATGGCGGAACAGACTCGAGGGGCTGAATGGCCCACTCCCGTTCCTATGTTCCGCAGATTCGTAACAGCGAAGGAACGCTCAAGACTTTCGGGAGAGTTTCATAGGAGGTAAAAAAGCGAGAGAGTAATAATGCCACTCACTTTTTCTGAAAACCACAAAAGCCTGGACTGCTCATAATACGTGAACATCCCGTACTTGGGATCCAGCAGCTCCTTCAGCAGCAGCAGGAAGAATTCCTTCGTCACCCCGCCGTCGTCCACTGCTTCCTCACCCAGGAACACCACCTGCTCCGGCAACAAATCAGCAGAATCAGATCGAGGCCGCTTTCCCAACCCCCCCCCACCCCCTCCGACCCCCCCCCCGCCCCCTCCCCCCATACAAAAAGGACAAAAATTACTTTAACGTGGAGGAAAAGCAAACTGTATTCTCACAAGTTTAAAGAAATGGCACCTAGACAAGAGGTGGTTAATATGCTAAATGGAATTTGTTTTCCCCCCCCCGCAGAGATGAAACAATACGCATTTCGTTAGCTTGTCCGGGTAATCGAAAAACACCTCACACCCATTGTGTTGGGAAGTCCTTTTAACCATGATTGTCCATGAACAGAGAGAAACAAAAAAAACAGAGGCTGCGACACAGACAACCGGTAGGTAGGGGGTGGTGGGGGCGGGGGGGGGCAGTGAGGGGGAGACGGTGAGGTTTAAAACAGGAAGGCTGTGAAGGCAAAAAGATAGTGACTGAGATTGGACCCAGCTTCAGAGAGTCAGAGGTGCTGGAGGAACCGTTAGAATATATCTTATTTAAGTCAAGTATGACAACTGACGTGGGGAATCGTGGCGCGTACTTTGTTGTGTATCATTTCGCAAAGATAAGCTGCACTGAATCAAGTGAGTCGGATCATAATTGCTGTTTTGCATGCCCACCTTATGATGAAATAAAACATTATAGTATTGTATTCATCCCCGTCTCACCAAAAGTTCGCTCAGTCTGGATCACAAGGGATTACACTATTGCACCCATGACCTTCTGCCTCAGAAGCGTGAATGCTACCAACTGAGCCAAGGCTGACACCTGGACACAAAGGACTATGGCCTGGGCACCCCCTGACTATTTATTCAATTAGAATTTAATGTGCAATAATCTGAGTCCATTTCCCAGTCTAACAGCAGCAATCCTCTTACCTTCAAAGGCTTTTTCAAGTCCACATCTGAATGAATGCTCAGCTCTCTCAACGCGTCACTGACCAGGTTAGTCCGCTGAACATGCAGAACGAGGAAGGGGCTGCTCGTCAGGAATGGTCCCAGTGTGAGCAGCATGAAGATGTTCTCCAGACTGGTCCTGTTCACTGCTATCTGTATAACAGGGACACAGTGGGGACTATTTAAATCCCTTTTCATTAACCGCCTTAACCTTTGCACTCCTCTAGCCCTAGTGGAGGAGAAGCATCCGGGAAGGCGCCGAACACCTCGAGTCTCTTCGCCGGGAGCAAGCGGAAGCCAAGCGCAGGCAGCGCAAGGAGCGCACGTCAACCCAAGCACCCCACCCACCCACCCGCCCCTTCAACCACCGTCTGCCCCACCTGTGACAGAGACTGTAGGTCCCACATTGGACTCGTCAGTCACCTGCGAACTCATTTTTAATGTGGAAGCAAGTCATCCTCGGTTCCGCGGGACTGCCTAAGAAGAAGAAGCCCTGTAACCCTCCAAGAACTTTACATTGCTCCAGCTCTGCCCTCTTACACATCTCCGATGCCTTTCGCCCCACCATTGGTGTTCGTGCCTGCAGCCATCTAGGAATTCTCTCTCTAAACTCTGCTGCCCGTGTCCTAACTCGCGCCAAGTCCCGTTCATCCATCACCCCTGTGCTCGCTGAGCTACACTGGCTCCCGATACCGAACACTTCCATTTAAAAATTCCCATCCTCGTGTTCAAATCCCTCCATAGCCTCGCCCCTCTACCTATCTCTATCACCTCCTCCAGCCCTACAACCCTCCGAGAATCTGCCCTCTTGTCCATCCTCCCCTCCCCCCCACTTCCTTCACACCAGCAGGGGGGGGAGTGAGAGAGAGTTCCAGATTGACACTACCCTTGGCGTGAAAAAGTGCTTCCTGATTTCACTCCTCTGATTTCACTCCTCTGATTTCACTCCTCTGATTTCACTCCTCTGATTTCACTCCTCTGATTTCACTCCTGAATGACTAGGCTCCAATTTTAAGGTTGTGCCCCCTTGTGGCCTTATTCTCAAGGTTACTCCACATATTCAAAAAGCAAAAGCAAAAAAAAACTTGCAGATGCCAGAAATCTAAAATAAGAGTAGAAAATGCTGACAACACTCAGGTCAGTCAGTGTCTTGTGGCGAGAGCGAGCAAGTTAACATTTCGGGCAGGATTTTCATTCAGGAGTCGGGTTAGAGGCGGGACTACAACTTTCGGGGTTGTAGTCCCGCCTCCATCGAGATGCGGCCAATCCACGCGATTTTCACTTGATTGACCTTGTTGAGCCCGCCCAGCAGGCTCAGCAGGCCAATTAAGGACCACCCGGCAACAGGTGACGTCACAGACTGAAATTTCATCTGTCAAGAGGTTTTGACAGATGAAATATCAGTGTTTCACAGCTGTTTGAAGCTGTCAAACACTGAGTCTTACTTCTAACCTGAGTCCTTCTCCCCAGACTCCATTAGAAATCTCTCCTGCACAGTAAGCTGAAGGCTGTCGCTTTTAACAGTTCGCAGCCATTCTGCTTTCTGTGCCGGTGAGATGAGGGACTCCCGGGACCTAAAGGAAGGAAGGCTGAAAAGGTAAGAAAAGGTAATTTAAACTTCTTTAATCATTTTAGACACACCAAACCTTTGCACTCATGCACCCATCACTCACCTGAACACCGACATCTCGACCCCTCCAAGTCCTTCAACCCGACGGCCCGCCTCCTCTAACTTGGCGTGGTTTGGAGCCGTCGGGAATCCCACACGACAACCTTCAAAATAGGGATTAGGCTAAAAACTGCCTGTTAACTACCTGTTAACAGGCAGTTAATTGGCACTAATCCCTTCCCGCCTCGGGTAGGTGGGTCCCAGTGCGGGGCGGGTACCCGCCTCCTTTGAAACTAGCATGGAGGCGGGTTTGGGTGCGGGATGGGGTCGGGACCCCTGATTTGGGGATTTTAACCCCCCACACGCCTCCAATCCTGACTCCACGGCCCAATGAAAATGCTGCCCTTCATGTGCGAACCCGTCTTCAGAACAGTTCCAGAATTTTCCGTTGTTACTCCAAATGTTCTACTTCCCATTCCCAGCCAGTCAATGCAGCCACAGAAGCTGTATAAAACACGCACTCATCAAGCTTACAAGAATCAATCGCAATGGTTCATTGTTCAGTTTTCAGTCGGCATCTGCAACGAGTATCCCGGCTGCTCGTGTTCACCAGAGACGCAAACAGCACAGAAGGAGGCCATTCGGCCCATCGTGCCTGTGCCAGCTCTATGAAAGAGCTCTCCAATTAGCCCCACTCGCCCACACCCCTGCTCTTTCCCCGTAGCCCTGCAAATTTTTCCTTTTCAAGTATTTATCCAATTCCCTTTTGAAAGTTACTATTGAATCTGCAGCGCATTCCAGATCACAACAACTCACTGTGGAAAAAACAATTCTCCTCATCTCACCACTGGTCCTTTTGCCAATTATCCTAAATCTGTGTCCTCCAGTTACCGACCCTCCTGCCAGTGGAAACAGTCTATCAGAACGCTTCATATTTTTTGACACCTCTATTAAATCTCCCCGTAACCTTCTCTGCTCTGAGGAGAACAACCCCAGCTTGTCCAGTCTGTCCACCTGCAGGAGGCAGGGCTTACCAATGACCCCACGCATGACTTTATAAACATATAAACCAAAACTGAGGGAGTGGCTCTGGCTCTCTCTTGCCTAAAGAGAAAACATAATTGGAAGAGGTAGTAGGCAAGGGTGCAAAAAGAGGCAATAGCAGTCCATGAATGGAGAGGCAAATTACAACACAGAGCAGAAAAGGCAAACAAATCATCCTTCCATTTAGAAAGGGTGGTGGTTAGGTTCCATTACAGTCCCGACTGCTTATATGCGCTGGCGATAGAATCAAAAAGCGAGGTAACCAACATATTTTAAAAAGCAGGAAGTCTCCACTTAGCAACCACCTCTCCTAATTGTTTGCAGTTCATAGAATTATAGAATGGTTACAGTACTGAAGGAGGCCATTCGGCCTGTTGAGCCCGTGCCGACTCTCAGCTGGTCCCACTCCCCCGCCCTTTCCCCGTAGCTCTGCAATGTTTTTTCCTTCAGGTACTTATCCAACTCCCTTTTGAAAGATAAAATTGAGTCTGCCTCCACCACCCTTTCAGGCAGTGCATTCCAGGTCATAACCACTCGCTGCGTAAAAAAGGTTTTTCTTATGTCACCTTTGGTTCTTCTGCCAATCACCTTAAATCTGTGTCCTCTGGTTCTCGACCCTTCCGCCAATGGGAACAGTTTCTCTCTCTCTACTCTGTCCAGACCCCTCATGATTTTGAACACCTCTATCAAATCTCCTCTCAATCTTCTCTGCTCCAAGGAGAACAACCCCAGTTGCATCCAGAATCTCATCTCTAAGGTAATCGCACTTTAACGAGGTGCGAACAGTTGATTGAAACTGCTCGAAGACCCGACATGGTCTGAAATCGGCAGAGCTTTTTAAATGGGTAAGACCTCATTGAACTGCCCGAAATAGCCGACACGCTTGTTAAGTTATATGGTTAGCGCCATTTGCCCGACATAGGCGGCTGCCTGTGATAAGCGGGGACGGTGGAAGTGGTGGCAGCTGTAAAACATCATGCCATTGAACTTTGGCGGGGGGTGTTCTCCCGACCCCCTCAGTGGAAGAGAACCAGAATCCCGAGCGAAATGGCTGAAAGTGGCCGGACTTGTGGCGGGAGATGGGAAGAAGCCTCGCGGAATTTCAGCGCCTACAAGTTTGGAGTTAGAGCGAGAACCTTGAGATCGCCCCTTGCTATTCAATCTCAGCAGATCAGCTTCAATATTCGGATACACAGGGTAAATGGTCCAGCAGCTTGAAGCTACACTCTGCGAAGATCAGTGTCCAAGCGCTTAATGTGTGCACATGCAATTCTCTTGTCTGCTATTTTAATGGCAGTGTTAAAAGCTTCTGTTGAAATGGAGGACAAATGGGTTAGGCATTTAGACATTAATCTTCACATTTTGCTGTTTCAAGGCCTAAGATAGTTACTTGCTGTACAAGAAAACGGCGCAAAAATGACACGGTAACAGAGCAGAGTCTTTCTAAGAAAGAAATTATTTTCTCGGCTAGTGCGACAGGATTGTGCGAGGGGATCATACGAGAGGATAGTGCGAAGGGATCGTGCGAGGGAGGCAGTTCAGAGACGATTCACTCGGTTAATTCCAGAGATGAGGGGGTTGACTTATGAGGAAAGGTTGAGCAGGCTGGGCCTATACTCATTGGAATTTAGAAGAATGAGAGGTGATCTTATTGAAACATATAAGATACGGAGGGGGCTCGACAAGGTAGATGCAGAGAGGATGTTTCCCTTTGTGGGGAATTCTAGAACGCGGGGGCACAGTCTCAGAATAAAGGGTCGCCCTTTTAGAGCTGAGATGAGGAGGAATTTCTTCTCTCAGAGGGTCGTAAATCTGTGGAATTCTCTGCCCCAGAGAGCCGTGGAGGCTGGGTCATTAAATACATTTAAGGTGGAGATAGACAGATTTTTGCAAGATAAGGGAGTGAAAGATTATGGGGAGTGGGCGGGGAAGTGGCTTTAAGCCTAAGATCAGCCATGATCTTATTGAATGGCGGAGCAGGCTCTAGGGGCCAAGTGGCCTATTCCTGCTCCTATTTCTTATGTTCTTATGTTCTTATGATAGTGCAAGGGGATCGTGCGAGGGGATAGAGAGGAAGGATCGTGCGAGGGGATAATGAGAGGGGACAATACGACAGGAGGTATTTCAGTGTGAACCTACAAGACAATGGCCTAGAAATTCAGTAAGGCGCTGCCAGCTTTGCGCCCAGTTACCGCCTAAAGAGGGCTTCTGCGCCAATGCAGGAGTTTGCGCTGATATTCAGCGCAGCGGTAATGGCGGCGGTAGCCGTTAGCGCTGCGCCGGAACTGATGACGTCATCGGTGTGCGCAGTGCCCCGGTTCCGCCCCGATACCGGCCCGATCCCCATATTTAGTTGCGGCCGCCTCTTCCGCAGCGGCCGCAAACAGTGACCAGAAAACGGGGCCGTACTGTAGCCTTAGTGGGGCGCTTTAAGGTGGAGGTGCGGCCGGCCGCTTTTTCGGCGGCCGCCTGCCCGCACCTCCTTCCCCGGCCTCCTCCACCACCCCCCCCCCGTGGCATTGCCGGCTGCTTTCCGCGAACCCGGCACTTCTCCGTCGTGCCGGGCTCATTTGCCGGCACTATCCAGCGGCGATCTCCCCGTTGCAGGCACCTCCACCTTAAGAGAAGGAGGAGGCCTGCAGTACCGCAGCCTGCCGCTCCGCAGCGGGTGGCGCAGCGGCGCCTAGAGCGCTGAAATTCAGTTTCAGCGCCACAAGCGGGGGCGGGCACACCCTGGAATAGCGCCCGGTTCCGACTTGGGCCGCAAAAAGTGAATATCTGACGGTCGCAAATGGCTCCGCGCCCAGCGCTAACTTTTGGGCGCTAGCCAGCTGGCGGGGCCATAGTGAATTTCTAGGCCAATATATTTATACTTTTAATTAAGCAAAAGATAGCTGAAGGCCTGGCTTGGCTTATAGTTCTGTGACGTGTGTTGCAGAAGTTGTGCTGTGTATTCCTGTATAAAACAGTTACATTTTACCACTGATCCCAATACAACATACCTGCATCTGTAAGGCAGCGTCTGTCTGTAACATCTTTGTCTTTGCCTGAGCATTCAGGACGAAGGGGTAGGTGCAGAAAGCAACAGGGACCTGGAACAGATCAGGCAACACATCTTAAGACAAGGCAGCAAACCTACAAAAATAGCACAAGGGTAAAATCTTGCTCGACAAATGTCTCGCTAACGAGAAAAACAGCCTTGGTCAGTGGCAGCACTCTCCCCTCTGGGTCAGAGGTTGGGGGCTCAAGACTCTATTTGGCCCATACTCTAGGCTGACACTTTCGCTCAGTGCGGAGGGCTGCATTGTGCTGAGGTGCCGTCTTTATCGGAAGAGACGTTAAGCCGAGGCCCCGTCTGCCCTCTCAGGTGGACGCAAATGATCCCACGGCTCTATTCAAAGAAGAGCAGGGGAGTTCTCCGCGGTGCCCTGGCCAACATTTATTCCTCGACCAACATCACTAAACAAAGATTATCTGGTCATTCGTCACATGTGCTGTATTTGGGATCTTGCTGTGCGCAAACTGGCCTGCACAAGAGTGGCATCGCTTCAAATGCAATCCACTGACTGCAAAGCACACTGGGACAGCCTGGGGATGTGACCAGCTGCTATATCAATGCAAGTTCTTTCTTGCTTTAAAAACAGCAAGTTCTGCAGGCCTTTCACACGAGCCGAGTTATACGACAGGAAACTCTCGATTTACCGGCACCTAAATAACCGGAAATCTCTGTTAACCGGCAAAATTCAGGAGTAGATTCAGGTAAGTTTTACTTCACATTAGTGGCCGTTCCTGGATCTGTGGCTGTGTAACCGGGGTTCCTGCACCTGTTGCTAAGCAACAGGGACGCCTGGATCTTGTGGCCGGGGTTCCTGCACCTGTTGCTAAGCAACAGGGAAACCTGGATTTGTTGCTGTGTACGGAGCTCTCGTACCTTTCACTATACCTCTCTGTAATCCGGACTTTTTGATAAACCGGCACCACACCGGTCCTGTCGGTGCCGGATAATAAAGAGTTTCCTGTATCTAAGATGGGGTTTACCTACCTCTGCAATAGCCGGCTGGATTTTCTGTAAAATAAAACAGAAGTCTTAGCTACAGAGAAACGGCAAAGAAAAAAAGAGCAGCCTGTTCCAACTTCTCAAAACTGGAAGACTGTGAAAGTATCAAAAGCGGTGTACTTACTACTCCGGCATGTTGGGATGCCCAGTAGAGATAATCTGTTTCAATGTTGACCAAGTTATTGAGTTCATGGATATAGAATATGTCATAGTCAACATGGTTCGCAATCACATTGACCTGCGTGATGAAGGAGAGGAAAAGCTTAGTTTAGTCGTACAGTATCGACTGAACGAAGAGTGGTGTGATGTGTTTATCGTATGTTTTAGTCACACAAAACTTAAATACAATGGGGGACAATTTTAATCCTACCCATCCGATGAAACCAGGCAGGTGGACAGTTAAGATCACCCGGGTTGCTCACCCGCCCTGGAGATCACTGGTCGCGATAATCGCCTGCTCGGGCAAGAGGCACCCGCCCAAAGCCGGCGGGGTCCTTTTTAACATATGCATGTCGGGTCCCAATGATGTCATCGAGACCCGATTGCAATTTTAACTTGGTGGCCCGAGCATGAAGCGGCTGGGAGTTATCCCGCCAGGCCGACCCAGCGAGGACGAGGTTCAGGGCCAGGAGATGCTCAAAAACAGAAGCGTTTACATTATTTTTCTTACACTTACCTTGTGGAGTCAGGAGAAGCAGGCGTGCTCCTCCGGGCCCCACGAGGAAAACTCAGGCCTCCTGCCAATTGCAAGACCCCCATGGGACAGCCCGGCAGCCGATCGCGCCACCTGCCTGATCTCGGCGGGCAGCCACCAGGCCGCGTGATTTGCCACCGCTTTCCCGCCCGGAACGGGCAGCGTGTCGGACAGTGGGATTTAAACAAGGCCCGGGATTCATTTCCAGAGCAGCGGGTGAGTTTCTAACTCACGCTGGTACTCACCCGTCCAAAATTGGTACTGACCTAAGGCCTTGGTCTAGATAGGTGACGAAATTGCCTCCAACAATTGTGACCATTCTAATGGACAACAAAGTGGGCTTCAATACGCAATATTTCAGAAACAACCACTATATTGCTGGTTAACAACAACTTGTATTTATATAGCGCCTTTAACATAGTAAAACGTCCCAAGGCGCTTCACAGGAGCAATTATCAAACAAAATGTGACACCAGAGCCACATAGAGGGGTATTAGGGCAGATGACCAAAAGTTTGGTCGAAGTGGTAGATTTTAAGGAGCGTCTTAAACATAAGAACATAAGACGCAGGAGTAGGTTATTCGGCCCCTGGAGCTTGCTCCGCCATTCAATAAGATCATGGCTGATCTGATCTTGGCCTCAACTCCACTTCCCTGCGCGGTCCCCATAACCCTTGACTCCCTTATCGTTCAAAAATCTGTCTATCTCCACCTTAAATATATTCAGTGACTCCGCCTCCACAGCTCTCTGGGGAAGAGAATTCCAAATATTCACCACCCTCAGAGAAGAAATCCTTCCTCATTTCCGATTTAAAAGGGTGTCCCCTTATTCTGAAATTATGCCCCCTACTTCTAGATTCCCCCAAGAGGGGAAACAGCCTCTCTGCATCTACCCTGTCAAGCCCCTTCAGAATCTTATATGTTTCAATACGATCCCCTCTCATTCTTCTAAACTCCAATGAGTATAGGCCCAACCTGCTCAACCTTTCCTCATAAGACAACCCCTTCATCCCAGGGATCAACCTCGTGAACCTTCTCTAAACTGCCTTAAATGCAAGTATATCCTTCCTTAAATAAGGAGACCAAAACTGTACGCAGTACCCCAGGTGTGGTCTCACCAACGCCCTGTACAGTTGTAACAGGACTTCCCTACTTTTATACTCCATTTCCTTTGCCAAAAAGGCCAACATTCCATTTGCCTTCCTAATTACTTGCTGTACCTGCATGCTAACTTTTTGTGATTCATGTACTAGGACCCCCAGATCCCTCTGTACCTCAGCATTTTGTAATCTCTCCCCATTTAAATAATAATTTGTACCAAAGCGGATAACCTCACATTTTCCCACATTATACTCCATCTGCCAGATTTTTGACCACTCACTTAGCCTATCTATATCCCTTTGGAGATTCTTTGCGTCCTCCTCACAATTTGCTTTCCCACCTACCTTTGTATCATCAGCAAATTTGGCTCCATTACACTTGGTCCCTTCATCCAAGTCATTAATATAGATTGTAAATAGTTGAGGCCCAGCACTGATCCCTGCGGCACCCCGCTAGTTACAGTTTGCCAACCTGAAAATGACCCATTTATCCCGACTCTCTGTTTTCTGTTAGTTAGCCAATCCTCTATCCATGCTAATATATTACCCCCAACCCCGTGAGCTCTTATCTTGTGCAGTAGCCTTTTATGTGGCACCTTATCGACTGCCTTCTGGAAATCTAAATACACCACATCCACTGGCTCACCTTTGTCCACCCTACTCGTTACATCCTCAAAGAACTCCAGCAAATTTGTCAAACATGATTTCCCTTTCATAAAACCATGCTGACTCTGCTTGACTATATTATGATTTTCCAAATGCCCTGCTGCCACTTTCTTAATGACAGATGTTAGGCTAACTGGTCTATAGTTGCCTGCTTTCTGTCTCCCTCCTTTCTTAAATAGGGGTGTTACATTTGCGGTTTTCCAATCTGCTGGGACCTCTCCAGAATCCAGCGAATTTTGGTAGATTACAACCAATGCATCCACTATCTCTGCAGCCACCTCTTTTAAGACCCTAGGATGCAGGCCATCGGGTCCAGGGGACTTGTCCACCTTTAGTCCCATTAGTTTGCCTAGTACTTTTTCTCTAGTGATAGTGATTGTTTTAAGTTCCCGCCCCCCAATCCAATAGCCCCTTGATTATCCATTACTGCGATGCTTTTAATGTCTTCTACCGTGACGACCGATACAAAACATTTGTTCAAAGTCTCTGCCATTTCCCTGTTTCCCATTATTAATTCCCCGGACTCATCCTCTAGGGGACCAACGTTTACTTTAGCTACTCTCTTTCTTTTTATATACCTGTGGAAGCTCTTACTATCTGTTTTTATATTTCTTGCTAGCTTACTCTAATAAGCTATCTTCTCTCTATCATTAAAGGAGGAAAGAGAGGTGGAGAAGCGGAGAGGTTTAGGGAGGGAATTCCAGGGCTTAAGGACTAGGCAACTGAAGGCATGGCCACCAATGGTGGAGTGATTAAAATCGGGGATGCGCAAGAGGCCAGAATTGGAGGAGCGCAGAGATCTCAGAGGGTTGTAGGGCTGGAGGAGGTTACCTGTACATAGATAGGGAGGGGCGGGGCCATGGAGGGATTTGAAAACAAGTTTAAATGATACCAGGTTTTAGAGGGTAAAATTATGAGGGCAGGTTGCATAACCATGGCTTGTATTTCTTGTGTTTGGAATGTTGAGGGGTGATTTGATCGAGGTGTTTAAAATGTTAAAAGGATTCGATAAGCTAGATACAGAGAAAACTATTTCCTCTGGTGGGGGAACCGGCTGTTCCGGTGTAAAACTGAGCAGGTAGCAACCTCAAAATGAGCAGATTAAAAAGATTATGTTGGTTAACGGAGGAGTTTCTGGGAACTGACTGGAGGGCCACTCCCAACAGATACGTGATTGAGATAGCTGCAATCTTTAAAGGCACATATGCGCCACTTTTATTTCTCATCCCCCACCCCCACCCCCCTCCAAAAATGCAAATACTTCTCAAAGAGAACGGTAAATTTCCAATCTTTTATTTCAGTTACGTACCTTGTGCAGCTTTTCCAGAACCCGAAGAGCATCGATGATGTAATGGCTAAATACAGGAGCCAGCAGCGCCGTCCTCATCCTGGTCAGAAGGTAAACCACCGCATCTTTATAGAGCTCCACCAGCTGGCAAAAATACCCAACACCCACCCGACACCACCAGTTATCTGAAAAGGAGAAAAGGCACATTTGTTTATCCATGAATCTGTCCAAAGGATATTGGGGGTCATTCTCACCTTCACCGCCTGGGCGGTGCGCTGGTGGAGCGGACCGCCCGCCCATTGTAGAACATGGCCGATTTTTATCCCTCTTTGCCTCTGCACTGAGTGACTCCTCATCCTCTGTGATTTCAGTCTCCATCTGAGCTCACCTTGAATACATGGCCCTCCAATCCTCTCTAAATCTCTCCCTCCATATAAACTCTCCTATCCATCCTTGACCTTGCCATCTCCACTGGACTCTCTGCTCCCATGGTCTCATGACGAGGCCATCTCCGACCGCTTCTTTGCATCTCTCACCACCCACATCCCCCTTCCAACCTCACTTCATTCTGCATCCAGCCCTGGAAAGAACTCTTCCCCCCCAAGACACTTACAGCTGCACTTTCAAACTCCCGCCGGCCTAGCCTTTGGCCTTCTATTCACCGCGATACTTCGGCAACTGCCAATTTGCTCAACCACTTCCTTACCTCCAGCTTTGATGCCCCTTATCCCCAGCAAAACCGCTACCTCTTCCATTGCCTTTGATTTCATCCCCCTCCCCGGCCAGTCTCAGGTTGAACCAGACTGAAATAAGCTACCGACCCTATTATCTCTCATCACAAAAACCTCTTACTTCCACTTCCATAATATTTCCCACCTCTACTCTGAATAGCAATACATATTACACTGAGAATAACGGATACTTGGGCAAGAGTATAAAGGGTTTATCACGGATATCAGATGATTAACTGCAGGAGAGAAGCTTAACTGGCTCATTATTTTTCTCTGAATTCGAAGACACGATTATAATCTTGAAATCACCCATGTAGCTGCTTTTGTTTTTATTAACTGCAATACACAATTGTAAGGGATTATTTTTCTTTTTGAACAGGGGTAGGTATCCTCAGAGCACAGAAAGTTAAGGGGAGATGTAATAAAGGTGTTCAAAATTATGAGGGGTTTTGATCAGAGTAAATAGGGAGAAATTGTTTCCAATGCCAGTAGGGTTGGTAACCAGAGGACACAGATTTCAGATAATTGGCAAAAGAACCAGAGGGGAGATGAGTTTTTTTTAAATGCAACGAGTTGTTATGATCTGGAATGCACTGCCTGAAAGGGTGGTGGAAGCAGATTCAATAGAACTTTGAAAAGGGAACTGGATAAGGAAAAGTCTGCAGGGCTATGGTGAAAGAGCAGGGGAGTGGGACTAATTGGATCGCTCTTTCAAAGAGCCGGCACAGGCACGATGGGCCGAATGGCCTCCTTCTGTGCTGTACGATTCTACGATGACAAATGAAAACTGAACAATGTACAATTGTGGTTGATCCGTGCCGAGTGTCAAAGCTGCAACATCTCGGTAAGAACCTGGAGTGATTTCAAGGCAGCAATCTCCACACCATTTATATCACAGTACGACCCCAATCGGACAGCCACAGTAGGATTTACGTAAGGCAGCACTAGTGCCTCCTGGTGGATGGGGCATCACTTCATCATAAATGGCTGCTTCAACCATTCCCAAGAGCTCAGCCCACCTGAACAAGGCAGCCATTCAGGTTTGCATTGGCAGGGATCTCCAGCCATTCCCCTCTTCTCCCCAACTTCCCACAACCCTCCGCCTACCATCAGAAGAAAATTGTATAGCAAGAAAATTCAAGTCACAACAGTGACTTCTGAACCAATGTGGATGTGCGAGATCCTACTAACAGCTGTTCAGGGTCTGGTAAGCCATTCGAGCTTTGCTCTTGGAGTTAATGTCAACCTCTTGGTTAAAATACTGCCTGATAAATTAGCACCAGATTGGGTTCGCTGTTCCTGTTCTTCATCACCTCCACATGTGCTCAGTACCTACCCAACACTTTGCTTGGGTTTGCATCCAAGTGGAGTATGGCTGCGGCAAATGGAAGAGCAAAGGTCAAATAATTCTTGGAGTCTTGGAAGAGGGGAAACGCCGGTAAAATCAAAAAAGCTCTCATGGCCTCGACGTCAGGCGGAGAAGTCGGTAACTGGGAAATCAAACGATTCTCTAAAGTCACCGTAACCTGAAAAAGGAAAGAAGTCCCACATAACAATTCAATATGGTCGTATGAATGCTATCTTCCCCTTTGATTGACATGGCTCAGTGAGTCGCACTCTCTCGCCTCCGAGTCAGAAGGTTGTGGGTTCAAGTTCCACTACTCCAGAGACTTGAGCATATAATCTAGGCTGACACTTCAGTGCCATTACTGAGGGAGCGCTGCACTGTCGGCGGGGACATCTTTCAGATGAGACGTTAAGCCCTCTCAGGTGGACGTACAAGATCCCGTGGCATTATTTTGAAGAAGAGAAAGGGGGTTATCGCCAGTGTCCTGGACAATATTTATCCTGCAAATAACATCACTAAAACAGGTAATCGCGTCGCTGTTTGTGGGAGCTTGCTGTGCACAAATTGGTGGCCGCGTTTCCTACTTCACAACAGTGACTACACTTCAAAAGTACTTCATTCGCTGTAAAGCACTTTGGGATGTTCTGGAGGTTATGAAAGGTGTTATCAATGTTCCCCGTAAGTTGTGCGGCCACGCAGCGCTCCAGGGAACCCGCGCAACTAGCTTACTTGCTTTCTAATACAAAAACTGCGCGTGCACGGTATTTTCACTGGCCCGCGCATCCCCTTAAAGGGGCCACGCAGAACCAAACAAAATTAGAGGGAACATTGGGTGCTATATAAATGCAAGTTCTTTCTTTCTAAAGGTGTGTGTGTTTTTAATTATTTCTGTATTTACTCTGGGTATCTCTTTTTGTAGCATTTTATGCTTTGACCCAATGGAGAAACAGTGGCTTTAGATACCAGCTACTGTACGTTTTAAAGCTATTTCATTCCTGTTGTTTGTAACTAAATGAATGTTTGCTCCTTATAATTCCCAGAAGTTATTAAAAATAGACTGAACATAAAGACACACTCAGTCCACTAATTCTGCATGGGAAAAGTACTGTAATTATTGGCTATATGGGAAGTCTGTCCTAGTACTGATCATCCGACACTGACTCAAGTACGACCATCAGAACACACTGACGTAAGAAAACTACTAGGCACTTGGTCTAAGCGTTAAACAAAGCTTTAATCAACTGTTTTTCAACATGGAGATCTAGTTGTGTCCTTCACTAGTTCCTGTAAAAGAATGTCCTGAGCAAGCTGGGCCCATGCCCGAGTATTTATACTCTCCCTGGACAGCGCCACCAGCAGGCCGCCCAGTATTATTTCATAAGTCATTTCCACATGAATGACAAGATTCACGTCACACAGTAAGTGTGGCTTCACGGTGACCAGCACAAAAGCATCGATGGTGCCCATGCAACAGCCCAAGGGCCATTTGCAGACAACCTTCCTTGTAACTGTGTCACTCGCTGCTCCACTGGCCACTGGATGTCCATTCATGGCCTGCTGAGGCGCTGACCCAGCTTTGATTCAGTCCTGGTCCTCCTCCTTCCCTTGCTTTCCACTGGCAGAAAGAAAAAGAATGCCGCTGGGAGAGATGGAAAGTTACCTCAGCTTCCCAACAGCAAAAGGCCCCGTTAACTATCGCATGACTTAACAGGACTACTGGTCCTGTAGACTTCCCGCCCTCCCACTCCCTCTTCGTTCCGTACCACTCGGCCTCCACTTGGCCGCCGCCCAGGGCTGAGATCAGGAGATCACTGTGTGGGGAAACTCGCAGGTCCCTTTCGCTCTGTCTCTTCGCCGGGAGCAAGCGGAAGCGCAGCGCAGGCAGCGCACGTCAACCCAAGCACCCCAGCCACCCGCCCCTTCAACCACCGTCTGCCCCACACCTGTGACAGAGGCTGTAGGTTCCGCATTGGACTCATCAGTCACCTGCAAACTCATTTTTAGTGTGGAAGCAAGTCATCCTCGGTTCCGAGGGACTGCCTAAGAAGAAGTCCCTGCAAACTGCTTTAAACCAACCTCAGAGCAGCCATCCTGTGTCGTCTTACATGTCCCACACTCCAATCTCGGAGTGAAATTACCTACTTAGTGACAGTTTTGTACCATGGGTTCTTACCCACTAGGAACGAAGTCGAGACTGATAAACCCACTTCAAGTAGAACCCACACACTGGGAAAAGTTAAAGAGACGTTTGCACCATCAGTGACATGGGAATTCCAGGTCTCGTAAGTAAAAGGGCAACATGCTCACTCACTCAAAGACAAGGACCACAAGACAAATGGGCTCCATTCTCTGCTTATAAAAGGTTTACCTGCTGCAGTAATTTGGAATACGGAGACTTCACCATCTTCTCAAAAAATAAGCTGGCAGCGTTCAAGTCAATGCCAGGGTTTCGAGGACTGGTTTTAAAATGTTCATCATTGCTACAGGGAGAAAAAAACAATTATATTTTTGTAATAAACCTGTACATTCGATTTCATCTCTCACCGCCTTACATTTTACACTAAATCACAAAGTAACTTGTTGTCTGGATCCAATGCTTTTTGTTCCTGTAATTTATATACTTATGGCACCAAACAAGCCTCTAAAATAGTCTCTTTTAGTATTAATGTGGACCCGGTGGTGCCAGTAACTCAGAGGCGGTGAGTTTGCCCGCACAGTGGCCAATTATGAGACCAAATTCAAGAAATTTGGTAATTTGCCAGTAACGGGGGGTTGTGGGGGGCGGTGGGGGGGGGGGGTGCCGGAGAGATGGCTTGATCGGTCAATCCTGTCCCACGCTGGGCCGAATGGCCTCCCTCTGTGCTGTAAGATTCCAGGACTGCACTGCGGCAGAACTTTCAACCTCGGTGGGGGTCTATCGAGGACACCAAATCCATTCAACAATTTGCATTTATGTAGCGCCTTTAACGTAGTAAACCGTCCCGCGGCGCTTCACAGGAGTGATTATCAAACAAAATTTGACACTGAGCCACATAAGGAGCAATTAGAAATAACAACAGAAAATGCTGGAAAAACTCAGCAGGCCAGGAAACATCCGTGGAGAGAGAAATAGAGTCAGCGTTTCAGGTCGAAGCCCTTCTTCAGAACTGAGGAAAAAGATCATAACCTCAGCCCCTAATTTATTTTTATATATTTTTTATCCACACTTTTGGTTTGTGCCTTTTCCCTTTTTTTCTCTCTCCCACATGGCAGCTGTCTCTCACTCTGCCAGTGCATTTCACACTTCATCTAGAGCCATCCTTTGTCTCTTTACCTGTCCTATTACCATCTCGTCTCGCCTTGAATATCTCTTAATGGCCTAGAAATTCAGTTGTTTGCGCCAGCCGCTAGCGCCTTAGGAGGAGGAGATGTGGGGCGCTAGGCGGCTAGCGGCCGGGCGCTGCGCGATCTGCGCCTCTCCCCAACTTCAGTAAAGATTTAGCGGTGGCGCAAAGCCTTTGCGCGCGCTCAGCTGCGCGCGCAGATCCTGACGTCATTTCATCGTGCAACGCCCTTTGTGCGCCCCAAACCGGAAATTCAGTGGCGCCGGCCTATTGCGTGCCTGGCGCCACTAGCGACTGGTAGAGGGGAATGGTTCCCAGTCGCTGCGGGGCGCGGGGTGCGCTAATTAAAGGGCACTCCTCCTGCAGTAGAAATGGCAGCCATTTTGCAACACTCCTTCTTTGTGAGAGACGGATCTTTGCAGAGAGACAAAGGTAGAGAGCTTCCTGGTTTGGCTCAACACTCGCACAGGTACTTGTGGCTTCAGGCCACAGCTTTGCACTTGTCTTTAACTTCAGAGCCATAGCATTGATTGGAAACATATAACGGGGGCTGCAATGGGTGCAAACGTTGGCCTTCTCCATTGCATTCAAAGGGCTCAGAGACGCCGTGAGAGAGTGGCAGTCATGGCCAGAGGGAGAAGGGGCAACAGGCGTCGGCTAAGGAGGCCTTACCCACCCAGGGTATACCGCCAGCAGTTCTCATATCTGAACATGTCTGACGAGCAGTGTGTTCGGAGGCTGCGATTCCGAAGGGCGGTGGTCACTGAGATCTGCCACCTGCTTCGCGGAGATCTGCAGCCACAGCTGAGGAGCAGGACGTCTCTGTCGGTGGCAGTGAAGGTGACGGTGTCTCTCAACTTCTATGCCACCGGCTCCTTCCAATCCGCTGCTGGGGACATTTCCAACATCTCCCAGTTTGCCGTACATTGCTGCATCCGCCAGGTGACCAATGCCCTTTTCAGAAGGAGACGTCAGTTCATCTCCTTCTCCATGGCCCTTGTCAAGCAGCAACAGCGTGCAATGGGCTTTGCAGCATTAGCGGGCTTCCCCATGGTGCAGGGCGCCATTGACTGCACGCATGTGGCTTTGTGGGCACCTCTAGAGCATGCCGAGGATTACCGCAACCGGAAGGGCTACCATTCGCTCAACGTGCAGTTGGTGTGTGACCACAGGCAGATCATCCTAGCTGTCAATGCCCACTTTCCAGGCAGCAGCCACGATGCCTTCATCCTGCGCCAGACTTCTGTGGCAGACATGTTCCAGGCCCAGCCTCACCCACGAGGATGGCTTCTCGGGGACAAAGGCTATCCTTTGTGCACCTGGCTGATGACCCCACTCCATGCGCCCAGCACCCCTGCTGAAGAGGGATACAATGACAGCCATCAAGCAACCAGGAACCTCATTGAGCAAACAATCGGCGTCCTGAAGCAACGGTTCCGCTGTCTGGATCGTTCCGGAGGAGCCCTACAGTACTCGCCTGAGCGAGTCTCCCATTTCGTGGTCGTGTGCTGCATGCTGCACAACCTGGCTATCCGCAGGACTCAGCCACTGCCACCAGACATTGGAGGACCACCAGAGGAGGAGCAGGAGGAGGAGGAGGAGCACCAGCACAGGAGGGAGGCAGAAAGTGCAAGGGCTGCCCGTCGGCGACTTATTGCAAGTCGGTTCTAGGCCCCCTCTCAGGGAATGGCTTGTGCCAATGGCACAAGATGAATGTAGCTGCTCCACAAGCCCTCAGCCGAGCAGGGCAACCAGGACTTCCAAAAGAAAGCATGGACAGTGCGATTTAAGAACATTTATTACTTTGATACCTCTGTGCCCTTCCCACATAACAAACTAATGGAGAGAAGCCCCCCCCGAAAAACACAAATCGAGCAGTCTCGGCCTTTCAAAAAACACAAATACACCAGTCTCGGCCTTTCAAAAAAACAAATCCACCCTCCCCCTTTAAGAGCTCACCGGCGCCAGAGTGTCTGCCGTCAATCAGCAGCTCGCCACACCTGCGCTGTGCCCGCCCTCGGGGGTTTCGCCCCGGGCCGCCGGCTTAGCGCCTAATGATAGTCGTGCATCGCCTGTTTTAGCGCAGCAGCAGCAACCTCTTGGGGCGATGCCACTGAATATCGGCGAAGGTGGCGCGTAGTTGCGCCGGGCGCAAACTTTAGCGTCCGCCCGGCTGTAGCGCCCCAAACGTGGCTATACTGAATTTCTAGGCCAATGTCTCTTCACCTCTCAGACCTTCCCTTTTGTTCTTTCATCCCCTCCCCCATTTCCCAGCCCCCAAACTGGCCTTTTAATCTGTTTCATTTCCTGCTTTTTTCTCAGTTCTGGAGAAGGGTTTCGACCTGAAACGTTAACTCTGTTTCTCTCTCCACGGATGTTGCCTGGCCTGCTGAGTTTTTCCAGCGTTTTCTGTTGTTATTTCGGATTTCCAGCATCCGCAGTAGTTTGCTATCGTAAGGAGAAATTAGGACAGGTGACCAAAAGCTTGGCCAAAGAGGTAGGTTTTAAGGAGCATCTTAAAGAAAGGGAGAAGGGTAGAGAGGCGGAATGGTTAAGGGAGGGAATTCCAGAGCTTAGGGCCTAGGCAGCTGAAGGCACGGCCGCCAAAGGTGGGGCAATGAAAATCGGGGATGCGCAAGAGGCCCAAATTGGTGGAACGCAGAGTTCTCGGAGGCTGGTAGAACTGGAGGAGGTTACACTATGGACAATTCACTTTCGCTAACACTGAAACCTTGTTTTCTTCCTTGTGCACGCACCAAATCAACTAGTTATCTGATGACAGACAAAGGAAACATCACACCACAAAGCAGGGCAACACAAATACACACACATGAAGGCAATAAAGTTTGCTGTTATATATCCCACCTTAAAACAGTGAAATGAACCCAACTTGCTGAGCCTGACTGATTTTTTATTTTATAATGAAATATACAGTAGTTGGTTTCATTCTCTACTGAGTCAGCCTGCCTAACACTATCAGGAAGCCTCACTTCTTAAAATCAGAACTAATACTGTATTACACAAGTACCAACGGATTCAAGAAATAAAAAGCTTACTAAAAAAAATGTTTTATTCATTCACGGGATGTGGAGGTCGCTGGCATTTATTACCCATCCCTGACTGCCCTCGAGAAGGCAGAAGTCAGCCGCCTTCTTGAATAGAACCGAGTGGCTTGCTAGGCCCTCTCAGAGGGCAGTTAAGAGTCAACCACATTGCTGTAGGTCTGGAGTCACATTTAGGCCAGACCGGGTAAAGGCAGCAGATTTCCTTCCCTCAAGGACATTAGTAAACCAGATGGGTTTTTACGACAATCCGGTAAAAACTGAGATGAGCTTTTTATTCCAGATTTATTTAATTAACTAAAAGCCGTAGTGGGATTTGAACTCATTAATACTGGATCATTAGTAGCCTCTGGATTACCAGTCCAGTAACATAACCACTGCGCTACCGCACCCACCATAATAATAATCACCTCCTGCAGAATCCAAAATGGCGCTCCTCAAACAACACATCCCGCTGTTCGGGTTGCCAACCCTCCAGGGTTGTCCTGGAGTCTCCAGGAATTAAATGTTATTCTCCAGGACACTGCTGGGAGCATTTATAAAATTATTGGAGATGGGGCGGTGGGGGGGGAGGAAAAGGCCGTTTGACTGACAGTCGAGAATCAGCCAATCGGGTAATGAAAAATCTGCTCGCTTTCCAGTTGGTGCGAGATAGAAACATAGAAGATAGGAGCATGAGTAGGCCATTCGGCCCCTCGAGCCTGCTCCGCCATTTAATGAGATCATGGCTGATCATCCAAATTCAGTACCCTGTCCCTGCTTTCTCCCCATACCCCTGGATCCCTTTAGCCTTAAGAAATATATCTAACTCCTTCTTGAATATATTTAAAGAATTGGCCTCTACTGCCTTCTGTGGTAGAGAATTCCACAGGTTCACCACTCTCTGGGTGAAGAAATTCCTCCTCATTTCTGTCCTAAATGGCTTACCCCTTATCCTTAGACTGTGACCCCTGGTTCTGGACTCCCTGGCCATCGGGAACATCCTTCCTGCATCTAGTCTGTCTAGTCCTGTTAGAATTTTATAAGTTTCAATGAGATGCCCTCTCATTCTTCTAAACTCCAGCGATTATAAGCCCAATCGACCCAATCTCTCCTCATACGTCATTCCTGCCATCCCAGGTATCAGCCTGGTGAATCTTCGCTGCACTCCCTCCATGGCAAGAACATAATTCCTCAGATATGGTGACCAAAACTGCACACAATACTCAAGGTGCGGTCTCACCAAGGCCCTGTACAACTGCAGCAAGACATCCTTGTTCCTGTACGCGAACCCTCTCGCTACGAAGGCCAACATACCATTTGCCTTCTTAACCGCCTGCTGCACCTGCATGCTTACCTTCAGCTGGACGGGTCAGGTGACCAATGACGGGAGTGTAAGGGTGTGGGGGGGGTGGAGGTCATGTGATGAAAACTCCAGGAATACATCCAACCAGAGTTGGCGACCCTGGCCCGCTGTTCCCGACAGATGTTCACCAATTCACTAAACCCGGGAAAGGAAAAGGAGCCGCCCAGGTCCAGTTTAACAAAAGTGGTTCCTTTTCACAACCGTAAAAATTATTTAACAATTTTAGCTCACAGGGTTGAGTTCCCCTTATGCAAAATAAAAATCACATGATAAATAAATTACCGCACTTACTGGTGGTCAAGAAAACTGCCATTCAAACACGCAGGTGAAGAAAATATCACGTTTAATTCACTGTAAAAAAGATGGGGGGGGGGGAAACAGGTTAATGGATAAACTATCCAAATCGTGCTTGAAATAACTCTTCTCACAAATAAATCTTGCCGCTCCTCTCTGATGAATGACATTCCGCGGCCAATTGAGCTAACAACCCACCCCGACCCCAGACCTGGAGATAATGGGGGGAGATTTTTCAACTGCCGCCCCTCCTTCCACCCCCCCCCCCACTTTTTAAAGGCTGCCCCTGAAACGCCCAAGGCTCGCCTGACGTGGTTTTCAGGTGGGCTTTGTAAAGGGGCGCCCGGCTCTCCCGCCTGAACCAGCCGGGGAGGCCACTTGCAAACACAAATCGGGGTCCTATGCCGGCTGCGCGCAGCCCCCCCCCGCCCCCCCCCCCCCCCCACCATTCGCAATTTCCAGCCGGTAATGGACGGGGCCTGCGCTGCGTAGGCTCCGCCCATTCAGACCCGGCGGTGAGCGCCTAACCAGCGGCTCTTAAGGGGCCGCACCAAAAAATAAATAAATAGGCCCGGAACTTTTTTTTTTTTGAGGGGCCAAAATGCTCCTCCTGGCTACTGACTGCTGGTAAGGCAGAGCCAGATATGGAGCCCCCCGGTAAAACTGCCCATAACACTGAAAGGCTTCTTACAACTACCGGATCAGGTAAGTCCAGTATACTGTGAAATGATTTGCTTTATTATCAGTGCTGTGTGTAGACATTCTACAGGCCTATTTCTTCATGCATTTTACTACACTTTGCGTTTTAATGGATCAGGGGAGGGGTGGGGGAGGAGTTGAGCGGGGGCGGGCAGGGCGGGGCGGGGGGGGAGAGGGGTTGGTTGGGGGGAGTTGTGCGGAGGGGCCTATAATGTTCTTGGCCCACAAGAATTCTTATGCTGACTCTGGCCACGGCCTTCCCGCAGTAAGTCCCTCATCAGAGCTGCACTCAGACCAGGGAAAAGATGGGGAATTCGGAGGGAACAGCAACGCTAAAAGGCAGCTCGAAAGCGTCTGAGGCCTCGCATCAATAAATACATTAAAAAATATATATACAAAGAACAGGAATTGCAGGGGGAACGAGGGAAGTTAGGACAGAACAAAGTCCAGGGTGCAAGGGGAAAAAAACCAAAAATGAAAATAAAAAGTAAATGTAGACAATTCTTGAGTTGCATTCCACACAGGAGCTGCAGGCAAATCTTTAAAATGATACAGGGATTTGATGGAGTCGATACAGGGAAACTATGTCCTCTGGTGAGGGAATCTAGAACAAGAGGACACAATCTTAAAATTAGAGCTGGGACATTCAGGTGTGAAATCTGGAAGCACTTCTTCACACAAAGGGTAGTGGAAATTTGGAACTCTCTCCCCGCCAAGAGGCTGTGGATGCTGGGTCAACTGAAATACTCAAGACTGAGACTGATAGATTTGTATTAGGTAAGGGTACCAAGATATATGGACCATATGGATATATATGGGGGAGGAGGAAGGTAGGAAAGGCAATGGTGGTTGTAACATTTGCATATCAAATTATCATTGGCCCGCAGGCATCTGTAAGGAATACCTATTATATTCACATGTGATCACATGCTGAGATGTCATTGGCCTGCAGGCATCTGTAAGGACTGCTATTGTTTGGAAGACCCAGGGGGTCCTGACTCCATCTTGTCCACACGGTGCTGTATTGATTGAGAAAGCTTACAGACCTGATGCTTCATTAAAAGAGTTTAAACTGTAATACTCCGTTGTCCTGCAATTTATTAGTTTTGTACAAAGTGTGCAAAACAAGACAGTGGTAGGGGATTCGATAGTTAGGGGAGCAGACAGGCGTTTCTGCGGCCGCAGATGTGATTCCAGGATGGTATGTTGCCTCCCTGGTGCCAGGGTTCAGGATGTCACCGAGCGGCTGTAGAATATTCTGAGGGGGGGAGGGTGAACAGCCAGGGGTCATGGTCCATATTGGTACCAACGACATAGGTAGAAAGAGGGATTAGATCCTGCAGGCAGATTTCAGCAAGCTGGGAAAGAGATTAAAAAGCAGGACCTCAAAAGGTAGTAATCTCTGGATTACTCCCGGTGCCACACATGAGTGAGTATAGAAATAGGAGGATAGCACAGATGAATGCGTGGCTGGAGAGATGGTGCAGGAGGGAGGGCTTCAGATTCCTGGGGCATTGGGGGAGGTTCTGGGGGAGGTGGGACCTGTACAGGCCGGATGAGTTGCACCTCAACAGAGTTGCACCATATCCTCGCAGGGAGGTTTGCTAATGCTGTTGGGGAGGGTTTAAACTAAGTTGGCAGGGGGGTGGGCACCAGGATGTAACATTAGAAAGGAGAAACACAGGACACAAGGGATTGGGAGGGATGGATAGCACTAAAGAAAATAGTAAGGTATTAGGTGGGGTCAGACTAAGGGAGAGCACAGGATGGTCTAAGATGGGTTTACAGTGTATGTATGTGAACGCACAAAGCACAGTAAACAAGGTTGGTGAGCTGCAGGCACAAATGTCCACATGGCAATATGATGTCATGGTAATAACGGAGACCTGGCTTAAAAAAGGGCAGGATTGGGTATTAAATGCTCCTGGATTTAAGGTGTTCAGGAAAGATAGGGAAGGAAAGATAGGAGGTGGTGTGGCAGTATTGGTTAAGGAGAATGTTACAGTGCTGAAGAGGGAGGATGTCCTGGAGGGGTCAAGGACAGAATCTATATGGCTAGAGTTAAAAATAATAGAGGTGCCATTACACTACTAGGTGTATTCTATAGACCACCAAATAGTGGGAAAGGTATGGAGGAGCAAATTTGCAGCGAAATTACAGAGAGATGCAAGAACTATAGAGTAATGGGGGACTTCAACTGTTCTAATATAGCCTGGGATAGTAATAATGTAAAGGGCAGAGAGGGGGAAGAATTTTTGAAGTGTGTTCAGGAGAACTTTTTTGATCAGTATGTTTCTGGCCCAACGAGAAAGGAGGCATTGCTGGATCTGGTTCTGGGGAATGAGGAGGGTCAAGTGGAGCAAGTGTCAATAGGTGAACATTTAGGGAACAGTGATCATAGGGTTTAGATTAGCTATGGAAAAGGACAGGGAGCGATCTAGAGTAAAAATACTTAATTGGAGGAAGGCCAATTTCAGTGGGATGAGAACGTATCTGGCCCGGGTAAATTGGAATCAAAGATTGGCAGGCAAAACTGTAATGGAACAATGGGCTGCCTTTAAAGAGGAAATAGTTCAGGTATAGTCGAGGTACATTCCCACTAGGGGGAAAGGCAGGGCAACTAAAGTCAGGGCTTCCTGGATGACAAAAGAGATAGAGAGTAAGATGAAGCAGAAAAAGAGTGCGTATGACAGATGTCAGGTCGAGAATACATCTGAGAATCAGGCTAAATATAGAAAGTTCAGAGGAGAAGTGAAAAAGAAAATACACTAAGAGGGGCAAAGAGAGGGTATGAGAATAGAATGGCAGCTAACATAAAAGGTATTCCAAAAGTCTTCTATTGGCATATAAATAGTAAACGGGTAGCAAGAGGAGGGGTGGGGCCGATTAGGGACCAAAAAGGAGACCTACGCATGGAGGCAGAGGGTATGGCTGAGGTACTAAACGAGTACTTTGCATCTGTCTTCACCAAGGAAGAGGATGCTGCCATAGACATAGTGAAGGAGGAGTAGAGGAGATGCCAGATGAGATAAAAATTGATAAAGAGGAGGTACTAGAAAGGCTGTCTGTACTTAAAGTAGATAAGTCACCAGGACCGGACGGGATGCATCCTAGGATGCTGAGGGAAGTGAAGGGAGAAATCGCAGAGGTACTGGCCATAATCTTCCAATTCTCCTTAGAAACTGGGGTGGTGCCAGAGGACTGGAGAACTGCAAATGTTGCACCATTGTTCAAAAAAGGGTGTAAAGATAAACCCAGTAACTACAGGCCAGTCAGTTTGACCTCGGTAGTGGGGAAACTTTTAGAAACAATAACCAGGGACAAAATTAACAGTCACTTGGGACAAGTGTGGATTAATTAAGGAAAGCCAGCACGGATTTGTTAAAGGCAAATCGTGTTTAACCAACTTGATCGAGTTTTCTGATGAGGTAACAGAGAGGGTTGATGAGGGTAATGCGGTTGACGTGGTGTACATGGATTTCCAAAAGGCATTCGACAAAGTGTCACATAATAGGCTTGTCAGCAAAGTTGAAGCCCATGGAATAAAAGGGACAGTGGCAGCATGGATACTAAATTGGCTAAGTGACAGGAAACAGAGAGCAGTGGTAAACGGTTGTTTTTCGAACTGGAGGAAAGTATATAGTGGTGCTCCCTAGGGGTTGGTCCTAGGACCACTGCTTTTCTTGATATATTAATGACTTGGACATAGGTGTACAGGGCACAATTTCAAAATTTGCAGATGGCATAAAACTTGAAAGTATAGTGAACAGTGAGGAGGAGAGTGATAGACTTCAAAAGGACACAGACAGGCTGGTGGAATGAACCAACGCGTGGCAGATGAAATTTAACACTGCAAAGTGCGAAGTGATACATTTTGGTAGAAAGAATGAAGAGAGGAAACATAAACTAAAGGGTACAATCCTAAAGCGGGTGCATGAACAGAGAGACCTAGAGGTATATGTGCACATATCGTTCAAGGTGGCAGGGCAGGTTGAGAAAGTAGTTAAGAAAGCTTACGGGATTCTGGGCTTCATGACTAGAGGTATAGAGTACAAAAGCGTGGAAATTATGATGAACCTGTATAAAACACTGGTTTGGTCTCAACTGGAGTATTGCGTCCAATTCTGGGCACCGCACTTTAGGAAGGATGTGAGGGCCTTAGAGAGGGTGCAGAAAATCATTTACGAGAATGATTCCAGGGATGAGGGACTTCAGTTACGATGATAGACTGGAGAAGCTGGGGTTGTTTTCCTTAGAGCAGAGAAAATTGAGAGGAGATTTGATAGAGGTGTTCAAAATCATAAGAGGTCTGGACAGAATAGATAGAGAGAAGCTGTTCCCATTGGCAGAAGGTTCAAGAACCAGAGGACACAGATTTAAGGTGATTGGCAGAAGAACCAAAGGCGACATGAGGAAAAACTTTTTTACGCAGCGAGTGGTTAGGATCTGGAATGCACTGCCTGAAAGGGTGGTGGGGGCAGATTCAATCACAGCTTTCAAAAGGGAGTTGGATAAGGACCTGAAGGAACAAGATTTGCAGGGCTACGGGGAAAGGTCGGGGGGAGTGGGACTAGCTGAAGTGCTCTTGCAGAGAGCCGGCACGGGCTCGATGGGCCGAATGGCCTTCTTCCGTGCTGTAACCATTCTATGATTCTATAAAAGTGAGTAAATGGAGTCGAGGTATAGATTAGCCATGGTCTAATTGAAAGGCAGAACAGGCTCGAGGGGCTGAATGGCCTACTCCTGCTCCTATAATTAAGAGTTATGTATCTCTCCCAGAGGAAAACAACAGCAAACAGACAGCTGCATATGGTGAGATAACAGTTCATAATGACCCTGTAAAAATACTCAAAAGATGCAGATTATATAATTTATCGCCATCTCATTTTAAATAGCAAAAGAGCACATTAAAGTGTCAATTCATCTCTGTATAACAGTCTTATATCCATGTCAAAGTTAGCATTTGTAGCACTGTGCCAGAACCTATAAAAACACAGGGTGGGTGATATAGTGGCCTTGGAAAAGGTCCAAAAGGAGAGCTACAAGAATGATTGCTCGCTTAAAAAACCTCAGCAACTCAGGTGGGCTCAAGCACCTTAGTCTATTTACTTTAGAGCAACGTAGACTTAGAGGTGACCTGATAGAGGTCTATAAAGTAATTAAAGGGCTGGATAGTGTGCCAACTGATAGATAATTCCAGTTTAACAGATTGGGGAGGACCAAGGGACACGCGTTTAAACTGTGTAATACTAAGACCAGAGTGGCATACTAGGCAGCTCTTCTTTCCCCAGAGGAGTAGCGAGCCTGTGGAATCCACTGCCGGCTGCTGTGGTGGGTGCCGACTGGCTCCTGACTGGGGCAGAGATCACATCATATCGAAGGTAAGTGTCTTTATAGACAACACTTGGCCCATGTGATCTGGACTGGTCTCCATCGCCTGCCTGAGGGGGTCGGAGAGGAATTTTTTGAGTGTATTTTTCCCTCGTAGGCCCTGGGGTTTTTTCCTCTTTTTTTTTTTTGCATCTCCCAGGTGAATTACATGGCTGCAGGGCTGAGTGTGAGCTGGGGGAGGGGGAGGGAAGAAGTGTCTAGCCATGATGGTTCAGCCATCTTGGTGTAGGGCAGGCTCGATGGACTTACATAGAAACATAGAAGATAGGAGCAGGAGTAGGCCATTCGGCCCCTTGAGCCTGCTCCGCCATTTAATGCGATCATGGCTGATCATCCAAATTCAGTACCCCGTCCCTGCTTTCTCCCCATATCCCTTGATCCCTTTAGCCTTAAGAAATATATCCAACTCCTTCTTGAATATATTTAATGAATTGGCCTCTACTGCCTTCTGTGGTAGAGAATTCCACAGGTTCACCACTCTCTAGGTGAAGAAATTCCTCCTCATCTCTGTCCTAAATGGCTTACCCCTTATCCTTAGACTGTGACCCCCTGGTTCTGGACTCCCCGACCATCAGGAACATCCTTCCTGCATCCAGTCTGTCCAGTCCTGTCAGAATTTTATAAGTTTCAATGAGATCCCCTCTCATTCTTCTAAACTCCAGCGAGTATAAGCCCAATCGACCCAATCTCTCCTCATACGTCATTCCTGCCATCCCAGGTATCAGTCTGGTGAATCTTCGCTGAACTCCCTCCATGGCAAGAACATCCTTCCTCAGATACGGCGACCAAAACTGCACACAATACTCAAGATGTTGTCTCACCAAGGCCCTGTACAACTGCAGCAAGACATCCTTGTTCCTGTACTCAAACCCTCTCGCTACGAAGGCCAACATACCATTTGCCTTCTTAACCGCCTGCTGCACCTGCATGCTTACCTTCAGTGACTGGTGCACAAGGACACCCAGGTCTCATTGCACTTCCCCTTCTCCCAATCTATTGCCATTCAGATAATAATCTGCCTTCCTGTTTTGACACCAAAGTGGATAACCTCGCATTTATTCACGTTATATTGCACCTGCCATGCTTCTGCCCAATCACCCAACCTGTCCAAATCATCCTGGAGTTTCTCGGCATCCTCCTCACAGCACACACGCCCACCCAGCTTTGCGTCGTCTGCAAACTTGGGGATATTACATCTAGTTCCCTCGTCCAGATCATTAATATATATTGTGAATAGCTGGGGTCCTAGGACCGATCCCTGCAGTACCCCACTAGTCACTGCCTGCCACTCGGAAAAAGACCCGTTTATTCCAACTCTTTGCTTTCTGTCTGCCAACCAGTTCTCTATCCAAGTCAATACCTTGCCCCCAATCCCATGTGCCTTAACTTTACACGCTAATCTCTTATGCGGGACCCTATCGAAAGCCTTTTGACTTGCTGGTCTTTTCCTGCCCGTCATTTTCATAAGTTTGTTAAGTGCCGGGGAATGGCATCAGCCAACTAAAGTAGCTGGGAGGAAGCTGACTGGTTTCCCTGCAGTTAATTACAGTGCGGTACTATGGCCCTATCTCCAGGCATCTCTATTTACAGCCAGTACTAAACACGCTTTGCACTAGCGCAGTTAGCATGTGTGGCGGGATTCTGCGGGAGGGTTGCCAATTCTGGTTGGACCATATACCGGGAGGTTTCATCACGACCTCCCACCTCTCACCGGTGGTGGCCTGAGACATCAATTCCTCACAGACAATAGGTCAATAATGGCGGCTATAATACCCACAGTCCTCGGTGCTCCAGAAACCGCTCTATCTGCCGCGTGGTTCTACCGGAATCCTGCTCAGAGTTAAAATCCGTCCCAGTGTTAACTGGGCGGAGTAGGCAGCAGTTTTATCCTTTGGTTTTACGCCCATTAGGAACAAACAGCACAGGGAAGAGAGTTTCACTCCATAGAAAAAAGAGAAGGCTGAGGGGTGACCTGCTGGAGGTCTTTTGAGATTATGAAGGGATTTGATGAGGTCGACGTAGAGAAGATGTTTTCACATGTGGTGGAGACCAAAACTAGGGACCCTAAGTATAAGATAGTCACCAATAAATCCAATCGGGAATTCAGGAGAAACTTCTTTACCCAGAGAGTGGTGAGAATGTGGAACTCGCTACCACAGGGAGTGGTTGAGGCGAATAGTAGAGATGCTCTTAAGGGGAAACTAGATAAGTACATGAGGGAGAAAGGAATAGGGTTAGATGATAGGGTGGGATGAAGTAAGGTAGGAGGAGGCTCGTGTGGAGCATAACATAGAAACATAGAAGATAGGAGCAGGAGTAGGCCATTCGGCCCCTTGAGCCTGCTCCGCCATTTGATGAAATCGTGGCTGATCATCCAAATTCAGTGCCCTGTCCCTGCTTTCTCCCCATATCCCTTGATCCCTTTAGCCTTAAGAAATATATCCAACTTCTTCTTGAATATAATTAATGAATTGGTCTCAACTGCCTTCTGTGGTAGAGAATTCCACAGGTTCACCACTCTCTGGGTGAAGAAATTCCTCCTCATCTCTGTCCTAAATGGCTTACCCCTTATCCTTAGACTGTGACCCCTGGTTCTGGACTCCCCGGCCATCGGGAACATCCTTCCTGCATCTAGTCTGTCTAGTCCTGTTAGAATTTTATAAGTTTCAATGAGATCCCCTTTCATTCTTCTAAACTCTAGCGAGTATAAGCCCAATCGACCCAATCTCTCCTCATACGTCATTCCTGCCATCCCAGGTATCAGGATAAACCTGGGCATGGAGTAGTTGTGCCGAATGGCCTGTTTCTGCGTTTACATTCGATGTAATTCTATGTAATCATCTAGGCTGGATTCAAATCCCAGGCCCAGAAGTGAATGACAGTGTGCCAATCCACCGTGTCGCCCAGTGCCTCATAACCAAGCACCTGGCCACAACCAGCCCGGCAGCAGGTGTATTGGATTGTGCAGCAGAGCAAAAGAACAAGCTAAAAGGAATGTGCAAGAGTCTAGCTCTAAATTCTTACATATACAATTAAATCGATGAGTGGAAAAAAATTGAAATTATCTGCAAATTGTAAATGAAATTTAAAAGCAGAGCAAAGTTTTTTTTTAAATTGAAAGCAAGTTTCTTCAATAAATCAGAGGCTGAATTTTGGACCGAAGATTTCTAAGGAGCAGTTTTGCCAAGCTTAAAATTTAGGCCCTGCCTCCTGGGAGGTGTCCCCATGGCAACGGGAGTGTGGCACTGAGCGGTGCCTGGGCCCAGGATGAGCGACTAACACTCGGTCAGGGATTGGTGCTGAAACAGGGAGAAAACGCCAGGCCAACTGGCATGACTTAGGAATGCTTCACCTGCAGGGGGCACTCGGTATTGTAGAATGTGACCCTGCTTAATGAGCTGAAACAAAAAAATCAATGACAATTAAAACATTTGTCAGCAGTAATCAGAGCTGGGTCAAAACTTACTTAAGTACATCCTTCCCTGAAAGGCTTAGCATCCACCTATTAATGCTGTTATTAATTATCCTGACGCGCCTTAAAGGATCCAAACAGCGGAAGTCATCGGGGACTTGTGAGTTCTGGAAAGATAAATAAAGCACATGAAGTTGAGGAGAAAGGAGAAAAAAAAGACTTGCATTTATATAGCGCCTTTCACAACCTCAGGACATCCCAAAGCGCTTTACAGCCAATGAAGTACTTTTTGAAGCGTAGTCACTGTTGTGATGTAGGAAACGTGGCAGCCAATTTGCGCACAGCAAGCTCCCACAACCAGCAATGTGATCATCTGCTTTTGTGATGTTGATTGAGTGATAAATATGGCCCAGGACACCGGGGAGAACTGCCCTGCTCTTCTTCGAAATAGTGCCATGGGATTTATTTACGTTCGCCTTAAGAGTGCAGACGGAGCCGCGGTTTAACGTCTCATCTGAAAGACGGCACCTTCGACAGTGCAGCGCTCCCTCAGCACTGCACTGGGAGCGTCAGCCTAGATTTTTGTGCTCAAGTCCCTGGAGTGGGACTTGAACCCACAACCTTCTGACTCACTACTACCCACTGAGGCACGGCTGACACAAATGCCTTGTGTTACATTCACAATGTAACAAAAATCTCCTGCTGCTTAACTCTGACGGTATATTGGGTGCCCAGAGGGGAGATTAAGTTAAAACAAAAGAATTTTGAGTTTTGGCAGAGATAGTTCTCAGCTTCAGAGCTTTACCAATCCCATAAACCGATTATTGGCATGTATTACACACACACACACACACACACACACACACACACACAATGGTGATTACATCAGTGAAGTCAATGCCAAACCTCAGCATTAAGATTAAAGTCGTAAAATGAGCTGTACGCATTTCTTAATGGGGAAAGGTTCATCATGAGGGCAGAGTTTTGTTTTCAAATTAAAACTTAATCAAATCCCTTGCCCACACAACCCTGCATCATAGAAAACAAAGAACTTGCATTTATATAGCGCCTTGTTACAATGTGAAGAGAACCCAAAACACTTCACAGCTAATGAAGTACTGTTTAAGTGTAGTAACTCTTGCTATGTGAGCGAACAGAGCAGCCAATTTGTGCACAGCAAGGTCCCACAAACAGCAATGAGATAAATGACCGGATAATCTGTTCTAGTGTTTGCTGGTCACCAGTAATGGCAGATCACTGGACTAGTAATCCCGAGGGCTGGACTAATAATCCCGAGAACGTGGGTTCAAATCCCCACCAAGGCAGTTTGAGAAGTTGGCTTCATTTTTAATATAAAGCTGGTGTCAGTAAAAAGTGACCTTGAAGCTGTTGGATTGTCGAGAAAACCCAACTGGTTCACTCATGTCCATTTGGGACGGAAACCTTCTGTCCTTACCTGGTCTGATCCATACGTGACTCCAGTCCCACTCTTAACAAGGTTGACTCTTAACTGCGCCCTGACGTGGCTCAGCAAGCCACTTAGTCAAGGACAACTAGGAACGGGCCTTGCCAGTGATGCCCACATCCCAAGAATGAATTTTTAAAAAATCATATCCCACGGCTCCTCATCATATCCCCTCTGCCTTTATATCTTGGCATGTCAACACTTCTGAAGCATTTGTCGTGTACTCCTTTACTGGGTTTGGTCTCACCTCGTACTGAAAGAATAGGGCGAAGCTCTGATCCCCTCCACAGCAAAGGTGTTTCAGCACACAGTACTTGGACTGGTCTGTCAACAGAACAAAGCAAGTCTCAATACAGAGTGCGGCTTGTGGTTTTTGAAACACTGTTAGAATTACAAACATAAACAATTCGCTGGCCACTTGTAGAAATGATCCTTTCCCCATTTGGCCTTGGGTGTACTAGAAGGCAGAAACGCATCAGGAGATGGAGCTGCTAAAGGCTGAGATGGCACTGCTTTGGAACACAGTCCAGAGTTTTTGTTTCTAATCTGTACTGAATGGAGGAGGTTAATCGGGTGGCGGGGGGGGGTGGGGGGGGGGGGGGGGGGGGAGTTGGTTCTTGTGCAGAAGATGTGGTGGCTGGGATCACGGCAGCATCAGCCTGTTGAGGGGTTGGCAGCTCCAGGCCAGATCGCAGGCTGCACCATGGTCCAGATCCTCTTTGCTGGTGATTGGGGTTACTTTAGAGGCACAGGGCTGGATTTTCATTGGGCCGTGGAGGCGGGACTACAACTTTCGGGGTTGTAGTCCCGCCTCCATCGAGTTGTAGCCAGCCCACGCGATTTTGACTTGATTCACCTTGTTGAGCCCGCCCAGCGGGCTCAGCAGGCCAATTAAGGGCCACCCGGCAACAGGTGATGTCACAGATTGACATTTCATCTGTCAAGAGCTTTTGACAGATGAAATATCAGCGTTTGACAGCTGTTTGAAGCTGTCAAACACTGACAATCTGTACTCCAGGTTAATTCCTTCCTCTCAGGATGATTTAGAGAGCTCTCCAGAACAGAAAGTTGAATGCTGCAATTTTTGACAGATAGCGGCCATTCTGCTTTCTGTGCCGGTGAGATGAGAGACTCCTGAGATCTGAAGGAAGGAAGGCTGTAAAGGTAAAGGTATGTAAAACTTCTTTAAACACTTTACACACACCAAGCACACTTACCTTTGCACTTATGCACCCATCACTCACCTGAACACCGGACATCTCGACCCCTCCAAGCCCTTCATCCCGACAGTCCGCCTCCTCTAACTTGGCGTGGTTTGGAGCCGTCGGGAATCCTACACTTCAACGTTAAAAATAGGGATTAAGCTAAAAACTGCCTGTTAACAGGCAGTTAATTGGCACTAATCCCCTTCCCGCCTCGGGGAGGCGGGTCCCAGTGCGGGCGGGTATCCGCCTCATTTGAAACTGGCATGGAGGCGGGATGGGTTCATGCCCCCCAATTTCGGGATTTCAACCCCCCACACGCCTCCAATCCCGCCTCCACGGCCCAATGAAAATCCTGCCCATAGAGTCAGAGTTATACAGCACAGAAAGAGGCCCTTCGGCCCATCGTGTCCGCGCCGGCCATCAACCCATTCTAATTCCATTTTCCAGCACTTGGTCCGTAGCCTTGTATGCTATGGCGTTTCAAGTGCTAATCTAAATGCTTCTTGAATGTTGTGAGGGTTCCTGCCTCTACCACCCTTTCAGGCAGTGAGTTCCAGATTCCAACCACCCTCTGGGTGGAAAAGTTTTTCCTCAAATCCCCTCTAAACCTCCTGCCCCTTACCTTGAAACTATGTCCCCTGGTTATTGACCCCTCTACTAAGGGGAAAAGTTCCTTTCTATCTACCCTATCTATGCCCCTCATAATTTTGTACACCTCAATCAGGTCCCCCCTCAGCCTTCTCTGCTCCAAGGAAAACAACCCCAGCCTGTCCAGTCTCTCTTCATTGCTGAAACACTCCAGCCCACTTTGAACACTTTGAAAATCATCTCCCTGCTTTGTATTAGGCCTGTCTGCAAACGTAGCATTATGGGGGCTGAATGTGGCCCCAAAGCAAATAGGCTTTCATTTGTACATACAAACACCTGCAAAGAAACCACTCTAAGAGCTACACACAAATTACTATCGTAACACAGTCACTGCAGCCAATCTTCGCACAGCCAGATACTATAAGCAGGAGATGATTGCCCAGTTATTCTGCTTTGACGGTGTTGGTTAAGGGAGGAGCATTGACCAGGATACTTGGCCAGCTCCCTGCTTCTTCCAACAGTGCAGTGGCATCTTTGACGCCCAGCTGAGTAGGCAGTTCGAGCCTCACTTTAGCGTCTCTTTCAAAGATGGCACCTCAGCACTGCACTGAAGGGTCAGCTTTGGTCAGGTGCCTTAGTCCAGAACCCACAACCTTCTGACTCAGGAGATGGGAGCACTACCACTGCCCCAAAGCCGACAACACCTCTGGGTGTTATACAGCCAACAGCGATCACAACCATTTATACCAACTGTATCTCAAAGGAGTACACGTGCCAACGACAGTGAATGAGAATAAAATACATGAATACCTGCACTGTGGTGACTTTATGTTAAATCCCTTTTCGTTCAGTGTGTACCCGAGACACCATGAGCCCTACTTTATTCTACTTTGCAGTGGTCACTGGCACAAACTACTGGCCTGTAAGAAACAATTGCATTGAGTCCCACTCCTTTGTGTAGTCCTCGGGGTAGATTTTCAACTTGCCTCCCGGGCAGTAAGCTGACGTTACGGATCAGCTGCCCGATTTTCATTTCTATCTTGCCTGATTGGCGGGATGTGACCAATGACGTTCCTCAGGGATCTGTACTTGGGCCTCATCTTCTCACCATACGTATTAGTGACTCGGATGCAGGGATAGAGAGTTGCATACCCAAGTGTGCAGGTGACACGAGGTTAGGAGGCACAGTGAGTTACGTGGGTGGAAGCAGGAAGTTACAATGGAGCATAGACAGACAAAGTGAGCAGGCAAAACTATGGCAGATGGAGCTCAATGTGGGGAAATGTGAGGTCATCCACTTTGTATCTGAGAAAGACAAATCGGCATAGTTTCTTAATGGTGAGAAACTAGAAGCATAGGGATTTGGGTGTCCATGTACACAAATCACTAAAAGCAACTGCACCGGTTCAAAAAGGCTAATGGAGTGTTGGCCTTTATCTCTATTTCTTCTTCTTCTTCTTAGGCAGTCCCTCGGAACCGAGGATGACTTGCTTCCACATTAAAAATGAGTTCGCAGGTGACTGATGAGTCCAATGCGGGACCTACAGTCTCGGTCACAGGTGGGGCAGACAGTGGTTGAAGGGGCGGGTGGGTGGGGTGCTTGGGTTGACGTGCGCTCCTTGCGCTGCCTGCGCTTGGCTTCCGCTTGCTCCCAGCGAAGAGACTCGAGGTGTTCGGCGCCTTCCCGGATGCTTCTCCTCCACTTTGTGCGGTCTTGGGCCAGGGATTCCCAGGTGTCGGTGGGGATGTTACACTTTTTCAAGGAGGCTTTGAGGGTGTCCTTGAAGCGTTTCCTCTGCCCACCTGGGCCTCTCTTGCCATGCCAGAGCTCTGAGTAGAGCGCTTGTTTTGGGAGTCTCGTATCAGGAATGCGGACGATGTGACCCGTCCATCAGAGCTGATTGAGCGTGGTCAAAGCTTCGATGCTGGGGATGTTGGCCTGAGCAAGAACACGGACGTTGGTGCGCCTATCCTGCCAATGGATTTGCAGGATCTTGCGGAGGCAGCGTTGGTGGTACCTCTCCAGTGCTTTGAGGTGCCTGCTGTACATGGTCCATGTCTCTGAGGCATACAGCAGGGCGGGTATCACTGCTGCTCTGTAGACCATGAGCTTAGTGCCGGGTTTGAGGTCCTGGTCTTCAAACACGCCCTTCCTCAGGCGACCGAAGGCTGCACTGGCACACTGAAGGCGGTGTTGGACTTCGTCGTCGATGTCTGCTCTTGTTGACAGTAGGCTCCCGAGGTATGGAAAGTGGTCCACGTTGTCCAAGGCCTTGTCTCAAATAATTCAAAAGTGAGGAACTGATGCTTTGATTGTACAGAGCCTTGGTCAGACCTGATCTGGAGGACTACATTCAGTTTTGGGCACTGAACCTCAGGAAGGATGTACTGACCTTGGTGGGGACACAGCAGAGATTCAGAGGTATGGTAGCAAATAGGGGCACTACAATTGTCTCAATGTCCCTGGACTAGGGAGAAGCCCAGGCAGGATTCCATCTCCTGGTGGCTATCCGGTGATCTCGCTGGAAGTGTGTAGGTCTGGATATATCAGGTGAGAACAGGATTGGTATCAACAATCATGCACCCATGGTCGAACTGTCTAGTATTTACTGTTAAAACTCATGCAAAAAGCACTGTGAGGTGCCTGCATAGATCAGCAAGGACTCAGGAGAAAAATTAAATAAGATTTTGCATAAACCCTGTACGATCAGAGGGAGATGTTCCAAGGTGTGCTACTGGCAGAGAAATCAAAGCAGCGTTCCATTCTTTGTTAATCTGCCACCTGTTAATATTAATAATTCCTGTTCACAAATTATTTTTAAAGGCAAACTTTATAGTAGCCCAAGAGTTCTGTCACAAAAATAAAATTGACACGCATCCATCCTCTGAAGGACTTCTACTTCCAACAGTCGCTTCACTAGGTGAGGGGTTCCTATCTCCAACGGTCTTTTCACTCGGTGAGTGACTCCTATCTCCAACAATCTCTTCACTCGGTGAGTGACTCCTATCTCCAATGATCTCTTCACTCGGTGAGGGACTCCTATCTCCAAAGGTCCCTTCACTCGGTGTGTGACTCCTATCTCCAACGATCTCTTCACTAGGTGAAGGGCTCCTATCTCCAATGATCTCTTCACTCGGTGTGTGACTCCTATCTCCAACGATCTCTTCACTCGGTGTGTGACTCCTATCTCCAATGGTTTCTTCACTCGGTGAGTGACTCCTATCTCCAACGATCTCTTCACTCGGTGAGTGACTCCTATCTCCAACGATCTCTTCACTAGGTGAAGGGCTCCTATCTCCAATGATCTCTTCACTCGGTGTGTGACTCCTATCTCCAACGATCTCTTCACTCGGTGTGTGACTCCTATCTCCAATGGTTTCTTCACTCGGTGTGTGACTCCTATCTCCAACGATCTCTTCACTCGGTGTGTGACTCCTATCTCCAAAGGTCCCTTCACTCGGTGTGTGACTCCTATCTCCAACGATCTCTTCACTAGGTGAAGGGCTCCTATCTCCAATGATCTCTTCACTCGGTGTGTGACTCCTATCTCCAATGGTTTCTTCACTCGGTGTGTGACTCCTATCTCCAATGATCTCTTCACTAGGTGAAGGGCTCCTATTTCCAACGATCTCTTCACTAGGTGAAGGGCTCCTATCTCCAATGATCTCTTCACTCGGTGAGTGACTCCTATCTCCAACGATCTCTTCACTAGGTGAAGGGCTCCTATCTCCAATGATCTCTTCACTCGGTGTGTGACTCCTATCTCCAACGATCTCTTCACTAGGTGAAGGGCTCCTATCTCCAATGATCTCTTCACTCGGTGAGTGACTCCTATCTCCAACGATCTCTTCACTAGGTGAAGGGCTCCTATCTCCAATGATCTCTTCACTAGGTGAAGGGCTCCTATCTCCAACGATCTCTTCACTAGGTGAAGGGCTCCTATCTCCAATGATCTCTTCACTCGGTGAGTGACTCCTATCTCCAATGGTTTCTTCACTCGGTGAGTGACTCCTATCTCCAACAATCTCTTCACTCGGTGAGTGACTCCTATCTCCAACAGTCTCTTCACTCGGTGAGTGACTCCTATCTCCAATGGTTTCTTCACTCAGTGAGGGACTCCTATCTCCAATGGTTTCTTCACTCAGTGAGGGACTCCTATCTCCAACGGTCAATTCACTCGGTGAGTGACTCCTATCTCCACGGTCTCTTCACTCGGTGAGTGACTCCTATCTCCACGGTCTCTTCACTCGGTGAGTGACTCCTATCTCCAACAGTCTCTTCACTCGGTGAGTGACTCCTATCTCCAATGGTCTCTTCACTCGGTGAGTGACTCCTATCTCCACGGTCTCTTCACTCGGTGAGTGACTCCTATCTCCAGGTTTCTGCACTTGGTGAGTGACTCTTATCTCCAATCGTCTCTTCACTTAGTGAGAGAGTCTCTTTATTTGGTGAGTGACTCTTATTTTCAACAGTTTCTTCCCTTGGTGAAGGATTCCTATCTCTAAAGGTCTCTTCCCTTCCTTATGGCCATTTCTCCCTGGGCAGAGAGCAAGTGGTAGCTTCAAGTGAGGGAACTGTACTGGAAGGTACCATAGCAAACATCTCTGCTGGTACAACTCTGCTTTTGGTAAACAAAACCAAATGTTGGTGTATCAAAAAATATTTTTTTAAAAGACCAAGTTTAAAATATGGTCCTGGTGACATCACTTATATTAGTAATTTTGTTTTTGCTTCCTTTCCTCTCCCACCATTTTCTCCCCTTTGTTTTGACAGGTTCCAACTCCTGCTGGTGCAGTTATACAGCGGGGCCCTCCTTTCCAAATCTGACCCTAGTCAAGGACAATTCAAGCAGGGGGCGCATGGTGGCCAAGCCCAACCTTGTTTTCATCCCGACAACCGTAAGTGCGCACATGCAGCAGGGGCCCCTGCACAGCGATTAGAAGCGGGATTAATACCCCCCTACCCCAACCCCCACCCCCCATCCCACTCCCGAGTCCAGGGTCACCTGGCAGCACTAACAGCTCCCTAGCCGAGGTCAGCTCATTCATCAAGGTCAAGGGGCTGAATTCGGTACATTCCTGGCCTGTACGCCTCAGTCCATCGCTGGCTCAACAAAATGCGTCAATCATCGAGGACTGCAATTGGTACGATTTTATAAAATCAGAGTGAAAGCTGAAATATTAGTTGAAGTGATGACGCACGCAAGAAGAAAGGCCTCCTGCTAAAACTAGGCCGAGATAAACTGAAGCGCCTTGCTCTTCGGGCACGGGGTGCATCACACTCAAACCGAACACAATTATCGAGGCAAGGGGCTGCGTTGGTCCATCCAGGCCAGCCTTGCCGGTTTAAACTCACCATTAGGACGTAGCTTGTGCGCGTGAGTTACCCAGTTTCCAGCCACTTTAAATGGAGCCTGAGCGTTAGCTGTATGTCCGGATCCCAGCTGGCCCCTGTTGCCACGTCCAAATGCATAGATTAGTCCAGAAGAAGGGACAAAGGCAAGTGTGTGCTGCCTGAAATAAGGAAGGACACGTTAATGCAGAAGCGCCTTTCAAAATTAATATGCCGCGTTTCACATGACATCCGAGCTAATTAAGTCAAGGCATTCATTTGTGCAACTTGTTCTGAAGCATTCCAATCTATCCTTAAAGATGTAGATCTCCTGGTCGAATTTATGCAAGGTCCTCCCATTGCCTCGTTGGCCCGTGTTTTTCTTAGACGCGAAAAGGTGGGGAGAATTCTGTACGATAGCAAAATACTGCAGATGCTGGAAATCCGAAATAACAACAGAAAATGCTGGAAAAACTCAGCAGGCCAGGCAACATCCGTGGAGAGAAATTAGAGTCAACGTTTCGGGTCAAAACCCTTTATCAAGACTAAAGAGGATTCTGTGCCTGTTGCAGTAAAATGGCCTTACGTCATTGGTGTGCCTCAGGCACCAGTAGCTGCTTTAGAGCATTAACAGACGACAGCAAGGAGTTATACTGTAGGCTGCACTTGGCTCTTGTATCAGGTTAAAGGACAGTAGCTCACGTGTGTACTGATACACATGCACGGTGTTCTGCTAACCAGAAGCCCAGTGCTGAGAACATTTTGCAACAACAAGAATGACTTGCATTTATACAGCACCTTTGAAAGCGGCTAATAAGTGGCTAATAAAAACGAAAATTGACACAGAGACAAAGAAGGAGACATTTTTTTAAAATTCGTTTTTATGGGATGTGGGCGTCGCTAATTGCCCATCCATAATTGCCCTTGAGAAGGTGGTGGTGAGCTGCCTTCATGAACCGCTGCAGTCCATGTGGTGAAGGTACTCCCACAATGCTGTTAGGGAGGGAGTTCCAGGGTTTTGACCCAGCGACGATGAAGGATCGGACGATATACTTCCAAGTCAGGATGGTGTGTGACATGGAGGGGAACTTGGAGGTGGTGGTGTTCCCATGCGCCTGCTGCCCTTGTCCTTCTAGGTGGTGGAGGTCGCGGGTTTGGGAGGTGATGCTGAAGAAGCCTTGGCGAGTTGCTGCAGTGCATCTTGTAGATGGTACACACTGCAGCCACGGTACGCCAGTGGTGGAGGGAGTGAATGTTTAAGGTGGTGGGGGGGTGCCAATCAAGCGGGCTGCTTTGTCCTGGATGGTGTCGAGCTTCTTGAGTGTCGTTGGAGCTGCACTCATCCAGCAAGTGGAGAGTATTCCATCACACTCCTGACTTGTGCCTTGTAGATGGTGGAAAGGCTTTGGGGAGTCAGGAGGTGAGACACTCGCCGCAGAATAGCTAGTCTCTGACCTGCTCGTGTTGCCACAGTATTTATGTGGCTGGTCCATGGTGACATTAGGGCAGATGGCCAAAAGCTTAGTCAAAGAGGTAGGTTTTAAGGAGGGTCTTAAAGGACAATAGAGAGGTGGAGCAGCAGAGAGGTTTGGGGAGGGAATTCCAGAGCTTAGGGCCTAGGCAGCTGAAGGCACGGCCGCCAATGGTGGAGTGAAGGAAGTGGGGGATGCACAAGAGGTCAGAGTTGGAGGAGCTACAGAGTTCTTGGGTGGGTGGGTGAGGTGGGGGGCGGAGGGGTGCTGTTGTAGGGCTAGCTTTAACATTAGAAATCAGCTATCCACCCTTCTGATACACACCCACCACCCCCTCTTACGCAACACACTGGTGAAGAGTTACCGTTGGAGATAAAGATATTATTTCCACACAACATCACAAGTGGTGTTATGAAGTAATTCCAGTAGCGTCCCTCAGGCCACAGAACGACAACTTGCATTTATACAGTGCCGTATCTGGCCCTGCCAATGGATTCAATCCGGCCCACCAAGGCCTGGCTTCGAGGCCGAACGTCCTGACCCCCTAGCCTGACCCCGCCCCACGTAACGTCAGGGGGCGGGGTCATTGTCTCCGGGGCAGCAGGAGGGGTCTCGCAATGAGCCTTAGAGATGGGAGACGAAGATACGGAGACCGGCGGCTGAGGTGGACAGAAGGCAGCCGGGAGTTGCGGATTGGGCCACCGCCGCCCCCCCCCGGGGGAGGGCCATTTATCGATGGCAGCCACGGGCCCTAAAGCAGGGAGGGTGCTTGTTAAGTGGCCCACCAGCCCAAATAATTGCCCACCCCTCATACAGTGCCTTTAACCCAGTTAAAAAGGCGCTTCACTGGAGCGTTATCGGACAAAATTTGACACTGAGTCACATAAAAGAGATATTAGGACAAGTGAGCAAAAGCTGGGGCAAAGAGGTAGGTCAAAGACTTATTGAAATTAACGGAATGCTTTATAAACGGAGCACCTCACGGCCACCGGTGCAAGGTGACGTCTCTCCTATAGTGACTCCGATTAACTTTCACTTACGCCTCATGTACTCGTGAGTTATCCATGAGTCTCGGCTTGTTAAGTGACAAAATCCTGAGCAGGACAGTCCCTCCCTTTTTCGACTGACAGAGGTAGCCTCGATCTGCCAGTTTTCGGGCTTGCGAAAATAGAAAATAGTACAAACGGACCTGTGCACTAAATTACCAGCGGGTGTGGGGGGAGTGTGGCTTCGCTCGCTGTAAGTGCCCAAAAAAGGGAGCTGGAGGACATCTCAAGTTGTAGATGGTGGGCGGCTAACGGGGTCCCGGTCACCAGGGTCTCCTGGAGCTTGAAGCCTATGAGGTCAGGGGCCAGGGGTCATAGAAACATAGAAGATAGGAGCAGGAGTAGGCCATTCGGCCCCTCGAGCCTGCTCCGCCATTCAATGTGATCATGGCTGATCATCCAAATTCAGTACCCTGTCCCTGCTTTCTCCCCATCCCCCTTGATCCCTTTAACCTTAAGAAATATATCCAACTCCTTCTTGAATATATTTAATGAATTGGCCTCTACTGCCTTCTGTGGTAGAGAATTCCACAGGTTCACCACTCTCTGAGTGAAGAAATTCCTCCTCATTTCTGTCCTAAATGGCCTACCCCTTATCCTTAGACTGTGACCCCTGGTCAGAAAGGAATTCTCCCAAGTTTTGGCATAAAACTCTCCCAGGAGATTGTGGAAAGGGCGGGGAAAAAGGATGGGTTTAATGGTGCACGTAGGATGGGACAGGCTTAATGAAGCAGCTGGCTTTTCCCTTCCTTTATTGGACGTAACTGAGAAAATACACCGGATAACTTTTTTCCATTATTCGAATATTATTACATTGCATCCGCCCATATATGAGCGGATGTTATATAGGAAGGAGCATAGGAACAGGAGTAGGCCATTCAGCCCTTCAAGCCTGTTCTGCCATTCTATTAGATCATGGCTGATCTGCACCTCCACTCCATTCACCCGCCTTTGCTGCATATTCCTCGATACCCTTACCCAACAAAAATCTAACAATCTCAGTCTTGAAAATTTCAACCGACCCCCAGCATCCGCAGCCTTTTAGGGGCGCGAGTTCCAGTCCCACCACCCTTTGTGTGAAGAAGTGCTTCCTGATTTCACCCCTGAACGGCCGAGCTTTAATTTTAAAGATTCTGTCCTCTTGTTCTGAATTTTCTCGGCAGAGGAAACAGCTTCTCCGTATCTACCCTATCACATCCTTGTGACATTTGAAACATGTCGATCAGATCACCCCTCAACCTTGTAAACTCACAGTAATACAAGCCAGGTTTACGCAACCTGTCGTCGTAATTTAACCCTCGGAGCCCCATTACTGTACATCGCCTGTCACTTCGGGCGGGAAAAATCAGAGGAGTGTAAAAATGAACGGAGGATGTCCCGGTCGGATGCCAGAAACCTGCATCCAGTGTCACCTCCTGGCTGACCACTGAAGTGATATACTGGACGTAAACTGCACTTCCTCATGTTCAAGTCGCTTCATGCATGTCAGTTGTGGCTCAGTGGGTAGCACCCTTGCCTCTGAGTCAGAAGGTTGCGGGTTCAAGTCCCACTCCAGAGACTTGACCAGAGACTAGCCTGACACTCAAATGCAGTACTGAGGGAGTGCTGCACTGTCGGAGGTACCGACGAGACATTAAAACCGAGGCCCCATCTGCTCTCTCAGGTAGACATAAAAGATCCCATGGCATTATCCCGAAGAAGAGCAGGGAGTTATCCCTGGTGTCCTGGCAAATACTTATCCCTCAATCAACATCACTAAAACAGATTATCACATTGCTGTTTGTGGGACCTTTCTGTGTGCGAATTGGCTGCCGCGTTTCCTACATTACAACAGTGACTGTACTTCATTGGCTGTAAAGTGCTTTGGGACGTCAAGTGGTCGTGAAAGTCACTATATAAACGCAATATGCGAAATAAATTCTTTCATGGCCTTGCCCCTCTCCCTCCCTATCACTATAACCTTCTCCAACCCTACAATCTGCATTCTTCCAACGCCAGCCTCTTGTGCATCCCCCCCCCAGTCCCTTCACCCCACCATTGGCGACTGCGCCTTCAGCTCTAAGCTCTGGAATACCTCTCCACCTCCCTCTTTTCCTTTAAAACCTACCCGTTTGACCCAGCTTTTGATCACCCCATCGAATATCTCCTGGCTGGGGCCAATTTTTGTCTGATTACTTTTGTGAAGCGCCTTGGGACTTTTTCTACATTAAAGGCACTATGCAAATGTAAGTTGGGCATCATTGGCAAAGCTGGCATTTATTGCCCATCCCTAGCTGCCTTGAGCTGGTGATGGGGGTGGTTTGACACAACTCTCTGGCTTGCTAGGCCACTTCAGAAAAAAAGTCAACCACAACATTCAACAAGATCGACAATAGAGTAAAATGAAACAGAACAAGAAAACAAACCGGAAACAGGCAAGGGGGAAAGGGAAAGGGCGGGGGAGTGGGACTAATCGGATAGATCTTTCAAAGAGCCGGCACAGGAATGATGGGCCGAATGGGCTTCTTCTGTGCTGTATGATTCCATGATAGAATTCACCAAAAGAGAGCAATGGTAACAAATCTAGAAAATTAAAACTCTCGCAGTTGCCCTGTGATTGAGAGTAATTGTCGAGTTGTCTCCAGGCCCGACAAAAACTTCCATTTGTAGAACTCCTGACGGGCAACACACCCCAGGACAGGAAGCAGAACTGTTTGGATATTGGCTTTATCTTGTGCCAATACTCCCAACATGTGGAGCATTACACAGCGCATCTCTTACTGTTGCAAAGTTTTCCTCTGTGTGTTTTTTTTTATATAAGCGAGTATCGTTGCACTGCAGAACATTTAAAACACATTAAACACACAGCAGAATGTCCTCCTGCAATATCACCTCAGTGGGACAATGGCATGTAACATTGGAGCATAGAAGGCCAAGAGGAGATTTGATAGAGGCGTTTAAAATCATGAAGGGATTAGGTAGAGTAAGTAAAGAGAAACTTTCCAATGGCTGAAGGGTCGATAACCAGCGGGCACAGATTTCAGCTGATTGGCAAAAGAACCAGAGGCAACATGTATTTTTAAACGCAACAAGTGGGTTTGGAAGGCACTGCCTGATAGGGTGGTGGATACAGATTCAATAGTAGCCTTCAAAAGGGGATAAATACTTCAAGAAGAAAAAAAAATCACAGGGATGTGGCGAAAGAGCGGAGAAGTGGGACTAATTGGACTGCTCTTCGAAAGAGCTGGCACGGACTCGATGGGCTGAATGGCCTCCTTCTGTGCTGTACTCTTCTATGATAATATTACTAAGAGGACAGAAATGGCATCTTTAATTTTCATCGCTGTGTTTGGCTTTCCTTCCCGTCAGTGCATGAAAGCTGTTGGCCGAGGAACAGGATTTCTGTTTAAATTGTAACTTATTCCCGTAGATCTTTAACTTAAGCTGCTCTTGCACTCGGTCCTAATTAGGGTTGCCAACCCTCTTGGATTGCCCTGGAGTCTCCAGGAATTGAAGATTAATCTCCTGGACACTGTTGTGCGAGCAACACCCGGGAGAAAAATCATTGAGGCAAAAATGTTGTTTATTAGTAATAAAAATATTGGAGGTGGGAGGTCATGTGATGAACCCTCCGGGAATATGTCCAAACAGAGTCAGGGACCCTAATCCTAATTCCCACTGGTGTGATTCAGACCAGGAACTCAGCTAAGGTGGGAGGGGAAAACAAAACCAAACCAGTGTCGTCCCACTCCAGTGGCCCCAAGCACCTGCAGCGCCACCATGGGGAGTGGAGGAGTACCAAAATTAACCTTTAAAATGAATCAGTCACTTAATGATCCCTTCAGGGAGAGGAGAGATTTTGCACTGAGCACCACATGTGAAGTTGAGCGAAAAAGTTCTGCCTTTGCTATCACAAGTACAGCAGCTGGGACGGAAAATGCGCAACAGCTCGGTCAGAGGCTGGGGGAGAAAGACAACTTAATGTACCGCACAAAAGAAAGACTTGTATTTGCATAGCGTCTTTCATGGACGTCCTAAAGCGCTTTACAGCCAATGGAGTACTTTTTGAAGAGTAGTCACTGTTGTAATGTAGAAAACGCGACACCAATTTGCGCACAGCAAGCTCCCCCAAACAGCAATGTGATAATGATCAGATAATCTGTTTTTTTTGTTATGTTGATTGAGGGATTTAAGCAATATCGGTTGAGGGATAAATACTGACCAGGACACTGTGGATAACTCCCCTGCTCTTCTTCGGAATAGTAGCATCCGATCTTTTACGTCCACCCGAGAGAGGGCAGACGGGCCTTGGTTTAACGTCTCACCCAAAAGACAGCACCTCTGAAAGTGCCGCACTTCCTCACTACTGCACTGGGAGTGTCAGCCTAGGTTGTGTGCTGAAGTCTCTGGAGTGGGACTTGAAATATCCTCCAGGGGTGTGACCGAGTTGCTTTTAATTCAGGTTTTGATGGGGAGGGTGCAAAGCAAAGGTTCATCTGCAAAGCAGACTCAATAACAGGCTAGATTTGCTCTCCATTCCTAGTCAATGGGCAGGAAATCCAACTCGATACATGACTGTTGCCATGAGGACACACAGGGGTAACTGATAGGGAGCCACACCCAGCACCTCACAAATCCGCAACCTCTACCACCTAGAAGGACAAGGGCAGCAGGTGCATGGGAACACCACCACCTCCAAGTTCCCCTCCAAGTCCCACACCATCCTGACTTAGAAATATATCGCCGTTCCTTCATTGTCGCTGGGTCAAAATCCTGGAACTCCCTCCCGAACAGCACCATGGGAGTACCTTCACCACACGGACTGCAGCGGCTCAAAGAAGGCGGCTCACCACAGCCTTCTCAAGGGCAATTAGGAATGGGCAATAAATGCTGGCCTTGCCAGCGATGCCCACATCCCAGGAACGAAAAAAAAGAGACATGAGACAGAGAGGTAGGGGAACAGTCAGGGTGCGCAGTCAGCACAAAGACGGAAATTCATGTTTTTTTTTGCAACACAGCTAGCCTGGATAGCAGACACGAGCGCAAATGGCCTTTCCAGTAAGGATAAGTAAACTATTAAAACTCACACCAGTGCGTCGGCCCGAGCTGGTTTTCCACCACGCTCACTCACCTGCCACAGCTTATCTGGGAGACTTCACTTCCCATCAACTCTTGGACTCTGCGAGGATTGACCTCGTTGTTGATGAAGTTATGGCCCAGCTGCCCACAAAGACCAGCTCCGAAGGTAAAAACGCCTCCATTCTAGGTAAAGGTTACACAAAGTGCGGTAGAAATCAACAATTTCTAAAATGAGCGTTATGGTACAGATTTATATATAGATACATAAGCACACAAAACGCACACAGGTTATTCATACACATACAGACTTACATTACAATATTGTTAATTGGAATATTTAAAAGCTGCTCTCCTGTGACTTTGCAGTAGAAATTGATGTTCGTTGCGCCTGTTTTCGGGTACACCAATTTAGCGGCGGGACGGCCTGTGCAGGCGTTGGGCCCACGGCTAAATTCGTGGGGCCGTTTTTTTTAAAGACGTCCCGAGTGGGCGCCTAAAACAGGCGCTAGGCCCCCTTTAAATATGTAAATTAGGGGCTCGCAAATGTGAACGGGCCTGTCGGCGACGAGCAGGGCAGGTGTCGGGGGGGGCCGACCTCGTTCAGGATTCCTCAGCAGCCCCGGGCAGCCGCCAACGCCAGGTAGGTGGCATTCTTTTTTTTATTAAATGAAACATTCCTCTGGAGCCAGGGGGGAGGAGCCAGGAGTGCAAGCAGCCCCCTCCCCCAGCCCGTTATAATCCACCACCCCGCCCCCCCCCCCACCGCCGACTGTAACTTAGCCGAGGCATGCTACTGGCAGAGCAGGCAGTAATTTCCCGACTGCAGCGCTAGCTTGACAAAAGCAACAACAAACTTGCGTTCATGTAGCGCCTTTAACGCAGGCAGAAAATGCCCCAAGGTGCTTCACTGAGGTGCAATCAGACACAAAGCAGCATTCATACTAAAGAACTACTTCAAGGGAGTGGCTCTGTGATGTCCCAGGACCTCCCAGTGCAACCATTTAAATTACAGTGTGGGTTCCATCCTGTGGCAATAAACACTAGATTGGTGCTTATTTGCTTTATCTACTTTAAACTTTTTGTTCTCCATTTTAATTGCCCCCTCCCCCACCATATCCCACTGACAATTAAATTCAAATAATGAGATCATTCTTTCTTTTTTTAAGCACAATAAAAGAACTTTGAAGGATCAAAGTCATCGCCAGATTGCATTAGACAGCGGAGCACGTTCATTGATTTCTGCAAGGCAGATGCAGAATTTGAACATAAGAATTAGGAGCAGGAGTAGGCCACACGGCCCCTCGAGCCTGCTCCGCCATTCAATAGGATCATGGCTAAGCATTGACCTCAGCTCCACTTTCCCGCCCGATCTCCATATCCCTCGATTCCCCTAGAGTCCAAAAATCTATCTATCTCCGCCTTGAATATACTCAACGACTGAGCATCCACAGCCCTCTGAGGCAGAGAATTCCAAAGATTCACAACCCTCTGAGTGAAGAAATTCCTCCTCATCTCGATCTTAAATGGCCGACCCCTTATCCTGAGACTGTGACCCCTTAGTTCTAGTTTCATAAATGTATCAATATTATTTGAAAAACTACAAAGGATTTCATTCCAAAAAGCAGGCTCTGTAAATGTCAGTATTAAATCAATGCCGTGATTCATTGCCTATATTCAGTATTCATTTGTGTAAGGCCAGTTACTGCCCCCACATCAAGCACTGCATTTTGTTCTCATGAGCCACAATATTCAAAATCACACTGTCATAGTTAGAAACACTTTTTTTTTTTAAACTGTACTTCGGTTCTCAGAGGGTAAATGGAACAATATCACTTGTTAACTTCGGAAATCTGGAGTTGGCCGCTTCTAGGTTTTGCTGGTTTTCAAGTATTTGGTGACATTTCTAAAATAGTGATGCCAAAGGGGTGTCAGGCAGTGAACAGAAGGAGAAGGCCATACCTTGGAGGTGGAAGGAAATCCAATTAGTTATGCAGCATGAGTGTGTGTGGGAGTACATAAGAACACAAGAAATAGGAGCAGGAGTAGGCTATTTGGCTAGGGACAGGGTCACTGGCAAGGCTTGGCAGCTAAGTAGAGCTCAGGCCTGGTTAGTACCTGGAGGGGTGACCATCAAGGTAAGACCAGGTGCAGAAGGTCACGGAAGGAGCCCTGAGGAGGGGTGGTTGGTGAGAAGGTCACGGAAAGAGCCCCGGGAGGGGCGGCTGGTGAGCAGGCCCAGGCGTTGGGCTGAAGATAGGAGGAATGGCGGAAATGGAATGGCAGCACGCACAGACGCAGCGGCTTTGCTTCTCCCAGGACGGTGCTATTTATGTTAATGTTATTTGTACTGGACTCATGGGAGCTTGCAAGATCACATTTCGTTGTACTTGTACAATGACAATAAAGTTGAATTATTATCAAAACATTAAAAAAAAAAGAGACCATGGCTGATCTTCTGCCTCAACTCCATTCACCGGCCCTATTGCCATATCCCTTGATGCCCTTACTAGTCAGAAATCTATCGACTTCTGTTTTGAATATACCCAATGACTGAGCCTCCACAGCCCTCTGGGGTAGAGAATTCCAAAGATTCACCATCCTCTGAGTGAAGGAATTTCTTCGCATCTCAGTCCTGAATGGCCTACCCTTTATCCTGAGGCTGTGGCCCCTGGTTCTAGACTCCCCAGCCAAGGGAAACATTCTCCCAGCATCCACCCTATCAAGCCCTGCAATAACTTTGTATGCTTTAATGAAATTCCCTCTCATTGTTCTGAATTCAAGAGAATACAGGCCTAGTTTACTCAATCTCTTCTCGTACGACAGTCCCGCCAGCCCAGGAATCAATCTCGTGAACCTTCATTGCACTCCCTCTATGGCAAATATATCCTTCCTTAGGTAAGGAGACCAAAATTGTACACAGTACTCCAGGTGTGGTCTCACCAAGGCCCTATATAATTAGAGTAAGACTTCTTTACTCCTGTACTCAAATCCTCTTGTAATGAAGGCCAGCATACCATTTGCCTTCCTAATGTCTTGCTGCACCTGCACATTCACTTTCAGTGACTCATGTACAAGGACACCCGGGTCCCTTTGAGCATCTGCATTCCCCAATCTTTCACCAATTAGGAAATACTCTGCCTTTCTGTTTTTTCTACCAAAGTGGATAACTTTGTGTAGGTGTGTAGGGTGGAGGAGGGAGTTCCTGGCTCACCCCAATGACAAATGTGCACCCACGGTTGTAAAGTATTATTACCTTTGTTAGAGCTGCCGTATGCTCTTCACCACAACTAATGTAAACGATTTTCTGGCTCCTCAGGAACTTCACGTGATTGGGGACATCTTGATCTACAAAGTCAAATAGGTACAATCTGTACAGTGATCTCCAGTACTGCACCTTGCTAACTCTCAGAGAAATGTGAAGGGTCTGACGTTTCAGCAGTTTCCACTCCAAGGTACGGTAGCATAGTGGTTATGTTACCGGACTTGTATTCCAGTAGAACCCGAGTTCAGATCCCACCATGGCAGTGTTAATAATAAAGCTGGTATCAGTAAAACATACCACGAAGCTGTCGGATTGTCATAAAAACCCAACCAGTTCATTAGAGGAAAAAAACCTGCCGTCCTTACCCAGCCTGGCCTATAGGTGACTCCCTCAGAAGTGGTCTACTCAGTTGTGCCAATACTGCTGAAGAAGGTTGTTCACCACCTTCTCAGGGCGGTTAGGGATGGGCAATAAATGCCGGTCTTGCCAGCGACGCCCACATCATATGAGAATGAATAAAAAAGCAAAGAGTGGGGATGTTGCCGTTGACTCCAAGTACAGCATTTATAAACCCAACTGCTGTGGCCATTCTTATTACTTTGCCTCACTTTCCATTATTTGGTAGGCCTTCTGGGTCCAACTCACATCCTCTGGTTCTGTTGCGCCCATCTGTGTTTCGATGCCCTGGAGGAAATCACCAGCTGGTACAGTCGCCAACTGAGGTGCATCAACCAAACCAGCCACTCACTCACTCCAACTTCAAACAGGCAGACCCTCAAGCACTCCGAGAGCAGAAGAGCACACGGCCCCTCGAGCCCGCTCCACCATTCGATAAGGTCACAGCTGAACTTCGACCTCAGCTCCACTTTCCCACCTGATCCCCATAAGAGAGCAGCCAAAGTTCATTACGTTCAGCATGAACGTGCCCCCGGATCCTGCCAATCGATCTACGCTTGTTTTTGTTTTGTTGATGGAGGGTTTGTTCCTTCGTGCAATAGGAAGAGGACTGGCACATTAACTTTGCTAAAAAGGGGTTTTGTAACTCAGAGGGCATTTCATTATAAATGGTTTGGATTGTACGAAAATGGATTTTAAAAATTCCAATCTGGGCAGAACTTCAAGTGGGAGCTGGTTCGGTTCTTGCCTCGGGCAAAGATCACATCATGTGGAAGGTAAGTGGGATAACAGATAAAGAATGCATGGGCCTTGTGATCTCCTGGACTGGTTGCGATTGCCTGAGGGGGGCAAAGAGGAATTATCCAGAGCTTTTTTTCCCTTTTACTGGCCCTGTTTGTTTCATCCTGTTTTTCTGCCCCAAGAGATTGCCTGGCTGTGAGGAGGTAGGAAGTGTCTAGTCATGATGCTGCAGGCATCAGGAGCGTGGGGCAGGCTCGATGGACTAGCTGGTCTTTTCCTGCCCGTTATTTTCTGCCTCAAATGGCTTATCAAAGTCTGCTTTTATACTGCGCGCTAATGGCTTGCACGAGGCTCGTACTGTTCTGTTAATTGTGTACCTTTATCGTCGCCGAGTCCCAGCTGACCACAGTTGTTCCTCCCCCAGCCAAACACTGCGCCCGACAGCGACAGAGTGAAGCTGTGTGTCCCTCCTGAAGCGATCTGAGCCAGCGGGATCCCGGTCAGGGATTTCACGCACTGGGGGCTGGGCTGGGAGGTAAAGCCTTTCCCAAGGCCCAACTGGCCATGAGAGTTCTGTCCCCAGGTAAACAGCCGACCATCTGGAAAGAAGAAAAACAAGATTAAAAACACCAGAAGCGTGAGCGGGCGTTGTTTTTTGTGCTAACCGGAGTATATAAAAAAAATTTGAAAAGTTAACTGAAGACGTCAATTATCCATCAATTTTACCCATCAACATTAGAGGGAGATAACATTAGCCTTCTGACAATCAACTGCAAATCATCGCTCCATGAACTGAGTGGAGTCACAGCTGTTGAGCTTCAAAGAGAACGCCCTCTCATCTTAACGTGTAAATCCATGCCTCCGGTGAATGGAAACCATATTCAACGGCATAAATACCTAGGAGGCAGCTCACAACACAAGGGTCCCGGAATCCGAATTAAAAGGTCAACGTAAAAGCGGCTTTACATTCCCTAAAGTCACTGGGTTGGATTATGTGAATGGAGACGTGCTGGAGGCGGGACTTCTGCTTGCTGGGTCTCAGTCCCGCCTCCAACATCTTCTGGCCAACCAGCGGGATTTTGCCCTGATTGACCTTGTTACACCCGCCCAGCAGGCCAATTAGGGGGAAGTCACTGACAGGGCACGTCAACATCTGATGTGCCATCTGTCAAGATTTCTTGAAAGAAGAAATGTCAGCATTTGACAGATCTCTGAAGCTGTCAAACACTGAAAATAATGTGTAGTTTGCCGAGTCCTTGTGTCCCTTTCCCGCCTCGAGGAGACGGGGCCGGGTCAGGACGGCTACCCGCCTCCTGGCAAAAGGGCACGGAGGTGGGATGGGGGCGGGTTTGCCATCCTACAAGTGTTCGTACTTGAATATTCACACAGTGATTTCAAGGCCATAGTTTATATCGTGCTCTCCGATAGCTTCGTCCACCTTTTAAGGTACATCACATTATAGGAACTGAATGTCCAAGTTCCCTCCCCCCCCCCCCCGGCCGCAGAATATTCTCCTGCATTCGTGCTTGTCAGAGGGAGGAGTAGCAATGCTGGGAAACGGGCTCCGTCTGAGATCTGTCATTCTCAGGTGGGAGGGCAAATTGGAGGTGGTGGCCTTCCCATGCACCTGCTGCCCTTTCATTCAAGTGGCAGAGGTGCTGATGGAGAGCAAGTGGTGAAAGGAGATACTCACCGGAGGCAAGGAAAACTGCAGTCTTGTCCCTGATGTCACAACTTTCCCAAGACACAGACCAGCAGAATGGGGCTAGGTCAATGGAGGGAGAGAGTGAGAGAGAGCAAGAGAGAGAGAGAGAGAGAGAGAGAGTGTGTGTGTGTGAGTGAGAGTAATATAGGTGCAGAGAGAATTAAAAACCAGAGAGCTCAGTGGGCGAACACATTGTCAGCTGTGGTACTGAAGTGTGCAGATCAGGAAGCTCATGGCTTTGATTCCTTCTTTGTGCTAAGTTTGTTGATCTCTGGCAGGGTAGCAGTTAGGAGCATTGCAACTGGCCCCAGTGCCCAAGTTGGAGGAGGGGTAAGTAGAGTTCACGCTCCTGATCACTCTCCCCGCTGTAGAAAAGTGCCTCTGTTTGCAACCCCTGAACGAGTCAGTTAACAAAAAATAATTCAGATCAAACCAAACCATCCAAGTTCCGATTTCCAAAACTCAGCCCAGGTCCGACTTCCTAAACTGCTGCTTTGGAGAGCTGCACTTAAAGAGTAATTTTGACTTGGGGCAATAGTGTAAAGCGGGCAATATCGGCTCGGCCACCCGTTAAAGGGAAAAAAACCTTGGATTTATATAGCGCCTTTCATGACCTCAGCACCACCCAAAGCGCTTTACAGCCAATGAAGTACTTTTTGAAGTGTGGTCACTGTTGTAATGTAGGAAACGCAGCAGCCAATTGTGCAGAGCAAGGTCCCACAAACAGCGATGTGATAATGACCAGATAATCTGTTTTACTGAAGTTGATTGAGGGATAAATATTGGCCAGGACACCGGGGATAACTCCCCTTCTTCGAAATAGTGCCGCGGGATCTTTTACATCCACCCGAGAGAGCAGATGGGGGCTCGATTTAACATCTCATTTGAAAGACGGCACCTCCGACAGTGCAGCACTCCCTCAGCACTGCACTGGGAGTGTCAGCCTAGATTTTTGTGCTCAAGTCTCTGGAGTGGGACTTGAACCCACAACCTTCTGACTCAGAGGCTACCCAATGTCCCCTGTAATCTTTTTTTCTGGGTGCGCGGCCCATTCAAAATACCACGCATGCGGGGTTTTTCCTATTTAAAAGATGGTGAGCCGGCTGCGCGGGAGCTGCAGGGAGCTGCGCGGCCGCCCAGCTTAAAGGGAACACTGGTGCTACCCACTGAGCCGCTGTGACTGAGTTAAAACTCCTCTCCTGCTAACTTCAATAGAAACATAAATGGGGAGCGGTGTTTAAAGGGGGGGCCGAGCTGATACCATCCATTTTACACTCTCGTCCAAAGGCAGAATTACCCGCAGTGAGCGCGTTAAGCTGGTGGCAGCACTACATAAATAGGAGGGTTTTCACACTAGTTTTGCAAAAAAGCCACCGGGGGGTACTTTTCCCCTTCACCGCTTGGGCACGAGACTGGCGGAGCGGATGGCCTGCCCGATTTTTGGGTGGAAACAAAATTCTGGCGGGTTCTACAGCGGGTGGTGAAGGTGAAAGTTACCCCCACCACACCCCCCCCCCCCCCAACCATTAAGCGTGGGTTTCGGGGCGTCAGGAGACTGTGATAGCTCAGCGATAGAGTGAGGTTGGTGCACTCAGACAGTACTGAAGTACCTTTTGTAAGAGCCATACAGTGCCAGCTCCCGCAGGTGACCTGTATGACCACGCATCCATTCAGCGTCCGGATTAACCTGCAGTAGAAAAAGCTCGGTTAAGAAAGTGAAAAGGGTAAGAGAAAAAAAAAAATCACATTTGCCCGGATTTTGCGTCAAGAATATGAGTGAGGCTATCAGCGCTCACCGTTATTAAGGAGCAACTCGAACAGCGACTTCCGCCGTCCGCACATGTGCAGTTAAACGTGGAAATCTGGAAGTTGCTGTCCGAGTTGTCCTGCTCTTCCACAGGCTTCGTTACGTTGGTACCTCGTGGAGAGACTCGGCCTTAAAACACATTAAGGGCGTGAAGTTGCTGTATGTACCCACTAAACATGTCAGAAAAAGTTAGGGCTTGTCCATTCAAGTGTGTGAATTTTTAACGGTGTGATAAGTCTTAATTACTCCCAAACAACCTCTCTGGCACTGAAAATTACCTTTTACAAGTGTGGAGCCTCATTCCATCAGATTTTCATTATTGTTGGAGATTTTTTAAAAATTAAAAAAAAATTAAAGTTTACTTTGTCTTTCTGTCTTTTTTATCTCTCTCTTTATCCCATCTTTCTTTCCCTCACTTTATTTTGCTTTCTGTACACGATTTCACATTGAATTAAATATTCTAACCTACACTTCCTGGTTTAGACTGCGTGTCTCAGTGAGGATTCTTCAACCTGATTGGTTCAGGAGACACGCTGTTGCTTGCCCTGTTCACACACGCCACAGATTCCCCTCTAGAGGGCGCCACGCTGAAAAGGCTCTCTCGGAACTGTAAATTGCTGCTAAAAAGCCTGCGCAAAGCCTGTGGGCAGCTGTAAGCATAAAGAACGGCGAGCGTCGTTCCTTCGCTGCTGACTGCGAAATCCGGGCCAATGTGTACTGCAAGACCGTGCTACGTAGCTTCGTACGTGCTACAATTCAATTCAAACTGCATTTCCACAACTTTGGGGAAAATTAGAACATTTACTAAGAATTATAATTGGCATTGTCTGTGCAGGATGTTTACATGTTGGCACAGAGCTAAGATTGTACAAGAGATCCAGTACAAGTGACGTTTACTACAATCGATGGCACTAGTCTTGTGTATGTCCTTCAGGTCTTTTATCAGAGAACATTTTAATGAGAAGATTGGCCCCCCAAGACTAGTATTATGTCTGTAAGACTGTGCCTGTTGGAAGCTATGTAGCTCCTCCCTAGAAAGAGACAATCCCAACATTCAGGAGTTCATTTCACCTGAAATTAATTTCCAGAACAGTTACAGTATTACTAATGCCCCTAACTTCAAGTGGGTAGTTGGGTGTCATCTCCGCCCTCCACCCCAGAAATGCAGCTCCCTTTGCAGTTGTAGACCCGGCGTTATCCTGATCATTGTCAAAACCTTCCGCTCCCCCCCCAATCAGAAACAAAAGGGAATTCAAATAATGGGTGAAAACTGCCTCAAAAGACATCGGGAATAGTTCTGCTATCGTAAAGATAGAATACAGTTGACATCCTGAACAAATGCACTGCAGTCAGAGTACACAATATACAGAGTGTATAGGTGTCAGCTTAGGTTCAGCTGGTAGCACTCTCGCCTTGGAGATGTTCTGATGAAGGGTCATCGACCTGAAACGTTAACCCTAAGTTTCTCTCTCCACAGATGCTGCCTGACCTGCTGAGTATTTTCAGCATTTTCTGCTTTGATTTCAGATTTCCAGCCTCTGCCGTAATTTTCTTTTGCATAAGTTTGCCTTGGCCTTCAAATTTTGTGTTTGAGTAGCCAGCTGTCCATTACTGTTGTAACACTGATAAAAGTGTGTCTGGAAGGATTATTACCGCCATTTATAACTAGGAAGACACGATTCGACAACTACGCAGTGTTCCCGGCGTGTACAATATTAAACCCGGCACGGACAGATTCCCAATCTCTGCAGTTCTCAATTCCATTTTGAAGGCTGACTGCAGGAACAGTTTGGTACCTCGGTATCCGGATAGTCTCTTCGGTGGAATCAATCCCCAGCTGACCGTCTCTTCCTGCGCCCCACGCAAAGACCTGACCCTGGTCATTGATGGCCACAGTGTGGGCTTCTCCGCAAGCCGTATGGACAATCGTCTGGGCATCCAATGCGGCAACTTGTTCTGATGGGCAAAGAGAAAGGAAAAGGATAAGGGGAGCGTCATGCATAACAACTCAGTGTTAGCTGAGGGTCTTGTACAAAAAGGGACGGGTTCACAAAATAAATTAGCTATAGAGAAAACTGGAGGTAATCTTCATACCCAATTAACTCACTTTCTGCTGCATACACCTATACAGCACAAAAATGTCTCTGCACACTTCCTGTCAACTGATCCCTATTAGAAATTCCTACGTCTACATTTATAATGGAAACTGCCTATGTAAACATGTCACGCTGTAATGACAACCTCCAGCCACTGGTGACACTGCAGCGCCAGCACTGGCATGAGGGTGGAATTACAGCATGACAAATTTAGATCGACAGCTCATGCATTGCTAATGGAAATATAAAAACAAAGGATGGAATATATGACATTAAAGTGATGACTGAGCTATGTTTGCATGACATGGTCCAGTGAGCCCCCGTTTCACATCTTGACTACAATTACTCCTGGGGGCAATTTTAACCTAACCCGCCCAGCAGGAACCGATGGAATGGGATTGGTCGCCCATTTAACACCCCTTGACAATGGAAAGTAAAGTCGAGCGGCGTCTAAAACAGGCGGCTGATCCAATCCCTTCAGTTCCCCGCCGCGCGAGTTTGGTTAATATTACCCCCTTGGTTTTGCCTTCCCATGTGCAAAACCACGGCAGATTGACCAGCACGTGACAAGGAATATACGATAAAAGTTCCTGGTCAGCACAGTGCAATGGAGGCCCTAGCCTAACGATTCAAAGATCTGGATCGTCACATCTCCAAGTTCCTCTGAGCAAGCACGAGGCTCCAAACGTGTCTCAAATATCTTCAGAGACCAAAACAAGGACGGAGCTCAGGCTCTCAAACATCAGGCACTATCACCGGGCAGCCCAGATTCCAGCGACTGCAACTTGGCCCACGTCACCAAGCAAAGCTCACGGCTGTGAACAGAGACCAGAAACTGAGGCCCCAAGATCCATGTCTTACCACCTCCTTCCTGCCTTCAAAAGACTCCCTAAAAAATAAAATCTATTTTCCTTCGACAATGTCTTCACCCCAGCCCCCTCCCCCGCTCGGGTTGCCAACCCTGGTTGGACATTTTCCTGGAAGTTTCATCACATGACCTCCAACCCACAACTGCCCCGCCCCCACACTCCTGCCATTGGTTGTCCGGCATGTCCATCCTCGCGGCGCACTGCCTTCCTACGCCAATCGGAAAATGAACAGACTCTTCATTAACCAATTGGATGATTCTTGTCTGGAGCTTAGGGCCTGGGCAACAGAAGGTACAGCCACCAATGGTGGGTCGGGGAATCCAGAACCAGGGGTCACAGTCTAAGGATAAGAAATGAGGAGGAATTTCTTCACCCAGAGAGTGGTGAACCTGTGGAATTCTCTACCACAGAAGGCAGTAGAGGCCAATTCATTAAATATATTCAAGAAGGAGTTGGATATATTCCTTAAGGCTAAAGGGATCAAGGGATATGGGGAGAAAGCAGGGACCGGGTACTGAATTTGGATGATCAGCCATGATCACATTGAATGGCGGAGTAGGCTCGAGGGGCCGAATGGCCTACTCCTGCTCCTATCTTCTATGTTTCTATGTTTCTATGTCCGTCAACAGCCTTTTTTCCAACAATAAACAAAAGGGTTCAAAGAATTTTTTAAAAAAATTTAATGCCCCAATGATTTTTCTCCTGCATATAGCGCCTGTAATGTGGTAAAACATTCCAAGGCGCTTCACAGGAGCGATTATCAGACAAAATTTGACACGAGCCACTTAAGGCGATATTAAGACAGGTGACCAAAAGCTTGGTCAAAGAGGTAGGTTTTAAGGAGCGTCTTAAAGGAGGATAGAGAGGCGGAGAGGTTTAGGGAATGAATTCCGGAGCTTAGGGCCTGGGCAACAGAAGGTACAGCCACCAATGGTGGGACAAAGGGAAATCAGGGATGGTAGGTTGGAAGAGTTTATCAATACAGGCAAATAAGAGCTCGCAATAATGAGAGAGCTGGGCTATGGAGAGTGCTACAGGTGGAATAAGCGCCATTGATCATTTATTGCAGGGAGAGAAATGGTGGACCGAACAGTAGTTGTGATGATGACATTTTGCAGAAATCCAAAAAATCTAGTTTTGTTCCAACAGCGCTACACAACATCTTTCAAAGAGGCTTAATGTGCCTTTCGACTGCCAAAAGGAAAAACACTGAGAGACACAGGTTAGTCTATTTATAAACTGTTGTTAAAACAGATACATGTTACCACACGTTTGGTCCCAATTCACTTCCCAAAAAGCAGCACAAAAAACAACCATTATCGGTTAGCATTTTAGCTTAATGAGAGAGAGAGAGAGCACAAACACTGGATGTTCTCCGAAGAGTGGGGTTAATTTGGGCAATCAGTGAGTTTTACTGTGTATTTGGGCTGATCCAGGAGTGTTCAACAAGACACTGTTGGTGATTAGGCCACAGGATGACAGACACAGCTCAATGCATTAAAACAAAAACACTTAGCAAGGAACTGAAACAGAAGGGTACGTGCTAAATGGGAGTGTTGATAGATCTAGGGGATTATTGTGAATACTACTGCATTATCAACTCATTTCCTGGCTGTGGTACAGAATTGAAATGAAATCCTGGGTTGGATTCGGAGGCAGGCACAGCACAAATCAAAATCGGCATTGTTGTTGCATAAGGTGCTGGGCAAATTGCTTCTGGAGTGTCATGTGCAGAGATGGACACCTGAGGGCAGGTTCACCAGAATGATTAAAGGGCTAAATTATGAGGACAAGTTTTGGTTTGTATTCCCTTGAGTTTCAAAGGTTGAAGGGTGATCAAATCGAGGTGTTTAAAAAGGGCCAAGATATTCGATAGGATCGATACAGAGAAACTATTTTGTAGTCCCTAGGAGTAAAGGGAATTAAGGGTTACGGGGAGCGGGCAGGAATTTGGACATGAGTCTAGGTTCGGATCGGTCATGGCCCTGTGGGTAGCGGAGCGGGCCCAGGGGCCGTGTAGCCTGATCCTGCTCCTATTTCGTGTGTCTAATTCTGTTAGATTCAGGAGATGGTTCTGTGATAGTGGATTGGCGGTTAGGATCAGGTCAGCCATGATCTTATTGAATGGCGGAGCAGGCTCGAGGGGCCGATTGGCCTACTCCTGCTCCTATTTCTTATGTTTTTATGTTCGGTGGGGGAAATTCCAGAACAAGGGCGCATAATCGTTAAATTAGAGCCAGGGCATTCAGGAGTGAAAGCAGGAAGTAATTGTTCACACACAAAAGGTAGTGGAAATCTGGAACTCTCCCGAAAGGCTGTGGATGCTGAGTCAAATAAAATTTTCAAGACTGAGGTTGATAGATTTTTGTTAGGTAAGGGTATCAAGGGATATGGAGCAAAGGGCAGCATGGTGGCATAGTGGTTAGCACTGTTGCCTCACAGCGCCAGGGACCCGGGTTCAAATCCGGCCTCGGGTGACTGTCTGTGTGGAGTTTGCACATTCTCCCTGTGTTTGCGTGGGTTTTCTCCGGGTGCTCCGGTTTCCTCCCACAGTCCAAAGATGTGCGGGTTAGGTTGGTTGGCCATGATAAAAATTGGCCCTTAGTGTTAGGGGGGGATTAAATACGTGGGGTTACGGGGATAGGGCTTGGGTGGGATGGCACCGGGTGCTAGGGTTTGGATGATCAGCCATGATCTCGTTGAATGGCGGAGCAAGCTCGAAGGGCCGAATGGCCTACTCCTGTTCCTAGTTTCTATTTAAAGGCTGGTGAATGGAGTTGAGGTACAGGTCAGCCGTGATCTGATAGAATGGCAGAGCAAGCTCGAAGGGCTGACTTGCCTACCCCTGTTCCTGTGAGAGGGTACAGTGGTGAGCGGTATGAGGAGCGGTTGGGAAAGTTAGGCTTGTTTTCTCAGGAAAAAAGGAAGCCTCAAGGTGACTTAACTGAAGTTGTCCAGCAGGAACTTACCGCACTGATCCAGCGAAATTGTTCAAGTTAAAAATTAGGATTAGGATCACAGGCTCATGCACAGATTACCCAACAGGGCTTTAGAAGTTGTAAGGCTTTTATTAAAGAGCTACAGTTTTAAAGCATAATCAGATATTACATATGGTTTAAGCCGAGTATAATAGACATACAACCCGTGACAGTAGGAGCGATCTACGACTCCCGAATCGGAATGCCACGACCGGATGGACGGGGAGGCAGTACGGTGGTCTTGGATTGGGTGGATTCCTGCAGTCTGCTGCAGCGGTCACTTCCGTTGGGTCATCTCTCAAGCTGTTGGAGGTGTTAGGCCGTCAGCCACCTCAGAGGCTAAAGTTGACCAAGATGTTAGGCCATAGTCACCTCGGAGAAGCCTTCGCCCCTAACTGCCTGATTTCCTCTCTCGGTCGTCTATATTTATAGTTATTTCGGTGGGCTGATAATCACCTGGTGTCAATCATTTGATCCCCATCCTATTGTCCAATTGTGAAGCGGGAAGGCATCCCTCGCCGTCCCTTTCTGCATGGCTGACAAGGCCTCCCTCTTATCTTTCTGAGGAATGTTTTGTTATGTTTCTTTAAGGACATTTTATGACTTTTTGGCTCCATTTTTGTCTATTATCCCACCACCCTGTGATGTTTTGCATTTTACGATTCCCTTATCACTTCTATTTGTCTTTTGATGCTTGATATTCGACCTTGCTGGCATTTCTGCTATCTGTTCCCGGCTGCATGTTGTCCATCTCTGTTCTAAGAATTAAAACCCATCTTTGAATCTAACAGCTATTTCTTACAGTTTGGATTAAGAAGGGAAGTGAAGCGGTGTCCTGGCCAATGTTTATCCCTCAACCAACCTCACTAAAACAGATTATCTGCTCATGATCACATTGCTGTTTGTGGGAGCTTGCTGTGCGTAAATTGGCTCCCGCATTTCCTACATTACAAAAGTGACTGCACTTCAAAAGTACTCAATTGGCCATAAAGCGCTTTGGGACGACCTGAGGTCATGAAAGGAACTATCGAAATGCAAGTTCTTTCTTTCTTATTCCACAAGGCTTATTAACATTTTTGATTATAAAGGTTACCAGGGAAGAGCAGCCAAAAGCTTAATACAAATGAGTTCAAGAGACATTTGGTGGCCTTACTCGAGAGCGGGCCTCTGAGGGATCTGTTGAGAAGACAGGCAGGTGGTATTGACCTATCAAAAAGAGACAGGCTTGTTGGATCCAAGGTCTTTTCCAATTCCTAAGATTTCTTATATCTAATGATACATTTAGCGTACAAAGTCTTCTGTGCCTTTGCATTAAGAGCGTGCACCTTGATGAGCACGAAATTCATCGAGAATAAAAACGTTGAAACCTGCCAGTATTTCAGACCACCAACTAGAAAGTTAAATTGACCACTGGTGACGAGAAACTATCAACCACTGAAAAAAGTGCTTTAGAATATGAGAAAACATGGAACAAAAGGCTCGCCGTGCAAATTCCTTGCACAGACCATTAGGGACTCTATCCATCCCTTGTACCCTCACTCTGCCATTCTCCTTCCCCCCAAAAATGGTAACACTGCAGACTTAGGCCGAGTTAATAGCAAAATACTGCGGATACTGGAAATCTGAAATAACAACAGAAAATGCTGGAAACACTCAGCAGGCCAGGCAGCATCCGTGGAGAGAGAAACAGAGTTAACGTTTCCGGTCTGGGACCCTTCCTCAGAACTGGAAAAAGCTGGCGATGTAACAGATATTAAGCAGGTGCAGAGACAGGGAAAGGGGGGGGTGGTGTGGGAGGGGAGGAAGAAATTGAAGGAATATACTGTGCTAAGGTAAGAGGCAGGAAAGATAAAATGTTGCAAATGGGGATGGCAAAATCATACAGCATGAACAATGGGAGCAGGAGGGTTATAGTCTGAAATTGTTGAACTCAATGTTGAGTTCAGAAGGCTTAGGCCGAGGTTTTGTGATCGTCACGCGCACCGCTGGTAACCATTACGATGAGGAAAACCTACGCCTATCCACCTAACCTCAATCCTTACATGATATGTTTTTGACTGTCCACCAGCCAGTGCCAAAGCATCTCCAGGGTCACAGCAGGTCAGGAACCATCTCATCTCCTAACCATATGCACCTAACCGGATACTCAGCCAGGTCTTACTCAAGGGCAAGATCAACTTGGCATTAATTGCTTTAGCTGGGCGTCCACACCACAGGGGCACTAATCGGCTGAAAAAAATTTAATCTCAAGTCTGAAGAATATAAGAAAAGTCAACGAGAAAAGGTCATTTAGCTCAAACAAACTCGGCCGTAACTTGTTAAACTTATAGCCGTGCCCTTCAGCTTAGTATTCGAAGGCCCGCAAAATTACTGGGTTGCATCTACATTATCCATTCCTCCAGTATTTTAAAAACCTAGAACAGGGATAAGGGACTTCAGTTATGTGGAGAGACGAGAGAAGCTGGGATTGTTCTCCTCTGAGCAAAGAAGATTAAGGGGTGATTTATTAGAGGTGTTCAAAATTATGAGGAGTTTTGATAGAGTAGATCGGGAGAAACTGTTCCCAATGTCACGAGGGGCGGTAACCAGAGAACACAGCTTTAAGATAATTGGCAAAAGGAACCAAAGGGAGGATGAGGAGAATTTTTTTTTTAGCAGCGAGTTGTTGTGATCTGGAATGCACTGCTTGAAAGGGTGGTGGAAGCGGATAGTAATCGTAACTCTCAAAATGAAATTGGATATAAAGCAAGGATGTTATGATGAACCTTTATAAAACACTGGTTCAGCCTCAACTGGAGTATTGTGTCCAATTCTGGGCAACACACTTTAGGAAGGATGTTAAAAAAAAAACTTTTTTATAGTGCCTTTCACAACCACCGGATGTCTCAAAGCGCTTTACTGCCAATGAAGTACTTTTTTTTTGGAGTGTAGTCACTGTTGTAATGTGGGAAAATTGTAATGTTACATCGTGGCTATAGCGTAGAAACAGGCCATTCGGCCCAGCTGGTCTATGCCAGTGTTTATGCTCCACACGAGCCTCCTACTACCCTACCTCATCTACCCTATCAGCATATCCTTCTATTCCTTTCTCCCTGATATGTTTATCCAGCTTCCCCTTAAATGCATCTAAGCTATTCACCTCAACTACTCCCTGCGGTAGCGAGTTCCACATTCTCACCACTCTCTGGGTAAAGAAGTTTCTCCTGAATTCCTTATTGGATTTATTAGTGACTATCTTATACTTATGGCCCTTAGTTTTGGTCTCCCGCACAATGAATCTTCTCTACGTCTATCCTATCGAATCCTTTCATAATCTTGAAGACCTCTATCAGGTAACCTCTCAGCCTTCTATTTTCTAGAGAAAAAACCCTAGTCTGTTCAGCCTTTCCTGAAAGTTATAACCTCTCAGCTCTGGTATCATCCTTGTGAATCTTTTTTGCACCTTCTCCAGTGCCTATAGAGACCAGAACTGTGCACAGTACGCCAAGTGTTCTATACAAGTTTAACATAACTTCTCTGCTTTTCAATTCTATCCCTCTAGAAATGAACCCCAGTACTTTGTTTGCTTTTGTTATGGCTTATTAACCTGTGTCATTACTTTTAATGATTTATGTAGCCGAGCATGGCAGCCAGAGGCCGGACCGGAAGCAGGAGAAGCAGGCCCGGGCCGTCGGACCGTGGAGCCGGCGACGGTGAGGTGGAGGCCGCGGCAACTAGAGGATGTGTTCGGCGAGTCGGGCGGAGGCAGCGCAGCGCATCGAGCAGCAGCCACGATGACTCGCAGTCCGACTGGGAGGAGGGGAGCCGGGAATGGTGGCCAGAGGGTGAGCGGGAGAAGCAGGCCACCACACATGGAGCCGAGCCGGCAACAGTGAGGAGGAGATCGCGGTGACGAGGAGGACGGAGCGGCTGAGGGACATCGTGCTCCCACTGCCACTGGATGCCAAAGAATTGACTTTCTGAACACGGCGCTGTAAGAATAGCTGACGTGTCCCCACGGGGAGTGAGCATTCCATTGTACTAGTACATATGGCAAATAAAATTGAATTGAATTGAATTATCCAAGCAGTATGTGGCCTCCTTATTCCTCCTACCAAATTGTATCACCTCGCACTTGTCTATCATGAAATTCATTTGCCAATTACACACTCATTCTGCAAGTTTATTAATGTCTTCTTGTATTTGGTCGCATTCCTCCTCTGTATTAACTACACCACTCCCCCCAATTTACCGTGATCCTGAACTGGATTTGATTGGGGCTTCTACTCGTTTTAAGTTCAGTGCGTGACAGGAGTGTCAAATATTCAGCCCATGTGAAGGCCTTAGAGATGGTGCAGAAAAGATTTGCGAGAATGGCTCCAGGGATGAGGGTCTTCAGCTTCCAGGGATGAGGGTCTTCAGCTATGTGGATAGACTGGAGAAGCTGGGGTTGTTCTCCTTAGAGCAGAGAAGTTTAAGAGGAGATTTGATAGAGGTGTTCAAAATCATGAGGGGTCTGGGCAGAGTAGATAGAGAGAAACTGTTCCCATTGGTGGAAGGGTCGAGAACCAGAGGACACAGATTTAAGGTGATTGGCAGAAAACCAAAGGCGACATGAGGAAAAACTTTTTGACGCAGCGAGTGGCTAGGATCTGGAATGCACTGCCTGAAAGGGTGGTGGAGGCAGATTCAATCGTGGCTTTCAAAAGGGAATTGGAGAAGTACCTGAAGGAAAAAAATTAGCAGGGCTACGGGGAAAGGGCGGGGGAGTGGGACTAGCTGAAGTGTTCTTGCAGAGAGCCGGCACGGGCTCGACGGGCCGAATGGCCTCCTTCTGTGCTGCAACCATTCTATGATTCTATGATATATTGAAAAGAGGAAATTTGCAGGGCTATAGGGAAAGAGCAGGAGAGTGGGACTAATTGGATAGCTCTTTCAAAGAACCAACACAGATACGATGGGCCACATGGCCTGCTTCTGTGCTCTGAGTCTTCACAAAAGTTAGTTTTGGTATTTTTGGTACTGCCTTGTCTTTCAATGACCTAACCGTGGTTCCAATAAGCAGACCTTATCACCTATGATCCCAGAAGCTGTTTTTTTTAATACTCTGCCTCGAGGATTTATCAGTTACCACACTCAGTAATATGTATAATAGATTTAATCAGATTGATAATCTCAAACATGCCACCAAACTGTCAGAAACAATGGATATTACCACACAGACTACAAACCGTAGCAACGACCATCTTTACAAGTAAGTAGTAATATGAAGCACAATTATATATCCATATTGTGGTAAACCACTGTTTGTATTCCTGTTTGTCCTGTTTGTATTCCACTGTGTACATGCCTGGACATGCCTCGGCTGACTCCTCCCACAGGTCCTAGTATAAAGGTGACTGCTCCCCAGCCCTTAGTATCATGGACCGGTCGACCACTCGAGGCAGACCTCCATTCTGTTGTTAATAAAAGCCTTTGGTTACTCTTCTAACTCTCAGTCTTTTATGAGTAATTGATAGCGCATCAATTTTATTAACAACATTTTTATAATGGAGAAGATCCTCACACCAGCATGCCTGGACTTAGATCATCGGGAGGCGGACTCATCCACCAAGTTTACTCACTGGCTTAAGTGTTTCGAAAAATTCCTGACCGCCTCCGAAGCAATCAAATCGGACGAGGACAAACTGGATGTCCTGACCTCCAAAGTGAACCACCGAGTGTACTCGGTCATCCAAGACGCGACCTCGTACGCGGACGCTATCAAGCTCCTCAAGGACCAGTACACGCGCCCAGTGAACGAAGTGTACGCCAGGCACCTCCTGGGGAGTCGTAAACAACAACCTGGGGAATCGACCGTGGAATACCTTCAGGCACTGTCTGTGCTTGGCCGGGCCTGTGGTTGTAAGGATGTAAAGGCCGCCGTGTACACAGAGGAACTTATCCGGGACGCTTTTGTAGCGGGCCACAGATCCAATTACACCCGACAGCGACTGTTGGAGCAGAGTAACCTCGACCTCAACAAGGCCTCTGAACTCGCACTATCATTGGATGCAGCCTACCAGGGCATGGATGCCTACTCCTCTGCACCGTGGACGCCGCGGGGAATGACAGCCTGGGACACGGTAGGACCGCCTCATAGCGCCGTGCCACCCCAGCCACACCCCAACAACGGCCCAACTACCGCAGCAGTGTCCCAAGGCCAGACAGCAGTGCCCCAAGGCCAGAAATGCTACTTCTGTGGCCAGGCAAAACACCCCAGAGCGCGCTGCCCGGCGAAAAACGCGATCTGCTCGGGCTGCAGGAAGAAGGGACACTACGCTAGCGTCTGCAGGGCCAAAGCCACCCCGAACCCCAGCAGCGCCGCGTGTGGGCCATGCGGGCCGCCATCTTGGACCTCCCCGGCCATGTGCGAATCACCGGTACAGCAGCCATTTTGGACGCCTCCAGCCACATGGGGATCATGGACGCCGCCATCTTGGACGACAGCCGGGACGCAGCAGGCCCCCGACACCGCCTCATCTGATACCCGCAGCGACACACCGACCCCTACGCTGGCATCCGTTACACTGGACCAAGCGAGACCGCACCAACTGGCCAGTTCCACAATGGACATTAAGGTAAATGGTCACGATACAATCTGCCTTTTTGACTCTGGGAGCACGGAGAGCTTCATCCACCCCGACACGGTGCGGCGTTGCTCTCTCCCAGTCCTGCCTGCGCAACAGCGGATTTCTATGGCCTCCGAGTCCCAGTCGGCGGACATCGGCGGCTACTGCGTGGTGACACTCGTAGTAGACGGGACCGTGTACGATCATTTTAAACTTCTGGTCCTGCCTGACCTCTGCGCTGCCGTCCTGCTGGGGTTAGATTTTCAGTGCCACCTTAAAAGTGTTACGATGGCGTACGGTGGACCCCTACCCCCACTCACAGTCCGCAGCCAGCAGCTTCCAAACTGCCCGCCGCGCACCAGGTGCAACCTCTCCACACTCAGAGTCACCCCCCCACCACTGTTTGCTAACCTCACCCCCGACTGTAAGCCCATCGCCACAAAGAGCAGGCGATACAGTGCCGGGGACAGGGTTTTCATTAAAACCGAAGTGGAGCGGCTCCTGAAAGAAGGGATTATTGAGGGCAGCACCAGCCCCTGGCGAGCCCAGGTTGTGGTCGTTAAGACCGGCGAGAAGCAGCGCCTGGTCATCGACTACAGCCAGACAATAAATCGCTACACCCTGCTGGACGCCTACCCACTCCCCCGTATAGCTGATATGGTCAACCAGATCGCGCAGTACCGCGTCTTCTCGACCATTGACCTGAAATCAGCGTACCACCAGCTCCCCATCCGCCCTGAGGACCGCCAGTACACTGCCTTTGAGGCAAACGGCCGCCTCTATCACTTCCTTAGGGTTCCCTTTGGCGTCACCAACGGGGTCTCCGTCTTCCAAAGGGAGATGGACCGGATGGTAGATCAAAATGCGTTGCAGGCCACTTTCCCATATCTGGACAATGTGACCATCTGCGGCCGTGACTTGCAGGACCATGACGCAAACCTCGAAAAATTCCTCCGCACCGCCCAACTCCTAAACCTGACATATAACAAGGAGAAGTGCATATTCCGCACAAACCGCCTCGCCATCCTTGGCTGTGTTGTGGAACACGGAGTCATCGGCCCCGACCCCGACCGGATGCGTCCCCTTATGGAACTTCCACTGCCCCACTGCCTCAAGGCCCTGAAGAGGTGCCTAGGGTTTTTCTCCTATTACGCCCAGTGGGTCCCCTACTATGCGGACAAGGCCCGTCCGCTGATCAAGTCCACCTCTTTTCCCTTGACGGCAGAGGCCCGCTTAGCCTTCCATCGTATCAAGGAGGACATTGCCAAAGCCACCATGCACGCAGTGGACGAATCCATCCCCTTCCAGGTGGAAAGCGACGCGTCTGACTTTGCCCTGGCCGCTACCCTCAATCAGGCGGGGAGACCCGTGGCCTTCTTTTCACGAACCCTCCAAGGCCCGGAGACCAGACACTCCGCTGTTGAGAAGGAGGCCCAGGCGATTGTGGAGGCTGTGCGTCATTGGAGGCACTACCTGGCCGGAAAACGATTTACCCTGCTCACTGACCAGCGTTCAGTTGCTTTTATGTTTAACAACAAGCAGAGGGGCAAAATCAAAAATGACAAGATCTTGAGGTGGAGAATCGAACTTTCCACCTACAACTACGAGATCTTGTACCGGCCCGGGAAGCTAAATGAACCCCCGGATGCGCTATCGCGTGGCACCTGCGCCAGCGCGCAGATCGATAGACTGCGGGCCCTCCACAATGACCTCTGCCACCCGGGGGTCACCAGGTTCTTCCACTTCATCAAGGCCCGCAACCTGCCTTACTCTATTGAGGAGGTCAGGACCATGACCAGGAACTGCCAAGTCTGCGCTGAGTGCAAACCGCACTTTTATAGACCAGACAGGGCCCACCTGATAAAAGCCACTCGCCCCTTCGAGCGCCTGAGCGTCGATTTTAAAGGGCCTCTCCCCTCCTCCGACCGCAATGTGTACTTCCTCAATATTATTGATGAGTACTCCCGTTTCCCGTTCGCCTTCCCCTGCCCGGACATGACCAGTGCCACGGTCATTAAATGTCTGAACAACCTCTTCACCCTGTTCGGCTTCCCCAGCTATATCCATAGCGACCGGGGCTCATCGTTTATGAGCGACGAACTCCGTCAGTACCTGCTAACTAGGGGTATTGCCACAAGCAGGACCACCAGTTACAACCCCCGGGGGAACGGACAGGTGGAAAGAGAAAATGCGACAGTTTGGAAGGCCGTCCTGCTAGCCTTAAAGTCTAGGGGCCTTCCAACCTCCCGCTGGCAGGATGTGCTCCCCGATGCGCTCCACTCTATTCGGTCACTGCTCTGCACTGCCACTAACGCCACCCCTCATGAGAAAATGTTTGTCTTCCCAAGGAAGTCCACATCGGGGACATCGCTACCGCCATGGCTGACGTCCCCAGGGCCGGTCCTACTGAGAAGACACGTGAGGACCCATAAAACGGACCCCCTGGTCGAGAGGGTCGACCTCCTCCACGCCAACCCCCAGTATGCTTACATCGCATACCCGGACGGGCGGGAGGACACAGTCTCCATAAGAGACCTTGCACCCTCGGGGGCCGCAGTAACCCACTACCCACTACCACCCCCCCCCACGATCCGATATCCAGCCCCAGCTGACGGCAGGCCTGGGCCCCGCGACCCGCTCGACATCTACGAGGACGACACGCCTGTGCCACAGCCTACGCTGGACTCGACGCCGGAAGCTCCACTACCCCTGCCGTCGCCACGCCAATCACAGCGGCAGACAAGACCTCCAGAGAGACTCCAATACACTAACTTTTAATACACTTCACCCCGCCGGACTCAATTTTAAACAAGGGGTGAATGTGGTAAACCACTGTTTGTATTCCTGTTTGTCCTGTTTGTATTCCACTGTGTACATGCCTGGACATGCCTCGGCTGACTCCTCCCACAGGTCCTAGTATAAAGGTGACTGCTCCCCAGCCCTTAGTATCATGGACCGGTCGACCACTCGAGGCAGACCTCCATTCTGTTGTTAATAAAAGCCTTTGGTTACTCTTCTAACTCTCAGTCTTTTATGAGTAATTGATAGCGCATCACATATACAATATATATAAAGATCCATACAATGGGAAAGTCCATCAGGGGTGAATACCCCTTAATAAGACTGATTTGAATTCAAGGGTTTCTGTCAAAAAATGGAACAAAGTTTTGTTACCACACATCACACAATCTCTCTCGTTCATCCTGCTCGACCTCAGCTTATGGTGCTGTTCATAGAATCACAGAATGGTTACAGCACAGAAGGAAGCCATTCGGCCATTCGAGCCCGTGCCGGCTCTCTGCAACAGATCTTCAGCTAGTCCCACTCCCCGCCCTTTCCCCGTAGCCCTGCAAATGTTTTTCTTCAGGTACTTATCCAATTCCCTTTTGAAAGCCACGACTGAATCTGCCTCCATCACCCTTTCAGGCAGTGCATTCCAGATCATAAACACTCGCTGCGTAAAAAAGCTTTTCCTCATGCCGCCTTTGGATCTTCTGCCAATCAATTAAATCTGTGTCCTCTGGTTCTCAGCCTTTCCGCCAATGGGAACAGTTTTTCCTCTATCTACTCTGTCTAGACCCCTCATGATTTTGAACAGCTCTATCTAATCTCCTCTTATCGTAATCTGGGATGTAATGTTTAAGTTATCCACCAGATGGAGCCAAATATTAAGGGTTCACATTCACCAGTTTTTAAGGTAATGGGTCATGTATTCAATGTCCTGGTACACCAGTTTATACGGTAATGTGGCTTGCATTATGGGTATGACTCAGAGGTGAATCCTCCATCTTGCCATCGTGCAGTAAGAATTGTGTGTCTTGCCTGCAGCCTGTAAGAGATGTTTCTCTGCTACACCGGGTAAATAAACAGTTGGGTTTTGTTCCTAAGATCTCGCTTCTCTCAGTTTCTGACCTTACCACTCGGATATCACACCTCTCAACTATCATTGCTCTAAGGAGAACAACCCCAGCTTCTCCAGTCTTTTTCATTCATGGGATGTGGGCGTAGCTGGCAAGGCCAGCATTTATTGTCCATCCCCAATTGCCCTTGAGAAGGTGGTGGTGAGCCGCCTTCTTGAACCGCTGCAGTCCATGTGGTGAAGGTACATCCAAGTGCTGTTAGGGAGGGAGTTCCAGGATTTTGACCCAGCGACGATGAAGGAACGGCGATATACTTCCAAGTCAGGATGGTGTGTGACTTGGAGTGGAACTTGGAGGCTCTAGGTGGAAGAGGTCACGGGTTTGGGAGGTGCTGCCGAAGAAGCCTTGGCGAGTTGCTGCAGTGCATCTTGTAGATGGTACACACTGCAGCCACAGTACGGCGGTGGTGGAGGGAGTGAATGTTTAAGGTGGTGAATGGGGTGCCAACCAAGTGGGCTGCTTTGTCCTGGATGGTGTCGAGCTTCTTAAGTGTTGTTGGAGCTGCACTCATCCAGGCAAGTGGAGAGTATTCCATCACACTCCTTACTTGTGCCTTGTAGATGGTAGAAAGGCTTTGGGGAGTCAGGAGGTGAGACACTCGCCACAGAATACCTAGCCTCTGACCTGCTTTTGTTGCCACAGTATTTATGTGGCTGGTCCAGGTAAGTTTCTGGTCAATGGTGACCCCCAGGATGTTGATGGTGGGGGATTCGGCGATGGTAATGCCGTTGAATGTCAAAGGACAGTGGTTAGGCTCTCGCTTGTTGGAGATAGTCATTGTCCGGCACTTCTGTGGCACTAATGTTACCTGCCACTTATCAGCCCAAGCCTGAACGTTGTCCAGGTCTTGTTGCATGCGGGCATGGACTGCTTCATTATCTGAGGAGTTGTGAATGGCGCTGAACACTGTGCAGTCATCAACGAACATCCCCATTTCTGACCTTACGTTGGAGGGAAGGTCATTGATGAAGCAACTGAAGATGGTTGGGCCTAGGACACTGCCCTGAGGAACTCCTGCAGCGATGTCCTTGGGCTGTGATGATTGACCTCCAACCACCACAACCATCTATCCACGAAACTGAAGTCCCTCATCCCTGGAACCATTCTTGTAAATCTTTTCTGCACCCTCTCTAAGGCTTTCACATCCTTCCTAAAGTGCGGTGCCCAGAACTGGACACAATACTCCAGTTGAGGCCGAATCAGTGTTTTATAAAGGTTCATCACAACTTCCTTGCTTTTGTACTCTATGCCTCTATTTATGAAGCCCAGGTTCCCGTATGCTTTTTTAACCGCTTTCTCAACCTGTGCTGCCACCTTCAATGATTTGTGCACCTATACCCCCAGGTCTCTCTGTTCATGCACCCCCTTTAGAATTGTACTCTTTAGTTTATAGTGCCTCTCCTTGTTCTTCCTACCAAAATGTATCACTTCGCATCATGTCTTGGAACCATTCCCAGTCCCAACTGAAGTTGTCCTTGGGGATGCTGCTATTTCTTTACACTTTCATCTCAGGTCAATTGGACCCTAGACGACAAGTTCAATGGGCTCCAATGACCAGAATGTAGGAATACTGAAGCATTCAGGGACTGCCATCGGTCTCCCATAATCGAAGTGAGCACTGATCATTTCATACTACTGTATGAATACATGTTTTATTTCTGGTCCCCAAAACACAGCACTAAAGCAAATTATTTGCAATAAATGATCCAGTCGTGTGAACCAGTGGGTTAGAGAGGAAGAAGAAAGGTATTAGATGGATCGAGGGAAACGTTGAGTCAAGGCCTGTAGAGAGCGAGGAAACAAGAAAAATAAACTCAGAGGTTTCAAGATATTTGGCAAAATAACCAGGGAGGAGATGAGGAGAGAATTGTTTTACGCAGCGAATTCAATTTTAATTCAATTCAATTCAATTCAATTTTATTTGTCATATATGCAGCAGACATGTGTACTGCACAATGAAATGTTGATTTTTACGAGTCCTCCCAATGATGATGATGATGATCTGGAATGCACTGCCTGAAAGGGTGGCGCAAGCAGATTTTTTTTTAATTCATTCACGGGATTTGGCGTCGCTGGCAAGGCCAGCATTTATTGCCCATCCCCAATTTCCCTGGGGAAGGTGGCGGTGAGCCGCCTTCTTGAACCGCTGCAGTCCGTGGAGTGAAGGTGCTCCCACAGTGCTGTTAGGGAGTTCGTTCCAGGATTTTGGCCCAGCGACAATGAAGGGACGGCCGATATATTTCCAAGTCAGGATGGTGTGTGTGACTTGGAGGGGAACTTGGAGGCGGTGGTGTTCCCATGCGCCTGCTGCCCTTGTCCTTCTAGGTGGAAGAGGTCGCGGGTTTGGGAGGTGGTTTTGTAAAAGATTCACTAGTAACTTTCAAAAAGGAACTGGATATATACTTGGAAATGAAAAATTTGCAGGGTTATAGGGAAAGAGCAGGGGAGTGGGACTAATTGGAGAGCTCTTTCAAAGAGCCGGCACAGGCACGATGGGCTGAACAGCCTCCTTCTGTACTGTATCATTCTATGAAATCAAGGATCTTTTATCAAAGATGGAATCTGGACTTCAGCAGTATTTCAAATGTTGTAACAATTACTTACAGCCCTAAAATGCAGAATAATTCCTGTGACTTTCCGTCTGTGTGAGAGCAAAGGTTAGGTTTCTGTTCAGGTTCGCAATGTTTAATGAACCAACAGTAACGTTGTAATAGGCACCTGGCATTTCAATGAGATCAGACAGTAAACAGATGCCAAAACAATTTTCTCAGGGTAACAGAATGTGGAAACTCAGCATTGCAAAAGAGCTGTGCCAAGGTGCGGCACAGATGTGATGAAAGCAGGAAGCAAGCGTTTCAAAAAGGATGACTACTTTGGAAGGCAATCAAAAGCAAAACCGTGCTCCTTGATTATAAGGGGGAACTCACAAAGCAATGGCCTTCCGAATTTTGAATTGCTTATGGCTTCTTTACACACGATGTCAGTGGGAGGACTTTGCCCTGAAAATTATGAAGGGGTTTGATAGGTTAGACATAGAGAAGATGTTTCCACTTGTGGGGGAGTCCAAAACTAGAGACCATAAATATAAGATAATCCAATAGGGAATTCAGGAGAAACTTCTATACTCAGAGAGCGCCTCTTACTACCCGCTTATTGTTTACATGCCAGTAGAAGATATTTGGGTTCCCTTTTATGTTAACCACCATTCTACTCTCATATTCTCTCTTTGCCAATCTTATTTTCATCTTCACATCCCCTCTCAACTTATTGTATTTGGTCTGGTTCTCCCTTGAAGAATTCACCTGACATGCATCATACACCCTCTATTTTTGTTTCATCATCTTCTCTATCTCCCTTCCTTTGGTTCCCTTACCCTTCCCTCTTGTTGGAATGTACCTAGCCTGTACTTGGAACATCTCCTCCTTAAAGATCACCCATTGTTCCGTTACAGTTTTTCCTGTCAGTCTTTGGTTCCATTTTACCCTGGCTAGATCCTTTCGCATCCCATTGAAGTTAGCCCTATTCCAGTTTAGAAGTTCCACTCTAAATTGTTCCTTGCTCCTCTCCATTGCTAATCTAAATCTTATGATACGATGATCACTCGTACCCAAGTGTTCTCCCACAGACACTTGGTCGACCTGGCCCACCTCATTCCCCAGCACCAGATCCAGCAATGCCTCCTTTCTAGTTGGGCCAAGAACATATTGGACAAGGAAATTCCGCCCCCTCCTTTCCCTTTACCCTAGAATTATCCCAATCGATATTTGGGTAATTAAAGTCCCCCAATATCACCACTCTACAGCTCTTGCATATCTCTGCGATTTCCCAGCAAATTTGCTCCTCTACCTCCCTCTCACTATTTGAAGGCCTATAGAATAACCCCAATAGTGTGATCATACCTTTTTTGCTCCTCAACTCTAACCAAATGGATTCTGTCCTTGTCCCCTCAAGAACGTCCTCCCTTTCCAACACTACAATGTCTTCCTTAATCAGCACTGCCACCCCACCTCCCTTTTTTCCTTCCCTATCTTTTCTGAACACCTTGTACCCTTGAATATTAAGTGCCCAGTCCTCACCGTTTTTAAGCCATGTTTCCATTATTGCCACAACATCATATTGCCACACAGCTAATTGTGCTTGTAGCTCACCAACCTTACTCACTACACTTTGTGCGTTTACGTACATGCATTCTAAACCCATTTTTGAATTTTTCGTAGTCTTTCTTAGTCTGCTCCTATCTAATATGGTACTACTACCGCCTCTAGTACTATCTTCTCTAGTACTATCCAACACACTCACTCTTTTATGCACCTTATTCCTCTTTTCTACTCCTATATGCTGGTGCCCATCCCCCTGCCAAATTAGTTTAAACCCTCCCCAACTAACAAACATCCCCGCGAGAATATTGGTCCCAGTTCTGTTGCGGTGTAATCCGTCCGGCTTGTGCAGGTCCCACCTTCCCCAGAAACAGTCCCAATGCCTCAGGAATCTAAAGCCCTCCCTCCTGCACCATCTCTCCAGCCATGCATTTATCTGTTCTATCTTCCTATTCCTGTACTCACTAGCACGTGGCACTGGGAGTAATCCGGAGATTACTACCTTTGAGGTCCTGCTTTTTAATCTCTCTCCCAGCTCCCTAAACGCTGCCTGCAGGACCTCATCCCTCTTTCTGCATATGTTATTGGTACCGATATGGACCTCTGGCTGTTCACCCTCCCCCCTCAGAATGCCCTGCAGCCGCTCAGTGACATCCTAGACCCTGGCACCAGGGAGGCAACATACCATCCTGGAGTCACGTCTACGGCCGCAGAAACGCCTGTCTGCTCCCCAAACTATCAAATCCCCTACCACTATTGCTCTTCAATTCTTTCCCCCCCCCCCCCCCACCCCGTGCAGCTGAGCCACCCATGGTGCCGTGGTCTTGACTCTGGCTGCACTCCCCAGAGGAACCATCATCGTACCAGTAGTCTGAACAGAATACTGGTTGGAGAGCGCGATGCACTCCGGGGACTCCTGCACTGCCTGCCTGTTCCTCCTCTTCTGTCTGGCGGTCACCCATTCCCTTTCTGCCTGCATACTCTTAAGCTGCGAGGTGACCACCTCTAGAAACATGCTATCCACGTAACTCTCAGCCTCTCGGATGCACCGCAGTGACTCCAGCCGCCGCTCAAGCTCCGAAACCCGGAGCTTGAGTTGCTGTAGCTGGCGATAATGTTTTTAGTGATGTTGGTTGAGGGATAAATATTGGCTAGCTCACCGGGGAGAACTCCCCCTGCTCTTCTTCGAAATAGGGCCGCGAGATCTTTTACGTCCACCTGAGAGAGCAGACGGAGCCTCAGTTTTAACAACTCATCTGAAAGACGGCACCTCCGACAGTGTAGCACTCCTCAGTACTGCACTGGAGTGTCAGTCTGGAAACATAGAAGATAGAAGCGGGAGTAGGCCATTTGGCCCCTCGAGCCTGCTCCACCATTCAATGAGATCATGGCTGATCATCCAAATTCAGTACCCTGTCCCTGCCTTCTCTCCATATCCCTTGATCCCCTTAGCCTCAAGAAATATATCTAACTCCTTCTTGAATATAACCTTAAGAAATATATCTAACTCCTTCTTGAATATAGCCTTAAGAAATATATCTAACTCCTTCTTGAAGGCGAGAGTGCTGCCAACTGAGCCACGGCTAAGTTATTGACTGAATTCAACTTTTGCTTCATACACATTTGGCCAATCGGATACTTGATTGGTAATCTGGCAGATAAATCCTCGTTTCACCCAATCTCAAATTTTTGCCTGCAGATAGCAGGGGGCGGGGGGGGGGTGGTGAGATCTTCATCTTCACTGCGTGGGTTGTGCGGCTTTCCTGCCCATTATAGAACCCGGCCCATTCGGATTACATTGAAATCAATGCAATGAAGATCGGGCATGTCACATAACGGGAGCGCGGTCCACGAAATGACTGCCCAGACAGTGAAGAAGAAATTTTACTCCGCAGTCCTTAAGTATGACACTTCTGAGCTGTGACGTGACAGACATGTGCTAGACACTGAACTTTTAATACGATAGATAGGTAGATTACGGTACGGTTGATGCACTATCAACAACACCAAAGACTACGAGTTGAACTTATACGAAGTAGGCTTTTATTGACTAAGAACTGGAGCATGCCTCTGCTAGTGGATCCATCCTAAGAGCTCCCGGGGGAAGGGTGGTGAGTCACCTTTATACCCGGGCTTAGGGGTGGAGCCAGGGGCGGAGACATGCCCGGACCTGTACAGAGTTAACAGTGGTTTACCACAACGGTCAGGTATAACAGGAAGAAGATAGGAACAGGAGTAGGCCATTCAGCCCCTCGGGCCTGTTCCACCGTTAAATGAGATCATGGCCCATCTGCACCTCAACTCCATTCGCCCGCCTTTGCTCCATATGCCTTGATACCTTTACCTGACAAAAAACTTATCCATCTCAGTCTTGAAAGCTCCAACTGTCCGAGCAATCACACAGAGATGAAACAGTCTATCACAGGGTGCCCACTGGTCACAGGAAGCCTCCAATAGAACCAGCCAACACCAAATATCATTATTCCAAGGGCAAGTTAAAAGAGGCTTCAACAACAACTTGTATTTATATAGCGTCTTTTAACATAGTAAAACGCCCCAAGGCGCTTCACAGGAGCGATTATCAAACAAAATTTGACACCGAGCCACATAAGGAGATATTAGGGCAGGTGACCAAAAGCTTGGTCAAAGAGGTATGGTTTTAAGGAGCGTCTTAAAGGAGGAGAGAGGTAGAGAGGTGGAGAGGTTTAGGGAGGGAATTCCAGAGCTTGGTGCCCAGGCAGCTGAAGGCACAGCCGCCAATGGTGGGGCGATTAAAATCGGGGATGCTCAAGAGACCAGAATTAAGGAGCACAGAGGTCTCAGAGGGTCGTGGGGCTGGAGGAGGTTGCAGAGATAGGGAGGGGGCGAGGGTTTTGAAAACAAGGATCAGGGAATCAAGCACTGGTTTCATGGGTGCCAAGTGGGCAAATAACAACAACTTGTATTTATATAGCGCCTTTAACTTAGTAAAACATCCCAAGGCACTTAAACAGCTGCAGTAACGAGACACTCCGATTATACCAACTGGCCTGGGAGAAAATGATTATTTCTGGAGCGTTTGAAATGCTCCATTTCTATCTAGTCTTTACCCTGAGGCATGTGGTAACCAAACAGACACATATCACAAAACTATCAGCGTTCAATCGCTGTTCCTGTCTGATTTCTGAAAGCACACTGAGACACACAGTGTAGAGGCCGAAACACTGGGCGCGCACTTCCGTAGTTGTTACCTGGACTGTATCCCGCTTTCTCGTGGCCCAGTTGTCCCCAGATGTTTGAGCCACACGTGTATACACTTCCATCTTGTAGAACGAAAGCTGTGTGGTATCTCCCGCAGGCCACTTCCCGCACAGTTTTACTGCTGAAGAATGAAGAAGTCCTTGGTCGGGCAACTATGTTCTCATGTACGTCGCCCAGTCCGAGCTGCCCCAAATTTGTATGACCCCAACACAACAACTGTACTTTCGAAGTCATGGTTTTAGTGATTTTCCTGGAAACAGAGAGGGGGAGGGGGAGGAAGAGTAAAGTTAGTTTATGTACAATGCAGAGAGATACAATTTTGGAATAAAAGTCCAAACTCAGGGTAGGATGGGGATCAGGCTGTGAAAAGACAATTCTGTGTGCAGACTCCATCCCTCTTGTACCTTTCGGTACCTCCATCCCTCTCCCTGGCAACTGTCTGAGGCTGAATCAGGCCATTCGCAACCTTGGTGTCGTATTTGACCCCAAGATGAGTTTCCGACCACATAGCGGCTCCATCACAAAGACCACCTACTTCCACAACTGCAACATCGCCCGACGCCACCCCTGCCTCAGCTCATCTGCTGCTGAAACGCTCATCCATGCCTTTGTTAGCTCTAGATCCCTGGCTCTCCTGGCCAGCCTCCCATATCTTCCACCCTACACAAACTTGAGCTCATCCAAAGCTCTGCTGCCCCGTGTCCTAACTCGCACCAAGTCCCGTTCACCCATCACCCCATGTGCTAGCTGACCTACATTGGCTCCCGGTCCGGCAACACCTGGATTTTAAAATTCTCATCCTTGTTTTCAATCCCTGTGTGGCCTCGCCCCTCCCTCCCTATCTGTGTAACCACCTCCAGCCCTACAACCCTCCGGGATCTCTGCGCTCCACCATTGGCAGCCGTGCCTTCAGCTGCCTAGACCCTGAGCTCTGGAAATCCCTCCCTAAACCTCTCCACCTGTTTCTCCTCTTTTAAGACGCTCTTTAAAACCTCCCTCTTTGTCCAAGCTTTTGGCCATCTGTCCTAATATCTCCTAATGTGACTTGGTGTCAAATTTTGTTGGACAATGCTCTTGTGAAGCGCCTTGGGATGTTTTACTGTGTTAAATGCAAGTTGTTTTTCTAACATCATCCTTGGGAGTTTCACTCTTTTAGCACACTTTGGGCTGGATTTTGTCAAAGGGGACGTGATGGAGGCGGGACTCCCACTTTTTGGGTTGTAGTCCCGCCTCCATCGATTTGTGGCCAACCCACGCGATTTTCCCTTGATTGACCTTGTTGAGCCTGCCCAGCGGGCTCAGCAGGCCAATTAAGGGACAGTTGGTTACTGGTGACGTCAGAGATTGACATTTCATCTGTCAAGAGCTTTTGACAGATGAAATATCAGCGTTTGACAGCTCTGTGAAGCTGTCAAACACTGACAATCTGACTTCTAACTTGAGCCCTTCTCCACAGACTCAGTTAGAAATCTCTCCAGAACAGAAAGCTGAATGCTGCAACTTTTGACAGCTCGCAGCCATTCTGCTTTCTGTGCCGGTGAGATGAGGGACTCCCGAGACCTGAAGGAAGGAAGCCTGCATTAGTAAATAAAGGTGAGTAAAACTTATTTAAACACTTTACACACACCAAACACACTTACCTCTGCACTCATGCACCCATCACTCACCTGAACACTGGACATCTCAAACCTTCCAAGCCCTTCAGCCCGACGGTCCGCCTCGCTAACTTGGCGTAGTTTGGAGGCATCGGACAGCCCACACTTCAGGGCTAAAAATAGGGATTAGGCCAAAAACTGCCTGTTAACTACCTGTTAACAGGCAGTTAATTGGCACTAATCCCCTTCCCACCTCGGGGAGGCGGCTCCCAGCACAGGTCGGGTACCCGCCTCCTGGGAAACGGGCATGGAGGCGGGTTGGGGGCGGGAAGGGTTCGTGCCTTCCGCTTCTGCAATATTCCCCCCACTCCCGCCTCCAAAGCCACCTCCACGGGGTTTGGAAATTCGAGCCCTTTATGTTCTCAAACTATACTGTACAGCTGTTCACAGACTTCTGAGCTCAAATGGAGTCTCGTTCTTATATACTGTTTTAAAAGCGGTTTCAACTGTGGTTTATTGAAAGATGAAAGACAGGAAGAACTTGTATTTATACAGCGCTTTACATGACCTTAGGACGTCCCAAAGTGCTTTACAGCCAACATAATACTTTTGAAGTGCAGTCACTGTTGCAGTGTAGGGAAAGGTGGCAGCCAGTTTACACACAAGATCCCACGAACAGCAATGAGCTAATAACCAGGTAATCTGTTCTTTTAGATGTTGGTTGAGTGATAAATATCAGCCAGGACACCGGGGAGAACTCCCCTGCTCTTCTCTGAATAGCGTCGTGGAATCTTTTTCGTCCACCCGAGAGGGCAGACAGGTCCTCGGTTTAACGTCTCATCCGAAAGACAGCAAAAAGCTCACTGTAACGGATCTTTTCACAAACACTCTCAACTGCTAGATACAAAAACCTTCTCATTTCGTTTTTACGTACATGAGGGAGCGAGATTTTTTTTTTTGTTCTTCTTGTCCCATAGTTCACTAACCACAATACACTGCTGGAGGGGTAAGGAACAATGTCAAAGCATGTCCTCTGCTCTCTCCTCACACGAAGGAAGTAGGAAGTGTGGAAGTTCCGCAAAGGCCGCGTATCTGTCTGAAATCTATGATCTTAAGGACATTAGAACATATGTACATAGCTTTAAAATGTTCTTTTAACAATGTGTCAGCTGTGGCTCAGTTGGTAGCATCCTCACCTCTGGCTCAGAAGGTCGTGGGTTCAAGTCCCACTCCAGAGACTTAAGCATAAAAATCTAGGCTGGCATCCCAGTGCAGTGCTCAGGGAGTGCTACACTGTCGAAGGTGCCACCTTTCAGATGCAATGTTAAACTAAGGCCCCGTCAGCTATGGCACGGACGCGATGGGCCGAATGGCCTCCTTCTGTGACTCTATGGGCAGGATTTTCATGCGGGATTGGAGGCGTGTGGGGGGTTAAAATCCCAAAATCAGGGGGCACGAACCCAACCCGCCTCCATGCCAGTTTCAAAAGAGGTGGGTACCTGACCTGCACTAGGACCCGCCTCCCCGAGGCAGGAAGGGGATTAGTGCTAGTTAACAGGCAGTTTTTAGCCTAAACCTTATTTTCATTCTTGACGTGTGGGATTCCCGACGGCTCCAAACCACGCCAAGTTAGCGAGGCGGGCCGTCAGGCTGAAGGGCTTGGAGGGGTCGAAATGTCCGGTGTTCAGATGAGTGATGGGTACATGAGTGCAGAGGGAAGTGTTCAAAGAGGTTTTACTTACCTTTACAGCCTTCCTTCCTTCAGGTCTCTGGAGTCCCTCATCTCACCGGCACAGAAAGCAGAATGGCCGCGAGCTGTCAAAAATTGCAGCATTCAGCTTTCTGTTCCGGAGAGATCTCTAAATCATCCTGAGAGGAAGGAATTAACCTGGAGTACAGATTGTCAGTGTTTGACAGCTTCAAACAGCTGTCAAACGCTGATATTTCATCTGTCAAAAGGTCTTGACAGATGAAATATCAATCTGTGACATCACCTGTTGCCGGGTGGCCCTTAATTGGCCTGCTGAGCCCACTGGGCGGGCTCAACAAGGTCAATCAAGTTAAAATCGCGTGGGTTGGCTAGAACTCGATGGAGGCGGGACTACAACCCCAAAAGTTGTCGTCCCGCCTCCTACCCGCCTCCTCAATGAAAATCCAGCCCTATGACTCTAATCCTCCCAATTACATCTTCAGATGGTTTACAATGCTTGGCATGGAATTGAAATAAGAAGCAAACTATTCCAATTCACCAACTGGGTTGAGTTCTGATACAATAAGCTGCTCTTTTGAAACAGTAAACCACATACCGTTTTAGTACCTGGCTGTTATTTTTTTTTTAAAACCCTCCCTTTTCCATTGTCTGAAATCCCCCAGTTTTCACAACAATTTTCATTTATATCGTGTCTTTAACATAGTAAAAAAAAGTCCCAAGGTGCTTCACAGAACCGTTATAAAGCAAATTGAAACCGAGCCAAAGGAGGAGATATTAGGACAAGTAACCAAAAGCTCGGTAAGAGAGCTCCTAAACAGACCCTGGAGCACATCATTGAGCGCTGCCCTCAGAGGAAATTCGCAGGCAGCCTACAAGATATCCGCGCTGTTACACCGGAGGTTTTGGCCCAGATGTCTGACTTAGATATTGACATTTGATTTGCTACTACCATACGGAAGAAGAAGCAGCGACTGCTTTATACTCCGAGGTGGAGCAGACACACCTTTCCATCTATTTGGAACTCAGTCAAACAGGAAGCAAGCCTCAACTGGAATGTTAAAATGGGGAACTAAATTTTGCGGAAAGTACTCAATACATTGTTGGATTATCTCTGTTATTACTGTTGGCTTCGTTTTACATTTATATTTAATTCCCCGTTACTCCCCATCCACCTCCATTGTAAACCCACATCCTCTGACTGGATGGGTAGCTGGGCGCATCTCTCACAATATCCCCCGGTGTCCTGGCCAATATTTATCCCTCAACCAACATAAAAAAACAGATTATCTGGTCATTATCACATTGCTGTTTGTGGGAGCTTGCTGTGCGCAAATTGGCTGCTGCCTTTCCCACATTACAACAGTGACTCCACTTCAAAAAAAGTACTTCATTGGCTGTAAAGCGCTTTGAGATGTCCGGTGGTCGTGAAAGGCGCTATATAAATGCAAGTCTTTCTTTTTTTTCTTTTAATACTGCTATGGAACCAGTTGATAGAAGCATGCATGCCGCCCGTCAATGTTTCACACCAAACATCAGCTGGCAAAAGTCAGTGCGGGATTTAAACTTCCCACCCCGCCCCAGCCCTGCCCAGAATGCACCTTGGCTCGGCAAAGTTCTCCTGCGGCCAGGCCCAGGGGTCGAGCGTATGGAAGGAAGGAAAGAAGGAAAGAAGGAAAGAAAAGAAAGAAGGAAAGAAAGAAGGAAAGAAAGAAAGAAAGAAAGAAAGAAAGAAGGAAAGAAGGAAAGAGCGAAAGAAAGTAAGAAAGTAAGAAAGAAGGAAAGACCTTGCATTTATATAGCGCCTTTCACAACCTCAGGAGGTCCTAAAGCCCTTTACAGCAAATGAAGTACTTTTGAAGTGTAGTCACTGTTGTAATGTAGCCCATTTGTGCACCATAAGGTCCCATAATGACTGGATAATCTGTTGTTTTAGTGATGTTGGTTGAGGGACACCGGGCCCCACTCCAGAGCAGCCAACATTCCACTGCACTGTCAGTGTAACCAATTGTTTTCACGTGTCACATGTAGAGTCAGCCTCTTTGAAACTATTGTTCAGCCTTTGTTAGTCTGATACGTTAACATATATGCAGAAGTTGTGCAAGAGCCTACCCTACCCCAATATGTACCACATAAAATCAAAAGCGGTCTCTATTCTCCACTAAGTTTGACACCTGCATTCCACCCCTCCCTAGTCCAACAGATTCATTGTGTGCCTCAGTAACACTGCTTTACTAAGCGGTTTTCGAATTCAGCCTGTGTAGAGTCGTAGAAACATAAGCACAGTGGGCAGTTCATTTTGGCTCATCGTGTGTGAGTCACTGCTCGCTCCAGAGCTGGCTCCTCTAGTTCCTCTTAGTAAGTCGTTTCCTCACAATTCACTTCACAGCATTTTTGCAGGCCTGTGAAAAATTAATTTAGCATGAATAATTCCTTTGGAACAACTAACTCCAATTAGAAACAACATTTGAAATAAGCAATAAAGTGCTGTTGCAGCTCCTTTCTAGGCCTTCAAGAAGAACAAAATGCTCTATAGCAATAAAATAATGCCCGCATCACTGGACTTCCACCTATTTCTCACCATGGACACTTTTTTAATCTGTATGTTCATGGAATCATAGAATGGTTACAGCACAGAAGGAGGCCATTCGGCCCGTCGAGCCCGTGCCGGCTCTCTGCAAGAGCACTTCAGCTAGTCCCACTCCCCCGCCCTTTCCCCGTAGCCCTGCAAATTTTTTTCCTTCAGGTACTTATCCAATTCCCTTTTGAAAGCCACGCTTGAATCTGCCTCCACCACCCTTTCAGGCAGTGCATTCCAGATCCTAACCACTCGCTGCGTAAAAAAGTTTTTCCTCATGCCACCTTTGGTACTTTTGCCAATCACCTTAAATCTGCGTCCTCTGGTTCTCGACCCTTCCGCCAATGGGAACAGTTTCTCTCTATCTACTCTGTCCAGATCCCTCATGATTTTGAACACCTCTATCAAATCTCCTCTCAATCTTCTCTGCTCCAAGGAGAACAACCCCAGCTTCTCCAGTCTATCCACGTAACTGAAGTCCCTCATCCCTGGAACCATTCTTGTAAATCTTTTCTGCACTCTCTCTAAGGCCTTCACATCCTTCCTAAAGAGCGGTGCCCAGAATTGGACACAATACTCCAGTTGAGACCGAACCAGTGTTTGATAAAGGTTCATCATAACTTCCTTGCTTTTGTACTCTATGGGCAGGATTTTCATTGTGCCGTGGAGTCGGGTTTGGAGGCGTGCGGGGGGTTAAAATCCCGAAATCGGGGGTCCCGACCCCATCCCAACCCCAACCCACCTCCATGTAAGTTTCAAAGGAGGCGGGTACCCGCCCCGCACTGGGACCCGCCGACCCGAGGCAGGAAGGAATTAGTGCCAATTAACTGCCTGTTAACAGGTAGTTAACAGGCAGTTTTTAGCCTAATCCCTATTTTTAAGGTTGAACTGTGGGATTCCCGACGGCTCCAAACCACGCCAAGTTAGAGGAGGCGGGCCGTCGGGTTGAAGGACTTGGAGGGGTCGAGATGTCGGTGTTCAGGTGAGTGATGGGTGCATGAGTGCAAAGGTAAGTGTGTTTGGTGAGTCTAAAGTGATTAAAGGAGTGTAAATGACCTTTTCTTACCTTTACAGCCTTCCTTCCTTTAGGTCCCGGGAGTCCATCATCTAACTGGCACAGAAAGCAGAATGGCTGCGAACTGTCAAAAGTGACAGTCTGCAGTTTTCTGTGCAGGAGAGATTTGAGTCTGTGGAGAAGGACTCAGGTTAGAAGTAAGACTGTCAGTGTTTGACAGCTTCAAACAGATGTGAAACGCTGATATTTCATCTGTCAAAATCTCTTGACAGATGACATTTCAGTCTGTGACATCACCTGTTGCCGGGTGGCCCTTAATTGGCCTGCTGAGCGGGCTCAACAAGATCAATCAAGTTAAAATCGCGTGGATTGGCCGCATCTCAATAGAGGCGGGAATACAACCCCGAAAGTTGTAGTCCCGCCTCCAACCAGACTTCTCAATGAAAATCCAGCCCTACGCCTCTATTTATAAAGCCCAGTATCCCGTATACTTTTTTAACCGCTTTCTCAACCTGCCCTGCCACCTTCAACGATTTGTTCACATATACCCCCACATATACTTACATTTATATAGCACATTGCCAGCACAACCCAAATGCTTCACACAATGTTTGCATTTTACAGCCTTCTGGACTCAACATCGAGTTCAACAATTTCAGATCATAACCACTGTTCCCATTTGCATCCCTATAGGAAGAGAGCTTGCACTCCATAAATCAAGCACACAGAGATTGTGGAGGTGTACAAAAAGCCGATTATAGCCTTTCGGGTATGCGCAGCTTCAGTAGACTGATAACGGGCACAAATCTAAACCTTCAGTCCGATGAAGGGTCGCACAACTGACGCATCATAACCTGAATTTTCCCTTTTCCAGATGCTGACTGGACTGTTGCATATTTCCAGCATTTCCTGTTCCTGTTTCAGAGTTCAAGCCTTTCCAGTTTTTCTTACTGGTGTGGATTGCACAGTATGGTTTAAACTTGATAGGTTTCCACACGACAGACTCCAAAACTGATCTGGGGGGGGGAGAGGGGGAAGCAATGGAGAGAAGGTCTCGGGACAAAGGTTCAACTTTCAAAAGCATTAAAGGAACATCGTCACTGGATCACTGCAACATATATTAAAGAAAGAACATGCATCAGAATGAATGGCCCTGCCAAGTTGAGTGCACTAGGAGTTTACTTCATAGAATGTTCTGTACAGGTTTAAGTTCACCACTGGGTCAATCTCACCCAAGTTATTGGGCTACAAATCTTCTTCTTCTTTCTTCTTAGGCAGTCCCTCGGAACAGAGGATGACTTGCTTCCACATTAAAAATGAGTTCTCAGGTGACTGATGAGTTCAATGCGGGACCTACAGTCTCTGTCACAGGTGGGGCAGATGTCACATGGTGGTTGGAGGGAGCGGGTGGGTGGGGTGCTTGGGTTGACGTGCGCTCCTTCCACTGTACGCTCCTTCTGCTTGCTCCCGGCAAAGAGACTCGAGGTGTTCGGCGCCTTCCCGGATGTTTCTCCTCCAATTTGTGCGGTCTTGGGCCAGGGATTCCCAGGTGTCGGTGGGGATGTTGCACTTTTTCAAGGAGGCTTTGAGGGTGTCCTTGAAGCGTTTCCTCTGCCCACCTGGGGCTCTCTTGCCGTGTCGGAGCTCCGAGTAGAGCGCTTGTTTTGGGAGTCTCGTATCGGGCATGCGGACGATGTGGGCCGTCCATCGGAGCTGATCGAGCGTGGTCAAAGCTTTGATGCTGAGGATGTTGGCCTGAGCGAGAACATTGTGTGCGTATTTGTAACAGGCTACAAATGGTCACACGCCAACTAACAGTCTGCCACCAATGAGAAGCAACTACAAGGAGTGGGGTAGATCCCAGAGGAGTAATTTCAGCCCTGTAATACAGGCGAGGCTGTGACCACTGCAGACAATTCTTTTAGACATCATTTGAGTCTCAATTATTTTAAAATCAACGGCAATTTCTGTTGAGGTTGAGGTCACAATTTTGGGAAACAAAATGAAAATACTGATACAATATCCTAGCCTAAATTAACCATGACAAAACTTCAAAACGTGACATGTAAATTCAGTAAGAAAGGAAGTTTTGCATTTATATGGTGCCTTTCACAACCTCAGGGCATCCCAAACCGTTTTACAGCCAATTAAGCAATGGCTAGCATTTAAAGAATTAATACATAATTTACAACAAATATACATTGCTTTAAGGCACAAAAACCCCACAGGAAAAGTGGTCCAACCGTGGCTAACAAGAGAAGTTAAAGATGGTATTAGGTCAAAGGAAGAGGCTTATAATGTTGCCAAAAAGAGTAGTTAGCCTGAGGATTGGGAGGATTTTAGAATTCAGCAAAGGAAGACCAAGAAATTGATAAAGAAAGGGAAAATAGAATGAGAGTAAACTAGTGAGAGACATAAAAACAGACTGTAAAAACTTCTATAGGTATGTAAAAAGGAAAAGATTAGTGAAAGTAAATGTGGATCCCTTGCAGGCTGAGACAGGAGAAATTATAATGGGGAAATAGCAGAGAAATTAAACAAATACTTTGGGCTGGATTTTCATTGAGGAGGCGTGTAGGAGGCGGGATGAAAACTTTTGGGGTTGTAGTCCCGCCTCCATCGAGTTGTGGCCAACCCACGCGATTTTGACTTGATTGACCTTGTTAAGCCCGCCCAGCGAGCTCAGCAGGCCAATTAAGGGCCACCCGGCAACAGGTGACGTCACAGATTGATATTTCATCTGTCAAGAGCTTTTGACAGATGAAATATCAGCGTTTGACAGCTCTTTGAAGCTGTCAAACACTGACAATCTGTACTCCAGGTTAATTCCTTCCTCTCAGGATGATTTAGAGATCTCTCCGGAACAGAAAGCTGAATGCTGCAGATTTTGACAGATTGCGGCCATTCTGCTTTCTGTGCCGGTGAGATGAGGGACTCCCGAGACCTGAAGGAAGGAAGGCTGTAAAGGTAAGTAAATGTAATTAAAACTTCTTTAAACACTTTACACACACCAAACACACTTACCTCTGCACTCATGCACCCATCATTCACCTGAACACCGGACATCTCGACCCCTCCAAGCCCTTCATCCCGACAGCCCGCCTCGCTAACTTGGCGTGGTTTGGAGATGTCGGGAATCTCACACTTCACCAATAAAAATAGGGATTAGGCTAAAAGCTGCCTGTTAACTACCTGTTAACAGGCAGTTAATTGGCACTAATCCCCTTCCCGTCTCGGGGAGGCAGCTCCCAGCACAGGTCGGGTATCCGCCTCCTTTGAAACTGGCATGGAGACGGGTTGGGGGCGGGATGAGTTCGTGCCCCCCGATTTCGGGATTTTAACCCCCCACACGCCTCCAATCCCGCCTCCACGGCCCAATGAAAATCCTGCCCTTTGTGTCTGTCTTCACGGAAGAAGACGCAAAAAACTTCCCGGAAATAGTGGACAACCAAGGGTCTAGTGAGAATGAGGAACTGAAAGAAATTAGTATTAGTAAAAAAATAGTACTGGAGAAATTAGTGGGACTGAAAGCCGATAAATCCCCTGGACCTGATGGCCTACATCCTAGGGTTTTGAAAGAGATGGCTATAGAGATGGTGGATGCATTGGTTGCATTGGTTGAGATGGTGGATGCATTTCAAAACCCTACATCCTTGGGTTTTGAAAGAGATGGCTATAGAGATGGTGGATGCATTGGTTGTCATTTTCCAAAATTCCATTAATTCTAGAACTGTTCCCGCGGATTGGAAGGTAGCAGATGTAACCCCACGATTTAAGAAAGGAGGGAGAGAGAAAACGGGGAACGACAGACCAGTTAGCCTGACATCAATAGTGGGGAAAATGCTAGAATCTATTATTAAGGTTGTGGTAACAGGGCACTTAGAAAATAATAATAGGATTGGGCAGAGTCAACACGGAATTATGAAAGTGAAATTGTGTTTGACGAATCTGTTAAGAGTTTTTTGAGGTTGTAACTAGCAGAATAGATAAGGGGGAACCAGTGGATGTAGTGTATTTAGATTTTCAGAAGGCATTCAATAAGGTGCCACACAAGAAGTTATTAAACAAAATTAGGGCTCATGGAATTGGGGTAATATACTAGCATGGATTGAGGATTGGTTAACAGACAGAAAACAGAGAGTAGGAATAAATGGGTCATTTTCGGGTTGGCAGGCTGTAACTAGTGGGGTACCGCAAGGGTCGGTGCTTGGGCCTCAGCTATTCACAGTCTATATCAATGATTTGGATGAGGGGACCAAATGTAATATATCCAAGTTTGCTGATGATACAAAGCCATGTGGGAATGTAAGTTGTGAGGAGGATGCAAAGAGGCTTCAAGGGGATATAGACAAGCTAAGTGAGTGGGCAAGAACATGGCAAATGGAATATAATGTGGAGAAATGTGGAGTTATCCACTTTGGTAGGAAAAATATAACAGCAGAGTATTTTTTAAATGGTGAGAGATTGGGAAATGTTGGTGTTCAGAGGGATCTGGGTGTCCTTGTACATGAATCACTGAAAGTTAACATGCAGGTACAGCAAGCAATTAGGAAAACAAATGATTGTTGGCCTTTATTACAAGAGGATTTGAGTATAAGAGTAAAGACGTCTTACTGCAATTATATAGGGCCCTGGTGAGGCCACACCTGGAGTATTGTGTACAGTTTTGGTCTCCTTACCTAAGGAAGGATATACTTGCCACAGAGGGAGTGCAATGAAGGTTCACCAGACTGGTTCCTGGGATGGGGGGATTGTCCTATGAGGACAGATTGAGTAGACTAGGCCTATATTCGATAGCAAAATACTGCATTTCTCTCCACGGATGTTGCCTGACTTGCTGAGTTTTTCCAGCATTTTCTGTTGTTATTTAGGCCTATATTCTCTCGAGTTTAGAAGAATGAGAGGTGGTCTCATTGAAATATACAAAATTCTTACAGGGCTTGACAGGGTAGATGCAGAGAGGATGTTCCCCCTGGCTGGGGAGTCTAGAACAAGGGGTCACAGTCTCAGAATAAGGGGTCGGCCATTTAGGACTGAGATGAGGAGAAATTTCTTCACTGAAGGTGGTGAATCTTTGGAATTCTCTACTTTGGAATTCTCTACCCCAGAGGACTGTGGAGGCTCAGTCGTTGAGTATATTCAAGACAGAGGTCGATACATTTTTGGATATTAAGGGAATCAAGGAATATGAGGATAGTGCAGGAAGGTGGAGATAAGGTAGAGGATCAGCCATGCTCTTATTGAATGGCGGAACAGGCTCGAGGGGCCAAATGACCTACTCCTGCTCCTATTTCTTATGTTCTTATGTTAAGTATTGTTTTTGAAGTGTAGTCACTGTTGTAATGTAGGAAACCTGGCAGCCAATTTGCGCACAGCGAGCTCCCACAATGAAATAAATGACCAGATCATCCGTTTGAGGGTTAAATGTTGGCCCAGGACACCGGGGAGGACTCCCCCCGCCCCGCAACCCGCTCTTCTTCGAAATAGTGCCGTGGGATCTTTTACGTCCGCCTGTGAGGGCAGACGGGGCCTCAGTTTAACGTCACATCCAAAAGGCGACCCCTCTGACAGTGCAACAGCTCCCTCAGTACTGCGCTGGGAGTGTCAGCCTGGATTATGGGGTGCAAGTCTCCGGAGAGGGGCTCGAACCCACGACCTGTGCTGACTCAGTGGGGCAGAGTGCTACCCACTGAGCCCAGGCTGAACCACCACCCCCCAACCTTTAGAGATGAACATTGAACATTTTAACACAAACAAAAATACGCCCTGCACAATGAAAACTTTGCAGCTCCCTCAGCAATACATTGTGGCACTGAGAGGGGTGTCTCTTGCCAGCCAAGCGGCTGCTCACTACAAGGGGAAGGGAGAAGAGGAAGTGGGTTTCGATCATCGCTACAAAGTTACCTGAATGTTGCTCTTTTTTTGGATGGGATATTCACTGCCAGCGGAGACAACCTGGAGGTGCTTGCAAGGACTGCACTGACTCGGGCTGGCTGCCCAGCACCAGCGGGTACCTGGATCAGTGGGGGGGGGGCTGCTCAGCGCCTTTGTTGTTGCACCGATCCCCAGATGAGTGACAGCCCCGCGCCTGTCAATCACTCGCCTTCATCCCCGGGCCCTGGGCAACCTTTCGCTTCCAGGTTGGTCGCCGGGCGCCGTGATGGACAGCCCGATCCGCCAATCGCCGAGCCCGCACCTAGGCAACGCGGATGTGAGTGTCGACGGGCAAGCCAAAGCGGATCGCCTTAAAGGGGCATGCAGGCACTCTCACGGATCAGGAGCAATGCATTGTCTTAAAGGGACACTCCCATCTTTATGCAACACGAGCAATGTATTGTCTTAAAGGGGCACACCCATCTTTATGCAGCACGAGCAATGTATTGTCTTAAAGGGGCACACACAATCCTTCCTGGTGCAGAAGCAATACATTGTCTTAAAGGGGCATGCACCCACCTTCCTGGAGCAGGAGCAATGCATTGCCTTAAAGGGGCATGCACCCACTTCCCTGGAGCAGGAATTGTGCATTGTCTTAAAGGGGCAACCCCCCCTTTATGGATCAGGAGCAATGCATTGTCTGCAAAGGGATATAGATAGACTAAGTGAATGGGCAGTAAGGTGGCAGATGGAGTATAATGTAGGGAAATGTGAGGTTATTCACTTTGATAGGAAGAATAGAAAAAAAACAATATTTTTTAAATGGTGAGAAACTTTCAAATGTTGGTGTTCAGAGCGACTTGGGTGTCCTCGTGCAAGAAACACAGAAAGCTAGCATGCAGGTACAGCAAGCAATAAGGAAGGCAAATTACATGTTGGCCTTTATTGCAAGGGGGTTGGAGTATAAGAGTAAGGGAGTCTTGCTACAATTGTGCACGGCCTTGGTGAGACCACACCTGGATTACTGTGCACAGTTTTGGTCTCCTTATCTAAGGAAGGATATACTTGCCTTGGAGGCAGTGCAACAAAGGTTCACTAGATTGATTCCTTGGATGAGAGGGCTGTCCTATGATGAGAGATTGTGTAGAATGGGCCAATACTCTCTGGAGTTTAGAAGAATGAGAGGTGATCTCCTGGAAACATACAAGATTCTGAAGTAACATCAGAAAATGCTGGAAAAACTCAGCAGGCCAGGCAACATCAGTGGAGAGAAAATAGAGTCAACGTTTCGGGTCTAACCCTTTGTCAAGACTGGAAAGGCACAGGAAATGAAATAGATTAAAAGGCCGGGCTGGGAGAGAACAAAAGAGAAGTGAAGAGACATTAAGAGGCATTCAAAACGAGACGAGATGGTGATAGGACTAGTGGAGACAAAAGACGGCTCTAGATTAGGTGTGAAATGCGCTGGCAGAATGGGAGACAGCTGCCATGTGGGAGAGAGAAAAAAGGGGGGGGGGCAAAACAAAGGTGTGGATAAAAAATAAGTAAAAATGTAATGGGGGCCGAGGTTATAATCTGAAATGGTTGAACTCGATATTGAGTCCGGAAGGCTATAAAGTGCCTAATCGGAAGATGAGGTGCTGTTCCTCGAGTTTACGCTGAGCTTCCGTGGAACAATGCAAGAGCCCGAGTACAGTGAGGTCTGAGTGGGAATGGGGCGGTGAATTAAAATGACAGGCGACCGGAAGCTCGCGGTCATCCTTACAGACTGAACGGAGGTGTTCCACAAAGCGGTCACCCAATCTGCGTTTGGTCTCCCCAATGTAGAGGAGACCACATCGTGAGCAGCGAATACAGTATACTAGATTGCAAAAAGTACAAGTAAATCGCTGTTTCACCTGGAAGGGATGTTTGGGGCCCTGGACAGTGGGAAGGGAGGAGGTATAAGGGCAGGTGTTGCATCTCCTGCGCTTGCACGGGAAGGTGCCGGGCGAAGGGGAAGGGGTGCTGGGGGTGATAGAGGAGTGGACTAGGGTGTCTCGAAGGGAGCGGTCCCTACGGAATGCTGAAAGGGGAGGGGAGGGGAAGATGCGTTTGGTGGTGGGATCACTTTGGAGGTGGTGGAAATGGCGGAGGATGATCCGTTGAATGTGGAGGCTCGTGGGGTGAAAGGTGAGGACAAGGGGAACCCTATTGTGGTTCCGGGAGGGAGGGGCAGAGGTGAGGGCAGAAGTGCGGGAGATAGAACGAACACGGTCGAGGGCCGTGTCAACCACGGTAGAGGGGAATTCTCGGTTGAGGAAAAAGGAAGACATGTCGGAAGCACTGGTGTGGAAGGTGGCATCATCGGAGCAGATGCGGCGGAGATGGAGAAATTGGAAGAATGGAATGGAGTCCTTACAGGAGGCGGGGTGGGAGGAAGTGTAGTCCAGGTAGCTGTGGGAGTCAGTGGGCTTGTAGTGAATGTTGGTCAACAACCTATCCCCAGAGATGGAGACGGAGAAGTCGAGGAAGGGAAGAGTCGGAGATGGACCATGTGAAGGTGAGGGAAGGGTGGAAATTGGAGGCAAAGTGAATGAAATTGTCCAGTTCAGGGCGAGAGCAGGAAACGGCACCGATACAGTCATCAATGTACCGGAAAAAGAGGTGAGGGAGGGGACCCAAGTAGAATTGGAACAAAGAGTGTTCCACATATCCCACGAAAAGGCAGGCATAGCTAGGACCCATGCGGGTACCCATAGCAACACCTTTGATTTGGAGGAAATGGGTGGAGTCAAAGGAGAAGTTGTTCAATGTGAGAACAAGTTCAGCCAGGCGGAGGAGGGTGGTGGTGGATGGGGACTGGTCAGGCCTCTGTTCAAGGAAGAAGCGGAGCGCCCTCAGGCCATCCTGGTGGGGGATGGAGGTGTAGAGGGATTGTACGTCCATGGTGAAAAGGAGGCGGTTGGGGCCAGGAAACTGGAAACTGTTAAAGTGGCGGAGGGCGTCCGAAGAGTCGTGATGTAGGTGGGAAGAGACTGGACAAGGGGAGAAAAGATAGAGTCGAGATAGGAAGAGATAAGTTCGGTGGGGCAAGAACAGGCTGAAACGATGGGTCTATCAGGACAGTCCTGTTTGTGGATCTTGGAAAGGAGGTAGAAGCGGGCTGTGCGGGGTTGGGGAACTATGAGGTTGGTGGCCGCGGGGGGAAGATCTCCAGAGGAGATGAGGTCAGTGACAGTCTTGGAAATGGTGGTTTGATGTTCTTAGTGGGGTCATGGTCCAGGTGGAGGTAGGAGGCGGTGTCGGAGAGTTGGCATTCAGCTTCCGCTAGGTAGAGGTTGGTGCGCCAAACAACAACAGCACCACCCTTGTCAGCAGGTTTAATGACAATGTCAAGGTTGGATCTAAGAGAATGGAGTGCTGCAAGTTCAGAGGGAGGTAGGTTGGGGTGAGTGAGGGGAGCAGAGAAATGGAGACGGCCGATGTCACGGCGGCAGTTAGCGATGAAAAGATCTAGAGAGGGTAAGAGGCCAGGGGGAGGGGTCCAGGTAGAAAGAGAATTCTGAAAGCGGGAGAAAGGGTCAGCCGTGCGGGGGGAAGACTCCTGGCCAGAGAAGTGGGCACGGAGACGAAGGCGGCGGAAAAAGAGCTCAACATCGTGCCGAGCTCGAAATTCATTGAGGTGGGGACGTAAGAGGATGAAGCTCAGGCCTTTGCTGAGGACTGATAGTTATACTGTATTCGCTGCTCACGATGTGGTCTCCTCTACATTGGGGAGACCAAACGCAGATTGGGTGACCGCTTTGCGGAACACCTCCGTTCAGTCCGTAAGGATGACCCCGAGCTTCCGGTCGCCTGTCATTTTAATTCACCGCCCCATTCCCACTCAGACCTCACTGTACTCGGGCTCTTGCATTGTTCCACGGAAGCTCAGTGTAAATTCGAGGAACAGCACCTCATCTTCCGATTAGGCACTTTACAGCCTTCCGGACTCAATATCGAGTTCAACAATTTCAGATCATAACCTCGGCCCCCATTACATTTTTACTTATTTTTTATCCACACCTTTGTTTTGGCCCTTTCCCCCCACCCCCCGCTTTTTTTTCTCTCCCACATGGCAGCTGTCTCTCATTCTGCCAGCGCATTTCACACCTAATCTAGAGCCGTCTTTTGTCTCCACTAGTCCTATCACCATCTCGTCTGGTTTTGAATACCTCTTAATGTCCCTTCACTTCTCTTTTGTTCTCTCCCAGCCCGGCCTTTTAATCTATTTCATTTCCTGTGCCTTTCCAGTCTTGACAAAGGGTTTGACCAGAAACATTGACTCTATTTTCTCTCCACGGATGTTGCCTGGCCTGCTGAGTTTTTCCAGCATTTTCTGTTGTTACTTCGGATTTCCAGCATCTGCAGTATTTTGCTATCGTAAGATTCTGAAGGGGATTGACAGGGTAGATGCTGAGAGGTTGTTTCCCCTGGCTGGAGTGTCTAGAACTAAGGGGCATAGTCTCAGGATAAGGGGTCAGCCATTTAAGACCAAGACGAAGAGGAATTTCTTCACTCAGAGGGTTGTGAATCTTTGGAATTCTCTGCCCCAGAGGGCTGAATGCTGAGTCTTTGAGCATATTCAAGACTGGGATCGATAGATTTTTGGACTCTAGGGGAATCAAGGGATATGGAGATCGGGCGGGAAAGTGGAGTTGAGGTCGATGATCAGCCATGATCTTATTGAATGGCGGAGCAGGCTCGAAGGGCTGTATGGCCAACTCCTGCTCCTATTTCTTATGCCCTTATAGAAACATAGAAACATAGAAACATAGAAGATAGGAGCAGGAGTAGGCCATTCGGCCCTTCAAGCTTGCTCCGCCATTCAATGAGATCATGGCTGATCATCCAAATTCAGTACCCTGTCCCTGCCTTCTCCCCATATCCCTTGATCCCTTTTGCCTTAAGAAATATATCCAACTCTTTCTTGAATATATTTAATGAACTGGCCTCCACTGCCTTCTGTGGCAGAGAATTCCACAGGTTCACCACTCTCTGGGTGAAGAAATTCCTCTTCATTTCAGTCCTAAATGGCTTACCCCTTATCCTTAAACTATGACCCCTGGTTCTGGACTCCCCGGCCATCAGAAACATCCTTCCTGCATCTAGTCTGTCCAGGCCTGACAGAATTTTATTGGTTTCGATGAGATCCCCTCTCAATCTTCTAAACTCCAGTGAGTATAAGCCCAATCGACACAATCTCTCCTCATACGTCATTCCTGCCATCCCAGATATCAGCCTGGTGAATCTTCGCTGCACTCCTTCCATGGCAAGAATGTCCTTCCTCAGGTAGGGCGACCAAAACTGCACACAATACTCAAGGTGTGGTCTCACCAAGGCCCTGTACAACTGTAGCAAGACATCCTTGTTCCTGTACTCGAACCCTCTTGCTACGAAGGCCAACATACCATTTGCCTTCTTAACCGCCTGCTGCACCTGCATGCTTACCTTCAGCGACTGGTGCACAAGAACACCCAGGTCTCTTTGCACTTCCCCTTCTCCCAATCTATTGCCATTCAAATAATAATCTGCCTTCCTGTATTTGCCACCAAAGTGGATAACCTCACATTTATCCACATTATAGTGCATTTGCCACGTTTCTGCCTAATCACCCAACCTGTCCAAATCGTACTGGAGTTTCACGACATCCTCCTCACAGCATACCCAGCTTTGTGTCGTCTGCAAATTTGAAGATATTACATCCAATTCCCTCGTCCAGATCATTAATATATATTGTGAACAGCTGGGGTCCTAGGACCGATCCTTGCGGTACCCCACTAGTCACTACCTGCCACTCGGAAAACGACCCATTTATTCCAACTCTTTGCTTTCTGTCCGCCAACCAGTTCTCTATCCAAGTCAATACCTTGCCCCCAATCCCATGTGCCTTAATTTTGCACGCTAATCTCTTACGTGGGACCTTATCGAAAGCCTTCTGAAAGTCCAAATATACCACATCCACTGGTTCTCCCTTATCTATTTTACCAGTTACATCCTCAAAAAATTCCAGTAGATTAGTCAAGCATGATTTACCTTTTGTAAATCCATGTTGACTTTGTCCGATCTTGTCACTGCTTTCCAAGTGCTCTGCTATTACATCTTTTATAATGGACTCTAGCATTTTCCCCACTACCGATGTCAGGCTTACCAGTCTATAATTCCCCGCTTTTTCTCTACCACCTTTTTTGAATAGTGGGGTAACATTAGCTACCCTCCAATCCATGGGTACTGTTCCAGAGTCTATCGAGTTCTGGAAGATGACCAGCAATGCATCTACTATTTCTAGGGCCACTTCCTTAAGTACCCTGGGATGTAGATTATCAGGCCCTGGGGATTTATCGGCCTTCAGTCCCATCAATTTTCCTAACACCATTTCCCTACAAATACTGATTTCTTTCAGTTCCACCCTTTCATCAGACCCTATGTTCCCCGGCATCTCTGGGAGGTTATTTGTGTCCTCCTTTGTGAAGACAGAACCAAAATATGTATTTAGTTGGTCTGCCATTCCTTTGTTCCCCATTATAAATTCCCCTGATTCTGACTGCAAGGGACCTACGCTTGACTTCACCAATCTTTTTCTCTTCACATATCTATAAAAGCTTTTACAGTCAGTTTTTATGTTCCCTGTAAGCTTACTCTCATATTCTATTTTCCCTTTCTTAATTAATCCCTTTGTCCTCCTTTGTTGAATCCTAAACTGCTCCCAATGTTCTTAAAGGGGCTATATAAATGCAAATTGTTGTTGTTGTTGGAAGGATAAAGCTGTCACTGGGCCTGTAATGTTACCCAATCAACTCCTGATAACCCTATAAACCAATGGCCTAATGGGTAGTGTGAACAAGCAGCAAGAAGCCCACAAATTCTGTTTGCTGGTAAGCTGTGCAGTTTTAGTTGGTTAAATTCCTCGTGCACACTTTTGGGCCTTGACTGTTGCCATCTTGTGTCTAATCCTCTGGAGTTAGATAAGTGGGATGTGCCTCTACAGAGGCCAGCGTGCATACTTCCTATCAGGCTGTGTGAAATTCTCCAGGGCTTGAGTGTTAGCCGTGGCTCAGTGGGTAGGACTCTCGCTTCTGAGTCATGAAGGTTGTGGGTTCAAGTCCCGCTCCAGAGACTTGAGCACAAAAATCTAGGCTGACACTCCAGTGCAGTGCTGAGGGAGTGCTGCACTGTCGGAGGCGCCATCTTTCGGATGAGACATTAAGCTGAGGCCCCTGTCTGCTCTCGCAGGTGGACGCAAAATATCCCATGGCACCATTGCGTAGAAGAGCAGGGGAGTTATCCCTGTGTCCTGGTCAATATTTATCCCTCAATCAACATTACTAAAAATTAGAATATCTGGCCATCGTCACATTGTTGTTTGTGGGAGCTTGCTGTGCACAATTGGCTGCCGCGTTTCCTACATTACAACAGTGACTACAATTCATTAGCTGTAATGCGCTTTGGGGCGTCCTGAGGCCGTGAAAGGCGCTATATAAGTGCAAGTCTTTCATTTTTTTCTTCTTTTTAAGAATGTTAAGCATGATGATGGTTTTTGACATCTATCAGACATCCATCCGGCCAAAAAAAAAATTGGAGAGAAACAAAAAAGGGGCCATGCTTTTCAAATATGGTGATTTCTGTATTATAGGCTGCTTTATGGTGGCTGAATAAAGCAGTGTTTTTATTGCCTGTGATTTGGGGATTTGTACCAGTGTTTTTGAGATCGCATTCCAGTCATCTGTTGGCACTCTGAAAATGAATGTTGGGCATTTTAATACATAGCAATTTTTTTTACCTGTTCCAATTCACCATACTTCTAAACCAGTGTTGTCCAACAGAAATCGCTGACTACAACAAGAGCAACTTGTATTTATATAGCGCCTTCAACATAGTAAAGCGACCCAAGGAGCGTGATCAGAACAAGATTTGTCACCGAAGCACATCAGGAGATATTAGGACAGGTGGCCAAAAGTTTGGGCAAAGAGGTAGGTCTTGAGGAGTGCCTGAAAGGAGGAGAGCGAGGTAGCGAGGCGGAGAGGTTTAGCGAGGGAATTCCAGAGCTGTGGCTACAGCGAAACCATTTTAGCTCTCTGCACTCATTTTAATGTTTAAAAATCCCTTACACACACACACACTCAATACAGGTAAATCTATCATCATTCAGTAACCGAAGAAGTAAAGCACTCAGGGCGATCAAAAAAAAAACCCACGCGCGCACTCTGGTATTGGTCTTACCATTTTACTAACAAACGCACAAAAAGGTTAAAGTTCACATGCATATGGCATGCAAAGATGAGCATCGAGATCACATGACCGACGCCGGTGTCTGTTACTCATTTTTTATTTACTATATCAGAAATGCAATTAGCCACATCTGGATTTCCCAGTTAGCCACCTGTGGCTATTGTGTTGAACAACACTGGCCGAGGCAGGCCAACTGCTTTACAGTGACTGTATCAGGCCAATTATTTTTTTATGACATGTGGTTTTGAGATTTTTACCCTTGTTTTAGGGATCAGATTCCAGAGTTCTGGCGGTAGTCTGAAAATTAATGTTGGCCATTTTAATACCGAGCAGTTTATTACCTGTTCCATGTCACTGCACCACTAAAACTATGTTAAATAAACACTGTAAGGGCTACAGCGATTAAGAACAGGTTAAAACCACAACAACAACAACTTGTATTTATATAGCATCTTTAACGTAGTAAAACGTCCCAAGGTGCTTCACAGGAGTATAATAAGACAAAAAAAATTGACACCGAGCCACATAAGGAGAAATTAGGGCAGGTGACCAAAAGCTTGGTCAAAGAGGAGTGTCTTAAAGGAGGAAAGAGAGGCACAGAGGCGGAGAGGTTTAGGCAGGGAATTCCAGAGCTTAGGGCCTAGGCAACAGCAGGCACAGCCACCAATGGTTGAGCGATGATAATCAGGGATGCTCAAGAGGATTCTAGGTAATGTAGGTGGGCAAGTAAGTGGTAGAAGTGTCAGTAGGAGAGCATTTTGGTGACAGTGACCATAATTCAGTGAGATTTAAGGTAGTCATGGAAAAGGACAAAGATGGACCGGAAATAAAGGTTCTAACTTGGGGGAAGGCCGATTTTAGTATGACAAGGCAGGATCTGGCCAAAGTGGACTGGGATCAGCTACTTGTAGGAAAATCCACATCGGAGCAATGGGAGTCTTTCAGAAAGGAAATTGAGAGAGTACAATGGCAACATGTTCCCGTAAAGGTCAAGGGTGGGACCAACAAGCCCAGGGAACCTTGGATGTCAAGGGATATACAAGAATGGATTAGGAAAAAAAGGGAGGCTTTTGGCAGATACAAAGGACTAAAAACAGTGGAAGCCCTAGAGGAGTATAGAAAGTGCGGGGGGGTACTTAAAAAAGAAATTAGGAGAGCGAAGAGGGGGCATGAAAAAACACTGGCGGGCAAAATAAAGGAAAATCCCAAGGTGTTTTATAAGTATATTAAGGGCAAGAGGATAACCAGGGAAAGAGTAGGGCCCATTAGGGACCAAAGTGGCAATCTGTGTGTAGAGCCGGAAGATGTAGGTGAGGTTTTAAAGGAATATTTTGCATCTGTGTTCACTATGGAGATGGATGATGTAGGCATAGAAATCAGGCAGGGGGATTGTGATATACTTGAACATATTAGCATCGAGAGGGAGGAGGTACTAGCGGTTTTAGCGGGCTTAAAAGTGGATAAATCCCCAGGCCCAGACGAGATGTATCCCAGGCTGCTGTGTGAGGCAAGGGAGGAGATTGCAGGGGCTCTGACACAAATTTTCAGAACCGCTCTGGTCACAGGGGAGGTGCCAGAGGACTGGAGAACAGCTAATGTAGTACCATTATTCAAGAAGGGTAGTAGGGATAAACCAGGGAATTCCAGGCCAGTGAGCCTAACATCAGTGGTAGGGAAATTATTGGAAAAAATTCTGAGGGACAGAATTAGTCTCCACTTGGAGAGGCAAGGATTAATCAAGGATAGTCAGCATAGCTTTGTCAGGGCGAGATCATGTCTGACCAATTTGATTGAATTTTTTGAGGGGGTGACTAGGTGTGTGGATGAGGGTAGTGCAGTTGATGTGGTCTACATGGACTTCAGTAAGGCTTTTGACAAAGTCCCGCATGGGAGACTGGTCAAGAAGGTAAGAGCCCATGGGATCCAGGGCAACTTGGCACATTGGATCCAAAATTGGCTTAGTGGTAGAAGGCAGAGGGTGATGGTTGAAGGTTGTTTTTGTGACTGGAAGCCTGTGTCCAGTGGGGTACCGCAGGGATCGGTGCTGAGTCCTTTGCTGTTTGTAGTGTACATTAATGATTTAGATATGAATGTAGGAGGTATGATCAGTAAGTTCGCAGATGACAGGAAAACTGGTGGAGTGGTAAATAGTGAGGAGGGAAGAGCCAGGCTACAGGACGATATAGACAGGTTGGTCAGATGGGCAGAACAGTGGCAAATTGAATTTAACCCTGAAAAGTGTGAGGTGATGCATTTTGGGAGGACTAACAAGGCAAGGCAATGAATGGTAGGACCCTAGGAAGGACAGAGGATCAGCGGGACCTTGGTGTGAATGTACATAGATCCCTGAAGGCAGCAGGACAGGTAGATAAGGTGGTTAAAAAGGCATATGGGATACTTGCCTTCATTAGCCGAGGCATAGAATATAAGAGCAGGGAAGTTATGATGGAGCTGTACAAAACATTAGTTAGGCCACAGCTGGAATACCGTGTACAGTTCTGGTCGCCATACTATAGGAAGGATGTGATTGCATTGGAGAGGGTGCAGAGGAGATTCACCAGATGTTACCTGGGCTGGAGCGCTTCAGCTATGAAGAGAGACTATCAGGCTGGGGTTGTTTTCCTTGGAGCAGAGAAGGCTGAGGGGGGACCTGATTGAGGTGTACAAAATTATGAGGGGTATAGATAGGGTAGATAGAAAGGAACATTTCCCCTTAGTAGAGGGGTCAATAACCAGGCGGCATAGTTTCAAGGTAAGGGGCAGGAGGTTTAGAGGGGATTTGAGGAAAAACTTTTTCACCCAGAGGGTGGTTGGAATCTGGAACTCACTGCCTGAAAGGATGGTAGAGGCAGGAACCCTCACAACATTCAAGAAGCAGGTACACTTACGCACATGGTGCGCCCCTGGCATCCATGGGCCACTACGCAGTGCACAACTCTGCAGCGTCTGACAGCAAGCTTATGTGTGGGGCTTCACACCTTTCGGAGGTTGGTGGCGTACTCCATAAAGGAGAAGATTTGAATAATTTTTTCAGGCAAAAAATTATTGTAATTTTTGGAATGCTTTGAAAAGAAAGACTTGCATTTATATAGCGCCTTTCATGACCACCGGATGTCTCAAAGCACTTTACAACCAATGAAGTACTTTTGAAGTGTAGTCACTGTTGTAATGCAGGAAACGCAGCAGCCAATTTGCGCACAGCAAGCTCCCGCAAACAGCAATGTGATAATGACCACCTAATCTGTTTTTGTGATGTTGATTGAGGGATAAATCTTGGGCAGGACACCAGGGAAAACTCCCCTGCTCTTCTTCATAATAGTGCCATGGGATCTTTCACACCCACCTGAGGAAGTAGACGGGGCCTCGGTTTAACATCTCATCCAGGGAAAGACACCACTTCCAACAGTGCAGCACTCCCTCAGCATTGCACTGGAGTCAGCCTAGATTTTTGTGCTTAAGTCCCTTGGAGTGGGACTCTGAACCCACAACCTCCTGCCTTAGAGGTGAGTGTGCTACCCACTGAGCTGACACTACAAGTAATGATAGATACTAAATTGATTACAGTATTTAAAAGGTACTGGTATAAGAACTTGCATTTATAGACAGCGCCCTCTGGATATCCCAAAATACTTTACAACCATTGAATAACTTTCAATGTTAGATAGACAAACACAGAAGTCAATGTGTGCACAAACAGGTCTTACAAATAGGAAATTGATGAATAACCAGATAATTCTCAATCTGCAATGTCAAAGGAACCTACTCTACATCAACTGGCAACAACCCCTCACCAATGTCATCATCTGTCAATAGGCTAATCCTGATCCATTCCCTGAATGATAAATAAATAAAGATTTGCATTTATATAGTGCCTTTCACAACCTCAGGACGTCCCAAAGTGCTTCACAGACAACGAAGTGCTTTTTTTAAAAGTGAAGACCACTGTTGTAATGTAGAAAACGTGGCAGCCAATTTGCACACAGCAAGCTCCCACAAACAGCAATGAAATAAATGAGCAGATCAACTGTTTTTTAGGGGTTGGTCGATGGATAAATGTTGAGCAGGACAACAGGGAGAACTCCCCTGCTCTTCTTTCAAACATAGGGTGACCATATTTCCTAAACTAAATCCGGGGACACACAGGGTGGGAGCACAGCAAAGTAGCCAGGATGGAATAGGTCGGTTGCGCAGCGAAGCGAGGCAAAGATTTTTGTTATTTTGATGCAAACTGAAGCTGCAAAAAAGCGGCGCCGAAACTTTCCGCCCGAATAATGCGGCCGCTGTTCACAGCCTCTGCCGGCCGCAATCACCGGCTCCTCCCCCTCCTCACGGCCCGACACTCACCCAAACTATCCATAGAAACATAGAAACATAGAAGATAGGAGCAGGAGTAGGCCATTCGGCCCTTCGAGCCTGCTTCGCCATTCAATGAGATCATGGCTGATCATCCAAATTCAGTACCCTGTCCCTGCCTTTCTCCCCATATCCCTTGATCCCTTTAGCCTTAAGAAATATATCCAACTCTTTTTTGAATATATTTAATGAACTGGCCTCCACCGCCCTCTGTGGCAGAGAATTCCATAGGTTCACCACTCTCTGGGTGAAGAAATTCCTCCTCATTTCAGTCCTAAATGGCTTACCCCTTATCCTTAGACTATGACCCCTGGTACTGGACTCCCCGGCCATCATAAACATCCTTCCTGCATCTAGTCTGTCCAGGCCTGACAGAATTTTATAGGTTTCGATGAGATCCCCTCTCAATCTTCTAAACTCCAGTGAGTATAAGCCCAATCGACACAATCTCTCCTCATACGTCATTCCTGCCATCCTAGGTATCAGCCTGGTGAATCTTCGCTGCACTCCCTCCATGGCAAGAACGTCCTTCCTCAGGTAAGGCGACCAAAACGGCACACAATACTCAAGGTGCGGTCTCACCAAGGCCCTGTACAACTGTAGCAAGACATCCTTGTTCCTGTACTCGAACCCTCTTGCTATGAAGGCCAACATACCATTTGCCTTCTTAACCGCCTGCTGCACCTGCATGCTTACCTTCAGCGACTGGTGCACAAGAACACCCAGGTCTCTTTGCACTTCCCCTTCTCCCAATCTATTGCCATTCAAATAATAATCTGCCTTCCTGTTTTTGCCACCAAAGTGGATAACCTCACATTTATCCACATTATAGTGCATTTGCCATGTTTCTGCCCAATCACCCAATCTGTCCAAATCGTACTGGAGTTTCACGACATCCTCCTCACAGCTTACCCTCCCACCCAGCTTTGTGTCATCTGCAAATTTGGAGATATTACATCCAATTCCCTCGTCCAGATCATTAATATATATAGTGAACAGCTGGGATCCTAGGACCGATCCTTGCGGTACCCCACTAGTCACTGCCTGCCACTTGGAAAACGACCCGTTTATTCCAACTCTTTGCTTTCTGTCCGCCAACCAGTTCTCTATCCAAGTCAATACCTTGCCCCCAATCCCATGTGCCTTAATTTTGCACGCTAATCTCTTATGTGGGACCTTATCGAAAGCCTTCTGAAAGTCCAAATACACCACATCCACTGGTTCTCCCTTATCTATTTTACCAGTTACATCCTCAAAAAATTCCAGTAGATTAGTCAAGCATGATTTACCTTTTGTAAATCCATGTTGACTTTGTCCGATCCTGTCACTACTTACCAAGTGCTCTGCTATTACATCTTTTATACTAGATTCTAGCATTTTTCCCATTACCGATGTCAGGCTTACCGGTCTATAATTCCCCGCTTTTTCTCTACCACCTTTTTTGAATAGTGGGGTAACATTAGCTACCCTCCAATCCATGGGTACTGTTCCAGAGTCTATCGAGTTCTGGAAGATGACCAGCAATGCATCTACTATTTCTAGGGCCACTTCCTTAAGTACCCTGGGATGTAGATTATCAGGCCCTGGGGATTTATCGGCCTTCAGTCCCATCAATTTTCCTAACACCATTTCCCTACAAATACTGATTTCTTTCAGTTCCACCCTTTCATCAGGCCCTATGTTCCCCGGCATCTCTGGGAGGTTATTTGTGTCCTCCTTTGTGAAGACAGAACCAAAGTATGAATTTAGTTGGTCTGCCATTTCTTTGTTTCCCATTATAAATTCCCCTGATTCTGACTTCACCAATCTTTTTCTCTTCACATATCTATAAAAGCTTTTACAGTCAGTTTTTATGTTCCCTGCGAGCTTACTCTCATATTCTATTTTCCCTTTCTTAATTAATCTCTTTGTCCTCCTTTGTTGAATCCTAAACTGCTCCCAATCCTCAGGATTATTGCTTTTTCTGGCCAATTTATATGTCCTCTCCTTGGATCTTATGCTACCCCTAATTTCCCTGGTTAGCCACGGTTGAGTCACCTTTTTTTGTTTTATTTTAATTTTTATGCCAAGGCCACGGGTCATCCACACGGCCCGGCTCCAGCCACCGCTCATTATCGCGGTTACTGGCGGTCCCCGTTACTCAGACATTTTGGCTCCGGGGCCGATTTCTTGTCAACCGAATTTCACAAGACTGTCTGGAGATTCGATGGGGGATTGGGGAGGTTGAGAGGCGAGTGGAGCATGCGTACTGCGGCCACAGGGCGCGACCTCTGCATAAATTAAAGTCCCTCAGTGAGTCCACCCCTTCTACTGGTTGAAAACAGGAGATTGACAACCCTCCCGCCAATCAGAACCCGCCCCGCCGCACAGCCTCGCCCACTTGATTGACCGACCGCAGGGCGGCTCGGGCTCACGTGGCTCCGGCTTTGATCCTGCGAGTGTTCGGGGACTCTTCCAGGGACATTGTTTTCCCGGGGACACAATCCCTCATCCGGGGACTGTCCCGGAAAATGGGGACGTATGGTCACCCTATTCTAATAGTGCCATGGGATCTTTTACGTCCGTCTCCCTCGGTGCTACACTGAAGTTTCCTGCAGTGTTGACTTATTGATTGAATGTTTTAGTACTCACATTTCACTTAAGAACATCCACTCCAATCCATCAAGCCCCACTCCGGGTACTTGAGCACATAATCTGGGTTGGCGCTTCGGAGCAGTGCTGGAGGAGGGAGGAGCTGCACTGTGAGGAAGTGTGGTCTTTTTGGGTGGGACGTTAAACCGAGGCCCTGTCTGCCCCCTCAGGTGGGTGTACTATTGGAAGAAGAGCAGCGAAGTTCTGGTGTCCTGCCCAATATTTATCCTTCAATCCACATCCCTAAAAACAGATTATCTGGTCACTATCATATTGGCTGCCCTGTTTCCTATATTACAGTAGTTCACCACACTTCACAAAGTACTTCATTGGCTGTAAAGCTCTTTGGGGCGTCCAGTGGCCATGAAAGGCGCTATACAAATGCAAGACTTTTTCTTTGTAAAACCACCACCTTCTCAAGGGCAATTAGCGATGGGCAATAAATGCCAGCAATAAAAACAGAAAATGCTGGAGATACTCAGCAGGTCAGGCAGCATCTGTGAAGAGAGAAACAGGGTTAATGTTTCAGGTCGATGACCTTTCGTCAGAACTGGAAAAAGAAGGAAATGGAACAGATTTCTGCTCTTCTCTCCGACGGGATTTCCATTTATCTCTTTTACCTTGTTCCTCTTCATTGCTTTCTGCCTCCCTTCTCGTGTTTGATCAGGTCTTTCATCCCCTCCCCCCTTTCCCAGCCCCGACACTTGCTTAAAAATCTGTTCCATTTCCTGCTTTTTTCCAGTTCTGACGAAAGGTCATCAACCTGAAACGTTAACTCAGTTTCTCTCTCCACGGATGCTGCCTGACCTGCTGAGTGTCTCCAGCATTTTCTGTTTTTATTTCAGATTTCCAGCATCTGCGGTACTTTCTTTATGTACTTTTGAACTGTCGCCACTGTTGCAATGTAGGGAAATGCAGCAGGCAAACTGGGCACAGCAAGGTCCCATAAACAGCAATGAGATAAATGACCGAATAATCTGTTTTGATGGCATTAATTGAGAGATAAATGTTGATCAGGACACCGGGAGAACTCCACTGCGCTTCTTCGAAATAGTGCTGCGGGATCTTTTACGTCCACCTGAGAGGGTAGACGGGGCCTCGGTTTCTCCAGCATTTTCTGTTTTTATTTCAGATTTCCAGCATCTGCAGTATTTTCTTTTTGTAATAAATGCCAACCTAGATCCTGAGAATGAATTAAGAAAAAAACACCGTGTGGACGTTCTGAGGTGGTGAATTGCTGCCACTTGTGAAGGACTGGGGGTGGGAATAATTACTGCATTGAGCAGGATAGGATGCATGAAAGATGCTGAGTGGCGGATTGGTCCGAAGTCGACTCTACCTTGCCTCCTTGCCAATGAGACTGGTTCGCTTACTGTAAGTCAGTCAGCCAGTGCTCCTGAGGCACAGAGAGCCAGCGTTACAACCCTCAGTGAGGTGGTCCAGGGGGAGGAGGGAGGCAGCAGGGAAGAAGATGTTTTGCTGGGGAGATGGTGCCTCTGCCCCGCTGGGGCTGCTGGATCAGGGCAGTCGCCGAGTCATTTCGGAGCCGCGAGAAATCGAATGGTTACGGAGCCGGGCGGTGAAGCAAGTGTGTTGTGGAGAAAGGCACTCGGTCTTTCTCCTGGCCGACGGCACCGTGTTTTCTTGCGGCGATAACGGGAATGGACAACTTGGGAGGAAGAAGAGCGAGTCTCCCTTCGGTAAGCATTCAGACTGAGCTGTGCATGGTGGAGTGACAGCCCCCACATTACTCCCCATTAGACTGTGCACCAGAGGCTTTAAGATAAGTTTAACATGTCTTCATTTCTTCCCTTTTCCCCAGTTCCAAGTGTCTTTATTCACCACCCCACCGACACTGTAACTCTGTGGGCTAAGTTCCTCTCTTGTGGGCGAAGTTAACGATAATTTTGATCAAACTCTCCTTATAAAACAGTGGCAATTTAATGCAATCGTTTTGGTTTAATTTTACGTACAGGGATCAGTGACTGGTACTGCTTTCTGTTCCTAGTTCAACAGTTTCGTTTTCTCACATAGCTGCTACTTTCCAGGAGCATGTTTCCCGTGCAGCAGTTTCGATTTACAATCTAGACACTGAAGTGTGTGCAGTGCAAAGATTAGGAAAAAAACATTCAGGGTGTAACTTATTTGAAGTAGGAAGTGTTGGCAGCACCCCTGCAGATATTGCCATTGTACCTGGGATAGAAGGCACAGGCCATTCGGCCCAACAGGTCTATGCTGGACTATATGCTCCACATCCTCCTACCCTACTTCCTCTAACCTCCATCAGCATATCCTTCTCCTACATGTGTGTATCCAGCTTCCCCTTAACTGCACCTACCCAATTCGCCTCAACTACTCCTTGTGCTAGTAATTGTTGATTGCATGACAAATTCTATGTTGCATTCTCCTGCTTTTAACAAGATAAATGGTGAATTAAGTTAAATTAAAACATTTTTTTCCACAGGTTTATTATTTTTAAATATTTTAAAGAAAGGTAAGTTTATTTTTAGCTCCGTTAGAAACTGTAATTAATTTTTTTTTAAATTTAAATTATTGTTTAAAATAGTTATTTTATGTAATTTATAGTTATTTTAAAAATGTGATTTTAAATAAAAGTTTATTAGAAGTTTTAGTGATGTTTTGTGGCTGAATTATATTCATAGATTTAGACTTCACCCAGTGCTAGACTCCTGCGCGCCTCACCCCCCACCCCTCCCCAATATATCGTTGGTCTCCTCATGCATTGAATTGGGTGCACATCAAAAGTATTGAAGCACATTATGTACACACTTAGAGAAAGAATCTCACTGTGTAAAAATTGAACCGCAGCATCACAGGTATGGCTTATAAAGGCATGAAGGGAAAATCAACAATTCGGGAAAAGTTTTCAATTTATTTAACTACTACTTTATGTAGAGTTAACTACTTTTTAAAAAATTCATTCACGGGATGTGGGCATCGCTGGCAAGGCCAGCATTTATTGCCGATCCCTGATTGCCCTGGAGGAGGTGATGCTGAGCCACCTTCTTGAACCGCTGCAGTCCGTGTGGTGAAGGTGCTCCCACAGTGCTGTTAGGGAGGGAGTTCCCAGGATTTTGACCCAGCGGCAATGAAGGAACAGCCGATATATTTCCAAGTCAGGATGGCGTGTGACTTGGCGGGGAACTTGCAGGTGATGGTGTTCCCAATGCGACTGCCGTCCTTGTCCTTCTAGGTGGTAGAGGTCGCGGGTTTGGGAGGTGCTGCCGAAGTAGAGGGCGGTGAACGTTGGATCAAACTGCCCAGAGAGGCAGTGAGAGCAGAATATATGGAAATATTTAAGGGAGAATTTGATCGATATTTGAGGGTGTGCGTGATTGAGGGTGTATTGGTTTTTTGGGACCGACCAGTTAGTCTCTGGGGTAATTTCCAGTCCTGAACTTTCATAAGAACATAAAAAATAAGAGCAGGAGTCGGCCATAGGGCCCCTCGAGCCTGCTCCGCCATTCAGTAAGATCATGGCTGATCATTGACCTCAACTCCACTTTCCTGCCCAATCTCCATAACCCTTGATTCCCCTAGAGTCCAAAAATCTATCTGCCTTAGCCTTGAATATACTCAAAGACTCAGCATGCACAGCCCTCTGGGGCAGAGAATTCCAAAGATTCACAACCCTCTGAGTGAAAAAATGTCTCCTCATCTCAGTCTTAAATGCCTTCCTCTAATCCTGAGACTATGCCCCCTAGTTCTAGACTCTCCAGCCAGGCAAAACAACCTCTCAGCATCTACCCTGTCAATCCCCTTCAGAATCTTGTATGTTTCAGTGAGATCACCTCTCATTCTTCTAAACTCCAGAGAGTATCGGCCCATTCTACACAATCTCTCATCATAGGACATCCTCTCATCCCAGGAATCAATCTCGTTTCCTGCGTTCCTATTTACTGGGGGAATAAAAAGAAAGACTTGCATTTATATAGCGTCTTTGACGACCACTGGACGTCTCAAAGCGTTTTACAGCCAATGAAGTACTTTTGAAGTGTAGTCACTGTTGGAATGTAGGAAACGCGGCAAATGTGGCAAGCTCCCACAGACAGCAATGTGCTAATGATCAGATAATCTGTTTTAGTGATGTTGATTGAGGAATAAATATTGGCCAGGACACCGGGGATAACTCCCCTGCTCTTCTTCAAAATAGTGCCATGGGATCTTTTACATCCACCTGAGAGAGCAGACGGGGCCTCGGTTTAATGTCTCATCTGAAAGACGGCACCTCCGACAGTGCAGCACTCCCTCAGCACTGCACTGGAATATCAGCCTAGCTGTATAAATATGGGTGGGCGTGTTATAATCACAGCCAACTGGGGGACATGACATGTGGTGAGTGTAGCGTGCTTGAGCGGAATAGATGACTTTGGACCTATGGTTCCCACACTGGGGGTTTCCTCGCGTCATGTCTGGATCGGTTTTAGACTAATTGATAGAGATTAATCAACATCTGCATTATCGGATGGTAGAAGGCGAACTAGATGGACCGTGGTCAGTTTTGCCTTGCTAGCGAAGCCCACATCTCAAGAATAAATATTGTTTTTAAATGGGTTTAAAGACATTCTTCTCCTGAATCTTTCTTGTGATGCTTTGAAACTGGGCTGCTCCTGGTTGGGTGGGGCAGGTAAGGTGTAAGGATTGATTGTTCTGAGGCCTATTTCGCTCTGAAACAAGCCATTAGGATATAGATTGAACGGCCCGGTGTGAATTATTCTCTGATTTACCTCTTTGCCCTACAGAGAAGCGATTGGCTTCTGATTGGAAGTTCTCTGCAGCGACGCGCCTGAGATTGGGAATTCGTCCGGTCAGCGAGGGAATAATAATAGATAGTCAGCTGCACTGCCTTGTTGGACAGCGCATTGGGGCTCAAACAGCCTGCACTTTAGGAAGGATGTGCAGGCCCTTGAGAGGGTGCAGAGGAGATTTACCAGAATGGTTCCGGGGATGGGGGATCTTAGCTACAAGGACAGGTTGGAGAAGCTGGATTCGTTTTCATTAGAGCAAAGGAGGTTGAGGGGTGATTTGATAGAGGTGTACAAGATTATGACAGGTTTGGATCGGCTAGACAGGGAAAGGCTGTTCCCACTAGTTGATGGTACAAGGACTAGGGGACACAGATTTAAGGTTTTGGGCAAGCGATACAGGGGGGATGTGAGGAAAAACTTTTTTACTCAGCGAGAGGTGATGACCTGGAATTGGCTGGCGACGGAAGTGGTGGAAGTGGAGACACTCAATGTTTTCAAGGGGAGACTGGATAGGCACTTGAGGGAAATAAACTTGCAGGGCTACGGGGAGAGAGCGGGGGAATGGGACTGACTGGATTGCTCTACAGAGAGCAGGCACGGACTCGATGGGCCGAATGGCCTCCTTCTGTGCTGTTATGACTCTATGACAGGTGACTGTGCCGCACTTGTCAAAACGGCAATAAAAAATGAGGGTGTAGAGCAGATACAGTCAAGTACTCAGTGACATCCCTGCTCTCCATCTATGTTATTGCGCAATACAATATAAGAAACTACAGTGGCAATATTTCATCTTTAAACTGGAAAAGGTACACGATGCACTCTTGTGTGTATTAAGAACCGAATCAGAATCAGTGTGTTTCACTGTTAACTCAGCAGCCACTGAATATACAATATCAGCATTCTCAAATCTCCAATCTTCCCCACTTAAACTCGACTGCAGAGATGCCGTGGGCAGGATTTTCATTGGGCCGTGGAGTCGAGATTGGAGGCGTGTGGGGGGTTAAAATCCCGAAATCAGGGGTCCCGACCCCATCCCGCACCCAAACCCACCTCCATGCCAGTTTCAAAGGAGGCGGGTACCCGCCCCGCACTGGGACCCACCTACCCAAGGCGGGAAGGGATTAGTGCCAATTAACTGCCCATTAACAGGTAGTTAACAGGCAGTTTTTTAGCCTAATCCCTATTTTTAAGGTTGAAGTGTGGGATTCCCGATGGCTCCAAACCACGGCAAGTTAGAGGAGTCGAGCCATTGGGTTGAAGGGCTTGGAGGGGTCGAGATGTCGGTGTTCAGGTGAGTGATGTGTGCATGAGTGCAAAGGTAAGTGTGTTTGGTGTGTCTAAAGTGATTAAAGAAGTTTTACATACCTTTTCTTTCCTTTTCAGCCTTCCTTCCTTTAGGTCCCAGGAGTCTCTCATCTCACCGGCACAGAAAGCAGAATGGCTGCGAACTGTCAAAAGTGACAGCCTGCAGCTTTCTGTGCAGGAGAGATTTCTAACTGAGTCTGTGGAGAAGGACTCATGTTAGAAGTAAGACTGTCAGTGTTTGACAGCTTCAAACAGCTGTGAACCACTGATATTTCATCTGTCAAAACCTCTTGACAGATGAAATTTCTGTCTGTGACGTCACCTGTTGCCGGGTGGCCCTTAATTGGCCTGCTGAGCCCGCTGGGCGGGCTCAACAAGGTCAATCAAGTTAAAATTGCGTGGATTGGCCGCATCTCGATGGAGGCGGGAGTACAACCCTGAAAGTTGTAGTCCCGCCTCCTACCCGACTCCTGAGTTAAAATCCTACCCCATACGTGTATGGTGAAAGTAGGCCGGATAAGTAGTGAAATGTTTCATCTCAATTTCTGGAGAATAAACATAGCTTTGAACTGGTGCCCAGGCTGCTGAGAAGACTACAGACATGTTTGAAATCTGTAACTATACCATTGCCAGTAACTCTGGAATCAAATGAAATGGTATCAGAAAGGATCTCGTAATAAGCCTCTTATCCACGTGTTACATTTTTTACTGGTCATTCCTTGATCAATGTAATTTTTCGTAGGGAATAATGCATGCCTGTCACGCACATTACCGGGAGTCACAAATTTAAGTTGTATAAGGCTAGATCTAGGTTAGATGTCAGGAGCCTCTGGAACAGGTGCCGTCTTGTGCGGCGGATGCTGATTCGCTGAAATCCTTCTAGCGAGAGCTGGACCTGTTTCTGGCTGGGGCAGAGATCGCCTCTCACAGAGGGTAGGTGCTGCAGGGAATTCAGGACCAGAGTGACCTCCTGGACTGGTTTTGATCACCTCGATGGGTTGGAGAGGAATTTCCCAGATTTCCCCCCTCCGCCCAAATTGGCCTGGGTTTTTAATCTTTTTTTTTGCCTCTCCCAGGAGATCACATGGTTTCGAGTGGGGTGGGGAGTGTATATATTGTGAAGGTATCCCAACTGTGTGGGACAGGCTCGATGGACCAGAGGGTCTTTACCGGTCCATCATTGTTCGTATGCTGTTTATTTTACAGATCAGATAATTGCTCTAAACACGGAGAAGGTTGTCCGTGTGGCCTGCGGCAAGCACCACACCTTGGCTCTTTGTGAAAATGGATCTGTCTTTGGCTGGGGAGCTGGAACTTATGGACAGCTGGGCAACGGGGAATGCCAGAGCATTGTTTCACGTCCAAGGTATGAAGAAATGAGCCCACTACCTGATAAGCACGGTGTTTGCATGTTGTTAACTGAAAACTAGATGCCGCTCTAATGGGAGTAAGCATAAGAAATAGGAGCAGGAGTAGGCCATTCGGCCCTTCGAGCCTGCTCCGCCATTCAATGAGATCATGGCTGATCTTCTGTCTCAACTCCATTCACTGGCCCTATCGCCATATCCCTTGATGCTCTTACTAGTCAGAAATCTATCGACTTCTGTTTTGAATATACCCAATGACTGAGCCTCCACAGCCCTCTGGGGTAGAGAATTCCAAAGATTCACCACCCTCTGTGTGAAGAAATTTCTTCTCATCTCAGTCCTGAATGGCCTACCCTTTATCTCAAGGCTGTGGCCCCTGGTTCTAGACTCCCCAGCTAAGGGAAACATTCTCCCAGCATCCATCCTATCAAGCCCTGTAATAATTTTGTATGCTTCAATGAGATCCCCTCTCATTCTTCTGAATTCAAGAGAATACAGGCCTAGTTTACTCAATCTCTTCTCATACGACAGTCCCGCCATCCCAGGAATCAATCTCGTGAACCTTCGTTGCACTCCCTCTATGGCAAGTATATCCTTCCTTAGGTAAGGAGACCAAAATTGTACACAGTGTGTGGTCTCACCAAGGCCCTATATAATTGGAGTAAGACTTCTTTAATCCTGTACTCAAACCTCTTGTAATGAAGGCATATTGTAACAATTGCATTCCAAGGTCTTCCTTGTATTACTTTTGTTATTCTTTGATGGAATATTCTAGAGGGCCTGAAAATAAAAGCAGTTAGTTATTAACACACCAGAGGGAACAGTAGCATAGTGGTTATGTCACTGAGCTAGTAATCCCAGAGGCCTGGACTAATAATCCAGCGATGTGAGTTCAAATGGCAGCTGGGGAATTTAAATTCAGTTAATTGAATAAATCTGAAATAAAAAGCTAATATCAGTAATAGTGACCACGATTGTTGTAAAAACCCATCTGTCTCACTAATGCCCTTACCCGGTCTGGCCTATATGTGACTTCTCACCCACAGCAATGTAGTTGATTGCCCTCTGAAATGGCCTAGCAAGCCACTCAGTTGTACCAAACTGCTACAACAAAGTCACTGTGGGAGTACCTTCACCACACTGACTGCAGCAGTTCAAGCACCAAGGCGGCTCACCACCACCTTCTCAAGGGATTACATAGGCTATAATGCACAGAAACAGGCCAACCAGTCCATGCTGGGGTGTTTATGCTCCACTCGAGCCTCATCTAAATCCATCAGCATAATCCTGTATTCCCTTCTCCTTCTCCCTCATATGCTTGATTAGCCTCCCCTTAAATGCGTCTATACTGTTCACTTCAACCACTCCCTGTGGTAGCGAGTTCCACATTCTCACCACTCTTCGGGTAAAGACGTTTCTTCTGAATTCCCTATTGGATTTCTTGGTGACTATCTTATATTGGTGGCCTCTAGTTATGCTCTTCCCCACAAGTGGAAACATTCTCCCTGTATCAAAACCTTTCATAATTTTAATGACCTCTATTAGGTCACCCCTCAGCCTTCTTTTTTCAAGAGAAAAGTGACCCAGCCTGCTCATCCTTTCCTGATATGTAGACACTCGCATTTCTGGTATCATCCTTGTAAATCTTCTCTGCACCCTCTATATCTTTTTTATAATATAGAAACATAGAAGATAGGAGCAGGAGTAGGCCATTCGGCCCCTCGAGCCTGCTCCGCCATTCAATGCGATCATGGCTGATCATCCAAATTCAGTACCCTGTCCCTGTTTTCTCCCCATATCCCTTGATCCCCTTAGCCTTAAGAAATATATCTAACTTCTTCTTCTTGAATATATTTAATGAATTGGTCTCAACTGTCCTCTGTGGTAGAGAATTCCGCAGGTTCACCACTCTCTGGGTGAAGAAATTCCTCCTCATCTCAGTCCTAAATGGCTTACCCCTTATCCTTGGACTGTGACCCCTAGTTCTGGACTCCCCCGCCATCGGGAACAGCCTTCCTGCATCTAGTCTGTAGAGTCCTGTTAGAATTTTATAAGTTTCAATGAGATCCCCTCTCATTCTTCTAAACTCTAGCGAATATAAGCCTAATCGACCCAATCTCTCTTCATACGTCATTGCTGCCATCCCATAATATGGTGAACAGAATTGTACGCAGTACTCTTAAATGTGGTCTAACCAAGGTTCGATACGGGTTTAGCATAACCTCCCTACTTTTCAATTCTATCCCTCTAGAAATAAACCCTAGTGCTTGGTTTGCTTTTTTATGGCCTTGCTAACCTGTGTCACAACTTTTAGTGATTTGTGTATTTGTACTCTGAGATCGCTTTGTTCCTCTACCCCACCTAGACTCGCACCCTCCAAGTAATAAGTGACCTCCCTATTCTTCCTACCAAAATGTAATACCTCACATTTGTCTGTGTTGATCTTCATTTGCCAATTATATGCCCATTCTGAAAGTTTATTAATGTCCTCCTGTAATTTGTTGCAGTCCTCCTCAGTATTGACTATCCCCCCCAATTTGGTGTCATCCGCAAATTTAGAAATTGTGTTTTTGATTCCAAAGTCTAAATCGTTAATATAAATTGTGAACAGCAGTGGTCCCAGCACTGATCCTTGTGGAACACCACTACCCACCTTCTGCCACTGTGAATAGCTACCCTTTACCCCTGCTCTCTGCTTTCTGTCTTGAAGCCAGCTAGCTATCCATTCTGCTACTTGTCCCCTGACTCCGCATTCTCTGACCTTGTTCATCAGTCTATTATGGGGTACCTTATCGAAGGCCTTTTGAAAATCTAGATAAATTACATCTACTGCATTACCCTTGTCTACTCTCTCTGGTACCTCTTCAAAAAATTCAATGAGGTTGGTCAAGCAAGACTTTCCCTTTTGAAATCCATGCTGACTTTAATAATTTCATTTTTGGTTTCTAGATGTTCTTCTATTTTCTCCTTTAGTAGGGATTCCATTATTTTCCCTACCACCGATGTTAAGCTGACTGGTCTATAATTCCCTGGACGTGTTCTATCCCCGTTCTTGAATATCGGTATTACATTAGCTATCCGCCAGTCCTCTGGCACTACACCTTTTTCTAACGAATTATTAAATATGTGTAGTAGTGCCTCTGCTATCTCATCCCCAGATTCTTTTAAAATGCGTGGATGCAATCCAGGGGTTTATCCTCTTTGAGTTTGATTAGTTTATTTAACATATCCCCTCTTTTTATTTTAAATGCACTTATCTCATTACTAATCTTAACATCCAATGTCATGTTCACCTGTTCTATCTCCCTGGTAAATACTGAAGCAAAATAATTATTTAATATTTCTGCCACTTCTCTGTCGCTACTGGTGGTATTATCCTGTCTATCCCTTAATGGCCCTATTCGCATTCCAGTCTTCCTTTTTTGTTGATGTGCCTATAAAATATTTTACTATTTTGTTTTATGTTCCGTGATAATTTAATTTCATAGTTCTTTGTCTTCCTAATTGTTTTTTTTTACTTCGCTCCTAATCTCTTCATATTCTCCCTTATCATGCACTCCCCTGCTGTCCATGTACTTAATGTATGCCTCTTTCCTTACCCTCAATTGTTCCCTTATGGCTTTATTCATCCATGGAGTCTCATTAGTGTTTAGTTTGTTCTTTCCTTTTAGTGGAATATATTGTTCCTGCACTCTGTTGAACACTGTTTTAAATGTTTCCCATTACTGTTCTACATAATTGATTGCCAATATTGGTGCCCATTTTTTTCCCAAGTTCTATTCTCAGCCCCATAAAATCAGCTTTTCTCCAATCTATTAACCTGGTTTTCATCATACTTCATACTTCTGTCCTTTTCAATTATCGTCTTAAAGCTAATTATATTATGGTCACTATTGCCTAGATTTTCCCCTACTTATTCTTCTCTTATCTGCTTTGGTTCAATCCCCACTACTAGATCCAATAACGAATCCTCCCTTGTTGGGCTTTTTACATATTGGGTTAGAAAAGAGTCCTGTACACATTGTAGGAACTCCATTCCCTTATCCCTTTTACCTACCTCTTCTGTCCAGTTAATATCGGGGTGGTTGAAATCCCCCATGATTATTATTCTATGTTTTTTACTCATTTCCCTAATTTGTCTGCATATTTCTTCCTCCACATCCCTTCTACTATTAGGTGGTCTGTAGACTACACCTATTAGTGTGATTGATCCTTTATTCTCTTTTATCTCTGGCCATATGAATTCTATTTCTGTCTTGCTGCTAGCTGCAATTAGGGATGGGCAATAAATGCTGGCCTTGCCAGCGACACCCACATCCAGTGAATAAAAATAACACCAATTCAAGTGTCTATTCAAACACTCTATTCACTATCAACTGCACACAGGCTAGTTATAAATAGTAATCATCACATTACCAGCGATGCGGTATAATTCCCATATCTCTCAGCGGCCAGTCATTCTTCCTCTTGGGAAAGCTCGGTAACATCGGATTGGTACTGGATGTATTAACCATAGGTAATCTTAGGGAAACAGGCATCGACCTATGTCGAGGATGGTATATTAGGGCTTGTTTTCCAGTTGCATGATCCTGGTCAAAAGTGGTGCTTTGGAGGGAGCGCTGGTCAGCAATTTCAATGAGAAAATCAGTGGCTGCGGACCCATGAGTTCCTGGCCAGTGCTCCCTGTCAGCCGGCCTTCACACCTGGAAAAGAATGAACCTGCATTTACCTAGCACATTTCACAACCTCAGGACATCCCAAAGCACTTTACAGCCAGTGAAGTACTTTTGAAGTGTAGGTACAAAGAGACAGACAGAGGAAACATGGCAGGGGTAAGAGTGCTGCCACTGAGCCACAGCTAATCCTGATCGGACATTTAGCTCTATTCTCTGAAGATTAAGGAAGCTAAGGGCCTTTTGAATTATGTACGCTATGGTCTCAGTGACTGAAAGCAACATGAGCATAATAGACCCTGAATCCTAGAGAACGGTGCAAGCTGGTTGGTTCCCTGCTGGCTTTTGGGACTGCAGATGCTGTTCTGTGCCAAAGCTGATGTACCGGTGGGCACTGGTTGGCTATTTAAAGTACCCACGGACCAAACAGAGGGTCACTCCTGAGGGGCCTGGAAGCCACCCGTGGCATAGAAAGTGAGAGCCGTGGTTATTCTGCCTGCCTCAGGAAGGGTGGTGCTGACCGAAGGGCGGTGCTGACCGAAGGGCGGTGCTGACCAAAGGCTGTCCTTGCAGACTATCTCTCAGGAGCAGGCGCACGTTGGGCTAGGTCTATCTCTCCATCACAGGCAACGAGTTGTTTTTGAAGCCGACCATTCAGCCAGTGTTGGTGCAGGTGACTGTGATGTGCTCTGAAGTTTCGTTCCAGCTCTTGTCTCCTGCCCGAATTTTCACAGGATGAAATGGGTGGGTTGGAGGCGGGATGGGGGGAGGGAAGTGAAAGTTGTAAATATCTAAAACCTGACTCCAACCTGCCCACGTTCACCTTTTACTCAGGTGGGACGGGGGAGGGGGGGCGGGGGCAGGCAGCTAACCCGCTGCCAGGAGGCGGGTTGGTATTTTACATACTTTAATGAGGCCTGAAGCCTCTGCTTTAACCTGCTTTGCAGGTTTTACTGCAGGCGGCCGGTGATCAGGGGGCTCGAGATTCCCAGTGGCTGCAACGAGGTGACCACAGCTTCGGGGAGCAATCCTTGTGGGCTGGTAGGAGCAGGAGTGCTTCCTCCCAACCCCCCAAGCTCATCCACCAGCAGCCCGCACATCCCAGGGTCAGAGTCAATCAGGCTGACTTCCGAGCGGTTAACCCGCCCTTTACGTCGCACGCAGTGTCCACAGCGTGCCGGGAAACCCAAACTTCCGGGTTTCCCGCCCTCTCCCGGGTTCCCCCGCACCGTGCGGGTGGGAAACGGGAAAATCCAGCCCAATAACTTTGAGATCAGGCTGGAACTTGCCCCTTGTCCAGAACAGTAGAACCAGAGGGCACGGCCAGTGTTTGAAGTGGGGTAAATTCAAAACTGATCTGCGGAAACAATATTTCAGTGAGCGAGTGGTCAATCTATGGAACCGGCTCCCAAGGGAGATGATGGAAGAAGTTATTATTGATTAATTCAGATGCAAATTAGATAGATTTCTGTCATAACATTTATGAATACGATGAGGAATTTGAGACACGACGTGTGGTGAGTGTAGCGTGCTTGGGAGGAACAGGTGACTTTGGACCTATGGTTCCCAAAGCTCTCCACCACTGAGGGTTTTCCTCACCTCATGTCTGGGTCTGTTGTAGACTAATTGATAGACATTGATTGCTATGATTAATCAACAACTCCATTATCATTGTATCATGCAACGACCTGGACGGTAGAAGGCGAATTAAATGGACCTTGGCCTTTTTTTCGTCTAGCAATTCCTTCGTCCCTATGGAAGTAACAGGTACCAATGGAAAAACAGGACCAATGGGTGTTAACCATTAACAAGCCTCGACTTGGTATTATTAACAGTCGGAATTGGAATAACAACACATTACTGCTGGTTTTTCACAGGGCAGAAAACCTGTGAAGCACCGAAACCACCAACAGAGATTGTTGGTGCTGTGTCCCTGGTGACCCTCTCCTTCAAACGCCAACCTTCATGAATGGTAGCAGCGAGAAGCACCCTCAGGTGCCCGATAGAAATAAAACAGATTCTGGCACCAACACTGGCCCCATAATGATGTAATCTATCGCACACCCTTCACATACTTTGATAGGAGAGTTGAAAAAATATTTTCCTTTCATTTGCAGGAGAGTGGAACTATTCAGAGTTCCGATAGTGCAGGTTACATGTGGCCATTACCACTCGCTGGCTCTTTCTAAAGGTAACACGTTATTATTTATGAATTCAGTTTTCAGCATCACCCCTACTGTTGGGATTTCTAATTAAAATGTCTGTCCAATCTCTTTAGATGGTGCAGTCTATTCCTGGGGACAGAATAGTTATGGGCAGCTGGGACTTGGTGAAGGCATCTACAGCCAGCTACACCCTCAGCGTGTGATATCTCTGACTGGGATCCCAGTGGCTCAGATCGCTGCAGGGGGAAGGCACAGTTTCGCCCTATCTCTCTCAGGGGCAGTGTTCGGTTGGGGAAGAAACAATCACGGACAACTGGGGCTCAAGGACACAGAGGGTAAGAACACGTCGGAGCGCACTTCCTTCCGGAGGTTAATCGGATGCCGGTAAAGGGATGAGCAGGATCAATGGAAACAGAACGGGCTTCTTGTCCACTGGTGCCGCCGCTTTGAGTCTTGGTCACGCGAGTAGATTTGCAGAGGAAAGAAAATTCACAGAATTACAATTGCCCGGGTGCAAAGGTCAGAGGAGAAGGATCGACACCCGGACCACGAGCTCTTCATCCCTTGCCCCGGGTTTTTGGGGACTTCACTGGCTTGTGCCTGCAGAAGACGCAGGTCAGACAGAGCCGCGTAGATGAGGATTGAGGGACCTTCCCGTCCTTCCACCTCACTTGGCTTGTCTGGCATCCCAGCGGCGAGGCACTCAAAGAAGATGGCTTGCCCCAGAACCAATCTGCAGGGTTCCAGGGGCAGGCTGGTGTGTTGCAGGTGGGCCTCATGCTTGGTTTTTAGATCCCACCCCAAGGTCTTGAGATTGAATCAGGACCTTCTGGCTGTCCATCTCCACCAGGAGTCAGAAGGTCCCAATCACTCTGGCGACATTCACAGCTGCCACTGGTTTTCCTGGCCCTACCGTCGGTGCTAGGCCCCGCCAAGGGCCCAAGCCATTGCCAGAACTGGCTGCAAGCCATTTCAGCGGCCTGGTACAGGGAATCCAGGCGATCCTGGGGCTGGATAACTGCAGTGGGCTGCTCCTGTCTAGTGCCTGGGCAGGGTGGGGACCCAGGAAAATCAGCCCTTATTTCTTTCCTTTTGTTGTTTCAACTATTCTCACCTTTATGAATTTGATGGACCGACATTGCCACCAACTATTGCACACTTGATAAATGAATTATTCACTATTTAGACCAGTTTAAGTGGCAATGTCGTTGATTCAGAAGTGTGAAAGGAGCACTATTGCTAATGAGTAATAACTGACTGGTTTTCTGCCCTCCCCTCTAGCCAAGTGATTGCAGGAAAATTCTGACCATTGTGATGGGTGGCATTTAAAAAAAAAAAACTTTATCCCAAAAGGAAAATAATAGCCCTTAAACTTTTCCTCCTTTCTTCCCTTCTTCTTCTGCTGGTTTGGTAGGGAGTACGGCACGAATGTTGGGACTGAAGCAGAGTGCCATAATGTTCCCATCTACTGATGGTAAAAGTGCTAAATGCCAAGCAGAAATCTCCTTTAATAAAGCTGGTTGTTGTCTCAATAGATAAAGTCAGTCCATGCCGTGTGAATCAACTGAAGAGGCTCAATGTCACATACATCTCATGTGGGAGTCAACATACCGCTGTACTAACAAAGGTATGTTTTCAGCCAATGCACTTATTGGGGCCTTCTCCATAATAGCTGACAAGTTAGATGAGAGGGTTGTCCTATGAGGAGAGATTGAGTAGATTGGGCCTGTACTCTCTGAAGTTTAGAAGAATGAGAGGTGATCTCATTGAAACATGTAAGATTCTGAGGGGATTGACAGGGTAGATGCTGAGAGGCTGTTTCCCCTGGCTGGAGAGTCTAGAACCAGGGGTCACAGTCTCAGGATAAGGGGTCGGCCATTTAAGACTGAGATGAGGAGGAATTTCTTCACTCAGAGGGTTGCAAATCTTGGGAATTCTCTGCCCCAGAGGGCTGTGGATGCTGAGTCATTGAGTATATTCAAGGCTGAGATCGATAGATTTCTGGACTCTAGGGGAATCAAGGGATATGGGGGATAGGGCGGGAAAGTGGAGTTGTGGTAGAAGATCAGCCATGATCTTACTGAATGGCAGAGCAGGCTCGAGGGGCCGTATGGCCTACTCCTCCTCCTAATTCTTATGTTCTTATATATATTTTAGAAGCGATGTGATAAATTGACTACCTGTTTATTTTAGGAGGTAAATACAAAAAAGTTAATCGGTGCAGTTTACGCTAATTGATATGTCAGAAAAGTACTCCAGCGAAACTCGAGGGTTTTCCTCCACCTTTGACAGTCCAGTGGTGGTACCGGTTGTGTAGATGAGGAAAGTGTTACTAGGCAACAGGAAAGGTTAAACGGCCGCAGCAGAAACATTATATTTGAAGTGAGGGACGTTCCAACACTGTCGTTTATTGGTGCCATTTCCTTTTGAGAGTGGAATCAACCAGATAGCAACAGTTGGGGAGGTTGGTTGCCTCTTGGAGTCATGCAGCAGGATCCATTTCCCCACCCGCCCCCCCCCCAAATTCCCCCCCCCCCCCCCCAAATTCGCATAATCACAGAGGGACTCCCAAGTGCAGGCGGAAACACTGGCATGAGGCGAACGATAATATTTAAATGAGGCTGACCCAGAAAATTTGCTGAGGTTGGTGCCTGGATCAGTTGGGCAGTCGGAAGTCTCACTCCACCACACTTGATGCACCATCATTCCTGGAGAGGAAATTCCCCGGCATGTTCTTCTGGCCATTTGCTCGGTAATATCTGCATGGGTAATCCTCAAGGTGCTAATATTGTATATAGATTGGACGATAGAATGTGTGGACTCCTGTGCCTTGAGGAAGGACTAAGGGGTATATTTTGCTCCAAGTGTAAAGTTAAAGAACAATTATATCACCAAACTGTCACTGGTTTCCCTTAAGCACCTTGGGATGTTTTTTCTATGTTAAAGGCACTATATAAATGCAAGTTATTGTTGTTGTTGGCGGTTTAATTATGTGTAGCGGTAAAGTTTAGTTGCTATAGTGACAGGCATGGGATGTCTTAATGTCTAGTTGCTATAGTGATAGGCGTGAGATGTCTTCAAGTCCAGTTGCTGTGGTGTTGACGATATAACTCAATGAGCAATAGAACATTGAGTTCAGTCCCTTGCGTACCCTGCGAGAGGTGTGTTCCCATTGTAGGGTGTAATGTATCTCTGTGGACGAGCACTGCTATGTTTACAGATTGAGCCCGGTAAACATTTTTTTTAAGGCTGAATTGAAATAGAAAAGAAAGAGCTTGCATTTATAATAGCGTCTGCCATGTCCCAAACTGGGCTGGGGTCAAGTGGGGAGAGAATTCCACATTTCACTACCCTGTGTGTGAAGAAGTGCTTCCTGATTTCACTCCCGAATGGCCTAGCTGTAATTTTAATATTATGCCCCCTCGTTACAGGATGGAAGCGTGTTCACATGCGGAGAAGGAAGCTCCGGGCAATTGGGACTGAGCACAACAACCGACGTGACCGCCTTTCAAAAGGTGGAGCAAAACGAGGGTGAGGTTTCCCAGATAGCCTGCGGCAGGTGAGTAACATCGGAGCTTGAAGCGCAGTCTGTCCATTCTTCTCCTCAAAGCTGGGTTTGATTCCAGCCCACTCTGATGAGGTGAACACCACATTCATCAACATACTGTGCAATACAACATATTTTAAAAACAACCCCTTTAAAAAATGTTTGGTTGACCTGGATTTACTACATTGTGCTTCCAGCACTAGGATCTCGGTTCAAATGTGAAGGGGCAACTTTCTCCTGAGTATTGTCCACTGTGCGATGGCTTTGGGCAGTTTAGCAAATTTTGGTGAGTCAGATAATGAAGCGTAGGAGGAATTTCTTGACACAGAGAGTGGTGAGAATGTGAGCGTGGTTGAAGTGAATAGCATTGATGAATTTAAGGTGAGGTTTGGTACTTACATGAGGGGGAAAGGAATAGAGGGATACAGGGGCAAGGTGGGAAGAGGCAACAGAGTGGGCGGAGGCTTGTGTAGAGTATAAACGCCGGCATAGACATGTTGGGCTGAATGACCTGTTTCTGTGGTGTAGAATCCATGTAATTCTAGGTCATTATTGTTGGTATGAGCCCATGGCATAAACCACCTTCAATTGACACTAGATTAGCAATCTTACTTAGAGACAATGTTCCCTCTCCATTTTCTTTGGGCCGTGCGGCCCATTCAAAAATCCGCCTGTGCGCGGTTTTTGCCTTTAGAAGCCGGTGAGCCGTCTGCGCGGGAGCTCCGGACTGCGGCGCACCCGTGCAGCTTAAAGGGAACATTGCTTAGAGAGGTCTCAAGGATGACTACAGTGGGAATTAGAAGTGATAGATTTGAGCAACAGGCACGCTCTTTCGATTCTGAGGTTGAAGGATATTGCTGTGTCCCAGCAGAGGGAGCTCTAGGTAACAAGTATACTTAGTTTCCAAGTGTTTAAAGCTATCACTGTACGTTTGTGAGGATGGGAAAGTGTCCCGTTCCTTAGAGCTAATCTTCCCTAACTTGATGACCACAAGGGCATTGTCTTTTTTCAAAGATAAAACTGGCTTCTTTTTGTTTTTTTTTAAGTACGGCCATTTGTGGAAAGCTGAAAAGGGGTAACAAAATCTGTGCTTTTGTTACCCCCAGACTCGATTATTCCAATGCTCTCTTGGCTGCCCCCCCCAACCCTACATAAACTTGAGCTCATCCTAACCCGCACCCAGTCCCGATCACCCACCACCCCTGTGCTCGATTTTAAAATTCTCATCCTCGTGTTCCAATCACTATCTCTGTAACCTGCTCCAGCCATACAACTCTCCAAGAATGGCTCTCTGCCCAGCAACCCCTCAAATTTAAAATTCTCATCCTTGTTTACAAATCCCTTCATGGCCTCATCCCCCCTCCCTGTCTCTGTAACCTCCTCCAGCCCTACAATCCTCCAAGAATTTGCATTCCTCCAATTCTGGACTCTTGTGCATCCCCCACTCCCTTCTCCCTGCCATTGACAGCCAAGCATAGACCGTCGAGGCTCTAAGCTCTGGAATTCCCTCCCTAAACCTCTCTGCCTCTCCACCTCTCTCTCCTCCTTTAAGACCCCTCTTAAAATCTACCTCTTTGACCAAGCTTTTAGTCACCTGTCCTACTAGCTCCTTCTGTGGCTCAGTGTCAGGTTTTGTCTGATGACGCTCCTGTGAAGCACCTTGGGTTTTACTATCTTAAAATTACTGAGGAAATTCTGCCTGTTGACTTTCTCACCAGCAGACACAGCTGCAAAAGGAGGGATCTCACTGGATTGGTTCATACGAGTAATCTTTCCCGCCCCATTGCTGACCAATACCAATGCAACAGAGCGTGTGCTGTTGCTTCTGTTTACCATCTATTATGAGTACAAAGAGTTACGGAGATTCTTTGAAATAACATCATAAATCACAGCTTCATGTTTTAAATACAAGTCAATGATATGTAAATCATTGCGACATTTAGTCATTCTCAAAATGCAGTAATCAATTGGCCAGATTTTAGAGTGCGTGCAACAATGTCGCTAACATCTAAATCTGCCGTCTTAAATGCAAGCTAGGAAGCGGCGATGCCGACTGTGTGACACAAAGAAGCTGATTTTATTTGCCGACTTTCATTGTTTAGTTATCACACCCTCGCCTACATCCCATCCTCTGATCTCGTTGTTTCGTTTGGCTTTGCAATCCGAGGAGCGTTGAAGAATGATTCGACAAGGAACCGGGTTCATCCAGGTAATGGCACTGCAGCGACTCATTCGCGACTTCGCTTTCAGTGTTTTTCTGCAGCCGCTGCTTTAACCAAATTGGCAACGTGAGTTCATTTTTGCTGAGTGGAATCATCAATAGTACACTCACCAATTTTTTTCGGTTCCTTCTGAATACGATTTGCACAAAAGGTGAAGTGATTTTAAATCACCAGGATTTTTACAACCAGAAACCCCTGAAGATGCTGGTCCAATATTGCTGCCACCTGATTTGCATCCGTTCCCTTGGATTTCCCCCTCCTTTCCTGCATCATGTTTACATTTCATAGAATCATAGAATGGTTACAGCACAGAAGGAGGCCATTCGGCCCGTCGAGCCCGTGCCAGCTCTCTGCAAGAGCACTTCAGCTCGTCCCACTCCCCCGCCCTTTCCCCGTAGCCCTGCAAAATTTTTTCCTTCAGGTACTTATCCAATTCCCTTTTGAAAGCCACGATTGAATCTGCCTCCACCACCCTTTCAGGCAGTGCATTCCAGATCTTAACCACTCGCTGCGTAAAAAAGTTTTCCCTCATGTTGCATTTGGTGCTTTTGCCAATCACCTTAAATCTGTGTCCTCTGGTTCTCGACCCTTCTGCCAGTCTCTACTCTGTCTAGACCCCTCATGATTTTGAACACCTCTATCAAATTTCTAAAAAAAATATATTCATTAATGGAATGTGAACGTCGCTGGCTAATTGCCCTCGAGAAGGTGGTAGTGAGCCGCCGCTGCCTTAAACCGCTGCAGTCTGTGTGGTGATGGTACTCCCACAGTGCTATTAGGGAGGGAGTTCCAGGATTTTGACCCAGCGACGATGAAGGAACGGCCGATATATTTCCAAGTCAGGGTGGTGTGTGACTTGGAGGGGAACTTGGAGGTGGTGGTCTTCCCATGCGCCTGCTGCTCTTGTCCTTCTAGGCGGTAGAGGTCGCGGGTTTGGGTGGTGCTGTCGAAGAAGCCTTGGCGAGTTGCTGTAGTGCACCTTATAGATGGTACACACTGCAGCCACGGTACGCCGGTGGTGTAATCATCGGCTGATTGTCTCGTGGCTTTGCTCATGCAGGTTCAGGACATAGCAAATTTCCCAGAGCGCATGAGTGCTGCTGTAGGTATAGGTATGGGGATCTGCAGCTCCTGGAGCCGATGTAGCGCCATCTAGTGGTAGAAGTGTGCAGCTGCAGGCGTGACAGTGTGACAGGTAGCTTTATAATGGGAAAACACCATCAAGGCGCCACCTTGAGGCATGACAGAATAGTGATGCCCAAATAAGGAGTGTGTGACATGCATAGCACAATTAATAGACTGTAGGTGATAATTATTTTTTCTTAAATGTTCATTGTACAAATGTCTGCTTCCATCAGGGTTACTGGTGTGATCTAGCCTCCTGGCGCATTTCCTGGTTTACTTTGCCACACTGAGAAAGTGTCCAGTCAAATATTGTTCTCCTAAAACATCTGTTTGTTACAGAGTCACAAAATGCCAAAGTTCACAAGATTTTTGCCGGAGGAAACGTCAACTTCATTCAGACTCTGGTAAGCTCGCTGGCTGTCTGCATGGTGGGATATCAATACAAAATGACCTTGTATTTTAGTCCTCAAACTACGAGGCATGAAGCGTGTCTGGGTTGACTTACTTGTGTAACTTGATTACGATCCCCCATTAACACAAACATTTAAACTAAGGGTTTCTTTCTTTCATTTTATGAAATTAGGAACAGGAGGAGGCCATTTAGCCCCTCGAACCTGTTCCACCATTCAATGAGATCATGGCTGATATGTAACCTAACTCCATATACCCACCTTTGGCCCATGTCCCTTAATACCTTTTATTTGACATTTCTTCATTCCTGATTTTTCTTTCGGGTGAGACGTTAGTTAAACCGAGGCCCCGTCTGCTCCCACAGGTGGATGTAAAAGATCCCATGGCACTATTTCGAAGAAGAGCAGGGGAGTTCACCCCGGTGTCCTGGACAATGTATATCCCTCAATCAACATCACTAAAACAGATTATCTGGTCATTATCACACTGCTGTTTGTGGGAGCTTGCTGTGCGCAATTTGGCTGTCGCGTTTCCTACAGTGACTACACTTCAAAAGTACTTTACATTGGCTGTAAAGCACTTTGGGATGTCCTGAGGTTGTGAACAGCGCTATAAAGATCTTTCTTTTCTTTCCTTCTGTTCTCTGAAGACACTTACTTATGCCGGCAATGTGGCTCCACCCAATGCAAGAGCCATCATCTTGTTACCTTGCTTGAGTGGCCATTCCCCATGTGTGTTCCAATGCAGTAATTGGCAGCATGCTATTTTCAACCACGGAGGGCATCACCCCCCCAACCTGACCCTGGTGTCCGCACATGGCCACTTTGCAGCTGGAGCCACTGGATAGTGATCAAGAGCGGGAACCCCGGTGGATTTTTCCCCATTCCTTGTTTCCACACAACCAAGGTCAGTGATAGCATATCTTCTGCTGCCCTGGCTGAGGTTAGCTATTCACAAACCTGGGATTGAGCCCGGGATCTTCCTGGATTGCTTGCTTCAACAGTGGCCCAGGTGGTACATTTACCCGCTAAGTCATCGGGAGGGCTGGTTGTGAGGATTCTGTGGGGAAAGGAGTGGGGGAGCAGGGAAGAGGCACCGAGTTACTTCCCAAACTGCTTTATACGTGCTCTTCACAAAAGTCAATTCTCATTGTCAAGCCCCGCACTTCCTCTGAAGCAAAGCTTGACTTATGTGTGAAATATTGGGGTTAGTGGGCCACAAGGCCAACATTGGACCTGTGTACCAATGGAGTATGCATCGGAAATTATACAGGATGCCACTGTGTACACTTGATCGGGCTGAATCAGCAGAAAAACACCATGCCAGCATGCCGTATAGTTCAGGCTAAACGACTAGTTGGATTTATTGTAAGAAGTAGAATTATAGCTTCTTTCCCATTGAATAGCAAAAAGCTGCATGACACCATTGACCAGTGTGTTTGCACTGCTGAACTCCCTAAACTCCAGGGGGTAATTGTTGGTGATCATGCAGGTCACGGGACACAATGGCCGGAATATTCATCGGTAAGAACGGGTGGGTTGGAGGCGTGGGGGGGGGGGGGAGTGAAAGTGGAAAAAATGTGAACCCCGACCCCAACCCGCCTCCAACCCGCCCACTTTCACCTTTAACTCAGGAGGGGGGGGTGGGCTGCCAACCCGCTGCCAAGAGACGGGTTGTCAATTTACATATGATAATGAGGCCTGAAGCCTCTGCTTTAACCTGCTTTGCAGGTTTTACTGCAGGCGGCCGGGGATCAGGAGGCTCAGGATTCCTAGTGGCTACAACAAGGCGGCCACAGCCTTGCGGAGCAATCCTTGTGGGCCGTGAGCAGGAGTCCCCAAAGCTCCCCCACCATAAACCTGGCCCTCCCCAGGGCTGGGGTTCGGACCCCACCCCTCCCCCCGGACCTGGAACACCCCCCTCCCCTGAGGATCACAACTCGGTCCCAGGGTCGTGGATTGGACCCCCGTGGATCGAGCTCCCCCCCCCCCTCCCCCCAGGGTCGGGGATCAGACCCCCCCCCCCCCCCCGGGGATCGAGCTCACCTCAACCCCAGGGTCGGGAATCGGACCCCACCCCTCCCCCCCCCGGGCCTGGAACACCCCAACCCCGCCCCCGTGGATCGAGCTCCCCCCCCCCCCCTCCCCCTAGGGTCGGGGACCGGACCCCCGGGGACCGAGCTCACCCCCTCCCCCCAGGGTCAGGGATTGGACCCCCCTCTGGGGGATTGGTCTCGCCACCTCCCCCCGCCACCATCCTGAGCCCAGCACTTACCTGGTCCTGCGGCCTCCTTCTCCAAGTTCCATGCATGACTGGAAGCCAGTCTCTCAATTAGGGAACCCGCCCCTGATGTCACACACACGCTGTGGTGTTAAACCTCCACAGCGTGCCAGGAATCCCGAGCTTCGGGATTTCCCGTCGTCTCCCCGTACCGTGCCGGTGGGACCCAGCAAAATCCAGCCCAATGTCATTGCTTGCAATACCAGACAGGGCCTCCAATCCATGAATGGGCAGTTGGTCAATGATCAAGAACTTCACATCATGCAGGGCAATGCCCACTTCTCAGGCAGTAGTCCTAATGCATTAATTTCAAGGCTGTGCTTGGCTTATTTGAGGGCGACGGCAGAGAAGAAGACCAAGGCTATCTTTTCCAGCCATGCCTAATGACATCCTTTTTGAAGCCACAGACAGAAGCAGAACATAGATACAAATCTTAGGCAGCTACCAAGATTATTACAGAACACATAATTGGCATTTTGAAACTGTGCTTCAAATGCCTTTACAGATCAATGTGCCTTATGGGGAAGTCCTGCCAAGTGTCTCCAAGATTGTTGTGGTGTGCTGCACGACTTTCCTATACATAGAAGCCTAACCATTGAAGAACAGGAGGAAGCTATCACACAACCAAGGCCAAAGCAGGATGCATACACTTAGCCACTCGCCTTCTAATAGCTGCTGCAGCCCTTTACTTGGCTGCAGCAGTGCCGGAATTCCCCCCCCCCCCCCCCCGCCCCCCTACTCATGCAGGGCACACATTCAAGCTGTAACTTACAACAAAAATCCATGGCACGCTTAAATCTTAATAGAGCTTCACACGGAAGATCATTCCCACCCAACCATGCCATATGATGCTTGTCCATTTGCTCTCACACGTGCTGCAATGCAGGTGGACACTTGGTGGACGTACGGGCTCCTGATGGTGCTCAGATTCCAAGCCGAAATACTCAATTCCAGAAGTTTTTGGCAAGAACAGCCGTGCTCCAGGTGCATAGCCCACTGCACACTGTTCCCGCAACTGGGATGCCAAACACGGAAAACCCACCCAGGCGGATCCTAGAAATCACTGTTGCCAATCATTATGTGGATACTCTCTACGCTGGCATCAAATTCCTCTCCCCATTATTTTATGAGTGCATTAAATGTTAATTGTATTTAGGTGGTGGGTAATTAATTGGGGACTCTCTTGCGTTCATACATATGGGAGCAGGCTCGGGAAGGGAAAGGAGGCTTATCTTGGGGGGATGCAGGGTATGTAATGTGTCTCTCTGTAAATAAAGGCTTGTAAGCGACTGAAGACCAGGCTCCAGTATTCTATCCTTCACCACCTGGCTATCTGACTTTTACATTAAGCATATATTTAATAACATCTATAATTTCTAGCCTTGGATGTACAAAAGTGCCCTCTGCATCTATAATATGACGAGCTAAAATACCAGTTGATATCATTAAAATTAAAGTACATTTTCTTGTATTCGCGTATCATCACATTTGTGGTTCAAATAGAGTACTCAATGTTACGCCACTGGATACCGAGTTCATCACACCTGTGAGCAGGATCTCTTCCACTGTGGGCCTCAGTCCTGGGCGTATTCTACAATCAGTGGCTTGCTGTCACGTATATGCCTTTTATTCATTTAAGAAATAGGAGCAGGAGTCGGCCATTTGGCCCCTCAATAAGATCATGGCTGATCTTCTACCTCACCTCTACTTTCCTGCACTATCCCCATATTCCTTGATTCCCTTAACATTCAAAAATCTATCGATCTCTGTCTTGAATATACTCAACAACTGAGCCTCCACAGCCCTCTGGGGTAGAGAATTCCAAAGATTCACCGCCCTCTGAGTGAAGAAATTTCTCCTCATCTCAGTCCTAAATGGCCGACCCCTTATCCTGAGACTGTGACCCCTGGTTCTAGACGCCCCAGCCAGGGGAAACATCCTCCCTCCATCTACCCTGTCAAGCCCTGTAAGAATTTTGTATGTTTCAATGAGATCACCTCTCATTCTTCTAAACTCTAGAGAATACAGGCCTAGTCTACTCAATCTGTCCTCATCGGACAATCCCCCCATCCCAGGAATCAGTCTGTGAACCTTCGTTGCACTCCCTCTATGGCAAGTATATCCTTCCTTAGGTAAGGAGACCAAAACTGTACACAATACTCCAGGTGTGGTCTCACCAGGGCCCTATATAATTGCAGCAAGACGTCTTTACTCTTATACTCAAATCCTTTTGTAATAAAGGCCAACATACCATTTGTTTTCCTAATTGCTTGCTGCACCTGCATGTTAACTTCAGTGATTCATGTACAAGGACACCCAGGTCCCTCTGAACACCAACATTTCCCAATCTCTCACCATTTAAAAAATACTCTGCTTTTCTATTTTTCTTAGCAAAGTGGATAACTTCACATTTCTCCACATTATATTCCATTTGCCATGTTCTTGCCCACTCACTGAGCCTGTCTATATCCCCTTGAAGCCTCTTTGCATCCTCCTCACAACTTAACAAATTTAACTAAGGTCAAACGAATTACCGATTGAATTAAATTGCAATTGTTTAACAAATCTGCCGGTTCACTCTTTAATTACCTGGTTTGCTTTTGCAGCTTCCACTGCCTGCAGCTGACTTCCGCCTCAGAGACCGTGCACAGCAGATCCTCACGATGGATGAAACCATTGTCGATAAATGGCTCAAGACAGCTGATCACAGCACAGAAAGAGATGATGCAGAAAAGTCAGCACTGTTTATATCTATGGTTTCTGTTCTAAGTATTCTTTTAAGATAAGTTTTCACACCCATCGTAGCTGAAAATATTAGCGATGTTCTGTGAATTCACAGCAATGGGTCACTCTAGTGACATAGCTTGTTGGCGAACAAGCTATCTGTGCCACGGAGAAGTAACAGCATAGAATCACAGAGCACAGAAGAAGGCCATTCGGCCCATCGGGCCTGTGCCGGCTTTTTAAAAGAGCCCTCCAATTAGTCCCGCTCCCCTGCTCATTCACCCTAGCTTTGTAAATTTTTCCTTTTCAATTATATATCCAATTTCCTTTTGAAAGTCACTATTGAAATCTGCTTCCACTGCCCTTTCAGGCAGCGCATTCCAGATCACAACAACTGGGTATGCACCTTTCTGTCTGTGATTTCCCATATGGTGAGTTCACTATCTCGGTGGTACCACCAGTGGAGCTACTTTGCCAATAAGGAAGAACATCTAGTTCAATCCAGGACTCACTCTCGTGCCACGCAATAGTCAGTTACCAAGCAATGGTGGCATCTAAATGTCTCTCAGTTGTTTGATGTGGGAAGTCAAAGAAGGGACACAATGCTATCTAAAAATGGAGACCCAATAAATATTTTAGAGAAGGAAAGCACTGAGTGGGAAAATGATTGATTAAATGTCCCCATTCACTGAACTGTTTTAAATAGAAGACATTGAATGATCTGCACATGCTCACTGTTATTTTCCATGTTAGCATTATTTTGATTTGTATTTTAGAGAGATTTGTTAGAAGACATCACAGTCTTAAATGAGCAACACCCTTACCGAATGTTAACACTTTTTGTCTTTCATGTGAAAGGGAAATTGGTTTAATATTTTCCTCCTCGTCCTGCCTCACTGGGAGTTTTCTGAGGAAAAGGTGAGTGGGACAGAAGCGAAGCAAATAAATCAACCTGAAGTGAAATGGATTTATTATAGTCTGACTTTGAAGTATGAGAAGAAAGAACTTGCATTTCTATAGTGCCTTTCACAAACTCAGGACATCCCAAATCGCTTTACAGCCAGTGAAGTACTTTTGAAGTGTAGTCACTGTTGTGATGTAGGAAATGCAGCAGCCAATTTGCGCACAGCAAGCTCCCACAAACCGCAGTGTCATAACGGCCACATAATCTGTTTTTAGTGATGATGGTTGAGGGATAAATATTGGCCAGGGCACTGGGAGAACTTCCCTGCTCTTCTTCGAAATAGTGCCCTGGGATCTTTTACGTCCACCTGAGAGCCTCCGTTTAACCTCCCATCCAAATGACGGCACCGCTGACAGTGCAGCACTCCCTCCGCACTGCCCTGGAGTGTCAGCCTAGATTTTTGTGCTCCAGCCTCTGGCGTGGGACTTGAACCCCACGACCTTCTGACTCAGAGACGATTGTGCTACCAACTGAACCATTGGCTGACAAAGCAACTAAAGTGTGCTGTGAAGGTCAAATTCTTAGCATGTTAATCTGATTCATCATCTTGCAGTTTCTATTAATTTTTTTACTTGGTTTTGCGAGAAGAAAAACATGTTAGCTAATAGCCTTACCAAAAAAAATACAGAACATTACAAAAATGGTGCATTGGGTAAAAACCAGATTCACTCTTACCGTCAATGGGAAACTCACGGCCGTTGATTCATGTGTTACGAGCAGTCGTTCGTAAGACGGAAAATATTTTGGACTTGGATCAGAGACGTGCTTAAATGAAGGGCTTGGAATAAAAAGAAAAAGACTTGCAACTATTCTTGACCACTGGACATCCCAAAGTGCTTTATAGCCAAGTAAGTACTTTTTTGAAGTGCAGTCACTGTTGTAATGTAGGAAACACAGCAGTCAATTTTGCACACAGCAAGTTCCCACATGCAGCAATCTGATAATGACCAGATAATCTGTTTGTGATATTGATTGAGAGATAAATGTTGGCCAGGACACTGGGGAGAACTCCCTGGCTCCTCTTCGAAATAGCACCGTGGGATCTTTTATGACCACCTGAGCGAGCAGAAGGGGCCTCGGTTTAACGTCTCATCCGAAAGATGGCACTTCCGACAGCGCAGCCCTCCCTCAGTACTGCACTGGAGTGTTAGCCTAGATTTTTGTGTTGAAGTTTCTGGGGTGGGACTTAGAGCCCAAAACCTTCTGAACCAGAGGTGAGAGTGCTGCCAACTGAGCCACAGCTGACACACAAGGTCATGTGGCAACTTTACTTGTGTTGTGAAGTATTGTGTTATAGGCGTATTAAAAGTTTTGATGTTTGCCTTATAGTGATGGAGACCAACACAAAACTGGGAGTGATCGTTTGAGTGTTGATGTGGAAGCAGCCAGGGAAATATTTGGGAAGCTTACCGCAAAGGACTGGGTTGTCAACAGGGTAAGTATTTGCACATGTTCAAATAATTCATGTTTTCACCTTGAGTACTGCGCATCCATTACACTGTGTAAAATACACATCTACATTATCCATCTTACAGCATTTAGTTTTGTTAATTTTTCACATGAAATGAAATGATTAAAATTGGAGTTATGAAGCTAGATGGAACAACCTAATACTCTAAATTTAAAGGTGGAGACTCAGCACCCAGTATCACTTTTATTAGAAAGAGAGAACTTCAACTTGAACAGCTCGTGCCCTCTCTGAGCTCATCTTGTCCATGAGACCCACCTCCTCCTCTCTCTAACCTATTCCCACAAAACTGTTGACCACCCAACTTCCCTTCCTGGCCCCCATTTAGCTGATACTGTTAACGGTTCTCTCTCCTCAGGTACTGTCCCCCTCCGCTTCAAATGTGCCGTCATTGCCCCCTCCTCAAAAAACCAACCCTTGACCCTCTCCATCCTTGCAAGTTACCGCCTCATCTCCAACCTCCCTTTCCTCTCCAAAGTCTTTGAATGTGCTGTTGCCTCCCAAATCCATGCCCATCTTTCCCGGAACTCCATGTTTGAATCCCTCCAATCAAGGAACCAATGTAGGTCAGCAAACACAGGGGTGATGGGTGAACAGGACTTGGTGCAAGTTAGGACACGGGCAGCCGAGTTTTGGATGAGCTTAAATTTATGGGGGGTGGGAGATGGGAGGCCAGCCAGGAGTGCGTTGGAATTGTCAAGTCTGGAGGTAACAAAGGCAAGGATGAGGGTTTCAGCAGCAGATGAGCTGTGGCAGGGGCAGAGATGGGCGATGTTACAGAGGTGTAAATAGGCGGTCTTAGTGATAACCCCTGCCACTGTACCGAAACGGCTCTCATCAAAGTCACAAGTGACAGCCTATGTGACTGTGGTAAGCTATCCCTCCTTGTCCTTCGCGACCTGTCTGCAGCCTTTGACATGGTTGACCACACCATCCTCTTCCAGTGCCTCTCCTCCATTGTCCAGCTGGGTGGGACTGCATACGCCTGGCTCCATTCTTATCTACCCAGTTGTAGCCAGAGAATCACCTGCAATTGCTTCTCTTCCCGCTCCCGCACCGTTTTCTCTGGTGTCCCCCAAGGATCTATCCTGGGCCCCCTCCTATTTCTCATCTACATGCTGCCCCTTTACGACATCACCCGAAAACACAGCGTCAATTTCCACATGTATGCTGACAACACCCAGCTCTACCTCACCACCACTTCTCTCGACCCCTCCAGTCTCTCTCAATTGTCAGACTGCTTGTCCGACACCAGTTCTGGATGAGCAGAAATTTCCTCCAACTAGATATTGGGAGGACCGAAGCCATTTGTCTTTGGTCCCCGCCACAAACTCCGTTCCCTAGCAACTGACTCCATCCCTCTCCATGGCAATTGTCTGAGGCTGAACCACACTGTTCGCAACCTTGGTGTCGTATTTGACCTCAAGATGAACTTCCGACCACATATCCGTGTCATCACTAAGACCGCCTATTTCCACCTCTGTAACATCGCCCATCTCCGCCCTTGCCACAGTTCATCTGCTGCTGAAACCCTCATCCATGTCTTTGTTACCTCCAGACTTGACTATTCCAACGCACTCCTGGCCGGCCTCCCATCTTCCAACCTCCATAAACTTAAGCTCATCCAAAACTCTGCTGCCCATATCCTAACTTGCACCAAGTCCTGTTCACCCATCACCCCTGTGTTCACTGACCTACATTGGTTCCTGGTTAAGCAATGCCTCGATTTTAAAATTCTCATCCTTGTTTTCAAATCCCTCCATTGACTCACCCCTCCCTATCTCTGTAACCTCCTCCAGCCCTACAACCCTCCGAGATATCTGCACTCCCCCAATTCTGGCCTGTTGCGCATCCCCCGATTTTAATCACTCCATCATTGGTGGCCATGCCTTCAGCTGCCGAGGCCCGAGGCTCTGGAATTCCCTCCCTAAACCTCTCTGCCTCTCTACCTCTCGTTCCTCCTTTAAGATGCTCCTTAAAACCTACCTCTTTGTCCAAGCTTTTGGTTATCTGCCCTAATATCTCCTTACGAGGCTCGGTGTCAAATTTTGTTTGATAACGCTCCTGTGAAGCACCTTGGGACGTTTTACGTTAAAGGCGCTCTATAAATGCATGTTGTTGTTGTTGTTTTCATGGTGCCTTTCCTGTCCTCAGGATTCCCTAAAGCCCTTTATACTTGCACTTTTTGAACTCTGCGATGGTTGTTTATTGAATTAAGGTGAATTAACTAGTTATATATTGGTTCACAATTTCAGCAAACGTCATGGATTTGCTTTACAGATAACTTCAAGCCTGGTGTCAATATTAATTCCACATCTTAAGATGTTGCGTGGTGACAAAGAAGCATTGATGATTTACTTGATTCTGCCAGAGTGCTCCGTGATGCAACAAGAGAAGAACGTGGATGATCTGGTTATTATCTATGCGGTATCCATTGCAAAGCTAGATAATGCTTCAAAAAGCACTCTGGGTAAGAGGGCGCACCGCAATCCACAATGTAGCTCTTGTGCATGTATTCAGTTAGAAAGATCGAAGTGTGGAGAAAATGAAAAGGATGGGTATCAGTACTGTAGTGCTGATCCTTTAAGGGAAGTAGGAATCTGCAATTGTCTGAAACAGTGGGGACACTTTTTGTCTTTGGCTATAAGCCAGTTCTAATTTGGTTCGCATTGTATAAGACCTCCCCCGCCCGAATCAAAAATGCAAATAACACACAATTCTCCAGCCTAAGTTAATTAGCCTAATTAAGGGCCATTGAACTGTATAAAACACTAGTTAGGCCACAGCTGGAGTACTGCGTACAGTTCTGGTTACAGGAAAGATGTGACTGCACTGGAGAGGGTCCAGAGGAGATTTACCAGGATGTTGCCAGGACTGGGGAATTTTAGCTATGAGGAAAGATTGGATAGGCTGGGGTTGTTTTCTTTGGAACAGAGGAGGCTGAGGGGAGATTTAATTGAGGTGTATAAAATGATGAGGGGCTTAGATAGAGTGGATAGGAAGGACCTATTTCTCTTAGCAGAGAGGTCAATAACCAGGGGGCAGAGATTGAAAGTAATTGGTAGAAGGATTAGAGGGGAATTGAAGAGAACTTCTTTCACCCAGAGGGTGGTGGGGGTCTGGAACTCACTGCCTGAAAGGGTGGTAGAGGCAGAAACCCTCATCGCATTTAAAAAGTACTTGGATATGCATTTGAAGAGCCGTAACCTACAGGGCTACGGACCAAGAGCTGGAAAGTGGGATTAGGCTGGAGTGCTCTTTTTCGGCCGGCACAGACACGATGGGCCGAATGGCCTCCTCCTGTGCCGTAAATTTCTATGATTCTATCATATTCAAAACTCAGACAAGGATGTTATACAAAGGCGTTCATATCCTTTAAAATCGCTAACAGTAATTTCTACGCTCATGTCTCCTGTTACTGTTCTATTGCTGATAGTGCAGTTGATTGCAGATAACATTGTGTTTCTTTTTGATAACTAGGAAAGTGTTGGTCGACCTTGAAATCATCGTATTTGAACAATCTTGTCCAGATGTTTAAGTCTGCAGTGGCAGTTCTGTTCACAGAGATCCACGCCTTGATTGTCCAATTCCCCCAGGCGGAGCATCCCCGTATTAACCTATTGCAAAGCATTTCAAAGGAAGTCCTCAGTGTTCTAGAACTATTGTACAATGTAAGTTTCAGAAAAGCCAATTATAACTAAAACACTCGTACAATTTTCTACAGTTTTCTGCATTTCTGTTTTGAGCACAGATGTTAAGATTTTTTTTCATGCCTTTCGCCCTAGGCAAATATGAAGGCACTTCATAATATCCCACAAAGCAAATTCTACATCGATGAGGTTCTCCTGTTTGATGTCCGTTTTGACCTCTTGAGATTTAGAGAATGTCAACGGTTAGCGGTAAGTTTCCGACAATATCCTTGAAAAATGCTGGACCTGGCTTACCACAGATGTTGTGCGCTTGTATGTTTAGATCACTGCTGTGCGAAAGATCTGTTTCCTTCTCATTTTTGCCTGTTTCGCTGCTCCTTTTTGGGGAGGGGTGGGGAGCGGGGATGCGGGAGAGCGGGGGTGGGTCTGTGGGATTGGCGAGGTGGGGTGGGATTGACGGGGGGGTGGTATTACGAGGGAGGGTGGTATTGCGAGTGGAGTGAGATGGCAGGGGGCAGGTCTGTGGGATGGCGAGGGAGGGTGGGATTGACAATGGGGGGTGGGATTGCGAGGGAGGGTGGGATTGCAAGTGGAGTGAGATGGCGAGGGAGGGTGGGATTGGCGAGGGGGGGTGGGATTGCGAGGGGGAGTGGAATGGCGGGGGCCGGGTTTGTGGGATGGCGAGGGAGGGTGGGATTGACAATGGGGGGTGGGATTGCGAGGGAGGGTGGGATTGCAAGTGGAGTGAGATGGCGAGGGAGGGTGGGATTGGCGAGGGGGGGTGGGATTGCGAGGGGGAGTGGAATGGCGGGGGGCGGGTTTGTGGGATGGCGAGGGAGGGTGGGATTGCGAGGGGGAGTGGGATGGCGGGGGGCGGATTGTGGGATGGCGAGGGGATGGAATGGCGGGTGGGGTGGGATTTCTTCAGTGTTTCATCATGAAGAATAGCGCAACTATTGACTTAATTCTAAAGTTACTAGATAAAAGGAGATCTAATAGAGATTTTCATGAGATAGATTGAGTAAACCTATCTCCACTGGTCAGTAATTTTAAAACCAGACGGCATAAATTTATGATCACATTACAGCAAAGGGACAGTTTAGGGAGAATATTCTAACAATGCTGGGACACATAATGCCACATCCACAATAGTTTTTGAAAGGCAAGTGGATATATATTTGGGAAGGGTAAATTTAAACAGGAATGGGAAATGGGATGGGGAATGTGACTAAGTGAGACAGAGAGTCTGTATCGGTACAATGGGCTGAATGGCCTCTTTCTGTGCTGTAAAATCCTATGAAGGAATCACTTGAGTAAAATCCTTCCCTTTTATCCAGAATGCATGTAGCACTGGGATACTGCATATCTTTATTACTGGGACACTGCACATCTTTATTACTGGGACACTGCACATCTTTATTACTGGGACACTGTACATCTTTATTACTGGGACACTGCACATCTTTATTACTGGGACACTGCACATCTTTATTACTGGGACACTGCACATCTTTATTACTGGGACACTGTACATCTTTATTACTGGGACACTGCACATCTTTATTACTGGGACACTGCACATCTTTATTACTGGGACACTGCACATCTTTATTACTGGGACACTGCACATCTTTATTACTGGGACGCTGCACATCTTTATTACTGGGACGCTGCACATCTTTATTACTGGGACACTGCACATCTTTATTACTGGGACACTGCACATCTTTATTACTGGGACGCTGCACATCTTTATTACTGGGACACTGCACATCTTTATTACTGGGACGCTGCACATCTTTATTACTGGGACACTGCACATCTTTATTACTGGGACACTGCACATCTTTATTACTGGGACACTGCACATCTTTATTACTGGGACACTGCACATCTTTATTACTGGGACACTGCACATCTTTATTACTGGGACACTGCACATCTTTATTACTGGGACACTGCACATCTTTATTACTGGGACGCTGCACATCTTTATTACTGGGACACTGCACATCTTTATTACTGGGACACTGCACATCTTTATTACTGGGACACTGCACATCTTTATTCCTTTTTATGTACCAACAGAATTGGGCAATGCATGACGAGCTTTTTCCTGCTGACTCACTCGACAGAAAAGCTTGTGTGAAACTACATCACAAAATTACTTTTAGAAAAGCAAGTACTAAGCATGAAATGTAACATCTGACCCTGCATAGTCAAAAGCCATGATATGCTAGATATCTTTTAGTAATGTTACTCGTGTGATGGAGCCTTTGGCAGCAAACAGCTAAGATGTTGATCAGTTGACTCTCAGAACCAACAATAGGACACACAGGGATAGAAACTGTTCTCGGGCCTGAAATGGTCGTGGCACGTCCAGCACAAGCCAGAGTCCAAAGGCCGGAGGCTCATCCGAAATTCGGCCACCGAATATTACAGAAAGATCCACAAACAGGCTTTATGCCCCACATTAACATATTCAAGGCACCAATGCCGGTTTTAGGCGGCTGCCCGGGACAACTGAATATCGCCCGACCCATTTTTGGGATCAGACGTATTTCAGGCACTCATGGGACGTTGTGTCCCGAACCTGGTCCTTCTTGCTGGGAAATTGGGCGCAACGGGAACCAATTTCTCCCTCACATTGTCCACCCATCACATCTGGCTTCTACAAGATTGGTTAATTGTGCTTCGCTTTTGAACGAAACAGTCATAAATATTATGCTTTTCTTATCCTACAGCCTGATGAATTGGAAAAGAAGAATGTTCCATTGCTGCTTTGCTGCTATCCATTTATCCTTAACTTGAATGCCAAGATACAGATACTTCATGAGGATTCAGTTCTTAAGAAATTGGTAAAGAATTTTGTGAATACAGGAAAAAATCAGTAATTATAATGTGATTATAAACCTCTCCGCCTCTCTTTCCTCCTTTAAGATGCTCCTTAAAACCGACCTCTTTGACCAAGGTTTTGGCCAGCTGTCCTAATATCTCCTTATATGGCTTGGTGCCACAGTTTGTCTGAGAACGCTCCTCTGAAGCGCCTTGGGATGTTTTACTGTGTTAAAGGCGTTATATAAGAACACAAGAATTAGGCGCAGGAGCAGGCCTTGTGGCTCTCCCCATATCTCTTGATTCCCCTAGAGTCCAAAAATCTATCGATCTCTGTCTTGAATACACTCAACGACTCAGCATCCGCAGCCCTCCGGGGTAGAGTGCCAAAGATTCACAACCCTCTGAGTGAAGAAATTCCACCTCATCTCAGTCTTAAGTGGCCGACCCCTTATCCTGAGACTATGCCCCCTAGTTCTAGATTCTCCAGCCTCTCTCTCCTTTTTAAGATGCTCCTTAAAACCGTCAATTCCCCTCAGAATCTTGTATGTTTCAATATAAATGCAAGTTGTTGTTGTATCAAAATCCTTCTCTTTGCTCCTCCGTCTCACTAATCTCCCCAAGTCATGCACCACTGTCCAGCCGAGAGGGCTAACACGCTGCCCCCAGACCGCCACTGTGCTATTTGCCTCAACCACTGCAGGTGGAAGAAGGTTCCACATTTTCACCACTCTCTGAATAAAGAAGTTTCTCCTGAATTCCTTATTGGATTTATGGGCAACTGTTTTATATTTATGGCCCTTAGTTTTGGACTTCCCCCGCCCACAAGAGGAAGTATCGTCATCTCACTAATGGCCAAGGATTATCTTTTAAGTGTCAGTATATTTAATGTTTTATTTAACATGATGGTAGTGTGCAATATCTTGCTCTTTTCCAATTTGTATTGGTTTAGATAGCCCACCTTGAAACTATGAATTTCATGTACCGCAACATCTTGATGGGAAACCCTGAACCTCCCAAGTATCCCACGTTCAATTTGAAGGTTAATCGCCAAGATTTGGTTGCTGATACTTTTAAAAAGCTGAAAAATATGGATGAGGGCGACCTGAAGAAAGAACTCGTGGTAAAGAAAAAATTCTCTTTAGCACTAGAACTATTATTATGTATGGATTCAGCTGTTTTGGGTATGGTCGTGTAGTGGCTATGTTATTGGTCTAGTAATCTTGAGAACTATGAGTTCATAATTCCACCAGTTTGAGAATTTGAATTCAATTTAAAATATCTGGAAATGAAGAAATTAGAGCCAGACCTTTCAGGAGTGAAATTAGAAAACACTTCTACACACAAAGGCTGGTAGAAGTTTGGAACTGTCTTCCGCAAACGGCAGTTGATGCTGGATCAATAGTTAATTTTAAACCTGAGATTGTTAGATTTTTGTTAACCAAAGGTATTAAGGGATATGGGCCAAAGGCGGATAGATGGAGTTAGGTCGCAGATCAGTCATGATCTCATTGAATGGTGGAACAGGCCCGAGGGGCTGAATGGCCTACTCCTGTTCCTATGAAACTGCGACCATATAAAGAAACAGTAAAAAGTGATCATGAAGTTGTCAGATTGTCATAAAAACCCAACCCACCAACGTCATTTAAGGAAGGAAACCTGCCGTCCTTACCCGGTCTGGCCTATAATTGACTCTCGTCCCATGCCAACATGATAACCGGCCACTCAGTTGTTTTAAATAAAACACTACCAGTGATTCAAGAAGAAGGCCCACCACCATCTTCTCAATGCAAGGTGATGGAGGGATTGGATTATGATGAGCGATTATGTAAGTTGGTTATGTTCTCATTGGTTATGTTGAGAGGACATGTGATTGCTTTTTTTATGTAATAAATGCCGACCTTGACCGACCCACATCCTGAGAATGAATTTTAATTAAAATCCTTATAGGAGTTGGAAATACAGCAGTCTGCACTCCTAATGGGGAGCCTCTCTTTTGATGGGACTGTGGCTTAGAGATAGGGTCACAACACTTGTTGCGCCGATTCTCCAACCCACAGTCCCACTGAGCGAGGCTTCCCACTGTGAGTGCAGGATCACTGAATAAAAAAATGTAAAAGTCACTAGTGCGACCGCACTTACCATACTGTGTAAAGTCCTGGTCGCCGCAGTACAAAAAAGGATATCGAAAGGATAGAAAAGTTGGCAGCCAGAATGATTGAGGGGGATGGAGGGATTGGATTATGATGAGCGATTACGTAAATTGGTTATGTTCTCATTGCTTATGTTGAGAGGGGATATGATTGCTGTTTATAGGATTGTAAAGGGACTGGATAATGTCAACCTTGACAAGCTGTTTCACCTTGTCCAGAACAGTAGAACCAGAGGACACGATCTGCGTTTGAAGGGGGGTAAATTCAAAACTAATCTGGAAACAATATTTCAGTGAGCGAGTGGTCAATCTATGGAGCAAGCTCCCTAGGGAGATGGTGGAAGCAGGTAGTATTGATTCATTCAGATGCAAATTAGGTACATATCTTTAAGAAAATAACATTTTGGGATCCAGTATATGTGAATAATTTGAGACATGACGTGTGGTGAGTGTAGCGTGCTTGGGAGGAACAGGTGACTTTAGACTTGTGGTTCCCAAAGCTCTCCACCACTGAGGGTTTTCCTCTCATGTCTGGGTCTGTTGTAGACTAATTGATAGAGATTGATTGCCATGATTGGTCAACCACTCCATTACCGTTGTATCGAGCGGCTACCAGGATGGTAGAAGGCGAACTAGGTGGACCTTTTTCATCTAGCAATTCCTATGTTGCTATGTATGTCTCTCGTTTTGACGATTTCAGAAAAGTAAATGTGTAACCATGTTTGCAATATTTCTATCTCTTTAGGTGAAGTTTGATGGAGAGCCAGGCATGGATCTAGGAGCTGTAAGACAGGAATTCTTCCTTTCTGTTTTTAAAGAGTTGATTCAACCAGAGTCTGGAATGTTTATTTATTTTGACGACTTCAGAACAATCTGGTTTCCCTCTAAGGTGAGACATAGTAACTTGTTTGTTTAAGAAAAACCGTGTGCCAGCACACACAGATGGGACTAACATACTCCAGATATTGCGAAATAATCTTAGAATAGTGGCTGCTTCTGAGCTCCAACCCAAGTGCGTTCTAATCGGCAAAGCTTTCCTCACCAAAAGTGACAAATGCTGGCCTTGCCGGTGACACCCGCATCATGTGAATGAATAAAAAAATAAGATTTGTAACATAAAATTAGTAAATGTACCAGAAAATTATTAAACTTAGCTAAACAGTAGCGTTTAAAATGTGTCTACCAATATTTTCATTGGTGGGTCAGTGCCTCTCTGAGGAGCCTACGGCTTGACAATGGCAATATTTTATACCTATAGCAATCAACAGATGCATTGTTATATTCTGTTGTCTTCTTCATTATAGATCTCAGCGCCCACTGAAAACTACTTCCTGCTTGGAATATTGTGTGGCCTTGTTGTGTATAACTTCAGTGTGGTCTACATCCCCTTCCCACTTGCACTGTTTAAGAAGCTACTGAACGTGAAGCCCACTTTGGAGGAGCTGAAGGAGCTGGACCCTGAGAAGTAAGTTGTTAATTCTGCGGCAAGTTGTTTGGAGACAGATTTTATGCTGTTGCAGTTCACCTCTTTCTTTAATGAAATATCTAGTGCAATGTGGGAAAGCATTGGTACACTGGAAAGAATGGGCAACAGAAATAGGAGGAAGACCAGGTCCCAAGGTGAAAAGATACTGCGATCAGTTTACAAGTCCCAGATCAGCTGCAAACCATTTGATCCTTAAACTTTGTCCAAAGACTTCTGGAGGAGAGCTAAGCTTTTTTTCCAATGTTGGGCTCTCTACATTCACCTGTATAAATATTGCAAAGTTACTGAATATCGTTTTTGCTGAAAATTTATCGCAAATCCATTGAAGTGTAGCATTTAAACAGCTAAATCGGGCACAAGACTTCTCCCAAAAAAGCTTGACTCCAGAAAAGTTATTGCCCCCAGTTGTCTAGGTGGTAAAGTTCTCAAACTCTTGCTTCAGGAACTAGCCCTGGTCCATCTGTTTCATGTCAAGTGGATCTATGGCAGTGTCGGTTTCCCTTGTGCCTCTTTCAAGTGGCCATTCTTCACGTGGAACGATAAGACAGAGGTCGATGAGCTACAGGCCCATGAGGACCATCACAGCTGAGCCTAGTTGTCTTCATACAGCATCTGTACACATGCATATCAAGCATGGGGTCACTGAACAGCGATCAGGTGCAGGAGACCTGGCTAGTTTTCAGTTACTCTTTCCCTCTGACTTGCTTTTGCCTGAACTGCTATTCCTCTGACCTTTCCTAGGATACTCCCATAGTTTGCATCTTTGACCTTTTTTGATCCGATTTTCTGGGACAGTAACTTTGAGAGAATATAAGAACATAAGAAATAAGAGCAGGAGTAGGCCTTACAGCCCCTCGCGCCTGCTCCGCCATTCAATAAGATCACGGCTGATCATCGACCTCAACTCCACTTTCCCACCCAATCTCCATATCCCTTGATTCCCCTAGAGTCCAAAAATCTATCTATCTCAGCCTTGAATCTACTCAAAGACTCAGCATGCACAGCCCTCTGGGGCAGAGAATTCCAAAGATTCACAAACCCTCTGAGTGAAGAAATGCCTCCTCATCTCAGTCTTAAATGGTCTACCCCTTTATCCTGAGCCTATGCCCCCTAGTTCTAGACACTCCAGCCAGGGGAAACAACCTCTCAGAATCTACCCTGTCAATCCCCTTCAGAATCTTGTATGTTTCAATGAGATCACCTCTCATTCTTCTAAACTCCAGAGAGTATAGGCCCAATCTACTCAATCTCTCCTCAGAGGACAGCCCTCTCATCCCAGGAATCAATCGAGTGAACCTTTGTTGCACCGCCTCCAAGGCAAGTATATCCTTCCTTAGATAAGGAGACCAAAACTGTGCACAGTACTCCAGGTGTGGTCTCACCAAGGCCCTGTACAATTGTAGCAAGACTTCCTTACTCTTATACTCCAACCCCCTTAAAATAAAGGCCAACATGCCATTTGCCTTCCTTATTGCTTGCTGTACCTGCATGCTAGCTTTCTGTGTTTCTTGCACGAGGACACCCAAATCTCTCTGAACACCAACATTTGAAAATTTCTCACCATTTAAAAAATATTCTGTTTTCTATTCTTCCTACCAAAGTGAATAACCTCACATTTCCCTACATTATACTCCATCTGCCACCTTACTGCCCACTCACTCAGTCTATCTATATCCCTTTGCAGACTCTGTGTTCTCCTCACAGCTTACTGTCCCACCTAGCTTTGTATCGTCAGCAAAGTTGGATACATTACACTTGGTCCCTTCATCTAGGTCATTAATATAGATTGTAAATAACTGAGGCTCCAACACTGATCCTTGCGGCACCCCACTAGTTACAGCCTGCCAACCTGAAAAAGATCCGTTTATCCCTACTCGCTGTTTTCTATCCATTAACCAATCCTCTATCCATGCTACTATATTACCCCCAGCCCCATGAGCCCTAATCTTTTATAATAACCTTTTATGTGGCTCCTTATCGAATGCCTTTTGGAAATCCAAATATACTACATCCACTGGTTCTCCTTTATCTACCCTGCTAGTTACATCCTCAAAAAACTCTAATAAATTTGTCAAACACGATTTCCCTTTCATAAAGCCATGTTGACTCTGCCTAATCATGTTATGATTTTCTAAGTGCCCTGATACCACTTCTTTAAGAGAAGGATGATTAGCTACACACATTGGGCTGGATCTTGCTGGAGTGGCGTGCGCCATTAGTTAGACTTTTTCTGCACCCTTCAGCTCGAAAAATATTGGCGCCGTAACTTGCTGGAAATGCAAACTGATAACGACATGGCGAGGGCAATCTGGGACCTTAGTGAACAGCAGGGCCAACAGTGTCTCTCTTTAACCATTAGATTTAAGGATTAAGAAGCAGAGGAATGACGGAGAAGGAGGGTGAATTAGAGTCAAATCAGGTACAGAAAGATAAATAAAGAGAGGAAAAGAAAGATTGTACAAAGAGAGACAGGACAAAGAGACAGAAAGGAAAAGTAAGAATAAAAATTTTAAATTTGACCGTTTTCAAATCTTTAACAACAATTGACTACATGTAAGAATGAGATTGAACAGTTTAAATTGTTCCCTTTCTGGGCCACAGAGGTTGATTGGCAATGCATTAACAATTATCACGTTGTTAAAAAGGTACTTACGCTGTTAAGTTCCAGTTCTAAATTTCTGTGCCGAGTTTAATGGGCAATTAATGTGCAAATCGAGCAAGTCCTTAAAAATAACGGGAGGCCGAGGGTGAGATGGCGTTTGCACAAAGCAAATGGCGGAGCGCCGTAAATCGACCAGCAAGTTCTGGAGATTCACAACTCACGCCGTATCTCTAAATCCCCTGAACTTGCTGGCCAATTTGTGCATTAATAATTGCGTGTGTCATTAACACGCCGTTATTTTTCCAGCAAGGTCCGGCCCATTTAAGACCTTCCTGGTACAGTCTCCGCCTTGTCCTGAGCTATGTATGTCATTCAACCGGGGATGCGCATTCTCTGCAGTTTGTGGAAACACATAGCAGTGACCAATTTTAGTCGCGTTTCTGCTACCATCGGCAAGAAATAAGCCAATAAATAATCCATTGTTTTAGTTCTGTCAAAACAAAGCAAGACTTGCATTTATACAATGCTTTTCACAACCTCAGGACGTCCCAAAGCGCTTTACAGCCAATGAAGTACTTTTGAAGTGCAGTCACTGTTGTAATATAGGAAACGTCCCACAATAATTTTTAACTTATAAACACCGACGGCGGTTTTACAGTTTGCAGTTTTACTGTAGTTTGCGGTGTTTTTAGTGAATCTATTAAGAGATCTTCGTTCTATTCCTGGTTGTTTACAGCTCCCTGCAGTGCATTCTGGACTGTGACGAGGACCAAGATCTGGGCATGTACTTTTCTGTGAGTACAAAATAATTTCTATAGCCAAACCACAATGGAACAGCTCGATTCAACTTGCACACAAGTATGAAAAATAGATTTTTGAATTATGCACCTTAAACATTCACTCCCTCCACCACCAGCGCACCGTGGCTGCAGTATGTACCATCTACAAGGTGCACTGCAGCAACTCGCCAAGGCTTCTTCGGCAGCACCTCCCAAACCCGTGACTTCTACCGCCTAGAAGAACAAGGGCAACAGGCGCATGGGAACACCACCACCTGCAGGTTCCCCTCCAAGTCACACACCATCCTGACTTGGAAGTATATCGGCCCTTCCTTCATTGTCGCTGGGTCAAAATCCTGGAACTCCCTCCCTAACAGCACTGTGGGAGTACCATCACCACACGGACTGCAGCAGTTCAAGAAGGCGGCTCACCACCACTTTCTCAAGGGCAACTAGGGATGGGCAATAAATGCTGGCCTTGCCAGCGACGCTCACATCCCATGAACGAATAAATTATGTACTTTGTATCTGTAAAAGATGCATTTAAAAAATCCAATTTGCAGTCTCATCAGCTTAGACATGTAAATGCTTGTACCTGTATAAAAACGCTTTCCACGTGCAATGGTCTCCAATCACTAGAGTGAATTCCTTTCAAAATAGTACCAGGGGATCATCATCTATCTTCTATCTATATATATAAAGGAGTCGATCTGTCTGTCCTTCTGTCTGTCTGTCCTCGGGTGTGCGTCTGTCCGGCTATGCGCTCGAAAGTTACAGAGCGTACGTACGCGTGCGTTACTTCAAAAGAAAGCTTACCATTCCAAAACGGTCGTAAGCGTATTTACGTTTCGGCCGGACGAAAATTGCGCCCGCGGTATCCGAAAAACCTTCAACATTCCGCTCATTATCCACTCATTACCATAGAGTGACATTGAGGTCGACCAATCGTACAGTCGACCAACCCGATGGTCGACCAATCAATGCGTGGCGGGGCGGGTTCGTCGCATGTGCAGCCGGGCCCTCCTAGAGTCGTGTGACAGGACGATTGACCAATCCTATGCTTCGGTGACATGACGATCGACCAATCAGTGCGTGTGTGGGCGGGCCTTATTGTTCTGAACTGAGGTGAGTGGCCGCCATCTTTATTCTCACCTTCTGTGTGTTTATTTGTTAGGAGCGATTTTTTTTTTTAATGTGTAAAACGTAAAAAAAAAATGTCTAAAACGTTAAAACACAATGAAGATGGTGTCCCATCTTCTTAACAGCCGTTTTAAAAAAAATAACTTTTGGTGTTTTCAGCAAGAATGCGCGTTCCTTCTCCGTGGCAGCTTTTTAAAACATTAAAAAACTTTCAAGATGGCCTCCCATCTTCTTAACACCCGTTTATAAAAAAAAAAATTTTTTAATTTCTGTTGGTTTCACAGACTGCGCGTTCCTTCTCCGTGGCAGCTTTTTAAAAAAAATTTTTAAAAATTCTGTTGGTTTCACAGACTGCGCGCTCCTTCTCCGTGGCAGCTTTTTAAAAAAAAATTTTAAAAATTCTGTTGGTTTCACAGACTGCGCGTTCCTTCTCCGTGGCAGCTTTTTAAAAAATTTTTTTAAAAATTCTGTTGGTTTCACAGACTGCGCGTTCCTTCTCCGTGGCAGCTTTAAAAAAAAAAAATTTCTGTTGGTTTCACAGACTGCGCGTTCCTTCTCCGTGGCAGCTTTTTAAAACATTTTAAAACTTTCAAGATGGCCTCCCATCTTCTTAACACCCGTTTTTGAAAAAAAAAATTTTTTTGCTTTTTCGCTGACCCCCTCAAAACACTCCTCCCCTCCTCCCACTCTCCCTCCTCCTCCCTCCCTCTCTCTCTCTCTCTCTCTCTCTCTCTCTCTTTTTGGCGCGCCCCCCTCCCTCCCTCGCCCCCCCCCCTCCCTCGCTCGCCCCCCCCTCTCCCTCGCCCCCCTCCCGCGCCCCCCCCCCTCTCTCTCCTCTCTCCTCTCTCCCCTCTCCCCTCTCCCCTCTCTCTCTCTCTCTTCTCTCCCTCGCCTCGCCCCCCCCCTCTCCCTCGCCCCCCCTCTCTCCCTCGCTCCCCCCCTCCCTCGCTCTCTTCCCCCCCCTCTCTCCCTCGCTCTCTTCCCCCCCACAGTCGCTCGCTCTCTTCCCCCCCCCACAGTCGCTCGCTCTCTTCCCCCCCCCCACAGTCGCTTCGCTCTCTTTTTCCCCCCCCCCCCACAGTCGCTCGCTCTCTTTCCCCCCCCCCCCCCCCAGTCGCTCTCTCTCTCTCTCTTCCAACAACATGTCCTCGAAAAAGCCTCGGCACCGCCGGGCACTCCAGCTTCTATATATATAAACGGATACTTCTTTCTGTCTGTCTGTCTATCTGTCTGTCCTTCTGTCTGTCCTCACGTGTGCGTCTGTCCGGCTATGCGCTCGAAAGTTACAGAGCGTACCTACGCGTGCGTTACGTCGAAAGAAAGCTCGCCGTTCCAAAACGATGGTAAGCGTATTTACGTTTCGGCCAGACAAAAATTGCGCCCGCGGTATCCGAAAAACCTTCAACATTCCGCTCATTAGCATCTCATTATCCGCTCATTAGCATCTCATTATCCGCTCATTAGCGACAGAGTGACCTCGAGGTCGACCAATCGTACGCCAGGTTTCTGGCGCGTGCAGCCGGGCCCTCCTACGGTCGAGTGATGGAACGATTGACCAATCCTACGCTTTGGTGACCTGACGGTCAACCAATCGGTGCGTGTGTGGCGGGCCTTATCGTTCTGAACCGAGGTGAGTAGCCGCCATCTTGCTTCCATTCTTTTTCCTGGTTTCTGCGTCTTTCTTTTCAAATATACATTTCCAGCAAAATGAAATTGCTTTTATTAAATTGATTAAAAAAAACTTCATTCATTTGTAAATATTTTCTCTAACCTGAAGATTCTTTTTCCTACCTTTCCCCGTTTTTGTTAGGCCTCAAAGCCTGGGCCTTTCTTGCCCAGCCAGGCCCGAGCTAGGTAATTGTCCCACGGCTTTTGCTAAGCTCCTCACCGCCCCCCCGCCCCCCCCCCCCGTGTCACGTTACCCGGGGGCAACGGCGTCAGCCACGAGGGTCAGGGTGCGCACGCAGCAGGAGCAGCTGAGACGCGGCGTCTCTCTCTGTTCCCCGCTCGGCGCGGGCGGGCGGGGCTCTCGGGAGTACGGATCTCGGGCGGGGCTTGGAGAGCGGGAAGGGGTTACCCCGGCAACCGGGCCCACCGGCCGTCTCTCACAGCCGCAATCGGCGGTCTTGAAGCCAGCTCGGGAGGGTGGGGCGCGGCGTCTCTCTCTGTTCCCCGCTCGGCTCGGGCGGGGGGGGCGGGGCTCTCGGGAGTGCGGATCTCGGGCGGGGCTTGGTGAGCGTGAAGGGTTTACCCTGGCAACCGGGCCCGCCGGCCGTCTCTCACAGCCGCAATCGGCGGTCTTGAAGCCAGCTCGGGAGGGCGGGGCTCCGGAGAGCGGGAGGGCGGGGCTCCGGAGAGCGGGAGGGCGGGGGGTTGGAGGGCGGGGGGCCGGAGAGCGGGAGGGCGGGGGGCCGGTGCTCGGGAGATCGGGCCTCCGGAGTTCGGTGCTTGGTTGGGGGGTGGGGGGCGAGCGTCAGGAGATCGGGGGGGGGGGCGAGCCTCGGGAGATCGGGGGGGGGGGCGAGCCTCGGGAGATCGGGGGGGGGTGGGCGAGCCTCGGGAGATCGGGGGGGGGCGAGCCTCGGGAGATCGGGGGGGGGGGCGAGCCTCGGGAGATCGGGGGGGGGGCGAGCCTCGGGAGATCGGGGGGGGCGGGCGAGCCTCGGGAGATCGGGGGGGGGCGAGCCTCGGGAGATCCGGGGGGGGGGGCCAACCTCGGGAGTTCGGGGGGGGCGGGGCTCCGGAGACCCCCCCCCCTCCGGATCTCCCGAGGCTCGCCCCCCCCCCCCCGATCTCCCGAGGCTCGCCCGCCCCCCCCCGATCTCCGAGGCTCGCCCCCCCCCCGATCTCCCGAGGCTCGCCCCCCCCCCCCCCGATCCTCCCGGCAGGCTCGCCCCCCCCCCGCTCTCCGAGGCTCGCCCCCCCCCCCCCCGATCTTCCGCTCCCCCCTCCCCCCTCCTCTTCCGGCCCCCCCCCCTTCCCCCCAGTCGCTCTCTCTCTTCCCCCCAGTCGCTCTCTCTCTTCCCCCCAGTCGCTCTCTCTCTCTCTTCCAACAACAACATGCCCTCGAAAAAGCCTCGGCACCACCGGGCACTTCAGCTAGTCATAGTATAAAAGAATGATACAGTACAGAAGGAGGCCATTTGGGCTATTGTGATTGTGCTGGCTCTTTGAAAGAGCTCTCCAATTAGTCCCACTCCCCTGCTCTTTCCCACAGCCCTGCAAATTTTCTTGTTCAAGTATTTATCCAATTCCCTTTTGAAAGTTGGTATTAAATCTGCTTCCACCGCCCTTTCAGGCAGTGCATTCCAGATCATAACAATTTGCTGCATAAAGTTTTTTTCCTCCTTGTCGCCTTGGGTTCTTTTGCCAATTGCCTTCATCCTGTGTCCTCTGGTTACCGACCCTTCTGCCACTGGAAACAGTTTCTCCTTATTTACTCTTCATGATTTTGAACACCCCTATCAAATCTCCCCTTAACCTTCTCTGTGATGTGCCTCAATAATTCCGAGACTCGAAGTTAGAACAAAAACAAGGCTTTTATTAACTTAGAAAGTAACACGTAAGAGAGAGAGATGTCTTCCTTCTGGAGACTGAGGCCAGACTGAAGCTAGCTTACAAACGGGGCCAGGTATGGGCGGAGCCCTACACACAGCACATTCAGTATACAATACAATGAGGTCTGGGGGAAGGGAAATGACACTGAAACCGATCTCAGTCACAGGCAGTGGTGAATGGAATATTTCATCACATTCACCCCTTCTATAGATTTAGTCTGTTCGGGGGTTTGATAGTCCTCTGCGACCGACGTGGCTGTTGCGGTGCCGCGGGTGTCGGCTGGGTGTCCCCGGTAGCCTCCTGGGTCTCTGCCGGGGGTGCCGCCAGGGTTGTTGGAGGGGTAGTTGGTGGGAGTGCCGTTGGTCGGTGTTCTTCCGGGGGTGATGAAAGAGTGTGGGTGGGTAAGAGTTGCTGTGATCGTCGTTGCCGCTATTGCCGTGGTTGTTGTCGATGCCGGCTGGGGCGACGTCTTTTATGGACACGGTGTCCTCCCTTCCGTCGGCGTGCCGGACATATGCGTATTGGGGGTTGGCGTGGAGTAGGTGTACTGGCTCCACGAGAGGGTCCGTCTTGTGGCCCCTCACATGCCTTCGCACGAGTACCGGACCTGGGGTGGAGAGCCATGACGGCATGGATACGCCTGAGGTGGATTTCCGGGGAAAGACAAACATTCGTTCATGAGGCGTGGTATTAGTGGCCGTACACAATAGCGACCGTATCGAATGGAGCACATCCGAGAGGACTTCCTGCCAGCGGGAGATAGGGAGGCCCTTGGTCCTTAGAGCTAGAGTGACTGCTTTCCATACTGTCCCGTTCTCTCGCTCCACTTGGCCGTTACCCCGGGGGTTGTAGCTGGTGGTACGGCTCGTGGCGATCCCCTTGGACAGCATGTACTGGCGTTAGCTCTTCACTCATGAAGGACGCCCCCCTATCCGTATGGATGTAGCTCGGCATACCGAACAGGCAGAACAGGCTGTTGAGGCATTTAATGACCGTGGCGCTGGTCATGTCTGGGCAGGGGAAGGCGAATGGGAACCGGGAGTATTCGTCCACAATGTTCAGGAAGTAAACATTGCGGTCGACGGACGGGAGGGGGCCCTTGAAATCTAAGCTGAGCCGCTCAAAGGGCCGTGTAGCTTTGATTAAGTGGGCTCTATCTGGGCGGTAGAACCGAGGCTTGCACTCAGCGCAAGTGCGGCAGTTCTTGGTCAGGGACCGAACTTCCTCAATCGAGTAGGGTAAGTTACGGGACTTTATGAAGTGGAACAGCCGCGTGACCCCTGGGTGGCAGAGGTCGTTGTGGAGGGTCTGTAGCCGATCCCCAGTGGCGCTGGCACACATCCCTCGTGAGAGGGCGTCAGGGGATTTGTTAAGGGCCCCTGGCCGGTAAATGATGTCGTACTCGAAGGTGGAGAGCTCGATCTGCCACCTAAGAATCTTATCATTTTTAATCTTCCCCCTCTGTTTATTATTGAACATAAACGCTACCGACCGCTGGTCGGTAAGTAGGGTGAAGCGTTTGCCGGCTAGGTAGTGGTGCCAGTGGCGCACTGCCTCCACGATGGCTTGGGCCTCCTTTTCCACGGAGGAGTGTCTGATCTCGGGCCCTTGGAGGGTCCTCGAGAAGAAAGCTACGGGCCGCCCCGCCTGGTTGAGGGTGGCCGCCAAGGCGAAGTCAGACGCATCACTTTCCACTTGAAATGGAGTGTTCTCGTCCACTGCCTGTAGCGTGGCCCGCTCAATATCCTGCTTAATGCTTTTGAAGGCGGCGTGGGCCTCAGCAGAGAGCGGGAAAGAGGATGCTTTCAAGAGGGGGCGGGCTTTGTCGGAGTAGTTGGGGACCCATTGGGAATAATAAGAAAATAACCCCAGGCACCTTTTCAGGGCTTTGGGAGTGTTGGGCAGGGGCAGCTCCCGTAGGGGTCGCAATCGGTCGGGGTCTGGCCCGATTTCCCCATTCTCCACCACGCTGCCTAGTATGCAGAGGCGCGTGGTGTTGTAAACGCACTTGTCCTCGTTGTAGGTGAGGTTGAGTTTTTGTGCGGTTTTCAGGAACCTCTCGAGGTTCGAGTCGTGATCCTGCTGGTTGTGACCGCAGATGGTGACGTTGTCAAGGTAGGGGAAGGTTGCCTGCAAGTGGTGGTCATCGACCATGCAGTCCATCTTCCTCTGGAAGACCGAGACCCCATTCGTCACCCCAAAGGGGACTCTGAGGAATTGGTAGAGGCGCCCGTTCGCCTCGAAGGCGGTGTACGGGCGGTCCTCTGGTCTGATAGGGAGCTGGTGGTACGCTGACTTGAGGTCGATGGTGGCGAACACCCGGTATTGGGCGATTTGGTTCACCATTTCTGATATGCGGGGTAGCGGGTAGGCGTCTAGTAGGGTGTACCTGTTGATTGTTTGACTATAGTCGATCACCATCCGTTTCTTCTCGCTACCCCTTACCACTACCACTTGGGCGCGCCACGGGCTGTTGCTGCGTTCAATAATGCGCTCTTTCAGGAGCCTGTCTACCTCGGTCGTGATAAACCGCCTGTCCTCCCAGCTGTACCTCCTGCTTTTGGTCGCTATTGGCCGGCAGTTAGGGGTAAGGTTCGCGAATAGCGAAGGCGGCTTTACCTTCAGGGTAGCCAGACCGCACACTGTGAGGGGCGGCTGGGACCCACCGTACTTGAGCGTGATGCTTTGGTGGTTGCACTGGAAATCCAGGCCCAAGATCACGCTCGCACATAGGTTCTTCATGATTAATACTTTAAAATTATCATATACAGTTCCGTTAACGCACAATTGTACCGTGCAGTAACCCAGAATGGTCGATGTCTGGGTTTTATCAGCCATAGAGATGGTACCCTGAGTAGGGACCACCTTTAGGGAGAGTTGTTGTGCCAGTTCTGGGTGGATAAAGCTCTCCGTGCTTCCACTGTCAATTAAGCATTTAACCCGGCACCCGTTTAACTCGATGTCCACCATTGATCTGGATAGCGGGTGCGGCCTGGTCTGGTCCACTGTGACCGATGCCACTGTAGGGCCCTGATCGATACAAGATGGCGTCCACGTTGTCTGCTCACAAGATGGCGGACCCCACGAGGTCGGGCAAGATGGCGTCCAAGATGGCCGCTCCCACGGCGCACACGCGGCGGTGGCGGGTTTTCCGGCGGTTGGTTTTCCGGCGGAGCTCCCTCTGCACACCTTCCCGAAGTGCCCCTTCTTACCGCACTTAAAGCAGGTGGTGCCTTTCGCCGGGCACAGGTTTCTGGTGTGCTTTGGCTGCCCGCAGAAGTAGCAGTTGGGTCCCTGACGCGTCGCGGCTGTCGTAGGGCTTCTGGGGGGAGAGCGGGGCCCAGCCGGTGTCGGGCTGTCGGGCGGGGAAGATGCCTTCCAAGATGGCGGCGCCCTCGGTGCACACGTGGCAGCGTGGACGGCGCGGGCTGAAGAGTAGGCGTCCGAGTTTCTCTGGGCCACATCCAGGGATCGCGCGGTGTCCGCAGCCTGTTTCAGGTCCAACCCCGTTTTTTTCCAGCAGTCTTTGCCGGATGTAAGTGGAGCTGAGGCCTGTGATGAAGGCATTGCGAACAAGCTCGTCAGTGTACACTGCGGCTTTTACATCTCGGCACTTGCAGTCTTTGCCAAGCATTTTCAGGGTGCTTAGGAACTCCTCCACCGATTCCCCAGGTCGCTGTGCGCGGGTAGCGAGCAGGTGCCTAGCATACACCTCATTCGTAGGCTGCTGGTAATGCACCTTTAAGATGTCGCAGGCGGCCAGGTACGTCTCGGCGTCTTGGATGAGGGGGTAAACCCGGTGGCTTACCCAATTCCGCAGAATTCCGAGTCTCATCCTCGCAGCGTCCGTAGCGTCTTTGACGGCTGCGGAATTGTCCAGGAAGAATTCCATACACTCAAACCAGTGTCCGAAGCGAGCTGATGCGTCCGGAGCATGTTGATCCAAATCCAAACGTTCGGGTTTCAGGAGTTGATCCATAGTGTTGAAAAATAAGTTAATAAAATTGATGTGCCTCAATAATTCCGAGACTCGAAGTTAGCAGAACAAAAACAAGGCTTTTATTAACTTAGAAAGTAACACGTAAGAGAGAGAGATGTCTTCCTTCTGGAGACTGAGGCCAGACTGAAGCTAGCTTACAAACGGGGCCAGGTATGGGCGGAGCCCTACACACAGCACATTCCAGCACATTCCAGTATACAATACAGCACATTCCAGTACACAATACAATGAGGTCTGGGGGAAGGGAAATGACACTGAAACCGATCTCAGTCACAGGCAGTGGTGAATGGAATATTTCATCACACTCTGCTCTAAGGAGAACAACACCAGCTCCTCCAGCCTCTCCATGTAACTGAAGTCTTTTATCCCAGCACCATTTTGGTAAATCCCCTCTACACCCTCTCATCCTTCCTAAAGTGCGGTGCCCAGAATTGGCCACAATACTCCAGCTGGGGCCTATCCAGCGTTTTATAAAGGTTTAGCGTAACGTCCTTGCTTCTGTACTCTATGGGCTCGATTTGTAAAGTCAAGGATCCCATATGCCTTTTTAACCGACTTCTCAACTTGTTTTGACACCTTCAAAGACTTTACATACATACACCCCCAGGCCTCCTGGCTCCTGCGCCCCCTTTAAAATTGTACCATCCAGTTTATCTTGCCTCTCCTCATTCTTCCTATCACAATGAATCTGTGCACTATCAGAATCGATTTTCGTTAGCTGAACTTATTAAAGGAAACACAATAATGATTAGGATCGAAAGCTCGAAAGGATATTAACTGACACTTTTTAATGTAGATTTCCTGGGACGAGCAAGAGGTCGAGCTCATTCCAAATGGCAATAATCAGCCTGTGACTAAAGAGAACAAGTAAGTTATAAGTAAACAATGGAGCTACAGTGAAGTCACTATTTAGAGTTTTAGATCTACCATCCCCTTCCTTTGCCTTTCTGCCTCACTCATCTCTCTTTCCCCTTCCAAACAAGAGACTTTCCCACTCAGTTTTTACGCTCTCAGGCCTGATAAACATATGCCCTCTAAACTTGTCACATGTTGTATCTTCTGTCAATGTGACCTGGACTGATTTCAATAGGTATGAGGGGGTCGGAGAGGAATTTTTTTCCCCCCTTATCGGCCCTGAGGTTTTTTTGTCCTGTTTTTCTTTGCCTCTCCCAGAAGATTGCGTGGCTGCTGCAGGGTAGGAAGTGTCTGGTCACGGTGCTGCAAGCATCATGCCTGTGGGGCAGGCTCGATGGACCAACTGGTCTTTTCCTCCCCGTCATTTTCCCGCGTATGTTCGTAACGCTGCACGCTACTACCCTGCCTGTTTGTACCAGGCGTTGAGCAGTCCTCGAACCAGCCAAAAACCCCAGCCTGCTGCCAGCCCATCTGAGGCCCACTCCAGTCACCCGGGAAGGCCTCACCCCCCCCCCCCCAACACCCGCCCCCACTCCCCCAACCCGGCCTACCCAGCGTAGAAGCCCTCCCACGAGCTACAGCGGGATTGCATTTAAAGGAGGCCTGATCCCGTAACTGGTTCGGGCCTCCCGACGCCGGCTTCGAGCGATCAATACCGCCTTCCCGCCCATTTCCAGCAGAGGTCAAAGGTCAGCCTTCCCACGACAGCATTGATATCATCGAACTGCTTTAAAGTCAGTCTGTTTGCATGGCATGCATTGAATTTCCGGGTTACATTTTAATACTGCTTTCTCTTTCCAATCAAAGGGAGGAATTTGTGGAAGCCTATGTGAAGTATGTATTCACAGTGTCAGTCAAGAAGCCCTTTGATGAGTTTAGAAGAGGATTCTACAAAGTTTGCGACAAGGAACTACTAAAATTCTTCCAGCCTCAAGAGCTGATGGACATATTGATTGGAAACGATGACTATGACTGGAATGTTCTGAAAGAGGTTTGAAAACCATTTACAATGTGTACAGAAATGGCTCCCCCAGTACCTTACTTTTCAAGCACAGTCGCTGTTGTGATGTAGGGACACACGGCAGGCATTTTGCACACAGCAAGATCCCACAAACAGCAATGTGATAACAACACTTATGTAGCGCCTTTTTTTTATTCGTTCCTGGGATGTGGGCGTCGCTGGCAAGGCCAGCATTTATTGCCTATCCCTAGTTGCCCTTGACAAGGTGGTGGTGAGCCGCCGTCTTGAACCGCTGCAGTCCGTGTGGTGAAGGCACTCCCACAGTGCTGTTAGGGAGGGAGTTCCAGGATTTTGACCCAGCGACGATGAAGGAACGGCGATATATTTCCAAGTCAGGATTGTGTGTGACTTGGAGGGGAACTTGGAGGTGGTGGTGTTCCCATGCGCCTGCTGCCCTTGTCCTTCTAGGTGGAAGAGGTTGCGGGTTTGGGAGGTGCTGCCGAAGAAGCCTTGACGAGTTGCTGCAGAGCATCTTGTAGATGGTACACACTGCAGCCATGGTACGCCGGTTATGGAGGGAGTGAATGTTTGAGGTGGTGGATGGGGTGCCAATCAAGTGGGCTACTTTGTCCTGGATGGTGTCGAGCTTCCTGAGTGTTGTTGGAGCTGCACTCATCCAGGCAAGCGGAGTGTATTCCATCACACTCCTTACTTGTGCCTTGTAGATGGTGGAAAGGCTTTGGGGAGTCAGGAGGTGAGACAGTCACCACAGAATACTTAGCCTCTGACCTGCTCTTGATGCCACAGTATTGATGTGGCTGCTCCAGTTAAGTTTCTGGTTAATGGTGACTCCCAGGATGTTGATAGAAAAACATCACACGGTGCACTCATGATCAACTTATATTTGGAGGATGCTGAATGGTCTTCTGTGCTGTGTGATTCTATGAACACCACGGGAGATCCACTAATACAATTTAAAAGCATTAATGTGACAATGTAAGGATTTGAAATACAAGTATATCCTGGAGAGCTTGTTGGGTGTCAGCCGTGGCTCAGTGGGTAGCGCTTCTCGCCTCTGAGTCCGAAGGTCGTGGGTTCAAGTCCCACTCCAGAGACTTGAGCACCAAAATCCAGACTGACACTCCAGTGCAGTGCTGAGGGAGTGCTGCACTGTCTGAGGTGCCGACTTTCGGATGCGACATTAAACCGAGGCCCCGTCTGCGCTCTCAGGTGGATGGAAAAGATCCCATGGCACTACTTCAAAGAAGAGCAGGGGAGTTATCCCCGGTGTCCTGGGAAATATTTATCCCTCAATCAACATAACAAAAACAGATGATCTGGTCATTATCACATTGCTGTTTGTGGGAGCTTGCTGTGTGCAGATTGGCTGCTGCATTTCCTGCATTACAACAGTGACTACACTTCAAAAAAAGTACTTAATTGTCTGTAAAGCACTTTGGGATGTCCTGTCATCGTAAAAGGCGCTATATAAATGCAAGTCTTTTTTTTTCTATGTTGCATTATATGTCTGTAAAATACTAATGATTTTTTAATACAACAGAATACGACGTATAAAGGGAACTACAGCAGATTTCATCCAACCATTAAGATGTTCTGGGAAGTGTTCCATGAGCTTTCTTTGGATCAGAAGAAAAGTTTCCTCTGTAAGTACCTCGCTCAGCTACGGTTACATCACAGACTTAAGATGGAATTCAAGTATTTCCAACATGCACTTCCGCAGCGAGCTTCCCCCACAAGGCCTCGCTGCCATTCAGTCGAAGCCCCCTCATCCAGCAGTTCTATCCAGAGTCCCCAAAGTTATCCAAGAGAAACAGAGCGGAAAGCTTTTACACCTGCCTGTGAACGGAACTTGGTCCCACATAAAGCGATTCGATAGGGTAGATACAGAGGAGCCATTTCCTCTGGTGAGGCAGTTCAAAACAAGGTGGCACCACCTTAAAATTAGAGCCAGGTCATTCAGGAGTGAAATCACAAAGCACTTGTTTACACACAAGGTAGCACAATTCTGGAATTCGCTCCCCCGATAGCTGTAGATGCTGGGCATCAATTGGAATTATCCAGACTGAGATGGGTGGATTTCTATTAGGTTAGGGTACCAAGGGGTATGGAGCAAAGGCGGGTAAATGGGGTTGAGGTACAGATCAACCATGATCTAACTGAATGGCGGAACATGCTCGAGGGGCTGACTGGCCAACGCCTGTTCCTATAAACTCGTATGGCCTGTACAGTATTGGCCTCCACACTCTGAAGGATATTGAGGCTTTAGTGAAGACTCAATGCAGATTCAGTAGGATGATACCTGATATGAGGAAATACAAAGACAAAAAAACCCCAGAAAAGTTAAATAACAACAGAAAATGCTGGAAAAACTCAGCAGGCCAGGCAACATCCGTGGAGAGGGAAATAGAGTCAACGTTTCGGGTCGAAACCCTTCTACAGAAGGGTTTCGACCTGAAACTTTGACTCTGTTTCTCTCTCCACGGATGTTGCCTGGCCTGCTGAGTTTTTCCAGCATTTTCTGTTGTTATTTCGGATTTCCAGCATCTGCAGTATTTTGCTATTGTATTAGTGTTTGGTTCACTGCCACCCCTGAAAAGTTAAGGTTGTTTATCATTAGAACAACGCAGATTATGGGGGCGATATAATAGAAGGGTTGATAATTATGAAAGGATGGGACTGGGTAGATAGAAGCAGACTGGATTTGCAAGACTCACAAATCCCTGAAGAAGTATGGGTCAATTTGGATATCTCAGACTCTAAATTGTGTCAGACATGTACGAAATGTTGCTTTTTTTCCTGCTGGCTGTTAATGAACCGGTTCAGAATACTGTCTTTGGGAATCATTCGATGCGTGTGACATAGTAATTGCTGTGTTACGTAGAGAGTGGGGGTGGCAGGTAAGGAAGTGTTTAGTCGTGGTGCTCCAGCCATCGTGGTGTGGGGCGGGCTTGACGGACCAGCTGGTCTTTCCCTGCCCATCAGTTTCGTATGTTCATATACAAGAACTACTGCATATGTGGAATATATAACGTCACCGGTTCGGTTTTACAGAGAGTGCCGTGTAAACACTCAAAGCTCTTTTCTCAGTGTTTCTCACAGGAACTGATCGCATTCCGGTGATGGGAATGCAGTGCGTGAAGATATACATTGTCTCGTGTCAGCTGACTGAAGACGATTACCCGGTGGCAAACGTATGCTTTAGTACCCTGCATCTCCCAGAGTACCCCAGCGCTGAATCGCTCAGAACAAAGCTGGAGAGAGCTATTAACTCGAAGAGAAGATTTGACAGATTGTGAAGCGCGCTAACAATCAGAGGAATTCTGGAGCAGTTTCAACTTTCAACTGTGCCGTCCCCACCACTTATACCGTCCCCGCTTATCCCGGACACCGGCCTATATCGGGCAAACGGCGCTAACCATTTGCCATTTACCATTGTCGTCAATTACAAAGGCGGCGCTTCGACCGTATTAAGCGCGCTGGCTATTTCGGACAGTTCAAGCAGCTGATGGCATTTCGTTAAAGTGCGTTGCCTCTCAGTAAGTCACGCCACCTTCGGGTGAAACTGATCAGACCGCTGCGTACTTCAGCCCCGTTCAACTCTCCAACACTACAGGTGAAACTGACCAGGCCGCTATCTCTCTCTCTCTCTCTCGTTTGGATCATTACTGGGGCACGGAGACAGAGCAGGAAGTGGAGACACGCAGGATTCCCTCCGTGCTTTTTTTTTAACAATTTGTTAATACAATGTGTCGGCAGACTTGTGTATCAACAGGACTGACCGTGAAATTTACATGAAATTCCCGCCGTGCTTTAAAAAAAATGCGTTTGTTACAATGGCCGCAATGTACAGCGGGCAAATTGCTTTGACACCAACGCCCCCCAGTATAAGCAGTGGGCACTGTATTCAGTATCATGGAGGTAGTGCTTTATTTTGGAATCTTAGCCTGAATCTTCCATTTAGCCATTATGCTCCAGACCCCCACCAATTCATAGATGCATTTAAGGGAAAGCTAGATAAACACATGAGGGAGAAAGGAATAGAAGGATATGCTGATAGGGTGAGATGAAGAGGGGTGGGAGGAATTTTGTGTGGAGCATTAACACTGCCATGGGCTGAATGGCCTGTTTCTGTGCTATACATTCTATGTAATTCTATGCATTTAAGTAGTTTTGGTAGTCTCCGCATAGCAACAAGGTGGGCAGCCAGTGGGGCAGTCAAAAAGGGTCCCAATTTCAATCTAACAACAGAAAACGCTGGAAAAACTCAGCAGGCCAGGGCAGCATCTGTGGAGAGAGAAACGGAGTTAACGTTTCAGGTCGAAGACCCTTCGTCAGAACTGGAAAAAAGCTGGAAAGGGAACAGATTTTAAAGCAAGTTAGGGGCTGGGAAAAGGGGGAGGGGATGAAAGAACAAAAGGGAAGGTCAGTGTTGGGATAGAAAGCAGGAGAGATTAAGAGACATTGAGAGACATTAAGAGATATTCAAGGAATAAAGGATGGCTCTAGATGAAGTGTGAATTGCGCCGGCAGAATGAAGGACAGCTGCCATGTGGGAAGGAAAAATATATGTGATAGGGGCCGAGGTTATGATCTGAAATTGTTGAACTCTATGTTGAGTCCGGAAGGCTGTAAAGTGCCTAATCGAAAGATGAGGTGCTGTTCCTCGAGCTTACGCTGAGCTTCCGTGGAACAATGCAAGAGGCCGAGGACGGCGAGGTCAGAGTGGGAGTGGAGCGGAGAATTAAAGTGACAGGTGACCGGAAGCTCGGGGTCCCCCTTACGGGCTGAACGGAGGTGTTCCGCAAAGCGGTCACCCAATCTGCATTTGGTCTCCCCAATGTAGAGGAGGCCGCATCGTGAGCAGCGAATACAGTATATTAAATTGCAGGAAGTACAAGTAAATCGCTGTTTCACCTGGAAGGGGTGTTTGGGGCCCTGGACAGTGGGAAGGGGGAAGGTATAAGGGCAGTTGTTGCATCTTCTGTGCTTGCACGGGAAGGTACCAGGCAAAGGGGAAGGGGTGCTGGGGGTGGTAGAGGAGTGGACTAGGGTGTCTCAGAGGGAGCGGTCCCTACAGAATGCTGAACGGGGAGGTGAGGGGAAGATGCGTTTGGTGGTGGGATCACGCTGAAGGTGGCGGAAAAGCAGAGGATGACCCATTGAATGTGGAGGCTGGTGGGGTGAAAGGTGAGGACAAGGGGAACCCTATCCTGTTTGAACAGTTTGAAAAGAGCGAGAGCGGGAGAACAGTTTGAAAAGAGCGAGAGCGGGAGAACAGTTTGAAAAGAGCGAGAGCGGGAGAGGAGAACAGTTTGAAAAGAGCAAGAGCCGGAGAGGAGAACAGTTTGAAAAGAGCGAGAGCCGGAGAGGAGAACAGTTTAAAAAGAGCGAGAGCCGGAGAGGAGAACAGTTTGAAAAGAGCGAGAGTCGGAGAGGAGAACAGTTTGAAAAGAGCGAGAGCCGGAGAGGAGAACAGTTTAAAAAGAGCGAGAGCCAGAGAGGAGAACAGTTTAAAAAGAGCGAGAGCCGGAGAGGGGAACAGTTTAAAAAGAGCGAGAGCCGGAGAGGAGAACAGTTTAAAAAGAGCGAGAGCCGGAGAGGAGAACAGTTTAAAAAGAGCGAGAGCCGGAGAGGAGAACAGTTTGAAAAGAGCAAGAGTCGGAGAGGAGAACAGTTTAAAAAGAGCGCGAGCCGGAGAGGAGAGCAGTTTGAAAAGAGGCTGGAGTAATCTGGTTAACCTGGGCTCAGCAAGTCTTTGTTTCAGGGCCTATAAAAACATGCCTTGAACTGCGATTTTGCACTGAGTGCGATTTCAGCAGAGTGCTGAGAGTTGGGTGAGTCAGGGAGTTAGGTGAGGCAAGGCCTCAGAGCTTCGGCGGGTGCTTCAGCGGTAGAGCGGGCCTACAAAGGGCTCCAGAGACCAGGTAGGGCTTACTTTGATGGTGGTATTAAATTATTTTAATTTGGATTGATTATAAGGATAGGTCATGCCAGGAGAGCCCAGCCCCGTGATGTGCTCCTCTTGCTCTATGTGGGAATTCAGGGACGCTGCCAGTGTCCCTGACCAACACGTGTGCCAGAAATGCATCCAGCTGCAGCTACTAACGGAACGTCTTGGGACGCTGGAGCTGCGGGTGGATGGGTTGTGGAGCATTCGCGATGCTGAGAGGGTCGCGAATTACTCGTACAGTGAGTTGGTCACACCGCAGGGTAGGGCTGCAGAGGCAGAGGGGAAATGGGTGACCACCAGGCGGAACAATATAAGCAGGCAGGTAGTGCAGGGGACCCCTATGGCCATCTCCCTTTCAACCAGGTTTACCGCTTTGGATACTGTTGGGGGGGATGACTTATCAGGGGAAGGCGGCAGCAGCCAACTTCCTGGCACTGGGGGTGCTCCTGCTGCCCAAAAAGGGAGGAAAAAGAGTGGGAAAGCATTAGTGGTAGGGGATTCTATAGTTAGGGGAACAGATAGGCGTTTCTGTGGCCGTAGACGTGAATCCAGGATGGTTTGTTGCCTCCCTGGTGCTAGGGTCAATGATGTCACTGAGCGGCTGCAGGGCATTCTGGAGGGGGAGGGCGAACAGCCAGAGGTCGTGGTCCACATTGGTACCAATGACATAGGTAAAAAGAGGGATGAGGTCCTGCAGCAAGAATTTAGGGAGCTGGGTAGAAGATTAAAGAGCAGGACCTCAAAGGTTGTAATCTCTGGATTACTCCCAGTGCCACGTGCTAGTGAGTATAGGAATAGGAAGATAGAACAGATGAATGTGTGGCTAAAGGGATGGTGCAGGAGGGAGAGCTTTAGTTTCCTGGATCACTGGGTCTGCTTCTGGGAAAGGTGGGACTTGTACAAGTCGGACGGTTTACACCTGAACCAGAGGGGGACCAATATCCTTGCGGGGAGGTTTGCTAGCACTGTTGGGGGGGGTTTAAACTAACTTGGCAGGGGGATGGGATACAGAGTGGAGCTATAGTAGGGGGTGATTTACAGCCAAATACGGAGGAAAAAACAAGTCAGCTGGGAAGGCAGAGCAAATATGTGAAGGCAAAAGGCAATATGGCAAGGCTGGAAGGCATTTATTTTAATGCAAGGAGTCTTGCAAATAAGGTGGATGAACTGAAGTTGTTGTTGAACACATGGGAGTACGATATTGTTGCTATCACGGAGACATGGTTGAGGGAGGGTCAGGGCTGGCAGCTCAATATTCCGGGGTATAGAATCTTCAGGCGAGAGAGAGGGGGGTGTAAAAGGGGAGGGGGTGTTGCAATATTAATTAAGGAGTCAATTACTGCTGTAAGGAGGGATGATATATTAGTGGGTTCCTCTAATGAGGCCATATGGGTAGAACTTAAAAACAAAAAGGGGGCAAGCACTTTGCTGGGAGTGTACTATAGGCCCCCGAACAGTCAGGGGGAGATAGAGGAACAGGTATGTAGGCAAATCACAGAAACCCCACAGTGCAGATAGAGGCCATTTCGGCCCATCGAGCCTGCACCGACACATATCCCACCCGATCCCCGTAACCCCTACACCAACACATATCCCACCCTATCCCCGTAACCCCACGTATTTAATCCCCCTAACACTAAGGGTCAATTTATCATAGCCAATCAACCTAACCCGCACATCTTTGGACTGTGGGAGGAAACCGGAGCACCCGGAGGAAACCCACGCAAACACGGGGAGAATGTGCAAACTCCACACAGACAGTCACCCGAGGCCGGATTCGAACCCGGGTCCTTGGCGCTGTGAGGCAACAGTGCTAACCACTATGCCAAATCTCAGAGAAGTGCGAAAATAATAGGGTAATAATAGTGGGGGATTTCAACTTCCCCAATATTAATTGGGATAGTCAGAGTGTGAAAGGCTTAGAGGGTGCAGAATTCTTAAAGTGCATCCAGGAGAGCTTTTTGAGCCAACATGTAGAAAGTCCTACAAGAGAGGGGGCAGTACTGGACCTAATTCTAGGGAATGTAGCCGGGCAAGTGGTGGAAGTGTCAGTAGGAGAGCATTTTGGCGACAGTGACCATAATTCGGTGAGATTTAAGGTGGTCATGGAAAAAGACAAAGACGGCCCGGAAATAAGGGTTCTAAATTGGGGGAAGGCCGATTTTAATATGATAAGGCAGGATCTGGCAAAAGTGGACTGGGAGCAGATACTTATAGGAAAATCCACATCAAAGCAGTGGGAGACTTTCAGAAGGGAAATAGAGAGAGTACAACGCCAACATGTTCCCGTAAAGGTCAAGGGTGGGACCAACAAGCAAAGGGAACCTTGGATGACAAGGGATATACAAAAATGCATTAGGAAAAAAAGGGGGGCTTTTGGCAGTTACAAAAGACTTAAGACGGAGGAAGCCCTAGAGGAGTATAAAAAGTGCAGGGGCATACTTAAAAAAGAAATTAGGAGAGCGAGGAGGGGCCATGAAATAACACTGGCGAGCAAAATAAAGGAAAATCCTAAGATGTTTTATAAGTATATTAAAGGCAAGAGGATAACCAGGGAAAGGGTAGGGCCCATTAGGGACCAAAGTGGCAATCTGTGTGTAGAGCCAGATGATGTAGGCGGGGTTTTAAATGAATTTTTTGCATCTGTGTTCACTATGAAGAAAGACGATGTAGACATAGAAATCGGGCAAGGGGACTGTGATATACTTGAACATATTAGCATCAAGAGGGAAGAGGTACTAGCGGTTTTAGCAGGCCAAAAAGTGGATAAATCCCCAGGCCCGGACGAGATGTATCCCAGGCTGCTGTGTGAGGCAAAGGAGGAGATTGCAGGGGCTCTGACACAAATTTTCAGAACCTCTCTGGCCACAGGGGATGTACCAGAGGACTGGAGAACAGCTAACGTAGTACCATTATTCAAGAAGGGTAGCAGGGATAAACCAGGGAATTACAGGCCAGTGAGCCTAACATCTGTGGTAGGGAAATTATTGGAAAAGATTATGAGGGACAAAATTAGTCTCCACTTGGAGAGGCAAGGATTAATCGGGGATAGTCAGCATGGCTTTGTCAAGGGTAAATCATGTCTGACCAATCTGATTGAATTTTTCGAGGGGGTGACTAGGTGTGTGGATGAAGGAAATGCTGTGGATGTGGTATACATGGACTTCAGTAAGGCTTTTGACCAAGTCCCGCATAGGAGACTGGTCAAGAAGGTAAGAGCCCATGGGATCCAGGGTGCCTTGGCACGTTGGATCCTAAACTGGCTGAGTGGCAGGAGGCAGAGGGTGATGGTCGAAGGTTGCTTTTGTGAGTGGAGGTCTGTGTCCAGTGGGGTACCTCAGGGATCGGTGCTGGGTCCCTTGCTGTTTGTGATCTACATAAATGATTTGGAGGAGAATGTAAAAGGTATGATCAGTAAGTTCGCAGATGACACGAAAATTGGTGAGGTGGTAAATTGCGAGGAGGAAAGCCTCAGCTTACAGGACGATATAAACGGGTTGGTCAGATGGGCGGAAAAGTGGCAAATGGAATTTAACCCTGAAAAGTGCGAGGTGATCCATTTTGGACGGACAAATAAGGCAAGGGAATACACAATGAGTGGTAGGACCCTAGGAAGTACAGAGGGTCAGAGGGACCTTGGTGTACATGTACATAGATCCCTGAAGGCAGCGGAACAGGTAGATAAGGTGGTTAAAAAGGCATATGGGATACTTGCCTTCATTAGCCGAGGCATAGAGTATAAGAGCAGGGAGGTTATGATGGAGCTGTACAAAACGCTGGTAAGGCCACAGCTGGAGTACTGTGTGCAGTTCTGGTCACCTCACTATAGGAAGGATGTGATTGCTTTGGAGAGGGTGCAGAGAAGATTCACCAGGATGTTACCTGGGATGGAGCGCCTCAGCTATGAAGAAAGACTAAACAGGCTGGGGTTGTTTTCCTTGGAGCAAAGAAGGCTGAGGGGGGACCTGATTGAGGTGTACAAAATGATGAGGGGCATAGATAGGGTAGATAAAGAGGAACTTTTCCCCTTAGTAGGGGGGTCAATAACAAGGGGGCATAGATTCAAGGTAAGGGGCAGGAGGTTTAGAGGGGATTTGAGGAGGAACTTTTTCACCCAGAGGGTGGTTGGAGTCTGGAACTCGCTGCCTGAAAGGGTGGCAGAGGAAGGAACCCTCACAACATTCAAGAAGCATTTGGATGAGCACTTGAAATGCCATTGCATACAAGGCTATGGACCAAATGCTGGAAAATGGGATTAGATTGGACAGGGCTTGATGGATGGCGCAGACACGATGGGCCGAAGGGCCTCTTTCTGTGCTGTATGACTCTATGACTCTATCGTGGTTCCGGGAGGGAGGGGCAGGGGTGAGGGCAGAAGTGCGGGAGATAGAACGGACACGGTCGAGGGCCGTGTCAACCACAGTGGAGGGGAATCCTCGGTTGAGGAAAAAGGAAGACATGTCGGAAGCACTGGTATGGAAGGTGGCATCGTCAGAGCAGATGCAGTGGAGACGGAGAAACTGGGAGAATGGAATAGAGTCCTTACAGGAGGCGGGGTGGGAGGCAGTGTAGTCCAGGTAGCTGTGGGAGTCAGTGGGCTTGTAGTGAATGTTAGTCAATAACCTATCCCCAGAGATGGAGACGGAGAAGTCGAGGAAGGGAAGGGAAGAGTCGGAGATGGACCATGTGAAGGTGAGGGAAGGGTGGAAATTGGAGGCAAAGTGAATGAAATTTTCTCGTTCAGGGCAAGAGCAGGAGACGGTACCGATACAGTCATCAGTGTACCGGAAAAAGAGGTGAGGGAGGGGACCAGAGTAGGACTGGAACAAAGAATGTTCCACATATCCCACGAAAAGGCAGGCATAGCTAGGACCCATGCGGGTACCCATAGCAACACCTTTGATTTGGAGGAAGTGAGTGGAGTCAAAGGAGAAGTTGTTCAATGTGAGAACAAGTTCAGCTAGGCGGAGGAGGGTGGTGGTGGATGGGGACTGGTCGGGCCTCTTTTCAAGGAAGAAGTGGAGTGCCCTCAGGCCATCCTGGTGGGGGATGGAGGTGTAGAGGGATTGTAAGTCCATAGTGAAAAGGAGACGGTTGGGGCCTGGAAACTGTTAAAGTGGCGGAGGGTGTCGAAAGAGTCGCAGATGTAGGTGGGAAGAGACTGGACAAGGGGAGAGAAAATAGAGTCAAGATAGGAAGAGATGAGTTCCGTGGGACAAGAACAAGCCAATTTCATTTTGTTCATATTCACAGGGCCGAGTAGGTAAACCGATTGCCCTGCGACCAAATCAACTCCCTTCAGCGGTTTTACCTTTTAATTCCCCTTGCCCACCCCACCCATTGCCCGTAGCAACGCTGGATGCTGGGCAGGTCTTCCTCCTCCTCTTCCAAGCTTCGCGACACACGAGGCGCCCCGTTTCTTCCACTGCCTTTTACAACCAGTAGATGGCGCTCTAGGTTGTTTCCGTAATGAAGATCATTTTCTCAGATCGATAGCCTGACTCAAAACCCCCTACCAGAAGGTAGATACCATTGGGCAGGGGTGAGAGGAGGAGGGGTTGTCACTCTGCTCCCATCGGACACAACCGCCCCGCTGGATGCCAACCCAGTATTGAGAGGCTCCTGCTCCCCGGGGCTGACTGGAGTGGAGCTCGAACCCATGACCTCCACGACTCAAAGGCAGGAATGCTACCACTGAACCAAGGTTCACTCCCCAGGGGCGCGTTGCTGAGGCTCCAGGAATTAAAGATTAATCTCCGGGACACCGCTGCGAGCAACTGGAGTGGGGACGGGGGATTCACAGGGGGCTTTAAAAATAAATTTTTGTTTAACTCCGTTTTCTTTGAACACTTTCGTTTATTAGTTAGAAAAGTATTGGAGATGGGAAAAAACGCTATTTGACCGGTTGAGGCGGTTGGAGACGGGAGGTCATTGTGTGAAACCTCCGGGAATTCGCCCAATCAGAGTTGGCAACACGATAGATTACGGATTCCACCTTTAGCCGAAATAAAAATGAAGCAGATTTTCTTGTCTTTAATAGTTTAAGCATTAATGATCTTTACAACATGATGTAATTGGTTTGAAGTAAAGAACTGTTGAGAATTCATGTGGCACCAATAAAGGACAGTTTAAAATATCCGGTTCTCTTTCCTTCAATTCTACGGACAGTAAAAGGCATCCGACGTGTCATCAAAATAATTAAGAGCAAGGTTATTGGTATTCAGTTAACGATCATTCAGACACAGTTTGCCAAATTATTTCAGTAATTTCCTGACGATGTGCTTTTAACATGCTCATAACCAGTGTTGCCGTGGAGCTGCACGGCCGTCTTGAGGTCTCACACAGGCCGCTTGTCGGCTTCACAATGCAAAAAAAACGCGCATGCGCGGAAGTTTGAAGGGGCCGCACACCCCAATAATAAATTCGAGGGAACACTGCTCATAACCACAGTTTTTTAAGCAAAGCATACACGGAAATCTCACGGGTCCACACACACACGCACATTTTTAATCGTGGAGTGAAATAATGAGGTGCGATGATAATGCATGGGCTTGTGTGAAATTCGGCCGTCTTCTGTATTGTCAGCTATATTATGATATCTCAGTTGGTAGCACACTCGCCTCTGAGTCATGAAGGTTGTGGGTTCAAGTCCCACTTCAATGGAACTTGAGCACCTAAAGCTAGGCTGACACTCCAGTACAGTGCTGAGGGAGTGCTGCACTGTCAGAGGTGCCGTCTTTCAGATGAGATATTAAACTGAGGTTCTACCTGTTCTCTCAGGTGGATGTAAAAAAATCCCATGACACTATTGGAAGAAGAGCAGTGGAGTTATTCCTGGCCAATATTTATCCCTCAACTGAAATCATTCTGGTCATTATCTCATTGCTGTTGTGGAACCTGGCTATGTGCAAATTGGCTGCCACATTTCTGACATTATAGCAGTAATTCATTAGCTGTAAAGTGTTTTTGGGATGTCCTGAGATTGTGAAATGCGCTATATAAATGCAAGTCTTTCTTCATTTATAACACTATTGCCCCTAATCTTCAACCGGTGTTTATCACTAGCGAGGTTCAGTACTGGTAGTTTTTTTTAATTTATTCATTCACGGGATGTGGGCGTCGCTGGCATTTATTGCCCATCCCTAATTGCCCTTGAGAAGGTGGTGGTGAGCTGCCTTCTTGAACCGCTGCAGTCCGTGTGGTGAAGGTACTCCCACAGTGCTGTTAGGGAGGGAGTTCCAGGATTTTGACCCAGCGACGATGAAGAAACGACAATTATATTTCCAAGTCAGGATGGTGTTGTTGGATCCGTGTGTTAATGGAGACACGGAATGCAGGAGTTGATTTAACAAGTGTTTACTGAACAAAGTCTGGAGGTGAACTAACTACACAAGACGCTATACAGGCTTATATACCCGAGTGGTCACTACTGGTACTACAGTACACAGGGGCTTCAAAAACATAGTTCCTCTTAAAGGTACATACACTACAATTCCTTTTTAGATAAATAGTACATAACATTTTAAGTAATCATTAAATAACATTTTTACAAGAACAATAATCTACACATTTGCTGAAGTTAATCAATTACAAATTCAGTCTCTCTCGAGGCTTCCTGACTCGGTCCGGATAACGCCTCGGTGGTGTAGTAGGTTTCGGTGGTGTAGTAGGTTCTTTTGGTAAGGTCGATTCAGCTTCAATGCCAGTGTCGGGTTCATCTGGTTCCAGTATCACCGGATCGGAGGTAGATACTATGGGTATCTCTGCTTCATCACGAGGCGTATAGAGTTGTGGTGTAGGTTGTCCTTTTTCGGATGACTCTATGATCTGGTCAGCATGGCGCCTTATTATGCTTTCTCCAATGTCCACGGTATACATCAGCGGTCCTAGTCGTGTGCAAATAGTTCCAGGCTGCCATTTCTCGGTACGGTAGTCCCGGGCCAAAACTGGTTGACCTATCTGGAAGGTTCTAGTTGGCCTTTCATTCATGCTTTGAAATTGCTGGTTCTCTACGTCCCTTCTGATGTTTGGCTTGACCAAATCCAGCCGGCATCTTAGTCTTCTATTGAAAAACATTATGGCGGGGGTTTGGTTTGTAACCACATGTGTTGCATTCCTGTATGCAAACAAGAAGTTATCTACCTTATGTTGTAGATTTATGTCTTCATTACCCATGGCCTTTATGGCCTTCTTGAAGGTCTGGACAAACCTTTCAGCTAATCCATTGGTGGCAGGATGGTATGGGGCGGACGTGTAGTGCTTAACCCCATTGTTTTTTAAGAACTTCCTGAATTCTTCGGATACAAATTGCGGTCCATTATCAGAACAGATCTGTTCAGGCAGCCCATTCCTGGCGAATATGGTCCTTAATACTGTGATGGTTTTTTCCGTGGTGGTGGAGGACATCTTTATTACCTCCGGCCACTTGGAGTGTGCATCCACCACGATTAAGAACATTGAGTCCATAAATGGACCAGCAAAGTCGATATGTACCCTTTGCCATGGAGATGAGGGCCACTCCCATGGATGTAGAGGGGCTTGTGGTGGGGCGTTTTGGACCTTCTGGCATCCTAGACAGCTCTTGGTCATTTCTTCGATGTCTCCATCGATACCTGGCCACCACACAAACGCTCTGGCTAAGTTCTTCATTTTCACTCCACTCAGATGCCCCTCGTGAAGCTCCTTTAGCACTTTATCCTTGAGTTTGGGTGGAATCACCACTCTGGATCCACACATCAAGGTTCCTCGGCACACTGACAGCTGTTCTCTTCTTTGCGAGAATGCTGGCAACAGTGGTTCGCCATGTGCTGGCCATCCCTTCACCGTTAAATCGTAGACTCGTGAGAGAGTCGGGTCATTTCTCGTTTCCCTTTCAATGGTAGAATTTGTCACCGGTAGACATTCCACTATGGTCGAGTGGAACATCTCCACTGGGTCCACTGTAGGCGCCTCTTCTACCGTTGGCAACGGTAGGCGCGATAACCCGTCAGCATTCCCATGCTGTTTTGTTCCTTTGTATTCTATGTCATATTGGTGTGCCCCTAGGAAAAGGGACCACCTCTGTAGCCTTTGCGCTGTCATAATGGGAACGCCCTTTTTAGGGTTGAATATGGAGACGAGGGGTTGATGGTCAGTCAACAAGGTAAATTTTTGTCCCTTTAGGTAATGGTTGAATTTCTTCACCCCCCACACCAGGCTGAGTGCCTCCCTGTCGATCTGGGCATAGTTACGCTCAGCTGAGTTCAATGAGCGTGACGCAAAAGCTATCGGCCGCTCCGAGCCATCAGGGAATCTATGCAATAATACCGCTCCCACGCCGTAAGGGGATGCATCGCACGCCAGTCTGATTGGCAGTGATGGGTTGTAATGAGCCAACACTTCCCTGGACGTGATCAAGCCTTTGCATTTATGGAAGGCACGTTTACAGTCTTCGCTCCATTTCCAAACTACTCCCGTTTGTAGCAGTGCGTTAAGAGGGTGCAGAACCGTTGACAAGTTCGGTAAAAATTTATGATAGTAATTTATTAATCCCAGGAACGACCTTAATTGTGAGACATTTTCAGGCGCGGGGGCTTTTACGACCGCTTCAATTTTTTCAGGTGACTTATGCAACCCTTCTTCGTTAATGACATGGCCACAATATGATATTTGTTTCTGGAAAAATTCGCACTTGGGGCGATTTGCTCATAGGCCCCGTTCTCTCAGCCTCGTGAGCACCTGCTCCAAGTTGGCAAGGTGCTCGTTGTTGTTTTCTCCTGTTACAAGGATGTCGTCTAGGTAGCATTGAGTCCCCGGAATCCCTTGCAGGACTTGCTCCATAGCTCTTTGCCAGATAGCCAGAGCTGATGCTACTCCGAAAACCAGTCGATTGTACTGGTACAGGCCTTTGTGTGTGTTTATCGTGAGATACTTTTTAGAGGCCTCCTCAACCTCCATCTGTAGATATGCCTGTGCTAAGTCAATTTTGGTGAAATGTTTCCCTCCGGATAGTGAGGCGAAAATATCTTCTATCCTCGGAAGAGGATACTGTACCGTGTGAAGAACTGTGTTTACAGTCACCTTGAAGTCCCCACAGATGCGAATTTTTCTCTGTTCTTCAGATTTATCATTATTCAACGTTTTCTTCATGACCGGGACGATGGGTGTTGCCCACTCGCTCCAATCTACCTTGGATAACATGCCTGCTTTTTCCAAATTCTCCAGCTCTGCCTCGACGGCTAGACGAATTGCGTATGGCACCGGCCTTGCCTTAAAAAACTTGGGAATTGCCGCATCTTCCACTTTTATTGAGGCGGTGGCGCCTTTCAGGGTTCCTAGTTCCTGTTGAAACACTTTTTTGGCGTTAGCCAAGATTTCTTTTAATCGTCCAGGTATGACGTCGTCATCATTTTTTTTCTTACTTGTCACCGTCAGTGCCTGAATGGAGTGCCAGTCTAAACGTATCTTTCTGATCCATTCACGTCCCAACAACGGTGGACCACCATCTTGCAGAACGTATAAATACAACTTCTGTATTTCCTTGCTGTTGTATACAACAGGCACCCTTATTTTCCCTCTGGGGTATACTTTCTGCCCCGTATATGTCTTCAAGATAATGGATGTGTTTTTCAAAGGTATATGCGGAAATAGCCGCTCGTAATCCCGTCGACTCATGACGGTCAGAGTTGATCCTGTATCTAGCTCCATTTTGACTGGGGACCCCGCTATCGTGAGGGTAACCCAAATGGTCTGGTAATCTTCTTTCGCAATTACATTATGTAATTTGAGACAGCTTAGTCTCTTGTTTCCGGAGTCGCTATCGCTCTTCTGGTCTTCGGAGCTACTGTCCGTCATCATTTGTACCTTTCTGTACTTTTCCTTATTGACCTTTTTACTGTCAGCGGATTTTTTTCCAGATCTGCATACACGTGCAATGTGTCCCATCTTACCGCATTGCCTGCATGATTTGTCCTTGAACCAGCAGTCCTTCTGGTCATGGGTGGATCTGCCGCAGCGATAACATCTCTCGAAACCCTGTGTCATTTCATGGGTGCCGAAGTCCTGTGGCTTTTGTTGTATCTCTGCAGCTCCTCTTGCTGCTGCTTCGTATGATACAGCCACACTGAAAGCCTTGTCCAGTGTCAAATCTTTCTCAGAAAGTAGTCTTTTCTGTGTTCCTTCGCTTAGGAGACCGCAGACGAATTTGTCTCGTAGAGAATCTGCCAGTCCTGCCCCGAATTGGCAGTGCTTTGACAGTTTTCGTAATTCGGTGAGGTAATCAGCGTTACTTTCATTCTTGTGCTGATTCCTCCTGAAGAATTTGAATCGTTCCGCTATCAGCAGCGGTGTTGGGTTTAAGTGCTCCTGTAAGGTATCAACAATCTCCTTAAAATTCTTGTCCATCGGTTTGGCTGGAGTGATCAAGTTTTGTAACAGCCCGTATGTCCTTGCGCCCATCAGATTTAGAAGCACCGATGCCTTTTTATCATCCGCTACTTCATTTGCCTTGCAATATACCTCCACTCTTTCCACATATGTGGTCCAATCCTCTATATCACTGTCGAAAACAGTAATATTGCCAGTCTTCGGCATCCTGAAAATCAAAAATGGTGCCTCCCGCGCTTTTCCGCCGCTGCTGCTGCTGCCAACGCTGTTCTCCGCGGTTTCCGTTGCGACCTGCAGCTTTTCGTGGTATTTCTATTTGTCTGCTTTTTTTTAATATATATATTTTAAACAGTTTCTCCGTTACTTGGAGAACCATTCCCGTCGTGGAGCGGACCCTCTGGGACTTTCCCCTCCCTCTGCTCGGTCCGAACGCCGACCTGCTTTGCAGCACCGGCCACCTCCTGAGTGTTCCACCCTCTGTCTCTCTTTGCTTCTGCTTTCCGACTCGCTGCCCGGCCCCGCTGCAGAGCCACCCGATCGAGCCCCAGCCCACCACAGCCCAGGAAGGATCAGTGCACTACCTGCCACCAGCCTGTTTAGCTGGTGAAACCACAGTTTTTTTTTACTTGCTTCTGGCTTCGACCTTCGTCTGAGGAATCGATCTCCTTGAGGTGCTGCCGAATTGCAGGTAAGTTCGTTTCTAAGTTGTCGCCACTGTTGGATCCGTGTGTTAATGGAGACATGGAATGCAGGAGTTAATTTAACAAGTGTTTACTGAACAAAGTCTGGAGGTGAACTAACTACACAAGACGCTATACAGGCTTATATACCCGAGTGGTCACTACTGGTACTACAGTACACAGGGGCTTCAAAAACATAGTTCCTCTTAAAGGTACATACACTACAGGTGTCTTCTGAGATTACCTGATATAATTCTGCCAAAGGTACAGTCAACTTAGTCAAATCAAGATACTATGTCCTCAGAGGTTAAATAAAAATTAGGCAAATAAAAAATTGCAATCATAGCTTGATCATAAGATAAACCACAGATGTTTTTCTCAAATCCTGAGACTATGACACCTCTTTTAGTGGACAGAAAATATTGGGCTGGAACTTGCTGGAGCGCGGCATCTCATGACGTGCGACGTTAGTTAGCCATTTTCCACACCCTTCAGCTCAGAAATGTTTGCACCCTAACTTGTTGGGAGTGCAAGGGCAACAGGGCATCTGGGACCTCAGTGAATGGCAGGACCAACAGTCTATCTCCTCAACCAATGCGCTCTAAGGATTGAGAAATAAACAGAGGAATGACTCAAAGCAGGGTGAATTCGAGTTAAATCAGGTACAGAAAGAGAAATAAAGAAACAGCAATGTGATAATGACCAGATAATCTGTTTGTGTTACGTTGATTGAGGGATAAATATTGGCCAGGACACCGGGGATAACTCCTGCTCTTCTTCGAAATAGTGCCATGGGATCTTTTACGTCCACCTGAGAGAGCAGACGGGGTCTCGGTTTAATGTCTCATCTGAAAGACGGCACCTCAGACAGTGCAGCACTCCACTGGAGTATCAGCCTAGCTTTATGTACTTCAAGTCCCTGGAGTGGGACTTGAACCCACAACCTTCGTGACCCAGAAAGCAAGTGTGCTACCCACTGAGCCACAGCTGACACAAAGATTGGATTAAGGGAGAGAAAAAAAGACAGAAAGGAAAAGTAAGAAAAAAATGTTAAAATTTAAAATGACATTTTTAAAATCTCCCACAACAGTTCACTACCTGAAGGAATGAGACTCCACAATTTAAATTGTTCACTTTATGTGCCGGAGAGGTTGATTGGCAGTCATTAAGAATGATCATGTTGTTGAAAGAGTACTTACGCTATTAAGTACTAGGCTTTCTGCGTCGAGTTTAATGAGCAATTAATGTGCAAATCCAGCAAGTTCTTAAAAATGACAGGGAGGCTGAGGGCGAGATGCTGTTTGTGTGAAGCAAATGACAGAGCAGTGTAAATCGACCAGCAAATTCCGGAGATTTGCGCTCACCGTATGTCTCTAAATCCCCTGAACTTGCTGGCCGATTTCCACATTAATAACAGCGGGCGTCGTTCATACACTGCTATTTTTTCAGCAAGATCCGGCCCATTGCTTAGCAAGGAAGGTATTCTGTTCTAGACTGCTTGTAAAGCTCTTAAACGTACATCTCCAGCACACTCAGGAAGTAAAAGAAAGAACTTGCATTTATATAGTGTCTTTCACAACCTCAGGACGTCCCAAAGCCCTTAACAGCCAATTAAGTGCTTTTGAAGTGTAATGTAGGAAACGCGGCAGCCAACTTGCGCACAGCAAGCTCCCACAGACAGCAATGTTATAATGACCGGATAATTTGTTCTTTTAGTGATGTTGGTAGAGAGATAAATATTGTCTAGGATCTGGGTGATCTCCCTTGCTCTTCTTTGAAATAGTGCTGTGGGACCTTTTACGTCCACCTGAGGGGGCGGATTAAATGTCTCATCCGAAAGACGGCACCTCCGTCAGTGCAGCAGTCCCTTAGTACTGCACAGCAGTGCTCAATGCTCTGGAGTGGGACTTGACCCATGACCTTCTGACTCAGAGGCGAGAGTGCTGTCACATGCCTATTTTATGACGTACTGTATTCCCTCTTGGGTGTGGACGCTCAGTTTCCATTTTTCAACTAACATTGTTACTGGAATGCTGTCAGAATGATGAAAGGTGACTGAAAGTGAAACTGAACCTGAAACCGGATCACTAGTGAGGAGAAAGCTCGGTGGAAGGAGAAGGAAACTGAATTTGAAAACAGATCACATATAAGGAAACAATGAAGTAGAAGGAAACCACTCTTTTAACATTAAGGAGTGGTGGAGTTATGAAGCTGCAGTAATGTACTTTGTTTGTATTGGTGTTCTGATCATAGAACCATAGAATCTCACAGCACAGGAGGAGACCATTCAGCCCACACTACTGGAAGTGTGCTATAGACCTCCGAACAGTCAGAGGGGGATCACAGAATCACACAGAATCACAGAAACCCCACAATGCAGATAGAGGCCATTTCGGCCCATCGAGCCTGCACCGACACATATCCCACCCGATCCCCGTAACCCCACGTATTTAATCCCCCTAACACTAAGGGTCAATTTATCCTAGCCAATCAACCTAACCCGCACATCTTTGAATAGAAGAGCACATTTCTGAGATGTGCAAAAATAGGGCAGTAATAGTAGGGGATTTCAACGTCTCCAATATTAACTGGGTTAAAATTAGTGTGAAAGGTATAGAGGGTGCAGAATTCTTAAAAGGCATTCAGGAGAACTTTTTTAGCCAGTACACGGCAAGCCCAACAAGAGAGGGGGCGGTTCTGGACCTAGGTTTAGGGAATGATGCTGGGCAGGTGGAAAGGGTATCAGTGGGAGAGCATATTGGTGGTAATGATCCTAATTCAGTTAGATTTAGGGTAGTTATGGAAAAGGGCAAGGACAGACCAGAAATAAAAGTTCTCAATTGGGGAAAAGCTAATTTTACTAAGCTGAGAGGTGATTTAGCCAAAGTGGACTGGAGACAGAAACTTGAAGGTAAATCAGTGTCAGAGCAGTGGGAGGCATTCAAGGAGGAGATAGTGAGGGTTCAGAGCAAGTATGTTCCCTTAAAGAAAAAGACTGGGAGTAACAAATCTAGAGCTCCCTGGATGTCAAGGGGCATATAAGGTAGGATAAAGAAAAAAAGGGAAGCTTGTGACAGATACAGAGGACTCAATACTGCAGAAAGCCTAGAGGAGTATAGAAAGTGCAGGGTGAAATTAAAAAGGAAATTAGGAAAGCAAAGAGAGGGCATGAAAAAATATTGGCAAGTAACATAAAGGAAAACCCAAAGATGTTTTATAAATACATTAAGAGCAGGAGGATAACTAAAGTAAGAGTAGGGCCTATTCGGGACCATAAAGGTAACCTGTGTGTGGAAGCGAAAGACATGGGTATGGTTCTTAATGAATACTTTGCGTCTGTTTTCACAAAAGAGAGGAACGATGCTGACATTGCAATCAGGGAGGAGGTGTGTGAAATATTAGATGAAATAAACATAGTGAGAAAGGAAGTATTAAGGGGTTTAGCATCTTTGAAAGTGGATAAATCCCCAGGCCTGGAAGAAATGTATCCCAGACTGTTAAGAGAAGTGAGAGGAAATAGCAGAGGCCCTGACCATCATTTTCCAATCCTCTCTGGCTACAGGTGTGGTACCTTTGTTTAAAAAGGAAGAAAGGGATAGATCAAGTAATTACAGGCCAGTCAGCCTAACCTCAGTGGTGGGAAAATTATTGGGAAAAATTCTGAGGGACGGGATAAATCTTCATTTAGAAAGACACTAATTAATCAAGGATAGTCAGCATGGATCTGTTAAGGGAAGGTCGTGTCTGACTAATTTGATTGAATTTTTTGAGGAGGTAATAAGGAAGGTTGATGAGGGTAGTGTGTTTGATGTAGTCTATATGGATTTTAGCAAGGCTTTTGATAAGATCCCACATGGCAGACTGGTCACGAAAGTAAAAGCCCATGGCATCCAAGGCAAAGTGACAAGTTGGATCCAAAATTGGCTCAGAGGCAGGAAACAAAGGGTAATGGTCGAAGGGTGTTTTTGTGACTGGAAGGCTGTTTCCAGTGGAGTTCCGCAGGGCTCAGTACTGGGTCCTTTGCTTTTGTAGTATATATCAATGATTTGGACTTGAATGTAGGAAGTATGATTAATAAGTTTGCAGATGATACAAAAATTGGCCGTGTGGTTGATAATGCAGAAGAAAGCTGTAGACTGCAGGAAGATATCAATGGACTGGTCAGGTGGGCAGAACAGTGGCAAATGGAATTCAATCCGGAGACGTGTGAGGTAATGCATTTGGGGAGGGCTAACAAGGGAATATACTATAAATGATAGGACACTGAGTAGTGTAGAGGAACAAAGGGACCTTGGAGTGCATGTTCACAGATCCCTGAAGGTAGCAGGACAGGTAGATAAGGTGGTTAAGAAGGCATACGGGATACTTGCCTTTATTAGTCGAGGCATAGAATATAAGAGCAGGGAGGTTACGCTTGAACTGTATAAAACACTAGTTAGGCCGCAGCTAGAACACAGCGTGCAGTTCTGGTCACCACATTACAGGAAGGATGTGATTGCACTAGAGAGGGTGCAGAGGAGATTTATGAGGATGTTGCCTGGGCTGGGGAATTTTAGCTCTGAGGAAAGATTGGATAGGTTGGGGTTGTTTTCTTTGGAACAGAGGAGGCTGAGGGGAGACTTGATTGAGGTGTATAAAATTATGAGGGGGCTAGATAGAGTGGATAGGAAGGACCTATTTCCCTTAGCAGAAGGGTCAATAACCAGGGGGCAGAGATTTAAAGTAATTGGTAGAAGGATTAGAGGGGAGTTGAGGAGAACTTTTTTTCACCCAGAAGGTGGTGGGGGTCTGGAACTCACTGCCTGAAAAGGTGGTAGAGGCAGAAACCCTCATCGCATTTAAAAAGTACTTGGACATGCACTTGAAGTGCCGTAACCTGCAGGGCTACAGACCAAGAGCTGGAAAGTGGGATTAGGCTGGAGAGCTCTTTGTCGGTTGACACGGACAAGATGGGCTGAATGGCCTCCTTCTGTGCTGTAAATTTCTATGATTCGATGATATTCTATGATTGTGCCTGTGCCGGCTCATTGAAAGAGCTATCCAATTAGTCCCACTCTCCCGCTCGGCGAGTCGGGCAGAGGAGCGCAGCGCAACGAGCAGCAGCAGCAGACTCACGACAAGCTGCAGCACGTCGGCCGGCAGCTCCATTTTGGGTAACTCGCAGTCCGGATGGGAGGAGGGGAGCCGGGCATGGTGGCCAGAGCGGGAGAAGCAGGCCACCACATGTGGAGCCGGCAACAGTGAGGAGGAGGCCGCGGTGAAGAGGAGGACGGAGCGGCTGAGGGACATCGTGCTCCCACTGCCACGGGAAGCCATTGTATTGACTCGGAACGCGGCGCTGTATGTATAGCTGACGCGTCCCTACGGGGAACAAGCATTCCATTGTACTTGTTACATATGGCAAATAAATCTAATCTGAATCTGAATCTGAATCATAGCCCTGCACATTTTTCCTTTTCAAGTATTTATCCACTCGTTCATGATTAATGATCTAAATACTCACTAAATAGTAAATTTCACTCATTTTTTGCTACTGTTCATTGATCTACTTTGGAGGGTTAGGAATATTCAGAGCTATTCTGAACACAGACAAATGCTCCATTAACACTCGCATTTATATAGCACCTTCAGCGTAGTAAAACATCCCAAGGCGCTTCACAGAAGTGTAAGCAGACAGAAATTGACACTGAGCCAAAGAAGGAGATATTAGGATGGGTGACTAAAGGATTGGTCAAAGAGGTAGGTTTTAAGGAGCATCTTAAAGAAGGAAAGAGAGGCAGAGAGGTTTAGGGAGGGAATTCTGGAGCTTAGGACCTATACAACTGAAAGCCAATGGTGGGCAAATGGAGTGGGAGTTGCCCAAGAGGTCAGATTTGGAGGAACGCAGAGTTCTTGGAGAGTTGTAGAGCTGGAGGAGGTTGCAGAGATAGCGGGAGGTGAGGCCATGGAAGGATTTGAACACAAGGATGATCATTTTAAAATCGAGTTGTTGGTGAACCGGAAGCCAAGGTAGGTCGGCGAGCACAGGGGTGATGGGTGACTGGGAACAGTAGTGCACTACTATTTATGTACATCCATTACAGGAAACTCTTTTTTTATCCGGCACCGACGGGACCGACGTGGTGCTGGTTTATCAAAAAGTCCGGATTACAGAGAGTTATAGTTAAAAGGTACGAGAGCTCTGTACACAGCAACAAATCCAGGCTTCCCTGTTGCTTAGCAACAGCTGCAAGAACCCCGGCCACAGACCAAGCGTCCCTGTTGCTTAGCAACAAGTGCAGGAACCCCTGATTACACAGCCAAGAATCAAGAAACGGCCGCTAATATGAAGGAAAACTTAACTGAACCTACTCCTGAATTTTGCCGGTTAACCGAGATTTCCGGTTGTTTGGGTGCCGGTAAATCGAGAGTTTCCCGTATTTGCTAGCATTCACAAGCAAGGGAGAATATGGCTACCCATCCCCACCATCAACTATACCACTTAATTTTACCACAAGTACTTTTTTCTCTTGAGTTTGATTTAGTCTCTTGAGGTGCACTTAAAAAGCACTAGAGATACGTCAACATATTGTGGTCATGAGGTGGAACAGCTGGACCAACAGACATGAGGCGAGGAAACCCTCAGTGGTGGAGAGCTTTGGGAACCATAGGTCCCAAGTCACCTGTTCCTCCCAAGCACGCTACCCTCACCACACGTCATGTCTCAAATTACTCATATGTTATATCCCAAAAATGTTATTTACTGAAAGAAATCGATCTAATTTGCATTGGAATTATTCAACACTTGCTGCTTCCACCGTCTCCCTATGGATACTGTCCCATAGATTGACCACTCTCTCACTGAAATATTGGGCTGGATTTTAATGGGGAAGGCGGGCTGAGAGACGGGGGCTGGGGTGCAGGGCGGGGGGGCTCCGAGATGGTCGGGTAACCCGGGAGGATGGGTTTCCCGAAATTCGGCAGGGCCTAATTTGAATGGGAAGCCTCTCTTTTCCACCCGCAACCAGCCAGATGGAGAGGCTGGCTGGCTCCTGGTGGGCAGGCCTGTGGCACCATGCCGTAGAGAGGAGGGAGGGATTGCGTGGGGGCCGGAGGAGTGGCCGGAGGAGCAGGGGTGGAGGAGGGTTTGTGAAGATACTTTAAAAAAAAATTATTTGTTCATGGGATGTGGGCGTCGCTGGCAAGGCCAGCATTTATTGCCCATCCCTAATTGCCCTTCAGAAGGTGGTGGTGAGCTGCCTTCTTGTACAACTGAGTGGCTCGCTAGGCCATTTCACAGGGCAGTTAAGAGTCAACAACATTGCTGTGGGTCTGGAGTCAGATATCGGCCAGACCGGGTAAGGACGGCAGATTTCCTTCCCTAAAGGACATTAGTGAACCAGATGGGTTTTTATGACAATCCGATAGTTTCATGGTCACCATTACTGATACTGGCTTTTTATTCCAGATTTATTTAATTAACTGAATTTAAATTCCCCAGCTGCCGTGGTGGGATTTGGACTCACGTCTCTGGAATTTAGTCCAGGCCTTTGGATTATTAGTCAAGTAACATAAACACTATGCTACCGTTCTCTACCATATCGCAGGCCGAAGGAGCAAGAGGGGTTGTGAAGTGATTACGGCCGGAGGTGTGGGGGTGGGAGGCCTCGTGGTGGGGATCGGAGGCCTGGGAGTAGGTCTCCAATCGCGGGGGCGGGTTAGGTAGGGACGTTGGATCCAGGAGGTAATTGTAAAAGCATTTACCTCCTGGATCCAGCAGTCCTCGCCTTGCTTTAGCTGGCGGGTTTCACGAGGTGTGCAAAACCTGACCAGCTAAAGTTAAATGCAAAATGGAGGTTAAAGCAGAGGCTTCCGACCTCATTATAATATTTAAATAGATGACCCACCTCCTGGCAACGGATTGGCTGCCCGCCCCCACGTCTTGCCTCCGTTAAAACCGGAAACGGGTGAGTTGGAGGCAGGTTATGGTCGGGATTCAGATTTTTAACACTTTAACTTCCCACACGCGCCCAAGCCACTCGTTTTTTAAGGTTAAAATTCCCCCCATTGTTTCTGCAGATTTGTTTAGAATTTACCCCTCTTTAAGCGCAGGCTGTGTCGTCTGGTTCTACTGGTTCTGGACAAGGTGAAGTAGCTTGTCACGGTCAAAATTGGCCCGTAATTTGCAGTCAGCGGCGAAGCGAAGGCGCTCGCCACTGACTTCAAAGAAAGCTGCCCACAGAGACCTTACGATCTCTGTGGCGATAACTTTAGGTTTCTCGACGTGTAATTGATTGTAGCGATGTGAATAGGGGATTCCTAGCGCGATGCAACAGTGATGTCATCGAGCTGTCTAAGCAGCGAATCACACTGAAGAATTCTCAGAGACAGCAAACCAGGAAATGAAAAGCACCGATTATCTGCACTTTTAAAAAATGTTAAAGAGAGCGAAATAAAGATTGGGACATACACATGGGTTTAAGGTAGAATCTGAAATATCGTATACAAACTTAAAAAAGAAATTTAAATTGTAATTTTTAGCATAATAGATAAATTTGACATTCCACGTACAATATATTAAAATTAGTTTTTCAGGGCCAGAACGGTTCTTTAGCAGTCAATACGCTGTTAAAACCCCAGTTACACTTATTCCAACAATGCTTAGAAACATAGAAACATAGAAGATAGGAGCAGGAGTAGGCCATTCGGCCCCTCGAGCCTGCTCCGCCATTCAATGAGATCATGGCTGATCATCCAAATTCAGTACCCTGTCCCTGCTTTCTCCCCATATCCCTTGATCCCTTTAGCCTCAAGAAATATATCCAACTCCTTCTTGAATATATTTAATGAATTGGCCTCAACTGCCCTGTGTGGCAGAGAATTCCACAGGTTCACCACTCTCTGGGTGAAGAAATTCCTCCTCATTTCAGTCCTAAATGGCTTACCCCTTATCCTTAGACTGTGACCCCTGGTTCTGGACTCCCCCGCCATCGGGAACATCCTTCCTGCATCTAGGCTGTCTAGTCCTGTTAGAATTTTCTAAGTTTCAATGAGATCCCCTCTCATTCTTCTAAACTCTAGCGAATATAAGCCTAATCGACCCAATCTCTCCTCATATGTCATTCCTGCCATCCCAGGTATCAGTCTGGTGAATCTTTGCTGCACTCCCTCCATGGCAAGAACATCCTTCCTCAGATAAGACGACCAAAACTGCACACAATACTCAAGGTGTGGTCTCACCAAGGCCCTGTACAACTGCAGCAAGACATCCTTGCTCCTGTACTCAAATCCTCTCGCTATGAAGGCCAACATACCATTTGCCTTCTTAACCGCCTGCTGCACCTGCATGCTTACCTTCAGCGGCTGGTGCACAAGGACACCCAGGTTTTGTTGCACTTCCCCTTTTCCCAATCTATTGCCGTTCAGATAATAATCTGTCTTCCTGTTTTTGCCACCGAAGTGGATAACCTCGCATTTATCCACATTATACTGCATCTGCCATGCATCTGCCCAATCACCCAACCTGTCCAAATCGTACTGGAGTTTCTCTGCATCCTCCTCACAGCACACACGCCCACCCAACATTTAATGGTGTTTAACTGTGATATTAGTGTGGAAAAGCTCAGTTCCAATGATTTCACTGATTTCTCTGATGGGCGGCTACGGTTGAGGACGGGGGCTGGGGGCGTCCACAGTGCAGCCAGTGTTGGAGCAGTGAATGACTAACCGCAACTTCAGGATTTTCGCTTTTAGATGCGTGTGCGCTACATCCCAAACTTGCGGTCAAGTTTCAGAGGGGTAAAGATGGCGAACACCGACAGTTTCTCCGTCATTACCCACCGCAAAAATCCAGGCTGTTATCGAGTCAATTTACCCAGTGAGCTGAGATACCATTTACCCAGAACAGGGTTGTCTTGTTCTTTGGGGGGAGGGAGGGACACTGTGTTGGTAATAGGAGTCGTATTTCCTCCACAGCTGATGGAAGGAAATGAAACTTAATGATTAAATAAAACCTTTAACTTTCATTAAGAAGAACTGCTGCTGACGCTGGCTATGAATCAGTGGGTAAACACTATGGGAGGGTTCTTTCTCAACAATTCGATGCTTACTGGTCTTCAGTCCATTGGCTCGCACTGTTGGTTCAGAGGCGGAGCCAGGGAGAGGGAATTCCCCATATAAATAAATATTGTATATATTGTGCGTGTGTGTGAGAGAGAGACACATCTTCAGCATTAGTTGGATTGAACCTGTGCTGCACGAACAATTTCTCGAGTGACTGCATTTCTGTTCTCTGTCTCTCTTTCTCGGTTCCAGATTGCTGGAAGGAGGAATAATAAAAAGGAAAAGCAAGCCCTTTCTGTGTGAGAGAGGGGAGCATGTTGTGCTGGGGTGAGTTGGGCTCTCAGTCAGAGGCAGTGCTCCAGGGGGAGAAGATTCAACAGCTGTGCAGCCGGGAAGGCTTCACCGTGTTTGTTTTGGAAAACGGAAAGGTTCACACCAGACGGAATCAGCAAACAAAACCTGGTAAGGAAATACAATATTAAAATCCTGTCTGCGATAGGAAACAGGCCTTTTAAAAAAAAATATATTTACTATATACAAAACGGGCACGCAAGTCAAATCATTTAAAAATGTATTAAGTAAACATTCTGCAGTGTTCAGGGATTGTAGCAAACTAGACTTGATAGAGATCCTGGAATTATGAACATAAGATTCTTGTCAAGAATGATGAGGCTCTTTCTGTTAAAGTCCGTTATGTTAATTAAAACAAAATTCCTCCAGTAATTGCATTTAATGTTTAAGTTAATGTGTCTCTCGCCTCCCCCTCTCCCCATCGTTTGCAGTCGCCTGTAGGTATCTTATAGTTTGGGTATCATTTACAATGCCGGGGATGTACAGTGTCTGGGTGTTTTAAGTGCCGAGTCTACCCAGGGCGGTGCGGTTTTGTTTTCCTTCATCTCTTCCCCGGCCCCCCCCCCAAACTTGTTTTTTTTTCATTTGCTTTTGATCACTTTCAGTTTCGTTTCTCTCACAGCGACAGCTGCAGCAACAACACAGAGCCCGGCCCATTAACCCAGCACATGTAAAACCTGTACACCACCAGCAGGAGCTTGGTTAACTGAGTTCCAATTCACCAAATAGACCATTTTTACACAGGATATGTGGCACACAAATATATGGTCCATGCCAGTGTTATTGCTCCACTTCCAGCCTCCTCCTGTCTTTCCTCATCTAACTCTTATCAGCATCACCCTCTATTCCCTTCTCCCTCATATGCTTATCTAGCCTCCCCTTAAATGCATCGATACTTTTACCTCCAACCACTCCCTGTGGTAGCGAGTTCCACATTCTCATCACTCTCTGGGTAAAGAAGTTTCTTCTGAATTTCCCGTTTGATTTCTTGACTATCTTATATTGATGGCCTCTAGTTTTGCTCTTCCCCACCAGTGGAAATATTCTCTCTCTATCCACTCTATCAAAATTTTTCATAATTTTAAAGACCTCTATTAGGTCAAGAGAAAAGAGACCCAGCCTGTTTATCCTTTCCTGATAGGTATAACCTCGCATTTCTGGTATCATCCTTGTTTTAAAAAAAAAATTGCACCCTCTCCAGTGCCTCTATATCCTTTTTATAATATGGCGACCAGAATTGTACACAGTACTCTAAGATTATTTTAATGCTTGACTTTATTTTTCATCTGAATTTTTTTAATGTAATTTTTACTTGATTAAAAAATGACCCTTTAAAATGTTGCTTTTTCTGAGTCTCCCTGCATCGCCATTCTCATTGCATCAAAAGTGAATGCGCTGCAGTACATGATAATAGGTTATTTTCTTGGTCTGAATTGATTGTTGGGGAAGCCCTAATGTGACAGAAAATAGATTGCAGTGTCGACAGCTAATTGAGTTCCGGCTGCCATTGCCAACTGTGAACAAGCAGAATATGAGGGGACACCATCTTCATGGACAAGTGTTGGTCAAGCTTTTAATTTGCGGGGATTAATAAGATCTGTGTGCATCATTTGTGTCACAATGATATCGTGCACAATTGACACGATCGGGGAGGGTGATTTTAACCATACTGGGCGGGTGGGTAATTAAGATCGTCCGGGTTACTTATCTGCTCTTTAACCTGCACCAACGAGCCGGCGGCAAGGACACACGCCTAAAGCCGGCGGGGTCCTTTTTTTTGACATTGGCATGTTGGCTCCGGATGACATCATTCCTGGAGCAACGGATGACTTTCTAACTTTAGATCCTTGGGCCCTTCTGAAGTTCCTGGGGCCATTTGGGAAACAATGTTAGAAATGTTGACTACCAGGAGTGGGAAGGAAGGAGGGAGGGGGGACAAGTTTTGGGGCAATGGCCCAGGAACTTCAAACGAAAAGTGCTCCTGTTCCCACCATCCTTGCCTCGATGAACGCAAAAATCAAGGAAATTACTTTGGTGAAAAAACTGCAGGGAGAGGAGGGAATTGAAAAGTTCAAACTATGGGTGTGCAAGTGTGCAAACTCCTGTCAGTGGCCAACACAGCATTTTCTCGTGGCGTCACTGAGTGTATTCGTAGGAACATAAGAACAGGAGTCAGCCATCCAGCCCTGAAACCTTTTCCGCCATTCAGTTAGATCCCGGCTGATCTGTACCTCGACTCCATTACCTGCCTTTGCTCCATATCCCTTGATACCCTTCCCTAATAAAATCCATCAATCTCAGTCATGAAAATTTCAATTGACCCCCAGCAACCACAGCCTTTTGGGGGAGAGAGTATCCGATTTCCACCACCCTTTGTGTGGAAAAAGTGCTTCCTAATTTCACTCGCCTGGCTCTTGCTTTAAGATTGTCCTCCCCCCTTGTTCTGGATTCCCCCACCGGAGGAAATACTTTCTCAGTATCTACTCTTATCAAATCCCTTTATCACTTTAAATACCTCAATTGAATAACTCCTCAACCTTCTAAACTCAAGGGAATACAAGCCAAGTTTATGCAACCTGTCCTCATAACCTAACCCATTAAACCATCATGCTGGTGAACTGCCCAATTTTGTGACCGCAACATTTGCAAATAAATTAAAAGCGGTTTGCCCTGATATATTTTTTTAATACTCATTCTCGGGACGTGGGCATCACTGGCAAGGCCGGCATTTATTGCACATCCCTAATTGCCCTGAGAAGATGGCGGGCGGCGAGCCTTAGTTTTGAACTACTGTTGCGATTTGATGCGAATGGGTGGCTCGCTGGGCCACTTCAGAGGGCAGTTAAGAGTCAACCACACTGGTGTGGGACTGGAGTCACATACAGGCCAGACCAGCAGGGTTCCTTCCGTAAGGGACGTAAGTGAATCAGTTGGGTTTTTAATGACAATCCGACAGCTTCATGGTAACTGATTGTTTGAACTGAATTCAAATTCTCAAACAGCCATGGTGGGATTTGAACTTGCGTTCTCTGGATTGATTATTAGTCCAGTAACATAATCACTACACTACCGTACCCCTATATATTAATATTTTGTTTTCATTCTTTCTGTGTAGGACTGCTTGCTCAATTCAAGGAGCACAAGATCCACTTTGCAGATAGTGGGACATCCCACATCCTGTTCCTTTCTGAAGCAGGACCTGTTTTTCATAGTGAAGTTAAATCAAAGGAATCTGCAGCTAAACTAAAAGAATTCTCCATAATGAAACCACAGTAAGTATTATATTATTCCCGGCGACCTTTAAGTTTTTTTTAAAATGGTGTTGTTGGTTAGTTCTGCATCGTCGTGTTGTAGATTGGATTGTTGCCCAAATGTTACAAGATGGCAGAATAGTGATAGAATTTAGCCCTTAGACTGCCAACAGGTGCAAGGAAAAAGTTGTCAACATTTTAGTGTCAAATCCAGAAAGACAGTGCAGCACTCCCTCGGTAATGGACTGCAGTGTCAGCCTTGATTATGTGATCAAGGCTGTGGGGTGGGGACTTGAACCTACAACTTTCTGACTCCGTAGGCGAGACGCACTACCAACTGAGCTAAGGCTGACCTCACTTAGGTGGATTTGGCAACTGTTTACCCAGAGATATATCTCTCTGATGAGCTGTATTGTCCCGTCGGCTTTGTGCTTGCTCACCTTTCCCATGCACAGACACGAGGGCAACAGAAATTCTCCCAGCGTGCAGTTTAAGTGTAAAGTGGGTCCAATGTTGACACGCTATCATTTCCATTGGGGGAAAAAAGCATTAAAACATCGCCTCTTACGAAACAGAGCAGGTCAGATATATTCCTGAGAAAGATGTGGATGTTGTGTCTCATTATGTTTTATTTATGTTTAGGTTATTTAAGAGTTTGAATGAAATAAATGTAGTTCAAGTGGCCTGTGGAAACAATCACTCACTGGCGCTGTCCAAAGGTAAGAACTAAACTAAAACAAGCCTGTTGTAAGTTAATTAGAAGCGGAATAAAATTAAGAAGCTGTAGTCCAGTTGTGAACCCGGTCTAGGCTTAGCACCATATGGCACATTACTGGCATATTGATGGTTAATATCACCGTGTTTCTATTTAGTGAAATGGCGAAATGACACTGGGTGCAGCAAAAGTCAAGCCAACCAGTGTGCCTGACATAAAAATAAATACTGCGCTTCTGTTTAATATTAAGTCAATTTACCTTATCAAGGAGCGGGAGCCTATTGCCATTTGTTGGTAACTCCCTTCACTAGGTAATTTTTTTAATTTGATCGAATAGATCACACAAAACTATGTAGCCAATCATTTTGCCTTTTGTACCTTCAATTTGAGAAGGCTCAACTGACTTTCCTTTCCATCCTCGGGACGTGGGCATCACTGGCAAGTCCGGCATTTATTACCCCTCCTGAGTTTCCCTGATGTAGCTGTTTGACAAAACTGTGTGGCTTGCTGGGCCATTTCAGAGGGCAGTTAACAGACAGCTTTTTATTTCCAGATTTAAAAAAAAACTGACTTCAAATTCTCAAACTGCCATGTTGGGATTTGAACTCACAGTTAGAAAAAGAACTGATAATACTCTACTGCCAAAATCATTTAACAGGAGATAGTCAGGAACAGTGTCCTTCCGCCTGTCGGTCAGTTCTATTGTGCCCTGGAGCAGGTCCTAACTCGAGTCTCACACACATGATTCTTGAACCACTTACTAGGGAAGAGTAGCTGAGGTGGTTTCCCATTGCCTTCCTCACGGTTATTTTTTATCTTTGGAGTACCTTCTCCGAGGTGGGCTGCAACCAAGGCTAAAAGGCCTCATCTATCCTTTAGTATGAGAGGGAGCCACCCACAGCCATCAAACACCAGCACCCCCACTGGGCATCAGGCCAGTAATCAGAGCTGGTGTTCCAGTCTCCGCCTGCCAGGGCTGTCCGGAGTGGGGTCCAAACTCAAACCTTCTGGCTTCGAGGTGAGAGTACTGCCACTGGGTCAGTGATCATTATATCTGGACACGAGTAGCCCGCAGGATGTCAACCCAGTATTTAGAGACCATATTCTAGTTTCCACTTACCGGGACTGTCTGGAGTGGGGCTTGAACCCTCCACCTTCTGACTCAGAGGTGGGTATAACACCACTGAGTTGAACAGTGTATATTGAGGTATTTGTACTGAGAAGTGGTTTGTTGATTATTTATAACTAAACATTTAATGCCCTGAACGTTAATCATATTCAGTAGTTTATAGAAATTGGGTTAAAGTAGAAATCAATTTTCTTATATCTGTTTTCTTGTTAAACATGATCATTTTAAACTTAGAGTACACTTACTGGAACCCAAAGGGTAATTTTTTTCTCATTTGACTCCCGTTGCAAGATGGCCGACTCTTTGCCTGGGGACAGAACACTTATGGCCAGCTGGGTCTTGATACGAAAGATCGCTCCCAGTGCAAGCCTCAGTGTGTGGACGAACTCTCTGGGATCCCAGTGGCTCAGATCACTGCAGGAGGAGAGCACAGCTTCGCCCTATCTCCCTCAGGAGCAGTGTTCGGTTGGGGAAGAAACAATCACGGACAGCTGGGGCTCAAGGACACAGAGGGTAAGAACATTTATAAAAAAATATTGTCCCTCCTTTTCCTTTCTGTTGCTTCTGTTTCTGAACAAAGCTTAATACCCGGTCCAAAACCAGAGAATCGTTTCTTGACAATATGTGTTTTGAGTGTCAGCAGTTAAATGAGCACTGAGGCAGAAAAATCCATAATCTCCTTAAGTCATTGATCAACGTTTGATCGACAGGATTGAAGCAGAAACTCACTAGGGGCCTTCGAACATAATGGGAGAGCACGAGGAGAAACCTCTTAATGCTGTTATTAAGAAGACTAAAATCACAGAAGTGGGTGTTGGTGGCAAATCAAAGCTTGTCGACAATTGGTGAGGAGTACGATTTGGTTGAGAGCTTTGAATGCTGTTGGATTCCTGACGACCTATGTTGATAATTGCTCAAATGAAATTAAGAGATGAATTGGGATAACATGGAAAGTTTTCACAGGTTTATGCATCACTTGGAAGGAATGGAAACAAAGCGAACATTTTGTACATCAGAACAGTAAGAGCTCTCTCATGGACGACTCAGAGTTGGCTGAAGGCTAGTGATGAGAAAGGAATGAGAGTGTTTGAAATGTGGGGTTACTGGAGCGTTTAGGACTGACGGCAATTATTTGATTCTTCAAGAATTGGGTGTGAAGATTGAGTTGTTGGGAAGGATCATCAAGGCAAGTTGTCCTCTTTTGGTCATGTAGTTTGTGGCAGTTGTGGAAAGTTATGCACACCATTTTGGTTGGACAACTCAATAGAACGAGAAGAAGGGTTGTCCCCGCAAGCTGTGGTTTGAAGACATTGATGAAGAGATTTTGCCTTATGGAATCATAGCCCACAACAGATGAGCCTGGTCCAGCCTCATTCAGGTACCTTTCAGTCCTCCTTAACAGAGGATGGATTAACATATGGAGTTAAATCTCCAGTGGGCAGTGGGCAACAGTCAACACTTCAGACCTGCCCAGTGTGTCTGCTCTGAGATCCAATGTGCTGAAATATCATTCCCCAACACGGTGCGTCCATGAGCTTCAAGGTTACATATTGGGACAATAATGGGGTTTCCACCAAAACAACCAGCTTGATCTGCACCTAATGTATAATATACGTACCGTCACCAGATGCAAATGACCAGGATTCCTTCTTCAGACTGCAGTTCTCTGTAGAAACATCCAATCTGAGTTCAGCAGCTGGCTGCAAGGTTGGAAAAGAGATCCTTCAACCTTGTATACTATATTCACTGTTCTATATTGGGGAAGCCAAATGTAGACGGGTTGATTGCTTTGCTCAACATATTCGTTACATCTGCATGTATGATTCTGAACTCTGTGTGGGTTGTCATTTTAATTCCTCCAACCATTCTCACTCTGTTCATTTTAGGCTTTCTACACTGCCCCAACCCAGTCCAACACAAACTTCAGAAAATCTTTCATCTTCCTGCTGGGCTCTTGAGTCCCTGCTCTGAACATTAACTTCACAAATTTGAGCTTAGTTGTCTCTCCGATTGTCCTCGACTCTCCCGCTCGCATCTTGTTGCTTTCCCTTCAGTTTTAAAGTCTCGTAAGGACCATCCTCGCCATGCTATTTTCAAATTCCTGACTGAAATTAACTCATAGCACAGAGCATTTTACAATAGAATAAATATTATTTCCCCACATCATTCCTGAACACAGGCAGCCTGTGCGAGTGTTCAGATCTTTAGGCCCAAAGCCTGCAACAATATCAAGTGCACTCGGGGGTTTGTGCAGTCTAACAGTGAGAATCATTTTATTCTCACTTATTTAATAGTTTTTATTTGGAACCTTCCTAGTTGACCCAGTCAGATACCTTCTCTTCAAAATACCTTAGAACGGGTTATTACTGAGAGAAATAGGAGGAGGAATGTGAGTTAATCACTCATTCAATCCTTCTTGCAGATAGACGCAAGCCCAACTACGTGAAGCTGTTGGAGTGTAAGAGGACAATCCATGTCTCTTGTGGAGAAGAGCATACTGCCATTCTGACAAAGGTTTGTTCTGAAAGAATCTTAAATTTAAACCTCAATGGTTTGATCCTTAGGAGGGAGGGAGGAGAGAGGGGGGGAGAGAGGGGAGTTGGGGTGGGAGGGGGGGGGAGAGAGTGGAGTTGGGGTAGGGGGGAGAGAGGGGAGTTGGGGTAGGGGGGAGAGAGGGGAGTTGGGGTAGGGGGGAGAGAGGGGAGTTGGGGTGGGAAGGGGGGAGAGAGGGGAGTTTGGGTGGGAGGGGGGAGAGAGGGGAGTTGGGGTGGGAGGGGGGAAGAGAGGGGAGTTGGGGGGGGGGGGAGAGGGGAGTTTGGGTGGGAGGGGGGGAGAGGGGAGGAGGGGGGGAGAAGATGCCCCAATGATAGAAACTGTGAGGAAGGCAATGGGAAACCACCTCGGCTACTCTTCCCTAGTAAGTGGCTCAAGAATCTCATGTGTGAGACTTGAGTTAAGTCCTGCCCTAGGGCAGAACACAACGGATAGACTATCCATTAGTTGTTAGTCATGGGTTCGTGCAAAGGTAGAACTTCAATCTGCTGCCATGGGTCAAATATATACAATATTTGAGTAATGATTACAGGAATTTGGGGGTATATTTTCTGACTGCACTGTTTCCTGTACGGATATTTAAAGCACTCTAAATCTCTCTTGAGAGGTTAGTATGAACGCATTAACCATTTGGAAAGTGTCAGTTTATACAAGATAGATTCAGTTGAAGTAACAATTATCTGTCACTAGAGGCCATCGTCGTGTTTGGTAACTGTTCGAATGTGCACGAGACCAATGCCGCTTCAGTACCAAGGGCTTGTCTTGTGATGAGAAGTAACACGCCATTAAGTCTTGTCTTCTCCTCTAGGATGGACTTGTTTTCACCTTTGGAGCTGGAAGCTACGGGCAACTTGGACACAACTCGACAAAGGATGAGATCAAACCTCGTCTGGTCGGCGACTTGTTTGGAAGTAAAGTCTCTCAGATAGCATGTGGGAGGTGAGGTAGCAAGACATCAACAAAACAAAATACACCTACATCTCTTTCACTCCATTTTACGTGTAAACCAGAAGAAGATTTGAATTTATGCAACTCTTTAGCTACTTGACATTGATGGCCATTTGCAGCGTGCGTCTCTCTGGTCAACTATTTTACTATCTATAGAGTTCGGTGACATTTTTAGACATTGAGATCTTTGCTAAAAGTTTCTTATTCCTCACTTGGAAATAAATAATGGCTCATTGCATGGTATGAGCATGAGAACCAGAAGTGGTGAATAGACATTCGAGCTGGTATGAAGAAAAGGCTGCTGGCAGCAAGATAACTGTGGGGGGTGGGTGGTGTTGCGAGGGTCGTGCGGCTTGGGATGATGGGGGGTGGGGGGGTGGGGGGAGCCTGGGGCAGTAGAGGCCTGGACGTTTCTTGTGAGGGGCAATCCTACTCTGACTGGCCCCACCAAGGAAAGTTTTCTTAGCTTACCTCAGAAGGTCTCGCTGGCTTCCTGACAGCTTTACCAGGCGGGCAGCTCACAAGCGAGTAGGCCACTCGAGAGCGGGTTAACATACCATCGGGTTCCCATGTACGTCATGGAACCCCAATTTCCATTTATTATTGAGGCTCCCGCCAGAGAGCCTGATCCGCCACCAAAACTAGCGCCGTTAAAATGCGGAATCGGCGCGAAATGGAGCCGTTCCATTTTAACTGCTCCTTTCCCACCAATCGGGGAGGGTTAAAATTCCCCCCTTTCTATCTCAAAGCACTAATCAAGATGTTAAGAGAGATACAGCTGATCAGCAGCATAAAACTGGGCAAAGGGCATGTAAATTTATGCATATATATGTATTTTAAACAGCTATCACACACTTGTGTTCGTTCCATCATCTGGCAAGATCTACTCTTTTGGTCGTGGAGACAAAGGCCAGTTGGGAAATGGACAGACCAGTGATCAGTTAGTGCCTCTTCCTGTCAACCTAATGGGCACATCTGGCAATAATGGACCTGAAAATGGTAAGCAATGTTAAGTTGTATACTTTTATAGCCCCATCATACAGAAAGAATTGGAATAGGAGTGATATTTAACCTGTGAATGCGATATATTGCAATTTCAGCAAGACTTTTGATTTTATATATATAAAATAAATTAAACTAGTCAACCTCATGGCATTACACATAGGGAATTAAATGTAGTTTTCAGGTGAAGCAGAGTTAGAGGCTAGGGATAACTGAACCAGTGTGTGCAGACATAATTCAGTCCCCATTTTGAAGTCATAAATTCGGTCCTTATTTTTATTTATATTTTCCTTTATAAATTCCTATGTCTATATTTATAATGGAAACATCCTATGTAAACTTGTCACACTGTAATTACACCCCCCCCCCCCCCCAGTGATGGCGCTGCAACATCTTCAGTCTGGGGTGGGGGGGGGGAAGGGCGTAGTTACAGTATAAGTTTACATCGGATCTTTCCATTACACATATGGATATAGGAATTTGTAACAGAAGAATATGACATCAAATGCACACAGGTGTAAAATTAATATGTTACATAGAGATGAACAGACTGACATAGTTTAAGTGACACTGTTGTCCACTTAATCTGTATTTATGTAATTTCGCAGACCGTACAACCAAACCAGCTGTCAGAAGAATTTTTGCAGGAGGCAACAAAGGCTTTGCAACGTTCCGTGATGAAGCGGTAAGAAGATAAGACCATGTGGTGGTGTTTGTTGCAGATTACAATGAGGAGATATTGGTGGTACAAGACCGCACAATGGGAATGGAAGTTCATTTGGACTGAATAACATTTCAGATAATTGTGTTTAACATTTAAAAAAAAACTTTTAACAGTTTTACTTCAATTATTATTTAATTAATTAACTAATTACTTAATTGACCTGAAAGGGTGGTGGAAGTAGATTCAATAGTAACTTTGAAAAGGTAATTGGATACAGACTTGAAGGGGAGAAAATTAGAAACATAGAAGATAGGAGCAGGAGTAGGCCATTCGGCCCATCGAGCCTGTTCCGCCATTCAATGAGATCATGGCTGATCATCCAAATTCAGTACCCTGTCCCTGCTTTCTCCCCATATCCCTTGATCCCTTTAGCCTCAAGAAATATATCCAACTCCTTCTTGAATATATTTAATAAATTGGCCTCAACTGCCCTGTGTGGCAGAGAATTCCACAGGTTCACCATCTCTGGGTGAAGAAATTTCTCCTCATCTCAGTCCTAAATGGCTTACCTCTTATCCTTAGACTGTGACCCCTGGTTCTGGACTCCCCCGCCATCGGGAACATCCTTCCTGCATCTAGTCTGTCTAGTTCTGTTAGAATTTTATAAGTTTCAATGAGATCCCCTCTCATTCTTCTAAACTCTAGTGACTATAAGCCCAATCAACCCAATCTCCCCTCATCATTCCTGCCATCCCAGGTATCAGTCTGGTGAATCTTCGCTGCACTCGATTGCAGGGCTTTAGGGAAAGAGTGGGACTAATTGGCTCGCTCTTTCAAAGAGCTGGCACAGGCACGATGGGCCGAATGGCCTCCTTCTGTGCTGTAAGATTCTATGATTCTATGCCTGTATCAGTACGGATGGTGATTCTTTCCCCTCGGTTCCCCCTTCGTATTGTTTGTCCGTGTACTTGCTGCAACCACGAGGGAAGATTTCTGCCTGGCTCCTGCAATGTAATCGCTTCGGCAGCTGATGGGAGGCTCACTAAATAAAACTAGTCAACCTCATGGCATTACATGGGAAGGATCCACCCTCTGATTTTGACCCTTCCCTATCAGGAGCCCGCAAGAGTTGAAGGAATTGGATCTGTGTCCCTCTAGTTCGTGGATTTGTGCACTGCTGTTCCAAACCAATTTGCTACAGAGTTGCCTTCGAATAAAATCATATGAAATATAAATTATAAAATTGCAAGATGCATCATCCATTTAAATTATTTTACCGTGCATCCATCCTGGCTAATTACTGAAAATATCAACTATAGAATAACAGACTAATCCCCTTCCCGCCTCGGGGAGGCGGGTCCCAGTGCAGGGCGGGTACGCGCCTCCTTTGAAACTGGCATGGAGGCGGGATGGGGTCAGGACCCCCGATTTTGGGATTTTAAACCCCCACATGCCTCCAATCCCGACTCCATGGCCCAATGAAAATCCTGCCCTTGATGTTCCTATCAGTATTTCTGTACAGGTGGACATTCAGTACTCTTGGTTTTTTCTCTCTCTAGGATTCGGAGTCCTCTATCGATCAATCTTCACTCATTCCTTTGAAGAAAATCTTGACACTGGACAATTTGCTGGAGATGAAATTGTGCAAAAACACAAGAAAGTAAGTTGTCTTCCTGCAAAGTCCAGTTTAACTTTCACAACTTCCATATAACTTCCTTCAGTACTTTTCATTAATCTCCTCTGGGCAAACACTTGGAAAGATGCACACCTAGATTTTACCTATTGGTGTTAAGTCTGGCATTAACGTATTTATTTCAAATAGGCCAACGCTGGTGTTAAAGTAATACCAATCATAAAATCTAAGTTCCAGTCTCTAGTGGTAAATACAGAACTATTACTTATGGACATGTGTGTAGCAGTGGTAATGAATAGAAACTGATGAGCACTCGAAGAATCTTGGGTGTTTGCATTTCATCTTTTCTTCGTGAATAAAACAACACAATTGGCCCGAAAGTCTCTAGACTGATAAGAAAGACTTGGATTTATATAGCGCCTTTCACAACCACTAGACATCTCCAAGCACTTTACAACCAATTAAGTACTTTTTGAAGTGGAGTCACTGTTGTAATGTAGGAAACACAGCAGCCAATTTGCACACAGCAAGCTCCCACAAACAGCAATGTGATAATGACCAGATAATCTGTTTTTGTTTATGTTGGTTGAGGGATAAATATTGGCCAGGAAACCAGAGATAACTCCCCTACTCTTCTTCGAAATAGTGCCATGGGATCTTTTACGTCCACCTGAGAGAGCAGACGGGGCCTCGGTTTAACATCTCATCCGAAAGACAGCACCTCCGACAGTGCAGCACTCCCTCAGCACTGCACTGGAGTGTCAGCCTAGATTTTTGTGTTCCAGTCCCTGGAGTGGGACTTGAACCCACAACCTTCTGACTCAGGCGAGAGAGTGCTACCCACTGAGCCACAGCTGACACACTGCAGGAATTATGGGGGCTTAACTCAGCCACTAGAGACCCATTGGGGAGCAGAAGTTCGCGTGGGGTCCCGGAAAGACCAGGTCTTCCATCCCGTTTCCGATGGGACCTAGGCGGACAGAGCTTTCAACTGCCCCAAATAAGGCCCATGACATTGGAGGAGGTGGGCCTGGGGGAGGGAGGGCTTTCCAATGCAGGAATTCCCTCTGTTCCAGCTTCCTTCCACCCAGCAATCTGGTCAACGGGAAGAACCCAGCACGCATCTTAGTTCAGGGGTCGACTTTAAAAATACTTACCTACTGCCCGCCCCCCCAGGATGGCTCGGTAGAAACATAGAAGATAGGAGCAGGAGTAGGCCATTCAGCCCCTCGAGCCTGCTCCGCCATTCAATGCGATCATGGCTGATCATCCAAATTCAGTACCCGGTCCCTGCTTTCTCCCCATACCCCTTGATCCCTTTAGCCTTTAGTGCCACTTTTTTACCGTGCCAGCAAATGGGTGCCTAAGATGGACCCCATATTGGCGCAGGCACCCAATGAAGATGTGGATGCTCTGGTGGGGTCAGGAGCAAAGGTCAGCACCACTTCCTCTGCCACACTTTGGTCAGTGGAGTGGACTGGAGGATTTTCGGGGCCAGTGTTGCTTTTATCATCTATACTGTACTTGTATTGATTGTTGTGCCGAGGACATTGTTGTACTGCACAAAAGTTGAGGACTCCGTTACCCAGCAGTTTCCAATCATCCACCAGGAACTTCCACCGTAGTTACATTGCTCAATATATCGCTTTGAGTTTCTACATGTTCAATTAGTGCAGCTTCGAAATACAATCCAGATTGAAGATGCCTATAATCTGATCCCAGCACAGAATTCAACTTTACTATTTCTATTTGCTTTTGTTATGTAATGTAGAAACTTTTCTTTGGGGGATCCAGCTGAACAGTTACTGAGAATTTGAATTGTCTGTAAATTAGTATAAGTATTTAACATGTAAATAAAAACAGCACACATTAAATTTGTATGAATTTCATTTACAGGGCAATCATTCGAGCATTTTCCTCTTCTCAAACTCTGAATGCAAGCTTCCTGGATGTGAGGTAAATGTGTTATTGCCTTAACAATTAGCATTAAAATATCATAATAAGACTTGGTACAGATCCTATTTGAGTTTGTTGCTTTATTCCCCAGGCCCAAACCAAATCCAAATCATTTTTTGTCTCCAATCGAGAGGATACTTTTAATTTATTTTCTAGGGGTTTATTTTACCCAATTTACTTGAGGAGATTCATACAACTATACGAGCTGAGAGTTGGGGGGGTGGGGGGAGGAAAAGGGTTGTGCAGAAGTGCCACTTGAAGATTTACAGGATTGGTTCTCTTATTGCGCCCATCCATTCTATGCATGTCGAATTATCAAGCTTTGTTATATGATGGGTCTGTTCTCTCCCCACTCTCCTCGTCCCTGCGGTCAAGTTGAGTTTGGGAATTCATGACCCAGAATTTCCTCTGGTCAAACACTGCCCGCCCACTAGTTGTCCCCTTAGCTCCACCCCCCTTCTCAGGGGTCAGGGTAAGGCTCATTTCAATATTTCAAGCGGGCACCAGCACTATCTGCAGTGCAGCTGGGCACCTGCCTCAGTTTGGAGGGGACGAGCCTTGCTGTGGTGCTTTGCCACAGTGTTGTTTGGCCAGCTGTGTGGCTTCAAAATTTTGAAAAAAAATTAAAAAACCTGGCAAGCACTTGCATTTATGTAGCGCCTTTCATCTCCAAACATCCCATAGTGTTACATAAGAACATACGAATAGGAGCAGAAGTAGGCCATTCGGCCCCTCGAGCCTGCTCCGCCATTTAATGAGATCAAGGCTGATCTGATCTTGGGCTCGGCTCCATTTCCCTGCCCGCTCCCCATAACCCTTCACTCCCTTATTGTTCAAAAATCTGTCTATCTCCACCTTAAATATATTCAATGATCCAGCCTCCACAGCTCTCTGGGACAGAGAATTCCACAGATTTACGACCCTCTGAGGGAAGAAATTCCTCCTCATCTCAAGTTTTAAATGGGTGATCCCTTATTCTGAAACTATGCCCCCTAGTTCTACATTCCCCCTTGAGGGGAAACATCTTCTCTGCATCTACCTTGTCAAGCCCCCTCAGAATCTTATGTTTCAATAAGATCACCTCTCATTCTTCTAAACTCCAATGAGTATAGGCCCAACCTTTCTTCATAAGTCAATCCCTTCATCTCAGGAATCAACCTCATGAACCTTCTCTGAACTGCCTCCAATGCAAGTATATCCCTCCTTAAATAAGGAGACCAAAACTGTACACAGTACTCAAGGTGTGGTCTCACCAATACCCTGTACAGTTGTAGCAGGACTTCCCTACTTTTATACTCCAACCCCCTTACAGTCTATGAAATACATTTAAAGTGTTGTCCCTGTTGTAATGTATGAAATGTGGCAGTAAATTTGCGCACAGCAAGCTCCCACAAACAGCAATGAGATAATGACCAGATCATCAGTATTTTTAGATGTTGATTGAGGGATAAATATTGGCCAGGACACCGAGAGAACTCCCCTGCACTTCTTCGATTAGTTCCGAAGGATCTTTTTGCATCCACCTGAGAGGGCAGACGGCGCCTTAGTTTAACGTCTCATCCGAAGGGCAACACCTCCGACAGTGCAGCACTACACTGGGAGTGTCGGCCTAGATTATGTGCTCAAGTCCCTGGAGTGGGCCTTGAACCCCCTGTAATTGGTCGCTCTGTGATCGATCGCTGGACGGCAACCGGTCATTTAATATTTACCTCCAGCCCGGAGCAATGCTGGATGTCCGGGATTCACAAGCGTCATAGTGTTGCTAAGATGCAAATGGCGGGAAGCAAGTCAAGTATTTCCCTCATTTTGTATTGTATCATCATTTCTCTGCCCATATAGGGGTGAGTGTATTATGCGCACTCCCTATTTCAAACGCAATTTTGGATGGACAGAAAAAGGGGTCAAAATAACTGGGTCCCACCTCAACATCCCTCTCTGCCGACCCAGACCATATTGTTTTTACAGCAAAATCCATGAGGAAATTTTAGGGTCCATATGGGGAATTGCGAAAGCAGTATGTTGTGGATCAGATGAGAGAGTGCATTTATTTTGTGAGGATATGTAGCTCTTATTTTTTTGCGAGTTAATTTCTACCTCAATCTTTTCAGCTTGGGTAGCAAGTGTGACCAAGAGGGCAGGTTGCTAACCTTCTCCCAAATCGTCCCCAATGCTCTTATTAAGAGTCATTCAAGTATGACTAAAATGGCAAATCATTCCCTAATTTTTGTGTGTCTTGTGAGGAAGTGCCTGATCTTCTTGGCACCTGCAGTGGCATGGCTGAGATTTGGGACTACACTCTTATCGTTGATCTACATTGGCTCACGGTCCACCAACCCTCCGAGAACTGTACGTTCCTCCAATTCTGGCCTCTTGTACATCCCCGACTTTCTTCGCCCCACCGTTGGCGGCCGTGCCTACAGCCGTCTCGGCCCTAAGCTCTAGAATTCCCTCCCTAAACCTCTCCTCCTTTAAGGTGCTCCTTTAAACCTAACTCTTTGACCAAGCTGTCCTAATGTCTCCTTCTTTGACTCGGTGTCAGTTTTTTGTCGGATTACGCTCCTGTGAAGCCACTTGGGACGTTTTATTACATTAAAGGCACCCTATAAATGCAGGTTGCTGTTGAGTTGGAAGTGGTTACCCCTACTAGATTTCAATGGTAGAAGACCTATATGCCACAAGGAGTAATAAGGTTGAATGATGATGGATATAGGACTTTGTCTTACCATTCCATGGGGTGGATTTCAATGGAATGAAAATCGGGGTGGCGGTGAGGGGGTGGTTTATGTAAATGGTTTGGCAATTCACTCTGCCAGATCACCGGCTAGATGGTGAAGGTGAAAATTTACCTCCATGAGACTGTTTGAGCTCCAGCACATTGTGCCAGCTTGCCCTGTTTCACACCACTATATAGATTTGGGTCATCACCAAGAGCCAGTACTTCAAATCAATCTCGAGTAACATTAAAAAGCAAGTACAATATCAAATTGCTTCCGCAGTGCGCTAACAATCAATCTTGATATTATTCAAAACAGAAAAGATGGCCATTTCAAAACAAATGGAGGGGTGTCTGGTCTAGATATGTCGGCAGTCCGGCGGAGCTTCAAGAAGTTGGCCGAAAACTCCGTGATGTTGCAGCAGGTAATGTTAAGTGACTATTCACTCAAAGTACCCTGAAATAACAACAGAAAATGCTCAGCAGGTCAGGCAGCATCCGTGGAGAGAGAAACAGAGTTAACGTTTCAGGTCTGTGACCCTTCGTCAGAACTGGAAAAAGTTAGAGATGTAACAGGTTTTAAGCAGGTGCCGAGGCAGGGAACGCGGGGGGGTGGGGGGAGGGGAGGAAGGAACCAAAGGGACGGTCTGTGCTAGGGTGGGGAAGGCAGGAGAGATTAAATGTTGCAAATGGGGAATGGCAGAATCATCAACAGCTGTCACCTGAAAAAATAGGGGCAGGGGTTATAGTCTGAAATAGTTGAACTCAATGTTAGGTCCAGAAGGCTGTAAAGTGCCTAATAGAAAGATGAGGTGCTGTTCCTCCAGCTTACGTTGAGCTTCATTGGAACAATGTAATAGGCCGAGGACAGAGAGATCAGAGTGGGAGTGGAGCGGAGAATTAAAATGACAGGCGACCGGAGGCTCGGGGTCACCCTTACGGACTGAACGGAGGTGTTCCGCAAAGCGGTCACCCAATCTGCGTTTGGTCTCCCCAATGTAGAGGAGACCGCATCGTGAGCAGTGAATACAGTATACTAGATTGCAAGAAGTATAAGTAAATCGCTGTTTCACCTGGAAGGGGTGTTTGGGGCCCTGGACAGTGGGAAGGGAGGAGGTAAAAGGGCAGGTGTTTCATCTCCTGCGCTTGCACGGGAAGGTGCCGTGGGAAGGGGAGGGGCTGTTGGAGGTGATTGAGGAGTGGACCAGGGTGTCGCGGAGGGAGCGGTCCCTTCAGAATGCTGAAAGGGGAGGTGAGGGGAAGATGTGTTTGGTGGTGGGATCACGCTGGAGGTGGCGGAAATGGCGGAGGATGAAAGGTTGAATGTGGAGGCTGGTGGGGTGAAAGGTGAGGACAAATACCCTATAGCTTCTCGCACCTTAAAATACTGGAATTTAGTTTATATCCCGACAAGTATTGAAGGTATATTTTTACACTCACTGCTGTTTACATAACTGTTATGTTTTTGTTGATTCATTGGTCATTTTAAAATTTGATATTTCCTGATTGTCCACCTTTTCTCTGGCTTAGACATGTGAAATTATTTGTGGAATTTTGCCACTGCGTGTTTATTTATTTGCTATTAAACATTTACACGAAGGCTTTGTTCTTTCAATCAGTGTAGGTGTAGAGTAACAATTAATGTTGAAAAATCCGTTGCTATTGATGAACCCCAGAACAAGGCATTTGTAGGAGATGGTATCAAACACTGATGTACAAAATCAGAGACTTCAATCGCACTCGTGTATCTGTTGAAGTATTTGCAGGGTACGTGAGTTGCCCATCCGTGTCTCTAAATGTTTTTAGGTTCAGTTGTTTTTGTATCTTCACGCTCTTCCCTTGGAGAATAGTGCGAAGTAGTGGAAGGATTCACAGGCTGGTTAACAGTCTGGCAGTCCGTGACGTGCACGCTCCTTCCATGGCTGTAACCATCTTTGTATCAACTGATAGGGTGGTTAGTCCTGGATGGCGGGAGGGTTTTATGGGCTCCCACAAATCATAGAGTGAGGGGAGGGTAATTACTCACTAGACTAGAGCATCTCGCTGGATGACGACCAGGAATTCAAGAGCCGGAGCGCCAGTCTCCACTCGCTGGGAACGTTTGGAGCGGGGTTTGAACCCGCCACCTTCTGACTCGGAGGCAGGAATGCTGCTGCTAAGCCAAAGGTCCGCCCCTTTTGGTTCAGTAGCACTGCATTTCGCTGTGCAGGTATTTTGATAAAGACACCGAAACACACTGGTTGATGTCTGACAGCATTGTGTAAATCTGCTTGATGTCATGTTACTCCAGGGCCTGGCGTCCCATTGGGTTCACCAAAAGATTCTCTCAGCGGAGTTAATTTGACGTCGTAGTATTGTGATGAAAGGTGCTGTGGGATTTACAAGGGGTTCAATAAATACAAATAATCCGATTTTGATTTTATTCATTCACCAATGCAAAAGTGTAGTTAAAATATTTGAATAGGTCTTCGCCGGTAGTGACAAACGGGCTGGTGGTGGATCGGCAGCCTGTTTTACACCGCGCCCGATTTTCTTTGCCATTGAAGTCAGTGGCACGGTGTAAGGCGGGCTACCGATTCACCACCAGCCCGTTTTGCGCGCTACTGGCTTCGACCGGTTTGACTGCCCCAGTTGTTTTACTGCTCTCCTAAAATCACTGCACTAGCCGCCAAATAACACAGCTGACCGCTGAACTAGAAACAGAAGGTGCTGGAAACACACAGCAGGTCAGCGAAAGAGAAAGAACGGTTCAAGTGTTCGGGTGAGACCCTTCATTAGAAATGATAAAGGGTTACTATAGATCTGGATTTCTGAACAGGAGTTTCCAATGTAAACATCTCGAGGGCAGGAGGGGGAAACCCAAACTGTTTCTTCTATCTCCTGTTTTATTGCAGTTTATCATTTTATCTCTTCACAAACTAATCAGCTCCAGCTACATCGTACCCATGGATTTTGAGAAACACCTCTTTCTCCCCTTTCCCCTAATAACAAAATGATTTTACATGATCGCAGTGCATTGCAGATCTTAGTAGTTTTACAATAATATTTTTGTTCTTTATGTGGCAAAATTTGAGCCCGGAAAATGTTCTTGCCCGTGAAAATACCCAATTCTAGAGGGCATGTTTTACTATGGTAAAGGCACTGTAAGTGCAAGTTGTTGTTGTTGTTGCTGTGTGCTGGGAACCGGGGTTGATCTGTGATTTTAAATCCAGCGCGAAATTGTACATCCATAAAATGTTGGATACACTTAACAGTTGTACAATACCTCCAACCTTTCAAAACGGGACGCACCGTGAAGCTTTCAAAATGAACAATTACTTTCCCACATTTAAAACGTGCGTCTTTTTCTGATGTTGAACAGTATAAAACAACATAAACTGTTATAAAACAAAGAATAAATCACAAAGGGCTTATTCATTTACAGTCTTCTCTAAAATCCTCACAGATTGCTCTAGGAATCATTGCGTGGAAACCCCCTAAATTAAATAGTTTTCACACCATTCAAACGTTTAGCATCGAATGGGGAGGTCTGTTAGCATTGCTTTGAATTCCTGTCAGCTATAATGCTAACCCCCATCAACCTATGAACATCTGCATTGCAATCGGCTAGAGACCAGTACAATTACATATTTTGTTGCAGGACTTCATCTGTGAAATTTAATGATCTTGCATTGCGAAGTCCGCAAGTAATAGATGAAAAGCACATTTTGGACCTTGATTGACTGCACTGTGGACTTTAATTTTTTAAAGGGAGTTGCAGTCCTGCAGCTAACGTTCACTATTTTACAGGTGACGGATGCAGTGCAGAAACACCTGATCCCTTCGTTACCTCGATCTCCTGCTTGTGTGGAAGCTTTGCGAGTTTATCTTATTCTGCCAGAACTGATTGCTGTGCTGAAAGAGCCAAATGATTTAACACTGCTGACAGAGTGTCTGAACAGAGCCATTCTGTCACTTGAAGAAAGTCATTTTAAAACTCTTGGTAAGTTTTTTTTTAAACGTATAAACATCAGTGAAAACTCCGCTCTCCACTGTTCAAAGAAGTCAACAGGAACTAAAAGTTCTAACATTCTTGCGGGCTGCCCCAGTTCTAAAATGCGATGCAACACTTCTTTAAACTTTTGAAAAGTAAGGATGGATTTCAATGACCTTGTGTGTCAGGAGTTCAGAGCGACCAACTGCAGTGGGTTCAAGCCCCACTCCAAAGACTTGAGCACATATCCAGGCTGACACTTCAGTGCAGTACTGAGGGAGTGCTGCACTGTCAGAGGTGCCGTCTTTCGGATGAGACATTAATCTGAGGTCCCGTCTGCCCTCTCGGGTGGATGTAAAAGATCCCTTGGCCCAATTTCGAAGAAGAGTGGGGGAGTCTTCTCTGGTATCCTGGCCAATATTTATCCCTCAACCTGCATCACTAAAACAAGATTTACTGGTCATTACCGTATTACTGATTGTGGGAGCTTGCTGTGCGCAAATTGGCTGCCGCGTTTCCTACATTACAACAGTGACTACGATTCAAAAAAGTACTTAATTGATTGTAAAGTACTTTGAGACGTCCTGAAGTCGTGAAAGGCCGTTACAAACTTTCTTTTCTACACCACCTTCAGGGCCTGAATGTCTTGGGTGCTCATGGTGTTCAAGCACCGGTGATTCTCCTGATCAGAACTTTGGCGGAAACCCCTTTTACACCATGTAAACACGGTCTCCGCCGAAGTTAAGGCAGCCGATCGGGAGAACTCCAAGGAAATTCTCGGCAAAGGAGCGGCGCGATGGGTTTAAGCACGGCACCCGCTGTTTTGTCTTTATAGTTCATCATTCATTTTGCTTTTTTTGATTGGGGACCATCTGGTAGGCTGTGCTTTATTTTGCATTAACATTTCTGCACCCTTTCTTGACTAGAATGCTGGTGGAGTACAATGCCTCACTCTGCCCTCAAGCGCCTAGTGGGGGTCTATCAAAAAGAATCCGAGCGATGTCTTCTACTCGCTATGGCGGTCATCTCAAAAGACAACTCCAAACTACATGATTCCTTAAAAATTTTACAAGCACTTTACAAGGTAGGTGAGAATTTTAAGTTTTAGTTATGGGTGTCTATTTTGAGTCTCCACTCACACTGCTCCACCTTTAGCTGTCTTGTCCTCACACTCTGGAACTCTTCTCTTTGCTACCTCCCTCCCTATCTTCAAAAGAGTTCTGAAAACCCGCCTCTTTGACCTGTCACCTCCCTTAACTCTTCTTACAAAATTACGTGCCGTTTGCTACGTGAAAAGGGGCCTTCTAAATGCAAAAATCGTTGTTATGTGCGGAATGCAGCTGGTCAGGGCTGAGTAATGTAGGTTGCACCATTAGATTGACATCATGGTTCCCGATTTTTAACCTAACCTGCCTGATGGGTACAGGGCGGGTTCAGATCGGATGGTTTTGCAGATCGGACGGTTTTGCACCCCGTCCGGTTTTACTCTGCATTGAAGTCAGTGGAAAGCAGAAGTAAAATCGGGCGGGGTGCAGAAAGGGTGTCCGACCCAATCCCGTCAGTTCTCCGCCTGGCGGCTTAGGTTAACATTGGGGCCCGTAGCACGCATTTGTAAAATTGCCCTCATCAGGAAAACACAGGTGCGCTGCCCGCAATTTCCCAATACATGCGGCCAGTGAATGAGGCAGTTGTACGCATTCACAAGATCGGCCCTCACGGTTTTCTCTTAGATGTTTTAGCTGTCATTGTTCACCTCTCTTTCGGAAGTGTATAAAGTTTGATTTATTCCATGCCAGAGCAAATTGTACATGTTCTGCTGGAAGGAATGGGACTTGATGGGCTAATTGGCCTTTCTCATGCCAAATCTTCTTAGAGTAACATAGGAATTGCTAGATGAAAAAAGACCAAAGTCCGTCTAATTCGCCTTCTACCATCCTGGGAGTCGCTCGATACAACGATAATGGGAGTTGATGACTAATCATGGCAATCATCATCTCTATAAATTAGTCTACAACAGTCCCAGACATGAGGCGAGGAAGACCCCAGTGATGGAGAGCTTTGGGAGCCATAGGTCCAAAGTCATCCTTTTCTTCCAATCATGCTACACTTACCACACATCATGTCTCAAATTACTCAGGTACTGTATCCCAAAATGTTAATGAATGTTTAATTATATTCTGGCAGGTAAACTCTAGCAAATATCGCAAGGTTCCAGAGAAAAATTTCTGCATTCCTGTAATGAAAATGTTTAAAGAGTCTTTAATGGTAAGTGGATGAATATTTCCATAAAAGGCATTCATGTTAAGGGGCTGGTGTGCCACGGCACCTTCAGGCGCGCTCCCGCGCCAACTCCAGCGGAAGCGTGATATAAGGGCCGGAAAATAGGCTTGGAGTTGTCTGTTACTGTCTAGGGTTTTGCACTGAGAGTTTTAGCGGAGGAAGAGTAAGCAAAACGTACGGCAATTTGAGAAGTAGAGTTGGCTGGCGCAGAGGGGTTTCTCTACAGTAGCGACTGCGAAGCTGAGATGCAAAACTGAGGCGCCACCACTGGCAGGAAGGTGTAATTACAATGTGACAAGTTTACATAGGCATTACAAATGTGGACGTAAGAATTTATAATGGGAAAATTCAACATAAAATTGTTGCAAAAATGTGACAATGGGAAGTAAGGTTTTGTGGACAGAATGCATTCAGATATAAGATTTTGAATATATTATAGACATAGATTATTCATAAATGGTTTTGGAAGTGTGAATGCTACTTCACACTTTATCAATCTAAACATGCAAATCATTGCTTGAAACAACATTTATTAAAGAAAGATAGAATTATAGAATCTTATAGCACAGAAGGATGACATTCGACCCATTGTGCCTGTGCCGGCTCTTTGAAAGAGTGATCCAATTAGTCCTTGCTTTTTTCCCATAGCCCTCCAAATTTCGACTTTTCAAGTATGTATCCAATTCATTTTTGAAAGTTACTATTGAATCTGCTTCCATCATCCTTTCAGGCAGTGTATTCCAGATCATAACAATTTGCTACGTTAAAAATCATTCTCATCCCCCAGCACCACCACACCCCCTCGCGCCCCCCCCCCCGCCCCCCCGGTTCTTTTGCCAATTATCTTAAAGATATTCCATTAAGCTTCAATGCAAATTAGGTGTTGGTGGAGACACACTCTTACAATGTGGAGAGAGTACTTCACCTATGGACTGAGACTAAAGCTCCATGTTCTAGTATGGTAAGACATGTTTTTGTTTACCAGTGGCAGCCATTTCTAATAGATCTGTTGTACAATGACGAGCACCTTCATTGAGGAAAGGGGTCCTGTTACATTGGAAGAATGAACATTACCGCGGTTCCTTTCGATGGCCAAGGAACAAAGTTAAAAACAAGGCTCAGCATTTTTCTGCCATGGATTTGATTTAATACATGTTGGTATCAAACCCAAAGCAAAGTATCTGTAAAATAATGCTCTCTTTTACTTATTTTGATGTTGTTATTTTCAGGCACGTGCTGTGGGACTCTTTCCCGGCGCTCTTATAAGTGATTTGGTTCACTTCATAAATGAGGTTTGTATTTTTTTGAGAAACTTAAGTTAAATAGGCTTAAAACCACTGACGGGTAATTCTCCTTAAGTAAATACAGTGATATTAATCCAGGTCTCTGGATTGCTAGTCTAGTAACATAATCACTACACTCTCTAATGTGAACAGCCTCTATTTGATTTCAAAAAAGTTAACTGTGCTGACCTGTAAATGATTTGCTCCAGTTGGACAGGTGATCTCCTTGTTGGCCTTCAAACTTGCACCCGCCATAAACTTGAGCTCCTCCAAAACACTGCCCGTGTCCTCACTCGCACCAAGTCCCGTTTACCCATCACCCCTGTGCTCGCTGACCTACATTGGCTCCCGGTCTTGCAGCGCCTCGATCTTAAAATTGTTGATCCATGTGTTCAAATCCCTCCCATGGTTTCATGCCTCCCTATCTTTGTAATCTCCTCCAGCCCCACAACCCTCCGAGATCTCTGCGCGCCTCCAATTCTGACCTCTTGCGCATCCCCAGATTTTCTTCGCTCCACCATTGGCGGCCGTGCCTTCAGCGGCCTGCTCTGGACTTCCCTCCCTAAACCACACAAGTCCGTTTTCTGGTCACCGTGTAGCAAATAAGATCGGTAGTGTTGATTTTACATTTTTTTCATAGATAATGGAGGGGGGTCTCTTGCCACTAGATCAGCAGTTTGCTCAGTTCAAGCAATATTTCATCGGACTTCGAAAGGTAGGTCATCTGTGTTGCAAGTTTCCTTTGTGAATGATTTTTTGTTGTTGTTTCTCCCCGTTCTATGAAACAGCCCAGCGCCAGAGAAGTCAGGTGACCTGCCGTCAGGCTGCCCGAAGGCGTGGGACTCTTCCTCTGACTTTCTCTCTGGGAATGTTCGTGGCCTCTTTTGTTGCTTTCTCTCAGTGACCCAGCTGACAATGGTCTTAGGCAGTCCCTCGGAACCGAGGATGACTTGCTTCCACATTAAAAATGAGTTCTCAGGTGACTGATGAGTCCAATGCGGGACCTACAGTCTCTGTCACAGGTGGGGCAGACGGTGGTTGAAGGGGTGGGTGGGTGGGGTGCTTGGGTTGACGTGCGCTGCCTGCGCTTGGCTTCCACTTGCTCCCGGCGAAGAGACTCGAGGTGTTCGGCGCCTTCCCGGATGCTTCTCCTCCACTTGGGCCAGGGATTCTCAGGTGTCGGTGGGGATGTTGCACTTTTTCAAGGAGGCTTTGAGGGTGTCCTTGAAGCGTTTCCTCTGCCCACCTGGGACTCTCTTGCCGCGTTGGAGCTCCGAGTAATGTGCTTGTTTTGGGAGTCTCGTATCGGGCATGCAGTCAATATGACCCGTCCATCGGAGCTGATCGAGCGTGGTCAAAGCTTTGATGCTGGGGATGTTGGCCTGAGCAAGAACACTGACGTTGGTGCGCCTATCCTGGCAGCGTTGGTGGTACCTCTCCAGTGCTTTGAGGTGCCTGCTGTACATGGTCCATGTCTCTGAGGCATACAGCAGGGCGGGTATCACTGCTGCTCTGTAGACCATGAGCTTCGTGCCGGGTTTGAGGTCCTGGTCTTCAAACACTCTCTTCCTCAGGCGACCAAAGGCTGCACTGGCACACTGAAGGCAGTGTTGGACTTCGCCGTCGACGTCTGCCCTTGTTGACAGTAGGCTCCTGAGGTATGGAAAGTGGTCCACATTGTCCAAGGCCTTGTCGTGGATTTTGATAATCGGGGGGCAGTACTGTGTGGCGGGGGCAGGTTGGTAGAGGACCTTTGCCTTACGACTGTTTAGTGTAAGGCCCATGCTCTCGTATGCTTCGGTGAAGGTGTTGCCGATGGTTTGGAGCTCGACCTCCGAGTGAGCTCTGAGTGAAACTTCAGTTGGTAACTGACAGAGCGAGGGCCTCTCTGCTCACCTCCAAATGTTCATGCCACACCCACAGTAATAGAGGAGCATGGGTTTCCCCATGGGGATTCCCCTGATGGAGGGGGAAAAGGAGATCAGAAGGCAGCATTGAAGCAGGATGAGGCCAACATGATACTACCCCACACCCAATGCGAGTCTACAGGCTCAGGAGATCCTTTGAGCTAATAAGGAGCTGTGCCGTTGCAAACTTCGACTCACAGAGGAAGCCCTGGATGACCTGCGCTAGCCTCCACATACTGACCGCTCACAGCTCTGCCAGTCGCTATCAAACTAGAACAGCCCTCAACTCTTGAGCCACTCGGCTCACTCTAGGATGCACCGGGGGAATTCTGTAGCAGAACCCAGGATGCCACCTGGTCCGTACGCTCACCAGGTCACTAATACCATTTTTAGGAGAGTTGGGGAATTCATCCACTTTGGGTTGACTCCAAGGGAGCAGAACCATTCAGTTCTATCATGTTGCTGGTTTCCCCGAAGATCAATAAATGGCACCCAAATTGTACTGTAGACTAGAAAGTGATCCACCCCCTAAATATTGTAATTGCTGGTGACCAGCAGCAATGAATTCTCAATGTCAATGCCAAATATGCAGGGAGTTGCCATAATCCTTTTGACATGAGGCACTCGAGCCTCCCAGCTCTAATCAGGAATGGCAGTCAAGTGGCTTCTGGGCAACAAGGCTTACGCCTTGCTTCCATGCTAATGATGTCACTTGGAGTACCAACCTCAGCAGTTGAATGTTGGTACAATGAGGCACATTCATCGACCAGAGTGATCATTGAGCAGACTATTGGGGATCTGATGGGAAAGTTTCAGTGACTTTACTGTTCAGTAGGAGCACTGCAGGATGCTCCTGAACGGGTCTGCCGCAGTGTGATTGCTTGCCGTGCCCTGCACAACTTCGTATTCAAGAGGGAATGGAAATGGAATTCCTGGAAGAGGTGGGGCTGGATTCTGAGGATCATGGAACTGAGCCTCATCACTCTGAGGAGGCTGAGGAATACGGAACTGAGCCTCATCACTCTGAGGAGGCTGAGGAATACGGAACTGAGCCTCATCACTCTGAGGAGGCTGAGGAATACGGAACTGAGCCTCATCACTCTGAGGAGGCTGAGGAATACCTGTAGGCCGATTATTAGTAATATAAACTCTGGTTTAAAATGTTCCCCATTGAAAACTTCCATCCCGATATCTCCTTGGCCTTCATTCCAACTCCAATACTTCTATAACAAAGATACCTTTGACTTCACACAGATGCCACAGGAACTAATGAGCTCATTGAGCAACAGCTAATTCAAGCAACAACATTGGATTTATTATTCTTATAGACACAGTTCAACTTCAGTATAACGCTCTACTTCTTATCACCATGCTTCCCCTGGGTGACTAGACGTTATTTCTTATGACATAGCCAGGTGTTTCTTCTAGGCACCACCTGAGGGCTAGTGTCACAAGAGGTGATTGGCTGCTGAGTTGGAACAAGAGCCCTCTGGGACGGAGGTGGCCGTCATGTCATGGCAACTGAGCCTTGGGAGGGACGCACTCTGGGTGGCAGTGCGACTGCCTGGGCCTGGCCTTGTATGTGCTCTTTAAGGGGGCCTTGACAGGAGACCTGGCACGTGCTACTAGCCTGAGAAACATCTGCATCATGTTGGTCAATTCCAGCCATGCCCTTGGCATTGGGCCAGAGTTACGGTGGGAGACTGTTGAAAGCGCCAAGGAATTTCAAGGCCACGGCCATCCTGACATCTGGAGCATTGGGCCATCTGAGTTTTCCCACTTTTATTGCAGATTCCCCCCATTGTTCGTGCTCCTATTTATGCCTGTTCACTTTCTGCATTTTACTGTTTTCACAACAGTGACTTCGGCTCTCAACAGACACCATTTACCAAATTGCTTTTGGGAAGGGTGAGGCTGAAGAATTTAACACAAGGTCCCCATAGTTAGTCCTTTTAAACACACTCGCTTGCAATCAGTCACAGAATCTCTGATGTATCTCTGCACATCAGTGAGGAATTTTGGGTGTTGGGCAAAATGTGGGCTGTTGCTCAAACCGAAAGATTCTGCACCTTACCCCCTTCTTGCCTGTAGATTTTCCAATTTTCCTGTGGAGGAATTGCTAACCAGCTATCAGCTCTTCAGAAAAGAATGTAAATGTGTCTGCATGTGGAGATCTGAGACTCATTGTCCTGCATTCGTAGATAAGTGGTGAACTGGAGCAGCAAGACAACATCAATAGGAAGTCTTAATGGGGAGAAAATATGTCAAATGGGAACCATTCGTTATTTTGTAGAAATATATATAAAACACACATAGCTCGTTTTGATTATATACAGTGACTAGATTCATTTTTTTTTCTTCCACAGTTCCAAGAACAATTAATTCCATATCCTTGCATCTTTGATATGGAAACAAAGCTTATCGCATTTAATCTGGAATCCAAGATAATCCAAAACGTATGTATTGCATTTTGATTTGTAGAAGTGTATCCTAATATTAGATTACCTGTGTATAACGTGCGGACTGAGGCGTGCTACAACACGATAGCACTTCAAGCGGTTTAGGTTACGTTGCAGATTGGAAGAGAGAAGCTCACGCAGTTCACTATCGTTAGCCCTGCGTTTGTATCGGCTGCAATCCCGGGAGTTGTCCTCCAGCACTGATCCCAGCAGAGTACGCAGGGTTAGTGGAAAGGCACTAACGGGGGGTCGCCCTACTAGTATGTAGGTATCTTGGGTGCCCACCAACCTGCCTTCTCAGGTGGACGTAAAAGAACCTATGGCACTATTCGAAGAAGAGCTGGGTGGTTCCCCTGGTGTCCTGGCCAAAGCTGATCGTTCAACAACATCAGTAAAACATATGGGCCTAGAAATTCATTATAGCCACTTTTGGGGCGGTAAAGTCGGGCGGCCGCTAAAGTTTGCGCCCGGCGCAAAGTCGAGGCCACTTCGCCGATATTCAGTTGCATCGCCCTAAGAGGTTGCTGCTGCGCTAAAACAGGCGATGCACGACTATCATTAGGCGCTAAGCCGGCAGCCCGGGGTGCTAACACCGGAAGTTGGGCGCAGGGCAGGTGCGGCGAGCTGCTGATTGCTGGCAGACACTCTGGCTCCGGTGAGCTCTTAAAGGGGGAGGGTGGATTTGCTTTTTTGACAGGCCGAGACTAGTGTATTTGGGGAGGCCTTCTCTCCATCACTTTCCTCCTCCTCCTCCTCCTCCTCCTCCTCCCAAAGACAGAGTGTTGCAAAACGGCTGCCATTTCTACTGCAGGAGTGCCCTTTAATTTGCGCTCCCCACGGCCCGCCTCGGCTGTGTACCGTTCCACTTCACAGTCGTTCGGGCCGCCAGGCGCACAATGGGGCGGCGCGAGTGAAGTTCCGGTTCCGGGCGCACAAAGGGCGTTGCACGACGAAATGACGTCATGATCTGCGCGCGCAGATGAGCGCACGCAATGACTTTGCGCCGGCGCTAAATGTCTACTGAAGTTGGGGCAAGGCGCAGATCGCGCTGCGCCCGGGCGCTAAGCGCCTAGCGCTTGAGATCTACTCCCCCTAAGGCACTAACGGCTGGCGCAGCCAGCTGAATTTCTAGGCCATGATGTGGTCATTTATCTGCAAATCCCATCTGGTTCACTAATGTCCTTTAGGGAAGGAAATCTGCCGTCCTTGCCCGGTCTGGCCTATATGTGACTCCAGACCCACAGCAATGTGGTTGACTCTTAACTGCCTTCTGAGGTTCACGAAGGCGGCTCACCACCACCTTCTCAAGGGCAATTAGGGTTGGGCAATAAATGCCAGCGATGTCCACATCCCATGAACAAATAATTTTTAAAAATTGGCTGCCACGTTTCCTACATTACAACAGTGATGATTCTTCAGAAAGTACTTCATTGGCTCTAAAGCGCTTTGGGTCATCCTGAGGTTGTGAAAGGCGCTATATAAATGCAAGTTCTTTCATTCCCTTCTCACCATCACACAATCGAAGAATCAGCCGTAAGATAAAAAGTGACTCCTTACTATGGGCGATACTTTCAACTCTGGCGGGGGTGTAAAACGGGTGGCAGGAGTTCGGCCTCCTGTTATACACGCCATGGGAAGGAAAATCGCGCGGGTGTATAACGGGCGGATAATTCTCTATATTGTCTATTTTACACCCCCTGGTGAAGTTGAAAGTTTTGTCCCATTTTTATTAGAAATATTTGTCAATTAGGATGTCGTGGTGGACAGTAACAGCTGATCGTCTTCCTCTTACTTACCGGATAATTAGGCCAAAAGTGAAGTTGTAATTCACGTTCGACCCGGAACGTTGACTCTGATTCTCCTCTCCTCGATGCTGCCTGACCCGCTGAGTGTTTCCAGCACTTTCTGTTGTTATTTCAGATTTCCAGCAGCCGTAGTATTTTGCTATTGTTCCCTTTAAGCTGTGCTGTCGGGCAGCGCTCGGCAGCTCCCACGCAGCCGGCTCACCAGCTTTTAAATAGGAAAAACCGCACATGGGTAGAATTTTAAAGGGGCTGCGCACCCAAAAATAAATTCATGGGAACATTGGTTGTAATTTATTTTACTGACGGATACAAGGCAATGTTGCTGATTCTCTTTCTTTTTGTGTACATTTGCAAACTGGAACGGTTTTCTCACACGTGAAATTATTTATTTCAGCAGGGCTTTTTATTTCAACCAATACTACACATGCAGGTTTCAAGGGGAGCGATTCTTTGGGATACACTGGAATGCTTAAGATCCATCAGATCAGCGGCTCCTTATCCTGCACTTCAGGTACAAAACTGGTTCATACTGAAGAATGGTTAGAATTTTTTTCACTTGTGAAATATTTTTTGAATCTAATCATCAACCAGCCATGAGTACGTGAAAATAGTTTTTACATATTAGTCGATGTCCCTTGGCATTACACAAAAGGTCAGTCCCCATTTTAAAGTCTTTATTTTTGTTCAATTCTTCGACAAAACTTATGGCAATTTGGAAAGCACAGATGTTGTGTTGGTTGCTCGGAGAAGATTCTCTGCAGTACAGGCTGAGGAGTTTGGAGGCACTAAACTAAGATGCTCTTTTGGGGCTGGCACAGGCACAATGGGCCGAATGGCCGCTTTCTGGGCCTTAAATTTCTATGAATGCAACCACTGGGAGACAGGTGGGGGGTTGTAATTATAGTGTGACAAGTTTATATAGGGAATTCCATTTCTGAATGTTGACATAGGAATTTATAACAGAAAAGTTGGTGCAAGTGCAACAGAAAAGTGTCAACAGGAAGTAACTCTGTATTTCCTGTATGAGCACACCTAAATCTTATGTTCTTATGTATGTTTTTGCAGACAGGAAGTGTGGGCAGAGAGGGAGATTTCTAATCCATTACTAATCGATCTCCCGTGGTGTTGTCTAAACCAAATATGGTCCTGAGGTGAAGTGGGGTTAGAGGGCGGAGGGGGGGGGGGGGGGGTGTAATTGCACCAGGGCACACAAATGTAATTCAGTCCCCACTGTAAAGTCATACATTCCTTCCTTATATTTTTATACAGCAGTTTGATTTGATCTTATTTATAGTTAGCTAGTAATTTGGGAAACAAATTAGAGTTGGTTGGATCAAACGAGTATCTCTGCAGGAGAGGCTGAGGAGCTGGGAGATGCAAAACAGAGGTGCTACAGCGCCACCTCTGGCAGGTGGGTGTGATTACGGCGTGACAAGTTTACATAGGCAGTTTCCATTAGAAATGTGGACATCTGGATTTGTAGTGGAAAAAGTTGACAAGTGCCCACAGACATAAAGGGCCTGACAATCCACAGCCTTTGATCTGCCACTATGGACCCAATAGGGGAGGGGAGGAGGGATTAGGCAGGAGAAGAAGCTCTGGCCAGTCACTCATGTTTACATGGGCAACCCTGGTCCATCAAGTTTTTGAAGTGCTCATCAGCCCCATTGTAAAGAGAGCCGATCAGGCCAGAAACCCGCCACAGAGTTGGTCAGGTGTCCAGGCCAAGATTCAGTCCTAGACCCCTTGGTTCCACTTCTGCCAGCCAGGAGTCTAGTGGGCCTCCTTTCACCTGGTACACCAGCCGCCAGGTGGTCCCTGGCCGGGATTGAGGAAACTTCTGCTCCGAGAGTCCCTCTTCACCAGCCACGCCCCAGCTAATGTAGGTGAACTTGTATGGGACTGAAGGAAGTTCTGCCGAAAACAAGACCCCGTGCGAATTAGAAGCAGTGGCCTGGACTGGCCAATCAGGGTTCCAGCCTAATTCACAGACCTCCGACTGTACTCCTGTCCTACTTATGTGGTTGGAGTGTGCTGAAAGGCCAAGACATGATATACACCTATAGTTAAATGATTCCCTCTTTGCAATGCTATGGGAGATCGACTAGCCCTCTATATATGGCGACTTTTATTGGTTCTTAGCTATGCTACCTGATGGAAAGGTTATTATTCTGTGGAAAAACAAATGACACTGACAAGTGTTTGGTTGTTCATAAACTAGCAACACATCAAGAATGTGGAAGAATCTGTGGTTCTATATATAAATGAACAATAAGTGTATGAGAAGAAAGAATAAAAGGGAATTAAAAGATAAAACGTTCAATATTTTAGAGTGCATTAGTGTTTTATTCTCGACATTGTCATTTCAGGTCCGATTTTTAAATGAACCATGTGTTGGTCATGGGGTATCGCAGGAATTCTTCACTCTCTTTAGTAGGGAACTGCAGAAAAACGAAAGGCTATTTCAGCGCTCTGACTCTGGGCTGCTTTGGTTCCCCACCTGGGTAAGTCTTATTATGCCGACTGACCCATAAAGATGGGCTTCAAAAATGTCAAAAAAGCATACCAGCAGTGTTTTGTCTACCTCCCAAATACCCAGGACAAGTGTGTATTTTTTTTATAGACGAGAGATCAAGTCGCAATCTGGGGACCGGTGCCCTGATGCTCTGAAATTATTAACACTTAAAAAAACTCAGCTGCTCCGACCATTCTTCCTGTTGGTAACCTGGGCACCTCGTTTCCTATTGGTACCCGAGCAATTTGCCACATTTGATGGCAAGCAAGTCCCTATGCCATAGGCATCCTCTCTCGGCCTTCTAGCGGCAACCAGAGATGGGCACTAAATGCTGGCCTTACCAGCTATGCCCACATCCCGTGAATGAAGAATAAATTTTACAAACTGCCACTCCATAGCAGTCCAGCGGGACAATACAATTGCCGTTTCCTGTTTACAGCTTAATGCCGACACTACTGCACCCACACGTGTAACAAAATGTCAGCATTATAGGGGGAATCATGCGAGTTCACGCTCCCAAAATTCCCAATATGCACTCCCGAGGTGGGCGGCTCCAGTCAAGTACAACCAGTGGAATTTTATTTTACTTTATAAATTGTAATATTTATGGGTTAAGTATTAGATTGTTTGGGATGCTGGATAACGTGGAGGCTGCTATCTTGAGCAAGAATGTGGTACAACTTACTGAGCAGACCCTCAACCAATAGGTAGCAGGCCTTCTATTTCAGAGATGGGTTGCTTAGCTACAAGGAAAATAAATAGTTGAAGAATTTTTTGTCTTCAGATTGTGACCAGAGGATATTGCTTCATGATGGCCTATTAGTTGCAAAGGAGATTACTTTATGAATCCCTGAAAGACCACAAGAACATAAGCAATAGGAGCAGGAGTAGGCCATACGGCCCCTTGAGCCTGCTCTGCCATACAATAAGATCATGGCTGATCTTCGACCTCAACTCCACTTTCCCGCCCGATCCCCATATCCCTTGATTCATCTTGGAGTCCAAAAATCTATCGATCTCAGCCTTGAATATACTCAATGACTCAGCATTCTCAGCCCTCTGGGGTAGAGAATTCCAAAGATTCACAACCCTCTGAGTGAAGAAATTTGACCTCATCTTGGTCTTAAAATGGCCTACCCCTTATCCTGAGACTAGGCCCCCTAGTTCTAGACACTCCAGCCAGGGGAAACCGCCTCTCAGCATCTACCCTGTCAATCCCCTTCAGAATCTGATATGTTTCAATGAGATCACCTCTCATTCTTCTAATTTCCAGAGAGTACAGGCCCATTCTACACAATCTCTCCTCGTAGAACAATGTATCCCAATGTTTTTGTTTCCAACTTCCACATCCCATTGAAAACCATGGATTCTGACTCTTGCACCACACTCGGTATGAAAGAGCTAGAATAGGATGAAACATTATCGGTAAACCTACTGTTGTAGGTCCAAGACAAATTAGTGTTACATACAAACCACAAAAAAAATAAAGTCAATAAAACTTGGCATGTTCTAGAATCAAAGTCAGCTTGTAGTTGCATTATTCAGGAGTAATTTTCCAACTTGGCGCTCCCTGTGGGGAGCCTCGCCCGCCGAGAGCACATATCGCAGTGGGCGCGATTTTAAGATTATTCAGATTACTCATTGGAAAATCATCCAGAGCACATGCCCAGATTTACAGTAAGCTCTTACGGCGGGAGCACACACAGTCGGAAAATTACTCTTGTGGCCTCGGCTGAAGCCCGGATTCCGTTGCTATAAAATCCTCCCTTGCAAAGTCTTCACAAGTTCATTTTTTTTTAAATACACAGGAACCAGAAGTGGCTGATGTATTTCACCTTGTGGGAATTCTCTGCGGACTTGCTGTATCCAATGGTTTCGTTTCCAACTTTTGCTTCCCATTGGCTTTGTACAAAAAGCTGCTCCGTGTGCAGCCAACGTTGGCAGACCTGAAGGAACTCTCGCCAAAAGAAGGAGAGTGAGTGAAATCCAAACATCTGCTCACTCTTTAATCCACCAGATTACCTAACCCTTAATATCGGCCGCTTCTGTAAAATGTACCTCTCGTCCTTGGTTCAATGACTTGCGCAAAATAAGACCTCCTATTTTTCAAGTTAGTGAGTTATGACAAATTAGCCAGAAGAATGATAACTTAAAATATAAAATTTGCAATAAAAACAGAGAATGCTGCAAACGCTCAGCAGGTCAGGCAGCATCTGTGGAGAGAGAAACAGAACTGTTCTGACGGAAGGTCATCGACCTGAAACGTTAACTCTGTTTCTCTCTCCACAGATGCTGCCTGACCTGCTGAGTATTTCCAGCATTTTCTGTTTTTATTTCAGATTTTCAGCATCCGCAGTATTTTGCTTTTGTATTAGTGTGTAAAATTTGCCGCCTGTTTCAGTGAGGACTTTCTGATCAATGTAAATTTACCAATTTGCGTAGATTACCTGCATAGTCTCACACAAATCTTGCTTTGAAACTGACAATACAATGACGAATCGTACTAAGCTGCTTTCAATATCTGTCCCTTTTCTCGTTAATTCAGATCACTCCAGTCTGTCCTTGATTATGAGTACGACAACATTGAAGACATCCTTGAGCTGGATTTTACTGTAGGTTTACTTTTGGATTGTATCACTTATCAACTTGTTACTTTCAAGCTGTTAACAAATTGAAGTACAATGAAAAGACCGATATGCAAACCAGAGGGCTTGGAGGAACAGGAGCAGGCCATTCACAATTAGCACTGTGCAAGCAATGTGCACTCCAAATCGGGAGGGCCGCATACATTTGGGGAGCTGCCAAGCACCCGTTGTGCCTCTACCAGCAGCTCTCCCATCCCGGGAAATGTATTTTGCCCCGCAAGCCTTGCTTGCAGGGAACATAAAAACTGACTGTAAAAGCTTCTATAGATATGTGAAGAGAAAAAGATTGAAGTCAACCGTAGGTCCCTTGCAGTCAGAATCAGGGGAATTTATAATGGGGAACAAAGACATGGCAGACCAATTAAATACATACTTTGGTTCTGTCTTCGCAAAGGAGGACACAAACAACCTTCCAGAGATGTTGGAGAACATAGGGTCCAATGAGAGGGAGGAACTGAATGAAATCAGTGTTTGTCGGGAAATGGTGTTAGGGAAATTGACGGGATTGAAGGCAGATAAATCCCCAGGGCCTGATAATCTACATCCTAGGGTACTTAAGGAAGTGGCCCTAGAAATAGTAGATGCATTGCTGGTCATCTTCCAAAATTCTATAGACTTTGGAACAGTTCCCATGGATTGGAGGGTAGCTAATGTTACCCCACTATTCAAAACAGGTGGTAGCGAGAAAACGGGGAATTACAGACCGGTAAGCCTGACATCGATAGTGGGGAAAATGCTAGAGTCCATTATAAAAGGTGTAAAAGCAGAGCACTTGGAAAACAATGACAGGATCGGACAAAGTCAACATGGATTTACAAAAGGTAAATCGTGCTTGACTAATCTGGAATTTTTTGAGGATGTAACTGGTAGAATAGATAAGGGAGAACCAGTGGATGTGGTGTATTTGGACTTTCAGAAGGCTTTCGATAAGGTCCCGCATAAGAGATTAACGTGCAAAATTAAGGCACATGGGATTGGGGGCAAGGTATTGACTTGAATAGAGAACTGGTTGGCAGGCAGGAAGCAAAGAGTTGGAATAAACGGGTCTTTTTCCGAGTGGCAGGCAGTGACTTGTGGGGTACCGCAGGGATCGGTCCTAGGATCCCAGCTGTTCACAATATATATTAATTATCTAGACGAGGGAACTAGATGTAATATCTCCAAGTTTGCAGACGACACAAAGCTGGGTGGGCGTGTGTGCTGTGAGGAGGATGCCGAGGAACTCCAGTATGATTTGGACAGGTTGGGTGATTGGGCAGATGCATGGCAGATGCAGTATAATGTGGATAAATGCGAGTTTATCCACTTTGGTGGCAAAAACAGGAAGGCAGATTATTATCTGAACGGCAATAGATTAGGAGAAGGGGAAGTGCAATGAGACCTGGGTGTCCTTGTGCACCAGTCGCTGAAGGTAAGTATGCAGGTGCAGCAGGCGGTTAAGAAGGCAAATGGTATGTTGGCCTTCGTAGCGAGAGGGTTCGAGTACAGGAACAAGGATGTCTTGCTGCAGTTGTACAGGGCCTTGGTGAGATCACACTTTTGAGTATTGTGTGCAGTTTTGATCGCTCTATTTGAGGAAGGATGTTCTTGACATGGAGGGAGTACGGTGAAGATTCACCAGACTGATGCCTGGGATGGCAGGAATGACGTATGAGGAGAGATTGGGTCGATTGGGCTGATACTCGCTGGAGTTTAGAAGAATGAGAGGGGATCTCATTGAAACTTGTAAAATTCTGACAGGACTGGACAGACTAGATGCAGGAAGGATGTTCCCGATGGCTGGGGAGTCCAGAACCAGGGGTCACAGTCTTAAGGATAAGGGGTAAGCCATTTAGGACAGAGATGAGGAGGAATTTCTTCACCCAGAGAGTGGTGAACCTGTGGAATTCTCTACCACAGAAGGCAGTAGAGGCCAATTCATTAAATATATTCAAGAAGGAGTTGGATATATTTCTTAAGGCTAAAGGGATCAAGGGATATGGGGAGAAAGGAGGGACAGGGTACTGAGTTTGGATGATCAGCCACGATCTCATTGAATGGTGGAGCAGGCTCGAGGGGCCGAATGGCCTGCTCCTGCTCCTATCTTCTATGTTTCTAAGCCTTGCCGGCAGTGGCAAGTGCTGGGAGGCGGGGAGTGCGATCGTAGCCACCTCTACATGAATTTAAAAAAAATTAAACTTCCCTTTTTTCGGTGCCCGACGCCTTCTCCACTCAGGGCAGCCCAGTTCCCCCGAGGTGTCCTAAAACAGGCGTCAAGGCCTCTTGTGTGTCCTAATGAGCAGCCCAACATTCACTTTAGGCCTGAAAAATAATCCAACCCAATATCGGCTGGGATGTTTATCAGGTGTTCGTGGGGCGCAGGTCGTAGCCCTGAGAAATTGGTCATTTTTTGCCCCGGTTTTCTGTTACGGCACGATGACCAATTTCTACCCAATTTGCTTTAAAACAAAGCGATACATGGCCAGATAATTTTTTTTTTAGTGATGTTGGTTGAGGGATACATGTTGGCCAGGACACCGGGGAGAACTCCCCTGCCCTTCGTCGAATAGTGCCGTGGGATCTTTTACGTCCGCCTGAGGTTATCAAGAGAGGTTAACTGATTTCTCCGGTTGTACTGCCCTTTTGGAAACCACTTCACACTACCTGCTCAGGAGAATGTTGGGAGGCAGAGGCGTGAGCTCTTAAGATCCCTCTTCTTGGAGGTCTCAGTTTATGGTGAGTCGCCTTTAAAAAAAAACAACCACCATTCTTCGGGTCTCTTCTGCCCCTTTTAACCGTGCCTCCTCCTTCTGAGTGTCCCGTCCCCACCCCCAAGGGCAAACCCATCTGGGAGAAAAATCTAGTGCTTAAAAGAGTCTAAATGAGTTGATTGGATTCATGTGAATTCTGTAATCAGAGGAAAAAGGCAAGCGTGATGAAGTTTGAACTTATGGTAGAATATTGTTAAGAATTGCAGACAAAACCAGGAGCAAAAGGAACTACATCACATACCTTTGGTTCTTTTTGCAGATAACCAAGGAAACATCTGATGGGCACAAAGTTATACAGGAACTTGTTTCTGATGGTACCAACACACCTGTTCAAAAGCATAATAGGTAACTGTTCTTCATTAATGTGAACTGTTCATTTAGGTATTTTGCTGAATTAATTTGCTCTTTACATTTACAGTAATGTTCAATCAAATATAGGTGTTAATTAAAGGTGGTTACATAATTCAGTAATGCACATTACATACCCCTTCTCCGTCGTCCTCTTTTCTCCTGCAGGACATGCCTTGTTCTGTGATCTGGTTTGATGGTTGTCAGCAGTCCCTGTATTTACTTGCCATGTCATTCTTCATCTTCCTCTTCCACTGCTTTTGCATCCAGCAGATGGCGCCCTGGGTTGTTTCTGTAGTGAAGACCAATTTAATGTGGACAGGTCGTTGGCCTGACTCACCGTCCTACCAGGAAGACCGGCTAGATATGATGAGGGCGGGGGACGGTGGGCACTCTGTTTAGCTCATCTTAGCTGCTTGGCTGAGGCTAGATATGATGAGGTGGGGGTGGGGGGGGCACTCTGTCTTAGCTCCCTGGCTGAGGCTAGCTGCCTCGGCACACACCAGGGAATGACCTGGGACCTGCCCGATCCGTTTTGGCCCACAGGAGCCCCGCTCTGCAGCTGTTTGATGGGCAGAGCGCCCGCGGTTTCCTCAATTCATGGAGCCGGTAGGAGAGACTCCTCGTCAACAGGCCAAACTTGCAACGTTACCTTCAAGGCTTATGGCACTGAGCAAGGAAGTACAAAAATTCCCTTTTTTTAATATAATTCATTCTTGGGATGTGGGAGTCGCTAGCAAGGCTGGCATTTATTGCCCATCCCTAGTTGCCTAGCAACAGGTGCGGCTATGGCGACACTGTTTTAGCCACGTGCACTAATATTAGTAGCAAACACTTCACATACACTCAATACAGGTAGATTTTTGGACTCTAGGGGAATCGAGGGTTATGGAGATCGGGCGGGAAAGCGGAGTTGAGGTCGATGATCAGCCGTGATCTTATTGAATGGCGGAGCAGGCTCGAGGGGCCGTATGGTCGACTCCTGCTCTTATTTCTTATGTTCTTCTGTAAATGCACTTCACCAAACATCTACCACCAGTTGTTAGAGGAGGGGTTCTTATAGTTTACTGCTCAAATTAATAAGGTTCTTATACATTGAATATCAGGTGCCAGAGGTGTATTAAGTGTACAGCACATGTACTAGTACGTAAACATACACTTAAAGGTAGCATTTACAACCCGACCCAATGATGGTTGGGGATTCAAACGCATTATAGTTCTGAGCTCAACAACAACAACTTGTACTTATATAGCACCTTTAATGTAGTAAAACTTCCCAAGGTGCTTCACGGGAGCGATTATCAAACAAAATTTGACTTCGAGCCTCATAAGGAGAAATTAGGGCAGATGGCCAAAAGCTTGGTCAAAGAGGTAGGTTTTAAGGATTTAAGTGTCTTAGGACTTTACAAATCTCACTACTCATTATAAATAGCTAGTTTTTAAATACATTTCTCTTACTCCCTCCATATGACAATCCACACAATTCTGCATTACATATAAAAGTTGAAATACAACTCCATATATGGAGAATTTGATTGACTCATCCCTTATCAAAAACTTTAGTTTTAAAGGAGTTCTTTTTCCATAGACCGATACAACGCCCCTACCTTGTTATCTTATTGATAGTTTCACTCTACTGCTATTCGACCAAGTGAAATTTTCAATTACAAGTCTGTCTTTGATTCAGTACCGTATCATAACAGTCAATCCAGTTAGTTTCCTTTGCAGAACTAACTGGTTTTGCTGCTTGTTGTCAACTGATTAAAGTTCTCTGCCATGCCAGTGCATATATTTCAAAGAGCTGGGGAAATGGGAAGAATTGGATAGCTCTTTTAAAAGAGCTGGCACAGATGTGATGGGCTGAATGGCCTCCTGCGCTGTGTGATCAATCAGAAATGCAATTAGCCACACTGTCTAATACGTTAAGCACTAGCCAACACTACACTATTCTTTGCAGCGGTTTGACACAATGGAGAGGCTTGCTGGGCCACTTCAGAGGGTGGTTCAGTCATAGGAACCAGAGTAGGCCATTCAGCTCCTCAAGCCTATCCCTTGATACCCTTATCTGAAAAATCTGTGAATCTCGGTCTTGGTGTGGGACTGGAGTCACATAGGCCAAACTGGGTAAGTCCAGACAGGTTTCCTTCCCAAAGGACATTAGTGAACCAGCTGGGTTGACACAAAAATCCAAATTCACTTTTACTGCTACCACCTTTCTGTTCAAACTAAATTCAAATTCTCAAACTACCATTTGCACTCAGGATTACTAGTCCAGTCACATAACCACTACACTGCAGCAACTTGCCAAGGCTTCTTCGGCAGCACCTCCCAAACCCGCGACCTCCACCACCTAGAAGGACAAGGGCAGCAGGCGCATGGGAACACCACCACCTCCAAGTCACGCACCGTCCTGACTTGGAAATATATCACCGTTCCTTCATCGTCGCTGGGTGAAAATCCTGGAACCCCCTCCCTAACGGCACCATGGGAGCACCTTCACCACACGGACTGCAGCGGTTCAAGAAGGCGGCTCACCACCACCTTCTCGAGGGCAATTCAGGATGGGCAATGAATGCTGGCCTTGCCAGCGACGCCCACATCCCATGAATGAATACATTTTTAAAAAACTACTGCACTTGGTTTTCTAAAAGAAGATCCACTCTTTTAAACCAAGTGGGATTCCTTAATTGCCGTTAGTGGTGGATGCACTAATATTTGATTGTACTACCAAGCATCGGATAATGAATAATGTGTAATTGATAATAAATTCAAGTGGGGCAGTACTTTCACTATCCTGCTGGAGCTCCTGGTTTTAGATAGCGATAGGCTGAATGAGTTGTCCATCTGCAGTCCAACCCTATTTCACAGGAAGACCGTGGCAGCGTGATGGATGCTGTAGACGTTGGGTAGAATGTGAACCTCTATTAAATTTTAGAACTCTTTGCACACTTACAGCAGGTCATGCGCAAAGTAAGCATTTTCTAAATCTTTAATTTCTTTTCAAATAGGAAACAGTTTGTTGATGCCTATGTGGATTATAAGTTCAACACATCTGTGGAGGAACAGTTCGAAGCCTTTTCACAAGGCTTCAGGAGTAGTTTTAAACTGCCGCTTGTAGACGTATTCCTACCGGATGAACTGATGGCCGTTATCCATGGAAACAACAAATACGAGTGGGAACTGCTGGAACAGGTATGGTGCTGTGTCCTGGCGTTCCACATTTACTGTGCAATGTTCTGGACAATTTCTCCCCTTGGGTGTACAGGGAGCGAAGACAGTGTCCGAGCACATTAAACAATAGTCTATAAACACCTACCACAGCCAATCCTCATCAAAAATCCCTGGGGATAGTTTTAACCCACCCCACAAGTGGGATTATGATCGGCTGTCCAATTTCAATTGAAAGTACAATTGGGCGGGGGTATAACAGGAATATTATTATTCGTTCATGGGATCTGGGCGTCGTTGGCAAGGCCAGCATTTATTGCCCATCCCTAATTGCCCTCGAGAAGGTGGTGGTGAGCCGCCTTCTTGAATCGCTGCAGTCCGTGTGGTGAAGGTGCTCCCACAGTGCTGTTAGTGAGGGAGTTCCAGAATTTTGACCCAGCAGCGATGAAGGATCGGCCGATATATTTCCAAGTCAGAATGGTGTGTGACTTGGAGGGGAACTTGGAGGTGGTGGTGTTCCCATGCGCCTGCTGCCCTTGTCCTTCTAGGTGGGAGAGGGCGTGGGTTTGGGAGGTGCTGCCAAAGAAGCCTTGGCGAGTTGCTGCAGTGCATCTTGTAGATGGTACACACTGCAGCCACGGTGCGCCGGTGGTGGAGGGAGTGAATGTTTAAGGTGGTGGATGGGGTGCCAATCAAGCGAGCTGCTTTGTCACTCAACTCCTCAAGCCGGTTCCGACATTTAATTAGATCATGGCTTATCTCTACCCCAACTCCCATTTAAACACCTTTGATTCCCTAGATACCCTTACCTAACAAATCCATTGATTTCAGTCTTGAAAATTTCAATTGACCCAGCACCCATAGCCTTTTGGGGGTGGGGGTGGGGCGGGCGGGGTAAAAGGAGATCCAGATTGCCATTATGCTTTGTGTGTAAAACTACTTCCTGATTTCACTCTTTAATAGCCTAGCTCGAATTTTAGATTGTGCTCCCTTGTTCAGCTTCACCCAACCAGAGGAAAATACAAACCCCCTTAATCATTTTAAACATCTCAGTTAGATCACCCCTCAACCATCTAAACTCAAGGGAATACAAGGCCAATCTCCATTCATCTATGTTTTATCTCGACAGAATGCAAAATACAGAGGCTATGCACACACTGACAGGACAGTCAGGAATTTTTGGGAAACCTTTGCAAACCTACCAGAGGAGAAGAAAAAGCGGTTTCTTGGTAACTATGCTTATTGCGTTTTCTTGAGCATAACGGATGTGTGCATCTTAGCACGACTCATTACCTGGTCGGGGATGTTTCTGTTGGGCGCAGCGGAGATTAATAATGTAACCATCCAAGGTGGATAGATCTTAAGATGTCATACAAAGAAATCATTGAATCTTGCCGTGCAGGAGGAGGCCATTCGGCCCATCGTGCCCGTGCCGGCTCTTTGAAAGAGCTCTCCAATTAGCCCCACTCTTTCCCCCCCCCCACCCCACCCCACTCTTTCCCCTCAGCCCTGCGCACTTTTTTCCTTTTCAAGTATATATCCAATTCCCTTTTGAAAGTCACTATTGAATCTGCTTCCACCACCCTTTTGGGCAGTGCACTCCAGATCACCACAACTCGCTGCGTAAATTGCTTCTCTCCTTATCTCCCCTCTGGCTCTTTTGCCAATTACCTTGAATCAGTGTCCACTAATTACCATACCTCCTGCCAGTGGAAACAGTTTCTCCTTATCTACTCTATCAAATCCCTTCATCATTTTGAACACCTCTATTAAATCTCCCCTTAACCTTCTCTGCTCTAAGGAGAACATTCCCAGCCTCTCTAGTCTCCCCACATAAATGAAGCCCCTTATCCCCGAGGTGATATTGGCTGTATTGATGATTGTTAATAACTAGCAGATCTCCCATGCCGTTGCTCATGATGGGTTAGAAGATACTCTGTTGCATAGTGAGACGGGTGTTTATGCCTTTGAGGGGATAATATCAAGGCTACTGATTTAGTGACCGAATAAGTGAAATTCCATTTGTTTTAAATGGTATCCTGGCATTTTTTGCTGGTGCTTTGGGGATTGAATTCGGTTTTAAAATAATACACAGCCAAATGGACCGGTTAAGTTAGACATCTGGGCCCTGAACTTGCTTGGCCTTGTGTAATAGTTTCAAGTCTAATCCACTGCAAACAAGGCCAAAAAGCTGCAGGGTGTGAGGGCCAATGTTCCCTCTTCATTTTTTTTCCCCCCGTGCGCGGTCCCTTTAAATTTGCTGCGCGGTGTCTCTTCCAGCGGCCTGCGCGGGGCCTCGCGATTGATGCCCGGCCGCATAGGAGGAATGTTGGTGAGGGCAGAGACTTCCCAACACTTGGCAGCTCCTGCTTTCCTCAGCCTTTAATGGGATCTGGCATGTGTTGAGGCATTATGACATTCGACCAAAGGGATACCAGACTGATACCTGGGATGGCAGGAATGATGTATGAGGAGAGATTGGGTCGATTGGGCTTGTATTCGCTAGAGTTTAGAAGAATGAGAGGGGATCTCATTGAAACTTATAAAATTCTAACAGGACTAGACAGACTAGATGCAGGAAGGATGTTCCCGATGGCGGGGGAGTCCAGAACCAGGGGTCACAGTCTAAGGATAAGGGGTAAGCCATTTAGGACAGAAATGAGGAGGAATTTCTTCACCCAGAGAGTGGTGAACCTGTGGAATTCTCTACCACAGAAGGCCGTTGAGGCCAATTCATTAAATATATTCAAGAAGGAGTTGGATATATTTCTTGAGGCTAAAGCGATCAAGGGATATGGGGAGAAAGCAGGGACAGGGTACTGAATTTGGATGATCAGCCATGATCTCATTAAATGGCGGAGCAGGCTCGAGGGGCCGAATGGCCTACTCCTGCTCCTATCTTCTATGTTTCTATGTAAGTGGACCCCACTGTGGGGACCTCAGGCAGGGAGAGGGCATAGGCCACTGAAAATTGCGACAGTTTAAAAAAAAAAAAAAATTTAATGACATTTTTAATGCAGTCTGCTGACATGGGACTGCACAGGGCACCAGCTATCATTTTTCAGAGGCAAGTAGCAAGGACAGACTTGGGCATCGGGGGGAGGGGAGGGGAAATGTTCTATAAACAAAATGGATCTGTTGTGAATGTGACTTTTATTTCAACGTCTGTTCTTTTCCCATTTTTAGCCTTTCTGTCTGGAAGTGACAGAATCCCAGCAGGAGGGATTGGGAGTCTCGGGATTATCATTTTTAATAACTGGAGTGCTGAACCAGATTCCTCATATCCTCGTGCCTACACCTGCACCAGGACCCTGGACCTCCCCAACTATAGCAGCAGAGAAATATTGAGCGAGAGGTTACTTCATGCAATTGAGTTCAGTGAAGAATTCAATGCACAGCCACCTTAATATTTGCAGCTAGAATCTGTTTATTTAATCTATAAGAAATGTTGGTGATTGAGAAGGTCTGAATCAAGTTGCATCAGAACATGTGTCTCATTATAGCACAGAAAACATCCAGTACAGTGTTACAGTGCATTAAGGCCCCTCTAATAAAACTAATAATGTGTACACATACAGCTATTCAGTAATGTATTGCACCTTGCTGTACGGAAATGCACTAACTCAATAGAATCAGTACAAAGGATGGGGGGAATATTACATGCATCTGGGAGGTACAGATTGAGAAGGTGTTGTGATTATTATTGGCTTAACAAATTTTTAACCTTGGCCTCATTAAAAAAGAAAAGGCCGTGATGACATTTATTACAATATCTCAAGCAAATATTTCATCTCTTCAGAGAAACTTTAGGACGGACTTGCTGTTATTTCAAACTATACCAAGACAGGATCAATGTGATGTCATGTTCCATAGGATTACATAGGATATATGGCACAGAAACAGGCCATTCGGCCCAACCAGTCCATGCCGGCATTTATGCTCCACTCGAGCCTCCTCCTGTCTTTCCTCATCTAACTATAGCAGCGTAACCCTCTATTCCCTTCTCCCTCATATGCTCATCTAGCCTCCCCTTAAATGCATCTATACTATTCGCTTCAACCACTCCCTGTGGTAGCGAGTTCCTCATTTTCATCACTCTCTGGGTAAAGAAGTTTCTTCTATTGGATTTCTTGGTGACTATCTTATATTGATGGCCTCTAGTTTTGCTCTTCCCCACAAGTAGAAACAATCTCTCTGTGTCCACTCTATCAAAACCCTTCATAATTTGAAAGACCTCTCTTAGGTCACCCCTCAGTCTTTTTTCAAGAGTAAAGAGACCCAGCCTGTTCATCCTTTCCTGACAGGTATACCCTCACATTTCTGGTATCATCCTTGTAAATCTTTTTTGCACCCTCTCCAGTGCCTCTATATCCTTTATATAATATGGCCACCAGAACTGTACATAGTACTCCCAAGTGTGGTCGAACCAAGGTTCAATACAAGTTTACCACAAGTTTTCAATTCTATCCCTCTAGAAATAAACCCTAGTGCTTGGTTTGCTTTTTCTTTACGGTCTTACTAACCTGCATCGCTACTTCTAGTGATTTTTGTATTTGTACTCTGAGCCCTTTGCTCCTCTACCTCATTTAGATTCTTACTTTCCAAGTAATATGTGTCCTCCTTATTTTTCTTACCAAAATGTAATAACTCACCCTGATCTGTGTTGAAATTCATGTGCCAATTATATGCCCGTTCTGCAAGTTTATTCTGCATGTTGCTATAAATTCATTAGGATCAGAGACCTCGTTCTTACCAGTTACGTTAAAAAACTAAAACTATGCCTTGTTACTTTTAATGCACTTTGCGAAATGTAAATTAGTTTCATGTGTAAATAGCTATTCATAAATTTATTGCAGTATTTATAATTACTGAAAATAAATGATTTATTGATTTTTGTGTTCTTCGTTGTGCCAGACACAAGTTATTGAGCGTTAAGAATTTTCACAGTCGCAGCCCGGGTTTGGGTGTGGAATGAACAAGAGGGGCTCTCGGATCATTGCTCCCTTTCCACACGACTGCTGCCTCAGTCTGTTGCTGATTCTACAGCTGCCATGCCTTTTTTTTTTAAATAAAGAAACTCCCAGACACAAGCAGATCAAGTAATTATCTGGCTCCATACAATTTCGTGCAGGTTTCTCAATGTTGTGCCGAGCGTGCGAACCCCTAAAGTACCGCTCCACACTTCCTAAACTGGAAGGCGAATGCAGTCAGTAACAAACAAACGCTCACTCACCGCACAAGAGCGGCTCTCGGCTTTTGAATTCGTCGACACAAAAGTCTGCTCCAGCATCAATTCTACTGAATAATTTGGAGGGACGTAAAACCTGATCGGCCGTATGGTGCGTTTTGTTTAGCTCCACAGTCCTGCTGGTGGCAGTGATTGGGTAGGAAAAGCCGAGGGACAGGGAGTAGGCCACTCAGCCCCTCGGGCCTGTTCCACCAATCAATCAGATCATGGCTGATCTGTACTCAACTCCATTTAGCTGCCTTTGATCCATAGCCCCAATACAAATCTGTAGATCTCAAATTTCAATTGATTGAGCACTCACAGCCTTTTTGGGGGGGGCGAGGGAACAGAATTCCACGTTTCAAATACCCTTTGGGTCAAAGCGCTTCCCGATTTTATTTAAAACAACAACAACTTGTATTTATATAGTGCCTTTAACATATTGAAACGTCCCAAGGTGCTTCACAGGAGAAAGAAACAAAGAAATTTGATGCCGAGCCTCATAAGGAGAAATTAGGAGATGTTACAAGGAGATGTCACAGTGGAGGACACATTCAGGAAAGGACGTGTGTACCTTTGGATCACCGTGATAACAACAACTTGTATTTACAGTATATAGCACATTTAACATAGTAAAACATTCCAAGGTGCTTCACAGGAGCGTTATAAAATAAAATTTGACACGGAGCCACATGAGATACCAGGCCAGATGAAAGAGGTTTTAAGGAATGTCCTAAAGGAGGAAAGAGGCGGGGAGGTTTAGGGAGGGAGTCCCAGGGATTAGGGCCTTGGCAGCTGAAGGCACGGCCGCCAAATGTTGAGCGGTTATAATCAGGGATGCTCAAGAGGGCAGAATTTGAGGCACGCAGGTATCTCGGGAGGGGTTGTGGGGCTGAAGGAGGTTACAGAGATAGGGAGGGGGTGAGGCCAAGGAGGGATTTGAAAACAAGGATGAGAATTTTGAAATCGAAGCGTTGCTTAACCAGGAGCCAATGTAGGTCAGCGAGCACGGGTGATGGGCGAACGGGACTTGGTGCGAGTTAGGACACGGGCAGCCAAGTTTATATAGGGTAGAATGTGGGAAGCCAGCCAGGAGTGTGTTGGAATAGTCAAGTCTAGTGGTGACAAAGGCATGGATGAGGGTTTCAGCAGCGGATGAGCTGAGGCAAGGGCAGAGACGGGCGATGTTACGGAGGTGGAAATAGACGGTCTTAGTTATGCCACGGCTATGTGGTCGGAAGCTCATTTCAGGGTCAAATATGACACCAAGGTTGCGAACAGTGTGGTTCAGCCTCAGACAGATGCCAGGGAGAGGGATGGAGTCGGTGGCTAGGGAACGGAGTTTGTGACGGGGACCTAGAGAGCAAATAATAAAAATGACAACAGAGAAGGTCATAGACTTAGGTAGCAGTGGGGAAATTAAAAACCAGAGCATGTCAGGAAGGGGCAGAAGGTATGGAGTAAAAGGTAAAGTAATCACAGAATCACAGAAACCCCACAGTGCAGATAGAGGCCATTTCGGCCCATCGAGCCTGCACCGACACATACCCCACCCGATCCCCGTAACCCCTACACCAACACATATCCCACCCTATCCCCCTAACACTAAGGGTCAATTTATCATAGCCAATCAACCTAACTCGCACATCTTTGGACTGTGGGAGGAAACCGGAGCACCCGGAGAAAACCCACGCAAACACGGGGAGAATGTGCAAACTCCACACAGACAGTCGCCCGAGGCCAGATTCGAACCCGGGTCCCTGGCGCTGTGAGGCAAGAGTGCTAACCACTATGCCACCGTAAAAAGGGCAAAAGCAGGAACTAAGTGTCACAAAACATATTTGAAAGTTCTCTATCTGAATGCACGTAGCATTCGTAACAAAATAGACGAGTTAATGGCACAAATAACTACATATGGGTAAGATCTTGTGGCCATTACAGAAACATGGCTGCAGGGTGACAATGCCTGGGAATTAAACATACCAGGTTATTTAACGATCAAGAGGGACAGGCAGGAAGGAAGGGGAGGTGGGGTGGCTATGTTAATAAAGGAAGGAATCACTGTAATACAGAGAAATGATATTGGGTCAAAAGATCAGGATAATGAAACAGTTTGGGTGGAGGTAAGGAATAATAAGGGGAAAAAAACACTAGTGGGCGTAGTCTATAGGCCTCCGAACAGTTGCAACCCTGTTGGACAGAGTATCAATCAGGAAATAGTTGAGGCTTGTAATAAGGGAGCATCTATAATTATGGGGGATTTTAACTATCATATTAATTGGACAAATCAAATTGGGCAGGGCTACCTTGAGGATGAGTTCATTGAGTGTATTAGGGATGGGTTTCTTGAGCAGTATGTAACTGAACCGACCAGGGGACAAGCAACCTTAGATCTGGTCCTGTGTAACGAGACAGGATTAATTAAAAATGTCCTAGTAAAGGATCCCCTTGGAATGAGTGACCATAACATGGTTGAATTCCATATTCAATTAGAGGGTGAGAAGGTTGGATCTCAAACAAGCGTGCTAGCTTGAATAAAGGAGACTATGAAGGTATGAGAGCCGAATTGAGTAGAGTGGATTGGGAAAATAGATTAAAGGGTAAGATGATACATGATCAGTGGTGTACATTTAAGGAGTTATTTTACAACTTCCAAAAAATATATATTCCACTGAGAAGAAAAGGGTGTAAAAGAAAAGACAGCCATCCGTGGCTAAGTAAAGAAATTAAGGATAGTATTCGACTAAAAACAAGGGCATATAAGGTAGCCAAATCTAGTGGGAGGATAGAAGATTGGGAAAACTTTAAAAGACAGCAAAAAATAACAAAAAGATTGATTAAGAAAGGGAAGATAGATTATGAAAGTAAATTAGCAAAAAATATAAAAACAGATAGTAAGAGTTTTTATAGTTATATAAAAAGAAAAAGGGTGGCTAAAGTAAATGTTGGTCCCTTAGAGGATGAGACCGGGAAATTAATGGTGGGAAATATGGAGATGGCAAAAAAACTGAATGAATATTTTGTATCAGTCTTTACAGTAGAAGACACTAAAAATATCCCAACACTGGACAAACAGGGGGCTATAGTGGGGGAGGAGCTAAACACGATCAAAATCACTAAGGAAGTGGTACTTGGTAAAATAATGGGACTCAAGGCGGATAAGTCACCTGGACCTGATGGCTTACATCCTAGGGTCTTGAGGGAAGTGACGGTAGGGATTGTGGATGCATTGGTAATAATTTTCCAAACTCCCTGGACTCAGCAAAGGTCCCGGCAGACTGGAAAACTGCTAATGTAATGCCCCTATTTAAAAAGGGCAGTAGACAGAAGGCTGGAAACTATAGACCGGTTAGCCTAACATCTGTGGTAGGTAAAATATTGGAGTCCATTATTAAGGAGACAGTAACAGGACATTTGGATAAACATAATTTAATAGGACAAAGTCAGCATGGTTTTATGAAGGGGAAGTCATGTTTGACAAATTTGTTGGAGTTCTTTGAGGAAGTAACATATAGGGTGGATAAAGGGGAACCAGTGGACGTAGTGTATTTAGACTTCCAAAAGGCATTTGACAAGGTACCACACAAAAGATTATTGCTTAAGATAAAAAATCACGGGATTGGGGGTAATATTCTGGCATGGATAGAGGATTGGCTATCTAACAGAAGGCAGAGAGTTGGGATAAATGGTTCATTCTCGGACTGGCAATCAGTAACGAGTGGTGTTCCACAGGGGTCAGTGCTGGGTCCCCAACTCTTTACAATCTATATTAACGATTTGGAGGAGGGGACCGAGTGTAACATATCAAAGTTTGCAGATGATACTAAGCTGGGAGGGAAAGTAGTAAGTGAGGAGGACATAAAAAACCTGCAAGGGGACATAGACAGGCTAAGTAAGTGGGCAGAGATTTGGCAGATGGAATACAATACTGGAAAGTGTGAGGTTATGCACTTTGGCAGGAAAAATCGTAGAGCAAGTTATTATCTTAATGGTAAGAAACTGGAAAGTACTGAAGTACAAAGGGATCTGGGGGTCCTGGTGCACGAAACTCAAAAGGTTAGTATGCAGGTGCAGCAAGTGATTAAGAAGGCCAATGGAATGTTGGCTTTCATTGCTAGGGGGATAGAATATAAAAATAGGGAGGTATTGCTTCAGTTGTACAAGGTATTGGTGAGACCGCACCTGGAATACTGCATACAGTTTTGGTGTCCATACTTAAGAAAAGACATACTTGCTCTCGAGTCAGTACAAAGAAGGTTCACTCGGTTAATCCCGGGGATGAGGGGATGGACATAAGAGGAGAGGTTGAGTAGATTGGGACTCTACTCATTGGAGTTCAGAAGAATGAGAGGCGATCTTATTGAAACATATAAGATTGTGAAGGGGTTGGATCGGGTGGATGCGGGGAGGATGTTCCCGATGATGGGGAAACTAGAACTAGGGGGCATAGTCTTAGAATAAGGGGCTGCTCTTTCAAAACTGAGATGAGGAGGAACTACTTCACTCAGAGGGTGGTAGGTCCATGGAATATGCTGCCCCAAAAAGCTGTAGAAGCTACATCATTACATAAATTTAAAACAGAAATAGACAGTTTCCTAGAAGTAAAGGGAATTAAGGGTTACGGGGAGCGGGCAGGAATTTGGACATGAGTCTAGGTTCGGATCGGTCATGGCCCTGTGGGTAGCGGAGCGGGCCCAGGGGCCGTGTAGCCTGATCCTGCTCCTATTTCGTGTGTCTAATTCTGTTAGATTCAGGAGATGGTTCTGTGATAGTAGATTGGTGGTTAGGATCAGATCAGCCATGATCTTATTGAATGGCGGAGCAGGCTCGAGGGGCCGATTGGCCTACTCCTGCTCCTATTTCTTATGTTCTTATGTTCTAACAATGGCTTCGGTCTTCCCAATATTTAATATTCAAGAAGAAGGCTCACCATCAACTTAGAGGCAATAAATGTCAGCCTTTCCAGCAACACTCACATCCGGAGAATTAATATTAAAAAAAATAGAACTTTGCACTAAGTATACAGCTCATTGGTGCTCTCCATCTGGATCGCAAGTCAGCTGCAGGACAATGGGACATTGTTTCTACCTAATACTCAAGGGTTTAGAAGAGATGTCAGGAAGCACTTCACAAAAAGAATGATCAATACCCGGGTGGATTTTTGCGTTGAGTGGTGGAAGCGGACTCTGCAATCACTCAATAGATTAGATGCGGTGGGTGAATTCTGTAGGTTTCCATTGAAGGATGGGCCAAATGAACTTCCTCACCTCTGTTCATTTGAACGACACTTGCAGAATGTCAGATTTGTAATGTGTTTACATTGGAAGCAATGAACTTTCTAATCTGGCTTCAACAAGGCTGACCTAATTGGGACGTTGCGATCAGCTGCTACTATGGGCTAGAATCACAGCTGCCCTCAGGTGGGCAATGGTGGTACAGCAGTCTGATTTACATAATCCATAGTTCCACCTCTACTGAAATGATGCCAGGAAGAATCCCTTTTTTCCCCAAATTAATGCTGCAATTCCAAACCAAATTCCAAGCAGAATCTGTGCCCACAACACCAACAACCTGACTCCAGAATTAACTGGGCACCGAAGCACTTTGCTGGGAGTGTACTATAGGCCCCCAAACAGTCAGGGGGAGATAGAGGAACAGGCATGTAGGCAAATCTCAGAGAAGTGTAGAAATAATAGGGTAATAATAGTAGGGGATTTCAACTTTCCCAATATTAACTGGGATAGTCAGAGTGTGAAAGGCTTAGAGGGTGCAGAATTTTTAAAGTGCATCCAGGAGAGCTTTTTGAGCCAGCATGTAGAAAGTCCTACAAGAGAAGTGGCAGTACTGGACCTAATTCTAGGGAATGTAGCCGGGCAAGGGGTAGAAGTGTTAATAGGTGAGCACTTTGGTGACAGTGACCATAATTCGGTGAGATTTAAGGTAGTCATGGAAAAGGACAAAGATGGACCAGAAATAAAGGTTCTAAATTGGGGGTAGGCTGATTTTAATATGATAAGGTAGGATCTGGCCAAAGTGAACTGGGATCAGATACTTGTAGGAAAATCCACATCAGAGCAGTGGGAGTCATTCAGAAAGGAAATAGAGAGAGTACAGCACCAACATGTTCCTGTAAAGGTCAAGGGTGTGATCAACAAGTCCAGGGAACCCTGGATGTCAAGGGGTATACAAGAATGGATTAGGAAAAAAAGGGAGGCTTTTGGCAGATACAAAGGACTAAAAACAGTGGAAGCCCTAGAGGAGTATAGAAAGTGCAGGGGGTACTTAAAAAAGAAATTAGGAGAGCGAAGAGGGGGCATGAAAAAACACTGGCGGGCAAAATAAAGGAAAATCCCAAGATGTTTTACAGGTATATTAAGGGCAAGAGGATAACCAGGGAAAGAGTAGGGCCCATTAGGGACCAAAGTGGCAATCTGTGTGTAGAGCCGGAAGATGTAGGTGAGGTTTTAAATGAATATTTTGCATCTGTGTTCACTATGGAGAAGGACGATGTAGGCATAGAAATCAGGCAGGGGGATATACTTGAACAAATTAGCATTGAGAGGGAGGAGATACTAGTGGTTTTAGCGGGCTTAAAAGTGGATAAATCCCCAGGCCCAGACGAGATGTATCCCAGGCTGCTGTGTGAGGCAAGGGAGGAGATTGCAGGGGCTCTGACACAAATTTTCAGAACCTCTCTGGCCACAGGGGAGGTGCCAGAGGACTGGAGGACAGCTAACATAGTACCATTATTCAAGAAGGGTAGTAGGGATAAACCAGGGAATTACAGGCCAGTGAGCCTAACATCAGTGGTAGGGAAATTATTGGAAAAAATTCTGAGGGACAGAATTAGTCTCCACTTGGAGATGCAAGGATTAATCAAGGATAGTCAGCATGGCTTTGTCAGGGGGAGATCATGTCTAACCAATTTGATTGAATTTTTTGAGCGGGTGACTATGTGTGTGGATGAGGGTAGTGCAGTTGATGTAGTCTACATGGACTTCAGTAAGGCTTTTGACAAAGTCCCGCATGGGAGACTGGTCAAGAAGGTAAGAGCCCATGGGATCCAGGGCAATTTGGCACATTGGATCCACAATTGGCTTAGTGGCAGGAGGCAGAGGGTGATGGTCGAAGGTTGTTTTTGTGACTGGAAGCCTGTGTCCAGTGGTGTACCACAGGGATCAGTGCTGGGTCGCTTGCTGTTTGTAGTGTATATTAATGATTTAGATATGAATGTAGGCGGTATGATCAATAATTTCGCAGATGACACGAAAATTGGTGGCATGGTAAATAGCGAGGAGGGAAGCCTCAGGCTACAGGACGATATAGACGGGTTGGTCAGATGGGCAGAACAGTGGCAAATGGAATTTAACCCTGTAAAGTGTGAGGTGATGCATTTTTGGAGGACTAACAAGGCAAGGGTATACACAATGGCCTAGAAATTCAGTTGCGTTCGCCAGCCGTTAACGCCATAAGAGGGGTAGATTTCCAGCGCTAGGCACTTAGCGCCCGGGCGCAGGCCGATCTGCGCCTACGCCCAACTTCAGTTGACATTTAGCGCCGGCGCAAAGTGTTTGCGCCCGCTCAGCTGCGCGCGCAGCTTATGACGTCATTTCGTCGTGCAACGCTGTTTGTGCGCCCCAAACCGGAAATTCAGTGGCGCCCGCCCAATGTGGGCGTGGCGCTGTTAAGAACTGTAAAGTGGAACGCAGCAGAGGCCCTGCGGGCCTCGGGGAGCGCTAATTAAAGGGCACTTACACTGAACTATAAAGGCCAGCCATTTTGCTGCGATGACTTTAGTGCTTTGGATTTCTGGACAGAGACCAAGGAACAGACCTTACTGATTTGGGACAACATAGGAGAGGTATTTTTGGCTTCTGGCCAGAGCTTTGAAATTTGACTCATTGTGATTTCACTGTTTGCAAGTTTATTATGGGGGCTGCATGGGGTTCCAACCCTCAGTTCCAGCATTATGTGCGAAGGGCTCGCAGACGCTGTGTGAGAGGGCCAGCCATGCCTAGACGCAGAGGGGCCATCAGGCGTCGGCAACGTAGGCCTTACCCACTCAGGGAATACCGGCAGCGGGTGTCCTATCTCACCATGACTGCCGCGCATTGTGTTAAGAGGCTGCGCTTCAGAAGGGAGGTGGTTGCAGAGATCTGCCAGCTGCTTCACAGAGATCTGCGTCCACAGCTGATGTGCAGGACGTCTCTGTCGGTGGAAGTGAAGGTCACGGTGGCTCTGAACTTTTATGCAAGCGGCTCCTTCCAAGCCGCTGCTGGGGACATAGCGAACATCTCCCAGTTCGCCGTGCATCGCTGCATCCGGCAGGTCACCGATGCCCTTTTCGCAAGGAGACACCAATTCATCTCCTTCCCCATGACCCTAGAGAGGCAGGAGCAGCGTGCAGTCGGATTTGCCAGGATCGCCGACTTCCCCATGGTGCAGGGCGCCATTGACTGCACGCATGTGGCTATGCGGGCACCTATTGACAATGCCGAGGATTACCGCAACCGGAAGGGCTACCATTCCCTCAATGTACAGCTGGTGTGTGACCACAGGCAGCGCATCCTAGCTGTCAATGCCCGCTTTCCAGGAAGCAGCCACGATGCATTTATCCTGCGCCAGACTACTGTGGCTGACATGTTCGAGGCACAGCCTCCACCAAGGGGATGGCTTATTGGGGACAAGGGCTACCCTTTGCGTACATGGCTCATGACCCCGCTCCGCGCGCCCAGGACCCCTGCGGAGGAGGCATACAATGAAAGCCATCAAGCCACAAGGAACATCATAGAGCAAACGATTGGCGTCCTCAAGCAACGGTTCCGCTGCCTGGATCGTTCCGGCGGATCTCTACAGTATTCGCCGGATAGAGTCTCCCAGTTCGTCGTCGTTTGCTGCATGCTGCACAACCTGGCTATCCGCAGGACTCAGGCACTGCCACCTCGCGTTGGACCACCACCTCAGGAGGACGAGCAGGAGGACCATGAGGAGGAGGAGGAGGAGGAGGAGTACCAGCCCAGGAGGGAGCCACAAGGTCCAAGGGCCGTTCGCCGGCGGCTTATTGAACGACACTTCTAGGCCCCCTGTCAGGGAATGGCTTGTGGCAATGAACGCACCTGAATGCAGCCGCTCCGCAAGCCCTCAGCCAGTTAATGCAACAACCACTTGAAACATGACACCTGGACAAGCTGAATAAATAAAAAGCTTTATTTAACAAACTCAGGGCCCTTCCCACATGAAACAGAAAAACAGACAAGACCCCCAAAAGACAGTCAAAAACATATCTCACTCCCACAACCTGGGGAGGAATAACAAAAATCGTCCTTCCAATTGGCCTTCATCTTCGGCCTTACCAAAATAAGCCCCCCCCCCTCCAGAACACAAACACCCCCATATAAAAAAAACAGTTGGCAACACACTCTACTTGGTGTGCCGAGAGGGCGAGACCTTGTGCAGGCTTCTCCGGCCCCTGCCCGACCTGTTGCTCCGCCTCAACCTGGGCCCTGTGGGTGTTGCAAGGCTGGGGGAAGGCTCCTGAGGGGCACAATGCGTGACGGCAGATGCCCTTGGGGGTCGGCCTAGACGAGGTCCGGCCCTGGAGGGGCCGGCTGCTGACTGCTGCAGCTGTGGCTGGCCAGCATCAGTCTCTCCAGCAGCTCGTCGCACCTTGGCTGGGGGAGTGGCAGTGGCGGCTGCAGCAATGGGGGCAAGCTGGCTGATGCCAGGCGCTCGCTGGTCGCCAGAGACACTGGCACTCGGCCGGGCTGGCACTGCAGCAAGCGCAGCAATCTGGTGAAGGCCAGACCGCTGTGCTGCAGCAGGGCGGCGGGTGCCCTGGCGATGCTTCCGTGACACAGCGAGTGTGGCAGAAGTGAGTCCGCGAACTGCCCTGGTCTGTGCCCGCATCAGATCAGCCAGTGTCTGGACGGCACCACTCATGAACTCGCGACTCGCGTCCTGTGCTGCCGCGAGTTGGTCGACACCCCTGGCCTGTGCTGCCGCGAGTTGCTCGACACCCCTGGCCTGTGAGTCCCCGAAATTGGTAACACTATGAGCCAGGGATTCAATGGCCTGAGGCAACTGTCCCACAACCCCCATGAACTCGTTGTGGCGCCGCTCCGAGGCCGCGGACATTTCATCAAGGAGGCGCACCTCCTGGGCGAGGACCGTCTCCGGACTGGAGGGCGGACTCTCCCTCTGGGGAGAAGGCCGCCGAGCTGCCCGACCCTTCCCGCGTGCCTGGACGCCACTGGGCCCAGCAACTGCCCTCCCCTGCAACACTTCCCCCCTCTGGGGAGAAGGCAGCCGTGCTGCTCGACCCTTCCCGCGTGCCTGGACGCCACTGGGCCCAGGAACTGCCCTCCCCTGCAACACTTCCCCCCTCTGGGGAGAAGGCAGCCATGCTGCCCGACCCTTCCCACGTGCCTGGACGCCACTGGGCCCAGGAACTGCCCTCCCCTGCAACACTTCCCCCCTCTGGGGAGAAGGCAGCCGTGCTGCCCGACCCTTCCCGCGTGCCTGGACGCCACTGGGCCCAGGAGCTACACCCCCCTGAAACACTTCCCCCTGGCTCTCCTCCAGGCAAGACGTGTCCCCTCCATTGCCATCCCCTGGCGCGGATGAGGGTTCCCCCGATGTGCCGCCTTCCTCTTGGTCCTCGTCGTCCTCCTCTTCCGAGGGACTGGCACTCTCAGCTTCAGGGACCTCCTCCTCACCAGCTGAAAGCAGGAAGGCACAAGAGTAGCTTTAGAGTGAGGACAGGGCGTCAGCGAGGGAGGCATGAGTGGTGCCATTATGCGCATTGGTGGGACAGTGGCAAAGGATGTAGATCTGAAGCGCAAGGGGAACCAGAGAGGTCCAAACGGTCATGTCCTTACCATTGGGTCCCAGCACAGGGTCGGCATCTCCAATAGCAACGGGGCCAGTCACCCGGCCACGCATGAGTCGAGCCACGCTCTCCTCCAGCTGACTGAGCTCCTGGAACTGGGCACGGCCTCCCCCGGTGACAGTCTGGCTCTTCAAATTCCGCGCCAGCTTGGCCTGCAAGAGAAAGGACGGCCTCTAAGTACAGTGTGGTGCCCTGCTGTTGTGTGCACTGCCTCCCATGGTCGAATAGCTTGGCCAGTGTGTTAAGTGCAGAGAGTGCTATTGATGATCATGCCAGTGCCATAGCTGCGGGAGGAGGGCTGGCCATTAGGCCTTTGAGGTCCCTTTGCCCATAATGTGAGGTGCACATGCAAGGATGAGGAGGACACTGGAAAGGGTACTCACCCTGACCAACCGACTGAGGTCGTTGTACTTCTTGCGGCATTGGTCACCAGTCCTGGGGACATCGCTGTTGGCTGACACCCTCTGGGCGATTTCCCTCCAGGCTCTCCTGTACTGCCTCCTGGGAGCCTTCTTGCCACTGTCCGGGCACAAGATCTCTCTGTTCTTTTCCAACCCCCTAAGCAGCACCCTCAAAGCATGCTCTGAGAAGCGCTGCGCTCGTTCACGGGCCTTCTGCATGGCCTCAGGCGCTATTTGGGTCCACCAGCAGTGTTCAGGCCTAGCTGCAGGGCTCCACTATCCAGGGCGTGGCTGCAGACAAAGTCGACCCTTCCCCCTTTAAGAGCTGGCCGGCGTCAGGGTGTCTGCTGTCAATCAAAACATGACCGCACCTGCGCTGTGCCCGGCCTCGGCGTTATCAGTCCGCACCGCCGGCTTAGCGCCTAAAGATAGGAGTGCAACGCCAGTTTCAGCGCTCGCCCAAACTCCTTGGCCAAAGCTACTGAATTTCGGCGAAGTGGCCTCCACTTTCCAGCGGGCGCTAACTTTAGCGCCCGCCTGACTTTACCGCCCCAAAAGTGGCTATACTGAATTTCTAGGCCAATGAATGGTAGGACCCTAGGAAGGACAGAGGATCAGAGGGACCTTGGTGTGCATGTACATAGATCCCTGAAGGCAGCAGGACAGGTAGATAAGGTGGTTAAGAAGGCATATGGGATACTTATATTCTATGCCTCAGCTAATGAAGGCAAGAGCAGGGAGGTTATGATGGAGCTGTACAAAAAGCTAGTTAGGCCACAGCTGGAATACTGTGTGCAGTTCTGGTCACCACACTATAGGAAGGATGTGTTTGCATTGGAGAGGGTGCAGAGGAGATTCACCAGGATGTTACCTGGGCTGGAGCACTTCAGCTATGAAGAGAGACTGGACAGGCTGGGGTTGTTTTCCTTAGAGCAGAGAAGGCTGAGGGGGGACCTGATTGAGGTGTACAAAATTATGTGGGGCATAGATAGGGTAGATAGAAAGGAATGTTTCCCCTTAGTAGAGGGTCAATAACCAGGGGGCATAGTTTCAAGGTAAGGGGCAGGAGGTTTAGAGGGGATTTGAGGAAAAAAATTTCACCCAGAGGGTGGTTGGAATCTGGAACTCACTGCCTGAAAGGGTGGTAGAGGCAGGAACCCTCACAACATTCAAGAAGCATTTAGATGAGCACTTGAAACGCCATAGCATACAAGGCTACGGACCAAGTGCTGGAAAATGGGTTTAGAATAGACAGGGCTTGATGGCCGGCATGGACACGATGGGCCGAAGGGCCTCTTTCTGTGCTGTATAACTCTATGACTATTTCAGGGAAGCAGCGAAGGTGACTGGTGCAGGGAATAGGAAGGTCAGACATTTGCCCAAATGCTGATTTTGAAGTTAGGATTAAGGCACACGGGGGGAGAAGTCCTGGGCACTCAGAACTCCATCTGCCCCATCGTCTCCCTCCCCTCAGGGTGACTTGCATTCCTTAAGGCATTGTTTTCAAATTCCTCCATGGCCTCGCCCCTGCCTGTCTCTGTAATCTTCTCCAGATGGGTGAACGGGACTTGGTATGAGTTAGGCCACGGGCAGCTGAGTTTATATAGGGTAGAATGTGGGAGGCCAGCCAGGAGTGTGTTGGAATAGTCAAGTCTAGAGGTGACAAAGGCATGGATGAGGGTTTCAGTAGCGGATGAGCTGAGGCAGGGGCGGAGACAGGCGATGTTACAAAGGTGGAAATAGGCGGTCTTAGTTATGCCACGGATATGTGGTGGGAAGCTCATTTTAGGGCCAAATATGACACCAAGGTTGTGAACAGTGTGGTTCAGCCTCAGACAGATGCCAGAGAGAGGGATGGAGTCGGTGGCTAGGGAACGGAGTTTGCGATGGGGCCTGAAGACAATGGCTTCGGTCTTCCCAATATTTAATATTCAAGAAGAAGGCTCACCATCAACTTAGAGGGCAATAAATGCCAGCCTTTCCAACAACACTCACATCCGGAGAATGAATATAAAAAAAATAGCACTTTGCACCAAGTATCCAGCTCATTGGTGCTCTCCATCTGGATCGCAAGACAGCTGCAGGACAATGGGACATCGTTTCTACCTAATACTCAAGGGTTCAGAAGAGATGTCAGGAAGCACTTCACAAAAAGAATGATCAATACCCAGGTGGATTTCTGCATTGTGTGGTGGAAGCAAAGACTCTGCAATCACTCAATAGATTAGATGCGGTGGGTGAATTCTGTAGGTTTCCATTGAAGGATGGGCCAAATGAACTTCCTCACCTCTGTTCATTTGAACGACATTTGCAGAATGTCAGATTTGTAATGTGTTTACATTGGAAGCAATGAACTTTCTAATCTGGCTTCAACAAGGCTGACCTAATTGGGCCGTTGCGATCAGCTGCTACTATGGGCTAGAATCACAGCTGCCCTCAGGTGGGCAATGGTGGTACAGCAGTTTGATTTACATAAACCATAGTTCCACCTCTACTGAAATGATGCCAGGAAGAATCCCTTTTTTCCCCAAATTAATGCTGCAATTCCAAACCAAATTCCAAGCAGAATCTGTGCCCACAACGCCAACAACCTGACTCCAGAATTAACTGGGCTCCTTTATTTCAGGGAAGAGGCGAAGGTGACTGGTGCAGGGAATAGGAAGGTCACAGACATTTGCCCAAATGCTGATTTTGAAGTTAGGATTAAGGCACACGGGGGGAGAAATCTTGGGGACTCAGAACTCCATCTGCCCCATCGTCTCCCTCCCCTCAGGGTGACTTGCATTCCTCAAGGCATTGTTTTCAAATCCCTCCCTGGCCTCGCCCCTGCCTGTCTCTGTAATCTCCTCCAGCCCCACCAAGCTCAGATATCTGTGCTCCTCTAATTCTGGCCTCCAGAGCATCCCTGATTTTAATTGCTCAACTATTGGTGGCTGTGGCTTCAGCTGCCTGGGCCCTAAGCTCTGGAATTCTCTCCCTAAACCTCTCCGCCTCTCTTTCCTCCTTTAAGACGCTCCTTAAAACCTACCTCTTTGACCAAGCGTTTGGACACCTGTCCTAATATCGCCTTATGTGGCTCGGTGTCAAATTTTGTTTTATAACGCTCCTGTGAAGCGCTTTGGGAAGTTTTATATAGCACCTTTACATTAAAGGTGCGATATAAATACAAGTTCTTGTTGTCGTGGTGATCCAAAGACACAAACAAGTAATTTCCTGAATGTGTCCTCCACCGTGACAAAGGGTACACTGGTACAAAGGCCAAAGCCCACAGTTCAATACAAAAGGAGTAAACAATGCAATGGAATCAGGATAAAGGAAGTAGATAACACCACTTAAAAGCCAGAAGAATAAAGAAAATGGAGACTGTTCTCAAAAGTTCCAGCAACTGCAGTATTTTGCTATCGTACTGGTCTGGGTGGGGGTGGGGGTGGGGGTGGGGGTGCGGGGAAGAGACAATGGGTTAATCTAGGCTGACGCTCCAGTGCAGTACTGAGGGAGTGCTGCACTGTCGGAGGTGCCGTCTTTCAGATGAGGCATTAAACTGAGGCCCCGTCTCCTCTCTCAGGTGGACACAAAAGATCCCGTGGCACTATTTCAAAGAAGAGCAGGGGAGTTCTCCCCGGTGTCCTGACCAATGATTTATCCTTCAATCAACATCACTAAAACAGATTATCTGGTCATTATCACATTGCTGTTTGTGGGAGCTTGCTGTGCACAAATTGGCTGCCATGTTTCCTACATTACAACAGTGACTACACTTCAAAAAGTATTTCATTGGCTGTAAAGCACTTTGGGACGTATGGTGGACAGGAAAGGCGCTATACAAATGCAAATCTTTCTTTTCTGACATTTCAACAAAGCAAGGGTAGAGGGAGCAGCACAAGTTGTGCTGTGGAGCTAAAGAACAGAAAAGTTGAGACAAGACCTGCTATCTGTAATATATTATCACATGGTTTAGTATGAGCATGCTCAGTTCGCTCTGGCCTAGTAAACATGCACCTTGACTAGCAACTCATCGTGTCTCTGTCCTTCATTTGTTCTACCCACATATCTTACAATATCAAGGAGAGACGTTCATGTCACGAGAACCTGGAAATGAGACAGATCGCCTCTAACACAACCGTTCAGATCTTGTCCCAAGATAAGCCCACATGGGCAAGGCGCACAGTAAGCAACGGAGTTGAGAATTCAACGGTGTACACAATATGCACAAGGGAGGGCTACATAAAGTGACACCACAAGTCCGGACCAGATTGGAGATGATTGGGTAACTCACCAGTTAATCACACCTGGAGTAACTAACTGGGATTGATTTTACGCACCTAATTTGCATTATGTAACTATCCTCTACTCACTGCATTTTGTTGGAGACATAATCCCGCTGTACTCAGGAGACTCCATTTGCTGTAGTTTCGGTCAGGAGTTCAGAGACTCTAATTAAAACAACTCATTGGCTGCCACAGTGGGGTCAATGCTCACTCTGATTTTATCTTGGGCTCCGAAACCTGAGCATAAAACCCAAATAAAAATTATTTGTGATGTTAAATTTGAAACCAGATGTCAACATTTTCACTGCTGAACATAAAAGTGAATCCTATCTTCCCCGCCCCCGCAACTGGTGTCCATTGGTAGCAGCTCAACGTTGGCGCAATCCACTCCTCAAGCCCATAAAGAATGAAAGACTTGCATTTCTATAGCATCTTTCACCACCATCAGATGTCCCAAAGTGCTTTACAGCACTTTACAAAGTACTTTTTGGAGTGTATTTACTCTTGTAATGTAGGAAATGCGGCAGCCAATTTGCGCACAGCAAGCTCCCACAAACAACAATGTGATAATGACCAGATAATCTGTTCTTGTAATGTTGGTTGAGGGATAAATATTGGCCAGAACACTGGGGATAACTCCCCTGCTCTTCTTCGAATAGTGCCACGGGATCTTTTACGTCCACCTGAGAGAGCAGACGGGGCCTCGGTTTGATGTCTCATCCAAAAGACGGCACCTCCGACAGTGCAGCACTCCCCTGGAGTGTCAGCCTAGATTTTTGTGCTCAAGTCCCTGGAGTTGGGACTTGAACCCACAACCTTCTGACTCAGAGGCAAGGGTGCTGCCCACTGAGCCACAGCTGACACACATAATCAATTCTGACACTGCAGCGTGGTACTGCATTACAGAGGAGGATTTCCAACTGAGGCCCCATTTGGCTCTTCAGTAAGAGATTAAAATTCACATAGCACTATTCCAATGTACAGCAGGAAATTTTCCCAGTGTCCTGATTAGCATTCCTCTTCAGCCAACACCACGGAAAGACTAACGATGCATTTAGCTCATTGCAGGACCTGGTTGTGAATTAAATAGTTGCCACAACTGTCTACACAAATCTACTCAAGAGCTTCCGGTCGCCTGTCATTTTAATTCACCATTCCATTCCCACTCAGACCTCACCGTCCTCGGCCTCTTGCATTGTTCCACAGAAGCTCAGCGTAAGCTCGAGGAACAGCACCTCATCTTCCGATTAGACACTTTACAGCCTTCCAGACTCAATATCGAGTTCAACAATTTCAGGTCATAACCTCGGCCCCTATTATATTTTTATATATTTTTTATCCACACCTTTGGTTTGTGCCTTTTCCTTTTTCTCTCTCCCACATGGCAGCTGTCTCTCATTCTGCCAGTGCATTTCACACTTCATCTAGAGCCATCCTTTGTCTCTTTACCTGTCCTATTACCATCTCGTCTCGTCTTGAATATCTCTTAATGTCTCTTCACCTCCCAGACCTTCCCTTTTGTTCTTTCATCCCCTCCCCCATTTCCCAGCCCCCAAACTGGCCTTTTAATCTGTTTCATTTCCTGCCTTTTTTTCTCAGTTCTGACGAAGGGTTTCGACCTGAAACGTTAACTCTGTTTCTCTCTCCACGGATGTTGCCTGGCCTGCTGAGTTTTTCCAGCGTTTTCTGGTGTTATTTCAGATTTCCAGCATCCGCAGTATTTTGCTATCATTTAGCTCATTGCAGGACCTGGTTGTGAATTAAATAGTTGCCACAATTATCTACACAAGTCTACTCAAAAGCAATTTATTTACCCTAAGTCACAGATATTTGAGATGTGTTAAGGCACCATGTTTACTCTGCCATTAGCATAGCAATCATTTATTAATGAAGGAAAAACAAAAGCTTGTATTTACCTAACACCTTTAACTGCTTCAGAATATCACAAAGTCCTTCACAAACAAATGTCAGGTTTATTTGAGCAGACAATTTGTACACAGGAGGCTCCCACAAACAGCACATAAAGTGACTCGTATCAGTTTTTAAAGAGCGTTATTTGGTGGCCAAGACTCCAGGAAATCCTCCTAGTGTAGGAATGTCTAGTTCCTATCCAAAGACTGAGGTCCACTCAGGCGCTTAAACAAAACGAAGTTTAATGGAAACTAACAGGTTTAAACAAGTAACTGCAGGAGAACATTGGGTGTAGGTCTATTCAGTTCGGAGGCTCCATGAGGACTGCTGGCTGGTCCCGTGGTTGACGTCATAACGTTCTTCCCGCCAGTGGGGGATCATGTGATGTACGGCGTGACGTCATCGCGTTTACCCGCGCTGTTAAAGTAATCACGCTCTGTACAAGTAAACAGTATAAAATAAAGCTACAGACTCAGGCTGTAGCTAACATGTTGTTAAAGGGAATTATATACAAACGATCTGAGTCCTTTAGTGGCTCCGCCACATGCGCCGCCCCAGAATTGTCTTTAACAGCAAAAGTGAGACGGCGAGGAGGCCTGACAAGCCTGTCCGAGCGACTTCTGTAACCCTGAAGTGGAAGCTGATGGCTGGTGGTCGAGCTGTCGGGCGGTTGTGGTGGATCTGGCACGGCGACTGTTGGTGGTCGGCCCCGTTTTGGCGGTTGAGCGATTTCGACTGGGCGGTCCAGGTCTAAGTGTGCCGGCTTCAGCTGGTCAATCGATATGCGGTCCGGTTTACCTCCGATATCGACTGAAAAGGTTTTGTCTCCCGGCTCTATGACGTGGAAGGGACCAGTGTAAGGGGGCTTTAGCGGGTCCCGGTGAGCGTCGTGGCGGCTAAACATGTACTCAGCGCTTTTCAGCTCAGTTGGGACGTGAGAGCTCTGTAAACCGTGATGCGACGTAGGCACTGGAGCGAAACATCTGGCCGCTTCCTGGTGGCTGATGAGTTGCTGGAATGCGGACCATGGCTCTGTTGGAGACGGGAGGAAATCCCCTGGTACTCGTAGTGGTTGGCAGAGAGATAATCACACTCTTTGATGCAATGTTTTCCTGACTGACCTGTTTGGACACCATTCACACCTTTGATTGCTGTGATTATCTCTCTGCCGAGGTGTGATAAATAGCAGTTAGAAAGATTACCTGTAAACATCTGACATTATTCTTTGACTATATAAGCTGTGTCTTTAAGCATTTCTCCACTTCACCTGATGAAGGCGCAGCGCTCCGAAAGCTTGTGATTTCAAATAAAGCTGTTGGACTATAACCTGGTGCTGTGTGACTTAGAAACATAGAAGATAGGAGCAGGAGTAGGCCATTCGGCCCTTCGAGCCTGCTCCGCCATTCAATGTGATCATGGCTGATCATCCAAATTCAGTACCCTGTCCCTGCCTTTTCCCCATATCCCTTGATCCCTTTAGCCTCAAGAAATATATCCAACTCTTTCTTGAATATATTTAATGAACTAGCCTCCACCGCCCTCTGTGGCAGAGAATTCCACAGGTTCACCACTCTCTGGGTGAAGAAATTCCTCCTCATTTCAGTCCTAAATGGCTTACCCCTTATCCTTAGACTATGACCCCTGGTTCTGGACTCCCCGGCCATCAGAAACATCCTTCCTGCATCTAGTCTGTCCAGACCTGACAGAATTTTATAGGTTTCGATGAGATCCCCTCTCAATCTTCTAAACTCCAGTGAGTATAAGCCCAATCGACACAATCTCTCCTCATACGTCATTCCTGCCATCCCAGGTATCAACCTGGTGAATCTTCACTGCACTCCCTCCATGGCAAGAACGTCCTTCCTCAGGTAAGGTGACCAAAACTGCACACAATACTCAAGGTGCGGTCTCACCAAGGCCCTGTACAACTGTAGCAAGACATCCTTGTTCCTGTACTCGAACCCTCTTGCTACAAAGGCCAACATACCATTTGCCTTCTTAACCGCCTGTTGCACCTGCATGCTTACCTTCAGCGACTGGTGCACAAGGACACCCAGGTCTCTTTGCACTTCCCCTTCTCCCAATCTATTGCCATTCAAATAATAATCTGCCTTCCTGTTTATGCCACCAAAGTGGATAACCTCACATTTATCCACATTATAGGGCATTTGCCATGTTTCTGCCCAATCACCCAACCTGTCCAAATCGTACTGGAGTTTCCCGACATCCTCCTCGCAGCTTACCCTCCCGCCCAGCTTTGTGTCGTCTGCAAATTTGGAGATATTACATCCAATTCCCTCGTCCAGATCATTAATATACATTGTGAACAGCTGGGGTCCTAGGACCGATCCTTGCGGTACCCCACTAGTCACTGCCTGCCACTCGGAAAACGACCCGTTTATTCCAACTCTTTGCTTTCTGTCCGCCAACCAGTTCTCTATCCAAGTCAATACCTTGCCCCCAATCCCATGTGCCTTACTTTTGCACGCTAATCTCTTATGTGGGACCTTATTGAAAGCCTTCTGAAAGTCCAAATACACCACATCCACTGGTTCTCCCTTATCTATTTTACCAGTTACATCCTCAAAAAATTCCAGTAGATTAGTCAAGCATGATTTACCTTTTGTAAATCCATGTTGACTTTGTCCGATCCTGTCACTGCTTTCCAAGTGCTCTGCTATTACATCTTTTATAATAGACTCTAGCATTTTCCCCACTACCGATGTCAGGCTTACCGGTCAATAATTCCCTGCTTTTTCTCTACCACCGTTTTTGAATAGTGGGGTAACATTAGCTACCCTCCAATCCATGGGTACCGTTCCAGAGTCTATCGAGTTCTGGAAGATGACCAGTAATGCATCTACTATCTCTAGGGCCACTTCCTTAAGTACCCTGGGATGTAGACCATCAGGCCCTGGGGATTTATCGGCCTTCAGTCCCATCAATTTTCCTAACACCATTTTCCCACAAATACTGATTTCTTTCAGTTCCTCTCTTTCATCAGACCCTATGTTCCCCGGCATCTCTGGGAGGATATTTACGTCCTCCTTTGTGAAGACAGAACCAAAGTATGTATTTAGTTGGTCTGCCATTTCCTTGTTTCCTATTATAAATTCCCCTGATTCTGACTTCACCAATCTTTTTCTCTTCACATATCTATAAAAGCTTTTACAGTCAGTTTTTATGTTCCCTGCAAGCTTACTCTCATATTCTATTTTCCCTTTCTTAATTAATCCCTTTGTCCTCCTTTGTTGACTCCTAAACTGCTCCCAATCCTCAGGATTATTGCTTTTTCTAGCCAATTTATATGTCCTCTCCTTGGATCTTATGCTATCCCTAATTTCCCTTGTTAGCCACGGTTGAGTCACCTTTTTTGTTTTATTTTTATGCCAAACTGGGATGAACAAATTCTGTAGCTCATCCATTCGGTCTTTGAATGTTTGCCATTGCCTATCCACCGTCAACCCTTTGAGCACCATTCCCCACTCAATCCTACCCAACTCGCTCCTCAGACCATCGTAGTTTCCTTTATTTAAATTGAGGACCCTTGTCTCTGAGTCAACTACTTCATTCTCCATCTTAATGAAGAATTCGATCATATTATGATCGCTCCGACCCAAGGGGCCTCGTACAACAAGATTGCTAATTAATCCTTTCTCGTTACATAATACCCAGTCTAAGATGGCCTGATCTCTGGTTGGTTCCTCGACATATTGGTCCAGGAAGCCATCCCGTAAACACTCCAGGAATTCCTCCTCCACAGTATTGTTACAAATTTGGTTGGCCCAATCTATATGTAGATTAAAGTCACCCATGATGACTGCTGTGCCCTTATTGCACGCTTCTTTAATTTCCCTTTTAATGCCATCCCCAACCTCCACCTTACTGTTTGGAGGTCTATATACCACTCCCACTAATGTTTTTTTCCCCTTAGTATTTCTCAATTCTACCCATACAGATTCCACATCATCAGAGCTAATATCCTTCATTACAATTATATTAATCCCTTCTTTAACCAGTAATGCTACCCCACCTCCCTTTCCTTTTTGCCTATCTTTCCTGAATATCGAATACCCCTGGATGTTGAGTTCCCAGTCTTGGCCATCCTTGAGCCACGTTTCTGTAATCCCAACCAAATCGTATTCGTTTACCTCTATTTGCGCAGCCAATTCATCCACCTTATTACAAATGCTCCTCGCATTAAGACACAAAGCCTTCAGGCTTGTTTTTTTAACGCTCTTAGACCTATTAGAATTATTATTTACTGTGGCCACGTTTGATTTAAACCGTTGATTTCTCTGACTGCCACTTTTGTTTTTCTCCTTCCTATCTTTTGCTTTTATCCCTGTTTTCCTTTCCTCTGTCTCCCTGCTCAGGTTCCCAACCCCCTGCCATTTTAGTTTAAACCCACCCGAACAGTGCTAGCAAACCTCCCCGCAAGGATATTTGTCCCGCTCTGGTTCAGGTGCAACCCGTCCAACTTGTACAAGTCCCACCTTTCCCAGAAGCAGGCCCAGTGATCCAGGAAACTAAAGCCCTCCCTCCTGCACCAACTCTTTAGCCATGCATTCATCTGCTCTATCCTCCTATTCCTATACTCACTAGCACGTGGCACCAGGAGTAATCCAGAGATTACCTTTGAGGACCTGCTCTTTAATCTGCTACCTAGCTCCCTAAATTCTTGTTACATTTGTCCACCCCAGTCCAACACCGGCATCTCCACACCCCTTTAGGAAAGCAGTTCTGTCCAGCATCCAAGACGCGTGGCGACTTCTGTCTCCAGCTCAGCGGAGTTTGGCGGCCAAGCTTCCTCGGGGGGAGCTCAGGTAGACTCGCAGATATAACAGGTGGGTGGCGTTCCAGCTGAAAGCTTCGAGCTCCTCTGGCAGGGAGACTACCTGCCACTGATCTACTGTGAGTCCAGTCAATTGATCTCATAGTAAAAATCCAACTCTTAATTTAAACATCTCTTGTTCTTGCTCCTGCAACAACATCTCCAGGTAAGCCCAAAGCATGGTGCGCATGAGCTGTGCCCACTGTTAGCTGTGCCATTACAAAGTTCGTCAGTCCAGTGCAGTACTGAGGGAGTGCAGCACTGTCGGAGGTGCCATCTTTCAGATTAGACTTTAAACCGAGGCCCCATCTGCTCTCTCAGGTGGATGTAAAAGATCCCATAGGAATATTTTGAATAAGAGCAGGGGAATTATCCCCGGTGTCCTGGCCAATATTTATCCCTCAATCAACATCACTAAAACAGATTATCTGGTCATTACCACATAGCTGTTTGTGGGAGCTTGCTGTGCGCAATTGGCTGCTGCATTTCCTACATTACAACAGTGACTGCACTTCAAAAAGTATTTCATTGGCTGTAAAGCGCTTTGGGACGTCCTGAGGTCGTGAAAGGCGCTATAGAAATGCAAGTCTTTCTTTTCTGTCTTTTTATGATATTGCCTTGGTTGCGGTCAATTTAAAAAAAAATTTAAATGGGTAAAATCTATAGCTGCAGCAAGAAAACTCTGTGACTTCAAGGCAAGGTTTATATATTTGGGGAAGAGTCTTGTTGGTTGGAATGTGCTTCAGAAAAAGAAATTCTTGTGCTTATTTTCATCCGCTGTCCGAAGAACTCGCCTCGCTGCTGACATGGCTCTTATCACGGTTCTGAAGGTCATTTGGCATTAAGATTCCATGCTGCACAATCGCTCAAGGCCAGCGCGGCGGACATCTTCCAGATAAGCTGCTTTATATCGCAGACCTGTATAAAGTAAATGAGTGCACCATCTTCACATATTTTTATAACTTTCCCAGTGGCAAGGAGACACCAAATGGAGAGGGCATAGAATTTCACCTCCTGACAGGTTCCTAATTATTACTGGCACCCACATGCTCATTCATCTCCAAAGCATACACGAACAGGACAGGGTTCCAGTGCTGTACGACCACAGAAAGTAGGTATGCATCCTCTTTGAGCTTTGGGGTGCCAGCAAATCGCCTTGAAGGTGCTACTCATTGAATGGTGCTGTGCATTTGGGTAGATGTAGTTGAGATACAAATCAGCCATGATCCAATTGAATGGCGGAACGGGCTGAGTGGCCTCCTCCTATGTTCCTATGCAGTGATGCCGAACATGCAGTGCTGCACATTCTCTGCCAACCACGGCAGGCTGCTCATGGTGGAGTCAAAGGACGATACACAAAGGCATTTTGTTCCTCCATTGACCCTTGTCTGAAGACAGGCCCAGTAGAGTACTAACCCCTTGGTTGTAGAGAAAAAAGACACCTCCACTTGTTCCTCCTCATTAGTGCATCACCAGGTGCTCCTTCCTCAGACTCACTACCTAGATTCACCAGGCTGGCAGGATCCGTGCTCATGTTTGGGACACAATGTGCTGTAAAGTGCCTATGTCTGTGATGCCAGAGGTTCTTTACAGGGGAAAATGGGAGCAGGAGCAAGCCATTCAGCACCTCAAACTTGTTCCATCATTCTATTAAAGTTGAAGCACATGGGATTGGGGGTAAGGTACTGACTTGGATAGAGAACTGGTTGGCAGCCAGGAAGCAAAGAGTTGGAATAAACAGGTCTTTTTCCGAGTGGCAAGCAGTGACTAGTGGGGTACCGCAGGGATTGGTCCTTGGACCCCAGCTATTCACAATATATATTAATGATCTAGACGAGGGAACTAGATGTACAGGAAACTCTCTTTTAACTGGCAAAATTCAGGAGTAGGTTCAGGTAAGTTTTACTTTATATTAGCGGCAGTTCCTGGATCTGTGGCTGTGTAACTGGGGTTCGTGCACTTGTTGCTAAGCAACAGGGACACTTGATCTGTGGCCGGAGTTCCTGCACATGTTGCTAAGCAACAGGGACGCCTGGATTTGTTGCTGTGTACGGAGCTCTCGTACCTTTTAACTATACTTCTCTGTAATCCGGACTTTTTGATAAACTGGCACCACGCCGGTCCCATTGGTGCTGGATAATAAAGAGTTTCCTGTAATATCTCCAAGTTTGCAGATGACACAAAGATGTGTGCTGTGAGGAGGATGCCGAGAAACTCCAGTACGATTTGGACAGGTTGGGTGATTGGGCAGAAGCATGGCAGATGCAGTATAATGTGGATAAATGCGAGGTTATCCACTTTGGTGGCAAAAACAGGAAGGCAGATTATTATCTGAATGGCAATAGATTGGGAGAAGGGGAAGTGCAACGAGACCTGGGTGTCCTTGTGCACCAGTCGCTGAAGGTAAGCATGCAGGTGCAGCAGGCGGTTAAGAAGGCAAATGGTATGTTGGCCTTCATAGCGAGAGGATTCGAGTACAGGAGCAAGGATGTCTTGCTGCAGTTGTACAGGGCCTTGGTGAGACCACACCTTGAGTATTGTGTGCAGTTTTGGTCACCTTATCTGAGGAAGGATGTTCTTGCCATGGAGGGAGTGCAGCGAAGATTCACCAGACTGATACCTGGGATGGCAGGAATGACGTATGAGAGATTGGGTCGATTGGGCTTATATTCGCTGGAGTTTAGAAGAATGAGAGGGGATCTCATTGAAACTTATAAAATAATAACAGGACTAGACAGACTAGATGCAGGAAGGATGTTCCCAATGGCAGGGGAGTCCAGAACCAGGGGTAAGCCATTTAAGACAGAGATGAGGAGGAATTTCTTCACCCAGAGAGTGGTGAACCTGTGGAATTCTCTACCACAAAAGGCAGTTGAGGCCAATTCATTAAATATATTCAAGAAGGAGTTAGATATATTTCTTAAGGCTAAATGGATCAAGGGATATGGGGAGAAAGCAGGGACAGGGTACTGAATTTGGATGATCAGCCATGATCTCATTAAATGGCGGAGCAGGCTCGAGGGGCCGAATGGCCTACTCCTGCTCCTATCTTCTATGTTTCTATATGTTTCTATTAGATCATGGCTGATCTGTACCTCAACGCCATTTACCCGCCTTTGTTCCATATCCCTTGATACCCTTATCCAACAAAAATCTATCGATCTTAGTATTGAAAGCTTCAAATGACCCAGCATCCATAACCATAATCCATCACAGGCAACATGGTCCAACCGTGGCTAACAAGAGAAGTTAAAGGTGGTATTAGATCAAAGGAAGAGGCTTATAATGTTGCCAAAGAGAGTAGTAAGCCTGAGGATTGGGAGGATTTTAGAATTCAGCAAAGGAGGACCAAGAAATTGATAAAGAAAGGGAAAATATAATATGAGCGTAAACTAGCAAGAGACATAAAAACAGACGGTAAAAACTTCTATAGATATGTATAAAGGAAAAGATTAGCGAAAGTAAATGTGGGTCCCTTACAGGCTGAGACAGGAGAAATTATAATGGGGAATAAGGAAATGGCAGAGAAATTAAACAAATACTTTGGGCTGGATTTTCATTCCGAAGTCGGGAAGGAGGCGGGACTACAACTTTCGGGTTGTAGTCCCGCCTCCATCGAGATGCGGCCAATCCACGCGATTTTCACTTGATTGATCTTGTTGAGCCCACCCAGCGGGCTCAGCAGGCCAATTAAGGGCCACCCGGCAACAGGTGACGTCACAGACTGAAATTTCATCTGTCAAGACGTGTTGACAGATGAAATATCAGTGTTTCACAGCTGTTTGAAGCAGTCAAACACTGACAGTCTGACTTCTAACCTGAGTCCTTCCACGCAGACTCAGTTAGAAATTTTGCCGACACTGAAAGCTGCAGGCTGTCACTTTTGACAGCTCGCGGCCATTCTGCTTTCTGTGCCGGCTGAATGATGGACTCCCGAAACTTAGAGGAAGGAAGGCTGTAAAGGTAAGTACAGGTAATTTAAACTTCTTTACACACTTTAGACACACCAAACACACTTACCTTTGCACTCATGCACCCATCACTCACCTGAACACCAACATCTCGACCCCTCCAAGTCCTTCAACCCAACGGCCCGACTCCTCTAACTTGGCGTGGTTTGGAGCCGTCGGGAATCCCACACGACAACCTACAAAATAGGGATTAGGCTAAAAACTGCCTGTTAACTACCTGTTAACAGGCAGTTAATTGGCACTAATCCCTTCCCGCCTTGGGTCGGTGGGTCCCAGTGCGGGGCGGGTACCCGCCTCCTTTGAAACGTACATGGAGGCGGGTTTTGAGCGGGATGGTGTCGGGACCCCCGAATTTGGGATTTTAGCCCCCCGCATGCCTAAAAGCCCGCCTCACAGCACACTGAAAATCGACCCCTTTGTGTGTGTCTTCACGGAAGAAGACACAAAAAACTTCCTGGAAATAGCAGAGAACCAAGCCTCTAGCGAGAATAAGGAACTGAAAGAAATTAGTATTAGTAAAAAAATGGTACTGGAGAAATTAATGGGACTAACAGCCGATAAATCCCCTGGACCTGATGGCCTACATCCTAGGGTTTTGAAAGAGGTGCCTATAGTGATAGTGGATGCATTGGTTGTCATTTTCCAAAATTCCATAGATTCGAGAATGGTTCCCGTGGATTGGAAGGTAGCAAATGTAACCCTGTTATTTAAGAAAGGAGGGAGCGAGAAAACGGGGAACTACAGACCAGTTAGCCTGACATCAGTACAGGTAGACTATCCTTTATCCGAAAACCTCGGGACCAGCCGTGTTTCGGTTTTCGGAGAATTTCGGATTTCGGAAGGTGGGTCGGCGGGGGTCCGCGGGGGGGTCGGCGGGGGGTCATGCGCGCGACCCCCCGCCGACCCCCCCGCGGACCACCGCCGGCCCCGACCCCCGCTGACCCCCCCGTGGACCCCCGCTGGCCCCGACCCCCGCGGAGCCCCCCGCGGACCCCCGCCGGCCCCGACCCCCGCGGACCCCCGCCGACCCCGACCCCCGCCGACTTACGGTCGGGGTCGGCGGGGATCCGCGGGGGGGTCGGGGCCGGCGGGGGTCCGCGGGGGGGTCGGGGCCGGCGGGGGTCCGCGGGGGGGTCGGCGGGGGGTCGTGCGTACGACTTACACTGACGCTCAGCGTAAGTCGGCGGGGGTCGGGGTCGGCGGGGGTCCGCGGGGGGGTCGGCGGGGGTCGGGGCCGGCGGGGGTCCGCGGGGGGGTCGGCGGGGGTCGGGGCCGGCGGGGGTCCGCGGGGGGTCCGCGGGGGGTCGCGCACACGACTTACGCTGACCCTCTGCTCAGCGTAAGTCGTGCGCACGACTTACGCTGAACGAAAAAACCTTCGGTTTTTAGAGGGTTTTGGTTTTCGGAAGTTCGGATAAAGGGTAGTCTACCTGTAGTAGGGAAATTGCTAGAATCTATTGTTAAGGACGTGGTAACTGGGCACTTAGAAAATAATAATTTGATTGGGCAGAGTCAACACGGAATTATGAAAGGGAAATCGTGTTTGACGAATCTGTTAGAGTTTTTTGAGGTTGTAACTGGCAGAATAGATAAGCGGGAACCAGTGGATGTGGTGTATTTGGATTTTCAGAAGGCGTAAGAACATAAGAACATAAGAAATAAGAGCAGGAGTAGGCCATACGGCCCCTCGAGCATGCTCCGTCATTCAATAAGATCATCGACCTCAACTCCACTTTCCTGCCCGATCTCCATATCCCTTGATTCCCCTAGAGTCCAAAAATCTATATCTCAGCCTTGAATATACTCAAAGACTCAGCATTTACAGCCCTCTGGGGCAGAGAATTCCAAAGATTCACAACCCTCTGAGTGAAGAAATTCCTCCTCATCTCAGTCTTAAATGGCCTACCCCTAATCCTGAGCCTATGCCCCCTAGTTCTAGACACTCCAGCCAGGGGAAACAACCTCTCAGTATCTACCCTGTCAATCCCCTTCAGAATCTTGTATGTTTCAATGAGATCACCTCTCATTCTTCTAAACTCCAGAGAGTATAGGCCCATTCTACACAATCTTTCATCCCAGGAATACATCTAGTGAACATTCGATAGGCATTCGATAAGTTGCCACACAAGAGGTTATTAAACAAAATTAGGGCTCATGGGATTGGGGGTAATATACTAGCATGGATTGAGGATTGATTAACAGGCAGAAAACAGAGAGTAGGAATAAACGGGTCATTTTCGGGTTGGCAGGCTGTAACTAGTGGGGTACCGCAAGGATCAGTGCTTGGGCCTCAGCTATTCACAATCTACATCGATGATTTGGATGAAAGGACCAAATGTAATATTCAAGTTTGCTGATGATACAAAGCTGGGTGGGAATGTAAGTTGTGAGGAGGATGCAAGGAGGTTTCAAGGGGACATAGACAGGCTAAGTGAGTGGGCAAGAACATGGCAAATGGAATATAATGTGGAGAAATGTGAAGTTATCCACTTTGGTAGGAAAAATAGAAAAGCAGAGTATTTTTTAAATGGTGAGAGATTGGGAAATGTTGGTGTTCAGAGGGACCTGGGTGTCCTTGTACACAAATCACTGAAAGTTAACATGCAGGTACAGCAAGCAATTAGGAAAGCAAATGGTATGTTGGCCTTTATTACAAGAGGATTTGAGTATAAGAGTAAAGATGTCTTGCTGCGGTTATATAGGGCCCTGGTGAGACCACACCTGGAGTATTGTGTACAGTTTTGGTCTCCTTACCTAAGGAAGGATATACTGCCATAGAGGGAGTGCAACAAAGGTTCACCAGACTGGTTCCTGGGATGGGGGGATTGTCCTATGAGGAGAGATTGAGTAAACTAGGCCTATATTCTCTAGAGTTTAGAAGAATGAGAGGTGGTCTCATTGAAACATACAAAATTCTTACAGGGCTTGACAGGGTAGATGCAGGGAGGATGTTTCCCCTGGCTGGGGAGTCTAGAACCAGGGGTCACAGTCTCAGAATAAGGGGTCGGCCATTTAGGACTGAGATGAGGAGAAATTTCTTCACACAGAGGGTGATGAATCTTTGGAATTCTCTACCCCAGAGGGCTGTGGAGGCTCAGTCATTGGGTATATTCAAGACAGAGATCGATAGATTTTTGAATATTAAGGGAATCAAGGGATATGGGGATAGTGCGGGAAGGTGGAGTTGAGGTAGAAGATCAGCCATGACCTTATTGAATGGCGGAGCAGGCTCGAGGGGCCAAATGGCCGACTCCTGCTCCTATTTCTTATTTTCTTAACCTTTCGGGGAAGCGAGTTCCAGATTTTCACTAACCTTTGCGTGGAAAAATTTACAATGGATCCCCAATGTAATGCTGTCAAAGAGAGATAAGATGCCAATACATTTTTTGCATCGTACTCATGCTGTGATGAGTCATACGTAAGTCAAGAGTAAGAAGGATAGTAATAAACAGAGAATATGTGGTTGACTTTTAACTGCACTCTGAAGTGGCCTAGCAAGCCATCACCTTCTCAGGGCAACAAATGCCAGTCTAGTCAGCGACACCCGTATCCCGAGAATGAGTAAAGACATATTTGCTGGGTGGCGGCACCGCGCTTACAAGTTTGTTGCGGCCTATCACCTCCACAGAGTCCCGTTCAAAAAGAGGCAGGGCTAGCTCCTCAAACTGTGACGGTTGTTTTAAAACAGTAGGCCTAGCGTTTGCCCTCCCCGCTCTGTACAGGAAACTCTCTGGTATCCGGCACCGACGGGACTGGGATGGTGCCGGTTGATTAAAAATTCCGGATGACGGAGAGGGTTATCTACCGAGGCTATTTTTAACAAACAAAGAGTCAGACTCCTGTTATTGAGGTGTTTGGACTTCTGACAGTGCCAAGAAGCCGAGTAGTGGCAGTTTGGAGAACTACCCCCACTGATTAACTCGGCCACCACGGGAGACTCGGACTTGGACTTGGCAACATTTCCGGTTATTGAGGTGTTTTCAGGTGAATTTTGCCGGTTAATAGAGAATTCCGGATAGGTGCCGTTTAAATGAGAGTTTCCTGTAGTTGAGGGCGGGCTGTCGGCTGGAAGCAAACAAAATTGCTGAAGATGTTATGAGATTGACTGAGCACCCCAAACACCACCCCCCCACCCCCGCATACAATTCACCTCCACCTGTGCAAGCAGTGTGCGGGCTGTTTGTCATAGCAGTACTCCTTCAGAGCGCAATATTGCAACTGTGACGTGCAAGGTATTAGTGCGCCCCTGTGATAAATCCACGTAGTGGAACAAGAACTCGAAGAGGCAATATCTTGGAACTAGTACGGGTATTTTATTAACAACTGGGAAACACATACATCAGGCCTGCATCCTGGCATTCAACCTTTGCTGACCTTCACAGGAAGCAAACCTCTGACCTTAACAGGAAGCAAACCTCTGACCTTAGCAGCGGCATTGGCTACAGCACCACCTTGTGGATAACCTTAATCATAACATCCCAGATTACTCTATCCCTCCTCCCTTAAGATTTCAGAATAAATTTCTTAACAGACAACCATTCCTGAGGGTCACATAAGGAGTCTCCATCATGTTCCATACTTGACGAATCTAACAGTTCAGTATCAATCTCTCTGGTGGCTTGCGAGTCCTTTGTGAACGTCTAACAGTAAAGTCCCTGCTTGTTTGTGGTGAAGCCACCAGCTGCTCCTGAGCAGTGCTCGGAGTATCTGACTCTGCAACGATGGTTTCCTCTTGACGAATAGGTTCCTGTGGAATTGTCTCTGTCCCTGGGGGTGGCACCACAGATGCACTTGGATAACTGGGGGCAACCCTGTCTTCAGTCATTGCATCTGGAACCTTCATTTCAATTTCCCCTTGTCTGGGAAGTATCTGATCTACATGTCTGCGTACTACCCTACCATCTCCCAACATGACCTTGTATGATACTGGACCTGTCGTTGAGTCTATGAAGCCAGGAATCCACTTTGGTCCATAACTGAAATTCCTGGTAAGGACCGCATCTCCTTCTCCAAAACTTCGGCTCTTTGTTCTTTTGCCATGGTTCTCTTTTTGTTTGTTTTGTCTGTTTTCCATTTTCCTTTTTAGGTCTGGGTGGACAAGGTCAAGAGTGGAGCCTAGTCTACGACCTAATAACATCTCAGCAGGAGAGAGTCCTGTGGTGGATTGAGGTGTTATTCTGTAGCTGAACAGAACCCGTGACACTTTGGCTGCTAAACTCCCTTCTGCACCTTTTTTCATCATCTCCTTAAATGTTTGTACGGCTCTCTCCGCAAGTCCATTCGAGGACGAATGATATGGAGCCGAGGTCACCTGCACTATGCCATTTTTTCTCAAGAACTCTTTTGCCTCTGTACTCACAAAACAAGTGGCATTGTCACTCACCGCGATCTCCGGTAGCCCTTGATTACTGGAGCTCCGACGCAGGCAGTCTATAGTAGTAGTGGCGGAAGCATAATTTACAGGATAAACATCCATCCATTTCGAGTGTGCATCAATGATTATGAGGAACATCTTCCCCATGAATGGACCCACATAATCTAAGTGCAATCTTCTCCATGGTTTATCCGGCCACTCCCAGAGGTGGAGAGAAGCTGCTGCTGGTGCCTTCCGGTGTTCCTGACAAGTGCTGCATGTCTTGACTAGATTTTCTATCTCCTCATCTAGCTTTGGCCACCACAAATAACTCCTAGCCAAGGCTTTCATACGCGAGACCCCAGGATGACACTGATGTAGTTGCTCTAGGATAGACTGTCGTGCTGGCTGTGGAATAATCACTCGTGCTCCCCACAACACGCAACCATCCTGCACACTCAGCTCTGTTTTCCTGACACTGTAGGGTGTGAAGTCAGCCCCTTCCGGATGCTGTGGCCATCCCCTCACCACATATTCTCGAACTCTAGACAGTACTGGATCTTTACCTGTCCATGTTCTTACTTGCTCTGCAGTCACAAGTGCCGTGTCAGTGTCCTTCAACATCAAAACTCTGTCCTCTGGAGCTGCACGGATAGGTGTGCCTGGCAGTGGAAGACGGCTCAAGGCATCTGCATTCCCATGGTACTTGCCCGCCTTGTAGACGATGACATACTCATATGCCCTCAACGTCACTGCCCACCTCTGGATCCGGGGTGACACCATCTGTGGAACTGCTTTCATTTAATTGAAAAGAGAGAGAAGAGGTTTATGATCACCATATATGTACTTGTGGAACCTCTGTAACCCAAACATTACTGCTAACCCCTCTTTGTCTAACTGGGAATAGTTTTTTTCCGCTGATGTTTGAGTTCGGGACATAAACCCGATTGGTCTTTCAGTTCCATCTTCCATGCAGTGTGAAAAAACTGCCCCCACCCCGTAAGGTGAAGCGTCACAAGAGAGAATGATGTCTTTCTCTGCATTGTAGTGAACCAGCACATCCGACGACAGCATCAGTTTCTTGGACTGTTCAAATGAAACCCCCTGCTCCTCTCTCCCCACTGCCACTGTGTCTCCTTGCGCAGTAGTTTGTGAAGAGGTGCTAACACAGTTGACAAGTTTGGTAAAAACCTGTTATAATAGTTCAGCAGTCCCAGGTAAGCTTTTAACTCAGCCACATTTGTAGGAGCAGGAGCGTCCTGCAGTGCTTGTACCTTCTCCTTGAGTGGATGGAGCCCGGTGGCGTCCACTCTGTGCCCCAGGAACACGGCCTCATTCCCCAGGAAAGTGCACTTACTCCTCTTGAGCCGGAACCCTGCCCTCTCCAATCTCTGTAGTACCTCTCTCAGAGTGCTCAGATGCTCCTGGTCGGTTCTTCCCGTCACCAGAATGTCATCCAGTTAGATGGAAACATATGGAATCCCTTGCTGTACACCTTCGATTGTCCTCTGGAAGATAGCTGGACTAGATGAGACACCAAACGGTAAGCGGTTACATGTAAACAAGCCCTTGTGTGTATTTATGGTGACATACTTCTTTGATTCGTCATCCAGTGTAATCTGCAAGTAGGCATGACTCATATCCAACTTTGTGAATTTCTTTCCTCCAGCCAGGTTTGCAAAGAGATCCTCTGTTTTGGGAATCTAGTTTGGACACCCGATTGACTGTCAATTTATAATCTCCACAGAGTCTTACCGAATTCACAGAATCACAGAATCACAGAAACCCCACAGTGCAGATAGAGGCCATTTCGGCCCATCGAGCCTGCACCGACACATATCCCACCCGATCCCCGTAACCCCTACACCAACACATATCCCACCCTATCTCCGTAACCCCACACATTTTAATCCCCCTAACACTAAGGGTTAATTTATCATAGCCAATCAACCTAACCTGCACATCTTTGGACTGTGGGAGGAAACCGGAGCACCCGGAGGAAACCCACGCAAACACGGGGAGAATGTGCAAACTCCACACAGACAGTCACCCGAAGCCAGATTCGAACCCGGGTCCCTGGCGCTGTGAGGCAACAGTGCTAACCACTATGCCACCGAATTGTCCGGTTTCAAATCAGGTACTATGGGAGCTGCCCATTCCGAACATTTCATTGGCTCCAGTATGTTCTCTCTCAATAGACGGTCAAGCTCAGCCTCTACCTTTGGCTTCATGGCATAAGGCACAGGTCGTTGTTTAAAAAACCTTGGCGGTGCCTCCTTGTCTACATAAATCTTAGCTGGGGGGCCATTAAATGTACCAAGTTCCTCCTTGAACATGTTCACTCAACACTTCTTGCAAAGTCAACTGTTTGCCCGCATCTATTTGATTTACTGCTCCCCAGTCTAATTTAAGTTCTTTTATCCAGCCCCGACCTAACAGGTTTGGTCCGGTACCCGATAGTATAACTACAGGTAGCTGTTCCACTGTGTCCCTGTGTTGCACAGTTACCTTAGCTGTACCTAATGTCGCTACTCGTTCACCTGTATATGTTTTAAGATGCAGGGAGCAAAGCTTTGACTCTGGAACTTTTGCACGGTTTCACAATTTTGAGTACTCTGCCTTGTTCATTATGGTCACGCTGCATCCTGTATCCACTTCAAAGTTCACCTTAGAGTCATTTACTGTCAGTTGCAATGTGATAGGAGCCACTTTTGGAATGTTCTCTAACATGCTATACATTATGAACATGTCCTCTTCTTCCTCAGCTTTCCTGCTGATGTGGTGTGCTCCATGTTTTTTCACTTCTCTCCCTTGGTTTTGCTGTCCTTCCCCTTTTGGTTTGGATTCCTCCACAGGTGATTTAGCCCTGCAAGCTTGTTTTATGTGTCCTTGTTTCCCACACTTGTAGCACTTTTCCTCCAGAAACCGGCATTCACTCGCCAGGTGATCGCCCTTGCATCTATAACATGCCTTCACATGCTCACGCTGTGGTTTCTGATGCATGTTCAACTTGTGCACAACAACCTGACCTGCAACTTGCATAGCATTAGCCCTGTCTGAACCCTGTATTTCTTTTACATCTCGGTTTGCTGTCTCTATGGCTTGAGCAAGTTCCAATGCTTTTTCATAAGTAAGCCCAGTCTCAGATAATAATCTACGCTGCATTCGGTCGTCCATAATTCCGCAAACTAGCCTATCTCGCAGCATTTCCTTCAGGTTGTTCCCATAATTGCAATCTTGTGCTAATTTACGCAACACCGCTACATAGTCCATTACGCTCTCTTCCTCTTTCCTGTTCCTTGAATTAAACTTGAACCGCTGTACAATCTCACTAGGCTTAGGGTTGAAATGTTCTTTTAGCAAAGCCACTAATTCAACAAATGATTTGTCTCCAGGCTTTTCAGGACTGAGCAGATTCCTCATCAAACTGTAGGTCTGGCTTCCCACTGAACTAAGCAGAATGGCTTTCCTTTTTCCAGCATCATTTATTTCATTTGCTTCGAAAAAATAACCCAACACTTCACAGTATTCCTCCCAGGTTTGTGCTTGACTATCAAAAGCGGAAACTGTTCCTACCGTGGCAGCCATGCTCTCTTCCAACTGGTAGCTAACTTCAGCTCGTGATTTTGTTGTTTAAAAGTCCTGGCAGACTTCTCTTCTTTATCCAGGGTCCTTTTTACCTTGTCGCCAAATGTGATAAATCCATGTAGTGAAACAAGAACTCGAAGAGGCGATATCTTGGAACTAGTACGGGTATTTTATTAACAACTGGGAAACACATACATCAGGCCTGCATCCTGGCATTCGACCTTTGCTGACCTTCCCAGGAAGCAAACCTCTGACCTTAACAGGAAGCAAACCTCTGACCTTAGCAGCAGCATTGGCTACAGCACCACCTGGTGGATAACCTTAATCATAACATCCCAGATTACTATAGCCCCACAGCTTTTATGCAATAAAAGCATGTGCTGGTACAAGAGCTCAATATTTATGTTCAGACCATGCCTTCAAGAATGTATGCAGGGTGGGGTCACCTGATGCAATTAAACTTCTTTGGCATTGGCACCCAGGTCTGTTGCAGCTGGAAGACTCCATTAACTCACTCTGCTGCCACCACCGATGTAATTTGTTGGGTTGCCAAGTAACTCTGGTCTTGTTCCTGAGGTTTCATTACACGATCTCCCGCCTCCAAACGGCCCGACCGGTCAAACAGCCTTCTTTCCTCCAACTCCAATATTTCTCATAACTAAAACACAAAAGTATGCAAAGAAAATTAAACAAAGAACAGACACATTTTTCTAAATGCCCCAATGATTTTAACTCATGGGCAATGTTCCCTTGTTCTGCACGGCCTGATTCTTTTACTGTCCTTTACATTTCTGCGCATGTGCGGTACTTACAATGAAAGAGCCGGTGAGCGGCCTGTGCAGATCCTTTCCCATTACTGTGCAGCCGCGTGCTTAGAGGGAACAACGCTCACGGATTGCTCGCCTGTCCAGGAGATTACCCTTTAATTCCTGGAGACTCCATGAGCTCAAAGTCAAGGCTGACACTCCCACTGCAGTACTGCGGGAGTGCTGCAGTGTCGGAGGTGCCGTCTTTCAGATGAGACGGCAAACCAAGGCCCCGTCTGCCTTCTCAGGTGGACGTAAAAGATCCCATGGCACTGTTCTAAGAAGAGCAGGGACGCTGTCACCGGTGTCCTGGCCAATATTGATCCCTCACCCAATACCTGTAAAACAGATTATCTGGCCATGATCTCATTGCTGTTTGTACACAAATTGGCTGTCCCCTTTCCTACATTACAACCCCGATTATCAAAATCCACGACAAGGCCTTGGACAACGTGGACCACTTTCCATACCTTGGGAGCCTACTGTCAACAAGGGCAGACATCGACGATGAAGTCCAACACCGCCTTCAGTGTGCCAGTGCAGCCTTCGGTCGCCTAAGGAAGAGATTGTTTGAAGACCAGGACCTCAAACCCGGCACTAAGCTCATGGTCTACAGGGCAGCAGTGATACCCGCCCTGCTGTATGCCTCAGAGACATGGACCATGTACAGCAGGCACCTCAAAGCACTGGAGAGGTACCACCAACGCTGCCTGCACAAGATCCTGCAAATCCATTGGTAGGATAGGTGCACCAACATCAGTGTTCTTGCTCAGGCCAACATCTCCAGCATCGAAGCTTTGACTATGCTCGATCAGCTCCGATGGATGGGTCATATTGTCCGCATGCCCGATACGAGACTCCCAAAACAAGCGCTCTACTCGGAGCTCTGGCACGGCAAGAGAGCCCCAGGTGGGCAGAGGAAACGCTTCAAGGACACCCGCAAAGCCTCCTTGAAAAAGTGTAACATCCCCGCCGACACCTGGGAATCCCTGGCCCAAGACTGCACAAAGTGGAGGAGAAGCATCTGGGAAGGCGCCGAACACCTCGAGTCTCTTCGCCGGGAGCAAGCGGAAGCCAAGCGCAAGCAGCGCACGTCAACCCAAGCATCCCACCCACCCGCCCCTTCAACCACCGTCTGCCCCACCTGTGACAGAGACTGTAGGCCCCGCATTGGGCTCATCAGTCACCTGCAAACTCATTTTTAATGTGGAAGCAAGTCATCCTCGGTTCCGAGGGACTGCCTGAGAAGAAGAAGATTACAACAGTGACGACTCTTCAAAAAGTACTTAATTGGCTGTAAAGCACTTTGGGGCATCCTGAGATTGTGAAAGGCGCTGTATAAATGCAAGTCTTTATTAAACCCATTTGCCATTAAAGGGTTAGACCCGAAACGTCGACTCTAATTTCTCTCCACGGATGTTGCCTGGCCTGCTGAGTTTTTCCAGCATTTTCTGTTGTTATTTGGCATTTGGTATATTGGGACTTGAAGACTCCATTAATTCACTTTGCTGTCTCCACCCATGCAGTTAGCACCTGTGCTACAACACAAGGGTGGTCTTCCACTCCAAAGAGGACCATCCCTTCTGCTGCACCTTGCATTTCATTCCCCCCACAAAAAAAAGTTCTAATGAAGTGTTATAACTGAAACCCCTTTCTTTGCAGATGCTGCCTGGCCTGCTGAATGTTTCCAACATTTCCTATGACAACACCTGTCCTGCAATTTGATCTCATGCGTTCTAAAGGTATTCAACAGCTCCATTGCTCTTTCACTTCCTATCTTGCGAGGTTCAGCCTTCCTGCCGCATTAAGAAAACGAAGGAACATTTAAAAAACTTTCCAGGTAAACTTTCTGGTGAAACAAGGCTTATTTAACCAAGCAGCTTTGTTTCATAAGCTTTTAACTGGGTTATGGCTTCTTTAAAACTGCAAGAAATAATTACAGCCTCTTAACTTGTATTAGACGTCTATTGTTACTATTATTATTTGTAAATAAGAGACAACAGCTCATGTTGTAAATTGACCTTCCTTGTGAAAGAAAGCTCGTACTAAGTAATCTGCAAATTTTGACCTCATCTGAAGGTTACCCTTTATGTGGCAGTCTGAGGTGTCTTGATGCAGTGCAGGCGACGTTCTGCAAGCATGGCTATGTTATTGGTTGCAAAGTCGACGAATTGGATTGAGAGTGTGTCTACAACGCCCCATTGAAATAGAGAGAGAAAAGACAGAAGAGGAAGGCTGCATGAGTCATGCAATCAGAACACTGTCACCGCTACTCTTGACGTTTCTCCTTATCGTGTAGTACGACTTCTTCCCCCATCGGAACAAGCAGCATCGCGAAGGGGGGGAAAAAGAAACCTACTTTGCAAGCAAAACTGTACAAGAGGTGAGTGCAAATGGAGACACTTACACCGGGGGGGATGAGAAAGAGGCTTCTTTAGGGGGCTAGTCCTCTTGCAGCTTTATGGCTGTAATGTAGCTGATTGTTCTGTGCTGGTAAATTTTTGCATTCGTTTAGGGGGGTGCGTGCAACTTGAGTTAAATTTTAGCTCATTATTATAGTTTGCAATTGAGTTTTTTTTTTAAAAAAACACTATCCTTGTCGCCTTCTCATACAAAAACAATTCGGGATTTTTTTTTGCAATTAGCAGCCATATTCTCATTTGCAAAATCAACCCTTCGCCTTTTGCAATGAACAGTTAGAATGCATCTCTCTTCGCCCTATGATGCCCAACTCGCTGCTTGCACCAGAATCCCGGCTCGCGCTCGCCGTCTCCCCGGGCGACCGCTGCCCGGGCTTCCATTGATATGGGGGGGGGGGGGAAGGCCAGCAGCGATTGGCTCGTTTGACTGTCAATCACCAGCGCGGCAGGGACGATGACAGTTCGCAAATAAAATGAGATTTTAAAAATATATATTTTTCTTTCTAAAAAAAATTTAAATTATTTAGCTACCGTTGTTTTTCTTTTTCTTTCATTCATGGCTGGTTGTAATTTAAAAAATATATAGTGGTGGGGGGGGAAAGAACTGAGTACCGCCTTCTCCGCTCGCTGATTGGCTGTTGGCTTTGCGCCAGTCGGTGCCGGTTCTGCTCTGCCATTGGCGGTCGCGGGTGTCAATCACCGAGTGGCGGTGCGCGACCCCAACCGAAGCGGCGCGCGGGGGCGGCGGGCCAGCGAGCGAGAGCCGGGGAGAGTCAGTCAGACACACACCGTCCGGCTGGTGGCACTGGGGCCGAGGGCTGAGCTTCCCGAGTCTAGGGTGCCCGGCAGGGTGGGAGAAAGAGATTCTGTGCATGTTGTAGGGAAATCTCCAGAGAGATTATAGGGAGCGGGCGCAGCCATTTCTTTCAACCCTCTGCTTGCCTTCATTCTCCCTCAACCCTTTCTCTTCACCCATCTCGACTCTCGCTCCTCCTTGAACCTTCCTTCATCAACCTCTCTCCTCCCCCCTCCCCTTAACCCTCTCTCTTCACCCATCTCAACCCTCAATCCTTCCTCCCTCAACCTGCTTCACCCATCTCAACCCCCTCTCTTCCTCCTCCCCCTCAACCCTCCTTCCTTCCTCAACCTCCTCTCCTCTCTTCCTCAATCCAATTTCTTTCAACCCCCCTCTTCCCCTCAATCCTCTGTCTTCCTGCCCTCATTCTCCCTCAACCCTTTCTCTTCAGCCATCTCAATCCTCTCTTCATCCTCCTCAACCCACATTCCTTCTTTCCTCAACCATCATTCCCTCATTCTCCCTCAATCCTCTCTTCTCCCCTCAATCTCTTCCTTCCCTCAACCCTCTTCTCCCCCTCAATCCTCTGCCTTCCATCATTCCCTCATTCTCCCTCAACCCTCTCTCTTCCCTCAATCTCTTTCTCCCTCAACCCCCTCTCCCCGAATTTCACGAATGTGAAGAGCACAACGTAATCCTGTCAGCCCGGGCAGCAATTGTCAGCCGGCTATTGATCATAGCTAAGCCCAATCTCATCCTTGCCTGACATCCACACTTACCAACAGAGCACAATTTAATTTAGTTCACTTGTGGTAGGTTTTCATTTGTGTACTTGCTTGTTAAGTAGAAGGATTTTTGGGGAACTTTTTTTATTTTGTACTCACCCAGGTGAGTGATGTCGGTACTTGGGAATAGAAGAGTTTTTGTCTCTTTGTTGCCCAAGGATCAGCATCAGGCACTCACTCCTAAATCAGCTCTTGCGGAGTCAGATGAGGACTCCTGCAATGAAAGGACTGTGTGCTAACTTTTTACGCTACCCATACTCATTTTCAGTGGATAAGTGATCTCTTGTGTTTGTCTCTGTTTTAAAAGAGCAAATGGGGGGAATATTGACTTTGAAAATGTGTGGCTTTTAATGGTCTTTACTTTTTTTCCTCATTCTTGCAGAAAACCTAAAAGTGCAAACTTCTGGATGCTTCAGATATATGAAATTTGTCATCTACGCTGAAAGAGACCTTTTTTTATTATTTTTTTTCATCTCGAGCTTTATTCCTGGGTGGTCTCTGTGCATTGAGTTATGTCAACAGCTGCCCTAATCACCTTGTGTAGATCTGGTGGCTTTCAAGTGAGAAGAAGGGCGCTGTTGACCTTCAAGCTGCTGCAGGACGAGAAGCGCGTGGTTCTCCTTTGCCACAGCTCGGCCAGCGAGCGGAGGTCTTCGCGGTTTGACGTCGATGGTGGCGGCCGCCTAACCCCCTGGGATTCCTTTGGCATCTGGGACAACCGCATCGATGAACCAATTCTGCTGCCACCCAGCATAAAATATGGCCAACCCATTCCAAATGTCAGCCTGGGTAAAGTTGGGTGTGTCACTCAAATCGGCCTGCGCAAAGAAAACGAGGACCGTTTCAGTATTGGCATGCTGACTGATAACGTGCTGTATTTTGCAGTGTACGATGGACATGGTGGAGCAGCAGCAGCTGATTTTTGTGATAAATACATGGCAAAGTATATTGCGTACGTATCTCAAGTCACAAATTTTAGCTTTTAATTGATTAACCTGGGGTTGTCGTACAATGTATTATATTAGAAAATAAGATCTTTACCTTCGGGGGCAGCACGGTGGCATAGTGGTTAGCACTGTTGCCTCACAGCGCCAGGGATCCGGGTTCGAATCCGGCCTCGGGTGACTGTCTGTGTGGAGTTTGCACATTCTCCCCGTGTTTGCGTGGGTTTCCTCCGGGTGCTCCGGTTTCCTCCCACAGTCCAAAGATGTGCAGGTTAGGTTGATTGGCTATGATAAATTGACCCTTAGTGTTAGGGGGATTAAATACATGGGGTTACGGGGATCGGGTGGGATATGTGTTGGTGTAGGGGTTACGGGGATCGGGTGGGATATGTGTCGGTGCAGGCTCGATGGGCCGAAATGGCCTCTATCTGCACTGTGGGGTTTCTGTGATTCTGTGATTCTGTGATATTCATTTTAAACCTGTCTGCTCAGTGATTTCTATTATTTCAGTAAAAATGCCATGGCCACATATTGGGGCTAGTGTTTAGAAACCCCTTGGTTAATGCCCCACTCCCGCCCCTTGAAAGAAAATGTACCGTGTAGACCACTTCTAGCGGATTGATCCGTGCCGTTTTAATTTGCCCAGCATGTCAGTCAGGCGGGCATGGAGTGTGACACCCACTCGCTCGTCCGTCTCCGCTCAGCCCATTCCATGCCAGTCGTGCGCAGTCCACGCTGACTGCATGCTCGATAATCCCCATTGGTAGACTTCTCTTAATGATATTGCTGCACTATACCCTGAAATCTTTTAACTTGCTTGTCCTGACAAATCAATAATCGTATTTTTAAAAAAAAAAAAAAAAGCTTGTATAGTTTCTCCACTTCTTAGGCAGTCCCTCGGAACCGAGGATGACTTGCTTCCACACTAAAAATGAGTTCTCAGGTGACTGAGTCCAATGCGGGACCTACAGTCTCTGTCACAGGTGGGGCAGGTGGGTGGGGTGCTTGGGTTGACGTGCGCTCCTTCCGCTGTTTGCGCTTGGCTTCCGCTTGCTCCTGGCGAAGAGACTCGAGGTGTTCGGCGCCTTCCCGGATGCTTCTCCTCCACTTTGTGCGGTCTTGGGCCAGGGATTCCCAGGTGTCGGTGGGGATGTTGCACTTTAGGCAGATGTGATGTACCAGCTTGTCTGGGCAAACCACATCTGCTGTAAGCGGACTACAGTATAATAGTGAAATAAAAGTGTGAATCTTTCCTTGTAGGAGATGCACTGTTTTGCTCCTTCCCTTCCCCTTCCCCTCTCCTGAAGGTGCTGACTCGCTGGATACAGTTCTTTGGATACAGGCAACCCCTCAGTATCATATCCAACTGGACATTTCTTCCTTTGTGATCCTTCACAATGGATTTTCTCAGGCTCTTCACCCATTGAGGCATCACTGCTAAATCCAATTGTGTTCACCTGATGTCCTCATATGTCCACTTTCTAGTAGTGGTTTTCCAAATATATATTTGTTTGATTTGAAGTTGCCCAATAAAATAACTTTCTGGTTTTCGCAAGCCGTTCTTATCGATTCACAGAGCAAAGTGTTTTCCTCTTTTTGACCTGGTAGTCTGTAGCAGACCCCTAGTGTTAGCTTTGTCTAATCAAAATTTACATTGTGGCCGTTCCACCTCCCTTGCAATAGATTTCATTAACCGTTTAGGTGCCCCTGACAGAGGGCTGTACCATCTCCTTTCTGTCTACTTTTTTCTTTTCTGAACACTCAGTATATGTTCTAGTCACTACCATTCTATGGGGTCAGCCATGTTTCTGATATTCACACTGCATCGTTCTCTGCGGATACGACAGCCTCTCCTTCCAGCATCATTTTCTGAAAGCTTCATGTGTTGAACAAAATGGGGCTGAAATACAAAGGGGAGGAAGTTCTGCTCCAGTTGTATAGATCCTTGGGCAGACCCCACCTGGAGTACTGTTTGGGCACCGCACCTCCGAGGATATTTTGGCCTTGGAGGGAATGTAGCACAGATTCCCCAGAATGATTAGCGGGCTAAATTATGTGGACAGATTGCATAGCCTAGGCTTGTATTCCTTGAGTATAGACAATTGAGGGGTGATCTGATCAAGGTATTTAAAAGGATTTAATAGAAGAGATAAGGAGAAACTATTTCCTTTGGTTGGGGAATTGAGAAAAAGAGGGTACAATTACATAGGATATACAGCACAGAAACCGGCCATTCGGCCCAACCAGTCCATGCCAGTTTATGCTCCACTCAAGCCTCCTCCCGTCTTTCCTCATCTAAATCTATCAGCGTAACCCTCGATTCCCTTCTCCCTCATATGCTTGTCTAGCCTCCCCTTAAATGCATCGATACTATTCGCTTCAACCACTCCCTGTGGTAGCGAGTTCCACATTCTCCCCACTCTCTGGGTAAAGAAGTTTCTTCTGAATTCCCTATTGGATTTCTTGGTGACTACCTTATGTTGATGGCCTCTAGTTATGCTCTTCCCCACAAGTGGAAATATTCTCTGTATCCACTCTATCAAAACCTTTCATAATTTTAAAGACCTCGATTAGGTCACCCCTCAGCCTTTTTTCAAGAGAAAAGAGACCCAGCCTGTTCATCCTTTCCTGACAGGTAGACCCTCGCATTTTTGGTACCATCCTTGTAAATCTTCTCTGACCCTCTCCAGCGCCTCTATCCTTTATTTAATATAGCGACCAGGACTGTACACAGTACTCTAAGTGTGGTCTTAAATTTAGAGCTAGACCGTTCAGGAATAGGGAACCACTTTTTTTTTTTTTTTTTTTACACACAGGGTAGTAGAAATCTGGAACTCTTTCTCTTTTTCCCCCCCCCCCCCCCCCACCACCACCCCCCAAAAAAAGGCTGTGGATGCTAGGACAATTGCAGCTTTCAAGATTGAGAGAGATTTTTGTTGGGCAAGAGTATTGAGGGATATGATACAAAGGCGGGTAAGTAGAGTTGAGGTGCAGATCAGTTGTGATCTAATTAAATGGCGTAGACTGAATGGCTTGTTCCTGTTCTTAAAGCTTTGCTTTGGCCTCCAATCTCTGGCTGTTTCAAGTATCTGGTTCTCCTGGGTCTGAGTCTTTGTGTCCGTACCTGCTAGATAACTACCTTCCACTTTATCATCGGTCTTGTCTGCGATCCAATGTTACCTTTTTCTTTCCCCGCCCCCTCCTCTTTTACCACCCCGCCACCCACTACCAGCTACCTAGTTTAAACAATTCTCAATAGCTGCCCCAGTGTTTATCACAAGTTTCAGTAGTCTCTCCTCTTGGACGTGGCCCACATCTCCTGTACCAGTTCCTTTTTTAATTTATGAAAGTATCATTATTGTCAGACCAGATTACTAGTCATTTATTTACCTCCTAATTTTTTTTGATGAATTTCCCTTGTTTACCAAACCAGACGTACATCAGAGAATATGTGCAACTTTTTCGTTTTGAGGTGATCCTTGTCTATGTGACTGACGTAATAAAACTCACTACGCACTTGGTTTGAGTATAAAGCAAGGCTTTAATCAACTTGTTTCAGAACATGGAGGTCTAGTTGTACTTCACTAGTTCCTTGTCTTACAAAATGTCCCTGGGCAAGCTGGGCCCACGCCCGAGTATTTATACTCTTTGGACAGCGCCACCAGCTGGCCGTCCAGCGTTATTTCATGAGTACAGGAAACTGTTATATCCGGCACCGACGGGACCGAGCTGTTGCCGATCTATCAAAACTGCCGGACAAACCAGCGTTAATGTTGAGGCATACGGAGATTTGCAGCTCCGTATCTGGCAACAAACACTGTTGCTTAGCAACAGCTTCTAAACAGTGGGCCGTACCTTGGAAGCGTCTCTGTAGCTTAGCAACAGTTTCAGAGAGACTTTGCAGAGCCTGACTGTTGGGGAAACAAAAAAGCCACGAGAGGGAAAAAAAGCCACGAGAAGGGAGAAGGGAAAAAAAACCTAACAAAACAGCTCCTGATTTCTGCCGGTAGATCGAGGTTTCCGGACATACAACCTCCGGATAAACCAAAGTTTCCTGTAGTTTCTTGATGATGATGATGATGATTTATAACAGTGACTTTTAAGACTCCTATATAATTTCTCACCTATGTTATTTACTCCTAATATAACTACTACCACTGGGTCTTTTCCTGTCCCTTTCAGTAGCCATTTTAACCTTTTCACAGCATGTGCTGATCTAGCTACAAGCAGGCTGCCACAGTTTGGGAATTGTCCTTAAGATGCACATGGCTATCCACCTTCCTGAGTAGAGAGTTTCCTACTATGACCATCTCTGTCTGCCTTTCAGACTGCATTTTTGTCTCGGCTATCTTCTCTGGTTTTCTAATTGGCTCTTCTGTGGCCTGGTTTCCTTCTGGATTATTGGGCAATCCCTGGTGTCTGTTTATTATTGTAATCTCCTGAGTCGCTGTGTCAGCTGTGGCTCAGTTGGTAGCATTGTGAGCCAAAAGGTTATGGGTTCAAATCTCACTCCAGAGGCTCGCAAACAAAAATACGATCAGCAAAATACTGCGGATGCTGGAAATCCGAAATAACAAAAGAAAACGCTGGAAAAACTCAGCAGGCCAGGCAGCATCCGCGGAGAGAGAAACAGAGTTAACGTTTCAGGTTGAAGACTTTTCGTCAGAACTGGAAAACCAGATTAAAACAGATTATCTGGTTATTATCTCATTGCTGTTTGTGCAACCTTGCTGTGCATAAATTGGCTGCCATGTTTCCTACATTACAACAGTGACTACACTTCAAAAGTACCTCATTGACTGTAAAGCGCTTGGGACGTCTGAGGTTGCAAGTCTTTCTTTGCAGGCTTTCTTGCTACTTTTCCAACTCAACTCCTCAAGTATTCTCATTTTCTTGGTTTCCTTTGTCACTTGCTTCCATTTCTTGGCAGCACTGTACTTCATCCTGCTCTACAGCTTTGATCTCCAGTGACATGTCACAGTCCATTGCTAGACAGTTAGATTATGTGGCTGAGGGAGAACAAGTCAAAAGATGGGCGTTTGGTTTTACTTTATCTATTTAGTGTACATTTTAAACATTTCTTTGTCATCTCTACCTCCATTCCTGCGTGCTCCTTTACAATATTTTTACTGTTCGGGATGTTTGGTGGTTCCAGTTTCAGTCAAAAGTAGTGCAATGCAGCATATGGCAATGTGCTGAGTTGTGATCATTTGTGACAGAGTAGAATTATAACACCTGTCACACTTACTTAGGAAGGCTCCATTACCATTATAGAGTATGGAATGTATTGATGCCACTGTACACTATTGAAATGTATGGGGAATGGTCAATTAATATCTATCATTCCGTGATGGAAAGTGAAATTCATAAATTCTATTTTATAATTCTTATTTCAGAGGGAGACATGATTCAATCTTTAAAATGTGCATTTTCTGACTTACTGCATGTTACTACAACAGTTTGTAACCAATATATTTCTCCTAAAGTTAAAGAAAGAACTTGCAGTTATATCGTGACTTTCATGTCCTCAAGGGCATCCCATAGCACATCACCACCAATAAATTACTTTCAATTGTAGTTACTGTAATGTAGGCAAACACCAACTAATTTGCATACAGCAAGGTCCTACAAACCGGTGAGAGAAATGGCCAGTTAATCAGTTTTATTGGTGTTTGTTGAGGGACAAACAGTGGCCCGAACACCATGAGGGCACCCCTTCTCGAATGCAAATAGGGGGGATCTTTTGTATCCACCTGAACAAACACCAGGCCTTGGTTTAACATCTCGTCCAAAAGACAGTATCTCCAACAGTGCAGCACTCCCTCCGTACTGCACTGGGGTGTCGGCCTAGATTATGTGCTCAAGTCCTGGAGCGGAGCTTGAACCCACTGAGCCAAGCTAACATTTGTGCGCTCAATAGTTGGCATGGTGTCTCCTATAGCACCTATAGACATGGTTGTTCATGAAATTCAATATCTAACCTTTGTGATGGTCCATTTTATTGAATTGTTTTGTTGCACAGTGAAGGTGTGTTGTGTTGCCTGTGGCAGCATGCAGTCTCGTGCTTTTTAATGTTACGTATAAAACAAATTAATTTTTCACTCTTAATATTATTGAAGCAATTCTCCATTTCAGTTGAAATTAAACCCACCACTGTTTCATTACTATAAAATTGGAACATCTATTTAGTATGGATTGAAATTAATTTAAGAAGTTTTTGTGCATGGTACTTTGATATTAGAATGGACTATAGACGTTGGGGGGAAAAAGTGGGTGTTGCCACTTTTTGGGGTGCTATAATTAGTCTTTACCTAATTAGAGGTGGAGTATTCCATTACATTTGCTGAAGTCTTCATCATAAATAGGCACAAAAAACCTCTTGAATATGTGAAGTTATAGTATGGAACATAAATAACACCGCTGTTGTGTTAAAATATCTAATGTTTCTGTATCAGGACAAATAAGAAATTTAAACCTTTAAAGAAATATATATATAAACTGCATGTGTTATGATGCAAATCTGCTCCACTAGCTGTCCACATCAGAGTAAAATCATATTTTTTAGCAGTGGCGTGGTTCTAAGTAGAGGTGTCAGCCGTGGCTCGGTGGTAGCACTCTTGCCTCTGAGTCAGACGGTCATGGGCTCAAGCCTCACTCCAGAGTCCTGAACCCATAATCCAGCCTAACACAACAGTGCAGAACTAAGGGAGTGCTGCATTGTCAGAGATACTGTCTTTTAGATGAGACATTAAACCAGGGCCCCATCTGCCTTCTCAAATGGACGTTGAAAAAAATCCCACGCCATTATTTTGAAGAAGGGCAGGTGCATTCTCTCTGATTTATCCCCTTAATCATCACTAACATAGATTCTGATCATTATCACATTGCTGTTTGTGGGACCTTGGCGCTGCGCAAATTGACTGCTGCGTATCCCGACATTACACCAGTGGCTACACTTCAAAAGTTGTTTGTAAAGGGCTTTTGGATGCCCTGAGCTCATAAGTCTCTAGATAATTCCTTTAATTTTAATAAAAACAAAATTAAACCTGGTACATTAAAGGTGCCCCATTTGCTATATTGTTTTGTTATAGAAACTATTATTATTCAACACTAATCCTTTATTTCTCTAACCAGAAATGTCATGCATTAAGCAATATTTAATTCTCATTGAAGCCATGATTTCAAATTTCTGTTAATAATTAGCACTCCGATTAGTGTTTAATGCACAGAAGTATAACTTGTGTGCAATTTCATTTTTTCCCCCCCATTTAGACAATGCCTTTCACAGGAGGACGATCTGGAAAGGGTATTGACCAAAGCCTTTTATGAGACAGACAAGGAATTTGCAAGACATATCCGTTCATCTGCAAATGGTAGGTACTTTTATTTAAAATCTGTCTGTAGCAAGGAAACTGATTGAAGTAACTCTTTAGTGTAGATGTTAGTAACTTATTAGTTTTTAACCATCTGGTGATGCATGGGGAATAGCATGAATTATTCATTTCAAAGAATTAATAGTATTAAAATCACCAGTTCTGACATTTGTGTTGCCCAGGGGGAGAACTGCACCAGACGCTATCTATATGATCAGCTGACCAGTGATGCTTTATAGTTCAGGGTTAATATTGTACACTACTTTTATGGTTCACTGACATATTAATGTTGCTAAGCAGGTTGGGGGGGGGGGGGGGGAAAGATTCTGCAACTGGACTGTGAATAGTTTTAATGCATTATTTCTAGTAAAACTGAATCGTTGTGCTGCTGGATTAAAATGTTATACTCGTAACCGTTTGCTTTTGGCTAATCCCATTTTTTTGACGTTTTGGTTTTCTGCAGTACCAAACCAGTGTTTTAAATGCCAATTCCCTGCATAATTAAACACCACTTTCTTAATTGTCACACATAACTGGTTAGTAGTTTTGTAAATTTCTAATATTGCATATTTAAAGTAGGACTAGCGAAATGCATGAAATGCTAAACATTTTTTTAAAGGCTATACTTTATTTACTGTTGATGTAAAGCCTCAGCCTTCAGCGATATTTATATACAAGACCGTACCTCCTGTTGGCTTTCACTTCAATAGGATGTGTTTTATTTCATTTACTTTGTAAATTGTCAGAGAGCTGTTTTTAATAAATAATACCTTTTTTTTTTTAGGAGAAGTTTATTTTTATGAAATAAGCTGGTGTGTTTAAGTCACAAAATTCAGTTTATAATAAATCATTTTATGCAAGAATTTTTTTTTTTTAGTCGCCAGTAGATGGATTCGCCTAAACAAGTTCTTCGTAGTCTCTATCCTTTCTGCATTAAACTTGATTTATTTTGGATATACGGATGAGCCAAAAGACATGTTTCATTTCTTCAGTATACACCCTTGAACTAAAATTGTGAGTTGATGTCTTGGCACTGCACTTAACAGTACTACACCTACAAAATTACAATTGTAGTATTTACATCATTCACAAATCACTCTTTCTGTTACTTGTAGTTGAAAAGAAGCCCTCTGCTGAAATACTAATTTAGGATTTTCTGGTATGCTGTAAAATCTTTGGAGAAGAGAAATGGATTCAGTGATTGCGAGAGAAATATTAAAGCAAACAAAATTAACTCTTTGCATTCTGCAGTGAATTGGAGTTAAATTAATCCTGTCACATTTTTTAACATTAATTAATTAGAAATGCAGTGTAAATTAAGGAGTGGCTGTTATTTGATTTGTGAGTGGGACTAGTTGGTAAAGTTCATTGAACACACTCTTTTTACCTCTGACACCTAGATTTGGATACAGCCCAGACTGATGGGGAAAATCTCATGTCGTTCTTGGTCCAGTCTTAATGGGCATGACTCCATGTACAAACTGGATAACTTGGATGAAATTAATAGTCTCTGTGTTAGAGAAGCTATAAGGGCGAACAATATAGGAAAGGAAATGTTACGCTAGTGTAGTTGGGGCACTTGAGTATTGGAGGTAAAGTGTGTTGTCGAGGCAGCATAGAGGGAGTTAATCCTGTGCCTCGCACGTGCTTTAGTTCCATCCTGCTCCTTCAGTAACAGCCCCTTTTCTTTCAGCAGGACTGCTCTCCCCCTCTAGTTAGAAAGCACCTCGGCCGTGCATAACATTGCAGGGCTTGACTGGAGGAAGAGGTCAGAATTCTCTGTAGCAAAAGGCATGTGGCAGCCATGTGAGCTCCTGCTAAAAGAGCTGGCAACACTTTTAGATGAGCTGCTGGCGGGTTTTTCAAGAGGTGAGCACTTTTCATTAATAGTTTCACTCACTTGCACGTGGCTCGTTTTGCATATAGCTCATTTAAAAAGAATGCCAGTACTGAGCTATAAATGGAGCACACTTCTGGATGTCAGGGAGTTCATATTTCTTTAATTCCCAATAGCGAGTCAGCTGTTTTTGCCAGCAAGGATTTTTGGTTGTGAACACGTTTCATTAATAAAGCTCTCCTATGCAGCTCTCTGCTGGGAGTGGGAGGGAGGATTGCTGTCTGGTCTTTATATCCAAGTCAGAGCAATTGGCCTTCGATGTTGTCCCTCTCCACTTAGGTTTTCATAGACAAATGGGGGAGAGGGGAGAGGTAAAAGTAGGAAGGAGTGGGGGGAAAGGAAAGAAAAAGTCACAGAGCAGGGAGAGAAATACAGGGGAAAAATAAATAAAGGTGTGGAGAGAGAAAACTAGGAGAAAAGTGAGGAAAAAATATTTTGAAACATTTTGTGACTAATGATTTTTTACTAATTTCCATAACATTTTAGCCACATTTAACCTCTTTTCCAAAGTTTTACCGTGCCAAAATTAGAGCCTTAGCTTTATGCTGTTCAGTACAGAGTTTCGGGTCATAGGAGGAACTGAGCTCCAGGACAAATGAAGGATTAAAGGCAGCACATCTTTGAACAACATGGTGCACATGTTTATCAGGCTGCAGATTCAGCAGTGACTGCCATGGATTTAGAGACAGAGTCCAAGATAATCCGTACTTTCATGCTTCCATGTATTCCCTTGAACACAGAAGATTATGGGGTGCTCTAATTGAGGTGTTTAAGATGATCAAAGGGATTGATAGAGTAGCTAGAGAGAAACTATTTCCTCTGGGGAGTTCAGAACAAGGGGGCATAGTCTGAACATTAGAGCTGGGCTGTTCAGGGGTGATGTCAGAAAACACTTCATACAAACTCGCTTCCCCCCAAAAATGTCAAAACCTGAGATTTTGTTAGACAAGGTTATTAAGGGTTATGGAACCAAGGTGGGTAGATGGAGTTAAGATACAGATCAGCCATGATCAGATTGAATAGGTGAACAGGCTCGAAGTGCTGAATGGCCCAGTCCTGTACCTATATTCCATACATTCGAAATAGACCACAGTATTTTTATCATGATGGAAGATTTTAGGGTTGATCCTTGGCTCAGAACTTGCTTCAAATGGAAAGTATTTGGGTATGCATAATGAGTACTGAGTACAGAATGGTTCTGTGATAATTCTGCATTCCATTAAGTGTTGTGAATTAAATATTTTGTGACACATCCGGCAGCTGCAGAGGAGCCCTGCAAAACATTGTGGATGAGCTCGAGGCATCAGTTTTCAGTCAGAGACCCTTGTGTGACCAGGCTGCTGCAAATTGCTCAGCATTGCCAAAGTGCACTTCTACATTACTAATACCATCTAATGTCTTACTTTTACCCTCTCTTGGCAGTCTTGCCTGTTAGCAATTTTATCATCTGGTGGCAGTGACATTGTCCATGAGTTTTAAACATGGTGTTTAAATCCTGATTCTGCCTCCACTCAAAAGCAATTTAGTTACATGTAGCCCACTCACTAGTTGTGGTACATAGATTGGACCTTGCTTATATTTGAACTGTGTTGGATTTTAAGAGTGTAAAAAGTGGAGAAGTGTTTCATTTTTCAGAACCAACACCCATTAAGCTCACGTGACACAGATGAATTTTGGCCAGGACACTGGAAGAACTCCCTAGCAATTTTTTTCAATAGTGACATGGGAAGGGAGAGACAGGATTGCACTAGTGTCATCCTGGCTTGCGTCCTGGAGTGCAGCTTGAGCCCACGATCTTCTGACTCGGAGCCAGGAGTGTTGCCATGAGCTAAGGCTGTCCTCCACAGCACCGTGTAATCTCCCTCGTTCTTCGCTCCCCTAGACGAGTGATTTCCTGATCTGAATGGAAGCTCAATGTTTTTGCATATAATGCAGATTACTTTTTCATATCCCTCAGAATTCCCAAAGCGGGTTAGCCATCCGCTATGTTGGATGTGACTCGTGCCAAAAGGCAAAGGGGATAAGATAACTTGATCTCGAATTGGCCAGTCTTAAATGGGCCAGTTGGGGAAATTACAGTTGGTGTTGCTATCTCTAACGAGAGCGATGGAGATTCGGTCAAGTTTCCCACTCCTAGCTTCTATCCCTGCTTAAAAAGTATGTCGGTCTGTATTTCTGTGATGACAAGATCGGCCTTGGCTGTGATGATCCCTGTAATCAAATAACATGCCAACACTGGCTGTGAAACCTCGCCCACTTTAAAACAAAACCTACTTGAACAGGGAAGTAAAGGATGGCGGTGCCTTTGAAACCTTGCGTGTGATTGCTTCAAGAGTGGAGGTGGTGTAAACAACAGCAGATGTCCCACAAATAGTTTAATAGTAAAAGTTGACCTGTTTACACTTGGGAAGGCAAATGGCATGTCGGCCTTTATTGCAGGGGGTTGGAGTATAAGAGTAAGGAAGTCTTGCTACAATTGTACAGGGCTTTGGTGAGACCACACCTGGAGTACTGTGCACAGTTTTAGTCTCCTTATCTAAGGAAGGATAGACTTGCCTTGGAGGCGGTGCAACGAAGGTTCACTCGATTGATCCCTGGGATGAAAGGGTTGTTCTATGATGAGAGATTGAGTAGATTGGACCTATACTCTCTGGAGTTTAGAAGAATGAGAGTGATCTCATTGAAACATACAAGATTCTGAGGGGGACTGACCGGGTGGATGCTGAGAGGCTGTTTCCCCTGGCTGGAGAGTCTAGAACTAGCGGGCATAGTCTCAGGCTGAGGGGTTGGTCATTTAAGACTGAGATGAGGAGGAATTTCTTCACTCCGAGGGTTGTGAATCTTTGGAATTCTCTACCCCGAAGGACTGTGGATGCTCAGCCGTTGAGTATATTCAGGGCTGAGAACGATAGATTTCTGGACTCTAGGGGATATGGGGATCGGGAGGGAAAGTGGAGTTGAGGTCAAAGATCAGCCCTGATTTTATTGCACAGCGGAGCAGGCTCGAAGGGCCATTTGTCCTACTCCTGCTCCTAATTCTTATGTTCTTAACAATTTAGTGGTGATGCCATCCATTGGTAGGGTATAATAAATGTTTGTTGGTACACAATGATTCTATTCAAAAGGGGATTTGTGTATAAATCCTAATCAATCCAGCTATCCCTTTAGAAAGATAACATCTGCCCCATTTGTCAGTATTGCATGATTTGAACTGTACTCGTATTTGTAAATTCTACATGCCTTCATTATCAGTAGTTCTTCATAGTTTGGAAAGTACCGGAGTTGTATTTCAGTAGTTGAGTCACATTCGAGGAACCTTTTTTATATATTTATGCTATTACTGGATAAAAAAACAACTATTCCTGTCATCTTAACTAATGACACCACAGATCAAAACATGCTCATGTGCAATTTATGATGTAAAATTGGATAAATATTTTTCAAAAGATTTCCACTTTATCCAAAGCTTGATGCTGCCTTTATTAAAAAAAAACTTGCATTCTTTAAATTTGTATATATTATCCAGTCAGTTTGCACTAATATTAAAAATTGTACTACAACACCCTGGTGCATAGTACATTATCTGCTTAAACATCTAAAGATTTGTATTGAATGTTAAGCTATTCTTGCAGTGGGTGATAAGTGCTAGTTTACAGAATAAAAGTTCGACTACTATTATCACTTAACGGTGACTGCTATCGGATTGTTGAAATAACCAGTAAGAACTCGTGAACACAAAATAAACCTAGCTAATGCAAGTCAGGAGTTGCAAAACCTTTTGAAGTAATCACAAAACAAACACCGCCTAATGATTATGGTTAATGGGGCTTTGGGTAGTGCTACACTTCAATTTGAAGAGTTGAAAAGAACATTTTAATCCAGCAGCCTGGTTAATTTTAACAGTCTTGTTATGTATGCAGTAGATGACAGTTGTGACATTAGTATCCAAGTTTGAGCTGCAGTGACAGTTAGTTATTTTATGCATTGTATTTGAATATAAATTATTGCATTGATAAAATATGTAGGCTTTTATTAGAATATGTCTTGAACATTGCATCTCCATTCTCTGTATTTCATATTTATCGTATGCAGCTTATTTTTTCTGCCTTTTTAATGGTTGGTATGAGATGTGTAGTTGCATGCTTACAACAGGCTATTCCAGAAAACCAAATGGGAGGAGGGATAGATTTTAGACTTTCAATGTAGCACTTGAAAACATATTTCTTTAATATAATATAAACACAACCATATGCCAGATCTGTAGCTTAAAAATAAACTTGGGCTATTTCCTCAATTTTGTGTATTCTTGCAATTTTCTAGACTCTTTTATAATTGTATAATATTTTGATTCTGCAAGTTTTCTGAATTTACTACTTTGATTAAAATTGTAAAGTTTTTCTTGGGCCGCCTTGGGCATCAGTCTGCAGTAGCATACCGCGATTTGGATCAATCCTGGTTGAGTTCACTTTGGTCAGTGGCTTATGCCAATTTAATTTCTAAGTCTGTCGAGTCTTCTGCATTTTTCTCAATGACCGACTCAGGACAACTGTCTGTGGAATTCCGGGGTAATGTCGGGATGCACCTCTTCATACAAACGGAAAGTGGAAATCTGGAACTCCTTTGCTCGCACGCACGCACACCTACCTGTTGAGGCTAGGTCAATAGAAAATTTCAAAACTTGAGATTGATAAGTTTCTGTTGGGCAAGAATATTCTGGGGTACAGAACCAAGGCAGGTAAATGGAGATAAAATACTGATCAGCCATGTTGTAATTGAATGACAGAATAGGCTCGAGAGGCTGAATAGCCTACTCCTGTTCTGTCTTCTATCACTTGCCACTACAAAGTCTGTAGCCTGCTCCAAATTCAGCAGCGTGGGATCCAAATGACCTTATTGGCATGAAAGCTGCCCTTGCTACAAGGACGTCAAAGCCCAATTTCTGCAGGAAGAGAGAGATCTGGGGTATGGTTCACTAGAGAATCACTCCTTTCATAAGAGAACGTGCATGATACTGGATAAAGAGCTTCACTTTGGGGACTATACCTTTGGAAAGTTTCTAGACTGAGGAAGGAATTGCCCAAGTTGCTGATTAAACAGAGCAGCTCTGTCCTTTAAGTATTCAGGCTACATCCTGAGCAAGATTTCTGAAGAACAAGGTGTTCCCATCATATGTCCAAGGGGGGGGGGGGGGGGAGGGGAAATAGCTTTTCATTTTGTTGTATGCTTGAATGAGGGGAATCATGAAAGAGTCATCTTCTTTCGATTGGTAGTAGCAAAACAAATGTCAATATCTAAGTCAGATATCCAGGCCAAAGCTTCCGGTGTAACAGCGTGGATATCTTGTAGGCTGCCTGCGAATTTCCTCTGAGGGCAGTGCTCAGTGATGTGCTCCAGGGTCCGATTTAGGAGCTCCACAGTTTCATGATGGGGATGCTTTAATCTTTCATCTATGAAGAAGGTGGCAGCATCTACCATGACTGGTTCCGAGGCGGTTGATAGTTGTCCACTGTTTGCGAGGAAGGCTTAATCCCTCAGGTTGTACTGTGGGGTCCTCTATAAGGAATCCATTCCGTACGTCATAGTTCTTCCAAGCATTTTGCCATCGACCATCAAGGCTGAGGGGAAATCGCTGAAGGCCTTCGGCGACAGTTCAAAATGGCCTTCTAGATTTGAGACAGGTTGGTGGTAGGTTGTTCAAGTCGGCCTGGATTGGCATGTCTTTGCTAGTGTAGCGGTTGTATTCTCTGGAGACTACATATTCGCGGCGTAGGTGTGGTGGTGCAATGTTTGCAAGCACGGCCAACCAAGGTGTTGGTATCGATAAAGGCGTACCGGTGATAATTCTCATAGTAGAATTCAGCTGGACATCAACGGATTTGACATGCGGACTCGATAGCCATGCCAGAGAGCAGCACTCTACTGTAGAGTGTGCACAGCAAGGCTGTGTCATCGCACCAACGCTCTTCTCGATCTTCCTTGCTGCAATGCTCCATCTCGCCCTCAGTAAGCTCCCCACTGGAGTGGAGCTAATTTACAGAACAAACGGGAAACTGTTCAGCCGCCGTCGCCTCCAGTCCAAATCCAAGGTCGTCCCATCCTCTTGTCTAATTACAGTATGCAGACAACGCTTGCGTCTGCGCTCACTCAGAGGTCGAACTCCAAACCATCGTCAACACCTTCACTGAAGTGTACGAGAGCATAGGCCTTACACTAAACATCCGTAAGACAAAGGTCCTCTACCAACCTGCCCCTGCCACACAGTACTGCCCGCACCCCCCCCGGATTATCAAAATCCACGACACGGCCTTGGACAACATGGACCACTTTCCATACCTCGGGAGCCTACTGTCAACAAGGGCAGACGTCGACAACGAAGTCCAACACCACCTTCAGTGTGCCAGTGCAGCCTTCGGTCGCCTGAGGAAGAGAGTGTTTGAAGACCAGGACCTCAAACCCGGCTCTAAGCTCATGGTCTACAGAGCAGCAGTGATACCCGCCCTGCTGTATGCCTCAGAGACATGGACCATGTACAGCAGGCACCTCAAAGCACTGGAGATGTAGCACCTACGCTGCCTCCGCAAGATCCTACAAATCCATTGGCAGGATAGGCGCACCAATGTCAGTGTTCTTGCTCAGGCCAACATCGAAGCTTTGACCACGCTCGATCAGCTCCGATGGACGGGTCACATTGTCCGCAAGCCTGATATGAGACTCCCAAAACAAGCACTCTACTCGGAGCTCCGGCACAGCAAGAGAGACCCAGGTGGGCAGAAGAAACGCTTCAAGGACACCCTCAAAGCCTCCTTGAAAAAGTGTAACATCCCCACCGACACCTGGGAATCCCTGGCCCAAGACCGCACAAAGTGGAGGAGAAGCATCCGGGAAGGTGCCGAACACCTCGAGTCTCTTCGCCGGGAGCAAGCGGAAGCCAAGCGCAAGGAGCGCACGTCAACCCAAGCACCCCACCCACCCGCCCCTTCAACCACCGTCTGCCCCACCTGTGACCGAGACTGTAGGTCCCGCATTGGACTCATCAGTCACCTGTGAACTCATTTTTAATGTGGAAGCAAGTCATCCTCTGTTCCGAGGGACTGCCTAAGAAGAGGAGATTGTAGAGTACACCAGGGCGAGTGCTGCCATAGGGAGGGTTTGAGTGTCTACTTCCCCATGTGGATCTGGTGAGTTTGCAGATCAAGTTGACCCTACTCTTTAGTTTCTTCCCAAGGTTCTGGAGATGCTGTCTATATGACAGGGTGCGATCAAGTGTGACTCCTAAATAGGAGGGTTTATTGGCATGGTTTACCTCTGCACCGCAAAAGGAGACTTTCACAGCTTGGTTTGCTTGATGAGTGTTGAGTTGGAATGTCAAGGTGACGGTCTTTTGCAAGTTTGGCCGACGTCGCCATCAGCGGAAGTAGACCTCCATCTTCTGTAAATCACTGGTCAGGGTTTCCTCGGTGCTGGACAGATTCGTGTTGTGTGGCCAAGGCAATGTCATCGGCGTATACGAACTTGCAGGACTCTGTTTCGGGCAGGTCACTGGTGTAAACGTTGAATAATATGGGTGCCAGGACAGAACCCTGTGGGAAGTCCGTTGTTCAGTGTCCTATATCTGCTTTTCTGGGTGCCAGAGTGTACACAGAAGCGTCAATTGCTAAGTATGGAGTTGAGAAGATGGATCGTTGTTCTGCAGGGTAAAATGGCGGCGAGCTTGAAAAGCAGTCCATGTTTCCATAATGTGTCATACACCGCTGAAAGAGTGGTATGTCCTTTTACTGGACGTTGGTGATAGTTCAGGAAAGTAGGTTTCTGCAGTTTGAGGAGCTCCTGATCTTTGAATGATCAAACTTTCAAAGTCTATAAAAGGAGACCCATTAGGTCAAAAATGTCAGTTTTCTACTGTGGGGCTTTCTCTGATCTATGCCTTGAAATCTACAGTTCCTTCTGCAGAGCATCCAAACAGTACACCTCAGAGGCTGGATTTCCGCAGTTCATGTCAGATACCTAGTTCCATAAAGGTATCAAAATCCCGAGGAATTATTTGAGGTCAAGGTCTGTCGAGTGAATCGGATATAACTGGCTTGACATTGGTACCCAAAATTTTTAACCAAGGGCCTGTCTAAAGTCCTGCCTAAGGCAACCGGAGTATGTGTCTACCCATTCTCAAGTCACGTGCTCCAGTCAGCAAGCATGAGGTTGGTGTTGCTATAGTGAACTAGGTCTTGTGATCAGTTCAGAGTTAAGACTTGTGCTTCATATGGGCTGCTACCATGCTTGATATCATCTCCCTTCTGAATCAGGTTATGGTTATTCATAAGGAAAACTGATCCAAGTAAGGCTCGGCATGACCTGCGTATCCTTGGCCTGATTGCACCCGTCCTTTTCCTGGTGCTATTTGCAAGGCATGTGATCCCCTACAGCTGGAATCTTATTCCATAGTCACCACTTTCCAGCAAAGCCACTATATCGATTAAATCATGTTTAATATTCTACAGCCACTAAGTAACTAGCTTTAAGTAATCGGCTTCTCTTCCCCTCCACACAGCACCTGTTTCATCAACAAAGCTCAACTTTAAGCATTATGGCTGCCCCTGAATTATCTTGACCGTTGTTCAATAGAGCTTTGAGAGTTCTGATGAACTGGTCTGTTACATCGACAGATGGGGCATGACTTGTCCTTGACCCTTTTGCTCAAGACTAGTACAACATCTGCATTGCAGCAAAACAAATTCCACCAATCTATAAGCTCGGCAAATTGTGGGGCCACAGAACAAAGCAACAGATGCTCTTGACAAGGAAAGGGTTTCACGGCATGACTGTCCTGTCCACTTAGTGAATCAATTTAGTTTTTGACATACGGTTATCTAGAGAAAGATGTCAAGACCACTTTTCAGAAGAAGCAGCATTAGAGATTTTGTTCAGGCTCCCTTTGGTGGGATCCTTGACCACCTCTGGAGTATTTAGTAGGGGAGGCTTCTGTACACCCCTTTCTATTTGCGTCATGCAGCATGAACCATTCACATGAATTCGTAACCAGATGAAGTAACAACTACTCTTGTGACCCTATACTGGCTTATGAAGAGTCTCGAGGGCCAGAATGATGTCAAATCAACTGGCCCATTGAGGTCCTGTACAGATTTTGAGACTTAAAATGAAAACAATCTGTTGTATATTGTGTGTCCTGATCTGAAGAATTAGCCTTATTTTGGTTGATGTTTAATTTGACTAGTTATAAAGTAGAGAACTGTAGCCGAGTGTAATGCTGGTTAATGATCAAATAAGGGCAAAGAGATCGGCTACCAACCCAACCAGTCAGCAGACACATTGGGCTGGATTTTCCCTCTGAGGTGGGATAGCGGCTCGAGAGCTGGTTGACTGGTTCCGGTCCCGCTCCCGGCTGCAGCCGCTCTCGCTGTTTTTCCGTAGATTGATGCATCCTCAGCCGGATTCCTTAAAGGGACCACGGCCACATTGCGTTTGACAGTTGTGCTGTCAGAGTTCTGCAGCATTGAGGTGCTGCAAGCACTGCACAAAGGTGCACATCTGCACCCAAGCTCACACATGACTCCCTCCATATGCTTATGGAGGGAGTCACAGCACGCAGGGAGATTCCCTTCCCATGGGCGGAAGAGACCTCCCTAGCAGATTAACGCAGTCTGCTTGCACGTTGCACAGGAGGACACAAGCAGGGATGTCGTCGGGGGGGGGTCCCTGGCTGCAGTGGTGCCAACCTTTCAATGATCTCCGTAGATCACAATGTTACTGCAAAGCCACACTCCAACTCGCCCTGCTGTGCCACTCATCACATCCCCATCACTCTGCCTTCCCTACCCCTGCACATCCTTACACCAACTTACCTTGCAACTCCACCTATCCCCCTCTATCTACATCATCACTTTCCCCATCTCGCTAGCCACCCCATACTCTCGCCCCCATCCTACTGCAAGCATACCAACTAACAACACACAAGGGTAGGCACTTGAGAGGTTTTGCCAATGTTCATGTGTTGTCATACATTGAAATCTATATTTTCAGCATTTCACCTTTACTGGACAGATCTGTGCGCACCTTGGAGTGTCCAGTGAATGTTGATACATAACTTGCCCCCCCTTCTGCTATTGTGATGTGTTAAAGGAATGGCTTGAACATTGTAGGGATGCTTTATGGTGCTGGTGTGGGATGGTGTCAACCTGGCGCATCATGTGGCAGCCAGGGTGTACAGCATCAAGTGAAGTAAATCTGGCCATGGTGATGCCATCGCTGGCCTCCCGGGCAGCAATGTTGTCAGGTGCAGCATCAGGTGATGGCGGAGAAGGTTGGTGTTGGGGCTGATCGTGGAAGGATTCAGAGGACCAAGGTGTGATTTTTTTTTTTCCCCGAGGGCACCGATGTTGCTGGAATAGATGGCAGCTACAATTGAGATGTCAGAAGCAATCCGTCAGTGGTGAGAGGTTGTTCCAATGAGGTGCCACTGGATATAGAGTTGGCTCTAAACACTTGCAAGCTAAAGAAATCTCTATATGCCTTGCAAATGCAGTAAGCAGTAACCAACAGTTTCTGAGCTTTGAAACTGAACAGCTGCAATATGGTATCCTTCATACCACTTCTGCAGCTGTCAGGTTATCAGATAAATCAAAGTAGACTCGACTCATGCCAGGGTGAGCTGGCGAGTTCACCGAGCAGCGGGTAACCCGTGGGAAAGCACCTAAAATTACAAAGGCTCAAAATCGCATTAAATTGGCTATTAACAAGCTATTTAATGATCTAAATTGTATCCCCTGCCGCTTGGTGTCGGGTCAGTTCTGCGCAGACAGACCCGACACCTGGGAGACTCGCGTGGAGGCAGGTCGACAACGGGTTTCCTACCCACTATCAATCTTTGCTATTTTGACAGTGGCCCCGCCTCCAAACCCACCCTCTACGTGCCGGCAAAATTCAGCCCATTGGTTTTTTCCTTTTTAAGATAATTCAAATAACTTTTTTTTTTTGGAAAGATTTTATGGGCCGAATTTTGCTGGAAAAATAACAGCGTGTTAACTACGCACGCTGTTGTTAATGCGCAAATCAGCCAGCAAATTCAGGGGATGAGATGCGTCATGAGTTGCGAATCTCTCGAACTTGCTGGTCGATTTACCCCGCCTTGCTTCGCACAAACAGCATCTTGCCCTCGGCCTCCCTGTTATTTTTAAGAACAAGCTGAATTTGCACATTAATTGCCCATTAACCTCGCTGCAGAAAGTTAGGGCTGGTGATTAAGAGCGTAAGTACCCTTTTAACGACGTGGTAATTGTTAGTGCACTACCAATCAACCTCTGGCCTAGAAAGGGAACAGTTGAAACTGTTCAATCTCATTCCCGTATGTAGCAAATTGTTGTTGGAGACTTAAAATTTTAACATTTCTCTCCTACGTTTGAGTTCTGTCTCCTTATAACATTTGACATTTAAAAGAAGAATTCTATTAAATTTTTTTCTTACCTTTCCTCTTGTCTCTTTTTCCTCAATCCAATCTTTCTTTCTAGATTTAACTCTTTAATTCACGCTCCTTCGCCATTGTTCCTCTGTTTCTTTCTCAATCCTTCAATCTCATTGGTTAAGGAGCTACACTGTTGGTCCCGCCATTCATTAATGTCCTAGATGCCCCGTTGCCCTCGCCACGCTGTTGGAAGCTGGCACTGCCAGCAAGTTATAGCACAAAGAAACTTTGAGCTGATGATGCAGGAAAAAGTCTAACCGCGTAAGCCGCGAGGTGCCTCGCTCTAGCAAGATTTGGCCCAATATGTTTTTATATACATTTTCCTTCTATCTGAGAACTGTAGGGATCTAGTTATTGGCTCTTGCATATGGTTGTGTGATACTCTTGCATTGAAATTGAGTCATAATATAATCCAACAATTTTATCACTGGTATATTAACTTTATATATCATTACTCTGTGTTCTGATTGGCTTACATTAACGGTCATATAATTTACAGATTTTGGTCCAATGAGAATGTTGTATAGAATAATTAAATCTTAAGTACAGTCCACAGCCAGTTTCTCTACAATTGGTACTATAAACATTCTCTCATTTTATTCAAATCCAGAGAGTAATGTTCAGTTGCCTGATTTTAATAGTCTATCTCCTTCCAAATGACCAGTCTGGATTCCTTTGATACTTGATCTCATTGGATTAGGCTCCATTTTAGATATGTGCTAAACCGAAGGTGATTCATCACCCTGTGAAAGAATCCCTCAATACATTGAGAAAATGTTCAATTCTTGGGTATATTTCCCATTCACACTGTTCTGGAGTAGCCTGTATTTTTAAAAAAGCTAATGGGCAAAATCTGCACTAAAGTCATACAAAGTATCTTCTGGCATTCTGTACTTTAATGTATATGTTAGACCACGTTACTTATAGTATATATTTTCTTAGAAAAATGTTAGTTTTTGTTTTTAAAAAAAAAAAAAAAAAATCAAATATTTTATACAGTAGTGTACATCAGAAATCTTCAAATGTTGCAAAAACATTTTGCCAATATCTTTTTTTTTTTTAAAACATTGCCTTTGGTTCTACCATGATCTATTGTTGCCCTGTAACACTGGGTAATATCTTCAGAGCTGCAGATAATTCCTAAATTCATATCCATAAAGGTGTCTCTATACCTCAGCGTGTAAGGATTGGGGAGGTGGAAATCAAAATTTAAAAACCATTTGAAAATGAGCACCATTTCGTTGTCGTTTCTGAAGCCATATAGAAGAGGCTTGCGCAGGTACACATCAATGCAATGTGTAGAATTTTGCACCTATTTTTATATTACAAACATAATAGCCGAGACATTTACATGCAGCTCCAGTTATTATATTTCCAGTGTTGCAGATATTGTTTGGACATCCCTGCGTAAATTTCCTATTTGCCTCTGTGTACGTGTTATCTATAGCAGAGTCTGTGCCTGGTCTGTTGCGCAGCACCAGCAGCTCTAGAACTGGAGGCCCTGGACACTTTGTTGGGCTTCAGTGGAAGGAGAACTGCTCCCTTTTACTCCCAGGTGAAGGAGTCCAGCGGTTCTTAGCCTGGACTACTGGAAGGTCCCTCACATCCTCTTTGTCCCATTAGTAGAGAGATGACATGCAATAAAATCTGCTCCAGTGAGTGTTCAGTCCTGTTGAAGAAATTAGTAATGTAGTGATATTAATATGAGGAAAATTTGTTAATAAATGTTAGTTATGTTTTTAAATAGTTTTTTTTAATTTACTTTCTGTACCTGCATAGCTAGATGGATACAGAATTGCTTTTTAATCCTTACAGCTAGTAAATCATTTAGTTTTCTGTCAGAATCTGCAGGGATTATGAATTTAAAAGCAGGTAAAGCAGATTAGTTATAGAATGTTTTTAAAGTATTTTCTTGTATACTATATTGAGCAGATATTTTTCTTTTCAAACAATTTAACTCCTTTTTTGGTTTAAAAAGAAACTGTGACTGCTATAAATAAATTTAAACTGAAACTACTGTACTAGAATTGCACAGCAGACCAATCGGCATCAAAGAGAAAGATGAGGTAACATTTGCGGTGGAACTCTGCATCACAACAGCAACAATGTGTTTCAGTCTCTCTGCTCTTTCTCTCTTTTTACTTTCTCGCTTGAGCTATCTTTCTCTTCTGCCTCTTTCTTTCTTTCTTTCTTTCTTTCTTTCTTTCTTTCTTTCCCCCCCCCCCTCTCCTTTCCTGCCTACTCTGTCTGCTGCCTGATCTACTGTGCATTTCTAGCATTTTCTGTGGTTTTCAATCTTTTAATTATATGGAATATTTTGTAAGAATTGGAGTTGCAAAGCTTTTTATATATTTAAAAAAAAAAAAATAAATATTCGGTGCTTTCATGGGAGAGGTTTCCTTAAACGGAACTTGCTCATTTTTCTTCACCCCATTAAACAGTAAGTTTTCTGGCACCACATATCTTTCATTCTGCATCCAATCTTGAAGTTAGTAAACAATCTAATTCATCACCTACTTGATTTGGATGTTTTAACAAGGATAAAGTCACATGAACATCAGTCAAATTTTGGGTTACTTTGGTCTAAAGAAAATGGCACCAATTTCTGCAATTGAGATGAAGGTATATCTCTTTGTTTTCTGAGGAACATGTCTGTATACACACATGTATAATGAATACTTTGGAGGGGGTAAATGGAGGAAAAAAAGGTAATACCTAAACTTGCTGAAAATGTAGTTGGGTACTTAAAGTTAAAGGCAATTTATATTGTAATATATAAAATTAGCACCTGACATAGGTACCAACTTAGTCATTTTGGCAATCTTTTTTCATGAGAAGCTACTCCACTAAGTTACTTTACTACTTAAGCACTTTGGGAGGTTTTACTATGTTAAAGGTGCTATATAAGTGCAAGTTATTGTTGATGGGTCAAGCAGCCTTTTCCTGTTCCTACCTTTAATATATATTTTAACACTTGTGTTTACAGTCCCTAAACATTGAATCAGTAATGGCTGACGTTATATAATGGGTATGTGACTAAAGTCAGATGGGATAGGAATCCATATTGGAAGTTCAGCTCAACATTCCCACCAAGCTGCGTGGCCGCTCAGTGCGCGGGACCGTTTTTTTCAATGTTAAATTTCACACATGATGGGCCGTGCAAAAACAAAATATGGGGGAACGTTTGTTGTGGTTATTCGAATGATCACCTCCCATGTCCTTTTTACTTGGGGTGCTCCTACACCCATCAATAGTTAAGGCGGGAGGAAAGTGCATAGGGAACATTTTTGTATATAAGCTTTTCTCTTCCTAGTTTCTTTCTTCCCCCTAACCCCCACCAGCAAACCCACCTTGTAGATTTTGTGAAAATAATAGTTTTGAAATGCCTTGCCTTGTCAGAGACCTTCCTGGGCCTCTGCAGCTTGTAGCGTGCCTTGCTATTCTCCCCGTCATTACTGTTGCTGCTCAGTGACGCACTTACAGTGGAGGTCTGTATGTCGAGCAAAAATTCAGTGCCAGCTAATTCTGGGAATTTGCCCAGCTTGGGCATTTCCTGATCCGAATCTAGAGCCAGAAAGGATTTTGGTCTGCCTTTCCCGCTGGAGCCAGACGCTGTCATAGCTAACTTAATGGAGCAGCTTCTAACGTGGGGCGGGGGAAAGGATTGCTATAATGGCAGGTCTCTACAGTCATTGGGAGGGATAAGAGTCCGAAACTGGGATTGCCTTCTTTGACTAAAAATGGCGTAAGAAACCTCAGACCTCGGTATTTACCGATGCAGGAGGGCATCACTTTTTTTCACCTTTAGTTCACAATATAATTCACAAAATTGAAACTGAATTTTTACAAGTGAATGCCTCCTTAAAATCTCAAAACAGCAACAAAAATACCTGCTATATAGTATACTTAATTTGAATTGAGCACTTTATGGTGTTTGTTCTTGCACTTAGCTTTCTAGTTACATAGATTTATCCTCCTAGTAATTGTTTCTACATGATTGTTACAACAGGGCCTGATGCTAACTGGAAACTGTACTTGCTCCAAATATTATCAGTATTCTCAAACTTGCCACAGTTCACAAGCAACAGTTTATTGCCTTCTGCAGGTTTCTTTGTTTTTAAACTAAGATTACAAATTTTTAGCTGCTATTGCCATTCTGCTTTGTATAACATAAGTTGAGCATTGAGCCCTGTTAACGAAGTATAATCTCCATTTTCTAGCTTAATTGCTTTTTAATGCCTGCATGCTACAACTTTTTGTTGGTATAGTAACTGATCTGATGATATGGTGCTTATTATTTTAGCAATAGTTTTGACCATATATTTATTTAAAAGTACTGATGTTGATGCTATTCAAAAGTTTTATAACGTCCTACATATTTTCCAAAGGCTGTGATTTACGTTCTGTTTTTCTGATAATTTTAGTCTCCTTCCTTACATCGGGGACCACTGCCACTGTGGCTCTGTTACGTGATAGCATTGAACTTGCGGTAGCGAATGTGGGAGATAGCCGGGCAATTCTTTGTCGTAAGGGAAAACATAAGCGACTGACGGAGGACCACACTCCAGAAAGAAAAGATGAGAGGGAAAGGTAACATTATTGAAAACTTGCTACGAATAGTCTAGTGAGAATAAGCCTTTTAATGTTGTAAATCCATGTGGTTCACTATAAATCATAATGTGTTCTACAGCTACATTTATTAGTGTTTCAGTTACTTTATACATTTGTGTAAGCAAGTGTCATTATTTGTTGGCTTCTGCTTTATTTGTATTTGACAGGATTAAGAAATGTGGTGGTTTTGTTGCCTGGAACAGTCTGGGCCAACCACATGTAAATGGGAGATTGGCTATGACACGCAGTATAGGAGATCTAGCTTTAAGGTCTGCGGGAGTCATCGCTGAGCCAGAGACCAGGCGGATTAAGGTGAGCCTGCATGCTACAGACCACTGCCCTATACATCTCCTCTTGGGATTCCACATCATATTTTCAAGAGTGCTGTTCTAATCCTAGTTGAAGACAAAAATTACAAAAAAAAAATCTGATCAATTAAAGGATATTGTATTTAGTCATCTAAATATCCATAATTTTTTAAGTATATTAAATCAATCCTAAATTGATTTCTGTAATCATTTTATCCCGGCACTTTCTTCAAAGTAAACTGTATTTCAATAACTATTGTATAGCCAGTGTTGATTATAGATAAACTAGAATACCTGTATTGTTGTTGGAATGGGGTTATTGAATTTGGATGACCGCATTGGGACTGCATGCTTTTTTTTTTATTTGTTCCTGGGATGTGGGCATCGCTGGCAAGGCCAGCATTTATTGCCCATCCCTAGTTGCCCTTGAGAAGGTGGTGGTGAGCCGCCGCCTTGAACCGCTGCAGTCCTGTGGTGAAGGTGCTCCCACAGTGCTGTTAGGGAGGGAGTTCCAGGATTTTGACCCAGCGACGATGAAAGAACAGCAATATATTTCCAAGTCGGGATGGTGTGTGACTTGAAGGGGAACTTGGTGGTGGTGTTCCCATGCGCCTGCTGCCCTTGTCCTAGAGGTCGCGGGTTTGGAAGGTGCTGTCGAAGAAGCCTTGGCGAGTTGCTGCAGTGCATCTTGTAGATGGTACACACTGCAGCCACGGTACGCTGGTGGTGGAGGGAGTGAATGTTTAAGTTGCTGGATGGGGTGCCAATCAAGTGGACTGCTTTGTCCTGGAAGGATGTCCAGTCAAGTGGAGAGTATTCCATCACACTCCTGATTTGTGCTTTGTAGATGGCTTTGCTGAAGCATTTTGAAAATAATTTTTGGCTGCTGTGATTGTTCAGTGGGCAAAGGCACTACCTGCTATTGTACTAAGCCATAGAGACCAAAAGACCTTGGGTTGATTCTGAATCTGTGCTGAGTGAATTGGTTTCAGCCATACAGACCAAAAGACCTTGGGTTGATTCTGAATCTGTGCTGAGTGAATTGGTTTCAGCCAGAGTGCTACATTTGGCTTTGCCCCCTTTTTGGCCTTGAGTGCCAATGAGCCAGGAGTCCTGCCCCAGATGACTGTCCAGTGACTCCTGCAGGAAAGTTCATGTATGGATGTTGGGTAAGAACAGGATCGGACTCTGCTGTCATTTTCTCCATGGTCTAAAAGCCTATTAATTCTCAGTCGAAGCTCACATATGGAGGGCCATGTGGGCAAGATATTAGTGGGTTGCTGGTGTCTGTGGAACCGTATCCTAGGAAGAGTCTGCCATTTCAAGAAAAGGGGTTGAAAATTGTGGGGAGTGGGGTGTTTCATATATTCCTTTGTATAATTATTCAATGAAGTTTCCCTTTCTGTAATTGTTTCCTTTTACCTCTGGTATCAGCTAATCTTTGAGTTCTATATTTGCAGCTACAACATGGAGATGATGCTTTCTTAGTTTTAACAACAGATGGGATTAACTTTATCATGAACAGTCAAGAGATTTGTGACCACATCAGTCAATGTCACGATCCTGTAGAGGCTGCCCAGGTTATTGTTGAACAGGTGAATGAAGTTTGATTTAATCATGTACCATTTGTTGGGGTTTGTATTTACCTATGTACTAGAATGCCCGGTCATTTGGCTGCCTGCCTTGAAAGCATGATTATTGTAATGACTCATTTGTTTGCTTTTATAATTCATTTATCAATGCAAAAGCCTCTGTTTGCTTCAGGGCAATAATAAATGGCATCTGAGCCAATAAGTCATTGTAAAATAACTGGGAAGTTAGCTAATATTTTGTTTTAAGTAGATTAGTTACTATAACATGAATTAGAATCTAGTACTTTGTTAATTTTGCCTAAAATCATATGGTTTATATTGAAGCCAAGTATACTGTGTACTTTTTCCCTTTTTGAAGGTCTTTAGTTGAAAGTTTGTAGCTGAAGACCCCAAAATAAATGTAGGCATAAAACTGTGTTCGTAAATGCTGATTTTAAAAACAAAATCTGAATCAAGGGTCACTAGGTCAAACAAAAAAGCAGCGGAAATAAAATGACTACTTTTCACCCAAATTCTTAGGGCTGGATTTTCCAAGCCCCGAGGAGGCAGGCATGGAGGCGGGACTGCCGGTAAAGTAGCAGAAAGTGGGGGCAGAGAGCAAACCTGCCCCCATCCCGCCTCTGTGCCCTTTTGCCAGGAGGCGGGAAGATATACTGCTTCGGGTCCTGTCTCCTGGAGGCGGGAAAGGCATTTAATCCTTTTAACTGCCTGTTAACAGGTAATTAACAGGCAGAAAAAAGGATTAGTGCCATTTTACCTTCACAGGTGAAGGCTTCCCAACCTCGGATAACCCCGCCGGGTTGGAGGAGCCGTGAAGGAGGTCTGCAACGGTCAGAGGCATCTGGAACTAAGATGTAGAGGTGAGTGATGGGTGCAAGTGTGGAGTGGTAAGTATGTAAGGTGAGTGATAAGTTTTTAAAAATGATCACTTACCTTGTTTTCTTCCTACAGCCTTCAGCCACACTGGATCGGGAGAGCCGACATCCTGCTTGTCAATTTCATAGACTGGCTGTTGGATCCTCCGAACCAACAGCCATGTGAAATTTACAAAGTTGAAAGGTTTGATGAGTCCTGAACACAAGGACTCTTCAAACTACAGAGAATGTCAGTGTTTGACAGCTTCACAGAGTTGTCGAACGCTGACATTTCTTCTTTCAAGAAGTCTTGACTGATAGCACGTCTGACGTAGGGAGGTCTAACTTACAAAGTGCATGGCAGTGCTCCTAATGTTCAGCTATTGCCTAGATGCTGGCCTCACCAGAACTACCACTCCCAACAAAAGACTTTTCAAAGCTGTTGATACGGGGTCTCTCCATTCCACTCCAAGAATGTTTGTTTTTTCATGGTGATGACACCCAAAGCGAGTTCAGTGCTAAGCCCCACAGACACCATGGCCCCAAAATTACTGTGGCCCCGCTGGGACTTCAGGCCACCAGTCTGTTGCACACATGATCCATCCCAAATTTGAGATCATGGTCATTTGCATAGGTTTACTGAATCGTTACAAAGCTGGTTGTCTGGACAACCGAACTCTGGCACTGAGCCTGGGGCAGTTTGGTTTGGTTCCAGTACTTGGGTTCAGCTTTGTGTTTCTTCAGCTGCTCCTCAGTTGTGACATTACTGGGGTGTCTGCCTTCGTGGGGGAACGACTCATTTTTGAACCTTTCTTGCTGATGGACAAACAAGTAAAAACTTTAGTAGAATTCAAAGTTGAAGAAATTGTGGGTCCCATTTTTGTCTAGGATCTATTTCTAGCTCACAAGTATGCCTGCTTCGTGCACACGGCAGGGGATGTGGCGTAAGTAGTAGACACCTCCATTTCTGACAGAATTTAGGAGCTTGGGGGGGGGGGGGGGGGGGGGAAGGAGGGACAATGACCTGGTGGAACTGGTTCCCTCTCCAATTTCTGGCCCACCCGTCTACCCTAACTGGACTATCGCAGCTCAGGAATGTTGCACCCCATATTATTAATATAACTGACTACCATTGATCATCAATGAGGCTGTGTGCTTGCAAAATGTACCTTTTTCTAGCACGTGGAGAACAGAGTGGCACCTGTGATGATGCAAGAGTGTGCAAGAGGCCATGTGTGCTATTTGAGGAGCAGCTGAAGAAAGACCAAGCTAAATCCAAGCCTGGAACCAAACCAAACTCTCTCTGGCTCCGTGTCAAAGCTCTCTTGCCCGAAAGACCAGCTTTGTAAAGGTTCAGCAAATCAGAGGGAACAAATAAACAGACACCGCACAAAGCAGAATATTCATTTTCTATCTGATTTTTATAGACTTACCATTACCTAATGGGATGGAGTTATGTTTCGCCACAAAAAAGTTATCGAGGGGGAAGAGAGGATTTCTGAAGGAGCTAATTGCAACAAAGTATGCAAATAGAAGTTCAAAAATTAAGGAAGCGTTCCAAGATTAATTCAGCGATCCCGTGCTCCTAAAGTGAAGTTCTGCTGGAAGAGAGCATGGGTCGGAGAATTGATGCTACTGTGTTGTAGCCCTGTGTCCCACCCACCTCCTTTAAGCACAGCTCCCTGCCGGAGTACAGTACAGGAATGCTGATTTTAATTTTATGTTCCTAGATTGTCTCTAATGTGCTTGAATGATAAAATCAGTTAAGGAACTTGGGAGTGAAAAAAACTGAAACCAGTGGTATGCCTGAAGATGGGGAACCTTGAACCCAACTACCACTGGGACCAGGAAAGGGGGTTAGTTGGGTGGGAACAGCATAGAATGAGCTAGATGTGGGTCTCCTGGATGAGATTGGAGGAGCAGCTGCAAACGTGCTGGGTAGAGTGGGTGGGAGACATCAGAGCTGGGATTAAGAGAAGGTGGGGTCACAATGGAGGCAGCTGCTCAGATGGTCTTTATCATGGTGATTAAGATATTCATGAGCTCCTCGCATTTGGTGTTTGAGAAGGTTAAGAGAGACAGACAGTTGATTGTAGCAAAAAGGAGCCTGGGTTTATCCTGGAACTCCAGCATGATTGACAAATAGTGCGTAGTCTTGGCTGAGGAGAGTGAAGCACGAGAGTGCTTGACTTGGTTGAGCCAAATTTAGCAATGGCTTGCTAGGTCAGTTGTGTGCCAGGCAATGTTCCCCCTAATTTTTTTGGGTGCACTACCCCTTTAAGGGGCTGCGCGGCCCATTCACAGTTTCACGCATGCGCGAAATTTAACATTGGAAAAGCCAGTCCCAGCTGTGCGGGACCGACGGAGAACTACGCAGCTTAGCAGGAACAAGTATGCTCAAGTTTACGGCCTTCAAACTTGATGTTTGGGAAATGCTCTAGGGAGAATATCAGAGGTGGGAAATGGTAATAGTTTTGCCTGGAACGTAGGGAGCAAAGATGGAGGTAAGAGTGCTTTAAGTAAAATGAAAGTAGAAGTGGTGTCGTGATGAGTGGAGGACCAGAGGTGGGGAATTGAGAATTTGAGTAAAGTTGCAGGGGGAGTTTTTTCCCACCCATCAACAGTTAGTGAAAGTAATTTATAGCAAGTTCGTGGAGTGTGGGAGGTTAGACGGTGATTGGAGATGGCCTTGTCGGAGATTGAGACCGCGGGTGCAGAGAGTCCATGATTATGGCAAGGTCGAGGGGGTTGCCAAGGATAAGGGTAAGGAAGTTTCTATAAAGGGAGGAGGATGAATTCAGAAGAGGGGGAGTTGATGGGGATATGGTGAAGATTTGGTGCAGTGGAAATTTTGTTCGATCGGGATAGGACAAGTAAATGGAGTTGAGGTACAGATCCACCATGATCTAATAGAATAACGGAACAGCCTCAAGAGGCTGAATGGCCTTCTGTTCATTTTGCCTCGGCGAAGGAAGAGATAAGGTTGGGCACCATGGAAGGAAGTCCGCCTGGGATAGTAAAGTGCTGGGGGAGTCGGGTGAGAGATTAAGGTGTAACTTTGAGATAAGGGCCACACTGCCATCGTGGTTTAGGTGGGGTTGGCGTTGAAAGGTATGGCCTTGCATAGAAGCTTCTTTAAGGAGGAAGGAGCCATGTTTATGTCATTGCCAAGATGTTGATAGTCATTCACAACGGAAGGCCTTGAACATGAAGCAGATATAGAAGGGGTGGTGATTGTGTGCCTGTGCAATCTGGGGGAATGGTGGTACAAAGGGTGGAAGTGATGGGGAGGAGGTTGGGAGAGGTAGAACCCTTGAGAATCATGCTAGACAAAATAGTCGATGCATAGAGGATGGAGCAGTTGGGGTTACTACTCTTGAAGCAATACCAGAGAATACTGTGGGTAGCCTTGGACTTTTCCAAGGGCATTCAAGCTTGGGACAGTGATGGGAGTAGGTAGGCTGAGAAGTAGTGATGGGTTGGAGATGGGATCAAGGAATGCAAAATACTGTAGGAGGGGAAATGAAAGGTGGAATGGCTGGGTGGGGAGAGAAGGACCCAAAAAAAGGAAATCAAAATAATGGGCTGGTGTCTAGATGCACCATAAAAGTTGGCACTAAGCATCACCGAAAACTATCTTTGATTTTGATTAGGCAATTCAATTAGCTCTTTTGCTATTATTTTCATATGATGATGCACGTCTGTCAATCTCCATCTGCCAGTATGTGGGGCTGTTTAGGTTGCAGGCTTCCGCAACTAGCTGAAGAGTTCCCCTAGCTGCAAGTTGTGGCAACCAGGAGGTCTGGGGCCTGTTTACTTTCTAATTCGAATCCACTGCCACACAGCATAATTTATAAAGCAGACATTCATAGTGTGCAAGATAGCCAAGTGACTTACTAAAGTTAACATGCTTTTCAAAAAAAAATGTATGTAGTTTTACCCAGAGAAGCATTTGACTTTGGTAGTATAATGATACAAGTCTTGTCCTTTTGTTGCAGGCACTGCAGTATGGTGCAGAAGATAACAGTACTATTATTGTGGTTCCATTTGGTGCATGGGGGAAACACAAGAACGCTGGCATCAGCTTTTCATTCAGCCGAAGCTTTGTCTCCAGTGGAAGATGGGCATGAAGTTGTGACTGCGGAAAGTCTATAGCCTATATGCTGCTCACTGTCCAGTTTTCAAAAAGGATCCATTTAAGACCACTTTCAAAGACAATATACTTAGTATTTCCACTTGGTGAATGTCCAGCCTGTTAAGACCTGTAATGTGAATAAAGGCAGCTAGCCAGAGATAGAATTAAAGCATTGCTGTGTCATTTGAACAAAGGATTTAATAACTGGACATTAAATATTGATCTTTTTGGGGAAGAGCAGGCAGAGGTATTTAAAATTCACCAATTGATCATTTTAGATGTTTGTTTAGGTGTATGAAAGTTGTCGCCTTGTATAAATTTGCAAAGGCTTTTGTGTTGTAAGTCACAGTAACTGGTTATATTCAGCTTGGTGCAACAGTGCAAAGACAATTTGTGCCCATACGAATGTGTTTTCAGCTCTGGCACTGAATCAAATCGATTTGTTGCAGTACAAGTTTTGGATGTTGTATCCGATGCTGGGAATGGGGGGAAAAAAATTGTGTTGGATCCCGATTACCTCTAAACTAATACTGTTTATCCAATATATGCTTGAATGAACCTCTTGCTCCGCTCTGAACAATTTAAATACGCATTAAAAAAAAAAAAACTTGCCCTGCTAAACACGTGCTGGTTTTTACCCAAACAGAAATCCAAGTTTTCAAGCCTGACTCTTCTAATTTCCTGTGCTTCAAACATGGCCACCAAAGCACGAGGAAAACTGTATTTCTATACAGTGTTTGAATTTGAGCTTTAATGGACTGTCAGCTAGAGCTTAGGGTAAGAGTTTCTCTCTCTTGTTCCCTATTGTAAACTAAATGTGCTTGGCATTTGTAGCTGAAACTCCAACTCCGAATATTTAATGGGTCTGGGGGCAGCCTCAAAAGTTGTCATTTCTACCACAAATATCTGTGCCTTCCCAGGTCACTGCCAGAATGGCGCTGAGATATGTGACCAGAATATACGTAGCGATGTACCTTTTCCAGCATTCATCGCTGGTGGAATTTGTGAAGTTTGTGTAAAGTGCAGTACACTTGGAGCTAAGATTTTGAGTTGTTTGAGTTTCAATACAGAGTAGAGGGATATTTGCTTGCTCCCAAGGCAGGAGGGCAGCAAACTTGGTCTGTGCTGCTCCAGAATATGGACCTAAATCAATTATGTCTCTGCGGCGCCTTGGGATGGGTTTTATATGTTAAAGGCACTATATCAATGCAAGTTGCTGTAAATGACAGGAAGTGTTAGATAGGAAGAATGTCTGTTTCTTGTTACATTCCTATGCTGTTGAATTTGCCCAAATTCTCAAAAGCAGGAGTATCCATTTTAGTTTTTGTGTGGAGAGCAAGCACAGTTGTGATCTTGACTCTTGTAACTTGCAGATAGTAACTGAAAGATGGGAATCTTTAGAGTCGAAGTAGCTCAGGCTAAAATGTTTCCTTTTAATAGTTTGCACTTTTACGTTATTTAAAAGTAAAAATCTGGCTAAATTCAGTTGTGAACGAGATACACATACTATTTTGAGGACAAAGGGTGTGGGTGGTGAACATTGAGGGAGAGGCAAGAAAAAATGAATTGTGAAACTTTTGGCATAAACTGGAGAAGCACTTTCAGAATATTTGTATAAAGTATGAATGGGAGAGAACTCATTTTAGAAGAGAGGGATGTGTTCTTTACCGTAAAACAGGAGGATAATAGAATTTGGTAGTACAAGCCTGGCGACTGCTTTTTCTTTCCTTTCTTTCTCTCGCACCCCAATCCCGTAGTATAAAAGATTGAATTGGGACACTGTCTTAAAAACAATGTCTTTTTATAACCTGTACAACCCTAGCAATCTTGCATCTTGAGGCAGTATTAGACGGCACACCTTGACTCAAATTAAGTTTAAAGCAATAATTTTTTAGATGATCTCTTGGGTTTAATTTCTTCAGTCACGATAATATACAACTATTTGTACATCCTGACATGGTATGGCTTTTTTTGGTGTTGATTTTATTTGTAAATCGGCTAAATTAGATCGATTTTAGATTTTTGGACTCTTGGGGAATCAAGGGATCTGGAGATGGGGCGGGAAAGTGGAGTTGAGGTCAATGATCAGCCATGATCTTCCTGAATGGCCGAGCAGGCTCGAGGGGCCGTATGGCCAACTCCTGCTCCTAATTCTTATGTTCTTGCATAAATTGAAATGCTGTAGTTTAATTAGTGTGAAAGTAGAATGGTCGGAGATGGGAAGCAATTTTTCCTGCTGGTTTCATCCATTTGGTAAATCTCCATTTTTACACTATGTTCTAAAATTGAGTTTCTTGATAATTTCTATAAAATTTTACACGTTTTTTAACCATGCCTCTCTGTAGTGTTGCGTTCACCCATCATACTCTTACTGCACCAAATTGTACAAATTTGCAGAGCTGCAAGAAAAGATTATTCAGTACCTCAGTTGTGTAAACTCCAGCACAAAACATGCTGCTGTAGCTATTTTAACTAATTTTTAAACCTACCCGATCTTCTCTGGTAATGCTGGTGGTGGACAGTCTGACACTTGGTACATGCACGTAATTAGAAGCTGGATCCTTAGAATGGTAGGTGGTGATGAAATGAGCATTCATGTGCTACACGCACATTATGGGGAGATTTTCAGAAGTGGCCACTGCTGTAACTGCTCTAACCTGATTTATAGTTTGTTAGCCACCATTTTCAAGCAGTTGATATTGTCCAGAAATCATTTTGTGACCCAAGTCTGTGCATGGGAACTTCTGCTAGGTCTTGTATTATAAAGTGTATAATATATGTAAATACTTGTGTTGTATATTTATTGATTAATACTATACAGTAGATCTATATTTGTCTTGGTAGTAAATATGTATTATATGATTGAACTGGCTTTATTTGTACAGATTTTGCACATATTTTAACCATGTCTTTTTATAGCCTGTAGAACCCTAGCAATCCATAGGCAAGGTTTACTTACATTTTAGAGGCAATACTAGAAGGCACACATTGTATTCATCTGAAGGACTGCTATTGGTGAGCGACAGATAAGAATTCAATTTTTACTGATTTTTTTTCTTGCAAATTGAAGTCTATTTGGAAGGAAATCTATTCATTTTTGTTAAGAAAAGACTATTTGCTTTTTGTTGTGTAGTCACTGCACTGTTTAGCACACAGATGCTTTCATCATACAGGAAACTTTTTTTTTTTTTATCCGGGACCGACGTGGTGCCGGTTCATCAAAAATTCCGGATAACCGAAAGCTATAGTAAAAGATACGGAGCTGAGAGCTCCGTATAAAGCAACAAACCCTGTAGCAACAGCTTCAGAACAATGGCCACAAGTTCCAAGCATCTCTGTAGCTTAGCAACAGCTGCAGCCACACCCTTGCACAGCAACAGATCGAGGAAGGCAAGTAATAAAACTTACCTGAACCTACTCCTGAATTTTGCCGGTTAACCGAAATTTCTGGTTATTTAGGTGCCGGTAAATCGAAAGTTTCCTGTATAAAATTGTACTGTGACCAGAATAAAATATGTGATTTGTATGCTTCTGAGTGCACAAAGCTCTGGTACAACCTTGTGTGTAGCTCCCAAAACAAAAAAGCTTGGTGTGTATTGTGGTGCAAAAAACCAGACTGGACAATGAAACCTAAAGCTATGAAATGAAATAGGATAAACTGCAACCATGTCCAGTCTAATATATACACGGTACTATTACTCTACCACACTGGCTGCAGTGATTTGCTGTAAATTTATGTGCTTGTTGCAATCGGTGCCCGACTGTGCTGTGATATCACTTAATTGAGTGTAGAGTTATGCAAATGTGAATTACTGCTGGATTTAATGAAACCAGTAACTTGAGTGACTTGCCTCAGTCAACATTCAGTGGTGGTGATAAATTTCTCACCAGCTATCACGCACCACATTTAAATGATCATCTTTAGTTTTAGTGGAACTAGGGCGCGTTTAGTTGTGTGACCCTTATAATGGTGTCTAATGCTAATATACTGAGAGTAGTACATCATGAAGATAGTGGTTGTTGCAGTACTTTTCTTGAACTATTGTCACCTTTTATGGGTATGGTAGTATAGTACTGTTACTGGACTGGTAATCCAGAGAACACCAGTTCAAATCCCACCGTGCCAGTTTGAGAATTTCAGTTCATGACCATGAAGCTGTCAGATTGTTGTAAAAAAGCCAACTGGTTCTCTAATGTCCTTTTTAGAGAAGGAAACCTACCGTTTTTACCCAGCCTGGTCTATATGTGACTCCAGTCCCACACCAATGTGGTTGACTCTTAACTGTCCTCTGAAGTGGCCCAGCAAGCCACTCCGTTGTATCAGACTTTCCAGCAAGTCAGTGCTGGAAATAACTTCCTTACTGTGAATTATCCAAAGTAATTTTTATTGGCACAAATACCTTTCATCGGGTTTGGACCAAGTAATTGTTTGGTCAGTCAATGGTTTCATGTAAACTGCTCAGTTGCTGCTCTACATGCCTGAATGGAATGTGAAAGCAACTTGTCTCTTGGAGTCGAGCTGTTCTGGTTTAAAAGGGTCATTACAATGGAGCAATGCTACATATGTAGTTGTTTTCTGAGGTTTTTTTCCTATTTTATTTTCCCCCGGTTTGATTCTGGTACACGCAACCATCAGGAATCTGCCAAATGAATTTGCAATTGCAGCAGCTGTATGTTAACCAATAATATGGTATAACTCTGCCTATATATGTAATGCTGATTTATTTTAATCTGTTTCAGAAGTCTGAGCTTTGAAGGTTTTCCATCTCAACCTGACCCAAATTGTATTAGAATTCCCACTTATTTCTTTTCCAATGTCCTACTTGGGCGTTACAGTATGGAAGATATTGCTTGTACGATACTGGCTACGATGCATTTTTTTAAAGTTTGAATTGTAGATGTTTTGGGTAACGCATGATGAAAACAGCATGTACTGCTGTTGTACACTAACTGTGATGGAAAAATATAAGCTGTACGTAACCTTTCAGAATACTAAATAAAATTATTTACATATAATCTTGTATGTGTATATGATTCTTCGTCCCATTTCTCCCCCCCCCCCCCCCCCCCCCCCCCGATAAACCTTTAGTACAGTATCTCTCAAAGCATTAAAAAAATTAAAAACTGGTTGCCAAATTGAAAAGAAATCTACTTGGTGCTCATTAACGAGCAGAACAATGGAAATATTGGACAACTGGAATCCTATTTACCAAGTGTGTTTTTCTTTAAACTCTGTACAGAGTTGCACACAGCTGGTCAACCCATGGTCTCTCCAGAAAGTGTTTAAAATGTTAAAAGGATTCGATGAGAGTAGATACAGAGAAACTATTTCCCCCGGTGGGGGAAATCAAGAACGAGGGGACATAATCTTAAAATTAGAGCTGGGCCATTGAAGGAGTGAAGTCAGGAAGCACTTTTTCCATACACAAGGCTGTAGAAATCTGGAATTCTCTTCCCCCAAAAGGCTGTGGACGCTGGGTCAATCGACAGACCGATGGATTTTTGTTCTGTAAGGGTATTGAGGGATACGGCGCTAAGGTGGGTAAATGAAGTACAGATCCGCCATGATCCAAAAGAATGGCGGAGCAGGCTCGAAGGGCTGAATGGCTTACTCCTGTTCCTTGGTTACTAAAGATTAAACATATTCTGATGCCTCTGCAGAGCTATTTATAAAAGAAGCTTTTTTATATTTAAAAAATTCCATCTCCGAAGGTAATATGGTGTGCCCATGCACAGTTAGCACTTGTGCTAGTGGTCACAAAGTCTTTGTCAGTTGTAAAAAGAAAGACTTGCATTTATTTGGCGCCTTTCACAACCTCGCCGTCCCAAAGCGCTTTACAGCCAATGAAGTACTTTTGAAGTGTAGTCACTGTTGTAATGTAGGATTGATAGATTTTTGTTATGTATGGGTAGTTGTGTCTAATGCAGTTTTTGTGAATTGCTAGCTTAAGAGTGATATTGGCAGAGGTTGGGAGCAAGTTACGAAAACACAGGAAGTGTCCTTTACAAAAAAAAAAAGGCAAAAAATTCACAAAACAAAAGGAAAGTTGCCATTTCATGCAACTTGCATTGAAGCTTTTGCCTAGTTAATCAGTGCTTTGGGCTAGTTTATAATGATTACACCAGATTAACTTTTTTTTTTTTTTTTTTTTTTTTTTTTTGTCAAATTCCCTTTCTCCCCTTCCCTTTTCTCCAAGTAAGGTTCCCTGGCCCAGAACTTTCTCTGGTTACTCGCCCAAATAGCAATTCCTGATTTTTTTTGAGCCCAGATGGCAAGTGTTGGCAGACTATTCGACCGTCGATGTTATCACAGTTAAACCCAATCCTACTCTCTGCTAATGTCTACAATTGAGTGCTTTCTAGCAGGGATCACTGAATAATGATCAAAAGCAGGAACCCTGGCTGATTTCCCCCTCCCTCCCTCTCCCAAGGCGATACACTGAAATTGGAAGGCAGGGAGGAACTTTCAGGAAGCTTTGCTCAGGGGAGGTAGGGTTCATTATAAAGCAGATTGAATATGATCTGTGGAATGAAGGGACTTGATGCATTGGACGACCTTTTTTTCATTCCATGCTTAAGTTCTTGAAATATAAATGAGCTATTCTGGAATGTTTTAGCCTAATTTTACTTGAGGCTATTCTGGAATGTTTTAGCCTAATTTTACTTCGAGGCAAGTCTCCTAGTACCCGGACTGAAAGCTCACTCAGCAGCTTCTGGCTCAGTTACATGTCACCTTGGCAAACTGGGATGGAAAGCATGAGGTTCACAATCCACAGAAGTCCAGTCCTATAACTCATGTTTATCAGTGTCTCTGCAAGCAATTTGTTTCTGTTTTTGTTGATTTTTATTTGTACCGAGTGTGAGAAGGCCATTTAGTGTTACTGTTACATAATACTAAGAGAATGGACTAAATAAACCAGTTTATACTGCTCCCCTGGGTGTTGGCAAGCTTTTTAATCTGTTGTGGGGGGTGCACCCTGTTCCTGGTTTCGCCTGATGTCCACTTTCAGCAGGAGTCGGCCTTGGCTGATTTTCCTTTTCCTAACTCGGAGGTGCTGTGGCTGATTGAAAGCCCTACTGCAATGGTGACTAAGAGCCGTTCCTCCGCACAGATCAGAGAATGACCTGGGACCGTCCTTGGCTCCGTTGGTAGCACTCTCGCCTTCTGAATCAGAAGGTTGTGGGTTCAAGCCACACACCTGAGAATTGAGCACATAATCTAAGCTGACACTCCAGTGCAGTACTGAGGGAGCGCTGCACTGTCTGAGGTGCCGTCTTTCGAATGAGTTGTTAAACCGAGGCCATTCTTCTCAGGTGAGCATAAAAGCTCTCTCGGCACTATTTGAAGAACAGCAGGGGAGTTCTTCCCCAGTGTCCTGGCCAATATTTATCCCTCAACCAACATCACTAAAATTGATTCACTGGTCATGTATCACATTGCTGTTTATGGGAGCTTGCTGTCTGCAAATTGGCTGCCGTGTTTCCTACTTCACAACAGTGACTGTACTTCATTGGCTGTAAAGCGCTTTGGGATGTCCTGAGGTCGTGAAAGGCGCTGTAGAAATGCAAGTTCTTTGTTTAATTACCAGCGGACTGCTGACATGCATGGGAGAGCACCCCATCATGAATCTCCAGAGAGGGAAGTGACTATTGGAGGGGACAATTAAAATTGAAAGTTTGGATGTAGGAATAATTGGAATGTTGGGAAACAAATTAGATGTATATGTCAGCGTTGTGTGACATTGTTGCACTTGCCTACATCTGTGTAGCTATATGAACAGGAGGAAAAAAATAGGCTAAAACATTATGGAACAGGTTTCTAATATTTCAAGCGCATAAGCATGGAATGGGAATGGATCATTCAGTGCATCAAATCCCTTCATTCCACAGACCATACGCAATCTCCATAATGAACTCTACCTCACCTGAGCAAACTTTCCAGTAAGTCCCTCCCTGTCTTCTGATTTCAGTTTATCTATTTAACCTTTGAACCTATGTAATTTATTCTTAACCCATGGCCCTCCTTGGCATAACATTTTAATGGTCCAGCTGTTCTACAACTCTACTAATTTTCATAACCCTTAATTCCCCCCTTGATTAAATTATCCAATAATGAACAAACTTGCATTTATATAGGCCCTTTCATGTCCTTGGGACCTCCCAAAGGCAATTAATTATTTTTTAAGTGTCACTGTTGTTAGATAGTCGAACACCACAGCCAATTTGCACACAGCAAGGCCCCACAAACGGCAGTGAGATGAAAAAGAAAGTACTTTCATTTATATAGCGCCTTTCACAACTTTATGATGTCCCAAAGTGCTTTACAGCCAATGAAGTACTTTTTGAAGTGTAGTCACTTGTAATGTAGGAAACGTAGCAGCCAATTTGCTCACAGCCAGGTCCCAAACAGCAACGTGACAATGACCAGATAATCTGTTTTAGTGATGCTGATTAAGGGATAAACATTGGCCAGGAAACCGGGGATAACTCCCTGGCTCCTCTTCAGCTGTGGCTCAGTTGGTAGCACCCTCTGAGTCAGAAGGTTGTGGGTTCAGGTCCCACACCAGAGACTTGAGCACAAAAATCTAGGCTGACACTCCAGTGCAGTGCTGAGGGAGTGCTGCACTGTCTGAGGTGCCGTCTTTCAGATGAGACGTTAAACTGAGACCTCGGGATCTCGATTTGACGTCTCATCTGAAAGATGACACCTCCGATAGCGTAGCACGCGCCTGTTCTTTTTATAATGGAAATGTATAAAAATAAGGATAGGTGTATGACTTTAAAATGCAGACTGAATTATGTCTGGTTTAATTATCCCTGAAGACCAGATATGGCCTTGAATCTTTGTGTGCAATGCCGTGGGAAATTGAACAAAATACCAAGCTCTGAACATTTTATCATAAATTATATATTTCATAGCTAACCAAAGCAATATAATATAGCCACACAAGCTGTACAAGATAATAACAGTGTATCCAGCAACGCATAAGTACCAGACCTGGAGCAAATCCAGACTTGTAGCACTTTTTTTTAAAAACTCCAGTGGGGATTGAACTGTAAGATACATAATACAAACTTTCTCATTTCACAATTTCCTTTTATTCACAGCCTCGTTACCTTTATTGAAGTCTGCAGCGCTGGAAAACATTCATTGCTGGTCTGACTATTGCACTATCGAGAAATTATTAACAGATGCTTATTACTCTTAGCCAAACTTTTGTCGAGGGACTGCAGTGAGGCAAGAAACACCTGGACAAACAATTCAACAACTTATTGGTAGCAAAATACTGCGGATGCTGGAAATCCGAAATAACAGCAGAAAACGCTGGAAAAACTCAGCAAGCCAGGGCGGCATCCGTGGAGAGAGAAACAGTCAACGTTTCAGGTCGATGACCCTTCGTCAGAACTGGAAAAAAGCAGGAAATGGAAAGCAGGTTTAGGGGTTTGGAAAAGGGGGAGGGGATGAAAGAACAAAAGGGAAGGTCAGTGATCGGATAGAAAGCAGGAGAGATTAAGAGACATTGAGAGAAATTGAGATATTCAAGGCGAGAGGAGGTGGTAATGGGACAGGTTAAGGAATAAAGGATGGCTCTAGATGGGGTGTGAATTGCGCTGGCAGAATGAAGGACAGCTGTGAATTGCGCTGGCAACTTATTGAACTCATTTGAATCTCATGATGTTTCCAGCACTTCCTTACCTCTGCTGATCCAGATCGGCACTGTTCCAAGAACCGCATATGTAACCTTTAGATTCACGTCTTCCCGAATAAAAGTTGATTTTATTTAAAAAGGCATCTTAGTAAGTTGTTGAAGAGGTTCATCTACAGCATCTTTCTTTCTAGATGAATATAAAAACCCTTGTACCAAAAGCTCTTAAAAGCCATAAGAACACAAGAAATGGGAGCAGGAGTCAGCCATTTGGCCCCTCGAGCCTGCTCATGGCTGATCTTCTACCTCAACTCCACCTTCCCGCACTATCCCCATATTCCTTGACTCCCTTAGTATTCCCATGTGAAGTGTAAGGTTAAAAAGAACCAGAGGTGACATGAGGAAATTGTTTTTACGTAGCGAGTTGTTGCGATCTGGAATGCACTGCCTGAAAGGGTGGTGGAAGCAGATTCAATAGTAACTTTCAAAAGGGAATTGGATAAATACCCGAAGGGAAAAAATGTGCAAGGCTATGGGGAAAGAGCAGGGGAGTGGGATTAATTGGATAGCTCTTTCAAAGAGGCATGATGGGCCGAAAGGCCTCCTTCTGTGCTGTATCATTCTATGATTCTATTAAGGGTATTTTTAACCTTAAATTTCACATGGCTTTTAAGAGCTTTCGGTAAATGGGTTTTTACATTTTGTTTTGGAAGAAACATGCTGTAGATTACCCTCTTTAACAACTTTTAGCAATTAGTCAAGTAATTGGGGGCTGGAATACAAAGGGGTTCAAGATATGCTTCAGTTGTATTTAAAGGACCTTGGTCAGAGCCCATCTGGATATTGTGTTCAGTTCCGGGCACCGCACCTCAGGAAGGATATACTGGCCTTGGAGGGGGTACAGCGCCGATTCACCAGAATGAGACCGGGGCTTATAGAAACATAGAAGATAGGAGCAGGAGTAGGCCATTCGGCCCCTCGAGCCTGCTCCGCCATTCAATGAGATCATGGCTGATCATCCAAACTCAGTACCCTGTTCCTGCCTTCTCCCCATATCCCTTGATCCCTTTAGCCTTAAGAAATATATCCAACTCCTTCTTGAATATATTTAATGAATTGGCCTCAACTGTCTTCTGTGGTAGAGAATTCCACAAGTTCACCACTCTCTGGGTGAAAAATTTCCCCCTCATCTCTGTCCTAAATGGCTTACCCCTTATCCTTAGACTGTGACCCCTGGTTCTGGACTCCCCAACCATCGGGAACATCCTCCAGCATCCAGTCCTGTTAGAACTTTATAAGTTTCAATGAGATCCCCTCTCATTCTTCTAAACTCCAGTGAGTACAAGCCCAGTCATCCCAATCTCTCCTCATGCGTCATTCCTGCCATCCCAGGTATCAGCCTGGTGAATCTTCGCTGAACTCCTTCCATGGCAAGAACATCCTTCCTCAGATAAGGCGACCAAAACTGCACACAATACTCAAGATGTGGTCTCACCAAGGCCCTGTACAACTGCAGCAAGACATCCTTGTTCCTGTACTCAAGCCCTCTCGCTACAAAGGCCAACATACCATTTGCCTTCTTAACCGCCTGCTGCACCTGCATGCTTACCTTCAGCGACTAGAGGGTTCTATATATAGAGGGTTCAATTATGAGGACAGGTTGCATAAACGTGGCTTGTATTCCCCTGAGTATAGAAGATTGAGGGGTGATCTGATCGAGGTGTTTAAAATGGTAAAGGATTTGATAAGGTAGAGCTATTTACTCCGGTGGGGGAAAATCAAGAATAAGGGGACACGGTCTTACAATTAAAGCCAGGCCGCTCAGGAGCGGAATCAGGAAGCATTTTTTCACACACAGTGTAGTGGAAATCTGGAACTCTGTCCCCCAAAAGCCTGTGGATGCCGGGAGTCAATTGGAGCGTCCAAGAATGAGATCGCTAGGTGTTTGTTAGGTAAGGGTATCAAGATATATGGAGCAAAGGTGGGTAAATGGAGTTGAGGTGCAGATCAGCCATGATCTAATTGAATGGTACAGCAGGCTTGAGAGGGGCTGAATGGCCTACTCCTGTATCTGTATGTTCCTCAGTAACAATGGGCTATTCTGAGGTTTTATTTGTTAAATCATTGTAATAACTATAGCAACTGCGAAGCAGACCTGATAGGTCCAACATCTGCTTCTAGAAATCAGCAGGGCTTCAGACATCCCGTGGTGTGCTGAGATCGTTACATAGTGCACCTCCCCAAACTAGGTGAGTCTGCGTCGGTGATTTTTGCACTTGTTAGTTTAAGCCAGCCTGTTCTCCTCGCGCCCGTCACCGCCCCCACCCCCACCCCCACCCTGCCACAACCTCCAATAACCTTGTTGTGTCCCCCCAGCTTAGGAACCTCTGGTTTAGGGATTGCACCAAACGCTGCCTCTTCTGAAAGCCTGTGAGGGTAATATGTGCGGCCCAACCAGTGACAGGAAAGGACAATGGCACTGTCAACATGGCTACTGCAATTTAACTAAAATGAAAGTGGGGGGAGGAAATAAGTTGGCTCCAGGCCCGAAACAAAGGGGCAGAATTTCTATGGGGGTTCCCAGGTCTCCGGCTGTTTGCGTGGTGTCCCGAGGTTTCATCCGAAGGTTGCAGAGAGGGATCGAAGAAACCCCCGCGGAAATTCCCGGCGTCTGTGCTTCAGGATGTGGATAAGGCTTTCAATGAATTGTCATCACCAGCAAAGCAAACATCAAAACTGAATTCCATCCTCTGCTCCCATCCCTTTCCGGCTCCCATCCCTTTCCGGCTCCCGTCCCTTTCCTGCTCCCGTCCCTTTCCTGCTCCCGTCCCTTTCCGGCTCCCATCGCTTTTTTTTTTAGCCTGGGTAAAAAGTGACAACCCTACACTCCATGGTGCTGTGCATTATCAATGAGCCACTGTGTTAGCCAGAATTCTGCAATACTTAACATTATCCACACACGTGGGCCTACATTTCATTTGAGAACACTGATTCTCATTGGACATGTCAGTTATGTTTGTGAAACTTCACATGATATGATTTAATTTTACAAGCAGGGTGTTTGTTGCATTTGAGCGGGCTAGGGGAGGGAGGGAGACTAGGGAATGGGGGCTCAGGGAGAGAGGGACTGGGGAATGGGGGCTCAGGGAGAGAGGGACTGGGGAATGGGGGCTCGGGGAGAGAGGGAGATTAGGGAATGGGGGCACAGGGAGAGAGGGAGACTGGGGAATGAGGGTTCGGGGAGAGATGGAGACTTGGGAATGGGGGCTCGGGGAGAGAGGGACTGTGGAATGGGGGCTCGGGGAGAGGGAGACTGGGGAAATGGGGGCTCGGAGAGATGGGGGCTAGGGGAGAGAGGGACACTAGGGAATGGGGCTGGGGAGAGGGAGACTAGGGAATGGGGGCTAGGGGAGAGAGGGAGACTGGGGAATGGGGGCTCAGGGAGAGAGGGAGACTGGGGAATGGGGGCTCGGAGAGATGGTGGCTAGGGAATGGGGGCTAGGGGAGAGGGAGACTGGGGAATGGGGGCTCGGGGAGAGAGGGAGACTAGGGAATGGGGGCTTGAGGAGAGAGTGAGACTAGGGAATGGGGGCTTGAGGAGAGACAGAGACTGGGGAATGGGGGCTTGGGGGTGAGAGATGGAGACTGGGGAATGGGGGCTTGGGGGAAGAGTTAAGACTGGGGGTGGTTGGGTGGGGGAAGTGATGGAGAATAGTTTCCTGTTTTCCCCACTCTCGGTTTCCCCTCTTCACTACTCACAGGTGGCTTTCTGGGTCTTGGAACCTCTGACACAACAGCTCCTGGCGCGATACCACAAACAATGATTCTCAATTACAGGGGACCCAACCTTTATAAGGTAAATCCAACTGGAAACCTAGAGTATATCAGCCATACAGTGATGAAGTTGTCTCCAACTGTAGGAGATGAAAAAGATACAGGGCTGTATGTGATTATCACACTTGGAGTACTGTGCACAGTTGTGGTCTTTATATTATAAAAAGAATGTAGTTGCACTGGAGAAGTTGCAAAAAGGATTTTTACAAGGGTGGTACCAGAATTGAGAGGTTCTAACTATCAAGACAGACTGAAGAGGCTGGGGCTCTTTTCTCTAGAAAGGCTGAGGGGTGACCTAATAGAGATCTTTAAAATTATGAAGGGGTTTGATAGGGTAGACGTACAGAAGATATTTCCACTAGTCCAGAACTAGGGTCATAAATGTAAGATAGTCACCAATAAATTAATAAGGAATCTTGGAGAAACTCCTTTACCCAGAGAGCGGTTAGAATGGGGAACTTGCTACTACATGGAGTAGTTGAGGTGAATAGCATAGATGTATTTCAGGGGAATCTAGAAAAGTACATGAGGGAGAAAGGAATAGATAGGGTGAGATGAAATGGGAGGTGGCTTGTGTGGAGCATACACACCGGCATAGACCAGTTGGGCCAAATGGCCTGTTTCTGTGCTGTAAGTTCGATGTAATTCGATGTACAGTAATCCCTCCCCAACCGTGGGGGAAACGTCCCTGAAAACCCCCATGGTTAGTAAAACCGCAGTTGGCAAATACAGTATGTTCAAATTACACCATAAAAAAGAATATAAAAGCAATAAAATCATGTTATTTACCTTAATCCTAAATTAAAAACCACGTATATGCAAAATTCACTGCCGCTGTTGGCAAAAGTTGTCGCAGAGAGGAAACAGTGTATACTTGAAATCCGCGTATGGCAAAACCGCGGTTGGGGCGGGATTCCTGTAATAACATTTGTAGAAGTCACGTGATCGGATGTCATGTGATCTGGCGTCATGTGGTCAGAACGTCACGTGATGAAACCTCCAGGAATGCCTCCAACCAGAGTTGGCAACCCTTTGGGTAGGGTGTTGGTCTAATGCCAGGGGTCTTGTTCCTTTAATCTAATTTCAGCATTATATATAAACACAAAGTAGCATAAAGCCAACAATATGTTCCCGTCTCAGGTCAATACATGAATTTTCAAAGCAGCTGCTGCATTGGACTTGCTCTCCGTTCAAAGTAGTTACTCCATCCCTGTCACACACCCCCCAATTACCAATGATTACTGACATGCCGAAAGATTGCTAACACACCCTTTAGATTAGGGTGTTTGCAGATTGCCAGGTTGCAAACGTGGGAGGGGAAAACCTCGTACAAAAGCTCGCCTTTGACTAGGTAATGTGACACCATGGAACTTCCATCTTCACTGGAAGAAAACGTACTTGGTTTTCATTTGTGAGGTGTGGCTATTTTAAAGCAAACTGCAGGAAACTCTTTTTTATCCGGCACCAACGGGACCGGTGTGGTGCCGGTTTATCAAAAAGTCCGGATTACAGAGAGGTATAGTTAAAAGGTACGAGAGCCCCGTACATGGCTACAGATCCAGGCGTCCCTGTTGCATAGCAACAGGTGCAGGAACCCTGGTTACACGGCCACAGATCCAGGAACGGCCACTAATATGAAGTAAAACTTACCTGAACCTACTCCTGAATTTTGCCGGTTAACAGAGATTTCCTGGAAAATGCCCAGAAAATCGTGAGAGCCGTGAATTGGGTGGGGTGATCTCCACGGCAAATTCTCCGCTCTGTGCTTCCATCAAACAAGATTCTGCACCCTCTTCGAACTATAGGTCTACAACAACAACAACAACTTGTATTTATATAGCACCTTTAACGTAGTAAAACGTCCCAAGGCGCTTCACAGGAGCGATTATCAAACAAAATTTGACACCGAGTCACATAAGGAGATATTAGGACAAGTGACCAAAAGCTTGGTCAAAGAGTTAGGTTTAAAGGAGCGTCTTAAAGGAGGAAGGAGAGGTAGAGAGGCGGAGAGGTTTAGGGAGGGAATTCCAGAGCTTAGGGCCTTGGCAGCTGAAGGCACGGCCGCCAATGGTGGAGCGAAGAAAATTGGGGATGCGTAAGAGGCCAGAATTGGAGGAACATAGAGATCTCGGAGGGTTGTAGGACCGGAGGAGGTTACAGAGATAGGGAGGGGTGAGGCCATGGAGGGATTTGAAAGCAAGAATAAGAATTTTAAAATCGAGGCTTTAGTTAGCTCCTTCTGCCGAGGTTTTGGCAGATCTGGGATGGGCAGAGGTGGAAAGCAAATCGGGGACTTGCCTCCCAGCCAGGAGTTAATCCCGTCAGGGAACACTACACCTGCACGATGTGGGTGGGCATATGTAAAGTGTATGCCAATGAGGCAAATGGTCTCCATAGTGTTGCCCGCCATTCGCATTCGTTGAATGATGGGCACTGGGGCCGCCTGTTAGGCCCCACTGGACAGCTTTCAGATATCAGTGGATTGGGGGTCTCGATCAAATGGAGAAGAGGGGCCCATGCAATAGGGAATATGAGGAGAGGTGACTAAAAGCTTGGTCAAAGAAGTGAGATTTAAGGAAGGTCTTAAAGGAGAAAGTGGAGAGGCGGAGAGCATTAGGGAGAGAATTCCAGAGCTTAGGCGTTGATGGCTGAAGGCACGCCCACCAATGGTGGGGCGAAGGGAATAGGACAAGAGGCCAGAGTTGGAGGAACTCAGAGATCTCTGAGGGTTACAACTGGCTAGAGCAGGTTACAGAGATAGGGAGGGACGAGGCCTTGGAAGGATTTGAACATGGGGATGACAATTTTAAAAGTGAGGTTTAGGGGGATTGGGAGCCAATGTCGGTCAGCGAGCACACACAGGTCTCATTAGCTTAAAGCAAAATTTTGAACATTAAAAAAATTCTGACCCTTACTTTTGCTTGCTCCATCCCCAGACCGGCCGGCACAGGGACAGAGGAGCCTGCCTCCTGCATATGTAAATGATTCTGGGGCCAGAAACATAGCCAGGGTCAGCGGGAGATGCCGGGACACAGAAGTCCCATCCCACCAGAGATTCTCCCCCATCGGAAAGCTGGAGGCCATAGAATCATAGAACGTTCCTGCACAGAAAGAGGCAATCAAGTGTTTTCTCCTGGATCCACCTGACCTAATCCTGCTTCCCTGCTCGCTCCCTGGACTCCTTGATATTCCTCTCTTTTTTAAGAATCTTTAATGGTTTGTGGTGGAGAACTGCACATTCTAACCAGCTCCTGTGTGCAAAAACATCCAACCTCGCCTTTAGTTCTTTTTGTGAATTTCTTCAGTTTGCACCCTCTTGTTACCAATCTTTTGACTATATTTCTGTTTGTGCTTTAAAGAAAAAGAAAGAAAAAGACCTCAATACGTCCCAAAGCGCTTTACAGCCAATGAAGTACTTTTTGAAGTGGAGTCACTGTTGTAATGTGGGAAACGCGGCAGCTAATTTGCCCACAGCAAGCTCCCACAAACAGCAATGTGATAATGACCAGATCATCTGTTTTTAGTGGTGTTGATTGAGGGATAAATATTGGTCAGGACATCGGGGATGATTCCCCTGCTCTTCTTCGATATAGTGCCGTGGAATCTTTTACATCCGCCTGAGAGAGCAGACGGGGCCTCGGTTTAACGTCTCATCCGAAAGATGGCACCTCCGACAGTGCAGCACTCCCTCAGCACTGCACTGGGAGTGTCAGCCTAGATTTTTGTGCTCATGTCTGGAGTGGGACTTGAACCCACAACCTTCTGACTCAGAGACGAGAGTGCTACCCATTCTGTAACAGGCAAGGGTCACTGGGACTTACATAGGATTACACAGGATATACAGCACAGAAACAGGCCATTCGGCCCAACCAGTCCATGCCAGTGTTTATGCTCCACACGAGCCTCCTCCCGTCTTTCCTCATCTAACTCTATCAGCGTAACCCTCTATTCCTGTCTCCCTCATTCGCTTATCTAGCCTCCCCTTAAATGCATCTATACTATTCGCTTCAACCACTCCCTGTGGTACCGAGTTCCACATTCTCACCACTCTCTGGGTAAAGAAGTTTCTTCTGAATTCACTATTGGATTTCTTGGTGACTATCTTATATTGATGGCCTCTAGTTTTGCTCTTCCCCACAAGTGGAAACATTTTCTCTGTATCCACTCTATCAAAATCTTTTATAATTTTAAAGACCTCAATTAGGTCACCCCTCAGCCTTCTCTTTTCAAGGGAAAAGAGACCCAGCCTGTTCATCCTTCCCTGATAGGTATAACCTCGCATTTCTGCTATCATCCTTGCAAATCTTTTTGCACCCTCTCCAGTGTCTCTATATCCTTTTTATAATATGGCGACCGGAATTGCACACAATACTCCAAGTGTGGTCTAACCAAGGCGCGATACAACTTTTCTACTTTTCAAATCTATCCTTCTAGAAATAAACCCTAGTGCTTGGTTTGCTTTTTTTATGGCCTTGCTAACCTGCATCGCAACTTTTAGTGATTTGTGTATTTGTACTCCGAGATCTCTTTGCTCTTCTACCACATTTAGATTCTTATTTTCCAAGTAATATGTGGCCTCCTTATATTTTTTCTTTTTCGGTGAATTGATGGCTTGTTAGGAAAATTGTCCTGCACTAAACGGCGAGAAAGCAATCCGTATTATGTTAGCCTGATTAATATCTTCCCTCTTAATGGGTTCCGAGCTGCAATGCACTCTCGCTGTCACACAATACTCCCTTTCAACAGATGGTTACTAACGGCCACAATCACAGTAATCTGATGGTCTGTACTGTAGCTGAGTGAGAAATTCAGGCTGAGGTTTTCTAGTGGTATATGCCAGAGCTTGTACGTTTCTACAACATAATGTCCCCTACTAAAGTTAGCAACTGGGAGCGCTATTTCTCACTTAGGTATTTCAGCTACGCAGACACTGGCTCACAGCCAATGTCTGACTGGGGCGAGATTTTGCTCAGTACTACTTATACCAACCACAACAAAAAGAATTAAAATAGATTAATCTCAGGCCAGACTGATGCTTGCAGGTCTCCATGCAGGTGGACAGCTTTTAAAATAGATGGAATAATTACAATAAAATACATGTAGTATTGGAGTGAGCCTTTGGCTTAGCGGTGGCAATCCTGCCTCCGCATCAGAAGGCGAAGAGTGCAAGCTCTGCTCCTGACAGCTCCAGCAGGTGGAGACTAGAATATGTAGGAACAGCAGTCGGCCATTCAATCCCTTGAGCCTGTTCCGCCATTCAATCCCTTGAGCCTGTTTCGCCATTCAATTAGATCACGGCTGATCTGTATCTTAAGTCCATCTTCCCGCCTTGGTTCCGTAACCCATAATACCCTTGCCTAATAAAAATCTTATCAATCTCAGTTTTGACATTTTCAATTGACCCCCCCCCCCACCCCCGGCCTCAACAGCTTTTTGAGGGAGAGAGTTCCAGATTTCCACCACCCTTTTTGTGAAAAAGTGCTTCCTGATTGCACTGCTGAATGGCCTGGATCTAATTGCCCCCCCCCTCCCCACCCCCTAGTTCTGGATTCCCCCAACAGAGGAAATAGCTTCTCTGTATCGACCCTATCAAATCCCTTTATCATTGCGAACACCTCGATCAGGTCACCCCTCAATCTTCTAAACTCAAGGGAATACAAGTCAAGATTATGCAACCTGTCCTCATAATTTAACCCTCTCAGCCCCGGTATCATTCTGGTGAATCTGTGCTGCACCCCCTCCAACATACCCTTCCGGAGGTGCGGTGCCCAGAACTGAACGCAGTATCTAAATGGGGTCTAACCAGAGTTTTATACAACTGCAACATAACTTCCGCCCCTTTGTATTCCAGCCCCCTTGGGGTAAAGGCCAACATTCCATTAGCCTTTTAAATTATTTTTTGTACCTGTCCATGTTTAGTGTTTTCTGTACTTGGACCTCTTAATCTTTCTGCTCCTCCAAGATCTCTAAATACTGAAGTTAACATCCAGCGGCGTATCAACTCCCTGGTGTCCTGGCCAATATTTATCACTCAACCAACGCACTGAAACAGATTAACTGGTCATTATCACATTGCTGTTTGTGGGAGCTTGCTGTGCGCAAATTGGCTGCTGCGTTTCCCATATTACAACAATGACTACACTTCAAAAGTACTTAATTGGTCTTGAAGCGCGTTGGAATGACCTGTGGTCACGAAAGCCGCTATATCAATCCAAGACTTTCTTTCTTCACACAGCAGGTACCTTAGCTGCGTCACATTAGGGCTGAATGGTGCGCTGTTCTTCTTATGATTAATTAAGATAAGTAACTGTAAGTGAGTTGTAAGCGGCTTAAGCAGGACACAACATTTAATGAATAAGCATTCTGACAGGAATAATCGTATTCAGTCAATACGAATAAAGGACTCTTTATGGACTATCTGACAAGGAATTTCAAAAAGTTAACGTCACATGTTCCTAAATGTTATAACAAGAAATGAAATATACATGTGCAATTTCTAACGCTGTAACCAGGAATGAGTGTAAGATGGCGGGACTTGTCAGAAGCACTGCCAACTGTGAATGGTTTAAAGGGCTCCCTTATGCTTATTCGAATGTTTATCCTGTAAAACTGCTGCCTACATGAGCAGATAGGGAGTACGGTAGTATAGTGGTTAAGGGGCTTGACAGGATTAATGCTGGGAAAATGTTTCCCCTGGCTGGGGATTCTAGAACACGGGGTCACAGTCACAGAATAAGGGGTCGGCCATTTAGGACTGAGATGAGGAGAAATTTCTTCACTCGGAGGATTGTGAATCTTTGGAATTCTCTACCCCAGAGGGCTGTGGATGCTCGGTCGTTGAGTATATTCAAGACAGAGATCGATAGATTTTTGGGAACGAATGGAATTAAAGGATATGGGGATAGTGCGGGAAGGAGGTGTTGAGGTAGAAGATCGGCCATGATCTTGTTGAATAGTGGAGTAGGCTTGAAGGGCTAAATGGCCTACTCCTGCTCCTATTTCTTATGTTCTTATGTTACTGGACTAGTAATCCACGCGATGTGAGTTCAAAAACCACCATGGCAGTTTGTGAATTTGAATTCAGTTAATTAAATAAATCTGGGATATAAGAGCTAGTATCGGTAATGGGCCACAAATCTATCGGAGTGTTGTAATAACCCAACTGGTTCACTTATGTCCTTTAGGGAAGGAAACCTGCCTTCCTTACCTGGTCTGGCCTATATGTGACTCCAAATCCACACCAGACTCTTAACTGCCCTCTGAAGTGGCCAAGCAAACCACTCAGTTGTATCAAACCTCTCACCATACATACTCCAGCAGTTCAAGGGCAATAAATGCTGGCCTTGCCAACGATGCCTGTAAATGAATTTTAAAAAAATGTTTGTAGATAAAGTTTCACTTATAAGTGTGATTGAAGTCCACAGCTCGGAACAATGATTTTCATGATGTCAACATAGGGGTATCAATACATCAAGCTGCTGGTGTACACTCCATTGACATTATGGGGGTGATTTTGCCAATGGGGAGCTTTTGTAGGCGGGGCTCCCACTTGTCGGGTTTTAGTCCCGCCTCTATCGACTTCTGGCCAACCCACGCTATTTTACCTTGATTGACCTTGTTAAGCCCGCCTAGTGGGCTTAGCAGACCAATTAAGGGAAAGCCGGTTGCAGAGAATGTCAATGTATGACGTTTCATCTGTCAAAAATTTTTGACAGATGTATTGTCATCATTTGACAGCTCTGTGAAGTTGTCAAACACTGACATTCTCTGTAGTTTGATGAGTTCTTGAATTCAAGACCTCATCAAACCTCTTTCTTTTGCAGAAATTAGATGGTTGTTGTATTGGAGAATGCAACGGCCATCTGTCATCTCTGCCGCAGAGGTGCGAGACTCTCCGCATACCCACCGACTGAAGCCTGCAGGAAGAAACAAAGGTTAGTACACTTTTTCTAACACTTTCCACTTACCTCAGATACTCACCTCTCCACTCTTGCACCCATCATTTACCTTCACAGTACATTTTTGCACCCCTTCGACCCCCGCAGACCCACTACTCGCCTCGCTGACCCTGGGGTTCGGAGCCTTCGGGAAGCCCGCACTTCAGGGCTCAAAATGGGGATAATCCTCTTATCTGCCTGTTAACTACCTGTTAACAGGCAGTTAAGTGGATGTAATCCCTTCCCGCCTCCAAGGAGACGGGACCCGACACGGGACGGCTACCCGCCTCCTGGCAAGATGGCATGGAGGCAGGTTGGGCACCCGCCCCCAAATTCTGCCATTTTCCCAGCAGTCCTGCCTCCATACCCGCCTCCCCAGGGCTGGCAAGATCGCGTTGTATTTACCTTATATTGTGTAGGTCAAAGCAGCAATTCTAATGACCTCTCTTAAGTTTTTGGACTGATACCAAACTTTGGTTACTAGCAAAAATTGCGTGAGAAAGGACTTGCCTTTATATAGCACCTTTCACATCCTTAAAGTGCTTCACAGCCAATGAAATACTTTTTCAACTGCACTGTTGTTGTTTAGGCATCATTAGTGCAAATTACTGATCCATCGTTAGTGCAAAAAAATACTTTCTACTACCAAATACTGTCAGCACATGGCATGGGGTGGGGGGGGGGGCCTCTGATCCCTTGGGAATTGTTTGAGCCATCACCTGACAGTTATTGTGAGGTGGAAGATCTACAAGGTGGTGGAATGCCTCCAGTCACATTTGAGTTATGCAGTCAAAGGTGTAGATATTCAGTCAAAAGCAAACCCTTTAGGCAACTGTAGTTTAATGAGCCTTATCAAGTCACGACATGTATCGAGGTATTCTGAATTGAATAACACGTCATTTATATTCCTGCTAAAAAGCTCCAATATCAACCAAGGTCAATACCTCGATCTTTTACCATAAAGCTGCTGATTCAATGGACAGAATCTCACTTATTGGCCATACTTGCCTCTGTGCTAATTTCAGCGAAAAAATAGACTTGGAAAAAAAAGTGGTATCATATTGGCAGAACGCGTTTACAAATTATCCATCCTACTCCCCCAAAACAGAAGTAAGGATGACTGTCGATCATGGATGTGGCCTTGCACTGAGTGTGTCCCCCCCAACTAAGGAGGTAACAGTGCTGGCTGGGTGCATGATCAATCGGCAGAGGCAGAGATGGCCCACTAGCAATATCTGCAACCAATGCTGATGTACCAATTATCCAAATGGGAAATGACTGAAAATCAGCAGCTTTAAGGCTCTGTCCATATTGTTCTTTTCGCAACTCACCGTCACCTCTTCCTCAGCAACTTGGGTTGGAGATAAAAGGCCTGGAACCATTTACGAGGTGGTCAGACTGCGATGGGGGAGCGGAGAGAAGAGGGCGAGTTAAATGGGCAGAGTCCGCTCTCTCACCTTTGTCACTAGTAACAGAAAAGTTTGTAAGGTGCTGACTTTAAAAAGGAGCCAGAATGTGTCCTGTTACAGATGCAGTTTGACAGCGAACGGAGGAAGAACCGAATTTAAACCTGATTGAAAAAACAGAGCCTAGAATTTGTGACGGGAAATTGGGAATAACCAGGATTGCAAAGAGATTGGTTTATTGGTCATAACCAACCTGGAGGTGGCAGACATCGCTTAATGACAGACACATCACTAAGGTAATTGCACTTTAATGAGGTGCGAACATCTTCTCTCTTAGGCAGTCCCTCGGAACCGAGGATGACTTGCTTCCACATTAAAAATGAGTTCGCAGGTGAATGATGAGTCCAATGCGGGACCTACAGTCTCTGTCACAGGTGGGGCAGACGGTGGTTGAAGGGGCGGGTGGGTGGAATGCTTGGGTTGACGTGCGCTCCTTGCGCTGCCTGTGCTTGGCTTCCGCTTGCTCCCAGCGAAGAGACTCTAGGTGTTCGGCGTCTTCCCGGATGCTTCTCCTCCGCTTTGTGCAGTCTTGGGTCAGGGATTCCCAGGTGTCGATGGGGATGTTACACTTTTTCAAGGAGGCTTTGAGGGTGTCCTTGAAGCATTTCCTCTGCCCACCTGGGGTTCTCTTGCCATGCCGGACCTCCGAGTAGAGCGCTTGTTTTGGGAGTCTCGTATCGGGCATGCGGACAATGTGGCCCGTCCATTGGAGCTGATTAAGCGTGGTCAAAGCTTCGATGCTGGGTGATATACCTTAAATAGCTACAGAGACTGGTAGTTATAACTCAAACAGTTGGCTTTTAATAGCTTAGAACTGGACAGAACAGAACACACATGTTAGCCTTCTGACCAGCTTCTCAGAAGTGAACTAGGAGGTGGAGCCAGGGGCGAAGTAACAGATCAGGACAATCAATGGCACAGCAGAGTGGTATACAGTACATCAGCATTCCTGGCCAACCAAGAAAACAGCAGGGTTACAATAGATTACAATAGGAAACTATACACAGGTAGAATAAGGTATATACTTATAAGACTTATTTCACCACACTGGGGATGTTGGCCTGAGCAAGAACACTAACATTGGTGCGCCTATCCTGCCAATGGATTTGCAGGATCTTGTGGAGGCAGCGTTGGTGGTACCTCTCCAGTGCTTTGAGGTGCCTGCTGTACATGGTCCATGTCTCTGAGGCATACAGCAGGGCGGGTATCACTGCTGCTCTGTAGACCATGAGCTTAGTGCCGGGTTTGAGGTCCTGGTCTTCAAACACTCTCTTCCTCAGGCGACCGAAGGCTGCACTGGCACACTGAAGGCGGTGTTGGACTTTGTCGTCGATGTCTGCCCTTGTTGACAGTAGGCTCCCGAGGTATGGAAAGTGGTCCACGTTGTCCAAGGCCTTGTCGTGGATTTTGATAATCAGGGGGCAGTACTGTGTGGTGGGGCAGGTTGGTAGAGGACCTTTGTCTTATGCATGTTTAATGTAAGGCCCATGCTCTCGTATGCTTCGGTGAAGGTGTTGACGATGGTTTGGAATTCAATCTCCGAGACATCGCTTAATGACAGACACATCACTAAGGTAATTGCACTTTAATGAGTTGTGAACAACTGCTTGAACAACAACAACTTGCATTTATATAGCACCTATAACGTAGTAATATGTCCCAAGGCGCTCCACAGGAGTGTTACCAGACAAAAGATACTGAGTCACATAAAGTGATTTTAGGATAGGTGAACAATAGCTTGGTCAAAGAGGCAGGTTTTAAGGAGCATCTCAAAGGAGGAGAGGTAGGGAAGCGGAAAGGTTTAGGGAGGGAATTCCACAACTTTGGGCCCAGGCAGCTGAAGGCACGGCCGCCAATGGTGGAGCGATGGAAATCAGGGATGCACAAGAGGCCAGCATTGGAGGAGCGCAGAGATCTCGGAGGTTTGTAGGGCTGGAGGTGGTTACAGAGATAGGGAGGAGAGAGGCCATGGAGGGATTTGAAAACAGTGATAATAATTTTAAAATCAAGACATTGCCGGACTGGGATCCAATGTAGGTTAGCGAGTACGGGGGTGATGGGTAAACAGGGCTTGGTGTGAGTTAGGAATCGGGCAGTAGAGTTTTGGATGAACTTAAGTTTATGGAGTGAACTGCCCGAAATAGTCAACGTGCTTGATACGGTTTAAGTGGCTCCTTTGTAACTGACGCCTATGCTAATGGCAAATGGTTAGCACCATTTCCCGATACAGGCAGCTGTCCTGTATGAGGGCGGATGGTGTAAGTATTGGGGACTGTAACTGAATCAATGCTAAGGGCCTCCTTTTGCTATGGGCTGAGTTGGATCTACAAACCTCCGACGCAAGAATATGTGAATGGCACAGAACTGCCACTGGTATGAGTGCCAACTGGCTGTTCCTGTACCACAATTGGAGTACCCTGTACTGTGTACAATTCTGGTCGCCATACTATAAAAAGGATATAGAGGCACTGGAGAGGGTGCAGAGAAGATTTACAAGGATGATACCAGAAATGCGAGGGTTTACATATCAGGAAAGGATGAACAGGCTGGGTCTCTTTTCTCTTGAAAAAAGAAGGCTGAGGGGTGACCTAATAGAGGTCTTTAAAATTATGAAAGGTTTTGATAGAGTGGATACAGAGAGAGTGTTTCCACTTGTGGGGAAGATCAAAACTAGAGGCCATCAATATAAGATAGTTACCAAGAAATCCAATAGGGAATTCAGAAGAAACTTCTTTACCCAGAGAATGATGAGAATGTGGAACTCGCTACCACAGGGAGTGGTTGAAGTGAATAGTAAAGTGCATTTAAGGGGAGGCTGGACAAGCATATGAGGGAGAAGGGAATAGAGGGTTATGCTGATCGAGTTAGATGAGGAAAGACGGGAGGAGGCTCGTGTGGAGCATAAACGCCGGAATGGACTGGTTGGGCCGAATGGCCTGTTTCTGTGCTGTATATTCTACATAATCCTGTGTAATCCATAGTTGCTAGGGACATCTCCGTACTAGGCCAACTGCTCTGTGGGAGATCAGAACAGTGCTATCTATGAGGTTTCACAACTTCACTGTTGTGACTGACTGACACCACTCTCCAAACAAGATCCCCACGCAACATCTGAAGGGTCATTCGACATCAGGAAATGCTGCAACACTCAACAGGAAACTTGTTCCTGTCTCCACAGATGCGGACAGGCCTGCTGAGCGTTTCCAGCATTTTCCAGGCGGTTAAGAAGGCAAATGGTATGTTGGCCTTCGTAGCGAGAGGATTTGAGTACAGGAACAAGGATGTCTTGCTGCAGTTGTACAGGGTCTTGGTGAGACCATATCTTGAGTATTGTGTGCAGTTTTGGTTGCCTTATCTGAGGAAGGATGTTCTTGCCATGGAAGGAGTGCAGCAAAGATTCACCAGGCTGATACCTGGGATGGCAGGAATGACGTATGAGGAGAGATTGGGTCAATTGGGCTTGTACTCGCTGGAGTTTAGAAGAATGAGAGGGGATCTCATTGAAACTTATAAAATTCTAACAGGACTAGACAGACTAGATGCAGGAAGGGTGTTCCCGATGGTCGGGGAGTCCAGAACCAGGGGTCACAGTCTAAGGATAAGGGGTAAGCCATTTAGGACAGAGATGAGGAGGAATTTCTTCACCCAGAGAGTGGTGAACCTGTGGAATTCTCTACCACAGAAGGCAGTAGAGGTCAATTCATTAAATATATTCAAGAAGGAGTTGGATATATTTCTTAAGGCTAAAGGGATCAATGGATATGGGGAGAAAGCAGGGACAGGGTACTGAATTTGGATGATCAGCCATGATCGCATTGAATGGCAGAGCAAGCTCGAGGGGCCGAATGGCCTACTCCTGCTCCTATCTTCTATGTTTCTATGTTTCTGTTTTTTTTTCAGATTTCCAGCATCTTTTACCTTCTGGGACAATCAACATGCTGGACATTTGTGTAATGAAATTGGAGGACCATTGTCCCTTTAAATCCATAAAATGTTTCATGCCCATTCTTAGTGCGGTAACAAGCGGTGCACATGTTTGTTATTTTATTCGCTCATGGGATCTGGGCGTCGTTGGCAAGGCCGGCATTTATTGCCCATCCCTAATTGCCCCTTGAGAAGGTGGTGGTGAGCTGCCTTCTTGAACCGCTGCAGTCCGTGTGGTGAAGGTTCAGGAGTTAGGTGCAAACATTCCACGCACATGAGCTAGGTTGAATCATCTTGTGACCACGACCTCATTTTCAATGTGAGTCTTTACATTGCAGCCAAGTAACAGTGACAGCTATTTTATTTTGTGTCTCCACTCCAGGCACATTTGAGGACTGGGTAAATTCTTGACTCCTGTCCACATGCCATCTGCCTTGTTGCTGGGCTGTGTTGCTCTTTCAATCACAAGCAATCCTCAGAAGAATCAAAACATAAACAGCCACACTGCCAAACTTCTTGAACCCATTCCATAGGCTGGTTTCCCTGACGCACTCTGTTGAATAATTGTTATTTTTTTTTAGATCACTGCCAATATGGCCACGAGGGATTATTTTATAACAGACTTAATTGTTATTAGCGTGTAAGAAAGTAATATTTCTTCTTATATTAAGTGTATTGTACTGTATTTATGTGTTCTTTTGTTCCATTGGCCATCTCCCTGTACTACATTATTTTATTAACTGATTTTTACAATTCATTGGAAGAATATGTTGAACCCCCCACTCTGAGTTAAAATTCCGTTTATGACCTCGGTGATACATTTTTGAAGGACATTTCCTCGTAGCCCAAGAAAAATCAGTTGAATCCCCTTTGTGATGTTATTCCTTTGTATGGCCATGTGGCTACCAGGGACCACAAACCTTTTTTAAAATGATACATTCTCAGGATGTGTGCGTCGCTGGCAAGGCCGGCCCTTATTGCCCACCCCTGGTTGCCCTGAGAAGGTGGTGGTGAGCCTTCTTCTGGAACCGCTGCATTCCGCGTGGTGAAGGTGCTGCCATGTTGGTGTCAGGTAGGGAATTCCAGAAATTTGACCCAGTGGCAATGAAGAAACAGGTGATATTCATCCAAATCATGTGACTTGGAGGGGAACTTGGAGGTGATGGTGTTCCCATGACGCTCCTGTTTCTTGCCCTTAGAATCATAGAGTGCATGAGGAGGCCATTTGACCCATCATGCCTGTGCTGGCTCTTTGAAAGAGCTCTCCAATTAATCCCACTCCCCTATTCTTTCCTCACAGCCCTGCAATTGTTTCCTTTTCAAGTATATATCCAATTCCCTTTTTAAAGTTACTATTGAATCCACCTCCTTTTCAGGCAGTGCATTCCAGATCATAACAACTCGCTGCGTAAAAATATTTCTCCTCATCTCCTCTCTGTTTTTTTTTGCCAATTGTTTTAACTCTGTGTCCTCTGGTTACCGACCTTCCTGTCACAGGAAATAGTTTCTCCTTCTTTACGCGAGCAAAACCTCTCATAATTTTGAACACCTCTATTAAATCTCCCCTTGCCCTTCTCTGCTGTAAGGAGAACAATCCCAGTTTCTCTGGTCTTTCCACATAACTGAAATCTCTCATCCTTAGTATCGTTCTGGTAAATCTCCTCTGCAACCCTGTCCAAGGCCAAAAATCTTTTTTTTTTAATTCTTTGTTCTCAGGATGCGGGCGTCACTGGCAAGGCCAGCATTTATTGCCCATCCCTAATTGCCCTGGTGAGGTGGTGAGCCGCCTTCTTGAACTGCTGCAGTGTTTGTAGCGGTTTGTTACAACTGAGTGGCTTGCTAGGCCATTTCAGAAGGAGCAGTTCAGAGCCAACCACATTGCTGTGGGTCTGGAGTCACATATAGGCCAGACCGGGTAAGGACGGCAGATTTCCTTCCCTAAAGGACATTAGTCTGCATTTATTGCCCATCCCTAGCTGCCCTGAGAAGGCGGTTGTCAGCCTTCTCCTTGAACTGCTGTGGGGTTTTTTTTGATGGTACTCCCATGAGGTAGGAAGGTCCAGGAATTTCACCCAGTGTCAATGAAGATATAAAAACAGAAAATGCTGGCAATACTCAGCAGGTCAGGCAGCATCTGTGGAGAGAGAAACAGAGTTAACGTTTCAGGTCGATGACCTTTCGTCAGAACTGGAAAAAGCTGGAGATGGAACAGGTTTTTAAGCAAGTGTAGGGGCTGGGAAAGGGGGGAGGGTGGAAAGAACAAAAGGGAAGGTCTGTGATAGGGTGGAGGGCAGGAGAGATTGAGCCATTAAGTGAGATTAAGAGATGGTGCAAGGCAAAAGGAGATGGTAATGGGACAAGTTAAGAAACAAAAGATGGCTCTAGATGAAGTGTAAATGGCACTGGCAGAATGATAGACAGCTGCCATGTGGGAGAGAAAAAAAAATAAATGGAAAAAACAGGATAGGGGCAGAGGTTATGGTCTGAAATTGTTGAAATCTATGTTGAGTCCAGAAGGCTCAATGGGACAATGAAGATATGGCTGATATACATCCAAGTCAGGATGTTACGTGACTTGGAGGTGATGGTGTTCCCATGATATTCCTGCTCTTTGTCCTTCTCGATGGTTGAGGTCACGGGTTGGGAGGTGCTGCCTAAGTAAGCGTGGGGAGTTGCTACACCTAGCCTCACACTGCGCACAAATAAACTTGTAGCACACTTATGGAGGGACTCGAGCACAAAATCTGGGCTGACACTCTGATGTAAAAGATCCCATGGCACTATTTCGAAGAAGAGCAGGGGGGAGTTCTCCTCGGTGTCCTGGCCAATATTTATCCCTCAACCAACATCAACTAAAACAGCTTATCTGGTCATTATCACATTGCTGTCTGCGGGGCCTTTGCTGTGCGCAAATTGGCTGTTGTGTTTGTTACATTAACAACAGTGACTACGTTTCAAAAAGTACTTAAATGGCTGTAAAGCACTTTGGAACGTCCTGAGGTCGTGAAAGGCGCTATATAAATGCAAGTCCTTTTTTCATTTTTTTCAATAACATACATGGATTGTGAATAACACTGCAAAAAGAAGCATTGCTTCTTGTTGATGATGCTGTGTCACCTTATTTGCTTTCATTGCAACACGGCTCAACGGAGGTTTGTTTGGCCTGGAACAAAGGGACTGGAGGGTACTGAACTTGTAATATACTCATAACTCATTAACAAATAATATTGTAGGGACCTCAATAAATAACTGGAGCCTAAAATAAGTTGATCGATTCCTGCTCACAAACTACCTGGTAATTGAGTGCTTTAACATTGGCACCACGTGGCTCGCGACTCTTAAGTACTTATAAACATGAATAGCTGCTGTGGCAGGTAAATGCATCACCAGGGCAACAGTTGAACAGGTTACAGTGCAAAGGAAATATACTGAGCTGGTCACAGATTATGCAAGTGCCCTCAATGACATTTGGAACATTATACTCCCTTTAACTTCTGATAACTTTATTTAACAAAAATAGGTTGTGACCAGAAGTGAGCCAGAATCCATCAAATTGCACTGAATAAACATTTCCTCTTACATGTATGGGACACGCAGGAATGAAGTGTTGTGCTTTCAAGTTAACAGGGCTTCAAAAGTATCAGCGAGGTCCTTGAGAGGGGAACAGTCTTCATGGAAGTATGTTTGGCCAACCTTTTCTCGTTTGCATATAAACATGCGGTTAAATCTGCAACCCCAGCATGAAGCTTCGCTCGCTGGGTCCTCTCTTTCCTCTCCAAAGTCCTTGGTTGTGTTGTCACCTCGCACACCTTTTCTTGCAACTCCTTGTGTGAAACTCCATGTTTGATCAGTTTTCTGACCCTGCCCCAGCACCGAAATGGCTACAACCAAAGTCACAAATGGTACCTTCTGTGACTATGACCGTGGCGCATTATACCTCTTCATCCCCCTCATCATTTCTGCAGCCTTTGACATGGTGGACCACACCATCCTTCTTTGGACTCTAAGGGCATCGAGAGATATGGGGATCGGGTGGGAAAGTGGAGTTGAGGTCGAAGATCAGCCATGATCTTATTGAATGGCGGAGCTTGGTTCGAAGGGTTGTAGAGTGGAACTGCCCTAGCTTGGTTCTGCTCTTACCTATCCAATCGAAGCCAGAACAACTCTAGAAATGGCTCTTCTTCCTGTCCCCACACCTCATTACATCTGGAGTCCCCCAGGGTCTGACCTTAGCCCCCTCCTCTTGCACATCTACAGGCCGCCCCTTGGCTATATTATTCGCAGACATGGTGTCAGCTTCCATATGTATGCTGACGACACCCAGCTCCACCTCTCCATCGCCTCTCGCGACCCCTTTACTGTTTCTGTTTTGTCAGAGTGCTTGTGTGACATACAGTCTTGGATGAGCTGCCAATTTTCTCCAGCTCAACCGCAGGAAGACCAAAACCATCGTCTTCAGCCCCCTGCCGCAAACTCCTTGCCACCTATCTGATCACTCTCTCAGTCTGAACCAGACTATTCACAACCTTAGCATCCTATTTGAGCCCAAGCTGAGCTTCAAACCCCACACCCCCTCCATCACAAAGACTGCTTACTTCCATCTCTGTAACATCACCAGCCTCCGGCACCCCCCTCCTTCCCCTCGGCCCATCTGCTGCTGAAACCCTCGTCCATGCCTTTGTCACCTCCAGACTTGACTATTCCAATGTTCTCCTGGGCGGCCTTCCACCCTCCACCCTCTGTAAACTTCAGCTCATCCAAAACTCTGCTGCCCGCATCCTAACCTCCACCATATCCTGCTCACCCATCACCCTTGTTCTTGGTGACCTAGATTGGCTCCCAGTCCCCCAACATCTCAAACTTAAAATCTTCATCCTCATATTTAGATCCCTTCATGGCCTCACCCTTCTGTAGCTCTCTAAATCCGCCAGCCAGACCAGCCCCTGAGCTCGCCGTCCCTCAAACTCTGTCTTCTTGTGCATCTGCCTCTCCCTTCACCCCACCATTGGCGGCTATGCTTGCAGAACTCATGCTCTGGAATTCCCTCCCCTAGGCCTTTGCACTGCCCTCTCCTCCTTTAAGGCCCTCCTAAAACCTGCATCTTTGACTAAGCAGAAGTCACCCCTTCCAATAGCTCCTTCTTTGCCTCGGCGTCCATTTTGCTTTTGGTTGCGCCTTTCTGAAGCGTCTTGGGATGGTTTTCTACACTGTATAAATGCAAGTTGATGTTTACTTGTGTCAATGTGAGCGTATCCTTCTGAATGTGACAGTGTATCCGTGTGACAGTGTAACCTTGGGCATGTGGCAGTGTAACCTTGGGCATGTGACAGTGTAACCTTGGGCATGTGACAGTGTAACCTTGGGCATGTGGCAGCGTAACATTTGCATCAGTGCATGCGACAGTGTCATCATGAATATGATACAGACGTTGCTAGGCAAACACAAAATGATCACCCAAGCAAGTTTACATCGCGTAGTACAGGAAAGCTGGTATGAGTTTGTCATGAAAAATCTATCCCAAGAATTCAGATACCATGCCTGCTGTGTTAAAATAGTATTCTACTGATGACATTGCATTCAGATTAACTTGCACTCAAGCCAAAGGCATTTATCATCTACATATTTAGATAGCATGTGATTTGCTTTCCACACTGTGATTGCTAAACATTGTCATTCGGTTGTTTCTTCTTCTTAGGCAGTCCCTCGGAACCGAAGATGACTTGCTTCCACACTAAAAATGAGTTCGCAGGTGACTGATGAGTCCAATGCGGGACCTACAGTCTCTGACACAGGTGGGCCAGACGGTGGTTGTAGGGGGCGGGTGGGTGGGGTGCTTGGGTAGGCGTGCGCTCCTTCTGCTGTTTGCGCTTGGCTTCCGCTTGCTCCCGGCGAAGAGACTTGAGGTATTCGGCGCCTTCCCGGATGCTTCTCCTCCACTTTGTGCGGTCTTGGGCCAGGAATTCCCAGGTGTTGGTGGGGATGTTGCACTTTTTCAAGGAGCCTTTGAGGGTGTCCTTGAAGTGTTTCCTCTGCCCACCTGGGGCTCTCTTGCTGTGCGGGAACTCCGAGTAGAGCGCTTGTTTTGGGAGTCTCGTATCGGGCATGCGGACGATGTGGCCCGTCCATCGGAGCTGATCGAGCGTGGTCAAAGCTTCGATGCTGGGGATGTTGGCCTGAGCGAGAACACGGACGTTGGTGCGCCTAAACTGCCAATGGATTTGCAGGATCTTGCAGAGGCAGCATTGGTGGTACCTCTCCAGTGCTTTGAGGTGCCTGCTGTACATGGTCCATGTCTCTGAAGCATACAGCAGGGCGGGTATCAATACTGCTCTGGAGACCATGAGCTTGGTGCTGGGTTTTGAGGTCCTGGTCTTCAAACACTTAGCGTGGTAGTCAGATGCAATGCGATAAAGCAGCATCTTCATGTCTAGTGTAATGTGGCCCAGAGTTGCGGTTGTGTCTAGTATGGCCCACATTCTGAGCCCGTTACTGGGGCTGTCATTGAGAACTATGGCAAGCAATCGCAGTTTAAGCAGTGTTTCATAGTTTACCTGGGTGTCAGCTGTGGCACAGTGGTAGCACTCTTGCCTGAGGTAGAAGGTTCATGGGTTACAAGCCCCACTCTCCAGAGACTTTAGCATATAATCCAGGCCAACAATCCCAGTGCAGTACTGAGAGTACCGAGGTTGAGACTTCCTGTTTGAGGAGGCGAGAGTGAGGTTGATGGTGCCGTGAAACTGTAGGACTATTTCACAATTCATTATACGTTCTGCAACATCACTTGCTGGCAGAAAAAGGTACTACAATAACAAACAATCATTTTCAGCATAAAGACTTAAAACAGCTTTTACAGACGAACATACAAAACTGACGGGCAGGAAAAGACCAGCTGGTCCATCAAGCCTGCCCCACACTCATGATGGCTGGACACTTCCTTTCCCCTCCCAAACCCTCACGGCCTAATCTCCTGGGATAGGCAAAAAAAAAAACCCAGGAAAACCCAGGGCCAATAAGGGAAAAAAACCCTGAAAGATTCCTCACCGATCCCCGCGGGTGATCGAAGCCAGCCCAGGCGATCACATGGACCATGATATTTGTAAAGCCGCTGCGCCTTATATATGGTGCGATCTCTGCCCCAGACAAGAAGCGGTCCAGCTCCCTCTTGAAGTCACGCAGAGAGTCAGCACCCATCGCTTCAGCCGGCAACACATTCCAGAGACTCACTACTCCGACATCTCGACTTCCCGCTCACCACCTAAGGTATTACCTGCAGCAGGGACGAGTCAGACTTGGTGGATACCAACTGAGCTGCTAATAATGAAAGAAATTCAGGACCGAGTACCCTGCGCTATCAAAAAAATGTAAGAAACACTCTGTCTGCAGGGGTCACGGTGATTTCATTGGATCAGTTTTCATCCCTTGACCCAAGCAAGAAACATGCCCTTTCCGAACACAGATATACTAAAGGAAAATCAATGACTTTGATCTTAATGAGTAGAAAATACTAGATTGGCTAAATGGGCTCCAAACAAATAAGTTTCCAGGGACAGATGGTATGTACCCCAGAGTGCTGAGAGAGACTAGGAAAGAGATTTGTGAGCCAGTGATAATCATTATGAGGGAGTCAATCGAAACTGGAGAGGTATCAGTAGATTGAAAACAGATTCATGTGGTGCCCATATTCAAATATGGCGGGGCTTTTTTTCGCACCTCCCAAACCCGCGACCTCTTCCACCTAGAAGGACAAGGGCAGCAGGCGCATGGGAACACCACCACCTCCAAGTTCCCCTCCAAGTCACACACCATCCTGTCTTAGAAGTATATCGCCGATTCTTCATCGTCGCTGGGTCAAAATCCTGGAACTCCCTCCCTAACAGCACTGTGGGAGTGCCTTCACCACACGGACTGCAGCGGTTCAAGAAGGCGGCTCACCACCACCTTCTCAAGGGCAACTAGGGATGGGCAATAAATGCTGGCCTTGCCAGCGACGTCCACATCCCATAAACAAATAAAAAAAAGGGACAAAACAGATACAGATACTTCCATTTCATATCAAATAACAGGATTGATTATCAGGAGTAACCTTAAAGATTATCGATACAATAATAACCTAGTAAACAGCAGTAAATATGGATTCAGAAAGAGAAGATACTGCCTGGCCAACCTCCTTGACTTCTTTGAAGAAGTGACAACCCAAGTGGACTGTGAAGAGACCTGTGATGAGTTGTACCTTGATTTTCAGAAGGCTTTCGACAGAGTTCCACATGAAAGGCTGTTGGGTAAACTCAAAGCTCTGAAGATTCAGGGTAAATCTTGGCAATGGATAAGGAACAAGCTGAAGGGTAGGAAGTGAGCTATTGAGTTAGTGAGTCAGAGGAGGTATTGATTGGGGTGCTTCAGGGCTGCGTTGGGACCACTACTGTTTCTAATTCACGAAAATGACCTGGATTCAGAAACTCCATGCAAAGTGGTCAAATTTGCAGATGATATCAAATTAGGAAGGGCAGTGGAATTGGAGGAGGCACCTCAGAGATTACGGAATGAGTGGGACAAAATATGTAAGTGGGAAGAATAATGGCAGGTGAAAGTTTAAGCAATTGTAAAGTGAGACACCTAAGAAGGAAAATAAGGCAACACCCATACTCCATGAATGGTGCTGAAGTATCTCGGGACGAAGCTAAAGAGACCTAGAGTCTTAGTAGGCGCAATGCCAAGCATGTCTAACAAATGCAGCAATCAACAAAGCCAACAGAATGTTGAACTACATGGGCAGAAGAGTAGAATGCAAGTCAGGGAAGGTCGTGAACAAATGGTACCGTGCCCTTGCTCAGACTGCACCTTGAATACTGCGTCCAGTTCTGGTCGCCAAGAAACAAGGGAGGCAACTCAATCTTTTGAGGCAATGCAGAGACAAGCCACGAGGTTGATTCCGAGAGTCAGGGGTCTGAGTTAAGAGGAAAGACTGGAGAGACTTAAGACTTTTCCGATTGGAAAGGAGGGGGGGCGGAGAGTTTATCTCATCGTGGGATATAAAATTGAAAGGGAATGCAAAAAGTAAACCCAGAATATTACTTTAAATTAAGTTGTAAGCAGGGGTCACAGGTTCAAACTAGTGAAAGATCATTTTTAGGACCGTTATCAGGAAATTCTTCTTCACATAGAGAATGATGAATGAGTGTGATAAACTTCCAGATAGTGTAGGCAAAATCCCTGGAGTTATTTGCGATCTTGTGAATTGTTGGAATGCCATTTTTGGCCTTTTCACATGGTAGACAGTACAAAACAACTTGTATTTATGTAGCGCCTTTAACGTAGTAAAACGTCCCAGGGGGCTGCACAGGAGTATTTTAAGACAAAAAAAAAATTAAGGACATCGATCAGCTTCTGTAAAAAGACAAGTTACGATGTTTTGAATGTGTAGTTATATCAGAGCAGTTCTGATAAAGGGTTACACACCTGAAACGCCACAGCCTGCCTTTTTACAGGTGCGGACTGGTCCCTTGTCTATTTCCAGCGGTTTTTGCATTTTAATTACAAAATTCAGCAGTGGTTCCTGCTCTCAATTGCTAGCCAACAACATCTGCTAGAAAGTAGGGACAGAACTGGACTCAGGTGTGTGATAGCTATAAACCGACCAAACCTCAAGGTCCTGGCTCACACTTGGGCAAGGTAATGGAAGGCTGTTACCATGGTGTAACTTCTGGAGATGGGAACCAATGGCAGAAATCAAGGAATTGTTCATGATTTAAAAATGATTTTCCCCCGTCCCCTCCTGAAGGCAGTGAAAGGAAAGACTTACATTTATATAGCACCTTGGATGCCTGTCCCAAAGTGCTTTACAGCCAATGAGGTACTTTTGAAGTGCAGTCACTGTTGCAATACAGGAAACTCGGCAGCCAATTTGCGCACGGCAAGCTCCCACAAACAGCAATGTGGTAATGACCAGGTAATCTGTTTTAGTGATGTTGAGGGATAGCCATTGGCTAAGACACTGGGGATAACTCCCCTACTCTTCAAATAGTGCCATTAGATCTTTTACTTTCACCTGAGAGAGCAGACTGGACCTCGGTTTAACGTCTCCTCTACCAGTGCAGCACTCCCTCAATATTGCACTGGGAGTGTCAGCCTAGATTTTTTTCCAAGTCTCTGAGAGTGGGACATGAACCCACAACCTTCCAGACGCCAGAGTGGAGCCACGGCTGACACTAGTGAATCCCTACTGGGGCAACGTTCCCACAGCATCAGTACTCTAGTGAAGAGACCTTCTTAATGCACGAGCCCTGACAATATCTGTAGACTATTTGATCGCAGGGAGCACATTAAAGCTGAACCTGACTCCATTTTCACCTTGACCTACCACACAGATGCACTTCCAAAGGTGCCACTGGATGGTGCTCAAGAGCAAAAATTATGAGCAATTGTCGCACCCCCCCTACTGCTAACCAGCCTCGATCAGCTAACTCAGGAGATAGCACGATCGTACCTTGACCTTCCTGGTCCCTGGAGCTCAGCTACTCATTGCCTTAACCAGTTGTGCCATTGAGGAAGGTGCTTGTAATATTTGTATGCATTCCCTTGATTTTAAAAAGGTTGCGGGGCGATCTAATTTAGGCGTTTAAAATGTTAAAGGGATTCGATAGGATAGGTACAGAGAAACTACTTCCTCTTGTGAGGGAATCTAGAACAAGAGGGCATATAATTTTAACATTAGAACGACGCCATTCAGGAGTGAAATCAGGAAGCACTTTTTCCACACAATAGTGGAAATCCTCTCCCCAAAAGGCTGTGGATGCTGGGACAATTGAAAGTTTCAAGACCGAGATAGATTTTTGTTAAGATATTGATATATATGGAGCAAAGGCAGGTCAATGAAGATGAGGTACAGATCAGCCATGATCTAACTGAATGTTGGAACAGGCTCGAGGGGTTGAATGGCCTACTCCCGTTGCTATGTATGTTCCTAATGGTCCAATGCTCAATTGAACTCTGGTGCTTGTCCCGCTGGCTCTATGGAAACATCATCTGTGAAATACCCACCGATCAAGGCTGAATGATAAGAACATAAGAAATAGGAGCAGGAGTCGGCCATTCAGCCCTTCGAGCCTGCTCCGCCATTCAATAAGATCATGGCTGATCTTCTACTTCAACTCCATTCACTGGCCCTATCATCATATCCCTTGATGCCCTTACTAATCAGAAATCTATCGACTTCTGTTTTGAATATACTCAATGACTGAGCCTCCACAGCCCTCTGGGGTAGAGAATTCCAAAGATTGACCCTATGAGTGAAGAAATTTCTTCTCCTCTCAGTCTTGAATGGCCTACCCCTTATCCTGATGCAAGTTATAATGTTGCATTTATAAGTTGTTTTTTTTTGAAGTCATGTTTGAAAGGGGAGAAATTTCACAGGCTTTACCTGTCGTTATTATAGATTAAATGAGTTGGGAAAAGTCCATGATAATATGAAGCAGGACTGAGGGAGTGCTGCATGCAGTGTCTGAGGTGCCGCCTTTCAAAGGGGACGTTAAACCGAGGCCCTGTCTGCCTGCTTGGGTGAATGTAAAAGATCCCCAGTCACTATTTGAAGAGGAGCAGGGGTGTTCTTGGTGTCCTGGCCAACACTCCCACAGCAAACACCACAATTAATCTCAATGCGGTTTGTGGGACCTTTCTGTGTGCGAATTGGCTGCTGTTTTTCCCCCAAATAATAAGTGACTACACTTTAAAAAGTACCCGTCGGCTGTGAAGCACTATCGGATTTGGTGAGAACATGAAAGATGATACATAAATACAAGTTCTTCTAGGGTAACTTTGCATTGTACAGCACAGAAAAAAAAGGAAGTTACAGGGGTTTGATTTTAATTCTTTTTTAATACCAGTGCAGTTCACCAAATGGAGACAACATCTCCATTAACAGTAATATACACAAAACAAAATATGTAAAAAAAAGAGTCCATTTGACACAGAATTCAAGCCTCCCTTGTTTTCAACATCACAGTAAACTGGTCTCTCACACCACTTTCAAGATTTATTTTGAGAAGTGCAAAACTTTTTTGGCCTGTTGAGAACTCTCGCTAAACATTTCAGGGGAAGGTTTCCTCTGTGTGCTATGCGCAGAAAAACTGTAGAACCAGTTTAGAAAGGAGGCCTCTGCCATTTTGCTATGCGTTGCACACAGGGGACATCGTCTCCTATAAGTAGACGCAGCGCTGCCGAACAACCAAGATCATTGTCTGCTAGAATCAGAGTTGGGTCTCAAATCAGCCAGGCCTGCTTCAGAACACATTTGCTAAAGAAACAGCACGCGAATCATCAGCAATCTGTGGAAAATTACAGATATCTTTTTTTTATTAAAAAAAGGCCGGCGGGAAATTAATTTTGTTTAAAATGTCAATTTATAAAATTGCTCTAATGAGTTCTCTGCCGTGCGACAGTGTAATCTCGATTCCCTCACACCAAAGCTTCCGTGCTCAATGCCTCTTAGTTCTGCAGCTCGCAGGTCAAGACCACTCAGAACAATAAAGACAAGACATACTAGATATGTTTCATGAGGTCTTTAGGGGGCAGGAGAGAGGATTGTGCTCCTGTCGCCCCTCACCAAAAAAAAAAATCTTAGGAAGAAAACCTGGAAGAGACATTTCCGTGTACAAGGGCAAATCCAAGGGTGCAAGTTTGTTGGTCCCCTTGGCAACGATGAGACGGCCTGCTTTTGTGTGTAGAAACACAAAGACAACAGGCAACCATTTGGACACATTAGCATTCACTTTTTAAGTTTCTTCTGTGCCGCTTTCTTCTTGACCATCTGGAGCCGTTTCATAGCGTTAAGTTGCGACTCTTGAGACGTCGGTAACTTAACGACGGAAGAGTTGCCGGCTTCGGTGGGCGTCTTGGCGCCATTGTTACCACCGCTGCCAGTAGAGGTGCCCCCGCCGTTGCCACTGCTGGACTGGCTGCCAGTGCCGCCTGGCCCGGTTAGCCCCACTTTGCTAACATTGTCGTTGCTGGACGATCGGTTAAGACCTGGTTTGCCCAGAGTTAGGGGAGGGGGTGGCTTTATAGGTCCGGCGCCGGAGTTAATGCCGGTGGCCATTTTTGATCCCAGCCCTGCTTTGGAGGTTGCCAGTCCGGAAAGACCCACTGCTTTCTGACTCGAGGAGGATGCAGCAGGCTTCCCACTGGTGCTTTGCACAGACGCTCCCAGTTTAGCTGTGGATGGTGCTGCAGTAGATGTTTTAGCACCAAAGGCAGCCCATCCTGTAAGACCACTAACAGAAGAGGAGGTGGTATTAGAATTGGAGGAATTCCCAGAAGCAGATGAGGAAGTCTGCAAAACAAACAAAAAGGAATTGCCTTAAACTATAAAAGAACAGTTTTGGGCAGGGTGAAAACGCATAGACCTGCAGTCGATACTTTATAAAGAGAACCTGACATTTTACTCACCTCTTCTAGTGGCTTTTACATAAAGTTGGTTACAACAATATCTAGCATTTGTATAGCACCTATAACACAGTAAAATGCCCCAAGGCACTTAACAGGAGCCTAAATCAGACAACAAAATTGACACCAATCCAAAGAAGGAGAAATTAGGACAGATGAACAAAAGCTTGGTCAAAGTGGTAGGTTTAAAAGGAGAGTCTTAAAGTAGGAGAGAGAGGTAGAGAGGTTAAGAGTGTGAATCCCAGAGCTTAGGGCCTAGGCAGCTGAAGGCACGGCCGCCAATGGTGGGGGCGAAAGAAGTGGGGGATGCGCAAGAGGCAAGAACTGGAAGAACAAAGAGTACTCGGACAGTTGCAGGGCTGGAGGAGGTTACAGAGATAGGGAGGCCCTGGAGGCATTTGAACATGAGGATGAGAGTTTTAAAAACTGAGGTGTTTGAGGGCCGGGAGCCAATGTAGGTCAGCGAGCACAGGGGTGATGGGTGAACGACACGTTGTGCTTGATTAAAGATTGGGGCTCTGTTCCTTTCCCGAAGAGCTCAGCAAACCCCCACCCACCCCCCATTCTCTGCGAATGATCACTCCCTCACGTTCCCCGATCTCAGGACAGAAGCTGGATCCTGGAGAGCTCTACAGAACCCTTCCAGTGCAACATTTCCTCATCTGAACCCATACTCCAAGGGGCCTCCCCATCTCTTCCCAAATCTGACGGTACAGCTTTACATACACCCACATTACAAAATATCAGTCACTCCAGATTCATACTTTCAAGGACCACACTTGGCCCAGTAGGAACACACGGGTGGACTCCCTGGAGTACTGCGTCAAAATAAACATCACCAACAATGCCGACAGAATCGCCCTGTGGAGCTTTCACCACCCCCCCAACTAATGTATTTTAGGATCAGCTATGCCCTGTACCCTGGTACAGCATCCACAACAGCCCTCATGGGAGATTTTAAGACAGTGCTACAATATGTGAAGAACGGTACTCTCTTCGGAGTCACGGTACCAACATCTACTCTCTACTCGCTGACAAGTAGTCCAATTTAGCCATTCTATATGGGGTATAATAAAATCTGTGGTGCATCTTCAAATGAATCAGTCACATTTGTACACAGCTAGGTACTAAATCAGCTTTAGGCCAGTTGAGTGTGTGAATTAAGCCCAAGAATCAGAGCTTTAGGCTTTTAATGAATAATACCTTATTGAATATCTTTTAGATTTTGGCCACAAAAGGGCTGATTTCTGGCTGGATAAAGTTCTTAAGGAAAGGAAGATGCCTAGCATCCCTGAAGTGTTTTTGTTTTTTAAAATCACCCTTCTAAGCTGCAAGAAATTATACAATTGTAAACGAGACTGTTGGAATAACGTCATACACGTCCTTAACACAGCTGGCCCCGTTCCACCTGAAGATTGCTCTTGGCTGCGATTCCCTGGGAGTTCGACTGGTGTATCCTACGTGTACCTTACTGTCAGCTCTGAATAATTCGAGGTCATTTTTTGCACTAAAACAAAAAACGGAATTATCTGCTCATTTGAATTAAGAGTAGACTGTATCGGTAGGCCACCTAATCCACCTCCTATGGGCACATGACAGCTGCTTCCAAATGCAAATGAAACAGGATTTAAGCTTAAACAGTAATACACCGAGCGATATTTTTAGCTGTCCACCATCATTAGCAAAGATAACTTGTACAAGAGGCGGTTACTGCACCTTCACTTCGGTTCTCTTGAATGCTTGAAACGTGGTCAATTCTTGTTTAAGTTTCATTTCGGGCTTTTTCACTAAGGGATCTTTTACTGACGGAGCGGTGTTAGCAACCGAGTTGGAAGTTTTTGGAGCAGCCTTTTGTGTCTTCTGTGCCTGTGTAATAGAAAACATTCTGTGATCAACATACTTACCAGAGAAGTTAGTTTGTTAACACGAGAGAGTAACTCTCCACTAGTTTGACTTCAACGACTGAAGTACTTAAAAAAAAATAAATAAAAATATTTTACAACTTTGAGGTTACACCATCACACTATCCTAGAACACTGGACAACTGTTCATTTCACTCAACCTTGCTGCGCCATGGCAAAGGACTTTTTCCCCCTGTCGTTTTTCGCGTGAGGAGCGATCTTTGTCTAGGGGAAGGAATGTGGCATCGTACACAGCACAGAAACAGGCCATTCGGCCCAACTCGTTACTGCTGGTGTATAGGCTCCTTGTGAGCTTCCTCTCAGCCCTCTTCAGCTAACCCAATCAGTATATGCTATTCCTTTCTCCCTCATGTGCGCAAATTGGCTGCCGCGTTTCCCACATTACAACAGTGACTACACTCCAAAAGTTCTTCATTGGCTGTAAAGCACTTTGAGACGTCCGGTGGTCATGAAAGGCGCTATATAAATGTACGTCTTTCTTTCTTTATCTAGCTTCTTCTTAAATGCATCTATACTATTCCCCTCAACTACTCCTTTTGGTAGTGAGTTCCATATTCTAACCACTCTCCTGAGTAAAGTTTTTCCTGAATTCCTTATTGGATTTATTAGTGACGGTTATATTTACGGCCCCTAGTTTTGGTCTCTCCCACAGGTGGAAACATTACCCTATCAAACCCTTTCATAATTTTGAAGACCTCGATCAGGACACCCCTCAGCCTTCTCTTTTCTAGATAAAAGAGGCCCAGCCTGTTCAATCTTTCCCCTCAGTTCTGATATCATCTGTGCAAATCACCTTCTCCAGTGCCTCTATATGCTTTAAAAAAAAAATCATTTATGCCCCTTGTCATAAATCGTAACTTCTACAAGAAGTAACTCAGGAAGTACTACTGAACGGCCAGCTGAGGGCGCTGTCCAAGGAGTATAAATACTCGGGCGCGGGCCCAACTTGGCCAGAGACAGTCTGGAAACAGGAAGCTAGTGACTACTAACTAGACCTCCATGTTTTGTCACAAGTTGATTAAAGCCTTGCTTTATGTACAACCAAGTGTGTAGTGAGTCTTTATTACGTCACCCCTCCCTACCATTCACCACCTGAAGCTGGTCAGGCAGACAACTTGCTCCATCTATTAGATATCATCTCCAAAACCAACTTGATTTCCGCTCACAACCAATGCTGGGCGTGCATAAGATCAGCATTGGGTAATTCTCCCTCCAATTTTCCACTCTTGTCTTCCTAGACCTTTGCCAATGTCAAGTCTTGAATCGACAGCTTCCTGGTTCACAAGCTACACGAGTAGAGATGTCCTCTTGCTTCCTCAGGAATAGGTGAGATCACAAAGTCACAACGTTACCATTCTCTGCCCCAGTACCCCATCACTATATTTTAGTAAGTCAGTTATGTTCAACATTATTAAACTCCTAAAGTGATATGCCTGCTAAAAATCAACATCACAGGGCACTTTCCCCTGGATGGAGAGTCTAGAACTAGGGGGCATAGTCTCAGGATAAGGGGTCGGCCATTTAAGACTGAGATGAGGAGGAATTTCTTCACTCAGAGGGTTGTGAATCTTTGGAATTCTCTAACGCAGTGGCTGTGGATGCTGAGTCATTGAGTATATTCAAGGCTGAGAGATAGATAGATTTCTGGACTCTAGGGGAATCGAGGGATATAGGGATCTGGCGAGAAAGTGAAGTTGAGGTCAATGATCAGCCATGATCTTATTGAATGGCGGAGCAGGCTCGAGGGGCCGTATGGTCTACTCCTGCTCCTAATTCTTATGTTCTTATGTACTTTGGTGTAGTTATATGGACCGATTGGAATAGAAACTCTTACCATTTTCTTCATCTGCCTTGTACAGCGGGCACAATACCATATTAGCCGTGGGTCATTCACATCCTTGTCCGTCACTTGGGGTTTATGGCAGTCTTGGTGGTAGAGGTTGTGGCATTCTTGACATTCTACCAGCTGATTACCTGATGTAACAGTCATCTGGCTATAAGCAAAGTAGCAAACAGTTAACCAGTAATTGTCAGTGCCATTAAAAAATGCAATAGACTATCTTATTCTATTATACACTGTATATATAAAGCTTTACACCATGTACAGATTATTCCCCGATAACTGTGAAATGCTACATAATAAACTTGCAGTCATTACATCAGTCACTAATTCTTCAAATGTAAGAAGTCACACAACACCAGGTTATAGTCCAACAGCTTTATTTGAAATCACAAGCTTTCGGAGCGCTGCTCCTTCGTCAGGTGAAGTGGAGAGATGCATAAAGACACAGCTTATATAGTCAGAGCTTATATAAGCTGTGTTTTTATGCATCTCTCCACTTCACCTGACGAAGGAGCAGCGCTCCGAAAGCTTGTGATTTCAAATAAAGCTGTTGGACTATAACCTGGTGTTGTGTGACTTCTTACATTTGTCCACCCCAGTCCAACTCCGGCATCTCCACACCATGACTAATTCTTCAGTGTGATCATTAAAGAGTGAGCCACTCCCAGAGGTAGAATGAGGTGGAGCACGGGGCTACAGATCGGATTCATAAATTGCCGAGTATTCGATTTCAGCTGCATAACTGTGAAAGTCAGCAAATAAGGGAAGTGCCTGGGAATGTGGTTGAACTGAGGGGCACAGATAAAGGCAAGACTGGCTTGTCACAGCCATTTCAAGACATTGTGCAACTTGGAATCTGATCCTTGATATGTTTGACATGCTGTATATTTTCTGTACATCAAAATGGGCTAAGTTAGCCATTTTGAGACTGCCAAATGAGAGCTTGTGCCGTGAGCAGAGTGCTGCAGCTGCCCAAACTCGTTTTACACAGGACTGTATAGCCAGCATAGAAAGAAGACAAGTCCCAGCAATGAAGACAGTAAAAATGCACTGCACCCCCCTACCCCACTTGCTGTATTGAACATTTTTCAATGTTAATTTTTCTGTAGCTCTCTTTATTGTCACCAGCCATCAGAGCCCACTTAACATTTCCAAGATCGCATTCAAAGATTTGTTTGGGAAGATTTTGAAACCAGGCCTCATCATAAGGTTACTCTATAATTAGCTATTAAATGTGCTCAATGTTACTCCAGATAACTATGGAATGTACTCTCAGTTGTTTAAAGTCATGTGAATGGTATACTTTATTGCTTTACAATACACGCACGCACAGATGCACACGGTTTATAAGATAAATGAAGGGATTAGATTGTGTTCCAGTTGACAGTTTCTTCCAATCAAATAGGTTAGAGGGGACCAGGAGGTCACGAATTTAAGTTGTACAAGGCCAGATCTAGATTAGATGTGAGGAGGTGGTTCTTTTCCCAGAGTATAGTGGACCTCTGGAACAGGCTGCCATCTCGTGCGGTGGACGCGGACTCACTGAATTCTGTCAAGCGAGAGCTGGACCTGTTTCCGGCTGGGGCGGAGATCGCCTCTTACAGAAGGTAGGTACTGCAGGGAATTCAGGACCAGAGTGACCTCCTGGACTAGTTTCATCCGCCTAGATGAGTCAGAGAGGAATTTCCTAGATTCCCCCCCCCCCCAAATTGGCCTGGGTTTTTAATCTGGTTTTTCGCCTCTCCCGAGAGATCCCATGGTTTCGGGTGGGGTGGGGAGTGTATATATTGTGATACACAAGGTATCCCAATTGCGTGGGACAGGCTCAATGGACCAGAGGGTCTTTAACTGTCTGTCGTTGTTTGTATGTCTCACACACAATACAACTTATCGCCCTTTATTTTCTGAACTTTACATCTTTCTGGCCACCAGAACACAAAGGTTATCCTGTAACCTTGTACTTTTGGCATCATTTACCAAGTGATTTTCATTCTCAACAGCCTCCTAACCTGGGTCAAGAGCGAACCTTTCTTTGGAAATAAGTGGATGGGGTAAGAAAAACAGTCACATACACGATATATAGACTCTATACAAGGACTGCGTGGATGGATACGGCTTGCACTGATACCGCAAAGATTAGGCACAGATGAGGGAGGCACGCTTCCCACACCGCTCATCCTTCCGTAGTAACCTACGATTCCCCCACCACAAAATAAAACTGCCTTGAGTAACTCCAAAGTCTTTACCTCCACTCCCATACCTGGAAGATTAATACAGGAACAGCGGCATCATCAGATGGCAAATGGGTGCATTTACAGAGTGACACATTTGCATAGGCAGCTTTCATTATAAACCTGGACATAGGAGGTTATAATGGAAATAGACTAGAATACAATCATAGAATCTTACAGCACAGAAGGCGGCCATTCGGTCCATCGTGCCTGTGCCGGCTCAGATTGAGCTCTCTAATTAGTTCCCCTGCCCCCGCTCTTTCACCACAGCCCTGCAAATTTTTCCCCTCAAGTATATATCCAATTCCCTTTTGAAAGTTACTATTGAATCTGCTTCCACCACCCTTTCAGGCAGTGCATTCCAGATCAGGGGTAAGCCATTTAGGACAGAGATGAGGAGGAATTTCTTCACCCAGAGAGTGGTGAACCTGTGGAATTCTCTACCACAGAAGGCAGTTGAGGCCAATTCATTAAATATATTCAAGAAGGAGTTAGATATATTTCTTAAGGCTAAAGGGATCAAGGGATGTGGGGAGAAGGCAGGGACAGGGTACTGAATTTGGATGATCAGCCATGATCTCACTGAATGGCGGAGCAGGCTCGAGGGGCCGAATGGCCTACTCCTGCTCCTATCTTCTATGTTTCTATCATAACTCGCTGCCTAAAAAAAATGTCCTCATGTCACCTCTGGTTCACCTGCCAATGACCCTAAATCCGTGTCCTCCGGTTACCGACCCTCCCGTCACTGGAAACAGCTTCTCCCCATTCGCTCTATCAAAACCCCTTCATGATTCTGAACAACTAAATTCTGAAAGATTAAGAACAAGGACAGAATGCATGACTTTAAAATGAGGAATGAATCACCTCTGCGTGCTCTAGTCCAATTATCCCCAGCCCTCTATCCCTGCGTCACATGAACACTACACTTGGTCTCGACTCCCCGTGTGCAACTCTCCGAGTGATCAATCTGTAAAAACAAAATCTCTCGTACCGACACACCACACAGGCCAGTCCCATTTCCATGGCAAAATCCTCCGCGCTCTCGAAGCCGGGCAGGTCGGGCATCGGCAGGTCCTTGCTGGACTGAACAGTGATGGGAGAAGATCGATTCTCCGGCTTCTCCAGCCTGGCTTTTTTCTGGGGGTCGACTCCCTCCTGGGGGTCTAGTTTAACCTTTCAAAATTGGAAACACCCACAGGGTTAACTTCAATCATTATGAAGTAATTTAAAATAAACAGCAGTACATTACAGATTTACATTCCTTGTTTTAGAGCAAAATACTGCGCAGCCAATTTAAGTTCAAATCCCATTATGATTGATCTTGGTGCCTTTCAACCATCTTAAGATAACAACTTACTTCAGGACAAAACTGTACATTTTGTGCTTCACCTGTGCGCAAGATAATCTCAGTTATGTTATGCCAATTATTTAAGATTCAGTTTCATGCTGATACCTGGGATGGCAGGAATGACGTATGAGGAGAGATTGGGTCGATTGGGCTTGTACTCGCTAGAGTTTAGAAGAATGAGAGGGGATCTCATTGAAACTTATAAAATTCTAACAGGACTAGACAGACTACAGGAAACTTTGTGCTATCCGGCACCGACGGGACCGAGCTGTTGCCGTCCCATCAAAACTGCCGGACAAACCAGCGCTAATGTTGAAACATACGGAGATTTTGAGCTCCGTATCTGGCAACAAACCCTGTTGCTTAGCAACAGCTTCTAAACAGTCGGCCGTACCTTGCAAGCGTCTCTGTAGCTTAGCAACAGCTTCAGCGAGACCTTGCAGAGCCTGACTGGTGGAAAAAAAAAGCAACAAAAAGAAAAAAAAACTAACGAAACGGCTCCTGATTTTTGCCGGTGGCTCGAGCATTCCGGACAGTTAACCTCCGGATAAACCAAAGTTTCCTGTAGATACAGGAAGGATGTTCCCGATGGCGGGGGAGTCCAGAACCAGGGGTCACAGTCTAAGGATAAGGGGTAAGCCATTTAGGACAGAGATGAGGAGCAATTTCTTCACCCAGAGAGTGGTGAACCTGTGGAATTCTTTACCACGGAAGACAGTTGAGGCCAATTCATTAAATATATTCAAGAAGGAGTTAGATATATTTCTTAAGGCTAAAGGGATCAAGGGATATGGGGAGAAGGCAGGGACAGGGTACTGAATTTGGATGATCAGCCATGATCTCATTAAATGGCAGAGCAGGCTCGAGGGGCCGAATGGCCTACTCCTGCTCCTATCTTCTATGTTTCTATGCAATAAATAATCGGAACTCCCTCTTGTACAGTAAATGGTTTGTGTATATAAAGATCTAAATGCAGTTGCTGAAGTAATTAGGCCAGCAACTTCTTACCTTTTCAACTGGTCTCTTCTCAGTTTCCTTCTTGGCTTTCTCGCTGGAACTGGACTTTCCATTGTTGCCCGATGACAGAGACAAGGACACTTTGGACTCCTGCTTTGCGGAACTGGATTTGGAGCCAGTAGTTATCTTGGGTGTTTCAACTTCCTACGCAAAGAGCATACACCAGCTTAATATATGGTTTCTGAAACTGAGGCAAATTAGTCGGCTGCAGCACCTGGGATTTCGATAACTGGGATGAAATCTTCCCTTCTTGGAGCCAAGAGGCACCACAATGACGGAAGGGGTCAACAGCAAGCCAAAGTATCGCACATAAATCAGGCCGCGTTACAGCTGAAATCACAGCAAACTACAAGTACTTGTTGACATGTCCAGACAAATTGTTCTGTCATGCCAGGCCAAATTACACCAGACAACAGAAAAACAAGGAACACAATTTGGTGTATTTGCCATCTGTGGTAATTCTAACCCAATGCAGAACTGTTGGAGGGGGTCATTTACACACAGAACCATGGATAATAGTGTTGTCACCAGACCTATATAGCATATGGGGCGGGGGGGAAAAAAAATCACACTTAAATCAGTATATTTTAATGTTGTGCCAATGCTATTTAATTCATCACCTCAAAATAGTTCCACCATTGGCCATCATAGAGTGACAGATCTGTGGTCATAAGTGCCTCGCCCTAGTATTACACAGTTTTAAAATCTCCAGACACAAATCTATAATTGTACAGTTGTGTGCTTGTCGCAATCCTAGTGGGCAGAATACAAAGAAATGCACTCACCATCAATGTACCCTGTAATTTTTTTTTGGTGCACGGGCCCTTTAACTGGCTGCGCGGCCCATTCAAATTTCCGCGCATGGGGGGTTATTATTCCCATTGTAAAGCCGGTGAGCGTCCTGTGCAGGACCTCCAGACCATTGCGCTGCTTAGCGGGAATGTTGCTCACTATTAAACGTTACTGAAATCATAGTAACGACGCTGCAACATACATCATCAAGGGGAAAACAGACAAGTGAAGGAAAGAAAAAGAGGATGGGGAAGAGCTGAAGAGAAAAACTGGAGAGTGAGGAAGAAGGAGAAAAGAAATTAACCCAAGAAATAAACAGAAGACATAAGGAGATAATGAAAAAGAGGATGATAAAATGAACATAAAGACTGACGTAATAAAACTCACTACGCACTTGGTTTGAGTATAAAGCAAGGCTTTAATCAACTTGTTTCAGAACATGGAGGTCTAGTTGTACTTCACTAGTTCCTTGTCTTACAAAATGTCCCTGGCAAGCTGGGGCCCACGCCCGAGTATTTATACTCCTTGGATGGCGCCACCAGCTGGCCGTCCAGCGTTATTTCACGAGTAGTTTCTTGATGAATGATGAGATTTATAACAAAGACTGTGGCATGGTTGTTCCTTCTCCGTTCATCCTGGCAGCTATAGCTGAGCCAACTGCACTTTAGTCAGAATTTTTCAGATACCGCAATAAAAAGGCTGATGGAATGTTGGCCTTTATCTCAAGGGGACTGGAATTCAAGTACGAGGGAGTGATGCTCTAGTTGTACAGAGCCTTGGTCAGAACCACTGCGTCCACTTTTGGGTACAGCACCGTTTCATCAGAATGATACCAGAGTTAAATTATTGCATGAAGTTGCCTTGTACAGTATCCCCTTGAGTTTAGAAGGTTGAGGGGTGATCAAATCAAGGTATTTAAAATGATTAAGGGATTTGACAGGGTAGATACAGAGAAGCTCTTTCCTCTGGCGGGGGAATCCAGAACAAGAGGGTAGAATCTTAAAATTAGAGCCAGGCCACTTAGGAGTGAAATCAGGAAGCACTTTTTCCACAAAAAGGGTAGTGAAAATCTGGAACTCGCTCCCCCAAAAGGCTGTGGCTGCTGGGTCAATTGCAATTTTCAAGACTGAGATCGATAAGAGTTTTGTTAGGTAAGGGTATCAAGGGATATGGAGCAACTGCAGGTAAATGGAGTTGAGGTACCGATCAACCATGACCTAATTGAATGGCGGAACAGGCTCGAGAGGCTGAATGTCCTGCTCCCGATTCTATCAGAGGTTTGGGTGCTCCAAGTTTCAAATTTGCTGTTCACAAATTAAACATACATGTGGCCCAGCGGTTCCCCTTTGAAACAATTTTTCCGCTGTGCTCTTTAAGGTCCCAGGTGGTAATTGTATTCAGGTGGTGGGTATTATTTGGGAACTCTTGTGTTCATATATAAGGGCGTAAGCTTGGTAAGGAAAGGAGGCTTATCTTGGGGGGATGCAGGGTATGTAATGTGTCTCTCTGTAAATAAAAGGCTTGTAAGCGACTGAACACTAGGCTCTAGTATTCTATCCTTCACCACCTGGCTATCCGACTTTGACACCAGGTTCAGTATCACACAAATAAATGGGTGGGTTCTTTATGAGGAGAGCCTTACACCCCTGAGGCATCTTGTGCAAGGCACCAGCATTCACAGTAAGACAGCAGGGAATTCAGATTCTGCAGAGCAGTTTGCCGCATAAACAAGATGTTACTCACAGCAGAAAAGTGAAATTAGGTCAGAGGGGGAAGCAACTGTTAACAGTTCCGAAGTAGCAATACATTATTCTCTCTCAAACAAAATCTCAAGGCAGAACATTTATATAGCACCTTAGGATACCCCAAGGTGCTTCACAGGCAATAAACTACTTTTGAAGTGTAGTCACTGCTGTTGCGTAGACAAATGTGGCAGCCAATTTGCGCAGAGCAAGGTCCCACAAACGGCAATGAGATAAATGATCAGTTAATTTATTTTTGGTGGGGGTGGTTGAGGGAGGAATGTTGGCCAGGACACCAGCAAAGCTCCCGTGGTCCTCTTCAAGGGGCATTTTACGTCCCTCTGAACAGACAAACATGGCCTCAGGTTAAATTCTCATCCAACAGTGCAGGAGTCTCTCAGTACTGCACTGAAGTCTCAGCTTGACTACGTGCTCAAGACCCAGAGAGGGGCTTGAACGTACAACGTTTTGCCTCAAGAGGGGACAGTACTTCCAACTGAGACAAACTGACACATATTAGAAAGATGGCCGCCAGAGAATCTTCTCAGCCTATTTTAAAATGTGTTAAAAGTGTTTAGAGGATAATCATTTAAAATAAATAATGTATACCGTATTCACACATCAAAGTTCTGAAGCAACATCACAATGAGAGCGACAGGATGTAGCTTTGCATCAAAATGCCTTTATACAGAGTTGCTGATATCAGCTCTGCTGTTGGGGGTGAGAAGGATTATATTCCGCAACATGGAAGGAAATGAAAATCAGAGTGCGTTCCTCAGCAGTTGGTTATGCAACGCATTAACATAAGAAATAGGAGCAGGAATGGGCCACTTGGCCCCCCGAGCCTGCTCTGCCATTCAATAAGATCATGGCTGATCTTGGACTCAAAGTCACTTCCCTGCCCGCTCCCCATAACCCTTCACTCCCTTATCTTGCAAAGGTCTGTCTATCTCCACCTTAAATGTATTCAATGACCCAGCCTCTCTGGCTCTCTCGGGCAGAGAATTTCACAGGTTCACAGCCCTCAGAGAAGAAATTCCTCCTCATCTCAGTTATAAAAGAGCGACCCTTTATTCTAAAACTGTGCCGAGTTCTATATTTCCATTGACAGTGCTTGGAAGCATGTCATCTGCCCATCCTCTTGAGCGAGTACAATATATAACAGTAGCAACAACAAATATAAAATAAAGATCCTTAGATACCTGTAATGTTCCTCATGCCTATAGATTAGGCTTCAGGTGGTCACCACACAAATAATCACACTCAAAGTGGATGTAGTTTTCGATGATGAGATTGCTGTTTCCATCAAAGTTTATAGCTGTGTTGCCAGCATAGAAACCTGATTGTACATAGTTTCAAATGGCTCCCACAGTACCATTTCTGATAGCATTCCACACATGGCATAACAAAACACATTGGGCCGGAATTTGCGGTGGATAATAACGGCGAACTGTCAGTGCTCGCCGTTATTACCCCTTTGAAACTGACTGCAATTTCAGGATGTAGCGCATCTAAATGCGGAAACCCTGATGTTGCGGTCAGTCATGCAGTGTTTTGACACTGGCTGCGCTGTGCCTCCCCCACTCCCGCATAGCTGACAAGCAGTGAAACTGATGAAAACTTGGGCTTTTCCGTGGTAACATTGCTGTTAAATACCCCATTAAATGTTAGGCTCTGTTGGATTAGGTGTAACTGGGGTTTTAACAGCGTATTGACTGCTAAACAAATGCTATGGCCCTGAAAAACTAATTTTAATCTGTGGAGTGTCAAATTTCTCCATTATGATAAAAAATACAATTTTTAAGAAATTTAATAATTAAAAAAAGTGTTTATGATATTTCAGGGTCTACCTTATCCCCTTGTGAAAGTCCCAATCTTTGTTTTGCTCTCTGTCACATTTTTTAAAAGTCTGGATAAAGGCATGTTTCATTTCCTGGTTCCCTGTCTGTGAGAATTTTGCCATGTGATTGGCTGCTTAGACAGCTTGTTGATGTTACAGCAGCCTCGCTCCAGGGATTCCCTAGTACAGAGCGCTGAAATCGCTTGCGCGTCGAAAAAGGCAAACTTCTCGCCACAGAGATCGTGACATCTCATAACTTTGGGACATAATGTCAACATTTGGTTTCCCACACCCTCTTATTTGTCCTTTTAACACACCATACCCAGCCAAGAGGGCAGACAGGAAAGCTGCTCTCAGGTTTCTAATGTTTACGGCGACCTAAACAAGATTTGTCTTCTGATTTTCCCTCATCCATAGGAGAATTGGCTGGGGTTGGTTGGCATTACCGCATAATGGAAATCAGAAACTCACAGCTATGAGGCCACTGCTTGTTAGAACACCACATATTCTTCTCAATATTTTGTTAAAAGGCCTCCAGCTTTAGTTCTCTCCCCACCATTCTTCTTCTCCTACTCAACCTCCCCTCCTCGTGATTTTTCTTTGGGTAACTTTTCAGATTACTTCTCAAAAATTGTAGATGTGTACCCAAATGTCTGGTAGAGCCACCATGCAACCAGCTGCATGGAGGTCCGACCGAGATCACTTGATAAAGGGAACCATGGCTTAAATGATACCAGCTCCAAGACACTTACAGCACAGGAGGAGGCCATTCGACCCACTGAGTCTGTGCCGGTTCTTTGCTAGACCAAACCAAAACTGACCCCACTGTACGGTGCTCTTTCCATAGCCCTGTATCAACTTCTGCTTCAAATGTTTATCCAATTTTCCCTTAAAAGATGCAATGGTTTCTGCCTCATTCATTCCCTGTGGCAAAGGGGTCCATGCTGCAATAACCGTCTGTATAAAGAAGCTTCAGTTAATCTCTCTCCTTTCAGTGACAATTTTAAATCGACGAACCATTTGCCTTCCCAACCAGAGGAAATGTTTCTTTGGTATATCAAAAGCTTTCAGTTATTTATATATATTTTTTTAAACTGTACCTTTTGTGGCTGTCGAAAGCCGGAATCGCTGCCTCTGGTCAAAGTCTCATCCAGCAGGGCTTTCAGCTTCTCTGCTGAATCTTTACTCTTGGAATGGAGATACCCCAAGGCTTTCAGGAAGAGTGGGTCCAGCTCTAAATTGGGAACAGCCATGTCCTGCAAATGTGAATCACAAAATGAATTAATAATAATTAAAGAGAAAAGGGGGGGGGGGGGGGTTGGAAACCTGACCAGCGATCACTGGCCTCATTATAACGGAATGGCTTGAGTGTTTAATGTCACTGACCCAACCTCAAGGAGCCCAGAGTCATCCCCTGTCACCACAGTAGCTGCTTTGCACAACTTCCGGTCCCACCTTTTTATTTGTCCCCCCCGCCTTCCCCCTAGCAACGGGTAACATCCGGTCCGTCAGTTTTTCGGGTCCCCCACTCCCCGGCGTTGATTAAACAAGCGGCGGCTCCGTGTTTTCAGGTAACTCGGTGTGTGTGAGGAGGGAGGGCACTGCTACCTATAATAGCGGCGGCTGATGATTAGCATAAACTCCCCCCCCCCCCCCCCTCTCTTTATTCCCCACTGGGGGCCCTGGCTTCACCTTCCTCTCTGACCAGGTCCAGGCGCGGCCTCACTCGTCTTCACCAAGTCTCCGTCCCTTTTTTTGGAGCAGGAGGAAATGTTCAGGTCTGAGCCGGAGCTTGCAATAACCTGTTAAAACACGCGATTCTTGGGTTTTGAGCAGTGCAGAGGGGGCAGCAGCTGTAAATAGTTTGGGGCAGCCCTCGGCTCAGTGGGTAGCACTCTTTCACTCTGGAGTCCGAAGGTTGTGGGTTCAAGGGAGACACGGTGGCATAGTGGTTAGCACTGTTGCCTCACAGCACCAGGGACCCGGGTTTGAATCCGGCCTCGGGCGACTGTCTGTGTGGAGTTTGCACATTCTCCCCGTGTTTGCGTGGGTTTCCTCCGGGTGCTCCGGTTTCCTCCCACAGTCCAAAGATGTGCAGGTTAGGTTGATTGGCTATGATAAATTGACCCTTAGTGTTAGGGGGATTAAATACGTGGGGTTATGGGGATATGTGTTGGTGTAGGGGTTACGGTGATCGGGTGGGATATGTGTCGGTGCAGGCTCGATGGGCCAAAATGGCCTCTATCTGCACTGTGGGGTTTCTGTGATTCTGTGAAGTCCCACTCCAGAGACTTGAGCACAAAAATCTAGGCTGACACTCCAGTGCTGGACTGAGGGAGTGCTGCACTGTCAGCGGTGCCGTCTTTCGGATGAGGCGTTAAACCGAGGCCCCGTCTGCTCCTTGAGGTGGATGTAAAACATCACTTTCCACCTAAATTATAGGAGTTGCATTTATATAGTGCCTTTCACAACCTCAGGACGACCCAAAGCACTTGAATTACTTTTGAAGTGTAGTTACTGTTGTAATGTAGGAAACACAGCAGCCAATTTGCACACAGCAGCCAATTTGCACACAGCAAGCTCCCACAGACAGCAATGTGATAATGACCAGACAATCTGTTTTAGTGATGTTGAGGGATTACTATTGGCCAGGACACTGAGAGAACTCCCCTGCTCTTATTTGAACTAGTGACATGGGATCTATTATGTCCACCTGAGAGGTCATCCAAAAGACAGCACCTCCAACAATATTGCACTGAACTGTCCGCCTAGATTATGTGCTTATGTCTCTAGAGTGGGACTTGAACCCACAACCTTCTGACTCCCAACGCAAGAGCTACCACTGAGCCAAAACTGTTAGTGTGAATACAGTAATGTGCTGTTTAGATGAGCTTCAACAAGTGCGAGAGGTGTTCAGACTAACAATTTAGTGCTAATGAGGTTGTGAAAGGCACTATATAATTGCAAGTTTGTTTGTTTTATTATCATATTGATCCACTCCACTCGCATCATTTTTAGGAGACCCAGTATCAATTGATAAATTTAAGAAACTAGATGCTAACGAATGTGTCGGAGCCTTTTCTTTTGAGGTATATTCAGGATTACAAAGTTTTTCACAGTATTATCAAGGCTGAATAACCAACGAAATATAAAGGTCTTTGGTGCCTGTGTTTAATGATTCTGCGATTGTGCGGTATGAACTTTGAGCACAGAAGTTGCTGGTACACTCTGCCGTACATGTACACATCTCTTCATAGCAAACAACGTCTTCGCTGTGTTTCTAGGGGCCACCTGTCAATTCTTTCACAAGTGCCCTTTTGATTCTCTGGCCCCTTCTCAAAGAGTACCATGAAATGCTAAATATT